>NC_134456.1:153159789-154487289 GCF_047948215.1 Lycorma delicatula | reverse complement strand
GGAAAGAGATGATTACAGGAGCAGAAAACAAACTCATTTATACCATACTGAATTTAGATATTAATCAGTCACGTATAATTCTATTAAAAGTGTAAAAATTGGATCCTTTCAGCGATTAGTTTATTAAAATATTTTATACTACACGATACTTTTATTATTTATAACTAATCTTGCTAAGGGCAGACTGATATTCAATTGATTTTTGATGTTCGGACAATCAAACGGACTAATTATTATCTATCAATGAATCATGAGACCTTGACGATGTTGAGGGGGCATATCACTGAGCACTCAAGGCTCAGTGATATAGAGTACCTGGAGCGAAGGTGCAACCATATCGGAGAGGTATCTGTTGAGAGCCAGACTAAGGAATGATTCCTAAAAGAGGGCAACAGCTCTTTTAAGTAGTTGTTAAGGGCGTAGGTCAGGACGACTTAAACGGCCATATCATCACACAATCTTTTGAGTACTGCGCAGCTGAAAGTAGTGGTAAACTACAACTGCTTTTGTCCACGAAAATGTAGCTCTCTGCATTTTCTTATAACAAAGATGGAGACGCCTTCCTTGGTAAAATATTCCGGAGGTAAACTAGACCCCCGTTTGGATCTTCGGGTGGGGACTACTAAGGAAGGGGGTACCAGAAAATTATAAAAATAACATTCTACGAGTCGGAGCGTGGAATGTTAGAAGTCTGAAAAAGGTTGGTAGATTAGAAAATTTAAAGAGGGAAATGTATAGAATAAATGTAGATGTAGTAGGAATTAGCGAGGTTTGATGGGAAGTGGAAAATGACTTTTGATCACGTGATTTTAAAATAATTAAGTCAGCTTCAAGTAATGGGCAGGCAGGTGTAGGTTTTGTAATGAACAAGAAGATAGGGAAGAGAGTAGAGTATTACAAAATGCATAGCGATAGAATCATTGTAATAAAGATAAAATCAAAACCTAAACTGACAACGATTGTTAACATCTATATGCGTACAAGCGCTCATGATGATGATGAGGTAGGTTCAATCGTATCTGTTCGACAAATCGTATCTGTTTAGGTTCGCTCTTGACCATTAAGACCGCTGCCGGCCTGCGATGTGGAAGAAACTCCGTACTATGTCTTTTTCTGTTCTACGAGGTTCCAAGATGCATGCTGGATGTCCTGGGTCGGGTGGACATGTTCAGATCTAAGGATTTTCAGCAGATGCTTCAGGGTGGGAAGCAATGGACTATTATTGCAAATTATAATAGAAAAGTTTTAGAAGAACTTAGTAAAACAGAAAAAGCTCGTAGGAGACGGCGAGCATTGCGCGGCCTGCAAGGGAATGAGGTGTCGGAGGGTGCCGGGTTGGACAGGTCTGCCGCGAGTGCCTTGGGGGCCCTCTCCCGGCAGACCATGAGCATGAGAGGATTGGCTTTGGTGGGGTGAGACCGTAGACACTCCACTCCCAGTGCATGAGGGCGTTGCTCACGTTTCTAATGATTATGGCTGACGGTCGTGTGGGTAAGTGATAAGTGGTAAGTAGTTGAGTTGTGTGTGTGTGTGTGTGTGTGTGTGTGTGTGTGTGTGTGTGTGTGTGTGTTGTGGTCTGGTATTGATGATGTTTGCTAGTGAAGACAGAATGTGTGTGTGGGCGCTTAACCCCTCTGAAGTAATGCTTTATTAGCGGTTTCCCAGGTGGTGGGGTCACCAGGGGTGGAGGTTTAAACGGTAGTGCGCAGGAATACATACGCATTTTCTGTAAAAACTTGCGGAACCTGTTAGCGAGTCCGAAACTGCTTCGCGCCCGTAAATGGGGTTCCTCCACCTCAAAAAAAAGAAACAAAAAGTGTATACGAAGAAATTGACGGAGCAATTAAACACAAAAAAGGGGATGAAAATTTAATAATAGTTGGAGATTGGAATGCAAGCATTGGAAAAGGCAAGGAAGGAAATATAGGGGGTGAATATGGGCTGGGCAAAAGGAATGAAAGAGGGGACCGACTTCTAGAGATTTGCACGAAGTATAATTTAGTAATTGCCAACACCCAGTTTAAAAATAATAATAGAAGAATATACACATGGAAAAAGCCAGGTGATACTGCAAGGTATCAGATAGATTATATCATGATTTAGAAATCAACTTGTCGACTGCAAAGCTCACCCTGGAGTAGATATTGATAGCGACCATAATTTAGTGATAGAAACGTAGATTGGGGTTTAAAATCCTGAAGAAAAGGTGTCAGATGAATCAGTGGAATTTAGAGAAGCTTGAGGAAGAGGAGGTAAAGAAGATTTTTGAGGAGGACATCGCAAGAGATCTGAGTAAAAAAGATAAGGTAGAAAATGTAGAAGAAGAGTGGGAGAAAGTTAAAAAGGGAATTCTTAAATCAGCAGAAGTGAACTTAGGCGGAATAAAGAGAACTGGTAGAAAATCTTGGGTTTCAATCGATATATTGCAGCTGAGGGATGAACGTAGAAAATGTAAGAATGCTAGTGACGAAGAAAGTAAAAGGAACTATCGACAATTAAGAAATACTATAAACAGAAGGTGCAAACTAGCGAAAGAAGAGTGAATTATATAGACCTCGAGGCATTTATAGACCTCGAAAAGGCATTCGATGTCGTTAAAATGTTCAGCATTTAAAAAAAAATCGGGTTGAAATATAGAGATAGAAGAGTAATTGCTAACATTTTCAGGAACCAAACAGCAACAGTAATAATTGAAGAAAATAAGAAAGAACCCGTAATAAGAGAGGGAGTCCGACAAAGATGTTCCCTATTTTTTTAATCTTTACATGGAACTAGCAGTTAATGATGTTAAATAACAATTTAGATCCGGAGTAACAGTACATAGTGAAAAGATAAAAATGCTACAATTTGCTGATTATATAGTAATTCTAACTGAGAGTAAAAAAGATTTAGAAGGAACAATGAACGGCATGGATGAAGTCCTACGCAAGAACTACCGCATGAAAATAAACAAAAACAAAACGAAAGTAATCAAATGTAGTAATAACGAAGATGAACTAATGAATGTAAAAATAGAAAGAGAAAAGATTATGGAGGTAGAAGAATTTTGTTATTTGGGAAGTAGAATTACTAAAGATGGACGAAGCAGGAGCGATATAAAATGCCGAATAGCACAGGCGAATCGAGCCTTCAGAAAGAAATATAATTTTTTTACGTCAAAAATTATTTTAAACGTCAGGAAAAGATTTTCGGCAGTTTATGTTTGGAGCGTAGCTTTGTATGGAAGTGAAACTTTGACGATCGGAGTAGCTGAGAAGAAAAGTTAGAAGTTTTTGAAATGTGGTGCTACAGAGAATGTTAAAAATCAGATGGGTGGATAAAGTGACAAATGAAGAGATATTGCGGCAAATCGATGCAGAAGGAAGCATTTGGAAAAATATAGTCAAAAGATGAGAGAGACTTATAGGCCACGTATTAAGGCATCATGGAATAGTCGCCTTAATATTGGAGGGACAGGTAGAAGGAAAAATTGTGCAGGCAGGCAACGTTTAGAGTATGTAAAACTTATTGTTAGGAATGTAGGATGTAGAGGGTATACCGAAACGAAACGACTAGCACTACATAGGGAATCTTTGGGAGCTGCATCAAACCAGCCAAATGACTAAAGACAAAAAAAAATGATGTAAAAAAAAATGATGTAGTTTAAATGATAGGTTAAAATATAACCTTTTAATTTAATATTAGTTTCGGCTTACTATTTCTATATTTTTCTTTAGTTTTATTTTGTTTTTTGGTCCTAGCTTGTAGTTGGAATATTGGGGTAAATGCTATCTTTACTACTACATCTTTACTCTGTTTTATGATAATTCAGATGTGGTTTAAAAATTTTACAGGATTTTTATTGTAACTTTATTTAGTTAAGACTAAAAAATAACTGCGTGAAGTGTTCGTATTTAAGTTGTATTAGATATGATGTATTAGATTCTCTACAACAGGATATGTATTAATTAGAATAACAAAGGATAGCTGATTGGTTGGTGAGAGGACAGAGGATGTAGCTGGAAGAACTGATATTATTATAATTTGACTACTAAGTCTTTTCTATCGACCTTTCACATCGTAAAGCAGCAGCATAATACATGCGCCATTCCGATACTCGGATGTATATTCATTGAACTACAGATTAGAAACCTTTTAAAGACTGCAAAACATCGTTTAGTGTAAATTTAAATATTTTCCGTGGATTTTATTAACAAAATATTTAAATTTCATAACCACTTTTATTCTAATCTTCAAATGTAACCTAACATTTTAACTCATGTAGTTTATTTGAGTTTCTTTTTTATTCACGGAAGGTTTTCTACCCGTGTTAAGATTGATTAACGAATTTAAAAGATACCGTTCTATGTTTTCACAATTGGCAATTGTAAAAAATTTTCTATAGTATACATCAATGATTCTTTTTACACAGCCATTTGCTGTTTTGAATGTAAAAAGATAAATCCTTTTAACATTTTCTACTTAAGTTATTTACAAGTATTTTTGATTCTTCAGTATTATATATTTTTAATATAAATTATAATTACTGTAATATGAACTAATTAATTAACTGTGTATGTATGTACGTACATCGACTTCGATATTTTACCTAATAAGAAGGTTATAGCGATATTTTTTTTTTTTTTTATAAAGCCCCCCCCCCCCTGTTTCCACCCACATGGTTCGATTTTGCCCATCAAAGAACTCGACCGAGATTTTCGGTCGTTATATATATATATATACATACTTATATAAGTATGCGTGCGTGTGTGTTTATATATGTATATATATATTGATCATGTAATTCATAAGAAATGGCCTCAGTGCCGTTAGTACGGTAACAATGACCCTATGGTACAACCGAACCGAGTTAACGCGTGGCGCTGCCAAAACATCGACTGAAGAAATGGCCGAATACCACGCCAGGACAATTAAAAATCAGCGGTGGCCCACCAGGATTCTGAATGTCGTGCACACGATCCTTCTGTAGCAATCTTTAAAAATATTTTACACAACTTTGATAGCATAATTCATATTTAAAATGAAATAATACAAAAATATTAATTTTAAATGTAACTTGTCTTCTTAGACTAATTATTTTCTAATTAGCTTTATTTACTTTTTTATTTTTATTTTATTGCACTTATTATTTTTTTCAGATTTATGCATTTTTATACTTTACATCCGTTATTTAGTGTGGTATTACTTATAATCCTTAACTTGTTC
The DNA here is from genome assembly GCF_047948215.1 of Lycorma delicatula. Taxonomy (NCBI): domain Eukaryota; kingdom Metazoa; phylum Arthropoda; class Insecta; order Hemiptera; family Fulgoridae; genus Lycorma; species Lycorma delicatula. The sequence goes on along the minus strand of NC_134456.1, from coordinate 154,482,084 downwards.
ATAATTATTTTTAAATATGATGGTAAATATTAGTAAATTTTAATCTATATCAAGTAAAAAAAAACTAAATACAAAATTTTTAGGGAAATGGAATTTAACCCACTGTGTCGGTGTAGTGGTGAACGCGTCTTCCCGAATCAGCTGATTTGGAAGTCAAGAGTTCCAGCGTTCAAGTCCTAGTAAAGTTAGTTATTTTAACACGGATTTGAATACGAGATCGTGGATACCAGTGTTCTTTGGTGGTTGGGTTTTAATAACCACACATCTCATGAATGGCTTAACTGAGACTGTACAAGACTACACTTCATTTATACTCATACGTATTATCCTCATTCATCCTCTGAAGAATTATCTGAAAGATAATTAGCGAAGGCTAAACAGGAAAAAGAAAAAGGGATCTGGAATTTACTTGTAAGGTGTGTATGTAAGGGAGTTTACTATAAATGTATGTAAGGGAATTACTATAAAAACAAAAAAAACATGCTTACTTAATAATAAAAAAATCCCTTTCGGCACGCCGGAAGGCAGAGGTATATTTCACCGGTACTAAGTAGGGGATAAAAAAATTTCCATCTTAAAGTTAAGAAAAACTTCATATTTACTCAATACGACAATGATTGCATGTGAAAAAAGTTTTACATGTTTAGCATACGACAAACCCCATCTTCTAACAATTCCAGCAATATTTTGGTGATCCCTTGCCGTAAGGGTTGGTCATATCAAAAATTGTTTCAGATAAATGTTTTAGGTAATGCTTAGAGGACTAACAACCACTATAAACCGATTCGATAATGTAACTATTAAGGGAGGTATGATTTTGTTGTCTTCGAAACCCCATTTTTTCCACCCACTGGGCCAATGGTGGACGTTATCAAAAACCTTTCCTTAGATAAGTTTAGGTCCTTATTCAAAGAATAGTAGGAACTTTAAAGAATTTGAGATTTTACTTAATATGAAAGTTATAGCGATATTTTTTTCGATAAAGCTCCCCCATTTCCACTCCCATGGTCCGATTTTGCCCATTAACACTCGATCGAGATTAGCTTAGGCAGCTTTAGATTAGATTAGGTAGCTTTCTTATCAAAATGTAAAAGAAGGACCCCTAAAAATACAAAATATAGACTTAATTTCGTATTTTTGAAGCAGCTACTACATTGAATACTAGAACATTGTAGGTAATTATTTTTAATTTTAAAAAAATGTGAAAAATCAAAGAAGAATTATTAAAAAATTATTGTTTCTGTTTTTGTGCAATTTTTTGAGGTTTTATGTTATTTTACGAAAATTAATTTGTAACTGTTGCGTTATATTTTGATATTATTAGAATAAAGATTCTCAGGGATTCAGAAATATGGTTATAAGAACAAAATATTCATAATTTTTATCTGCTATTCGAGTTGAATTACTTTGAAATCAAGTGTAACGAAAATTCAATAATCAGAAATAAACGGTTTACCGACAACACAACCTGTATTTAGTTAATTTTTAAGAGGGTCCGTAGGAACATTAAATTTATGTTAATTACGGTCGACCAGTTTTATACAAATGAAATGTCTTATTATTTGGGAGTGTTGAAGCATTATGGATAATTTTCCCACACAGGGTAAGTAATTATTACTAGATGATTTGTGAAAGGTTCATTGTTCCCGTCCGATAATAATTCCAGCGCAGCAGGGATTCGGTCCGGCCACACACCGTTCTATATCACGCATCCATCCTCTGTCCTTACTTATTTCCAGTTCCAGCATCACACACGTTGGAACCTGTAACATAGGACCTTAGAGCCCCTGTTACTGCTTCTCTTTCACATAAAAAACTGGTAGGTCGGTCGACTGTCAATCATAACCAACCCTAAATACCCAAAACATCAGCCAGTTCAAACATAATAAATTTTATACAGTTACACAATTTTTTCCTAATAGATTACAGTATTATTATGCGTATGTGATTTTTCGTTGCATTTTTACATCTAATTTATCATTAAATAATGCTAACTAATAATTACATTTAATTTTATTGTATATCTACAAAAAATAAAAAAAAACCGCAGGCTCTAAGATTTAAATAATTAATAAATGAAAATTAAAGAAGTGAAACCAACATTAATCATTTTTTTCTTCAGAAATCATTAATTAAATACAGTACGATTATTGACAGCCTATACTAATAGTTTTACTGTCATAACCCTAGATTAGATGAACTGTTAGTGAATATCGTTTTAAAAATACTAAATAAACATTTTATTTAGATTGGTACCCGTAATTATAAATTGTATTGTACATATCAGAAATGGATAGATATACTCAATGGATAATAAATGGAACTGTCTCAATATTTTCCTGGATGGATTAAGGGGAACCGTGGTAAAACATAAATCAGAACTGCATCTCAAAATACATAATTAATTATAAAAACAAGCAAAAACAGACGTGATTGAAAACTGTTAATAGTCAATATTAATTATTTATAATATAAAAATATGATATAATTTTAAAATAAATACATAAAAAAAAACTACAAAATAATCCATAATTCAGAAGGGAAAAATGAAGACAGAAACCCTAGAAAGAAAAAAACATGAACAAAGTATAAACATGCAAGAATGGCAAAATTGAGCGTAATATCACGTTCATATAAATAGCAAGGAGGCTGGTGTTTTAGCAGACAATGAGTCCACTTGTAAACTAAATCGACTGAAGTTTCGAAATTGTCTGAGGGTGATTTCTCTACCCAGTGCTATGAACAGAGTTTTACAAACAAGATGTGGCGGAGTTAAAGGACTTGCTGATAAAACAGTTCTAATGGTGGCAGTTGGCGTGGAATGGTTCGTTTTCGGTTGTTTTACCCGATAACAAGAATCTCTGGTCACAAAAGATTTACCAGGGATAAACAAATAAATATTTTATACAGATCGGGATTTAATAATAAATTGTACAGCTTATGTAAGGAATGAGTAGCTATGCTATTCCACGGGTAAAAATAAATTGTCTCATCATTTGCCAGGATGGATCAAGGGAAACTGTGGTAAAATCTTGAGCAGCATCGAAGAATATAAAATCAAAAATAACTGTCCCTCTTATCGCAAGACCCATCAGACGTCATCAGAGGATGAGGTCAACGGAAGTTCCTCATGACTCTCCGTAAAGAATAATGTAAAAGCGTAATGTAATGTAAAAGCGATTGACTTTTAAGATAACACTTAAATGTTTCATTCTTATATCTCTGCAATAGCCATTTCAATCGACGTGTGTTTCTGTTTAGAGATGTCCTATCCTCAGCTCTCCTGAAACATCGTCACCTTCTTCTGAGCCTCCTCTCTGTACAATAAGGTTTAAACCTCCTTGGGGTAGCCTGTATCCATTCGACTCTCACTTTTAACCTTCGGTGTCGATCACCAAGCAGTCTCTTGTAGGATTGAGATCAAGCATGGCGTCGCGTAATCGATATCATCGGAGGATGTTAACCGAACAGGAAGTGCCTGTTAATTATTAACCTACTGACAGTGTGCAGAACAGCTCATTGGTCAGATGTCGAATCGAAGTTGTTATCAAACTGTGTAGCCGCCAAATTCCCGAGGATACGAAAAATTTCTACAAATCAGGGATTTTATTAAGATCCGACGGCCAAAAGGAGATCACATTCCACAGATCGCACTCAGATGCATGTTAATAAGGCAGTCCTTCCGAGTCCTGTCTATAGGGGAAATTAGTCAAGTTCGCCAAAGAGAATGTTTAGCATTCCAACTGTCACCCACAATAAATCATGAACGAAGAGTTGAAAAAAAAATCAGAGAAAGAGGCAACCGTAGTCAGATATATTTCATTAAAAATTTTAAAAACCCACGAAATCGTTTTGAAGAACATATCTACTGCAGCACCGTCTGGCGGCTTATAACCGTAAAACTAATCAAAGAACCTGACTCTGAGGTGATACCTATGTAATACAAAAAACCGCATCAAAATCGGCTCAACCGTTTTAGAGAAACACATCTACAGCAGCGCCCCCTGGTGGCTGGTGGCTGGTGGCCTATAACTGTAAAACATATCTAAGAACTACCTAAGAAGTGATACCGGTGTAATGCAAAAAACCTCATCGAAACTGGTTGAGTAGTTTTTGAGGAAAATGGTGACACACACACACACACACACAAAACCTCATATACCGTCTTTGTTCCGTCGTGGGTAAAAATAAAAAAATAATAAAAAGATAAACAGAGAACAAAATCCATTTTAATAAAAGGCTTTTGTAGTTTTTAAAAATTTCGTACGGTTTTTTCCTAAGGATTAGAGCCGGTAATAATTTAAATATATAATTGTTGGAAAACAAAAATTAGTTGATTAATTTACTGCCTTAATACCATTTACCCAGTTTTTCTGGTGATTGTGAAGCATATAAAGCATCAGAAATATAAGAGAGGATGCAATAGCATTTGCTTTCTCAGAGAGTAATGATGTTTACTACAAAGCGAATTAAATAAAGGTAAAAATGAGTTGAATATCAGCTGCATCTCGGCGGGCTGATATGCTCTTATGCAGTATTATATTTGATTCGTTGAAGAAAGCAACGGGAAATTACTTTACATCTCATTGTGCCTGTTAAGGCGTGAAATGGTTATTATTTTTTAGAATGTTTACAGAGTTAAATTTTAAGCCTCTTGAAAATGGTGGACTTTGTGAATACTGTTCAACAGCATGTTGAGCTCACTGAAGAAAGAAAGAAATTATTTCATTGTTCGATGACTTTGGGATGACATATCAGATCGCCTACAACTATTAAGACTATGGAAATAAAATTATAAATAATAAATAATTTAAACTTTAAAAAAAATTTCATGTTGTCGTTTCATAAAAATGATCATCAGTAATGATTTTTAACCTTATTAATACAAGGTAATTCATAATATGAATAGATTTTTCTGTATGAATAGAAATGGCACTAAGCCAGGTGATAACATCATAGTTTTCAAAAATTCGATTGTTCCGTCCTTCAACATTTTCAAAAGGTTTAATATATCATCTATAAAATATGATACTTTATCAACGAATATAAATTACATAATATACAGTCATGTTAACAAAGTAAGAAACCCTTAAATAATTTTTTCATCAATTAAACATAGAAAAATGAAAAAAAACCTATTTCGAAGCGAACTATTTTTCAGTACGAGACTACCGAAATCCCAGGAGTCCTCTATGGGGAGACAACTTAAAAATGTTAAGTGGAAAGAGTAGGTTGTGACAACATTTTAAAGGACATAAAAATAATTCTGAAGTAAAAAAACGTTTAAGTTCCACAACCCAAATCAAAATAGCGCCATTTTTTAAATCAAATATTTTTTTTTAATGCCATTAAAATGATGTAAAACAAATTTTTAGGGATGTAGGATGTAGGGTGTATACCGAAATGAAACAAGTAGCACTAGATAGGGAATCTTGGAGAGCTGCATCAAACCAGTCAAATGACAGAAGCCAAAAAAAAAAGAAGTCACACTAAACCCCCATTTACAAATTTTGAGTTACCCTCTCTCATTGGGGATTTAGATATGTGATGGTCTCATACTGAAAAAAATATATTTGGTTTTTTCAAGGTAGAAGTGTTTAGTATAGTTTATTTTCTTTTTTTTTTAACGATTGAAAAGTTATTTAAGGGGTCTTATAAAACCTTGTACGTATAAATTGGGCGTAAAAAAATTAAGTTCTTGCTCCTATGTTTTTTATTATTGTTAATTTAGAGAATTCTGATCAAACCCATATCTGTTTTGGACATAAATTATTAATTTTTAAACTATTTCAAAATGTTTGTCTCATCTTGTTTCCGTTACATTGGATGTAACTTTATTTTTTTAAAATGACACTGTGGTCATACAATACATCATTTGAATAAATAATTTGATGGTAAAATTGATGGCGAAAACCGCGCATCGATATTTATGACCGTTTTTCAAGATATTAACCATTAAAAAGCGTATTAGCAGAGCAAAAATTGGTAATCGTGAGCAATTTCTTGATCAACTTCAATCTTGTTCACACTTTATTACACCATATATAGTGTAATAACTTTATTACAACATGTACATATGGAAAAAAAATATCTAAATAACAGAAAACAGGTTTGGACAACGGGTGACCCGTGCAAGACCGAAGTCTGAATCGCGTTATCAGCTTTATAAGTTATCGAGTCCTGTTCAGATGCTAATCCGTTCTGTGGAGAGAGGTTAGGGTTACGATAAGAATTAGAATTAAGGTTAGACTTTTGTGGAGAGACGTTAGGATTAATTACAAAGGTATGACAATAATTAATACCATCTCGTAGGACGTTTGAACGAATTTATGTTTAAACAGAAATGTATTCACTACAGAGAGAGACTACACTACATGTTCTCTGCTATTAGTCACGTGTACGACGAATAATCACTTTACGATGAACGCCAACGTTAATTTTCAACGACTGACTTCGAGTCCACTATAACGAGTATTAAGGTTAGTTTATGGTTTATTTTCCACAAAAATCTTACCTTAATCTCAACTCTAATTAATAACTCTAATCTTAGCTCTTTAATTTTAAAGTTAACCTTAACTTTAACCCTAACCTCTCTGCACAGAACCTTAACTTCTCTATGGAGAATGGATTAGCATCTGACTACGACTTGATAACTCACAAAAGTGATTGCTAATTGTGATAGTACTGACTGATAACTTGGCGCGGACTTTGACCTTATAAGGATCACCTGCTTTCCTTATCCTAAGTATATATATGGTATTTAAAGTATGAACAAAATTGAAGGAAATCAAGTAATTGTTTACAGAATTACCCAAGTTTTTTATTATTTATATATGCCTTAACTTGTTACCAGTAAATAAAAAAAAATAGCAAAAAAATAAAAATCACTTGGTTTTTCTGAAATTGAAACCATTAACATAAATCAATTATCCTGTAATTTACATCTTCAATATTTGCTGTAAGGGCTTTATAATGGGTAGAAAACTTTGAGGCACACAATGAAAAATGCATTGAAAACGCTCTCACCAAAAGGAGTTTTTCAGGGGGGGAGGATCGATCATAATAATTCTACCCTGCTGGTAGGATTTCCTCCTTTAATATGAAAATACACAGCGCCTATAAGATTTCAATCAATGAACAACTACGAAGCTTCGATGCAGTTAAGAATCACCGACAGTCAGTAAGTTTTTGTATACTATATTGAAAACGATGCACGATTTTTGTCATCGATTTTTTCGTAAAATTATATGTGGAATTGATGTGTTATATATTCATACTGTCATTTTAAAAGATAAAGGTAAATCCAATACGACGGAAATAAGAAGGCAAACAATTTTAGAATAGGTAGTATTGTAAAAGGTAAAACTTGTTAATAGGTAGTAACTTAAAAAATTAGTATTGATGTCAAAAATTGAAATTACATTCATCAGGATTCGATAAATTAATAATTAATAGGAAGAACTTACTTGCAAGTATATACATAGTTTATTTTACTTTACATGCATTCATGGATGGGAGGATACCTTTTATTAGGTATATTTCAATAGTTGGTTAACAGAATTACTGTAAAAAATGTTTTAAATACTATATAAAATTAAAAAAAATGTTAGATATATTATGCCTGTGTAAATAATCCATTAGTGCAATTATATATACAAACAGAAAATGTATGTAATAAATATATATACATATTAATTTACATGCACTATAATTTACGTGAGAATGTAGGAACATTTTTGTCATCTGTCAACATCAATTAAAACTATACAACATTAATATATTAAGATTCTTAATGTTGTATAGTTTTATTAATAAAATAAACGAATAAATCAACGACTGCTAAATCTTTCTTAGCTTAATAAACTCAGTTAAATCATATCCATTACATACTAAATAAATTACCATCTAAAAATGCAATAATCAAATTTTATACCTGTGTGTTATTGTACATCTACATTATTCATTGTTAATCCAGATCATTAACCGTGAAACATATCAGTTGAATAACAAAGCTAAACAGAAATGATAAAATTATTTTAATAACAAATCACAAACAGACACGGGAATAGACAACAAGAAAACAACCTCGCCTACAGCAGTAGAATCATGTCGACGCATACACCTGCGTCCAGACGCTGTAATTATAAACGGACAGCGCATCCGCTATCTAAGCGTCCTCTACAGTGAAACAATAACAGTTACTACGTAACTGTTGAACTGTAAGTAATAACATGCTTTAAAAGTAAACAACACATCTCAATTTTTTTTTTTTTTTAAATTTATCTTGCATAAATAAACTTCACAAACGATAATTTCAATTTTATATAAAATAAACTAAAATGAATAACACGGGAGAAACCAGTGTTTATTTTACTAAGTCCTCAATCTAAATTAAAAAAAAAAAGATATGTACCAATATATTCATAGTTCATTCTCTTGATATTTTGTTTTGCAAATCGTTTTACTAAAATAAAAAATTTAGGAATTATACCATAAAATCTGTACCTCCAAGTTCGTAGGGCAAGAATCTAATAAATATTACAAGAATTACATGTCTGAAAAAAATAGGATCTTAACGATTAAATAACAACCACTTAGCTCGCTCATTTTTCAGCTGATTTACATTTTATCATTCATTTTTTTATGTTTTCATAAATAAATTAATCTACATACCGATCAGAATAATAGATTTACATTAATAGAATACATTACATCGATCATGTTATTATAAGATAAATTGTAAATATAAAAACATAAAATAAAAAGTTGATGTAATTAAAATCTATATTAATTACTGTATTTAAAATATTAACATATGAAGGTGTATTAGTATAATATAAAAACATAACTACAAAATAATCCAAAATTTACAGCACATTATTGAAAATTATTTTTAGCACACATTTATGTACACGTTGGACAGGATGCAAAAAACTCAGGATTTAAAAACAAATTTTAGTTATTATTACTCTTTAAAAATTCTTTTTTTTTTTGTCTTCAGTCATTTGACTGGTTTGATGCAGCTCTCCAAGATTCCCTATCTAGTGCTAGTCGTTTCATTTCAGTATACCCTCTACATCCTACATCCCTAACAATTTGTTTTACATATTCCAAACGTGGCCTGCCTACACAATTTTTCCCTTCTACCTGTCCTTCCAATATTAAAGCGACTATTCCAGGATGTCTTAGTATGTGGCCTATAAGTCTGTCTCTTCTTTTAACTATATTTTTCCAAATGCTTCTTTCTTCATCTATTTGCCGCAATACCTCTTCATTTGTCACTTTATCCACCCATCTGATTTTTAACATTCTCCTATAGCACCTCATTTCAAAAGCTTCTAATCTTTTCTTCTCAGATACTCCGATCGTCCAAGTTTCACTTCCATATAAAGCGACACTTCAAACATACACTTTCAAAAATCTTTTCCTGACATTTAAATTAATTTTTGATGTAAACATATTATATTTCTTACTGAAGGCTCGTTTAGCTTGTGCTATTCGGCATTTTATATCGCTCCTGCTTCGTCCATCTTTAGTAATTCTACTTCCCAAATAACAAAATTCTTCTACCTCCATAATCTTTTCTCCTCCTATTTTCACATTCAGTGGTCCATCTTTGTTATTTCTACTACATTTCATTACTTTTGTTTTGTTCTTGTTAATTTTCATGCGATAGTTCTTGCGTAGGACTTCATCTACGCCGTTCATTGTTTCTTCTAAATCCTTTTTACTTTCGGCTAGAATTACTATATCATCAGCAAATCGTATCTTTATCTTTATCTTTTCACCTTGTACTGTTACTCCGAATCTAAATTGTTCTTTAACATCATTAACTGCTACTTCTATGTAAAGATTAAAAAGTAACTGGGATAGGGAACATCCTTGTTGGACTACCTTACTTATTACGGCTTCTTTTTTATGTTCTTCAATTATTACTGGTGCTGTTTGGTTCCTGTAAATGTTAGCAATCGTTCTTCTATCTCTGTATTTGAACCCTAATTTTTTTAAAATGCGGAACATTTTATTCCAGTCTACGTTATCGAATGCCTTTTCTAGGTCTATAAACGCCAAGTATGTTGGTTTGTTTTTCTTTAATCTTCCTTCCACTATTAATCTGAGGCCTAAAATTGCTTCCCTTGTCCCTATACTTTTCCTGAAACCAAATTGGTCTTCTCCTAACACTTCTTCAACTCTCCTCTCAATTCTTCTGTATAGAATTCTAGTTAAGATTTTTGAAAAAAAAAATGGCAAAATACCAGCTCGTAATAAACTTTCTTTGTTAAAAAAAGACATATTTTACTGAAGTATAAAGAGTTTTTATTTTAATACTGTATTATATTCATAAAAAATGACTTCTTCATGTACATAGAATTGTAAAAAATACAATTTTTTTATTAGATTTCTGATATTTTGAAAACAAATTCTTGATTTTCATAAATAAAATTGAGACAAATTAATCGTAAATTTTTAATTAAATGCATGGGAATTAGTGAGATATTTAAAAATATAACAAAAATATTACCGATGATCGTTTTAAAATATTACTATACGAAAAATTATGCAGTAAAATAAGATTTTTTTCTCAGTTTTCATTACTAAATGGAGATGAGTAATGATTGCTTTACAACAGAAAGAGATAGCTTCATTTCTTAGTTTAAACTATCTAGAACATATTTTATTATCATTACATCTAATGAAACGCATCAGATGTAAAATTTAAATAATTAGTGTTGCTTTCTCTAAGAGTAATGATGTTTATTGTCTTGAGTACAGCGTTATGGTAACAGTTGTGGAGAATGTTTAATTTAGTGAAGAATTCAGTGGGATATTATTTAATTTCTCACTGTCATTAGTAAGGCATGTAACGCTTGATAGTCTTTAAAATGCCTGTACAGTTTTTTTTCAGTAAATTTTGTCTCGTATCAGGTCGCCTGCAACCATTCAGTTATGGTACCTAACGTACATACATGCTCTCGTTTAAGCGCCTTACTTATTAATGCAATTATCTGGACAACTATTATTTACTTCTTGTCTCACAAAGAAAGTAAAAAAAATCATGTTCTACATGTGAAAATAAATAAACAATTTCATATAAACAAGACTTCGGAAATTATTCCTTTTTGAGTTATACATTGAGAAGAATTTTGATCAAATTCCTGCTGCATAAGTAAATGAAGAGATACTGAGATTTATTTAACTTAAATTAAAGGATAAATGTTTATGAAACCATATGGTTTCATATCGTTTCTCATCTGAAAATTTTAATAAAATTGGCAATAGAACTTTATATCTAGTAATTTTTGAAAAAAATTATTGTAAAACACATTTTTTTAGATTTAATGTAGTACAACTTTGATAAATGAGATCAGTAAATAAATACATATTTTAACAAAATTTATTATTATGGAATTTATTACTGACAAATATATTAAGTGGCACCAACTGAAGATGAATTTTTTTAATAAAATGAACAGACCGGAATATGGTAAAAAATTATTTATTACTAGCAAACCCGGCAATGCTTTCCTATTGCTAGATTTGAGTATATATGTAGATCAAATGAACACAATTGAAAGTTTGATAAAACATTCAAAATGAACATTACGGAACTTCTTTATGTTTATGTTTCTTTATGTACGGAGGGGAAATTTAACCTTTCCCCTCTTCTCTTCCTTCCTTCCTTTTCCCCTTTCCCTTTTACATTTCCAACTTTTCACCATTTTCTTTTCCCCGTTTTCCCTTTCCCTTTTCCTAATTTAATTTTATCATATATAATTTCTCTTTCCCCATTCCCCCTCCCTTTCGCCTATTTCCTCCTTCCATCTGCCATTTATCTTTCCCTTACCTACCTTTCTCCTTCCTTCCTTCCCCTTTCTTTTTTCTTTTCCCCTTTCCATTTCTTTCCCCTTTCTTTTTTTATTTTCCCCTTTCCTTTTCTTTTCCCGTGTTTACTTTCCCCTTTTCCCCATGTTCCCCTTATTCCCTTTTTACCTACTTCCCTTTTACCTTTTACCTTTTTCGATTTTTTCTATTTCCTTTTTCCGATTTTTCCCTTTCTCCCTTTTTTCCGGTGCGTAAATTGGTCCAGTAGTTTTTTAATCTATAGTGAGCACACACATTGGAAAAATTGAAATGGAATCGTAAAATATTTAGTATAGCGTGTGTTGCTTTTACGACCAACAAATGTTTTTCAAAAAAGCATATTTTTACCTGTCACAGATGTGACATATTAGGTATATAAATAGTAGGTATATTAAAACACGTGCGTATTCGAATTCAACGTTGTATCAAAATTTCAATGCAATCTGTGAAGAACTTTCGGAGATTTAAGATTTTGAACAAACAAACATTTACATTTTTATTTATATGGATAATTATAAACCAAAACAAAAATAATTACAATATTGTAAAATATCTAGCAATAAAATCAATAATTTAAAAAAAAATTTAAAAAACGTATAACAAAATTACTCGTATAATATCCTCCTCGACTTTTATGAAAACCTTTGTGAGAATCGGTTTAAACAAAAATACAACCTAACCCTCCGGGTTGGTCTTGTGGTAAACTAGTCATCGTAAATTAGCTGATTTCGAACATGAAGTTCTCGGGTTCAAATCCTAATAAAGGTTACCTTTATTCGGATATGAATACTAGATCGTGGATACCGGTGTTCTTTGGTGGTTGTTCAACACTACAAATTTATCGGTACAGTTACACTAAACTGATAAGTCGCTAATGAGATTAATTGCTGATGCGACTATTAATAAAAGTATTTTTAAAAAATATACAGCCATTACTGATATTTATCGGTAATTTTTTTTTTTAGTGAAAAATTAAGGTAAGAATTCTGCAGTTGTAAATTGTGTCATAGCATTGTTAACTACATTATTAAACATTGAAAATAAACTGAAAAAGAATATTTTTGTTAAGGTTCTGGTGACGGGGAAATTAAAAAAAGGTGGCAAAGAATTGCATAACTTTCCTGACAAAGCTAGAAAGTTTAATAAATTTAATAAGTACTACACAATTACTTAAGAGAAAAATTAAATGGAACATTAAAGTATGAACATTGCAAGTAACGAATGATTTATGGAAAAAAAAGAAATTTTATTCTGAGTATAAATTTGAGATCCGGGACCTAAATTGAGCGTCATCATGCTAAACAGATAACCGTGTCTAGGTTATTGTATTGTTATAAAAATTTACCGTTTGCTGTTTATGAAGATTGTTCAATAATTAAAAAGACAGATGGCAACAGTGGAAAATTATTTAATAGAGAAAGTATTTGACGTTCAAGTCGTCAACCCTGACGTAGAAAATATCAGCTTTTCGAAAAGAATTTCCATTATTACAATGTCTTTTGGTTATTTTAAAAAATTGGTTCCGCTTGAAATGTGTACCGCCGAAGAACAACATGCTGTGAAAAAAATTTTATTTTCTGAATTTGTAAAATCAGCTAAAGTTCATTTACAGACGTTAAAACAATACAGTAAAAAATTTACTAACCCGGAAGAATTTTTTAAAATTGATTTTACAGTTTAAATTGGGCAAAAAAAGTGTTACGGATTTTCATCGTAGTGGAAGACCGGTGAAAGTTTCGACTAACGATTTCAAAAATGTCATTATGATCTTTTTCACAAATTCATGTGCGTAGAAATTAGGGAACTTGCTGAAATTTTAAGTGCGAGACCATTCCATTATCCATGATAAACTGAATTATCATAAAACCTGTTCAAGATTATATATATATATATATATATATATATATATATATATATAAATTTAAACGACGATTTTAATGGAAGGTTTTAGTTCGCAGTATAACTTTTGAGAAACTTAGATTCATAATTTTTAGCTGGAATCTGAACGTTAGAGTAAGGAGATGGAAATAACGTCACCCGCTAGGAAAGAAATCGAAACCTTCGCATCAGCCGATAAAGTGATGCTAATAGCGTTTTGGACTACAAAGGCCCAGTTTATTGTAAATATTTGGAACAACTTACAATCAAAGAGTATAATTGTGACATGTACAAAAAATAAAATGAAATCCACAATAAGGCGGAAACCTGGTTCTCTCTCAAACAGCGTAATTATTTTGCTTGATAAAGCACGCCCCACACCGCTATAAGGAAAGCTGTTCAAAAGATAGATCGGGAAGGGTTGCCACATCTACCTTACAATCAAGGATTCGCACCATGAGATATTTTTTGTTTAGTCCCTTATAAAGAGTTTTTACGTGGCACGGATTTGTCAATAATGAGCGGGTTAAAAGTGCAGCACAAGAATGGCTCATACTCTAAGGTGAGCAATTATTATTTACTACTGGAGTAAGAAACTTCATAGAAAGATGGTTAAATGTAGCTGGAAATTATATTGAAAAGTAGTAGCATTAGTTTCAATAACGCTGAATAAATAATAATTTTTTTATTTATTTGTCTGTTTGATTATTGAATGACCCTCGTAAATGCCATAATACCGTTTGTGATGAGGGAACTAACAGCTGGAAATAAATTGTGCTTTATACAGCCAAACTACTACTATTAACTAATAAGTAACTTAATCCTCATATTCTCTCTGTAATTTTAGTTGCATCACGGAGCAAACATTTTTATGTTTAAATTTATACTAATTAAATTTTTTTCCTGTGAACGTCCCAAACTGTTCAACTAGTAAACAACAAGCAAGTCCTCCACAGCACAATGAGACGGTATGATATGATAGGTATGACATTTGTATTTGAGGTATATACATGTACAAACTCAGGCCGACCATTCCTGAGACGTATGATTAATTGAATCCCAACCCCAACCACTGAAATACACCGGTATCCGCTGTCTAGTATTCAAATCCAAATAAAAGCAACTAACTTTTATTAGGATTTGAACCTCAGAACCTTTGATTTCGAAAATCAACTGTTAAACAGCTGATTTGTGATGACCGGTTAACAACTAGGCCAGCCCAGTGGTGAGCACCTAATTATAGTAATCTTGTAAAATTTATATAACCTCTAATTATTCTGATATGATGATGTCACATCAAACACCTTTTTTATATTAATGTAACCTTATATTATTTTAAATCTCTTTAGTTAAAACATTTGAAGTTAATTACTCGCAATACAATATTGTTTACTTTATAGTTTATTAAAGAAATTTAGACGTTTATTAGAATAAATTAAAATGAAAGAATAAATAATTTATTTTCTTGTAACTCACTGTTCATTTAATAAATTAATTACTTGTTAATTTTTTAAATAAATTTTTAATCAAAATGCAAAATTTTAAAATAGATTATGAATCATTAAGAAATAATAAGTTTTCAAAATCATTAATAATTTTTTATTCTTACAATATTCATTATAGTATAATACGTTTTAAATGATATTTTGTAGTTATTTAATTTTTACTTTCTCAGTATACTGTGTGAGTGAAAGTATGTTAATCGGATCAAATTTTGCATATGAGTCTTTTGTAGATCTTGTCGTTTCATGATACCCTTCTAACTAGAAACAATATATTTTTAACATTGAAAAATTCCACCACGATGAGAACTACTATTTAGAATGCAAATTAATTGGAATATGCAAGTAAAGAATTATGTAACAAAATTGTTCTACTCTTTCAGTAAAATTTTGAGATATAGAAACCACGGTGATCGTCATCGTATAAAATTTCTAAAAATTTTCAAAAAAAATTTCATTAAAATCAGTTAATCCAGTCTAAGCTACAAACAAAAAAAAATAAACGATTGAAATCCACACATGTGGATTTCAATAACACCAAACATCATCAGAAAGTATCTTACCTAGTTATAAGGAATTAAATTAAGTGAAAAGGTTTATCTGTCAAGTACAATTTGAGATGCGGGATCAATTAGGTCCGTATCCATTTGGTATACGCCCAGTATACAGAAACTGTCTTGCTAAATTTCATCCAAATCGATCTATACAATCTGGAGATATTAAACAAAAAAAATAAATCGATCGTTCTTCGTTATCCTCCTGCCCTAGACTGTCGAACATCATTACCCCAATATTTATATTACATTTTACGCGGCACGTATAAAAACTGTATTAATGAAACTTTTAACTCAAGTTCATGTTCATTTCTGTCTAAGTTTAAGGTAGTTTCCTCCAAGAGGTTGATACAATTATGGTTGTTTTGTTAGATTTTAGCAAGCATGTTCATACTCATCTAAGCATATCATCGTACTACGGGATTGTTTGATATTTATTATTTTATTATATCAGTTCAATGTTGTAGTAATTGTAATTCGGGATCGTCATGGATCTTCCTGCAAATATCTTTGAATTTTTTGCTTTATCAAGAGATAAAGAGAATTGAGTCATTTGTTTCGTTTTGGTATTTTAATAAAACATAAACTGCTTAATCAGGAACACGACATCGTGTTAAATATTTCGAAGGATCCAGAACGGTGGTAATGCAAGAAAGGCATCAAGTTGATATACAAATCCGACCCAGTACGTGATTTCAGGGCTCTGAACTAAGCCTCGATTAGATTTTAATATTTATTTATTCATGGAGCTGTGGTGACAATTATGGGTTATGGCTCTGATGACTGAGGCTTTCTGTGAACGTTAAATAAATATCAACTATAGTACAACTGTGGACTGGAGAAATTACCTACGGGAAGTGTTCACCGAGAAGTTTTTAAAATCAAATCGTGTAATTTTTGGCCCGGTCTGATGGAAGAGGTTGACGAGTCTGTATTCGTAAGGAGGGACGTCGGCAGAATCTCTCAGGAACAATGGGTTTTCAGAGGTTTTTTTTTAATATTAAAAAATAATTGGAACCTTTTTTGTATGTTGTTTTTTTTAAATGTAATTTTACACTATAAGAATTCTTAAAATATATTTCCCGAAATGATAGTGCGATTTTTTACCAGAAATACACCAGAAAATAAATGGGGGTAGGATAACGGAAAACAACTAACAGATCAACATATGTACGTACTTATCGTACATATATATATATTTTTTCCCCGAAATTTTCAGTGGTAAATCTTTTTATTTGATCGATTTGGTTCATGAAACTTCAAGATCTGTAAAAATATCGACAAGCAAATTTTATGGTACTATATAACTATTATACAGTATTGATATATATATATATATATATATATATATATATATATATATATATATAACCGGATAAGTATAAGAAAAAAAAAATCATCAGTTTTAAAATTCGATGTAATTAACAATAAATTAATCTGTAATTTTTTTTATTTCTCTTTTTTGTATGTATATCTATGAACGTATGTGAAAGGGCAAATATATAACATAAATTTATGTAATATTGTTTAGAATAAAGGCCTATACTGGATTACTTAATACATATTTCATAACGAAATGGGAGCAATATAAAGAAAATAATGTAGTTACAATTTAAATGAGTCATGCAACAAGTTTTGGAATCTGATGTTGTGTACTTCTATGCATATGTACACAGAAATTAGTCGACTGAAATTCTGTCACAATGGCAAAACAAAAAAGTATTAAGCGTGTTTTATATGTTAAAAGTTACTAAAACAACCCACACATTTTAATATTATAAGACAGAATTATAATTTGAATCGCCACTAGTAAGTAACAGGCCTATTGTTATTAGACTATATAGGCTGTTCAATCGATAGCGGTCGTATCGACCGGTTAATATGTGTTATTTAAAATAAACGATATTTTCTTACGGTTTTATCTTACTAACGCTTTAAATGTTAAATGTTGAATTTATAATTACATAATGGTTCATTTTAGGCAGTCTGCATATATATTGGTTTCTTTTTAATATTCTATTATTTCTATTATTATTACATCATTAACCGGCTGAATATTAAATTCAGATGTATAGACCTTTCTTTGTAAATAACTAGTACATTCTGCATTAAGCCACAAAATTTATAATTTTCAAAATTGATTGTCAAATTAGATTACACATTTTTTCTTTTATCATAAAAAACCCATTAACTTTTTCTTATTTTAAGTAATTCAAACAAAATAGAGTCATTAATTATTTAACTAATATTTATAAACCAAGAATAATTAATTAACTAATTAATTATTCGGGAAATTATTATTAAGAATATTGTTGATGTTCGTTGATAATTATAGCCCGGCTGGTGAATTTATTAATATTGGGATTGATACTGATTAATTAAATTTATTAATATGATATTGACATAATGCGGTATCGATATATCTGGCACAAAACTGATATTCAAGTGGATTACAAAAATACTGCGTAAATTTGCGATCTACTTTAAAAATTTCAGCCTTATCTCAGTTCTTTATCAACTGATTTTGTCAAATGAGAATGACATCTGCTCTTAATAAAGGCTTAACGTTTTATCTAATAAACCATAGTTTAACAAAACTTAAAATTACTGAGATATTAATGTTTAAAATGTTTAAATGCCCGCAATTTTGGAATTTTCAAAAGTAGAATTTTCAAACTTATTTTTTTTTTTTAGAAGATATTGTTGGGTATAAATACACCAAATTTAATTACAATATCTCAATCTGTTCTTAAGATATACATTTTTATTAAAAAAAAAAAAAAAAAAAAAACAGCGGATTGAGAGAAAATCAAAATAAATAGATACGAATACTTTTTAACTTTTTTATTTTAACGTCTCGAATCATTACCTTATGTCTGACCAGCACCTGTTGATAACAAACACCTCTGTAAATAGAGTGTTGGGATACTCTGTATACAGTATTAAGGGAATATGGAAACTTATCAAAAACATTTTATTCATTAAACATAGAAAAATGAAATTTAAAAACCTCCTACTTTGAAACGGTATATTTTTCTGTATTTTTTCTAAACCCCCATAGGTGGGGGGATAACTCAACAATTTTAAACGGAAAGGATGGAATTATGACACATTATTTTAAAGGGAATTGAAAAACCAAAATTTTGCGTAAAAAGGTTCAGGTTACAACCCTAATCAAATTAGCGACCATTTAATATTTTTCAAAAGTAGTTTCAAAAATAGCCTACAGTAAAACCCGAATAAAATGGTCTTATAATAAAAAATAGATAGTTTCGAAATAGAAGTATTTTGTAATGTTTAATTTTTTAGTGTTTCACAACTGAAAAGTTATTTAAGAGAGATTGTACATCAATTTTGAAACTAGCTGTGAAAAAAAATTAAATGACCGTCGATTTTGATTAAGATAGTCATAGCCTCCTTTAGCCAAAAATCTCCTTTAATATGATGTTACGATCATAAAATTTCCATTAAACAATTTTTGAATCGCCCCTCATGAGGTTCCTCTGGGTGTTTGGGTGAGTGGACTAATCCTGAAAAAAAATTAGATCGTTTCGAGGTAGGAACATTTGCTTAAGTTCATTTTAATATGCAGTATTTAACTGCTGAAAATTTATTTAAGGATTAATGTACTTTGTTAAAATCTGATTTGTAATGAAACTGAATTTATAAATGATAAGATTAATTGTTTAATATAGTTTTACAATTAATTCAATGAAATTTAGGAAGAATTCTTTAACAGTATTTAATCTTTAGTATTTAGTATTTTATCTTTAGTTTTTAGTAGTACCAGTGCTATTATTATATAATTTTATTAAATAATTAAAAAGCCCTTTCCAATAGTAAAATACCGTATCTTATGAATAATTAATTAAAAGCAGAATAAATTATTCTGACAATGTTGTTTAAATCATAAATTTCTTTTGTAGATTAGCAGTAAAGCTACTTTTGTATCTAATTAGTAACTCGTTTTATTATTGGTAATTTTTTTTAAAATTTAAATAAGATCTAAACTAAGAAAAAATTGATAAAAAGGACATTTTTTTTAATTCATATACAACTACTCTTCTAATTGCAATCTAAAAGTTATTTATTATATAAACAAAAGCAAAAAAAAAACATTGTTTTTTCCAGGTAATTTAGGATGTTGATAAGATGTACAGTAAAAGAAATAAACTTTTTAATCACGTTTCCTTGTCTAGTTAAAAGAAAGGTAGGAAGACACCTGCTGTTGACCTACCTACGGGTAAACGAGAGTATACATAGATAGATACACAGTACGGGAAAGATGTTCCGTCCATCCACCTGCCTCCTAGAGAGAAGGAGGAGATGGGCGGATGGATAACACTCTTAACTAAAACTTCAACCTACCTTACCGTCTAGCTTACCTTAAACATAACCACCACCTCCTCACTGAACTCGCTTAAAACTAATAAGTTAACTAAATTGGCTAACCTGCCTTCACTATACTAATACTGTCGGTAGGATGAGGTTAAGCGATTTACAACCGGTTTAGCTTTATCGCCCTATTTGTTCATTATTGTTCCAATAGTTGGCTTATAAATAAGTTGAATAAAAAAATAAATAAATAAAAAACATAATGGGATTATAATCTTAACTCTTCAGTAATACTATCTAGAAAAGTTTCGTTCCGTTTTTATAACTTAGTAGGCTAACATAACACAATATAATTAACCGATTAATTCAATTCTAGATTATAAATTTTCTCATTACTAAAATAAATATTATCATTATTGGTATTATTATTTTCATTATTAATTTTCTTTTTTAATAAAATATATTGAGTTAAATATTTAAAACAAACTTATTGGGAATAAATGATTGATAAAAGCGTACAGTAATGACAAACAAGAGAAAAATAAAAAATGAAAAAACACGACTGCCAAAAAAAAAAAAAACATTGCTGACAAACATTGCTCTTTAATATAGGATAATTAAAGTGCGTTCGAGTGACAATTTTGTAAATAGTATAATTTTTTCAAATTTTAAATTTATTTAAACATACGAGTATATATATATATATTTGTATAATTTATGACACTTCCGATAACGTAAGGATTCCAACGCGGGGACGTACATCTAAATCGGTTCAACCATTGAGCTGCTACGGTGGAAAATACATACATACATCCTAAATACATTACACTCCTTTTTGAGCAGTCGTGTAAAATATGAATGGGGTATTAAAACTAATAGAAACAAAAAAGAATAATTCGATGGCCGTTCGGAAAGTTTTCGGCCTGATAAAGAAAAACCAAAACTTTTTAGTTTTCACCGTAGTCGAAAACTCCCACGATATAACCTCCCACGAATGACTTTATAAAAAGTTATACTCGTACATTTATTACAGAAGGATGTTTGAACTGGAGAATGTTTCTTTAGTTCTGTCTAACAGAATGATAGTAAAATTTTGGTAATAATTGAATATACTCACGAAGTCTTGAGTCAGTTGACTGGTTTTTATACTGTTCTCTTGCGTTTTTTCCTAATTAGGTCATTCAACCTTCCAAGAGATTAATTTTCTGTGGATGATTTTGTATTACTGTAAACAGAGATGAGAGACAAAAAAAAAAATTGCCACCACATATATACCATTTTGGAAACTAATGTGACCGAATGTAAATTATTATCGTTATTAAATAAATATCATTAAATAAATCAGGTAAATACATTTAAGAAATTTTTTTTTTAACTTAAATCATAATGAAACTAAAAATATTTTCATAATACTATGATAATACACCAGCAGTATGTTTTTTCTCAAAAGAGGGTGATTAATGTAAGGTAACGGAAGGAACAGGAACAGGGATTCCAAGTGAAAAAAGAAAGAAAGAGGGGGAGTGATGTATGAAGGTCAAAAAGGGGGGAAATAAAAATTCTTTCTCCACTCTAAGCTATAATTATATCTGAATATAGCTGTCATTACCGACTGAATAAATATTAATTAGCATAGTAATGACATAGCACAATAGAGTTCATAAGAGATTAGTGGGTCAGAGTTGGCACATGGCAATCCTCCAAAGAAGTTGGCAGTTAACGTTTAAGAGTCATATCCTGTAAAATAAGATTCAAACCGTTTCTACTTGTCAACAAAACGCTCGACCCATAGGTACTGTAGTATATGAGAAATTATTGGTGATCGAGATCATATGAACGAGTATAGTTCGAGACAGAACAAAGAGTTCGACTTCCTGTATGCCTTTTATATAAAAGCTTTTACGCTTTTGTCGTTACCCTTTCTTTCAGCTGGAAACGTTATCATAAGAACTTTTTTTAATGTTTCAACAAGCCGGTTTTATTAATAAAAAATATATTTTATAATTCACAAGTGTTTTAAGCTAATAATAAATAACCTTGTTATAAGAAATTATTCATAAGTAGTCCACATATACTGGTACACCTCATTAGAATTTCACATTAGTATTGTTAAATATTGTATTGTTAATGCTCAACTGTTTAATATGAAAATAATCCTCATACAGATCAATAAAGAATATATTAATTGAATTAATTTAAAAATCATGAAAAGTCAAACAAGAATATATATATTTTTTTAATCTTCACGCCAGTAGCATTCTTCTTTTTTCTTTTCTATATTTCCTTCATTTTCTCGGAGTACACCCATTTTTGTTCTTCTTGTGTTCTTTCTTCCTTCATCCACAAGAACTTTTGAAATATAAATTATTCTCCAATTAATCTGTTCTGAAAGTAATCCCTCTTTTATCCTTAGCTTTTGAAGTTCCTCTTCCAGCTGATTTACATATCCTATTGAGCTTTTTTGTTTTCAAAGTTTTTTGTAAATTTGTTTATTTAGTCTTTTAGATTCATTCAGATCAAGTGCCCGAGAAATTTTAGTTTACTTTTTCTAACTGCAGTTTCCAAATCTTGGTTTTTATAAATTTTACTTTTTGTTTCTTCTTCTGATTTTCTAGGACCGTAGATTCTCCTTAAAATTTCACTTTCAATTTTGAGAATATTTTTTGGGCAGTCAGATGCTTTTTTTCAATGTTTTTTTTTCAATGCCCTTTTAAATGGTACATCACAACCATACTCGTTTTACCTAATATTTCTGATTTTCCCCTCCTTCTAGATGGTTTTGGTTGTCTTTTACTAAAAAATAAATCGTTACGGGTAGAAAGCATTTGCTAAATAAATTTTTCTACCTATAGCTGTGAAAAAATATTTATAGATTGCCATATCGTATTAATAATCTGTGGTTTATTAATATAAATTTTGGTTTTCAGAATAATTTTACTAATTTTTAAACTTTTATTTACTTTTATTTCTGATAACTTCTAGAACCGGTTTCCATCATCTGGTACTTAATCTTCATTGTAGGAATTTCATAACTACAATAAACATCACATTATTGTATTAATATACTTAAATACAACAATATGGTGTACAATTATTATTATTATCGGACTTTGTCATCAATATAATATTACTGTTTTTTAAATAATATAACTGATTACTGTAGTACATAAGACCGTGCTAAACATAAAAATAAATGAAAAACAAAGTAACCAAACAACGAAATCAAGTAGAATAAAAATCAGGTATTAAAGAGAAGATTATAAAAATATCAGTCCTCCAATTAAGGTCCCATATGATGAGCAATTTTTTTTAAGATATAAAAAATGTTCTTTTATTTACATGTTTAAAAAAACTTTCTATTATGTAACTTCATTTGTGAGTCTAAGTGGAGATGAAAACCTTATAATGAATATTAAGTACCTGACGATGAGATAATCCCGAAACCAGTTGTACAAATAACCACCTGCTAAGAATAAGTAAAGATTAAACATATGTATAATACATATACTAATACTAAGAATATAATATTTAATATTCCGTTTCATTAGAGATTAAAAAATAACATTAAATCATTAAAAATAAGAGGTTTTTCATCATTGAACTACTGATTTGAATGAATAATTAGTTTATTTAAAAAACATCAAATGAAAAACGGATTTTAAATTATAAGAGGCGAAAAATAACTTGTAAGTTCAAAGAGAAGATAGACGGTTGTTAATATTAATAATTTATCTATTAATATAATATTAATCACTTATAATCACGTATCTAACTTAAGAACGATTAACTCTTTGGTAAATAAATTTTTATTTATTTATTAATACGTTTAAGAACATAAATTAACTTATTATTAACTTAATAATAGTTATCATGTTAAGTTTCTCAGCAATATATTTATGCTTTATACTAAATACGGGAAATTATGCTAATCCAGCCAAGTTTTGAAAGTCAGAAATTTTGCACATCTTGACGTTTCATGATCTCCTCTACAAAAAACCACTATTTTAATTCTCATTCTGGAACGATTTATGTACCATTTTTAAAACTATTTTTTTATTTACATCTCCATACAAGAAGAACAGAGTTAGATGAAATTTAGCACGATGCGATCTCTATATATTAGGCATTGATGCCATTTGTTTTTTTTTTATATCTTATTTTTTAAAGACGTGAACTATGCACTGAATCATTATGTACCGGTCATAATAAAAGGTTTATTTATTTTAATTAATTTTAACACAATCCGTCAAGAAAAATATGGACCTCATAGGATTTATCTGGAGGATAAGCCCACGTATTTAATGCCTCCTTAGGTAGATACTCTTTGATGAGATATAGTCTTATTCAAATCCCCATAAAGAAGTGGGGACAAAAAACAAATTATTTTTATACGAGTAGTTTTTGGAATCAAAGCTACATTTTTTGCTTTAATTAGATGATACATTTATATTAGTATGTCACTTTTTATATTTAGACAATTTCATTAAGAAGTGGGAATAAGCTTAATTGTTTTGCTTTTTCGTCAGATATTATTTTCCTTGATGTATTTTGATTAGATTAACCTATCTTTATGACATTTTGTACGATGTCGTCTGAATACTGTTAAATTGATGTCATTTCATTATTTTTACAAAATCCTTCCCCACCACCTTGATTACAAGGGGGTAGGAAGATATGTCTATCATTAGCCCTGAATCTCAAAATTTTACTCAAAGATTGTAATAAATTTTTTGAAATATTTCATTGTCTGTTAGGAAGCTTATACACATTTAGGTTCTTACATATTTTATATTTTTACAATCAAAGGGATAGTCCCCATATACAAAAGGAAAGCTTAATTAATCAAAATATTTATTATCAACTCGTGGGCGATTTATTTTTATCAGGCGCTTATATAATTTAGTTCTCGTTTTTTCTAAGGCCATCTTGATTTATTGCGTCCTCTTGATCGATCGAAACCATCATTTTCATCATCGATAACAATAATTTTCGATGCGATACAAAACTTTATCGACTTTTTAAAATTAAAATAGAATCGTGAAGAAGTTCCATAATTATTTAAAGTGATTTATTTATTTAAACAGAATTTATTGAAATGCCTCTCAAAATAACAGTTTCTGGACGACAATGAATATTGTAGCGTATGAAAAATGTCATGTTTGGCCGGGACTCGAACACAGAATATCTGGATAACCTGGGTTAATGAAAGAAAGACATTAACATTCTGCCATGGAAATCAGCCGTGTGGTAATTATATCAATAATTAAAAATATTAATTTAAACTCATATATTTATCATACGGTTTATTGGTGTAAATCCTCCTGTTTTATTGTAAATCATTTTTGAATAAGGTAACAGCGTGAACATTTTTGAATGATAATTTGAATTTTATTAAAACAGTTTGTAAATGATGATATAGTATATTTTAATTAAAGAAAATTACGAATTAATTAATTGATTACTATTATTAAAAACGGTGACCTGTTTCTTGTTTTGATGAGTGTTAACGTCTCATTTTTCATCTTGACTGCTCTCTGTTAGAATCCCTTTTTGTTGAGCCATTTTTCATATGTTAAGAATTCATTTCTCATTAAAACTGAAAAATAAAAAAAATTGAAACTGTAGTTGGCATCAACCTGTCATTGTTAGTGATTACAATAAACCGCTTTAGCAACACTATTAAAGTAATTCTTACATTTTTTAGAAATTTCCTTATTTTTTTAATAGTATTAGATGATATATTTAAACAGTAATTTTTTCTAAAATATTTTTTATATTTTCCTTTTCTATTCCATAAAAAAGTAGTATTCTAACCAAAGTTTAAAATTAATGTTAAAAATATATTACTAACGTAAAATAAGTATTGACGGTTAGATCAATATAAATAAATAAATATTTTATTCTGATAGATATATAACAATAACATTATGCAGAACACTTTAGAAATAATGTGTAGATATGCTACTGTAGAAGTAGAAAAAGGAAGTACCCTAGCATTTGCCTGGATGGGATCAAGGGTAAAACCTTATATGATGAGAGGTGGTAAACTTTATATGAAATATTCTATTTATTATAAAATTAAAAACAAATTTATTTTAGTCCATATTAATTATCTAAAATATAAAAGTATGTGAATAGATGTATATGTTACCGTGAAAGGCTGATATCTGGCAAATGTCGATATCTCCAGTGAATGCCGGCACATACTAAATACGTCGATGAAAAACTGAAATATTTGCTTATTCAGACCTTCGCCGGTATATGTTGACAAACACAGATAAGCTCTGGTGGGGATCAAACGACAGCTAGAAATTGAAAAAAAAACACCCATTACCAATCTCTAAGGTAAATAGATAACGACAAACCCTCGTAAAAAAAAATATCGGGTGAGTCTGTGTCGGGGCGCACGACCGTTGGTTTAACTTGAAACGTTACAGACCTTCGATGAAGTTCTTCCGAGATACAAACAGACCATCTTATCTGTAGAGTTAAATGGAAGAGCCACCATCGTAATTTTTGAACAAAATTGAAAGACTCCAATGGGAAATTTTAGTTCCTTTATTTGGCCAACTCTACAGATAAATTGGTCGGTTTGTCAACGCTGACCAATGACCTCAACACTGTAAGTTAGACCAACCGGATTGTTTTCAAATACCGTTTTGAAGCGTTTGTCCGTTGCACGCCAATGATCCTGCATCGCATCAATTCAACTGATGTTGATATCCATCATCAGGGACATCTTCGACAGGTGTATGGATGTTATCTTCACTCGTTATATCATTAGTTCGGGTACAGCAGCGGTAGAGGTGCTCGCTCCGTCGGCGTCATTTACTGAGCGCGTCGTGCCAGCTTTGCGACGCCCCAGGCTCGTTCGGCACCGGACATTAGGGTACCTGTGCGTGGCCCATAACTATCCCTTTTCAACGATATGCGTAATTTATATTTCCGACTGGCTTTTGCGTGGGCTGAGGCTGATATATTGAATTTTTATAATTTTTACCTGTTTACTTTAATTTTTACCCATAAATAGTATCCAAAACACTTATTATTATTTAAATTGATATATCTCGACAAACTCTAAATATAAACACACGAATCGCCGCGCTATCATGTTTAATTCATGAGCTATACTGAATGGAAATGAGCGAGAGCGCCAGTTTTGGCTGATCTGCGCTGTGCTTCCTATCCCCCAACCCGCTCGCCAGTGACGCAAACTCAAAGTCGTATCGGCTAGCTGATCATGTAAGGTATAAAATTATACCACATTTACGTCTCAAATTTCTGTACTGGTACCTGTATATTTCGGTGTGATTTTAATGACGTTTCACGTCAAAAGGAAGTTTAAATTAAAGTCAAACATAACCTAAGCTCGCTTCGTGCGCTAATTATTCTAATTATTAATAAATCGTCTATATTCTAATAATTATTAATAATTCGTCTAATTATTCTAATTAACGTTAAATATACAAATTACATAAATGTTATTCTCCAACATTGGATGCGATCAATCAAATTCCTTGCATTTATAAAAGAATTTAATCAAATTTTCAGCATTTTATAAATTGAATTGAATTGACGGCCAATCAGGATATACAGAATATATTAACTGCATGGATGAACGATAACGATAAAAATAAATGGTCAGATGGTTTGCTCTTTGTTAAATATTCTATAAAAATATTTTTATTCAGTTTTTACCATCAGTGCATACTGAGTGCGATGAATTTAATTAATCGCCTTCAATTTTGGAGAATAACAAATATAATTTAGATATGTAACGTTAATTAGACAAATTAGTGAGCGAAGTGAGTGTAAGTTATGTTTGGCTTAAATTTAAACTTCCTTTTTTCGAGGGTTTTTCATAATCTATTTGCCTTGGAGATTGGTATTAGTTGATTTTTTGTTTTAATTTCTAGTTATCGTTTCGATCCCCACCAAAGCTTATCTGTGTTACTCGACACGCTCGTATATCGGCGAAGGTCTTGAATGTATAATAATATAAGCAAATATTTCGGTCTTTCACCGACATATTTGGTAAATGTCAACATTCACCGGAGAATATTGACTGACATTCTCTATTTCAGTCTTTCACGGTTTTTTTTTTTGTCTTCAGTCATTTGACTGGTTTGATGCAGCTCTCCAAGATTCCCTATCCAGTGCTAGTCGTTTCATTTCAGTATACCCTCTACATCCTACATCCCCAACAATTTGTTTTACATACTCCAAACGTGGCCTGCCTACACAATTTTTCCTTTCTACCTGTCCTTCCAATATTAAAGCAACTATTCCAGGATGCCTTAGTATGTGGCCTATAAGTCTGTCTCTTCTTTTAACTATATTTTTCCAAATGCTTCTTTCTTCATCTATTTGCCGCAATACCTCTTCATTTGTCACTTTATCCACCCATCTGATTTTTAACATTCTCCTATAGCACCACATTTCAAAATTTTCACGGTAACTAAATACAAAAAATAACTACGAAATAATCCAAAATCTACAAGGCATAATGAAAATTTATTTGAGCAAATTTATGTATACGTTGAAAAGATGCACAAAAATCAGGGTTTTTATAATCTGCAATAGTATTATTTAAAAATTCTTATGTAGAGTATTTAATTGTTTCTATAAAATAAAAAATAATAATTTTGTTTTAAATAAATAGGTTGGAAGAATGTTTAAATGATTTTTTAGTTTATTATAAATGATAATAGAAGAATAATTAAGCAGTTTCTGATATTCAAAGTAATATGTTGAGCTACTGAGAAACAATTTTGTTGTCTGGTTCGATAGTGTTGAATTTGTTACTTAAAAAAAACAAAAACCCAAATACCTGACTATTCTTCCTAGCAAACAGTGCACAATCATTAATATAAACATCAGGATAAATTAACATTTTTAGTTTTCTAAATGTTCATGAACATAATTCATATTTATGGGCATCAGAGAGTGATCTAACAGCGTATTTTTGTTTCTTGAAAATTCGTTCTGATTTTTGAGGGAACTCCTAGAAAAGATATAGTTATTCAAATATACGTAAAAATAATAGGCGTTTTATTAAGGCGCTTCAAAGGCGTGAGTATGGTATTCACACGAAGATTATAAGTTAATTTACTTAAACCTCAATTATTTTACAAGTCAAAAATTGCATTAATCTCAAACGGTTAACTTAAAAGCATCCGAATTTAACACTATCGTAAATTCAAATATAGTTTTTTTGTATACGTTTTTGATTTCCTTTCATGTTTAAAATCATTATTCAGTTAAAATGTATCAATTCAATCTGAGAGAATATTTATATTTTGTGATCCTAAAATGTTATTCCGGAATAAATATTCTTAAAAATTCCCACGTATTTTACCATTTGTCATAATTTTAAAACTCTTGTATACCATAAGGTTCATGTAATATCGTAAGAAAAGTATAACCTTTTTCTAGTTTTAAAAATATTCATCGAACTAGGTGACAATTCCTTTTATTTTCTAACGATGAAGTTTATGAGAACGAACCTGATATCGGGTGAGAAAGTTAGAAAGATTCACATGAGGGGTTGTTTCCCATAGCAACTAAAATACATAGTATTTGCTGTGTTTTTGGTAAAGGAAGAGTTCCTTTAGATGTTGTTGATTTCGTAGTATTAATAATATAGACTGTTTATGTGTCTGTGTGTTTGTGTATGTGTATGTGGCTGCGTGTGTGTGTGTGTGTGTGTGTGGGTTTGTGTGACCCAGGTGGGAAAGTAGCTCGGTTCCCATGCAAGACACCTTGCGCCCGCAGTCTACCTGCACCCTGCTTGTGAGAATACTGCCCTCTCAATCCTTCGTCATCAATGGACTTGTGGGAGCCTCCATTCAATATAGTTTTTCTCTTTCTCTCTCTCGCACTGTCTATACTATAACTAGAATATCCCTTATAACGGTAATCAACTGGGCCGATTATATACTATTTAAACTTACGCCCACACTTCCTGTACCTTTTACTTTAAAAAAAATAATTATGTATCACGTAAAACAATAGTACTTTAGTAAGTAAACCATCAATTAAATTTAATTTTTTACATTTAAAAATATTTGATTGTTCGTCACACATAATCTTTAGTGACACCAGAGTTTTTGTTTATATAATTGTTTATTATACCATACAATTTGGTATATTTACTTAATTTAATTCTATTCAGCCTAAAAAAAAAATTAAACCTAAAAACACTGCATGGCTTGTTTGCAAACCAGATTATCATACTGAATGTACGTTAGATGCCGTAATCGTAATAGTTTTAGACAAGAAGTCAAACTTACTAAGGAGGAAGAAGTATCTTAATTGAACAGAAATATACTTTTATCTATCGGCATGATAAGTTCTGTAAAATGCTAGTTTTTATATTCAAATCTGTGACATCTTCAATCTGTTTATCATAATGAATAGCTATAATAATGAACATCATTACTCTCAGTGAAGGCATTAATGTTACTTCCACTTCAGTTGCTTTTCATGCATCACAGTCATAATACCATAAAAATATCATAATTTATAAGCATAATTCTTTGAAATCGTAACTCATTTCAGAAATAAGAAATTCTTATTTATATTCAATTTATCGTTACATCATTAACAACCAATTCATAAATAAATTTTTCAAAAAATATAAGATGTATTTTATCTTTTTTTTTCCAAATGATACTCTTCATTACTGTTAAACACAATATTACAATTTTCTATTACAAGTATTGTAATTAGTAATTTTGTAAGTATTATAATGTAACATAAGGTGGAGACAAATATAACTAGGAAAGTATTCCGAAAGAAAAAGTTATTAGAAATTATTAAATAATATAAAAGGATTAATAATTCCATTTTTTTTTATGTTGGGAAATATTGAAAAGTTTGAATTTTTCTTTTGATGGGAAGATTAATATTAACTAGGTAAGGGTAAGAAATTTTACCGTTTGATTACTAGGATGGAGGTCCTATTTCAAAGGGTTTAAAAAATACCTGTGTCATAAATAAAGAACAAGTTTTCAATACTTATTCTGCATTCCAAACAATTCTTAAATAAAACGTTTTTATTTTATACCGGGTGATTCAAAAAGGACTTCACAACTTTAAAAGCATAAAAAAATTTATTTAGATAACTTACAGATTCAGTTGATGGTCTCATTTCAAAGAAAAACACATCAAGTTTGTCTGTTTTTCTATGAAATGAGACCTCAAGTTTTTCACTGAACTTTTATTTGGTTCGATATGACTTCCATTTCTAATGCGACATACAATCCATCTGAAGTCGATTTCATTCCACACAGTAGTCAGCAAGTCGGACGTTACCTCAGCAGCTATGGCGTTAAAAATTCAAGGTCTTAGCTCAACAAGATCAGCAAGCAAAGGTGGTACATAAATCCCACACGAAAAAATTTAGCGGGGTGAAATCTGGGAAGCGAGGTGGCCATGCCATTGGACCTTACGTACCTTAATACCGAGTATCTAGAAAATTTTGAACTTGTAGGCAGTAGTGAGGTGGTACCCTGTCTTGCTGTTAATAATGGCGTCCATCTTGATTATCATGGTCTAACTGAGGAATTCATTTATGATTGCCTCCCGGAAGAAGAACGGGTCGTACAGTCTTTTTTTGTTTAGGGCATAAAATCATTGACCTTAGGGCTATTACGAATATGATTCAGGGAGGCGTGAGCATTCTGATTTCGTATATTTAATAGAATAACTTGTCTCAACGCAGGTTTGGTGCCAAAATTTATGACTAGCAGTGAATATAACTGGAACACAGTAGCAAGTTATGTTAGGCAGATTCTAACCCAGAAATATATTGATGAAAGCAGCCAAGGATATTAGTATAGTCTAGGGTAGGGAGGACAGCCTCAGCGGGGAGGACCGACATGCCGAGTTGTGTCGGTTCCAATGATCCGCTGGGGACTCCAGGGGCTCCAAGTTAGGAATATTGGAAAAGGAAGATCAGTGAAAAGACCCGACACCACGCCACGACAAACCAGGTATGGCGTGGTGTCAGAAATGGGAAAATCTAAATAAGGAACTCTCAAAAGAGCTGAACCGGTGGGCCGACCTGCCATGCCGGATGTACAGCCGGTAGGTGGGGAGGCCCATTTAAGTCAAAAGACACTTCCTTGGGTGCGTAATACCAACAAGTCGGTCCGGCCCAGGGAAAGAAAAAAAAAAAGTTTGGTGCCAAAAGTAAATTATACCCTGTATGCCTACTAGGAGGTTCCCAACTGAACTCTACGAAAATTACGTTGAACTGCAGTAGCTGACTGCAAATCGTAAAACCAAAACACAGCGAACACGTTTCGCACGTTTTGTACTGATTAAAAAATTTGGTACTAATGAACTAAGTGAGTCAAAACTTAATGTGTTTTGCTATGAAATTAGAGATAACCGAATCTGTAAGTTTTTTAAATAAATTTTCATATGCAAAGATTTATATTTTTTTACATTGTGAATTTCTTTTTAAATAACCCGGTATAATAATACATCTTAATAGGTGTAATCAGAAAGCTGAAACATATTCTGTAGCGTATTCAGAAACTGTATCTAAATTTAAAAAAAAGAAGAAAATTATCATTTATATAATTACTTCACTTGTAATGAAAATTTAATGAAACAGTTTAAAAAGCGTAAAAGTCCTATATAAAATGAATGGCTTCTTCCTTGATAGATTTCAAAATACGCCAAGGATTTTTAAATATTAACTACTTTAACAATTTTACTTAAAATCGACCAAATAAATTATTAAATATAAATAAAAAACGATTTTTGATTTCGCATTTAGATAAAAAATTTAGTAAATGTTTTTAGAAATCGTCTGGACTGTTTCTAGAGGTTCTGGGGTATATTTCATAGTTGGTAGAAGGTATCGAATGTAACAATGTAAAAACCTCATGTAAAATTTAATAATCGGTTGATGATACACTTATAAGGAAAGTTTTTAATTAAATTTTGCACTGTAATATAAAATTTGTTTTTACTTATATTAG
The DNA here is from genome assembly GCF_047948215.1 of Lycorma delicatula. Taxonomy (NCBI): domain Eukaryota; kingdom Metazoa; phylum Arthropoda; class Insecta; order Hemiptera; family Fulgoridae; genus Lycorma; species Lycorma delicatula. The sequence goes on along the minus strand of NC_134456.1, from coordinate 154,448,958 downwards.
AAGAAAATTTATAAAATGTGAAGTGTGCAGTTAACAATCTGTGCCTGTTTTCCCACATAATATAGCGATTCATTTCAAAAAGGTTTCACCCAAATCTCAGCTGTTTATTAACACATTTAAACAAATGAGAAATTTTTCATTCGGTTCACAATAAAAGGCTTAATATTTTATCTAATAAAACAAATTCAATGAAACTAATATTTATGGAACTATTAATAATTAAACAATTTAAATGACCGCAAATTTGGAATTTTCATACGTAAAAAATTTAAGCTTATTTATTTTCCAGATATTGGATATATGTGCATCAAATTTCATTAAAATATTTCAATCCATTCCTAAGATTTAATTGAAAACAAGGCGAGGTAGGAGATTTTGGCACATAAATATTTTGTTTATTTTGATGTTCTGAATGAGTATTTTAAGTTAGGCAACATCTTTAGGGTCACCTGTCAAGAAAAATATATAAGTTGATGACCTTTGTTCGATGTGGTCGAAAATCAGGTTAAAGAATCAGCTTAAAAGTTTTAATCTTTTATGGTTAATTTGTTTTCGAAATATGAGGATATCCTGTTTTGAAATAATAAAATTTTAATAAACCCCATCTCTAAATCCGACTAAATTAAAACTTTTGAGTTGTTAATTAGTACTTTCATAGTACAAAAGCTCAAATTTCTACGTTTACTATGCAAAAAGTCAAAATTTAGAAATAAGTTAAATTCTCTCTTTGTATGGGCCATTTGTATGGCCCGTACAAAGATATTTTTGGACCATTTACGAAGAAATTATGTTAAGCCAGTCTGGAACTATTATAAAATCTGACAACAAGGTTGTAATACTTTACTGGTATTGATTATTTATACTTTTATAGTGGAAAAGTAATTGTAAATGATGATATTTTTAAACATAGACTGATTCCCCCATCCCCAATCTTGCACCACTACTATGCCTAGGAAAACATTAAAGTAAATTTGGTTAAAGAATATCCAATAAATAAAACGGTTTTTTTTTTAATTTTTGGGGGTATTTTTTTAAATGGCAAGGTAATCATGCACTCATGTACTGAGCTTAATAAAATGAGATTATGTTTGCAAAATTTGAGAAAATTGGTCCCAAAAACAATCTATTCCACCCTTTAGAGATATTGACTCCAAAATTTTGCAAATTGCTTCATATACAATGAGCTTTCATAAAAAACGGATTATTCAATCAAAAGTTATTAAGCTTCAAACACGTCAACTCAAGTACATACGTACGTAGAAAAAATACCCCCATTTTTCTTTTATTATTGGGGTCCCTGGAACATGAAATGTCGAGAAAGAAACGCAGAAAATACATACCCCATTTTTGACTGATTGGCTATGCTTTCCTTCTTGCAGCATAACTCTTAGAGCTATGCTGTCAGGAAAGTAAAAATCAAGATACAGGCTAACACATGTACATTCACGTTCCAGAAATTTCTGTAACAATTTTTTTTGAAACGAATGTCAACATTTGCAAAACCTCGATACTCTAAGTTTTTGCTGATCGGGTATACTCTACTTTTACAAATGCAGCAGCAATAGAGTTGTAACCGGGAAAGTAAAAATTAATTAATAAAATATTATCGTTCTCACATCATACCTTATTAATATACGCAAATATATTTCGCTTAACATATTTTGTAACCTATATTTGAAATGACAGTTAAAGGTTAAAAAGAAAAAAAAATAATAAACACAATAAAAAACAGCCGATATAAAAGTTTACAAGACAGGACATCCTGAGCCCTCTTTATTCATAAACAGGATGGGGTGGCACCAAACATCATGTTAAGGGGTGCAAGAGTGCAGGCAGGTATATCCTGCTGGAAGAGCAAGTGTCGTAGTTTGGACCATGGGAACCTGCCAGTTTCATTTGAAAACTGGACTGAAAAGGAGAGAATTTAGTTACATCTCTCTCTCTCTCTCTCTCTCTCTCTCTCTCTCTCTCTCTCTCTATTTTTTTTTAATAATTAACATAAGTAACCATAAGTATTTTCTCATTCAGATGCAATGTTATATATATTTAAAAAAAAATATTAAACAGAAGTAAGAAAGCAAAAAAAAATCTTTTGTAATATTTCTATTTGTGAATCCTACAGAATATTAATTTAATACAGTACCTTCTTTAATTAAAAAAAAAAATAATAATAATAAAAAATAAATATTAATTGTACTAAGATAACAGCAGCCTTCCATCAATTCGTAGTTTTGATCAAACTGGAAGACAGTTGTCTCGATTAAACTGTAACAGCCCCTTATTCTTAGGACTGAGAAGAGGTCGTAACTGAATCCAAAATGGCGATTTAAAAATTTTTGATAACAAAGATGACATTTTTGACTAAAGGATAGATAAAAAACCGGAAGGAAAGATAAATTATTCAGAAAAATTGCATAAACCATAATCATTCTTAAGAATAACAAAAGAAAGTCTCTCCCCAGAATTTTCACTGATGATGAGTGAAGTAGTTTTCAGAATTCCTTCTTCACTGAGCCGAATATATGGTTGCATATCGTATGGCAGCTCATCAGATGTAAGTTTTGTTGAACCCTAAGAGTAATACATTCACTCTGTTCAACATAGGTAACGGTCATGAACAACGATATTTTCAGAGAATATAGTTTCTTTTCAGATGCTTTACATGCATCATAGCCATCAGTTAGAGGGTGTATAAAAATAAACGTGTCACTATATGTAATTAATCAATGAATTTTATTACTACGAACAAAATCTGAGTATTGAAAAAAAATGTAATTTTTTTCCTCAGCAATACATTATAGTGTAGCTGCTATAACAGTTAACAGCTATAACAGTAAATGTAAAATAAAAAGTATGGTGAGCGGTCAGAATTTTACGTGTAGAATTTTTTCAAATATCGATACTTCATGGCCCCCTTTAATCGAAAAACACAAAAATCATGAAAGATTTCTGACGGATATAAGAGTGTATATGGACTATATTTTGATATCTCAAGATCTGAACATTAAAAGTTGAAATTCTTTCTCAAATATTTCCATATTGGTACGATTAAATTTTGAACTTAATCAGAAAGGTATATGAGATTTATAACCATTTTAAAACTTTTAGCTTCTTGTGGTATCATCATAGAAATCTGAAATTTGGTAGAAAATGAGTTCTTTATAGTCTTTAAAATTGTATTCTATCAAAATTAAAAGTGAGGAAATTATTTTTTTCTTAATTGTTATATATTTTCTTAATTGAGTTTTTGTTATATATTTCTAAAATGAGTTACTAAAAATTAAGGAAAATTTAACAAAAAAAAAACAAAAAAAAACTACATAAGAGCTGACTCCTTCCTGTTAAAATCTGACATTGATCCGATAAAGGGATACAGCCGTACTCAAGATAATTGCTTTAGTAATATATTTTTCTTTTGTATTGTTATTTATAAACTGACTTATACCAAAATATTTATTTTAATGAAATCTTAATTGTTTTAAGTTTTAGGCCCCTAAACAGAAGTGGATAATAGTGGTAAAAAGTGCTAAAAGTGGTAACCGATTTCATATTTAATAGTTTTGTTCTAACTATTAAATTTTTATTAAAATCCGAAAATTAATTAAAGTATAAAGAGGAATCGTACAACAGGCTATCGCTTAAGGATTCTGGAGCTCTGTCAGATAAAAGGAATAAAATTGGTCCAAATTAAATAATAAATTAATAATTAAATTATTTTAATGTTTAATATTATTTTCTGTTATAAAATATATTATAAAAAATAGTATTATTTAATAATATTATTAAAAATCAAATTAATAATTAGATTAAATATGATTTTTTTTCAATTTATTTTTATTATATTTTATAATTGATTTTAAGTAATAATAATTAAGTCGTAAATATTTAAAAACCCTACGGCGTAATTTTAATAAAAATCTATCAAGGGCGATGTCAGACAGGTCAGATAACCTGTCTGACTTCGCCCTTGATAGGACTTCGCCCTTTTAATCCTTTGCCGGCTTTTCCAGATAAACTATCTCAACCCTAATACTCGTCATTTTGACGTTTAAGACACAAAATATTTTATTAACTTTGAAATATATAAAAATTATTTTCTATTCTCACATTAATTTTTTAAATCCATTTTTATTTAAAAAAAATTACCTATAGGTCAAGGTCAAGTGGAAGATAAATTATAAAAGAGTAAAAACATACTCAAGAGGGTTACTTTATTCATTTGTATACATCTTTGCTTTATTGTTCGCTTCTTTGAGATTTCTCACCCACATTCGATTCGCATCAGTTAGCACATTGACAATTTCAAACTGACGATTTGGTTATTGTATGATTTCCAATAAGATGTATACCGACCGGTAGCTGTATCCCTACCCTATCCTTTTATTTGATCCTTTTGAGAAGACCACAATTCTTGCTCTTTTTGAATTGAATTTTTTACAATAATCACGAAAAGTTTACATCTAAACGTCAAAATATGATATAAAGATATTATATAAACTTGTTCTTAACATTTTTGTAACAGGATATTTTTTGTCTAAAATTACTAATAATATATTTATTAATTATACTGAAATTGCACACATATTTTATTAATTACGATGAAGGAGAAACTATAGTCGATTGTTGGCAATCAATAACAATCTGATACGGTTTTATTTCAAAATTAAGTTAAAGACATGGCTAAATCATTATCATACCGAACCATGTAAAAAATCATTGTAAAAAGAACCAAGCACCGAATAATATTCCCAGCTAAACTTAAAAATTTAGATAACTTTATTTTAAGAGCTTGTGTAATCTTTACTCTTTTCCATCTTCTCTTCTTCACACTTTCTACTGATCTTTCTAGCAGAAAGATCAAGTGTTCTCTCATGATATATCCAAACCCAGTGATTCCCAAACTATGCGCCGCGGCGCCAAGGGGAGCCGTGGCTTTTTCACGGCGCTGCGAAATATTGTAAAAGTTTCGAAATTAATTAAACCAAGACATTTATAATTATTAATTTAATGTTAATAAAGTAAAAAAAAATAATGAAGATACACGAATTTTATTTATTTTTATTTCTTATTTACGAGTTGTCATACCTTTACTTAGGGTAGGTTGTCATGGAAAAATTTTAATTGAAAAAGGGCGCTGCTATTCGGAAAAAGCGCCACGACTCGAAAAAGTTTTGGAACCACTGCCCTAACCAATTAGCTTTCTTTTTTCTGAATTTTCTGATTAATTTTCTATTAATTATTAATAATTAATAATTTTCTTAATTAATTAATAATTTTCTTCTATTAATTATTTACTCTTCTCTCATTATTTCTTCGTTTTTCAATTGATAGTCCATTTGATCTTCTTCAATCCCTTCCATACAAATATTTAATTTTTTTCCAGCCTTATGTATCTCCTTTATTTAGAATCTGTATTTCATACAGAGTGATACATGAAGAATGTAACAGACTTTTAGGACATGTACCACTACAAAAATAAAGAGGAATATTCATATAAACATAGTTTCCGAAACGCTTCTTTAGCGAGTGACAGCTGGTGAAAAATTTCGCCTTTATTTCTGCCTATTGGGTAAAATTACATCATTTGTAATTCTTGGGACCCAGATTAAGGGGTAGATTTAGTGATTTTTGTATAAAATTTAACTTAAAAAAAATAAATAAATAGGTTCTAGAACTATATTTTTAGTAATTTTCGATAAATCTGAGATAAAAAACAAATAATGTGGTCGAAAAACACATTATTTTATGTTTGGCGTAAAATAACTTTGTAAAACGGACAATAAAATAGTGAAATATTTTTAAAAAGTCGTGTAGATAGTTGATTCTGAGTAAAATGCTATGAATAAAGTCCACTCCGACTTTATTCATAAAAAAAGAAAGTAAGAATCAGGAAGGAAAGAACATGATTAAAGAAAGAGAACTTATTCGAGGAGAACTCAAAAGAAAAGGAAACTGCTTACGACATTTGGTTAGAGGAAGTGGAATCTTGATAACTGAATTATAATTGTCAGTAGAAGAAGAAAGGAAACGAGGAAGAAGAAGGCTTAAATAAATAAATGAAGTGAAGTTGGAACATCAGGACACCTTGACGATAATTATGTTACATAGTTTCATAACTTTAATCTTTCTTTCATAACTGCAGTAATGGAGGTTTATGTTACATTACTTGTGGATCATTATTATGTTAAATTTTGTAATTTATATGTTTACTGTAATTAAAACTGAAGTTAAAGAAAAGTATCCTTTTTGATTAGTTTTTAATTTTATTAGATTATATTCCTAGATGAAACGTCAAAGAGAATTCTGAAAATATTTTTTATTAGCTAGCCAACAAATATGTTTTTTCATTGACCTCGCCCTTTTTTGTGAATCTATAGTTTTCCTTTTATCGATCATTTCTCTTTATTTCAAATTACCTCTCTCATTCTCAATAAATTAAAATCACTGATGCCGCCGTCACCGAATTCAAGAAGCCCTCACAATAATTTTGGCCATATTAAACAAATATATTAAAAAAATCTGCGATAATCAATATTATGAGACATAAAAAAAACTAAGATTGAAAATATCTAATATAGAAAAGTATCAGAATATCACCTAATAAATAAGTGAAGAAAATTTGTTGAAGAAAGGGGAGAAAAAAATAGACAAAATATTTGTGTTAAAAAAGCGTTTAGAAAAGAGATAACAAACGATCAAATAAAATAATTGAATTAAAATCGTTTCTTGACAAAGCACAAAAGTAAAAAAAGACCGGATTTTTTGCAAAACCTTTTTTTTAGAAAAGAGAACAAAAAATTTGATCTGGGATATAAAAAATAAATAAGAATTACCGAAAAAACAACAAAAAAGAATTCTAGAATGAAAAAATAAATTACGAACGTACAAATTACTCAATTTAAAAAAAAAAAACGCAAGGATATCAAGCAAATAATTCCTACTTCAATTAGAAATTATAATTACGACGTGATATAAGTGGTATATAAATGAAAAAAAGCCTTTTTTTTTTAATAACTGATACAGTTACTGCTGCGGAGGAGATAAAGTATTATAATGTTCGCAGAGTATTAATTCACATTTTTATTCACAAATGTCTTATAATGATAGACTTAAAAATATTGTTTTTTTTTTGTTTTTTTTACTAAGCCAGTTACTTAGAATTAATCGGCAAAGATATAATGTGTCTAGTATAGGTGCCTATAATAAAGTGAATTCCAAATCAGTCCTAAGATAAAAAATTTCAGAAGTTTAATTAACAGACTTAAAATTTGTTTATGTATTTGTTCACATGTCAAAAAAATATATTGTATTCATATCTTCATAAAAGTAAAATGATCAATTTAAAAAATACTGAAAAAAAACAAATAAATAATATAAATTCTTATAAACATGCTGTATTATATTTTAAGAATTCGTTACATTTTACATCCTTTATAATCTGTTTCAGAGGTAAGGAAGTTTGAAGGACATTTTAGGAACTATTCCTTTATTTCACTGATTTATACAGGAAGTGAGGTATTGATTAAATAAAATCGTTAGATTTTTTTTGTTGGTTGGAGGGATAAAACCGCTCTAGATTTGCCTGCATCTTACTATTCATAGAATGGTACTACAGTAGGTTCCCACGTAGGGTGATCTCAGGCCCTTTTAAACCCGTGCTTCCAACACCTTAACCTGCTTCTGTCTACTTTCACATGATGTTTACCCCTAATATAGGGGTGAATATACTTTTTATTTGTTGGTCGTTTAATTTTATAAATATGATCGTAATTATATTATTTTAAAGTCATATAAAATTTATTTTTAAAGAAGAACCACTAGAATACTACTAGTTATTTTTAGAATAATAAGAAAAAATCAAGTCGTTTATTTAAAGATATAATTTTTAAAAAATTATTATATTTTTATCCGCATATTTTATTTCACGACATTAAAAAACCTCAAGTACATAATGCTTTCTCTGGGAGTAATGATGTTAGTATTCTATAACAATATTTTATATAAAAGAAAGTATACTAAGCGGGTTAAACTTTTAAATATCGTAATTTCTGTAGGTTTTGACGTTTAATAACAGCTTTTACGAAAAAAACACAATTTTTAATTTGAAAAAATCAGAAAAGATGTATATAAGTAGGTTGTATCTATGCTGACCTGTTTCTAACTTGATATCTTCAGACTGGATGAATCAATTTGAATTAAATTTTGTACAGGGACTTCTGTATGTAAGTCACTGATAAGTTTTAATTTTGGTTGCAATCGGTCAAAGGATCCGGGAAATTCAGGCTCATGATTGCGTGTCTTAAAATGGTACTTAGAGAATGATAAACGTAATTTAATTCCCCTTAGAAAGTTGACGTACTTTGTGTATTTGATTTTATACAACCTTCATAAAAGGGTGGAGGTATAGAACCTTAATTTTCTTTTTTGTCGACTCAAAATCACATCTTCTACTAATTAGATGATTCCGTTACAGTAGTATGTCACTTTGGTTATGTAATTGGGTAATTTAATTCAGTGGTAATAAACCTAATTTTTTTGTTCTTTTCATCATTTATAGTGTTTCTTAATATGGTAAGAGCGGGAAAACAGATTTTTATGAAATTTTCTAAAATAATTTCTGAATAGCGAATAATCGATTCCTTTTTATTCTGGTTGCAACCGGTGAAAGGTGTGGAGGGATACAATCATCACGGGTCCCATACCTCGAAATTTTACTCAGTAAAACAGTAGAATCATTATTTTTATCTAATGATTTTTTTGCATATTTACAAACTTTAATGTTCCACTTAATTTTTCTAATAAATAATAGTTCTCGTGAGCGAAGCCCTCAGTAGCCAGTTTTATAATTCCTCTTTGCCGGTCCCGGTATTTCCTTATGATGAATAAAAGTGATATTTGTAAAGCTGAATATCATCTGTATTCTTTTGGGCTTGATATGCTGATGTAACACAGTAAATTCGGCTTAATGAAGAAGATGAAACTACTTCACTCATCAGTATAATAATAAAATTTGCATGAGATTGCTTATTGTTGAGGATGGATATGGTATCTTTTCTGAATAATTTTTGTTTCTTGTCAGTCTACCTATAACTGTTTATGACAATTTACATACATTATAAATGAAAAAAAATATATATATATATATTGGTTATTTATTTCTTCCATAATAACCCACATCACAACAAAGAGAGTAAGATTAAGATGTTTGCTTTAGAAGAATCGAAGATAATTTCAAATGATAATGAATTTTTCATAAAAGATGATTTTATTATGAAAACGATACAAATAAAAATTGACACGAAATTTAGAACATTTTTAATAGTAGAGAAAAATAAAATTATAAAAATAATAATTTTTTATTAAGATCGTTACATAAAAATAATAATAACCTGAAATCCAAGTCCGTCTTAGTGAGATTTTAGTCGATGAAAAGAAAGTGACAGCTACAGAGTCTGTTATGGAGGCTCCCAAGCCTCCTGTAACTGAAGTGGCCTCTAAGCCTCAGAGGCCACAAAAAATTTCACAGGGGGGACGAGTGTCCCCCCTTCCACAGGCGGTGACCCCCGTGTCTGGGGTCGGCCAAGTTGCCGCCCCACAATCGGCGCCTGTAACCGGTGCCGATCCATGCCCGTCGTCGTCGGCGGCTTCGGTGGTCTCCGATTCGGAGACCGGAAGCTTTACGGGCGACGACCTTTTCCATGAACACGATGCTGTTCGTAAGATGGAGAAAAAAAGAAAAAAAGGATGGCCAAAGGGAAAACCTTGGCTATAATATAATTTAAAATCAGCGAGTCGATAGTACAATGGAACATCAATGGATGTTTTTCAAACATCCATGAGCTCCAACGCTTGGTACATGATGTAGACCCGATTTGTATATGTCTGCAAGAAACGCATTTCCGCCGAAATGAAAATTTTAAACTAAGAGGATTCAATATATTCCGGCGAGATCAACCGCCAAATGTAAGAGTTAGAGGTGGAGTAGCCATATTAACATCAACTAGAGCTACCACCGAAGCGGTTGTTCTAAACACAAACCTACAAGCGGTCGCTGTTAGAATGAAGCGTCCGCTTCAGGCCACTATATGCAGCATATACTTGCCGAATTTTGATTGGAATAAGGAAAACATAGCAAGACTAATTTCCGAGCTTCCCCCACCTGTTTTACTGGTGGGTGAATGTAATGATCATAATTCTCTTTGGGGATCAGATCGAGTAGATCCCCGTGGAAGAGAACTGGAAAGGCTCCTGATGAATTCAGAACTTATTATTTTAAACGACGGATCAGGAACCTTTTTCAATGCCAGAGATGGATCGATGTCCTGTATAGATCTTGCACTTATAAGCGGATCGACAGCACCGGGGTACAGCTTCCATGTCTTAGACGATTTGCATGGAAGCGATCATTTCCCGGTTCAAATTGTAACTGATATTACAAGAAAAACATATCCCATCTCTAAAAGATGGTTATTTGATAAGGCAGACTGGACGAGCTTCACAGCTAGAACGATACTCCCAGAAACAACTGGAGTAATCGGGAACGATGTCGATGCCATAACAAATGCAATACTTGAGTCGGCATCGAGATACATTCCCAAAACATCTGGGAAACTTACGAAGAAACCCGTTCCATGGTGAAACGATGAAATAAGTGAAGCTATAAAAAGAAAGAAAAGGGCGTATAACGCCTTTAAGAAGCGTTCTAGCATAGAAAATCTTGTTGCCTTTAAGAAATACAGGGCGTATGCAAAATGTCTTACGATAGACTCAAAGAAACGATCCTGGCAGCAATACGTGTCATCCATCGACAAAACCACTACTGCAGCAGATGTTTGGAGGAAAGTGAAGGCGATTTGTGGGCGTAATGATTTTGCTCCCATAACTAGCCTTCAAGATGAAGATGATATTAAAGACACTCCATATGAAATTGCAGAGCTATTATCCAATCACTTCGAAAAGGCCAGCAGAACGGCCAACTACGAAGAAGATTTTCGTACTAAAAAAGAACAACTTGAAGGTCTACTAAACTTCAGAACTGAGTATAATTACTCATATAATGTACATTTAAAATGGAAGAATTCGCGAAAGCGTTGGAAAAATCAGGTAACACAGCTGCTGGTCCGGATGAAATCCATTACAATATGATCAGGCAGCTGAATACCACTGCAAAGCGTAAATTATTAGAACTTTATAATAAAATATGGCGGGATGGAATGTATCCGCAGCAGTGGAAAAAAGCTCATGTTGTTCCAATACCAAAGAAAAATAAAAATTTAACAGTACCCAATAGCTATCGTCCTATTTCATTGACGTGCGCTATGGGAAAAATATTTGAAAAAATGATTAATAATCGACTCGTCTGGGTTTTGGAAAAAGAAAACCTGATATCACCGTATCAAGCAGGTTTTCGGCAATACCATTCTACCACTGATCATATGATCAGCTTAGAGGACGTTATATATAACAGCCTCATTACAAGGAAACATTGTGTCGGAGTCTTCCTTGATCTTCAGAAGGCTTTCGATATGACCTGGCGTCATGGTATAATGCTCCAGATACATGAATGTGGCATTCGTGGCAACCTGCCAGTTTTACTGAGCAACTATATGAATGACCGTACTTTCCAAGTACGAGTCAACAATGAATATTCATCTGTAAGAAATTTGGAAAATGGCATACCACAAGGTTCGCCGTTGAGCGGTACCTTGTTTACCATTGCCATTAATAAATTGATATTAGCCATTCCAGTAGAAATCAGCAAAAGCGTCTATGTTGATGATCTGGCAATTGTGTATGCCAGCAACATGACTGCTATGGTGAGGTACAAATTGCAACGAGCGATCAATGCTCTAAATGAAGTTGCAAGGAATAACGGATTCCAATTCTCACCAGAAAAAAACGTGCTGTGTACACTTTTGTAGGAAGAGAATTCCTCATCAAAGTCCTGCGTTGACAATTGATGATAATCCAATACAATATAAAGACAATGTAAGATATTTAGGACTAGTATTGGATAAATCCCTTACATGGGGATTACATATACAGGACTTGAGTGATAGATGCAAAAGAGCCCTAAACATTATAAAATGTTTATCCAACTTAAATTGGGGCTCAGACAAAGAGACATTATTGAGATTGTATAAAGCATTGGTTCAATCTAAACTAGACTACGGATGAATCGTATATTCATCCGCTAGAAAGTCGCATTTAAATAAGTTAGGCGTAGTTCATAATAGCGGAATAAGATATGCAACTGGTGCTTTCCGCACAAGTCCGGCGGCTAGTCTGATGTCTGAAGCCGGAATAATGCCACTTCATTATAGAAGAGAGATCCTTTTACTAAGATACGCAGCAAATATATGGACTTATCCTGCCCATATAAATAATAAACTTTTCAATAACCATCCTAGGGCTGCATTATACGAACGTCGTGCTACCTATTCCAGACCAGCCCGAATTAGGTACCACGAATTAAGAAGTAAATACGAAATTGCCTTTCCAGATACATTGGCAATTTCTACTAGAGAAATACCGCCATGTTTCTTGCCAGCGGTAAATACAAGTTTGGATCTCTCTCAAGGAGAAATAAAAAAGAAACCAGCAGTGATCATCCAACAAGAATTTTTGGCAACCGTCAGTCGTTACGAAGAACATATTAATTCCCATAAAAATTAAAAAAAAAACAAAAGAAAAAAAAATAATAATAATATATTGAGTAAATCGTGAGGAAAAAACAAGAACTGCCACAGCATTTGGTTGAATTTATCAAGGATTGATTCAGAAGAGCATCAAAATCACCCAAGTAGTGGCCTTAAACCAAAAATTAGATAGTTTTGAAATAGGAGTAATTACAAGAATTTATTTTCATGGCTTCATTGTTGAAAAATTATTATCGCTAACAGTGGAAAGTAGACCACTTTTGAAACTACATGAAACAAATATTGTTAAATAACCGCTATTTTGGTAAGGGTTGAGTTAGTTTGAAGTTTCTTACGTCAAAACGTTAGTTATTTAATGTCCTTTAATATGATATGTTACAATTCTGCTTTTTCCATTTAAATTGAGTTTATACCTCATGAGTTACTTGTATACTTGGGAGTATGATGGTATCATATCGAGATATAATTCTTTCGACGTAGGAGCATTTGATAAAATTAAAATTTTATGTTTAGTTAATGGAGAGTTATTTAAGTTTTGCTATTTTTAATGAACTTTGTAAGTAAGGTCATGGAAATAATTATTAATTATTAATATTGTTGTAGATTGAAGTTAGTTATTAGGATTCATCCTTAATAAAATTGAGGATTTTGTCCATTTTCTGTTGATAAAAAATAAGACAATAAACATTTTTTAGGGTTTACATTTTTTTATCTGGAATTTCAAGGACATTGATGTTTTATTTACATTTTTTTATTTTTACATTTATTTTTTATTTAATTTATTTTACATTATTGTTATCTACATTATTTTAAAACTAGCATTCCCGTTGCAGCTTTGTCCGCCCTATATGGTAACTTGCGTTTTCCGTCGCGGTCAATTTTTTATTATTTTATGTTTTTTGATCAAGTAACAGGAGGCAGGTGCAGCCAGTTGCGTCGCACATACAGTTATAGTGACAGTGGCTGTGTTAGTTGAGCTACCGCACCGTGCACTGTAGCATCTTTTAAAAAATCGAAATTCAAAACACCCGAAAATGGATTTTAGATATTTATCTTAAGAGTACATGCAAGTCAAGATTTACTTAATATCTCGTTTAATATAGTCGAAAATAAGAGAAATTTGCAATTATTATTCGAAATTTGTTTACGTTTCTTCACCCCATTCAAAAACAATCTTCTTAAAATTTACGCACCTATAGCGGATAAGCCTGATGAAGAAATTGAAAAGTTCTACGAAGATTTATGCATTGTTCTGGAAGGCACCAAGAAACAGGATACTACTATAATCATGGGAGATTTTAATGTGAAGGTGCGGGAGGGTAAAGCGGATGATACTGTTGGAGGCTGTGGACTGGTGGAGAGGAATGATAGAGGCGACAGGCTTGTAGAATTCTGTCAGACAGGGAGGTTCATAGTTGTTAATAAGTAATATAAATTACTCAAGAGAAGAATATGAACGTGGATATCTGCTCAATACACTGAAGATAGGATAGTAAAGAACCAGATTGATTGCCTACTTATCAAGAAACGATTCAGAAATAGGATAACATCGGATAAATAGGTAAAAACTTACCCAGGAGCTGACATCGGATCAGGCCATAACCTGGTAGTTGCTAAAGTACATATCAAGCTTAAAAAGTTAAATCATAAAAGTAAGGATAATAGGAAAGCGACAGAGAAACTAAGAGATGGAGGCATAAGAGAACGAGTGCAGAGAGAGGTAAATATTAAAATTGATTCGGTACGGTACTGGGCAATGAATTTGGATATGGAGCATAAATGGAATAACATAAAGGCGCCATTGATTGATGGAAGCAGGGACAGATTAACATCGGATAAGTGCAGGCCGAAGCAGAAATTGATGGTCCAAGAGAAAATGCTTATTATGGAAGAAAGAAGAAAAAGTAAGAATAATGCAAATAAATATAAAGAATTACAAGGGAAGATAACAAGAATGATTAGGAAAGCAAAGGAGAAATGGATTTCGGAAAAGTGTGAACACGTAGAGGAGCTTCAAATGAAATACAACTACCACAATTTGCATAAGGAAATTAACAGGAACAACCAGAAAAAGACAACCTGCTGTTATTAAAGATAAAAGAGGAAAAATCTTGTTTGATCCAGCGCAGAAACTTCTACGGTGGGAGGAATATATAGAAGAACTATTTCAAGATACAAGAAGTACGAGAATACATCAAAATGTCATAGAGGGTCCAAACATCATGAAAGAAGTTATTTATGCTATAAAAACATTGAAAAACGCAAAACATTGAAAAACGCAGCTCGACGTTGTTGTAAACCTTTTTAATGAGATCTACAGAACTAGAATAATACCGAAGTAATGGATAAAATCGACTTTTATAATGTTACCAAAGAAACCAAATGCGAGAGAATGCAGTGATTAGCTTGATGAGTCATATATTAAAAGCATTCTTGAAAGTCATCCACAAAAGAATATACAGTAAACTGGAAGAAGATATTAGTAATACCCAGGCTGGATTTAGGAAAGTACGAGAGAAGCACTATTTAGTTTTAATGTATTAGCTCACAGGTGTCTAGATGTGAACCAGGATATGCCCGTCTGTTTCGTCGATTACAAGAAGGCTTTTGATAAAGTTCGCCATGATACTCTAATAAGCTTACTTAGACAGCGGAATATCGACTCATACAGATTATTGAATCGTTATACTGGTATCAAACAGCTGCCATTCAAGTAGATAATGACGTTACAGAGAAAATATAAATACAAAGGGGACTAAGGCAAGGATCCATTTTGACCCCCCATGCTATTTAATCGGTATTCCGACGCGATATTCAAGGAGGCTCTAAATGAAGATGAAGCTGGAGCTATAGTCAATGGTCGGCCAACTAGTAATTTGAGTTACGCGGACGACACTGTCGTCATAACGGAGGCTTTAACTGATCTACAGAGAGCAGTTCAAAAGATTAAAGGTTTTAGTTAGTATACAGTACGCCCTTAGAATGAACCTCAAGAAGTCAAAGTACATGGTGATAACTAAATCACAAATGGCGGAACCAGAGTTATAAATTGACAATGCGATAATTGAAAAACCAACAAAGTACAAATATCTTGGTACTTGGACAACCAACAACATGGACCAAACAATGGAAATTAAAACCCAGGCAGAAATGGGTAGAAGCGCATTTCTCAAAATGCGTTCTTTCTTGTGTGATCGGTAGGTCAGATTGTATCTGTGGGCTAGAATAGTAAAATTTTATGTATTTCCTGTGATGCTATGTGGATTGGAGGCATGGAAATTGAAAGAGCTGCACATGAAAAAGTTGGCGGCCTTTGAAATGTGGTGCAATAGACGCAAGCTAAGGATATCTTGGAAGGATAATGTATCAAACCTCAAGGTACTAGAGAGTATGAATAAACATCTCGAGATTACGTCTACAGTACAACCAGGGAAATTACGGTATTTAGGTCACATAACGAGGGGAAAGAAGTTCGAGTTGCTCCAGTTGATCATGCTAGGGAAGATAGTGGGCAGACGTAACGTTGGGAGGCGCAGAATTTCAATCTGAGGGAATGGTTCGGCATAACGTCCACGAACTGTTCTGAGATACTTAATCAAAGGTCAAAATGATGATGATGATGATTGCAAACCTCCTGAAAGGAGATGTCACTTGAAGAAGAAGAACCCCATTCAAAATTGAATTTCAAAAAGTCTAGAAATTGGTTTTTAGATATTCACATGAAGATTATAGACACCAAAAATCAATATATCTTCATTTCTTATCTAGAAATTTAAAAAATAGCCGGGATTCAAAAATTCATTTAACGTTTTAAACTTGGAATTTAAAAAAAATCTAGAAATTAGTTATTAAATATTTACATGAAGATTACCTATACCAAAAATCAATTTGATATCTTAATTTTTATCGGGAAATTAAAAGAAAAAAAAAATAGAAAATTTCATTGTTACTCTATTTTAACCCTTTAAACTTAGAATTTCAAAACTCACTTATACCACAAGAAGAACTTGTATACAAATTTTCTTCAATTTATCAGAGCGTTGATTATGAATCAGTCACATGTTGTTTTATATATGTATATATATATATATATATATATCAACGTCCCGCAGAAACTACTAAAGATAAATTCTTGAAAAATTTTATATACAAGTTCTTACGGTGTAAGTTCATACTAAGAAAGAATTTTTTGAAATACCTGATTTATTTAAAGGGTTAAAAGGGAGTATCAAATTTTCTATTTCTTTTTTAGTTTTTAAAATTATAAAAATTTCAAATTTAAAAAAAATATATATATAATTTGTATAAAATAAATTTATATTTTAATAAAAATTCTATTTTACTTTGATCCAGATTTATTTAAAAATAAATTCTTTCCTCTTCACGATTACCTAAAAAATGGAAAGCACCATAAAAAAATTCTAATGTTGTTTAATAACTTACAGATTTATTTTTCTTATAACCAAAAATTATAATTTATATTTAAGAAGGAATAACTCTAAATTTCGAACTAATTGGAGAGTAAAAATATATTATTATTTGTTGAAAATATTTTTTACTGTTTTTAAATTACAAGGCGATTTCTTTTATTCGAACTTAAAAATTTCGTTATCAGAATTATGTTATAATTTGTTGTTAGTAACTGTAAAAAAATAAATTTTTTATGGGCATAGATCTTTAAAATATATTTCATTATCATTATAAAAAGGGTCATAAAACTAGCGGACTCAATTCTAACAAGAATTAGGTTTAAAGACAGTATTCTTTTTTGTTCAGCGAAATTTTATGTCATACGCATTCGGCTTTCGGAACAATGGGAGGTTCCTTAACATAAAAAGAAAACCTCACTGACGGATGCATTTTATGATCAATAAAAGGATGTTTTAGGATAATGAATAGCACGTATTAACATATTTTTTTGTGTCTCAAAAGATTTAGGTCGGGAAAGTCTGAATGTAACCCATTCACATTTAACCTTGTTGCATTCTAATAATCTTAACATGTATTTCACTATTGAAATGTGTGTTTATGTCAGAACGACCTGCTTGTTTTTGAATTGCCGATTCTTACAAAAACTTATTTATAAATCTTTATCTTGCGTGTATGTTAATTTAAACATGTTTTTTTCTCTATCACCTGTGTGATGATTTGATTCAATCTTTTATTTTGTTTTTGCTTTGTGCTAATATTTTAATTCCGTACGGTCTACTCAATTCATTCTAGATTTTTTATACGTATAAAGGTCAGGTACCATGTTAGTAACGTTTGTAGGCTACTTGACACGAGGCGAAGTCACTCCTAAAAATGGCATAACAATTCCCATGAATAACAAGCACCCAATGGCAAAATAATATTTTTAAGAAATGTGAAGAATTAAGTGGTTTCCTATTCTTATTCTCACTGAGAAAATATATTAATTTATATCAGTTTGCAAAGCTCATTGAAAGTCAGTTGATAGTCAAACCTACACCATCGCAAGCTAGTGGGTACACAGTGACGCCACAGTAGCGGCTGGTATTACTCGATGTTATTCGCCGATTTAGAAAATCCTGTCTGTATTCGTGCTACGATATTATTTTCTACATCATCTTCATTGTTCAATTCAGAATATTATATTTAAAATGTTAACAATTTAACATGTGTTTTATATATGAATTGTTAACGAATAGTAAATAATTATTTACTCTTGTGCAGCAGAATTTCTTTATATAAAACAGTTTTTTTTTTTACTTAACCGGGAATATAGCTAGAATAACTATTTTAAAAGAGAAATTATGGTGATCATGTCAAATATGAGGTGTCGGTTTTTTATTTTAAATCTTATGCTGTAGAGTGGAACTAGTTACCTAGATAAAAAAACATATGTACTCGTATATGTATGTATGTAAGAATGTGTGTCGCTCTCCTTTTGAACTTACATCCCAGGATTGACTTAAACTCGATTTTCTTCAAATTTGGTTCAAGTATTTTTATATATGGGGCACTGATCGTATTATTTTAATTTTAAATTCGTTAAGAGCGTGGGGCAATATCGCGAAAAAACTAATTTCGATTTTCTTCAGAGGAATTTTAGAGAAGAGTAAAAGAAATTTTATATCTACTTGTACAATGCATATATAAATAATCCAAAAGAAATTTCACAAACTCAACACCCACCTCTTAAAAATGAAATTTTTTTGTTCTTTTGCACTATCTTCCTTTGGTTTAAATATTTTTCAAAAAATTTGTTGAAAATATACTTCATACACAGAGATATCAAGAAATGTCTGCAATTTCTTTTTTTTATAGGTTATAAACCCGGAACTAAATGCAGAAAAGTTTTTTGAGGATTTTCTTTTTCTTATTTTAGCCTCTATTGAAGGAGATGTTAGGTGTTAGATTTAGAGTAAACGTTACTGAAGCAAATTTGTTAAGCTTAATCTATACATATATACTCTAGTTATTATTTTTTGGTTCTCTTAATTTTTGGTAACTGTCTTAATTTTAATTATTAAATTTTTTTCTGTATTTTTCTTCATCACTTAAAGAGCTATTAAAATAAAAATAGCTTTACGACCTATACTGAATTCCCGACCAAAAATGAGAAGCAATTTTTTTCATTAGTTTCATAAAAGTTATATTTTATTTCTTCAATATTTTTGAACAAAATTCTTTTAAATTATCTTTTTTGTTAGGGATCACTTCTTTATAAATAAATTTTTCCTAAATTTTCCCCACAGAGTAAGGAAGATCCTAAAATCAAATATTTTTTAATTCTAAATTTGGAAAGTTTTTTGCTTCACAATTTATTTACAATCTGTTCCTAGTAAGAAAGGAACCATATCGTAAACATTTAAGAAATATTATTCACATATGATGAGGGGTTTTCAACAAATACTCTCAATAAAACCTACATATACGAAAAAATTAATAAATACATTAATCCTTCGTGATGATATTGATTCAACTTAAGAATCACTCAGATTTCCCGTAATCCAGCTCGTGTTGGCGATTCAGTCGTCGAACATCCTCGGTGTTGTCTAGGAGATTAAGCGGTAGAAAAATCACATGATTTTCTTACCGGTATTTCTATTTTGAACCAAACCGTTTGACTTCTTCACTAACATAAGGTAATTCTAGGTAGTCGTAAAGTTCTCTTTCCTTAAACCTTATTTTGTTAATTATGACTTGACAGGCGTTGCCGGGAAAGTAATGCAATACTTTTACAACTTTTCTTTTTACTTTTCTTGTAACAGCTATAAGGGAATGTATGGTGATGGTTATTTTGGGTAATGATTATTTTCTCAAATTTCGATACTTCATTTAATTTCATATTGGAGAAGATAAACTACAGAAGGCTAATTAAGCTTAAAAACTGTTATGGTTATTATAATTATAATAATTGTAAAAAAATAAGCAAAATAGACTCGTCACTATTATTATATGAGCTAAATAAGCACTTTGTAAGAAATATAATAATAGACAAATATTTTGTAAATAGGAATAACAAATTTAGGTAAAATAAAATTGTTAGTATTTCAAGCCTAATCCCTATTGTATGTTTGTGAATTGTATTGTATTTTGTAAACTATAGACATATTCAAAAGGAGGCACAGATTGTCAATCAGTTTTAAACGTCTCGAGTAAACTTTAAATGTTTCAAAATACAGGTAATATAACATAACGTTATACTCTAATACATAAACCGATGACAATTTAGAAAGAAATATTTGGAGATTACAATAATAACATAAATCTTTCGTATTCTGACAGAATTTTGAGAGATGTAGCGGAGAAATCATACGCACAGCGCGAAGAAATTGAACTGCATTGTTTCTTTACCTGTTAAGACAAAACAATTCCATTTACTTAAAGGTAGCTTTAATGAAGTTAACTATACATATATATTTTTTTAAACTTAATTATAAGTTATTATTTTCAATATAAGTTTTTGTGGTTAGATTTACGGTAAAATTTGAATAGGTAAAAAAAAGTAATATTATTTTTATATACAGTAAGTCACTGGAACCTGACGATTTTAAAAACTAAATCAAAATTACAAAATATAAATTGCCTAAAAATATTTTAATATGTAATTACAGCAATATAATGGCATTTATTGGCGTAACTATAATTTTTAAATAAAATACCAGACAAATGTCCACCATTTGTCTGTTTTTAGACTGTTGTAATCTGTCTCATAAATTTCACATCTCTGCTTGCACCAAGTTGTCTGGATGTTGTCTTGATTTCTTGTTGGGGGCTTTGAGTCTGTTACTGTTATTAAATTTACTGATGGATGCTTTAGACTTATCCCCCAGAGAAAGTGCTTCCTTACTCCTAGAAGACAAAACCCCGTAGAAAGTTCAGACTGATAGTCACATCGGCCATACAACATATCCTTCTTTGGAAATCACATGGACTGAAAACATCTCTCGGACTACTGCCATGGATGCTTTAACAGTGTGGGCATTTGTTCCATCATGCTGGAACCACACCTCATTTAAGACGATCCCTCGACGAAGCAGTATTTAGGAGCAAGGAAATCTTGTAACATCATTGTGTACCTGTGAGAATTGACTATCACCAAGTGCCCCTTTCTTCTCCGAAGAAATAAGAAGTTACATCAGACAGTTATACAGGCTTATTCATTGCAGAAGCAGTAATTTGAAAATTTACTATCCACAAATTTATCGTATTGCACCTAGAAACTGAACAGTGATGTGGAATATTGAAATGCTGAAATAATCATTGCGTAATCATATTTAAATCTCTATTTTTAAGATATGTTTCCACCATGAAACATGATGTACAGCAGTCCATTGCTTCATTGTTACTGAAACGGAATCTGGTAAGCGTAATAATTTCAATTTCTAACTACCCTTCAGGGTTATCAACTTATACTGCTTAAAAAATCATTAGGGTCTCGTGAATCATTAATAAAAAAGTTATTATTTAGTTGATTTTTAGTTAACTTTACGAACATCTTTGTTAAAATGATAGCAAAGGATTCTTTTGCGCCTCTCCTATTTCAAAAATATGTATTGTACTTGAATACAAGCTTATTTATTTATTATATTTATAGATAAATGTTTTTTTCTATTTGCTTGGCTTCACGAAAGAGTCATAGAGTTGGCGCCCCGTAAGACGCAACTGGTGGCAGTAATTGGCCGTCATCGCATCCGGGACATCAGCATCTCCGTTGATGGTACCCGGGTGTGCATGGCAACACACATTAAACATTTGGGGGTGTATGGTTCGAGTTTTGGGACGCCACGAATAAGGGTACATGGACTCGTCGCTTGATCCTCAGCCATGGGTCTTAGCTGGGAATGAAGCATGGTGAAGTTGAGTACTAGACCTCCCAGCTGCTCTCTGGGCCCGGGGGAATTGGGAGTTATTTACATAGGTTCGGAAGGCGAGATTTCCCCGAGTGCCTTTATTGTGGGCAACAAGATAACCTTGAGCATACGTTTTATGGGTGCCCCAGAGATGTCAGAAGTGAAGGAGAGTCTATGCCTGGGGTGGTTATTGCTAGAAGCCATCCTCGATTACATGTTGCATGGTGCGGATGATTGGCGGACTGTTGTGAAGCTAGCGGATAGATCCTGAAGTCGAAGGAGGAGGAATATCGTAGCTGGAAAGCAGAATAGGGAACTACTGGTAGAGAAAGGGCGGGCAGCCCTAATCAGGAGGTGGCAGCTCGCTGAGGTGGGCCGCACCCGATGAGTGATTGAGGACCCCGGCGGTCTCGGGAGTGGAGCCTGTGTTTAGGCGGGCTATCTAGAAGGGGGGGATTTAAGACCGTGGACTGGTGGCGGGTCCCTTTGGGAATTCACCACTTGAGAGAAGGCGTAAGACCATAATCTAGATCGGGATCCCCTGGGGAGTTCCCTTTAGAGACACGGAAATGCCAGACCATAGTCCCGGTGGGGGGCCTCTTTTGGGGTTCCCTCACTTGAAGCCAGCCAGAGAAGACCGAGTCTCGGCCGCTTGCGTTGCTCTGGAGTGGACGGCATAGCCGGGCGCGCCGGGGAGTCCTGAGTGGTTAGAGGCGAGGCACCTCCCAGGTCCGGGTGTTGCGTGATTGCAGGTACCGTCCTGGGTGGCCGGGGGAAGAAAAAAAAAATTATGCTTATTTGCTGGATAGTCTAATTGAAAAAAGTAAAGAAGAAACGAATATATTCGATGAAAACGAAGTTTGTTTTTTACTATAACAATGCACCGGCTCACTCTTCTGAGAGTGCGATAGAACAATTTCCAAATTACGTTTTGGGATTCTTCGGTATCCTCCCTATTCGTCAAATTTAGTATATTCGGGCTATTATCTCTTTGTCAAAATGAATAAATAGTATGCTGGAAAGAGATTTACACAAAATTATGAAGTTATTTCCGGAAAATCTTCCTATTTTGATGACTTTGATAAACAATGTGTTTTCATAAATATGTGTGACTTGAGCTTGAACATCGTTGGATGTGTGAAAAAGCTTGAACATCGTTGGATTAAGTATAAGTTAAAGAAGATTTAATTAAGAAATAAAAAAAGAAAACATTTCCTGAGAATATTGTCTTTTTTATTTTTTCATGGAATTGTAATAACATTTGTATATGATCTTAATTTTGTATTTTTTAAATAATTATCTTAATAATCAATTATTCAAATCTTTGTTATTACCAAAGTTTATCAGACACATATAAAAAATAAATTCAAACAAAAAATAATCTGAAATAGTTTTTCACATTAATTTCTCATCAACTCTCAGCAGAATTCAAAATTAAAGCAAGCGTAAGACATGCGGATAGGTTTTAACCAACCTTTTTTAACTGTGTTCCTAGAAAAAGTAATAAGAGAATGGGAAAATAAGATGAAAAATATTACAACACACCAACAAATAAAATTGGGTCCGAAATTGAAAGGAATTTGAACTAACCGCTTAGCTTTTACCGACTATATTTCAATTTTTTCAATGAATATCAAAATGGCAACAGAAAAATTAACCATCTAAAAGAAGTCATTATTCATTCATAATTATTATACATTCTCCCTAGACTTAAATACGAAGTATGGAAAAATCAACAGGGAATAAATAAATATCTGGGAGAAATAATTGTTATCAATAATTAAGATAAAAAATTCAGTCAAACAAGAACGAGAAAACTGGAATTACCTTGCCAACAAATAAAAGATACAAAAAAAAGATACTACAAAAAGAAAATTTCAATAAAAAACAAAATCAGGCATTATAATACGATAACCAGACCAAAAGACCTGTACGTATCAGAATGCAGTTATCTTTAGTTTGAAATTGGGTGAAATAATAAATAAACAAACAAACATAAATAAATAAATAAACAAAAAAAAAGAATTGATGGGTCTCATTGGTTTAAAAATACCTAAAAGAAATGAAAATATCTGAAGAAATAGAACAAGGAGAAAATATCTGAAGAAATAGAGAAAAGGCAAAAACAAAAGTGAAAGAATGGATAACTACTGGAAGTCCATTAAAGAAGGCGTCCAAAAGAAAGAGAAAAGATTGCAAAATGCTGCTTCAGGTGGTCTTCAATCAGCCACACTCAGAAAAAAAAACTTAAAATGGATTTTATTTTGAATTAAATAAATAAGTTTAAAAAGGAATAACAATTAGAAATTTTTATGTTTTTATTACTTGTATTTCCAATTAATAACAGATCGTTTATCTAAAAATAATGTAATTTAGATTAAATTACCAGTTCTTTTTTAAAGTCTGATTGTATTTACATTTGTTTACGAAGAATGTTGCAATAAACACCTTATAAATTTATTTGTTAAAATTAATAACAATGAGGATAATAAATTTTACTACCGTAATAATAATAATAGTAATAATAATAATAATAATAAATGAATAGTAAAATTTATATTAGTTGTCGGCGTATGCAAGAATCGAAACGAATGGGACATTAAACTAGTACGGATCAGTGGAATCGTAGTGTAAATTTATTCGTTATTTACGATTTTAAGATGAAGTAAATTATTGTTGTATCATATAATAAAATTTTATTAATTTACAGTTGTTGATTGTTGTATTTTTTATTGAGGCAATATAACACCATTTAGTGACAATATTTTGTGGGTGGTTGAATGCTACCCATTAAGTTTCTATGTTAGTACGGTCAGCCTTCTACTATAATGTATTTTTACTAGTCGTTTAAAACGTATAGTATTTTTTTTTTTATTGTTACACGTTTATCTGAATACAATCTTATTATAATTAAAACTCTTATTTGTTTATGTCACTACAAAAACAATAATTACTTACATAACAATTTTAATTTACTTATTAGATTGCTTCAGATCGCTTCAATTCCTGTTTACTATTACCAGCTTACATTTATTAAATTTTATCTATAATAACGAATAATAATAATAATAATAACAATAAAAGCTGACCGTATCAAAATAGTAATCGGGCAAATATGTATTGACAAATTAACTTTTGTTTTAATATGAATGTAGACCGAACAACTTGTTACAAATTATTTAGACGAACAAAGTTATTAAAACGTATTGTTTTAATAACTTTGTTTTTTAACAATAACAATCTTTTCATTGTTTAATTTTTAAAGGTCCCTTTAAGAACTGATAATATATGGTTGGAATATTGTATAACAGCTAATTATTATGAAAATTAATATCTCTCTTCATAAAAAAGATGATAAATAAAAAGGAAACAGTTAAATTTATATTCGCTTATATTTTAACCTATGGATTATAGTTTAATCATTAAGAATTTTCTTTAAAAAATACATATATACATATATATATATATATAAAACCAATAATACTACTTTTTAATCCAACTCTATTTAAAGCTCCCCAGTGAAATTCTCAAACAAGTTTTTAATTGCTTCCCATTAACCAAATTTTAATTAATCTTTTTTTACTACCCTCACCATTTTATTTTTCATTTAGTTATCTACCATTTACCAAGTAACAAGTATTTCAATGGTGGTATTTTAAAAAACTAAGTACAAGAAACATAAAAAATTCCGGTACATATCCTCTCCAAAAAAAAAAAGAGGAGCAAAATTATATATATATATTTATTATAACGATACAGTATCATTACAAAACGTTGCAAATGTTCAGCAAACGTTGCAATTGTGGTATCTGCCGTAATTGGCAAGTCAGCAGTGTAAAATTAACACAAGAAAGAAGAAAAAAACACTAAAAATGGATGAAAAAAAAACTGGGAAATCATTGAGAGAAATCTAAATGAAAGTTAGTACTGTCCTTTAACTGGGTGAAATTGAAAAAATTACACAGAACATCTAAAATGAAAATCAATCTTTATAAATACCAAGCTAAGGCATTTGTATAGAGTGATTGTTTCGAAGCGTTTAACGCTACAGAATTTTTTATAATAATTAATAAAGACAAAAAGAATACAAAAGAGTTCTAATGGAATTATTTGGTTGACACACTTATATATATTATTAATATATATATATATATATATATATATATATATATATATATATATATATATATATATATAGAAAATCCACCTTTTTTATCGAAAAAAATAAAAACATAAATTTTGGGCATTAATAAAATCAGGAATTAAAAAAAATTAGAAAATCCTAAACAGAAAGTATTGGCAAGGAAGGAGGAAGAGGAAAGCTAACAAAATTGTTAAACGTGGTTAATAGTTGGACGAAACGAAAAAAAGAAGAAAGGATTCGTTCGTACTGATAATCTGACTAATTACTTTGATTTAAAAAAGATAAAACTTTTTTTGCGTAAAATCAATTGAATGATCTGGTTTTTCAGCGGAAAGTTAAAATTAAGTTCAAAAATCTGCTATCATATTGATGTTTTATTTTTTTGGTTAAGTATTTTGCAATGTCATGAAAAATGACAAAAAATAATAAACAGAACACTGGTTTACTTAAAAATTTTCTTTTTTTTACTTGCTTTTCTTTAAATCACAATGTTTTTTTTTTCATGTTTGTCCTCAAATCTTGCATCCTTAATTTAAAATACTTCCTGACATTGCCGATTGATGAAATTTTGCACAGTTACTAAGGTCAGGTGACAAAACAATATTCCACCATTACTTTTGCAAACATCCCTCTATCCGGGGTAAATTAATGGTGGAAATTAAAGGTGCGGGTGTAAAATATTGATAAATCTGCAAAACGGCTATGCAGGGTTCTTGGGGTCACAGATGACACATCTGATAGCCGTTTGACATAAAGAAATGATAAAAACTTGGTACGGGAGTGTTTGTGGTTTCAAATTTGACAAAATCATCTCACACACACACACAGATGATTTTTTGTGCGCAGTATGTTTAGACACAGCTCCTGATGATTCACTCGGCTCCGCATGTTTTAAAGCAAGTTTTTAAAAATTTCTTAAAATTTTTGTAATATTATTTTTATTTATCTTGAGATATAACATTTTATCTTAGCTCATTCGTTAGACCGTGTAAAAAGAAAATAACAAATTTATCACATACACTTATGTATCATACGAACTGATGTAAGACGCCCATCCAGGTTTCAAAAATTTACAAGACGTAAAAAAAAATATTGTTGTATTATGCATTTCATTAACAAACTCACCACAGAAGATTAAATGTATAACATTATTTGTTAATTGCTTGTATCAATAAATCAGTCTGTACTGTAAATATAATTAAAAGTATAGATATTGTAGCAGGTAAATTACTGTTATCAGTGTTCGAGTTTCTATCATCTTTACAAATGCAACTATTTTCGTAATCTCTAACTACTGATAATTGTCCGCACTTACATTCCTTCGAGAACGTACGAAATGTTAAATTTCTTGTTGATTTTTTAATCAAATCATCCTGTATATCTGACATTACCACAATAATCCACTCACAAATCTGTTTCTTAATTTCACCAAACGATGAGTTTCGTGTGTCGTGAAAGCCATTAAGTCTGTTTTGTGTTTACGGAGTGTAGTTTTAGATAATCGGTTTACACACCTGTTCATACTTTTCAGGAATCACTCCTCGCTTTACAACATCGGTCTGGTGTGACTCATAAAACTGTCTATCACAAAAGTATGAAAAGTTTCGTAATTAAGCGCCTGGTTGACGCTTTCAGACACATTTAATCCAGTTAAGTATTAACATAATTAATAAGTTAATACTTATGTCCACTTTCTTCTGCTTGTACTACACTAACAGGAAGAAATTTTTCACCTTTCCGTAGATGTTTCCTTTAAAAATTACATACACGGATATTTTTATCCCGTCTTTCAATCGTTGTTGATTACACTACAAAAGTCACCAGTGTATGGTCCGCATTCCCAATCTGATCTAAGGAATAACTGTTTCTCTTTTGTAAATTTATAACATATCTTTTGAGAATTTCAAATTCTCACAAACGCGCCTATTAAACTTCTTGTATTTATTTGCATCCTGATTAGCAACCATGTTACCGTATGTTTCCAACACTGAAATGAATAAGCAAAGGTTTAGATTGCTTCTTGTTTTCTTTGTAGAGTAAAACGGCTTTTACGCTACTCATAAATGAATCTGTTAAAAGACGTACTATAAGCTTATCATTTATTCCACATTTCCGTTTTTGAAAATGTAACATGTCAAAAATAACAAATCTTTCAGAAGAAACAAAGATATTTTACTTACAAAAAAAAATAATAAATAAATAAATAATACCAAGAGAAAACTGAAAGTTATAAAAATCAAATTACTAACAATAAAAATTTAATTACTAAACATTTTTATCAACAGTTTTCGTAACCATAATAGAAGATTAAAATTTTTGATTCGTTATATTATTGAAGTATTCTTGATATTCATGAAAAAATAAGATAAATCTACTTATTTTATTTTGATATGTAATAATGCATTACACAGATTACGCGAGTATTGGATGTATATCCTCCTACATGGAGATAAAGGAATTGCTCCCAGTATTTGCCTCAAGAGGAAAGAGTGGTAAAACCTTGATCAGAGAAAAGCAACAAAATATACGGCTTTTACTAAATGAAATAAATAAGTGATTATAGTCAATATTAATTATTTAAATATAAACACATAAAATAATATTAAGGTAAATACATGAAGAAGGCCAATGAAGAGAGGCGACGACAGGCTGAGGAGATGCAGATCACTCATCAACTGCCCCCTGGGGACGCCTTCCGGTCATCCAGATTCGGATAGTATAGAATGCCTGGGTGATCATGCAGGAGCTGTACATACTATATGGGTTAGGTCCGGCCCCGACATGATAAGAGCGGAGCTTTTTAGCGGGTGAAAGCTCCGCACTGCTATCAGTGCTGGCCTGACGGTGGCTGGCAGAGTTTTTCCTCCCGTACGGAAAAAATATATATAAAAAAAATAAAAAAATAATAAAAAATTGAGAAGGTTCTAAATAATTAAGATTATTTTAGCACAATCTATTTCAGTGTAATTTAAGTAAATCAAGTTTCTTTTTAGATTAGTATTATTTAAAGATTCATCAATAAAGTAAAATCGCTAAGCGATACATAACGAAGCCTAATCGTTATGTATGTATCATCAGATTTTTTTTATTTCACATAACTTTTTTTTAATCTCAGGGACCACTGTTAGGTATTGCTATACAGGATGAGATGAATGACACGTAGCGTGTGAAAATTTTATGCCTGACCGGATTCAAACCCGGACAATTCACATGTCTTGGTATCTTAAATCTTACCTATTTAAATTTTCAGAATAATATATTTTATTCTTATTACATTATTTCCTGGGTGATAACGCAGTTGCATGGTCAGTAAGAGAAGCATTTATATAAACAACGTTTCTGTTTGGAGTAGTCCAGGAATTATCTTTCCTATAATTAAGGAGAGGGAGCACATGACTGTAGTAGTCGTGGGTGCCACCCACTAAACAGCACATAATCCCACTTTACAATACATAGAGGTTAGTTTTACAATTATAATGGTTAAATCTGATAACAAATAAAAGTTAAGAATTGAATTTGAATCACTGATTTTGTGGAAAAATGATTATTTTGTTAAATTTTATAATAAGGTTAAAATGGATTAGATTAAAAAAAATTAATACAATCGAAATTCTCGTTGATATTACAACACCTTCTTATAAATACACATGAACATATGTTTACATATAACACTCGCACACATTCACGTATATTAATATATAACTCCGTTCTCTTAGAGAGAAGGCTGTCGGTATTTGTTCGTGTGCGTCTGTATATTAACTCACACATATATATATATATATATATATATATATATATATATATATATATATATATTTGTGTGGGCATGAGTTCATTTTTTTTTTATTGTAAGAACTTTTAAGTGTAAGAGCAAGACTCTTAACTAGCAGACAAATTCTATTTATAATGTAATATAAAGCGGGCGAGAAAGAGGCACTAGGAGGAGAACGCAGTAACATAAACTGTAAAGTATATTTATACGCGTATATATCAAATTAATAAAAGTAATTATTGACAATAATCACAATTCCGATCGGAGTAAACAATTATTTTTTTCGTAGCAGGATATCACAAAGTCCCCCTTCACCGGGTAGCGTATACAGGTTTTAAAAATTGTGTACCATTCAGGTCTAGAAAAGCGGGTTCATAAAGCTATTTTATTAACTGGTTCAAAACTTGTTCTCTAATTAAACAGCGGTCAGAGTTCGCCGGTAAACGATGGCGAAATGAGACCAGTCAAGTAAGCCAGCGGTCCATCTTAACTAGTTGATAAACTATAAGACACAATAGCGCCCGCGAACCGGCGGCTCTGGATCTCGCGGCGAGGCGCGCAGCGGCGGTCCGGTTGTTGCCCAACCTTAACCACTATGGCAGTTCAGGTGCACAATTATATTACGTTACGTCTTGCTTGTTTGTTTTATTTAAAAATAATACTATACTAAACTAAATAATACAATTAAATGTCGACGATAAGTTTACTAGAAAAAAAAAACGTACCCAGTGAATTCAAAATGTAGCATATTATTATGCACTTATTTATTAATTATACTCACATAACTTAAAAACCAACATAGAGAAACAATTATGTAACAAAAAAAATATTTTTTTTGTTGTTATGTAAACAAAAAAAAACATCGTACATGATCATACAAAGTTATAAATTTAGCGTTAACTCATTAAATATTTAAGTAGGATAACTTAAAATATTTAAGTGATCATGCAAAGTTATAACAAAGTGACGGAATGAAAATACCGTTGACCGAGTTTTAATGTGGAATCATTAAAAAAAAAAGAAAAAAATAACGTAAAAATATAGTAAAGTTCTTTTCCTAAGGTAGGTAAAATTTATGCTTTTTGACTTTAATGTATATATTATATATATGCTGTTAACTAAATATGGCAACCCTTAAAAAAACTTTTTAACAGGTTAACATAGAAAAATCAATCTAGCTAATATTTCTAACTCAAAACTATCAATTTTTTGATATGAGACCACCACGTCCCAGCCCCCTGCAAAATAATACAAACCTTTTAAACTGAAAAGATAGCGTTTGGAAAATCATTTTAAAGGGAATAAAAAATAAACATATTGACGTAAAACTCTTCGGTCATTACAACTCTAACCAAAATGATGGTAATATTTTTCACAGTTATTTTAAAAAATGGCCTTCAGTCCCCCTCCCCCAAAATAGTGATCTCATATCGAAATATAAGATCACTTCCAGGTAGAGATATTACATAAATTTTTATTTTCTATGTCTAACATTTGAGCAGTAATTTAAGAGGTATTATAGACCAATTTCAAACTATCATAAATATTAAATGGTTGATATTTTGTGTACTCTTGTCATAATCCCAAGGGTTTTAAATCAAAATTCATATTTTTAATACCTTTAAAAAAATGATATTAAAATTTTTTTGATTCTTTTTAAAAATGTTCAGTTATAATTTTTAACTGACATTTTTAAATGTCATTTTTCTCTGTTTAACTGTTCAAAAAGTTATTTAAAGATTCCCATACTTTATTAACACTTGCATATGTGTATGTACAGGCGTCCCTAAGTTTCTGTATGTAGAGAAATAAACATATTTTTAGGAAAGTCAGTTTTATTTATATAACATGCTTTACCTAACTACTATTGTTTTGAAAATACAATTTCATG
Source organism: Lycorma delicatula (assembly GCF_047948215.1). NCBI lineage: Eukaryota > Metazoa > Arthropoda > Insecta > Hemiptera > Fulgoridae > Lycorma > Lycorma delicatula. Next base: position 154,417,172 of record NC_134456.1, on the reverse strand, counting down.
CGTGTCCTCCACTACTGAAGAACACGTATAATCACAGCTGGAGTAATGCTTGTATTGGCGTTGGTCCTTGAGATGATTAATGTTTTGTATTTTATATTTGTATCTTTTATATCTTGTTTAGTTTTCTATGTATGGAAACTTAGGGATACTCTATATTCAAAACGAGTCAAACGTATTGCAACACTCTTCTAATTTTTAAATTGTTTCAGACAGAGATTTGAAACTTTCAGGAGATTTTATGGGTCAGCGACTAAATTAAAATTCTGTTCATAAAAAGTGAAATTTTTTAGCGAAAGATAATGCTTTTTTAGATCGTTTTTTTACTTTTGATGAAACTTAGTTTCATTTTCAGCTGGAATCCGAACGGCAGAGTATGAAACTGAAAAATCTGAGTTCAACCACCAGCAAATAAATATCAAAAATTTACACGTCAGCCGGTAAAGTGATGCTAAGGTATTTTGGTAATATAAAGTTCTAATTTATGTTATTATTTGGAAGAACTACCCACAAGCAATAAAGATTACTATTGCGACATGCTAGAGTTAAACCACACATCTCAGGAATGGTCGATCTGAGACTGTACAAAACTGCAATTCATTTATATTCATACATATCATTTTCATTCTTCCTGTGAAGTAATACCTTGTAGTGGTTACGGAGGCTAAATAGAAAAAGGGAAATTAAGTAAAACTCGCAATTAGAAAGAAACGTTCTGGTTATCATTCAAAAGGCGAATTTTCTTCATGATAACGTTCGCCCCTATACCGCTCAAAAGAAACCTGAAGCTTTTCAAAAATTTCGTTGAGAGATGTTGCCACATCCAACATACACTCCCGATCTCACACCATCAGATTCTTTTTGATGGTCCTTTTATTAAAGAGTTTTTACGTAGTACCTGTTTTTGACTACAATAAGCGGTCAGGAATGCGGTATATGAACGGCTCAGACACCGAGAAGAGTAATTCTTCACTATTGGAATAAGAAAGATGGTACAAGTACCGATAGCCGGGGAGAATTTCACGGTCGCTGAGAAAAATAATCATTTTTCTACACTCATTTATTTGTCTCTTTAGTTATTGAATGACATTTTTATTTTTATTGTTTTAACAGTAAAATGTCAGCTTTTCGTTGGTCTTTGTGCTTGCACTTGTTTTTATTAGTTTCACTATTTCTTTATAGAACTAAGTGCATTTCGTTAATAACATCTTCTTTTAATACAAAGACTGAAATTTAATCTATTGTAAAGAGTCGTAAACTGAAATGAAAAACCATGGAGATTCTTTCAAACTCTCTAAGTTTTATTCTTTAATAACAAATAAAGGATATTACTTTTACTTAAGTGTATTTCAATGAACCTGCGAAACTTCAGATTGAAAAGATCCAAAATGGAATACTACCTGAAGAGGTAAATATAAATTTCGTTTATAAAACTATTCTTAATCTACTAAATATTTCAGTTATAAATAGTATGTATAAGAGAAATTATAAACAATTTATATTAAAAGAGTAATTAAAATTTCAGGAAAACGTACTACCAAATCAAGTAACTTTTAAAAAAGGTGAACAAGTTAAAAGTAATACAATATAAGCAATAGAGCCCAACCAATTTAATGTGTGCTGAAAGATAGTAAAATGAGGGCTAAAATAGAACAAGTTCTCGGCAACAAGCCTGAATATTGGTGGTGCGGCCAATACCTATCACATCCCATAGCAGCACAGCGTACCCTCCATAGTACTATTAGCAGTATCAACAGAAATATTACCAGATAGAGCAGGAAGAACTACTGCGCATCAACAATAATCACTGATTAAACTAAATGATTATTTTAAATTAATACGACAAAAATGATATAAATCTCGTTGGTACCAAGAGTGCATCCTCTTACACTATCTTCTCGTAGTACTATTATTAACATCACTTACAACTATGCTTTTTTTCCCCTTTCTTCCCCAGACCGGTTATCCAATTAAGTATACTCGGTCTGGGAGAGTGTCCTTATACTCTAAGAGGGCTTTCCCGCCAACCGGCTATAATTCCGGCACGGCAGGTTGGCCCCCCCGGTCGGATCTTTTGTTACTTTAATTATTTGCCTGCCTCAAATCCCCAGGTACAAAGCCAGGTCCAGCAAAGCTGTCCCCAGCCCCACCCCAGGGACCGGGTCTCGGTCTTTTTTATGCCTGCCTCAAACCTCGCAGCCGGGGAGCCCGCCCCGGCTATGCCGTTACGGACCCCAACTACTAGGCCGGGTCTCGGTCTTAACTTTATTATTCCCCATAATTCCGATGTCCTATGCCGTTGAAATGACAAATAACTAGTATCTTCTTCTTCTATCTTCCACTTCTTTCTCCTTCATGACAGTGTAGGTGAATTTTTCATATTTCCCACAATTTTCATCAGAAGATAGGAGGAATCGGGCAAGTTGGATTCCGATTCACCCATTGTCTTAAACTTGGAAAAAGGCGTTTGGTCCACAAGGCGCCCTGATGTTGGTCCCATCTTTCCTGCCATTTATCCATTATCTGGTCCTTTGCTTGCAATTTCTCCATACCTTGGGAACGCAACCATCTTTCTAGCACCCTAAGTTCAATGGGTGGATCAGAAGCAAGAACACATGACGCTTCGTACGATATGGTACGGTATCCACTTGTTAGTCCGATCAAAGCACGTCTATGAATTCCCTGAAGTCGCCTGACATTTCTAGCAATATGTATAGCCTTATACGATATCGGCGCTGCATACAATAATATAGACGTGCTTTTACTTTCAACTATTAAAAAAAAAAACACACACCTGATTGCTTAACAATGTTTATTCATCTGTTTATTAATTTATTACAATTTTAACTGATCATAACAAAGAATGATTTAAATTTAATTAAAAATTTTTACATATCCTTAAATTATTTTAATATACCTCATTTCTTACGAAAACCTTTTATGTTAATTCACTTAATTACACCTATATATATGTTACCGCAATTTTAAAGCTCTTTTAACAAAAATTCAGTTTTTAATATTATATCTTATTATTTGGGATTTATACTCGTCAAATAAGATATACCATTAAAATTATAGTATTTACAAATTTCATTCAAAGATAATGTGTTCGAGTACCGGACGGACACGGCATTTTTTCACACGCTAAAAATAAGTTAATTTCATTATCATCTGTCGGTAGCTATTATGCAACACACAATATAATCGAATGTAGAGCAATTAGTTGCTGTTAGGCTTTCTCTACTTCAAGTCAATTATGGACATTCTTTACAGGTATTAATTGTTTCAAGGGAATAAATTATAGATATTTAACTTTAGAAAATATATAAGTATATAAATAGCAAGATTTTGTTTTTATAATAAGTTCTGTCTTGGTGGAAATATCGGTGCATTGGAATTTATTTAATTGCAATAGGTGGCTTTGAATCTTTTACAAAATTTTCTAAAACTAGTTTTCACGTTATTATTATTGTCGGATTGAAAATACCATACCAGGTAGTAAACTCCATTATGAAAATATAATAGATTTTCAAGTACACCACATATAATATGGCAGGTATATTAAGGAAAATAAAGAATGAAGTAATATCTTCTTCTCTTTTTGTTCTCCTTATAAATGGTCGCATATCAGCATGCCAAGCTCACTAAAATACAGATGCTATTTAGTTGTGAAAATTAAACCTTCGCTTTGTTCACCAAAAGGATTGATTGTAAAATGAGCATCATTACTCTAATAGAAAACAACTCTGATTAGATATCTTACATCTCAGGTTCTTTAAATGCGTCACAGTTATAAGAAATACAGAGAGAAATAATTAAAAGCAAAAAATCGTTGTAAATCTATTTTTATGGTACGTCAATTATGGAACATTGATTTTTATACATTAATTGGACTCGGTAGGAGTATAAAAACTGCAAAATATATATATTTTTTAAAAATTATTAATAATTGATTCTAAAGAAATAATAAAGATTATAATAATAATTATGGAGAAAATACAAGTTGTTCTAAACATCCGAATTTCTCGGTCACTTAAAAACGATGTCTTAATTTGATATCGGTCGTGATTTTCCTTCATTAATTTGTATATTATATTTTACGAGATAAATATTAACATTATACAGAAAATTGTAAAGTAACACGGACAATTATAAAATAAAATACATTATTATAATGTTTTTTGCTGTATTTCTATTAATCTTTTACTTTTTCTTTTTACTCACAGCAAACTAATGAGAAAATGTTCAAGAAAGTTATTATTATTATTGAGGGTTTTCCTCTGAAGCGTCTTAATAAAACGGTAACATTGAAATAATCATTAAATACTTATTATGCTTACGTATATTCCTGTATAAAATTAATAACATACATGGGACTCCCTCAAAAGATCAGAACGAGTTTCAACATGTAATATTGTTTGGCGCTCATAAATAAGTGTCTTATAAATCGATATTACGAGATGATTAAAAGAGAATAGTATTTGTAAAGTGTAGTGGTTCAGAGAAATATCGGGGGTCTTTCGAAAAGTTTTCAACCTGACAAATATGACCAAATGACTATATCTCTCGTGCATGATCCTTTAGATGGCATGCAGAGAAATTTTAGACGTGAGCATTTAGTTGCATGTTTGTGGTAAACAAGAGAGTGAAACATTTTTTGGAATTTTCTACCTATTATAAATAAGTTTGTTTTACAAGGTTTAATCTGACGGACAAACAAAAAAAACATTAGATTCCATTTTAAAAGATTCTTCCAGATCATCTTCAACGTTTGAAACGTGAGATGCTGAATTTAAACGTGGTTGTACATTCATAATGATGAATACTCAAGACATCCAAAAACCACTGAAACCGAAAAAATCATCACAAAATTCACAATGACGTATTAAAGGATATCTGACTGAAAGTACGCGAGCTTGCCGTCATCCCAAACATCTTTATAGATCGTATCCAATTATACTGTTTCGGGAATGAAAAAGCTTTCCGCTCGACGGGTGCCGCGTTTGTCAACAGTCGAAATAAACGCATTCGGCTGAACACTTCTCAAGCCTGTTTAGATTTATTTAAAAACATTTGTAACAGTTTATGAAAAATGGATCCACCATTACACGCAAGACATCAAGAATTGAGTGGAGCAAGTAAAAAAGACGCAGAAGAAAGGGAAAGCGGTACCATCTGAAAAAGTCACGGCTACGGTGTTTTGGGTTTCTTATGGTGTGGTGCTCATAGACTACCTGTAAAAAGGCAGGACTGATCATCACCAGATATTATTACGCTTCACTATTGTACCAATTACACTATTGGAACACTATTGAAGAGTTGAAGGGTGTGTTATTTAGGCTAAGCGTCCATTTCTACCCAAAAAAGTCTTCTTTCAACACGAAAATTCGTCCGCCCTCATGTTTTGGGTTGTCACTTAAAAACACCCGACGTACGATTCTAAGTGTTTCCGTATACTTCAAATTTACCGGTTTTAGCTCCCAGTGATTACTTTCTCGTTTCAAATCTGAATAAAATTAAAAAGGCTGGCCTTTAAATGATACAGTTAAAGCTTATATAAACTATTATAATGCCATTAGTCTAAATGTATTGACTTTAAAGTTGACTTTTACACATTGAAAAAAGCCTTGTTTTCTTTATCAGGCCAAGAACTTTCTGGATGATCCTCATATTTCGGCGTAAGAAAACGCCTTATTATTTTTTAATGGATTATCGATCATTTTAAACAGTCTTTTCACCAATCTATTTAAAATAAAATAAAAAAATAATAATTTATAATAGAAAAAAAATAATTTGACAATGAGTGTCGAATAATACTAATCATATTTAATAACAAAAAACCCCTAAGTATTTTATTTCCTCTCCAGCTAGTACCTTTTAGAGTACTAAACCTATTTAAAAGGCTTAACAAATCTAACTTATGGGGAAGTACAACCATAACATAAAAATAATAGGAACACAGATAATGAACTTATTTATCTGTATTAGGAACACAAATAAGTTATCACAAAACCGCTAAAAATGAAAGCAACCGAGTAAAGAAACAAGTTTTTACATTTTCTGAAAAATGGATAAAACTGAAGTTCGACCTGTTATAATGAACTTTGTTTTATAAGGTTTTATCCAACGGATTGCAAAAAAGGTTAAATTCCACTTTAAAAGATTCTTCCAGATCGCTCCTAGAACACACCTAAAATAATTTTTTTTTTTTAGAATTAGCAAGAAAACCTGATTTCTAACTATATAAATCCAGAATTTCTGTTCTGGTTTGGTCTAAATCTTTTTTAACTTTCTCACAATATATTTTTTTAAATATTTTTTCTAAATTAAAAAGAAGGGCTTTCTCGAGGATTCTTAACAATTTTTATATTTCATTTTGATTTCTTTTAAAAGGCTCGTGCTGATCACTGTCAAAGATTCTACAAGGTAACGGTGATGAAATAAAAATCAATTCCGCTAACAAATTTTCTCTACATGCCTCTGGCCATTCATTTCTTAGATAAGTTGCATAATTTACATATTTAAATGACAAATTAATGTTAATTATAATAATTATTATTTAAGAGATTTTCAGATTATCAATTCAAAAAATTAATCCAATCAATTTTTTAAGGAATCACAACCTTTTCTAACAAAACAAAAATCGTTAAACTGATGTAATTAGTCATAAATAGTAATTCTATTAAAATCGAAATTTGTTAACTTTACGATAATTTAATTAATTCAAATTAATTAATAATCACTAATTAAAAAGTAAATTTATTTGGGAAAAAATAATAAATATTTACAATAAATAATACGCATTTTTGTAATTATATTATTATAAAATACTGGTACATTCATTCTATTGAGTTCTACAATAAACGGTTTTTTTCTGCTAATCATAAATGAAATAATAATTAGCTTATTATACATAGCCGTATACATCTTTATACGGATAAAATTAATTATCATTTGAAAAAAGTAATTGCAAAATATTATCATAATTAAAATGTATAATTTACTACGTACACTGCGTTCTTAATATAAACACACGCACGCGCATACAAAGAAAAAATTCAAAGCATTATTACACCTGAAATAGAAGGTATGCCCTTAAGCTATGACCATGACTGGATGCATTAGTTGCTGGTCACTAAGATGCGGAGGTAAAATAATTAAGAGGCGTGTAATCATCATTATCATCATCATCATTACAACAGGTAGGTTCTTAGAATAATACTTGGTTATTCAACTATTATTTTTTTAGTAAACCCCTCCATTTTTTCTTTGGTCTAACTGACACACAAATGTCAGAAAAAAATTTCTAATCTATTCGTTGTCATTTAAAAGAAAGAATGGGAGTCATTTCTTTTCATGTAAATTAAATTTTTCATTAATGATTATAACATTCATTTATTAGCTAATTCATAAATTTCCCAATTTTGGGCAATGGCTTTTGCCTTTAGATTTATTTTCTAGGTTTCAGGAATCTCCTTCCAGAGTTTAATGTCTTCACTAAATGTTGTTTTTTAAGATCTAGTAGAGAGCTTTAATAAATTAAACCAAGCAGGATAATGAATTTTTATGCATAAGAATTCACAATTTTTTTAATTTTTGAATGAAATTTTATGATTATAAAGGATTTAAGAGAAAAAAATATATATATCCTCGTGTATATACAAACACACACACGCGCGCATAGTCGCGCAGTATCCGGAAACACTTCGTTTTCAAGTTATAGTTTTCGAAAAATTTCATCCCGATCTGTAGTTCAAAAGATAAAATGAAGCCAAAGTGAAATTCTTGAAAAATAAAGTAAGGTGTAAGTTTCATAATTTTATACTTTTTGGACAGAAAAATTGAATAAAATGGGGTAAAGAACTTACCTTTAGTAATCTTCGAGAAAAAAAAAATTGTAGATTTGACGTACAATAACTCCGTGAATATTTCCAGGAAATAAATAAAATTTTGCAACAAAATATGTAGAAAAATTAATTCTGATAAAAATTTATGAAAATGAATGTGAATAAGAGTTTAAGAAATATGAATTTTATTAAAAATGAAACAGAACGAAGAATACTATAATTTTAACTAGAAACAAAAATCATTTCAACATTGGAAAATATTTAGAAACAAAATGAATTAACTTATTAACAATTATTATTAAGTAAAACAAATTATTATTACGTAAAAATCTTTTTTAATGGAATTTAAATTTTAGTTACTCAAAAACCTTTAAATTTTTAAGGTAGAAGCACCTCCTAATTTTCGTTTATTAATATATAAAAGTTATTAAAGGGCTACCAAACTTGTTAAAGATCTGCATACAGTGCAGATCTAAAATAAATGAATCATATATTTATTATATCTTAACAATAGATTGATATATTTTAATTAAATTTAGTGTTTATGTAAGCAAAAACATATTCAACAAAATAAATAAGGTTGAAATCTGTGAAAACTGTACAAATTTGTCAGACGGCAGAATTCTGCCATCCACTTTAACAATTTCAGTCATATCACAACCTTTTAAATAATTTGTTTAAATCATTTTATTAAAAAAATTATTTATGATTTATTTATTATTAAATGATTTATTTGTTTAAATCAACTGATTTAAACAAACAAGGGGGTCATTTTGTTTATAATAAAAGGTTTAACATTACTCATTTAACAAACATAAAATAGCGTGTTTGTCGATCCAAATATTTCGTTTTTTACCACAAATTTCTGAAAAACTACTAACTGTACAATTCTGGCATATATTTTTTACTGTAAATTTTACTTTCTTTTAAGATTGAATTTCAAAAAAAAAAATTATTTCTTTACTTTACTAATTATTTTAATTTAAAAAAATAAATTTGGTTTTATGGATATCTATTAAAAAAAATAAATAAAGTCTGGTTTTGTTACAAAGCTTCATTACTAAAATATCTCAGACGATTAATCTTATAGAAAAAAAAACCTTTGCTGGCAGAGACTGAGTTCAAAGGAACCGGTAATTATATGAGCTTGCAATATAGTAAGTAATAAATAGTTAACATTAGTTTAAATAATTATGCGTTTTTATTCACTATTAATACTAATGTAAGCGCTACATGTTCTGATGAATCGTAAATTTGTATATTCTATCCATATTAGAAAAAATGGTGTTATTTTATTCGGTAAAGTATTATATCTGTTTAGAGTAAACTAACTTCAAAGCGAAAAAAGAATATTATAATTTTAGCAAAGAATATAAAGGATATATGTTATAATAAATGAACATCGATTTGAATAAACGCAAGGTGCGTGTAGCCACAACAAAAAAAGAAACATCTTTTGTTATATCTGTTGAGAGGTGCTTTAATGAATGGTTTTTTTCTGCCCATGAAAAGACCGTTATGAGAAATGACTGGAGATATGTGTCAAAGGTCAGGAGACTCGGAACTGGTCCACTTTTTGCATTCATACCGAGGCGTGACCCGCACGCCTGTGATCAGCATCCACTGATCTAAACGCTTCACTCATGTGTTTGCCCAATTTAATAAATAAATCCCAAACGCTTTGTGTCGTCTCGTCTTGCACTCTTCTCTGTCCGAATATTTATTGAACGTGTTATGAGATTTCACGACCTTAACTGTACTCCCCTTTTCCATTTACTGCTTTTACGATGTATACAATTTTGACGAACGCTTTTAAACATGTACATAAACACACCCACACAACACGGCTCGGCCGTAAACATAAACAATTTAATAATGTTCTTTTTCTACACATAACACTTATTAAGTTCAGATAGATAAATGACAGATTTACTTCCGATACTAAATTAATGAAATAACTCTTTTCTTGTGTAATTCAAATTAATTTCAATTTTTATTTATTTTTATAGAATAATTGAGAAAATATACTAATGATAAAGACCCAATATTTAACAAATACACAGTTTACAGAAAAGTTCCATTATCTCATTAGTGCCAAAAAAATAATTATTTTAAAACTTCTAAAATAAAATTTTTAGTACGAAATACGTTGCGCAATTTTCTCTTTCAGTATATTTATAACGTCGTAGGTTCGAATCATGTTATCATTTATCACTATAAAGAAATTTCCTGAATTTTACAGTAAATTTTAAATTATTATCAATAAAAACCTTCCTATTAAAGTTATTTCAAAATTAAGAATACAATTGAATGTTGCTAATCCAAGTTAATATGAACCGCAAACCCCTTGCATTACGGACAAACTTGGATTATTGGAAATGTAAAAAATAAAGTTAATATTGGTATATATAATATATTAGGTAACCAATTATATTATATTGTACAAATATAATACATTAGTACAAAGGGCGAGTTTAATTAAAATTAAAATAAATGATACTTTTAACCAATTCAGCGCGGCACAGGAAAATATGTGTATTCGTTTAATCCGAGCCATATGTCCATAAAAAACTCTTATGACTCGTTGACGCGTCACCCGTCATGGTAAACTACCCTTTTTCCCACTTAAATTCCGTATCATATAGTAATTTTATATTTGAAGGAAAATTATTATTAAGAATATAATATCTTTTTTTCTTTTAGGCAAAAAGAAAAAAAAAATAATTGTACTAAATTTGTCTTCACTTGTTTTTTAACTAACAAAGGAATAAAAATTAGTTTGCTAAATAAAGATCGATTATAAACATTAAAAAATATGAACTAATAAAAGTACAAAACGAAATAAAATGTTATATTTCAATTTTTAATATAATTGTCTAAATCTATAAAGAATTACTCTAAATATTACGTATACTCCCGTACACGAGCGTACAGATACAAAACACACAAACGATTCAACGATACTTCCCATTTGGTAATTATTTTCTAAAATAAAATAAAAAATATAAAACAAGATAAAAAATAAATACGTTTTAAAAATAATTAATTTTTTTTTTTTAAACATATAAAATAAATGATGTCTCTTCATCTGTTTCAAACTCATGCATAAAATGCTGTTTTAATTTGAATTCTTTGTTTCATTGTTTTACATTACAAAATTATATATTAATAAATTATTATATTATATAAATTGATGTAAATTAAACCAAAAATAAAATATGACAAAAAAAAACTACAACGGATAAAATGTATAAAAAAAGTAACAGTTACAAAAACATTCAAAACTTGTAATTTGTAATTTTTTTAAGTTAAAAAAATGACTGTCTTATAAGGCTATAATTCTAATGTTGTGTGTGGAGTTTACTGTTCTGTTCAGCAAAGCGCTTTTTAACACAAAGCGATGGTTTCTCTGGACACACATCAAAATAATGAATAGTGTCGTTCACTATTTTTTGTCATATTCGACAGCGTTTTATAATTTTAATTTGTTTTCCGGGTGTTGTGTCATGTAATGGGATTAGCAGAGTCGCAAGTGCTAAACTAAATAAAGATTACTGTCATGTCCACAATCATCTTTAGAAATCGGTAGGTCCCTAACGGAAAGGACACTACCAGCACAAAAATTAATACACCTGATTTCATCATCAAACACAAAGTTTCAAATGTCTAGCTGACAAATATTAAAATTACATTCATATATTTACTGATGGGTAAATATTTGTAAACGGAGCGAGGGGTTGTTGCTTATTAGCTTGTGACACATCTCACTGCTGGACCTTACCATAGACGATTTGTGTGTTCATGGTTGAATATATCCATACATAATGCACTGCGGTTAGTACAATACCACCAAATTCGTAGAACTTGACACGTATGAGTCGATTCAGTGTTATTATCAGCCCATGAAACAACTTCACAATTAGGCATTTAAAATGTATATTAAGAGTCCTTAACGATAATAATCAGATTTGTATATTAATATGAACCCCAGGAAATGTCGGAATTTCAGCAAACGAGGGCGCAAAAACAGCATGTAAGGAAATTATCGATGCTATTCTAGTAAGAATTCACATAAAAAAGTATACCTTGCATTGCATCAAATCGCAGTCCATAGAGAATGGAGGTCCTTAACAACGAAAATAAATAAAATTAGAGATATGCCATTCAGCTGAAAAATTATACTGCTCTTTTTTGTTGAGAACAACTCGCTCTGAGAAGTCTGAAGAATGGTCACACAAAGCTATACCTATTATAGGAGCAGAAATATCTTTGTTTGCTAATTATAGTATTCTTCTCATTGTAAAAAGACATGAGAAAGGAGTGTACATACAGCCTGTAGAAAAGGTTACAAATGACCTTGGTAAAGGTCAAAGGTAAGAAGACCATTGGGATTTATTTTTTTAAGGGAAAGCGGGACTAATTTTCAGAATATCACTGTTTTTAAGATATTTTCTAATTAATTTTTTTAAGGGCTCTTTAAACCCTTGCAGATTTATGTGATGCGTCTTGGCCTTTCACCCGGAGGTCCTGGGTTCGAATCCCGGTCAGGCATGGCATTTTTCACACCCGCTACAAAACATTCATCTCATCCTCTGCAGAAAAAACAAACAAAAAAAAAGAAAGATTTTATTTGATGTTTTTTTTTGTCCGGCACTCCATAAAACACTTCACATCGTGTAGAGGAACACTTTAATTAGTTCTTAGATTTTAATATTTTATCAACTTATCTGTGATATTTATTTTTTGCTTATTTTCTACACTGCAGAAGACAATTTACATCTTGAGTAGTATTTTAATTAGTTTTAAGATAACCATTTTTGTGAACTCATATCTCGGATAAATACGTGTTGTATGTTGTCCTGGAGTGCAGTATAAAAGATCGCAATCTTTTATACTGGATGCAGTGCATTTGGTTTAGTGTAAGCGTTAACTTTAATCATCTTTAATCGTAGGTAAATATTAAATATATGGTTTATATTATTACTCTCTCTCTCTCTCTCTCTCTGTGTGTGTGTGTGTGTGTGTGGGCGCGTGGTGGGAGGTGCTTATGCGCGCTGATTTGCGTTAAACTGTAAAGCCCTTTATACCTTAAACAGAATGATATGAATTAGTAAGTACTACATAGTACATAGCATTGTGATCTAACAATTAAACGGGGGGGTCTTAAATGTAATGCACACTAGGATCATAATTTGGAAACAAAATGTCTCACAAAGTGACAGGTGCTGCCACCTTGTAATTCCCCTGCTACTAACTAACTGCATTCCCCTGCTACTAACATTCCAAAACTTCTTGAATTACGCTCTCCCACTTTCTGCCAAATTCAGTTGTTACGAAGTCAATTACGCCAGTTATGTCAACCCTTCTAAAACAACATGCAATAATTGAAATTTCAACAGCGGAAAAAGTGAAAGCCAATGAGTGATATTCGACTAATAACTCTTTATGATTATGAGACTGTCGATCAAAGTAGTGTGAGTAGATGGACAATAAAATGTTGTACGTCAGATGCCGGTAAAGCGAAAATTAAGATGAACCTCGTAGTGGTCGACCACATTTCTTGCGCTTCAAAAGGAGATGTACGATTGAAAATGACTATCTCATCATATAACTATACAGCGCCACCCGGATAGACATATGAAAAGAACAAGTAGGATACATTATTGAACAACTGGGCTACTGTAAAATATTTTCCCGGTGGATGTAATGCACTACAGAAAAGAAAACAAACAACAACGAATGCCTCAAAAAAAAATATGAACATTATTTATAACCTTATCGTGACAAAGGAGATGACTTCCCTTTTCAGTATTGTGATGCAAGACGAAACTTGGATGCATCATTACTACCCAGAAGAAAAACAGCAGAGCATGGAATACTTGAATTTGCCACAATAAAAAATTCAAAATATAACCCTCTGCAAAAAAAAAAGAATAATCCACTTGATAAAGAGTTCTGTGATTCCAAACCAAACACGTGTACATGACTGACTTCCTGGAAGCCGGATGACTTTAAGTTCGATGTATTTACTTAGAAACGTTAAAACATTTTATATTCGACAAACCTCGGAGCCTTATTTCGTTATTCACTAAATTTGAGTGATACTCAACTAGAGATACTCAGTTGTTTTAGTATCTCCATATTCTTAAAATTTGGATTTTCACGTCCTTCCACAATTAAAGAAGGATATTTATGGTATTCATTTCTCCAAGGACGATGAGCTGAAGAACGCAATAAAGTAGTGGATGAAGAAAAGACCGCCACCATTCTTCATTGACCGAATGAGAAAAGTGGTTAACTGTTGGAAGAAATGTATAGCTGTAAATGGTGGCTACATAAAAAATAAATCTAGATTTTATAGTAAATAACATATACTTAATTGCCACATCTGTCTTATTTATCTATCTCTTTTTATTTGCAAGTTATGAGTGACTGTGCATTATCTTTCAGCCACCTCTCACTCGTATATAGAGAGCTTGTATAAAAATTAATGATAATATACAATTATAAGTGTAGAATTAAATTTTATTAAGTATTTAAATGATAAATCCTTTATAAATTTTAAAATATTTAACGTTAATTTTTTTATTAAAAAAAGTCATGTTATTTGATAAATAGTTGTAATAATTGTACAGTGATAACTATAAAAAAAGTTTCCCAAACAGGAATAACGTTAAGAATGTTAAAAAAAAGGGATGCGAACCAGTTTTAATCGGAAATAACGGTCGTGGTTTAATATAAACGTATTTTTTTTCTATTGAAAACATTGAACTTCCGAAATGTTAAAAGGTAGGGTAAAACAAGATGAGGGTTTGTTATAGTTTACCTGAAAGAGGGTCTACTGATTGAAAAAAAAATGTGACCACAGAAGCAAACAGGTGAAGAAAACATACACCATAAACGTTTAAACGGAGGTAGGGATGTCACTATTAAAATATAAGAACATCCCTTTTCTCTTTTAATTCAGTGAAATCAAATACGACCTAGGTAAAAAAAAAAAAATACATAAATTTTGCATACTAAGTAATTTTAGTGTACAAAAAAATAAATAATTTATATAATAAAAATAATAATAGGTATTCATTTCAAGAGATGCATCGTTTTATAATAATGGTGATTTATTCCGTGAATAAATTATCTTAATAAAGATGCAAGCATTAAATTACCTGATACTTTTACGATTTGGTAACACTGAAAAATGTCTATTAAAGGTCATATTTAAGCAACTATTAACTAAAATTAGGATTAACGAAAATTGAAATATTAACCCTATTATTTTGCTCTATAGAATGTCTCACGAAGAAACGGTAAATCATCAGGACATGTTCTACAAATGAACATAAAGAAAATATTTCATATAAATATGAATCCGGCAACCCTCCGTTTAGCGAAGAGCTTGCGAAAAAATTCGCCCTGATTTCTGCTCTGAGAGTAAAATGAAGATATTCTTGAAACTTAAAATAAGAGGTAAATTTGTTTACTGAACGAAAAGAATGAATAAAACAGGACCCAGAACTATATCTTTAGTAATTTTTGGGAAAATTTTTATAAAACAAAAATCTTTAATGTAAAATACCATTTTTCAGGTTTGACGTACAATAGCTTAAACTTTCAATAAATAAAATGGATTTTGTAATAAAATTTACAGCACATCTAATTATGAGAAACATTTATCTAATGTCAATTAAATATAAAGCTTAATAAGTTTGCTTTTGTTAAAAACGAAACAGACTGAAATGGGCAGAATAATGCGGAATTGTAATTTAAAATCAAAACAACAATCATTTTAATATCGCAAAATATTCTAATATCGCTGACCTCCGTGCAGAGTAGGTCAGAGTAGATTTCGGAATTTCGTACGGAGGTCCCGGGTTTGAATCCCGGTCACACGACATCTTTTCATACCTACCAATCTTCATCTGGCAATATATGTTGATGCTCGCTCTTTCACAAAAGATAAATCGCAAAATCTATAACAAAAAATTAACTATTATAGTTCTTAGTATATTTCTGTTACGTTTTCGTGTGTTTTATTTTTTAAAAAATTCAAATTTTATCGATATTTTGTTGTTACAAAATTGAATTAGTTTTATGAAGTTATTTTTCGTAAAATCTCAAACTTCTGTGTTTCGAAACATCAGTTTTTTGTTTTTTCAATAATTCTCTCAAAGATTACTAACTAGATAGATACGTTGTCAGATATTATTTATTTAATTTTTTAACTTAAACCCATATGAAACTCATCAAATTTAAGCTTCAAGAATTCCAGTATGGCTTCATTTTCCCTTCTGAACAGGAATTACAGCGAATTTTTTTGCAAGAAATAATTCGAAAACGAAGAATTTTCGGACCGGATCCTTGTTATATGAATTTTTTATTTATTTTTTATTTTTCACTTGAAGAACACTGTGCTGAAATTCTTTTCGTTTCTTCGTTAGATGACTTCAATAGAGTTTAAATCTCTTAATATTTATATTAAAAAGTGATAAAATTAAAAATTTTAAAAACCCACTAAGCCGTTTTGAAGAAACATATCTACTGCAGCACTCCGTGGCGGCTTATAACCGTAAAACTGACCTAAGAACCTGCTCTGAGGTGATAATTATGTAATGAAAAGAAACGCATCAAAATCAGCCCATCCGTTCTAGAGAAACACCCCCTAATGGCCTATAACTGTAAAACAGTCTAAGAATCTGCTCCGAAGCGATAGCTACGTAGTACAAAAACCTGAATCGAAATCGGTCCAGTAGTATATTAGGAAAATGGTATCATACACGCGCGCACGAACTCACTCACTCACGCACGCACACTCACAACCTCTTTCTTACTCTAAGGGCATATACCGTCTCGTTGCGTCGTGGATAAAAATAAACTTAAACGTATTTATCTATTTTTAATTTAGTTAAATCATATCACTTATAATGAATAATGAAATAATTTAAATACAGTTTTAGTAAATACATTCTTTAGGGTCACAATATTTCTGAGCATACAAAATTAGATTCATTTATGTTTTTGTTTTTTAAATAAAAATGTTATTTGTGAAGTCAAATCATAATTACATACGTATATTACTGTCATGTTAAAATTTATTTTTTGAAAAGAAAACAACAAAGTAATGAAACATTTTAATATAGTTCGTGAAAATCTTTGTTTCAGTAACTAAAGTAAGTTGTTTTAAATAAGAGTATAAAACCTTTGTCGACAGATGGATCGTGCGTGTACTACCTGAATCGTGAAACTTTTTAAGTATTATTATTCTCTTTTACAAAGTAACCGGTAGTGGTTCTTTACGTAATCTTTTAAAGCATTTAATAAATCCAGCAAAAAATAAGCTTTTTTTTTAAAGGTTTAATTGTAGTACCTTTATAATACTTCACAATAGATTTAATTTCATTGTTAACAAGGTTATATTACTAAAATGATGTTCATTTAATTTGGCCAGTAAAGTGGAAAAATTGCTAACTTTTATTGTTTAAATTTACGGTTACAATTATAAAGTTTTGTCTTTGGTATAAGTTGATTTATTTTACGATTGTTTACAATAACCGACAAATACTGTTACATGAAAAACGGAAAGAATTTTATGACAAGTCCTACAAGTGAAAGTAAAGAAGAAAACATTCATATAAACATAGTTCAAGAAACGCTTTGTTTCCTAACAAACTTGCGAAAAATTTCATCCTGAATTTCGCTCCAAGGGTAAAAATGACACCAAACTAAAATACATACATTTATATACATTCTTATTCAAGGTTAAATTTGTTGGTTTTATATAGTTTTTACCTAAAAAATAAAATAAAATATGCCCTACAATATCTTTAGTAGTCTTTGAATAAATATAAAACATAAAAAAATGGCATATAAAAAACAAAATTTTTTTAGGTTTAATGCAATAAGTTAAACTGTCACTAAATAAAAGAAAAATTTGAACAAAATTTATAGAAAAATTTAATTAAAACCCACTAGGTTGACCTAGTGGTGAACTCGTCATCGCAAATCACCTGAATTTGAAGTCGAGAGTTCTTAGATTCAAATCCTAGTAAAAGATTTGGTTACTTTTATACAGAATTGAATACTTGATCGTGGATACTGGTGTTCTTTGGTGGTTGGGTTTCCATTTATCACACATCTCAGGAATCGTCGACCTGAGACTGTACAAGACCACACTTCATTTACATTCGTACATATCACCCTCATTCATCCGCTGAAAGTAAAAACTTACTGTGGTCCCAGAACAGGTAAACTTGGTTTACCTGTAGAACTGTAAACTTGGTTTACAGAAAAATAAAGGAAGAAAGAGTATTAAATTTTGAGGAAATATGTATAAATAAACACGAAGAAAAGATTATAAAGTTAAAATTTTATTAAAAAAAATAATAAAAATAAAAACAGACCGAAATAAGGCAGATAAATAATATATTAAAATTTTAAACCAAAAAATGGAATGGAATTAACGCCCATGAACTTCAAGGTCATATGAAATTAATTAGTAACTGATCAAAAAGTAACTAAAAAAAGAAAAAAATAATAATAAGAATTTTTGAGGCAGTTGAAATTATATGAAACAATCCTGAAAGACTGACGAGCCACCCAAGCAATTTTAAATTGAACGAAAATTATGTAAACAATGAAGGAGGTAATTTTTTTGGTTTTATGTTCAATAACCTCGTTAAATTTCCAGTAAATAAATAGAATTTTGTAAAAAAATTCATGATGAATGTAATTTTTCAAAAACTCATCTAATAGTGCAATATTGTGACTTTTAAGTCCAACAAATACTTTTCCCACACTTTTATGAGATTTTGAATAAGACCAAACTCCATTATAAAGGATATTAGTTACTAGCATTAATTTTGTGAAAATATTCTACCTACCTTTAAATTAAAACTTCGAAATATCTCAAAGTATTAGACATAGTATCTCAATAGATACTATTATATTTTCCCCCTACAACAATTGTGATCATAGCGTCAATCATCCATATACAGAAATCATTGTGCAAAATTTAATCAAAATTGATCCATTAAATCTGTTGATATTAAGTAAAAGACATGCTGACATATATATATATATATATATATATTTATCAACTTTAAAATTGTATTTTTTAGTTAGAGGAGGGGTTGCATGATATGTTAAGATCTTCAAAAACCGTGACGTGCAAAGTTTGACCCGATAAGCACGCTTATTCTTATATAATATATAACTATAAGTATCTACTACATCTTGATAAAATTTTCTTTAAATAAATTTTACAAGTCAAAATTATTCATTTATCATTTATATATATATTTAAATGTCAGGAAAACATTTTCAAAAGTATATGTTTGGAGCGTAGCTCTATATGGAAGTGAAATTTGGACGACTGGAGTACTTGAGAAGAAACGATTAGAAGCTTTTGAAATGTGGTGCTATAGGAGAATGTTAAAAATCAGATGGGTGGAAGTGACAAATGAAGAGATGTTGCGGCAAATTGATGAAGAAAGAAGCATTTAGAAAAACATAGTCAAAAGAAGAGACAGACTTATAGGCCACTATTATACTTAGAGCCACTTATAGGCTTATATTAAGGCATCCTGGAATAGTCGCTTTAATATTGGATGGACAGGTAGAAGAGAAAAATTGTGCAGGCAAGCAACATTTAGAATATGTAAACAAATTGTTCGAGATGTAGGATGTAGGGAGTATACCGAAACGAAACGACTAGCACTACATAGGGAATCTTGGAGAGCTGCATCAAATCAGTCAAATGACTGGCGACAAAATATATATATATATATATATATATATATATTTGGCTATGTATGTTTTAAAAAACTTTTACGAGTATCACTTAGTAAATTATAATAATTAGTAATCAGATTAATAATCAGATTTAATCTGCCATAGAGTAGTTTAAATAATAATTTCAAGTAATGTTTATTTTTAAAGTAAGATAGGTAATTTAAAAATGAAAGTCGTATTATAAATCTAAGTAGGGAGAGAAGTATGTAAAAATAACAACAATAATAATAAGAAGAAGAAGGAAAAAAGGTTAGTGAAAAGGAAGAATAATAATGCTGGTGTTAGCAAGAAAGAAATACGTAGTAAAGGAATATTAAAAAGTTTGGTTGGCGGAGCTGTCAAGTTGTTTTCTCCTACTATTACTACTACTATTAGAGTGCGCGTTGTACATTCGTAATTAATTCTTAGCTACAAATCAAGCGGAACTTGATTTGATTTCAGTAATTACTGTCGGTCGGTATGGATAGAAAAGAAAGAGAGAGAGAGAAATATATAGCGAAGGAGAAACGGAGAGAATTTAAGGAGAGGGGTAGCCGGTGGTTTATGGACTCATTATCGGCCATTAGCTTTATTCTTGCAATTTATAAGCAACAGCAGCAGCAGCAGTAAGTAGTATACTAAATGAAAAGCGTGGCGGTAGTGTTGTTTGTAGTGGGGACGGACGGTTTGCAAGTATTGTGGCGGGGAACCGGGGGTTAAGACGTTAGGCCTACAGGTGCTCTTCTAGGGTCATCATATACGATGTACATATTCCGTCCTATCCACCCACCATACCGGATTCCGCACGGTGTACGGTTAATTTAGTAATTCTACATACGAGTACAGTATTACAGGTAGTCGCACTGGCACTAATGACACGAGACAGAATAATTAACATAATCTTTAATAATGATATTTTATTATATATATATATATCCTCCAACTAACATACGAATTTAACTTTTGAACACAAATATTAACAAAAGTATTTATCATTCAAACACCGTTATATCTCTCTATTTCTTTAGGTTTTTTTTTTTAATTTATAGAACCTATATGGCTGTAAATAAATGAAACACATATTTTTAAATTCTTACATAAATTGGAATGTAACAAACACGCTATGTGTAATAAAGTTTCATTTGCATAATCTCTCACGATTAAACTTGTAGCTACAGATTAACTTCATAAGGAATGTTGGATTTACAAACATAAAAAATATGTCTAAGAAAATAAAAGGTATAAAAAAATAATAACTAAGTACGTAAAGTAAATCTCTTTATGTAGATAAAAATTAATAAGAATAGATATATTTGTTGTAAATATTTCAGTTTGATAAACAGATAAAAGTATTGTTTTTGTACAAACATAATTGGCGAGTAAAATTATTTAAACTATGGTAAAGAAAAAAAAAATCAGAAAATAAATAAATCTTTTATTCTGATCAGTACTTAATAATTTATTCTGCAGATCACGTCAGGAAAGACTAATAGATATGATACTAGACGGAAAAATAAGGGATTTGTCCAAAATTTGCCTACATAGATCAAGGGAATTCGTGGTAAAGCTTGATGAGTGCATTTTCACAATATATTACAATTAATTATAAAATAGAAAATAGATGAGATTAAAGTCCATATTAATTAAAAATATAAACATTTGAAATAATGTTACAATTACAAAAAAATAATTCACAATTCAGGTGTTAATGAAAATTATTTGAGCACATATTTATGTGAACGATGAACGCGATGCAAAAAAATTAGAAAATGTTTAAATTATTATTATTTAAAAATGAATCAACAAAGGAATATTGTTTTTGTATAAGACTGTTGAAGAATCATATTATTAGTAAAGGGTTTTAAGATACTATCTTCTTCAGATATACATCAGTTCCACTCTCAGGAACAAAACAATCAGAAGCGAAGATTTCTTGACAATCCTCAACAGTTACCCAAAACGTCAGATAGTTACGATAACTGAACCCATAATTTTACCCAGAATTCATTGTTTTCAACGAAGAAAAAATTTAAAGTAGAAAAATCGAAGTTATTCTGCTCTGATTTTTTTTAAGCGGCTAAATATGTGGCCAAATATTTGTGCAGAGATTCAAATTTTTAGTCAAATGGTTTTCGAAGTATAAAATCACAGCTCTTTAGAAATAATGTTGAATATTCTTCCATCCTTAATTCCATAGACAAAATATTTTAGAATTTTAAGTGACGTAAGAAGAACTTTCACCATGCTAAAAGTTAATTTTACACGGCAGCCCAAAAAGAAATGTAATGTATTTTAGAGTGTATGTTTGCATGCATGTATGTATGTGTGTTCCACCGTAGCAGATCAACAGCTGAACCGATTTAGATGTATAATCCCGCCTTGGAACCTTACGAAACCGGGAGTGTCATAGGCTATATAAATAAATAAATAAATATATATATATATATATATATATATATATATATAGTGTGTGTGTGTGTGTGTGTGTGTGTGTGTAGTAGTAGTAGTAGTAGTAGTAGTGGAGATTTGCATAATGAACTGTGAACTGTAAGCCTCTATCACTGTATGTGGTGGGTTTGAATTGAATGATTGGAATCAATTGAATGAATAATATTACGAAGATAATATAATTAAATTTACGTTAAATAAATAGTACTAAATAATTTAAAGAATTTTTGTTTTATGAAGATTTCTATTTAATGGGCTTCCCGTGGGGGACTGCGTGTGAAGCAAGAGTGGTGAGGTAATGCCTCACCACTATAGCGTATGGTGGGTGGAGTGTGGAGGCCTCGTGCGAGGCTAGACCAATCATCACCATCAACTGGTAACAAACGGGTAGCCCCTGGGACGCCGTTTTGGGAGCTGTAAAAGTATGCTCTTAAAATACCTATGCAAACAACCTTCCCATTTTCAAAATTGAAACGGGTTATTTGTTAGTAGGTTGAAGGCTAATTTTTGCATGGATCAGATACACGCTTGACTTTACAGATCATGTTTATTTGAAATGTTGTAACTTCGCAACCAATCTTTCTATTTTCAAAATCCAAACGGGGTATTTGCTGATAAAATACAAAATCACGATAGAACTACAGAAGAAGAAAAAAGCAATGTTTGTCAGTAATGTTTTTTTTTTTTTTGGCAGTTTTATATTTATCTTAATATTTTAATATGATTTTAATATTTATCTCTTTTGTAAACAAGAAGTCAAAACTTAATGGCAGAAACTACCCCTTACCTTTTTTTTTAATTTTTTTACAAAATTTAATACCACTAATTTAACCTAAATTTAAATTTATAAAAATTTTTTGTGTCATTTTTTGGAGTTTATTCTGAGCCAGTCCGGAAATCGAAATACTGGCCAAGAATCGTATGTACGTTTGTTGGACATAGATTTTTATGAAACTTCGACATTCGTAAAAATGCAAGACAAACATTTTGGACCAATCTATATACTTTCCTTTAATAGCTATAGTTACTATATTGCAATAGAATTATACCTAAAAAAGTAAAAAAAAGTTCGAATTTCATTTTTTTGATTTTACAACTACAATTTGGTTAATATTTTAGTAATGGCTTCTAAATTACATTGTATCGGATTTGATTCCTGGCAAATATTTTTTTCACTTATTTTTTTTATCTCTTATTCTTTTCTAAATTATGTATGATGGTATGTCCGAAACAGAATATTAATAATAAAAATCAAATAAGGACGTATAATTTTTTTTTACTTAGGTATACGACTCTTTTTGAGATTATTTATTATTAAATTATAAACCACAATATTATATTACAATATATAAGTATTAACATGTTATTTATTCTTAATGATATTGCTGATAAATTGTTTTTCTACGAGTATGTACGTAAAAATTATGAATTAAAAAAAAACTATGAATTTGTTGCAATATTTATTTAGTTATATTATTCAAATATATTAATTTAATTTTAAAATTATTAAATTACAGGTGGAAAATAAGGCAACAATTTTTGTTACAAGTGCAAACATATCTATGATCGTGTGTCTACGTGTGTTTATTTATTGAACCAACCAATAAAAGGTGGAGTTAGGAGGTTGAATAAAAGTAATAAGTTAGAAATTTGTTTCTATCTCGCGTGCGGAGTTGATTGTTGATTTTGCGATTATATTGCTTGCGCTCCTAACGACTACCTGAAATCACGAAACAATTCCAACAATGTGGTAGAACTTAAGATAGAAGCTAACGAGCGAAGATATTGTTTGTTGTGCGTGTATATGTTTGTTGGTAGGCTGTACGTTTGTAATGTTCGTACGTGTAGATATGATAGCCTATAATATATTTGTATATATATATTTATACACACAATACATAATAATAGATCCCGTATCAGTTGATACGTGTTTCTCTTCATATATATATATATATATATATATATATATGTATGTCCAATTGTTGTGCAACTTAAATCTTTACAAAAATAATCCTATGTAACCATTGTTCCACGATTTTATTTTAAGCTTAAGAAAAAAATTAATCAGTGTGGAAAAACAGTTATAGGTTTTAATTTAATGTTTACTTAAAATCTATTATATTTAGAGAATATCTCACAATAATAAAACTCACACTGAAGTAATTTAAGTTTCATTTTTTGGTGATCCCTAAATTAGTAAGTGGTCTATAAATAATTCCACTATTTATGCATGCTGGAGCGTACTTATGTGTTATCTTTTAGTATTGTATTCATTTTTAGTTTTAGTCAAACCGTAATATTTTCCTCTGAAGCGCCTTAAACTTTAAGCTTTATTAACTTTAAGGATTAACCATTAACTTTAAGCATTATTAAGTATTTTTTTATGCCTGTATATAATCCAGTGTACTCCAATATTTAGAATGTTAAAAATTTTAACTTATTTATGTTTATATTTACGAGTGTGTAATCTTTACTAAAAAAAGATGGTTACTTATCCTTAAGAAATAATAATATACACTTTTTTAAACCATAAAACGGAATTGTTTTCGTATAACTCAATACAACAGTTCTGTTTACGAAAAAGAATCTAATTCGTTTTATCAGTTTTTAATAAATTCTGAGCTTTTTAAAATACCTTCTCACTAATTTTCTTAAAATATAATTAAAATATTTTTTTACGGAATCAGAATTACTTTATTAATGAATTTTTAAATAATCCTAATTATAAGAAAAATTAAAAAAATGATTTATCTGTATCCCATTCAACTTGTACATAAATATGTATTCAAAATAATTGTTAATAGCGCCTTCTGAGTTGTAAATTATTTTGTAGTAATCTTTTACGTTAATGTATTTATATTAACATTATTTCCTGTTTTTATATTTTAAATAATTAACATGGATTTTAATCACATCCATTTTTTACCGTATAATTTATATATCTCGTGGTAAAAAAAAAAAACTTATGTGGAAGTAATTTTACTTCCATAATTTTTTACTGCATTTTTTACTGGTCCCTAATTTAGTAAGGGGTCTATAAATAATTCCGCTACTTATGCTTATGCTTATAATGTTTTTATGTTTATAATTTATTATACAATTCTGAGCTTTATATATAGCATTAATATGCACCGAACAGAATAAACGTTTTTTATTTATTTTAATGTGACTTCTTGTTTGAACCTTTTTTATTTTTCTGTTTAGCCTCCGGAACCGCCGTCAGGATTACTTCAGAGGATGAATGAGGATGATATTGTATAAGTGTAAATAAAGTATAGTCTTGTACAATCTCAGGTCGACCGTTTCTGAGATATGTGGTTAATTGAAACCCAACCACCAAAGAACACCGGTATCCACGATTTAGTATTCAAATCCGTATAAATGTAACTGCCTTTACTAGGATTTGAACCTTAGAAATCTCGACTTCAAAATCAGCTTATTTGCGAAGACGCGTTCACCACTACACCAACCCGGTGGGCAAACGCTTGTTTGAACCTAAACAAATTTTGGTAAATTCTGTTCAAATTTTTAAGTGTAAATACACGTATTCATCATCATCATCATCATCATTCATTGTATCAGCCGTTATCGATCCACTGCAGGATAAATGCCTCTTGGGCACGTTTCCAAACTTATACGGTCTTGTGCGATTTTCTGCCAATTCGGTCTAATGTCCTTTATAAAAGTAATACCGGGAT
The DNA here is from genome assembly GCF_047948215.1 of Lycorma delicatula. Lineage (NCBI taxonomy): Eukaryota > Metazoa > Arthropoda > Insecta > Hemiptera > Fulgoridae > Lycorma > Lycorma delicatula. The sequence continues at coordinate 154,391,416 of NC_134456.1, read as the reverse complement.
TTTCTTCGAAAATTAAGCAAAAATAGTATACATATTTTGCGGATTTTTAAAATTTTAATTATTTCCTTGCTCTAAAAATAATTTTTTTATAATTTTCACTTTTGTTGTTTTTATTTAGATTCATGATTTATTTATATTCTGAGATTGAAATACAGTAATAATATTACATATATAAATAAATAATTTTTAGCATTTTTATTTCACATTAAATAATTTTTTTCTTCATAATACAAGAAATTTTTGTATTTTAATACAAACCTTTTAGAAAAATTTAAATGCGTGTTGTAGTAGATTTAATTATAAAATATAAACCAATTTAATTAAATAAAATATTAAAAGATAGAAAAAAAGTATTTTGATGTATTTGAAAAACCTGTTAGTATATATGATGTTAAGGGTGTAAGATAGAGGACATTAACCGCTCGCTTTCTTGCTTGGTATGGCAGAACGACCATAAACCCGAGACATTCCCCGGCTCCAATTGACCACACAACTTTTCGATTCCCTGCCTCTAGAATAAGAAGACAATTTTATAGTCTTCCCGAGCTGAAGTCTTTATTTAGTCTTTTCTTGGTTCAGTATCGGGTTCCACCGCTTGTCGCAATTATTTCTCAATTCACTAACCTTTTTTTTTATGTTTATTCTGACAAGTTTGCATTACCAGTGCGCTAGTGTCCGGTTCACAATCTTTTATTGCGTCTTTCGACGCAATAAATCCAAATTGTAAACACATCTCTCTTACGCAGATAGACTAATACTCTCCGTGTTTAATGTTATATTTGCATCACATTCCAAGAGCAATAAATATTGATACCGCATATCGCATCGTACAACTGCATGTCTTTTATGCACTTATCTAAATAAAATTTAATTCCTAACTTATATACTTGTTTCACTTGTAAACAGCGACTATTCTAAAAGGAAATTAAAAGCGTTCTTAACAAAATGATAAACGTCCGGTTTCAAATATCACACCTACACTTCAACTTACGCTAAGTACATCTCTATTTGCAAATACTATATATATATATATATATATATATATACATATGTAATATAATAATAAATACTGAATATTGTTTTAATCTAGTTACACTAAAATTATTAAATGTCTGTATGTTACTAAGTGACATGAAGAAGCATTTTATTAACTGGTTTTATTTTTGACTAAAATATGAAGTTTTTTGAGTTAACTATTTTCTTCATAATTTCATTTGTTGTTTTATAGTACATTTTTTTTGTTCAATGGTTAAAAAAAATCATTTATAAAATACAATTTTAATTTATTTTAAGATTAAAAATTTTAGATTTAATATATAATTAAGAGTAAATAATAAGTTAAAACTTCAAAATAGTAAAATATTAAAGAAAATAAATTTACTTTTCCGAGATGTATAGTTATGCTTTATACTACATGAGAAAAATTATGCTAATTGGGTAACGGTTTTTCTTTAGAGGTTATTTAAGATTTTGACGTTTCATGATTATTTTATCTAGCAAAACGTAATTTTAACATTGAAAAAGTTCGAAGGATCTGTATTTTTATGTGCATACGTGCATATAATATATATTATATTTTTATGTGCCTTCATTTTCTTGATATCTTCAAAATGGATGGGACGATTTTGATGAAATTTAACAAGATGATTTCAGTATATATGCCACTGATATTTTTTAATTTTGTCAAAATCGAGTAGGAAGCAGTGAGATACGGATCTCATAAGGACATGTACTCTTCACTGTCGACCTTCCGGTTGAAAATAGAGTCACTGTCGCTTCTTTTGCCGATGAAACGGCTATTCTAGCTGTTAATGACCAATCCAACTGTGGCCTCAACTAATTTATAATCTATAATTATTTAATTCTGATTAATCTAATAGGCAGGTGGCTGGGTACATGAATATAAGAGCTAATTAAGCCAATTAATAAGAGCTAATATCAAGCTAATTTGTGCCATGTGACATTCGCAATGAGGAGAGAATACTGCCCACAGGTCTACGTTGATGGCATTTTAATCCCGCATACTGAAAGTATAGGGTCTTCACCTAAATTTGACGTGGAAGATTCATGTAAGGAAGAATAAAAAGCAACATAACATGAAATTCAAGGTTTTTGGGCAGGAGGTCTGAGTTACCTTTGTCTATATAGACAATACATTTGTCTAGTGAAATACTTTTATCAGCAATTTTGAAACCAATGTGAACATAGGGCGTCCAACTGTGCGGCACGGCAAGCAAGTCAAATGTTGAAATACACAACGGTTTCAGAACAAACTAGCCAGGTGAATAACTGAGGCACCGTGGCGTGGTAAAAATAGCGAAATTCACGAATACTTGAGTCTACAGTACGTCAAGGAAAAAATACAACGTTCCAGTTTGAATTATGAACTTTGGCTTAATAACTACGTTAACCACTTGGCCGTAAATCTTCTAGACAACGGTGATGATGTTAGAAGACTTAAGTGGCTATTTGTTCTGGACCATAGCAACTCTATAGTTTACTCGTAATTACACCTACTGAGTGTCCTGCATTAATGAATCCTTCATGCTCTTCTTTGTTTCTGATTTTACTTTAATTTTTAATTTTTACCTTTTTATTTATTTTTTCTTGTCTGTTTCATCAATCTGCTACTTTTATGTTTCTTATTATTTTCTACACACTACTGATACGACAGTTCTTCAAATCTACTTTGTATGTACTACATTCTACCAATAGTTTTAGTATATAATTCTTGAGAAATTTCAACGGAGATTACTTTTTAATGAATATATATGTAATATAATGTATTTAAGGTTCCAACAAAAATTGTAAATATAAATTTGAAAAAAAAAGTTATATGTAGCTAAGATGTATCCCGATGGCGTTCAATCTTATTCAACTCCTACATAAAAGGTTGAACGCTAAAAACACTGTTTATCTTTTTTCACATTATTTTACTAATTAGATGATTACATTAATATGTCATTTTGGTTATGAATTTGGGTGATTTCATTCAGGTGAGTGGGATAATATGCCAAATCGTTTTTTTTCATCAATTATCATTTTACTTGATTCATCAACCAATCTTTATGAAATTTTTTATGATGACTTTTGAATACATATAATTGATGATATTTAATTTTGATTAAAACTTGTCAAGAGGTGGAGGAGATATCATAATTTATCTCAAAACGTTTTCTCTTTTCTTTTTCTTTTTCTTTCCTTTTCCTGTTTAGCCTCCGGTAACTACCGTTTAGATAATTTTTCAGAGGATGAATGAGGATGATATGTATGAGTGTAAATGAAGTGTAGTCTTGTACAAAACGTTTTCTCTAAGTATAAAATTACTTACTTACATACTTAATATATTGGTGTGATACTTAATTATTTTCCTAAGAACATCGAGAGTGAAGACCTCGATGGGCAGAACATAACTTTCCCAATGATCCCGATGATTTTTTTTTTAACTATTATTATGTTCAGTAATAAACAAAAATTGTTTGTTTAAGTGACGATAATGATTCATCAATTGTTACGTAGTTAAATATTATTTTCAACAAAATTTTTTATACCTTTTCGGCTTAATTAGATAAATTTGTAATTAGCTGAATTTTAATGGAAGAAATGGTAATTTCTTTTTGTTTTTCTTCAGTCTTCTGAATGAAAATTTTACTAATGGGATGATAGAATGTAACAGTAAATATTAATAGAAAATGTATAATGAAATGAAATAAGATTACCAAAAGTTTGAACTTCATTATGAAACGAATTATTATATTTGAAACTAATAAATATGCTACAAGACGGAAGTATGGTAATCAGTCAAAAAATGGAGTATGGTTTTTGCATTTCTCGACGTCTCATGACCCAGGAACCCCAAAAACAAAAATGGTAATGTGCGTACGTGCGGATGTACGTGTGTTGACGTGTTTGAAGCGTAATAACTTTTGACTGGATAAACCGATTTTCATTAAATTTTGTATAGACACTTGGATATGGGGCAATTTATTGGTAAAATATTGAGGTCAACATCGACAAGAGAGTCGATGGTTTTTTTGAAATCAATTTTCTCAAAATTTTCCACTCATGACTCAACTTTATGTTAATGTCTTCCTTGACACAGTAATAGTGGAAGAAATCCCCAGAAATTACATTGAAGGGAATATTAGAAGGGAGAGAGCCTATTAATGTTTAAAAATATCGACTGTTTTGCGTTTTTCAAAACCTTTTCTTTGTTTATTTAAACTTTTAATAATACTAAAAACGTTTTAATAAACTTTTAATAACAATATTATAATAAAATCTCATCATAATTCACCCCCAGCCCCAAAATAGGAGGAATCTTACTACCCTTCTTATTGGTTGAATTTTTTGTTTTTAGTTCTTTCATTTAACACAGTAAACGTAGAAAAATATAAAAAAATTTGGAAGATGATTTTGGACGTAAGGGAGCAGGAAAAACGATTTTTTAAAAACTTTTTTTAGTTTATTTAAATATATAATGATAATTTTACAATAGAACTTCATCATACACTACCCCAATCCCAAAAAAAAAAATCTTAGATAACTTTTATCATGTATCATTATTTTTACACTATACAAGAATAAATAACTAATGTCAGGAAATATTATAACTTTTTCGACTTTTTTTTATTGTAAAAACTTTACCGATATGAAAAAAGCCATTTGATACAAACGCAATATGAGAAACATCGTGACAGAAATAAGAAAACGAAATGAAAAAAAAAACTATATAAAGAGACTACTACCGAGCGGTGACTAAGAATTCTGGAATGCGGGAACTTTTTAATACCTTTTTACATGAAATTTTCCAATAATTTTTTTGTGAGCCCACGGAATAAACAAGTAAAAACGTTTTTCAAAATTAGAAAGAGGATTGTTGTTTTTTAACAAAAACTAACTGCTTTTTAACAATTTTTTTTTTTGTAATTTGGGCTTAAGAATTTTCTTTTGCTTGAACACTATAATTATAGAAGTAAAATTGAAGTGAAACTAGTTTATTAAAAATATTACCTAATAAAAAAAATCTTATTTGTTCAACGTGTACTTGGTCAAATAAATAATTTTTATTAACTGCTCAATTTTGATGAAGTATCTTCATATAATTTACCGTACTATAATTTAAAGTGTTTATATTTTAAATAATTAATATGGACTTTAATGAGGTAAACTTTTTATTTTATATTTACTTATGCACTCTGTGATGTTGCTCTGATCAAGATTTTTCAATGGCTTTCCTTGATCCTTCCAAGTACAATCTGGGAGCAGTTTCTTGAATTGCATGATTCATGAAGATGGATATCTAAAAAATTAAAAATGTTAACTTACACTTGTTTTTATGTTTATGAATTCCAATATTTACTAAAAAGAATCCACCTACCAAAGCTGACAACAAAACGGTTTTCATTTAACACAACACAATACTTCCGCTTACAAGAAAAAGCCACGTTATGCTTTCATTGCCATTTTTAATAAATTACAATTTATTTATCTTCCAGTCAATTTTTTAAAATATAATTAAAATACAGAAAAAATATTACTCTCTTGATTAAATTTTAAATAATATTAATTAAAAAAAAAAAAAACCGTTAATTTTCCGCTTAAAATTCATTAATGTAATAAATATTTATTTATTGTTATTATTTTTTAATGTTTCAAAGCTTATTTGCAATCGCTTATATAAATCTTTAGTAAATTTGATCATTTTTCACATCACGTGATAAGGAATTTTCAGCGAAACTCCCCAAAAATTAAACAGTAATACAAATTTTTATGCCAAGCATATACAGTTAACAATTAAGAATGACACTCAGCACTACTAGAACAATAGAAAGGAAGATAATATATCATAATAAGTAGAAGTAAAAATAGAAAAAAAAGTATGCGTAAAAAATCTCTCCTATAAAAAAGGACAGCGCACTGGTTTGCTCACTTTTTTTTAACGTCCGGGATCACTGTTAGGTATTGATTCATAGTACGAGATGAATGATTTGTTGTAGCATGTATGAAAATGCCATACCTGACCGGGATTTGAACCCGGGTCTTCTGGATGAAAGGCCGACATGCTGCCACTTGCGCCACGGAGGCCGGTAATTTTACATTTTTACTTCCTTGTACGAAGTAAAGTAAATATTGTGATCGTGAAAAATTCAGTCCTCAGATTTCATCTTCATTTTCTTTTTTTTTTAATTCCTTGTCGAAGTGAAGGAAGTATCGTGATCGCGAAACATTTATTTTTTCATATTTCAACGGAAATATCCATTTTGATCATCCTTGAATCCATTTTGACTAGTTTCGGTGTGACGTCTCTATGTACGCATAATTCAACTTCGATTAGCTGTAGGATGTTGAAATTTTGGATTTGCACTGTTGTAACATCTAATTGCACACCTCCCTTTTTAATTGCAATCGAAATTAAAATTAAAATTTTAATTAATAAAATATTTGGATCTTAAAGGGAAGGCTTCGAATCAGATTTCATCTCCTTTGGTTTTTAACCTTTTTTTATTTACTCTTTTTAACTTTTTTTTTTTTTAATTTAAATATATTGATTTAATAATTATTAACCCGTTACCGTAAAAAAGAAAAATACAATAAAAATATTCAATAATAACAATAAAAAAAAAATGTTTCGAAAAAAAATCAGAAGTCATTAATGAAATAAAATTTCATGTACTTTTAAAAATACATGTATTTTAATAGGCGTAGAAGGAAGTCATATGGTGTCCACATAAGATTTGGTGAAACATCTGAATCTTTAATATTAATTGCAAATTATAATTTAGAATCGTATTATTTAATTTAAATATATTGATTTATTTAATAATAATTATTAATCTCTGATTAATAAGAAATTATTAATGAAATAAATTTTTAAATACTTTTAAAAATGTGTATACGTAATTTAATAGGTGTACAAGGAAGTCATGTGCTGGCCTCTAGCGTGAGTGGTAGTATCTCGGCCGTTCACCCGGAGGTCCCGAGTTCGAATCGTCACGCTACAAATCATTCATATCATCCTCTAAAGCAATACCTAACGGTAGTCCCAAAGGTTAAAAAAAGTTATGTGGTGTCCGCATCAGATTTTTATCCTCAATGAAGCGCATGAACGATTTATACTTCTTGAACGATTCATTCATTCGAACGATTTATATTTCTTGATGCAAACGATTTATCGAAAATTATATTTAAAAAAAACAAAAAAAAAACATTGAGCTGTGTTAAAAAATCACAACTCAAGAAACCACTAAAAATGTTCAGTCAGGTTAAAAATGTTTAGGCTGAGGCTGAAGGCATCTCCAAAATTTAAAGGTGAAAAGGAAATTAAGTTTCTATGTTTTTTAATAAAATCTCAAATTTTAATAAGTAATTTTTTTTTTGAAACCATAATTTTTCATTGTAATAAATAAGTAAGTATCCATCTTACGGACAATAAATATAAGATAAACATGTTTAATGTAGCATTTCATTCAACATCTTCATCAATCGAACGCGCGATGTCGGTCCACGCCGCCCGTTGAGTCAACAACGCAGCGTGGACAACCAAGCGAGCAGTTCATTCTTGTTTGATGTAGTGTGTGGGTCTACACCACACAGTGTTTTATTGAAATTAGATGCCTGTCTGTGCCCCAGACAAGATTAACTAGTATCTTCTTTTTTGGATTCCTTTTAAAATTTATATACCATGTTTACAGTATTTCTATTTATTCTTGTATTTACTGTAACGTATTTAGTTTTAACAAATTTCTATCTTAGATTTTATAATAATGTTAATAAAATTAAAAACACAAAAGGTTATGAAACTAACAAAAAAATATCTATTGTTCTTGCAACTTTTTATTTCAATCTTCAATGTAAAAATAATACTTTTAAATAAAATATGTCAACATTACATTTGTCTTAATAGGTTTATCCTTTTCGAGAAATACTGACACGGTTAAACTGTTATCAGTGTAAAGTTGCAAACGATGGAAAATCGTATCCTTTTCGTAAAATAAATCTTTACAAATAAAATGAAAATAAATTTTATTTTTACTAAGAACAGTGTATTCATTGTATAAATATTTATAATTCTATAAAGGATTTGGAAAGTTTTTCTGTGAATTTTAAAACGTACAGGTTGAAATAAAATGAATTAAACATTAAAAAAAAATTAATTAAGGAACAACATTCACTTTTGGTAACGTTTTTCTAGGTCTTTAAATTTGAAATAGCCCTAAGATTCTCTTGAAAAAAAAAAGGTTTACGCTATGTTGATTATAAATTGATTATAAAAAAGTTTACTAAACAAATAATAAACTAGATTACTTATAAACTAGATGGTCATTTCGATTATTAAACAATTATTATCAGTAGTAACTCTAAAAGAAAACGTATATATAAAAATATAAAAATAAAAATAATAGAAAAAGAAAAAGAAATAGAAAATGAGAGATGTTACGAGAAAAAGACTACAATCTTATGTACACATACACTTAATAAACAACCCAGGAGATCTTTAATTTGATTAGCAGTTAAAAATCTTAATTAACGTAGTTTCGGAAAATATATAAAAAATGATGGAATCGACATATGCGCCCTAATGTTCAGAATACGTCCTACAGAAACATTTCAAAAGGCAAATTTTCAGAAAGAAAGAATCAACCAATGGAAAAAAAACACAAGGAACACACTCTCAAAAGATAAAAGAAGTGTAGGCACAAAGAAAAATTGAAGACAAAGAAACACAGCCAAAGTAGATTTGTCGTACCCTTTAAAAGAATTATTCGAAAAGAAGAAAAGAGGAAAAAGAACTAATAATAATAAATATTAACTGACAAGTAAACAGTACTTATAATACACTACGAAACGAGAATTTTTAGAATAAGCGTAAAAAATAATACAACATTGAGATAATACAACCTTTAGCCAAACCCAATAGAAAGAATATATCTATCATAAAAAAATCCAAACCTTAAAAATCTCTAATTTGGACTGCCACTATGATTTAATGTATGACTCTTACGTAGGTTGGATACATAAAATTAACTCAAAAAATAAATAAAGAAAGCATTAATCTTACAACAAATCAACGAGATTTTATTCACCCATGAAAAAAATGTAAGGGTGAGGATAAATTTTTACTGTTCTTATAACTAAAAATTTACATAAAAGGATTTTACTGAATTTAAGTTAAAACAAAAAAAAAAATTAAAAGGGTTGTTCAATAATTAAAGAGGAAAAAACGATTCAATAGAATAAACTGAAAAGTGTGACGTTCCCGTTGGCACCCCTGATATCATTTCTACAAACGGGTTATATTAATGTAATCTTGTTTTACAACTTATTTCATGAAGTAACTAACTTTTTCTTTGAACCAAGTTTTTTTTTATTATTACCACAATTTATCATCAACTTCTTTTTTAATCCAAAAAAAAAAACAACAAATAACAGAAAAATCAAGTTTGATGGAGCATAAATTAATTATTCTAATTCGCTCTGGAAATTTCATATATTTATTTAATTGATGTATAAAAATTTTATTAATGCCAGTAGTCACAGGTGGGTTATTAATGTCGGCGGTCTATAACAGTTATTAAGTCCATACTTATTATTCAGCCAATCTTTTTCGAGATCAAAGTAGAGTTACAAATTAGATATTTATTTAACCGTAATTATTGGTTTGCATACTTTAATCATATTTTTAATGATTTAAAATAAAGAAACAGGTTTTTAGTAAATAAATTTAGGTTTAAACCTTTAATAAAGGTATTGATTTCAGTTTTAATTTTTGTTTCTCGTTTTCTAATAGTTCTGATGACGACTGTAATTGTTTTGAAAATTATATAAAAAGAAAATACTTTTTTAAACGAAAGAAAAAAAGAATTGCAAAACTTTCGTAAGAACAAACACGTATAACCAAACTGATATTCAATAAGAATAGTATAACAGTTAATAAGAATGTTTTTGTTTAACATTACTTAGAAACTATAAAGAGTTTAATGTTGGATGTTCAAAAGAAAATATTCTACTTTTAAATAAAGTGGACCAGAGATTTTTAAATGGGTTAATGATTTATTAAATAATATAATTAGTAAAAGATGTGACTTTAAGTCCAGAAATTAAAAAGAAGAAAAAAAGACTTATTTACACCGATCCCTTGACAGAAGTTTGAATAAGATAGCATAAACCAGAAATAACAAAAGATACCTAAGACGCATCTTAAGTAAATTATATTAAATAATTTATTTTCCTTTTGAATAGAATATTAAAATACGGACCCATGAGGGTCGTATATCGCTTTGCTCCCAAGACTGATGCAACCAAAATTAAATGGCATCAATGATCCATAAATCAAATTAATCCATATCACAATTTCATCCAAATAGATCCACCCAGTCTGCAAATATTAAAAAAAAGAAAATCCAGCCCAACCCATATGTACATCCTTCCAGATTTTTTCAATGATAAAATTGCATGTTTTTGGTTAGAAGAGATCATGAAACGTCAAAATGTGTTAAAACCTAGATGAAAAATTTGACGCGATTAGCATATTTTCTCTTATACGTGTATTATACAGAATAAGCATACAGCCGAGAAAATAAAAATTAAATCGACCGGTTAACCGATTTGAAAATATTTTTATTTTTATTTTAGGGTTAAAATTCAAGAAAATTAGTTTGTTATATCCTTTTCCATTACAGTTTATTTTAAACAGAACTAGTTTCATAGTTTTCATTACGAAGCAGAACTTCACCTTTACATTCTAACGAAAGGCTTTTTTATATTGGTAACGTTTATTTAGGCCCATTAGTAATATAAATAAAAAAAATGATATATATTAAAATAAATTAAAAGTGAAAAAGACTAAAAAGTAATGACAGTTAATAACTTGCCAAAAGATATTTTGTTTTGATATCGAAGACCTACATCAAAAAAAATAAATTTAAGGAGAAATTAAAAATTTAACCTTCCACAATTTATTGTACTTTTAAAAATAAATTATTTTTTCTTTATATTGTTTAATTTTTGTTTTTAATATTCATAATTCTGGTTAGTTGGTTTATACTTATTTGTAAACAAAGATGTAGAAAAGTTCAGGGTTTGTTTTTCTTTAACATTACTTAAAAACTCATAAAGAGTTTAATGTTGGATGTTGAAAAGAAAGTATTTTACTTTTAAATAAAGTGGACCAGAGATTTTTAAATGGGTTAATGATTTATTAAATAAATTATGGATTAAAATTCTAACTGCCCCAACATTTTCCCGGATGGATCAAGATAAACCACTGTAAAAAATTGATCAGAAAAACATTGCAAAATATAAAATTAATTAAAATAGTTGTGATTAAGATTGTATTAATTATTTAAAATATTAACATACAAACTTTTCTAACTGGTTCAATAATTTATAAAAAAAATGGTAATCTTATAATCCGAAGTTTTGAATTAATAACAATAATAATAATAACAAAATTGTATTATAAATACATTTATGCTGGTTTAGTAGAAATGGTATTACTATATAGATATATTTCTTTTAAGAATAAATGACTATTCATTTTAGTAAAAAATCCCCATTCATAAATAAACATGTGTGAATAGGTTGTCATTTTAAATTTTCAAAATTTTGGTTTATATAACTCAAACTAATACGCTATAAACAGTGATCTTGCAACCTATTTTGTAACTTAACTTTTGAGAGAAACTAAAGAGAATATATACAATAAATTATATTATAATTTTATTTAAAATATAATTAACATTTTCTTTTACAGAAAAAATATTACTTAGTTACTGAATTTTTAAATAATATTAATTAGAAAAAAAACCAGAATTTTCTACATCTCGTTCAATGTGCAGATAGATATGTGTTCACGTAATTTTCATTAATGCCTACTGATTTGCGAATTATCTTGTAGTAACTTTTTATATTTAGTATCTAAATGTACCATACTATTATTTCATATATTTATAATTTAAATAATTAATGTGAACTTATAACCACATTTAATTTTTAATTGTTTATGACGCTTCTCTCATCAAATTTTTACCATGGTTTTCGTTGATCCCTCCAGGGAAATGGTATGGAAGTTCCTTTTTTCATCCATAAAACAAAAGAAATTCTTTTTTATTTTTTTCTTATCTATTCATTCTTTACATGTTCTGTATAGTCTAATGGATTATTATGAGCAGATTAGAATAAACGATTTATATATTATTATTTTAACAAAGGTTAACATATTCGTAAATAAAACCGCATCTATATTTTATAAATATAGTTTACCATTACTCATATTTACGTGCTGCAAAAATAATCATCTCATTTTTATAGCTTGAGAATTTATTATGAATTTTATTTTTAATGAAATGTAACATATATTTTATTTAAGGATGGAATATTTTTAGGTACAATTAATATTGCCATAAAGCATCAACCTTAAACAATACGGTTTGATTTTGTTGTAAACGAAGAGAATTATCCCAAGAGAATCTTCTATCTTATTAGACGAGATTTAAGGGCAGCAAAAATATTATTCGTTATTATTAATCGGAATACTATCCATGTGATCAGTAATGTTATCTCTATTTAAAAACCACAATGTAACGGTTTTATCTATGTTTCATGTGGGATGGTTATAATCCAGCCACCGAATAATTTCATTTCATAATATTGCCGTAAGTGATTTATATGAGATTAAACCAAACGCACTACCGAATTGTAAATTATAACCAATTCGAACCGATAGAGTTTGATATATAATTGACAGAACAATTGTTACACTACTTAATTACCATAATAAGAAAACAAACAATTGATTGAATTTAACGAAACTAATTAATTGGAGATAATAATAATAATAATCTTTCTTAAATTTAACTGCGTTTACTTTTATATTAGATTAAGAAAATTCATTCTTTTTCAGATAGAAAAAAACATTTTTGTAGTTTCAGAAACGAATATTCTGCTTCTACTATTTCTTTTAAACGAGACCTTATTCAGTAGGAGTCACATAAACACCTGATGATATGAGATTTTTATTTTTAAATCCAGATTTAAACCGGAGAATAATTTTGAATAACTATAGATAAGCATATCTTTAAATATATACTATGTCAAATTTATACACCATACATTATTTGATATAAAATATATAATAATACCAAGTCGATATAAACTAAATTCCATGAGAAGTGATCCGTAGCTAAGGAGTCCAGAGCAAACATAGAATGCACTAAGAAAGCATATAGTGCATGCTTTTATTTATATACCGGTAAGAAAAGATCTAATCTTATATACAGAATCCAGTGTATTCTGTAAAATAAGGAGTCACTTAGGCTCTATACAATACTTTATTGTAACCCCCTTATCTGCAGCTCTTGTTCCTGCTCGTCCATCCGTGTGGTGCTCAATTCCCTTCCATTTTAAAACTTCAACAGTGAAAATATGCGTCTTTCAAGATTATTATGGCGGTGGAAATTTTAAACAACTTTCTAGTATAAAATTTATGACTTTATCAATCCACAAATACACACTCATAATACCGATGTTTTTATTCATACGCATTTTAAATTGAACAAAAATACATTAATAATATTAATAACAATAAATGTATTTTTATGTGATGAAAATTTATTATCTGATATTTTTCAAACTTTTCTGCACGCTTGGACAAGAAAAAAATAATTTTCCAGTACGCAACATGTGGCTGTATTAAAAATTATTTACCAACTTATCAATTAAGAATTCCAAAAATGCTGTTTTATTTTAAAAACAAATATAATACACAGATTACAAACAAAGTTTTCAGCATGGCATTTTTTACAATATTATTAGAGAATTTATAGAATATGCAATTTTTAATTCAGAATTTTAATTATTTATTATTCAGTTAATTACATCTGGAAATTACTTCACACAAATAAGAATTTTTATAAATCAATATGAAAGTATGAGGTATGAGGCGTGTTTTTAAAGAAAAGAACCCCTTTTGAATTTCCCGCCTACAAACACAATGTAAACAACTGGCTCTTGCATAGTTCAGTTATTTCAATTAATATTCAGCTGTTTACAGTAGTTAAGTTAACTTATTGTTTACAATAGCTTAGTATAATCATATTGTTAGTTATTTATGTACATACATTTATAATAAGTGCTACGATTACATTGTTTCTCGGTCTCTGGCCCTGTACTGTATAAAGTGTATTACTGCTACCGATAGCGATATATTGCTTCAACAAGTACAGCGTGTCTACGTTCACTTCGTCGGGGTTGACAACGATCAGTGGTTGTCAGTCAACCTGCGTTGCTGTGGAGTTTAGGCAACACAGCTGCATAGGGTGTTTCAGAAGTGCCACTGTCGGCTAAATAAGACTTTGGCTCTTTGAAGTTACGTTACGTTGTGTCTCTCTTTCTGTTGTGTTTTGAGTTGTTCGTCATGTGTGTACATTCATCAGTTCTCTGCGAATTCGATTTTGAGTGCTTTCAGCACTCAATCATCAATCTTGAGACTTTAATCTTGAGGTTTAATCTTGAGACTTGTCAATCATCACTTGTGAACGAAGTGCAAGGCGAATATTTGTTCGGGCACCCGCCTCAGCGTGGCGATAAGGTGACAACGACTCCTGGTTGTAAGTCCGCGTAAAGAGTAAAGGGTTCCTACTCGCGTTCTTTTAAGAATGAGGGCAGTAATCCGTGATTTCTTGCCTTACGTAGTGTGCGTATTGCACTTAATCGATCCAGTAGCGGCGAAGAGGTGCATAGTGTGACAGGAGAATATTTAAGGTCTCCGGCTTCTCGTGCTCGCTGCGGGCAGTTGTCACGTTTGTGAGCTTGCCAAACTTAGTGGATAGGAGGAAGACAGCGTGAATCTCGTTTAGTCTGGTAGGGTTAGGTAATCATCGACCATGTCGGAATTCCAGGAGGTGTGCAAGTCCAGGCGGAAGCGCAAGATGGTGCCGTCCAACTCCTGCGAGGACGATGGACACGGGCGCACCTGTGTTCCAGCCGGGATCGGCTGACAATGAGTTTTGTAGAGCAAAAAGCAGACCTGGCAGTTCTGCCCTGCTGGCCAAAGTAGTCCAGGAGTACCTGGACTACTTAGTTGAGTTTCTTTCTCTTCCCGGCGGCGTCAGCGTTAGGACGAGGAAAACAATTTTACCACGTTTGATGAAAATCAAAGAGGCAGTGTCTGCGTTAGCAGACGGATTCGGGACTTTGACTTCCAAGCGCAAGGAAGTCAAAGTGGTTCCAAAAGTTGTCCAGGCCCTAGCACAGCCCAGGCGCTACGCTGATGTTCTAAAGTCGAAGCGGGAAGCCAGTAAGATGGCCAACTAAGGTATTGTTCAAGGCAGAGGGCTCGAAGACCATGAGTCAAGAACTTAAACGGGACTTTCAGGTTGCCCTCCGCGGTAACCGAAAGGAGCTTCACATCAGGGATATTAAGGAGACCAGCAAAGGGCTGGTAGTGGTTACTGACAATGTACTTCCAGATTCTGATGGACAATGTACTTCCAGATGATACTGAGGATGGTGAGACCTCGTATCACGTGTCTGAAGGGAAGTTGTAGGGTTTTGCTCTGAGATTATGTTTTCAGAAATTACTAAGGCGGAAGTCCGTCAAGTAATTTGTAGCCTGGCTATGAATAAAGCTCCCGGATATGATGGTAACAAGGTGGAGCTCCTTGTTTGTACACTGCCCATTATTGTTGATCCTCTGACTAGGGTTTTCAATAGGTTGCTATTTGCTGGACACTTCCCAGCGTTTGGAAACGTGGTGTATTGAAACTGCCTTTCAAAGGTGGCAACAAGGATCCCACTGTAAGTTCCTCTTACCGTTCTCTGACGCTCTTCCCTGTAGTAGGTAAGGTTTTCGAGAAGGTCTTGTACCTCCGCATTAACAGTAGGTTAATTTCTAACCATATGCTGATGGAACCTGGTAAACGACGGATTTTTGAGACTGACATTCCCGGAAGGGGTCACGGCCCAGGCTTTCGCCGATGACTGTCTCGTTAGTTCATGGTAATTCACGACTGCAGCTAGACGACCGAGCGCAGGCACCTTTGTCAACCGCAGAGGGCTGGTTGGAGATTCAAAATTTATGTTCAGTGCCCAAGACGAAGTTTATGCTTCTCAAGGGTGCAGAAAAATTATCATACAGTCGTAACCCCCGTATTAAGTATAAAGGCTGTGTAATCAGTCGAGTTCGAGTTCATAAGTACCTAGGTGTTTTGTTTGATGAGAAGTTGCTGTTTAGCAACACATTAGGAAAGTACACATAAGGAAAGTAGCGGTGGACGCCGTCTCTGTGATGCACAAGCTTAGGAGAATTGCTCGAAAGGATTACGGACTGTCGGGCGGTCATTTGTACATGGTGTACCGAGGTGTCTTCGAAAGTATGATTTCTTAAGCGGCGTCCGTTTGGGCGCATAGGTTGGAAAGAAATCAATCACTTTAAGGACCATATTAAGGAGTGCCCAGCGCAGAGCCTTAATTGAATGCACTGGTGTTTTTAAAACAACCTCCTACGAGGCTATCACTGTATTGGGAAAGGCTCTCCCATTCGATTTGGTGCTGAAAGTTTGGGCGGCCATGTGGAAATTGAAAACAGACAGGGAGGCCGAGGTATTTGGGATGAGGTTTCGACCCGGGCCTATATTGAAGCGGAACGGTAATCTCAATGCACCGGTACTAAATTTCGAACAGTTGCCCATCTCCCGCCTGCGGATGAGGCTTTACAGCCTCGCGTTGGAAGCATAGCAGAAATAATGGCATGGCACAACTAAGGCAATGTCCTTGTATAGGTTTATACAGGATCTGGGGGATGGTATGCCGCTCCTTCGTTTTTAAGGACAACGCGAGTGCTCTCCAACCATGTAAATTTAAACCAATATTTGTTTCGGTTCTACCTGGCAGCTGATGAGCTGTGCGTCTCCGGGGAGGTCCAGTCGAACGAACACATGATGTTTGATTGCCCAGCTCATCGGTGGGCTAGAACTCAGGCCATCCTGGAACTTAGAGGTCAAGGGGAAAATTGGCCGCTTACAAGCGGCGAGTCAACGTGGCGAGAGCCGCATTGTCGGACCGTGTGAGAGTTCTTTGATGCGGTTGCTATGTTCAACCGACATCAGTAGTTTACTTAAGGGAAAGACTCCTAACGCCCTGCTGTGGGAAGCTAACCTTGAGATATATGGCTGACCACGTACCAGTTAGGGCTCCAAGCGCCTTAATATGATACTTGCTGACATTCAGCGACCTAGGCGTGGCAGAGTATTGCTGTGTAGACAAAGTAAATTTTACTTTATGGATGTCATATATATATATATATTTTAAGTAGTTGGCGGGGTGCGCCTACCCATTTTAGTGAATATATGACAATGGAGCGATTAGGACACGTAAGCCGGTGGTGTATGGCACCGCACTTAGTTCGCTCACGCTGTTAGATAAGCACTAGGAGCTATTTAGGACACTGGTCGCTAAACTGTTTCGAGGCTCAGTAGCCGTTTGTGGCACAGACATTCGGTCTTATGCTTTAGTGCGACCGAATGGGGCGGTGACGAGAGAAAATCCAAGCAAACTAATACCAAAAAATAAGTCACATAGTCAACAGATTTTTTTAACTCACCGGGTTGATTTAATAGTATAATCGTCATCGCAAATCAGCTGATTTCGAAGTCGGGATTTCTAAGATTCAAATCCTAGTAAAGGCAGTTACTTTTATTTGGATTTGATTACTAGATCGTCTATAGCGGTGTGCTTTGGTGGTCGAGTTTTCAATTAACCTAAGGAATGGTCGACCTGAGACTGTAGAAGACTACACTTCATTTACATTCATACATATCATCCTCCAATGTAATACCTTACGGTAGTTCCAGAGGCTAAACAGAAAAGGAAAATTCAACAGATTTTTACATAAAAACTTTAGTTTTTCAGTTCTATAAAAATTATACATTAAAACACTACCCATTCCATTTAAAGATTTTGATTACTCCTCCTATGAGAGCTTGGAAGTATGGTGCTGTCATATCAAATAAAATATATATTTTTGAGGTTGGAATATTTTAGCAGTTATTTCCTTTTTTTTAGTATTTCACTATCGAGTAGTTGTTTAAGAGATACACAGTACTTTTAAAACAAACTTTAAATGGAAAAAATTAAACGGACACCATTTATCGGCCACCATTTTATCGACTGTCATAGTCGATAACTCAAGATTGTTGTTTTTCAGTGCTTTTTAATATCGTTTGTTACAATCCAATCCTTCCCATTTAGAAGTTTTGAGTTAACTCCTATAAGAACCTGTTTGGAGTGTGTGATCTCATATAAAAAAAAAATAGATTTTTCTGCGATAGGACAGAATTCACAACAGTTTAATAAATTTCATTCTTCTATGTTTAACAGTTGAAAAGATATTTAAATATTGCAAACTTTATAAACACTCAGATCTTTATATTTTAAGTCCTTGAAAATAAATATTACATTAGAGCTATGGGGGAGAGCACTCTTCTAAACTCTTCACGGAATCCCGCCTGTCGGGGAAAGGAATTTACCTATTTACAAATAATAATATTTAAGAATTGGAAAAAATATTTCTCTCAATTTTCTTATTATTCTCTTTAATTGTATCATTAAAATTAAAAGTTAGTAATTTAAATTATTTTCTTTGGTTTATATTATATTGCTTTTTTGTTTTTATAAAATGTTATTCTTGTAAAAATAAAAATGTGCATTTTTGCTTGTTTATGAATCTTTTAGGTAATAAATTCGTAGAAATAACACCAATTTTACTGAATAAAGTGTCACATGCCAAAAATAATAGGATATATTTTATACTTAAAGACATTTAAGATTTTAAGATGGGGAAAAGCGAGAGGATGTTAGAAACAGGAATTAATATCGTGTGTGTTAAAGGTCGCACCAATCCGTTCACCTGCTGAGCTAGTAAAAGCACCATTTTTACAGTGGGAAAACTAAAAAACCTACATTCAAGCTACGAGTAAATGGACTATCATCATGAACCGTTCAAACTAGTCGTAATTTACTGACGTGCACCTGTACCGTGTTTATATCTACCATCTCACGCCTAATCGGCAACCGTAAGAAAAATAATAAAAAAAGAAAACCAGACCTGAACTCGAAAAGACGTCCAGTATGTTCTGGGAATGTGTCCGGTACAGAATGCGTTCCACTCTATCTTTCTATCGGCCTGATTTATTGAAAACCTTACTGAACGGGCAGAAGTTAGTTGCATGTAACAGCTATAAGTATCTTCATTTACGCCTAGTGTACATGCAATCCATTAAACACTACCTGAGTGAGCGTCGTGAAATGTTGGATATTAATGCACTGCCTACTTACTACTTACTTTTATATATATATATATATATATATATATATAGAGCGTTCTTGCCTCCCGTATTCTTAACAACTTAATGCTGGAATAAGTCTTAACGCTAATGCATCGGTATACAATATTAACAGCATAGTGTAGGTAACGGGTCATTATATTAAATTAGTATCAGTTAATATACATTCTGTTCTTTATAAATGAATGTGCTGTTATATTGTTAAGTCTTGCATTTTGATTAAATAAATATAAAATAAAAATAATAATAATCGAATTATTGCAGAAGTGTAAAATAAATATATCTCAAGCAATAACTTTTAACAATAAAAATAATTAGAAGTTCTTAACATTTTATTTTACTATCATTCAATATTTTATAGTAAGAGATAGATAAATACTACTACTGTTATTAGAATTATTATTCCATTTGTTATCTTAATAACATTTATAATTCAAAGGACCGATTAAAATCCAAAAAAAAAAGGAGTTAGCAGTAATATAAGGTTTTAATTTTATTTATGTAACTTATCAAACAAGTCTTTGAAGTGGTATAAAGTTTATACTTAGCAAAAAAATTCTTTTCCGATGAGTTTGGAATTTAGTAATTCGAATATTGTCTTATTTCCTTATCTATTTTTTTATTAAACTTTGCTACTACATTTTTATTTCCAAAAAAATTGAAGAAATAAACAATACAGCTTAATATGAATTTATCCCCTTGAAAAAGCCCCAAAAATGTAAATAAAATCTTTGTTAAGATTTTTTGGATTAACAAGAAAGTGATTTCATTTTTTTTAGTGTGAAATGAAACTCTGTTATTTTTTTTTATACAATGAACAAACTTTAATCAGTTATTCATTTTCCATTTTGTCCTATAACCTTCTGCCATCTTTCTGGGGGGAACTTCGTGATTCCTCGCTCATACAACTTCTGGTCCTTAGCAGCAAAAAAGTAACAAAGTGTAATTTCAAGTAATCATCATTAATGAAAGTTTTACAATTCAAAGAGTTTTGCAAACCTCAAATAAATGGTGCAAGATCAGGGATATATGGGGAGGTGAGATATCGTTTCTCAACCAAGCTCCAATAATTTTCCACGAATTATCAAACAGGTGTGATGACTTGCATTCTCTTGGTGGAACACGATTCCTTTCCTATTTGCCGATTTGCCCGTTTTTCTTTGATTGGTTCTTTTAGTTTCATTAGTTGTTGACAGTAAATATCTGAATTTATGTCTGGTTTTTTACAAGAAGTTAAAAATACACATGCTTGTAACTCCACCAAATTGACAGCAAGATCGTTTTTCTTATAATTCAGCTTTTGTGCTGGCTTATCAAGGTTTGACATGATCGTTTTTGACTATGTTATTGTAGACGATCCATTTTAGATCACCAGTGATGATTCGTCTCAAAAAAGAGTCGACTTCATTGCGTTTGAAGTCCATAACACAAATATTGATACGTTGTGTTACGTTGATACGAGTTAATCTCTTTCAATTCATGCGAACCAAAATATTGAGCTTTTTAACGAGTTCAAGACGTGTGAAGTGATTCTTATTTGTTGTATTTGATATATTCAACCTCCCTGAAATGTCTCACTCAGTTACAGATTTGGTCTCAACAACTTCAGTAGGTTGACCAGAACGTTGGTCATCTTGGAGCGAAAAATCTTCAGAACAAGATTTTTTAAACCAACTGTGACACGTACGATCTATTAAGGAATCAAAACCTTCACATATTTGTTTGTAGGCCTCAGCAGGTCTTTCCTGTACGAAAATAAAAAAGTAAAATACGCCGAAAATGTTCGTTTTTGCACGCATGTTAAAATTAACCATAAATTAATAGGTGCAAATAAAACTTCACGCAATTTCCTTTAAAAGTATCCTAAAAGTGACGGCTATCAAATACCAAAAGAAAAAATCATAAAATCCAGAATATTCCTTCAAAACAAACTTATAAACATATCGATTTGTAAAAACCGAGATTACTTTCTTGCCAAACCCAATAAGTCATCATTACTCTATATCATGGACAAATGCAATTTTTTTGAAGTAACGGTTCCCAAGTTTTACCACACGTAATAATTGCAACAAAAAATCGTAGGTGATCTTATTTTACTACTCAATCATATTTTGTTGATCTTTGTAATTTTATTTTTTCCAAAACACGAAAAAAGCCGGCGTAGAATTATACAACTTTTCAGTTTCATAGCTCTCAAAAGTTATAATTCTTATGCATATACCGCTCAAAAGTTACGGGAAGTTATTCAAAAGTCGGATCGGGAAGTGCTATCACGTCTACCGTACTGTCCCGATCTCTCATCATCAGATATTTTTTTTTTGTTTGGTCCTCTCAAAGAGTTTTTACGTGGCACAAGTTCAATAGTAATGTCAGGTCAAAAACACAGTAAAAGAATGGTTCAGACATCGAGGTGTACAATTCTTTACTAGTGGAACAGAAAAGACAGGACAAGTGGAATTTTGTTGAAAAGTAGCGTGTTAGTTTCATTGTCAGCAATAAATAATACTTTTCATCGTCATTTATTTCTTTAGTTATTGAAAGACCGTGTTATATGTGCTTAATTTTCTTATTTTTCTGAAAAAATCAAAAAATCTTAGTGCTAAATGAAATTGCAGATTAATGAAAGTATTAGATATTAAATTAATACCATTCGATTTTTACTATTATTATGAAGCATAACAATATTATGTCAAAAATTAAAAATAATTTTGAAAGTTTGAATGGCTTTTATCTCAATTTTTATACTTTTGGTTTTATAATATTCTAGTGAATGTGTGGGATGATAATTTGAATTTATTGTAAACTAAGCTTTCATTCTATACTTTGACGAATTAGAAAAAAATAATCAATGCAACAATTAATAGTATCATAATTTATGACTTCGGTTCTACCGCTTTTAATAAAACAGTTTACGTCTGACCAATGAAGTTAAATAACGCCGGGGACGGCTACTACTTTTATGTGACCGTCCAAGAGGTGTTGGTTATATATTTATCTATTTATTTAATCCAACAGTACTTTTTTATATTTTTTTATATAGTATGATGAAAAAATTCTTCCTTCATTTATAAGATTTTGTAATGACAAATTAAATTTCGATATAACCTTGTGGAATTTTTCTAAAGTTATTTACTTCATCTAATGTATTTTTTATTTATCTAATGTTTGGAAGTACAGGAGTTTAGTTTAAATAAGCTGATGAATTAAAGAGGGAGTAAATCTACTTGATTTCTAAGGCGAAATGATTTACAATGGTAAATTCGTTTCGCCAATACTACGGTTACAAAAAATTATTATTTTTTTTATAAAACTAATTGGTAAAGCAGTAATATTAAAGTTGTTAAAAAATTCTTTATTTAAGAAAAATGTTTTCGTAACACAACTATAAAGAAATTAGAAATTATACACACATAGATGTAATAAAAGGAAAAAAAAGAATAGCACTCGGCATTCCCTAGCAGCCACCCATCCAATTACACATACAGATATAGTAAAAAAAAAATGCTAGGCGATATTCCTGTATTGGTCTCCAAGTATTAATCGCTCACAATATCGCTTAACTTTGGTGATCTGATGAGAACCGGTATATTCAACATGGTATAACCGTTGACATGTAGATCGGTAATTTTTATTCCATTGTAAGTAACTTCAACAGCTAAACATAAAAATATATACTCACTCTATTTCAAGTATATGAATTTACTGAAAAGTTAACAACATTTTTATAATGTAATTAATTATAATTATTTAAGTAATATTTTTATTAATCTTATTTCAAAAAAATTTAGTTCTACTTAATGTAATCACTCTATAAAAAAAGGATGGTGCGTGGGTTTTTTTGTTTGGTGTACGTGCTCACATTTTATTTTAGCTACTATTGGCGCAGAGCGGACCAATGGTGGCGCGTCGGGCGGCTATGCACGGCGACTCTCACCAATTCTCTTCAACTAGAAGCAGTCCGTTGCCAATTAATTTATAGATTATTTAATTTAATTGCTAAGTGTAATTTATTTTTATTTATATTTTGTGTTTGTATTTTTATTTATTAATTTTATTTATTTAATTTTATCAATAAAAGACAGGGGTTATTAGTTAATATTTAGCAGTAAAACAAATTCTTTCTTTAGCATGAGTTCACTGGTGGGCTTCCGGCCGTGCATCACGTGGTCCGCTCTGCGCCAATAGCAGCAGCTGGACTGGCAACTAACACACATGTTTTTTTAATTTTTTTTTTAACCTCCTCGACCACCGTTAGGTATTGCTTCAGAGGATGAGATGAACAACAATTTTTGTGGTTGTGAAAAATGCCATGCCTGATCGGAATTCGACCCCGGATGAAAGGCAGAGACACAAACCCCCGGTCCACGGAGGCTGGCAACTAACACACACAAGACTAGACGAAGAAGACGGCGTCCCTAAGCCAACTCTCTGTTATCAAGAATAGCGTTAAACATTATATTTCTATTAAAATCTACTCTCTCCTTAAGCCTATTTTAAACATAAAAACACCAAAATATTACTCGAATTCATTTATATTTACGTATTATAATGTGTATTATCTGCAATTTTTTTTTATTTCCCTGTTATTTTGAACTTCACTTTATTATAATTTTTAATAAACTAATAAAGCAGTTAAATATTGCATTATTTTTGTAATTAAATAAAAAAAGTTTTTTTTTTAAGTTTTAGATTCTGTATAATATTATTTTGGATGAAATTATGATTGTGTTAGAAGCAGAAATAAATGGTGTAACTTCATTACTTTAGGTGGTAATAAATCTGTTTAAAAGAATATATGAGTAAAATAATGATGTAAAAGAAGAAAATAAGAAGTTTTATGTTAATATACGAAAAAAGTAACATAAATTACTATAAGTTCCAATTTTTATTTATTTTTGGAGAAAAATTTCAAAAGATGATCGAAGTAAAGAATATATCAAAGGCAATCGGAAAAAATGACAGATTTTATGCAGAAATAATTAAGTTGTAATAAATCTGTAATTTAGTTATTTAAAAGAGATTCTAAAAAAAAAAAAAAAAAAAAAAAAGTATGTAAGATGTATGCCGCCTAGTGACAGCAAAAGATGAACAACCGAATAACTAATAAAAATAATAGACATTTTAGAAACGTGTTATTAACGTGCTAAAATCTTGATGAGTTAATTAAGTTACATACGATAAGATTTAAAAAAATAATCAGATTAAAGAAAGTTTTATGAAAAATTCTAATAAAATTAAAAAAAATTGGTTGGTGGGCCGGGCATGGCCCACCAACCAATTTATATATATATATATATATATATATATATTATTATGACACTAACCGGCCTGTGTAGCCAGAACCTGGACCCTCAGGGCCCAGGTTGGCCCAAGCGATCCCCGGAGTCCCTCCCGGGGCCATTGAGCTTACTCCAGGACGAAAGAGCTCGCTTCACTCGCCATTCTCGTGTTGTAAGGGACGGCGCCTTGGACACCCTCAGAGCCCGCTTCAGTCACCATTCCCGTCTACCCAGAGGGCTCCGCCCCATGGACCCCCACACTGTTCGTTATCCTTACAATTGTGAGAATAATACTGACAAATAACAATTAAAGTATTCAGTATTTATAGAAACCTGAAAAAGAAATTAAATTGCAAAAGATAGAATAATAGTTACTATAGTAACTAAGTACACACACCTTTGATGACGAAAAATTAGTACATTATTTCATTGCTATGGAGACAGAAATATAATAATGAGGAAAACGGATTAATCTTTTTTTCTTTAATGAATATATTTAATTTACTAATACACCCTCCTTTGGGGTGAAGAAATAATGAATATTTTTTAATATTTTAAACTTCAAGTGAGCTAGGGCCTCGGTCTTTGGCTTAAAACCTTCCATAGTAAAATTAGAATATATCCAGAAAATTTGAAAGAAATTGATTGGTTGATTCTTCGAAATTTTTCAAGGTGAAATATATCTAAAAATCTTCTCAATTACCCCAAGAAACATGGGTAAAAATTTGGTTGCGATAGATCGAGTAGTTTTTTGTTTATCCCGATCAACCAAAAACCTTCTTCGCCTTTATATAATAGATTTTCTACTCGCTTATGTACTCTATTATCTTAATAAATATCATTTTGTCAGAATATAACATTTTTTAATTTAACGAGTGTATTTATATTTCATGAAATACTTAGTAATGTAGCAAGTTTTAAAATTTATGATTATAATTCGACAGTACTATAACAACTACTCAACTTTTTTTTGTAATAGAATCATTTTTAACAACCAAATGTCTTATTTACAACTGTTGAGAAATGTTTTTATTATTATTATTTTATTTTATGAAATGTCCTAAGTGTAATGGAGAACCATAGTTTGATGTCGTAACTTAAAATATCAATTAAATCTGTATTATGAGTTTTACTTTGTGGGAGGTCTAAAAAAAATAACGACAAAAGAACACAATATCATTATTATTACTGTTCTTATTAAACCGTTATATTGATTTTTTTCTCCTGTATTTCTCAATTTGTTTTAATTAATTTTATGAGTTGTCATTTTTAATTTTTTTACTTATACAGGTCACAGAAACTATGCTCTAATCTGAATTACTTATGGGTTATCTTTTATCTTTTTATATCTTAATAAAATTTATGTAGATCTCCAACAACGCGGTATTTAGTATAAAAGGAAAAGGTCAGTTAAAAAATGAATTTAACCGTGGAATAATATCATCTGTATTTACATTAGAAAAAAATAGATAAATGAAATCTTTGGTATAGTTTTTTAACATCAAAATATAACTACTTACATTCATGGAATTTCTTCTTTTTTTCTCTCTCTCTTTATCACACCAATTAGAAAAGCTCTGATATCTTTATACTTCTTTTTTTACTTCCTAATAAACGAAACTGTACCAGGATATTTTATTTTTTATACTCAACTTTTGTTCATTGTCCTTTCTATACTTTATCTGGTTTTTTTCTCTATTTTCGCTGTTTGAATTTTCATTTATTTACTAGATCAATCAAACGTAAACCGGATTTCTGTTTTTAATATTTATTAGTACAAAATAAAAATCCAAAATCTATTTATTGCTTTCCTACTTAAATCTTCCTGAGGTTATACATATTTTCCCCTAACGTATCAGGAACTATCTTTAAAAAAATTTCATGACGTGTCACGAGCGAATTACGCACCAACTGCTTTACTTCGTTGTCGCTCTAAAGTCGATGTCTTCCCAAGAACACTTTCAATGTTCCAAACAAAAATAAATCTCAGGGGAATAAATCTAGACTGTACAGGAAATATTCCATGGTTTCCCAGCAAATTTCACTCAGTTTATCCCGAGTTCTAACTGATGTTTGACTCCTGGAGTTTTCATAAAGGAAAATCATATTTCTGATCAGCTGAAATTTCATATTTATCTTGGAAAGCTCCTTTGGCGTCTTTCACTTTATCCAAGAGCTGGCGGTAGTAAGTAGCATTCATATTTTGAAGTTCGTGGAGAAATTCGACGAGCAGTACGTCTTTCCGATCCCAAAAGATGGTTACTAGAACTTTTACAGCGACGGTTACATTTTTGTCTTTACAGAATAAAACTCTTGATTTCTACGCCACTCATACTCGCTTATTGTGACTCGGTAATTTAATTCGATACAAAAATAATGTTTCCCTCTCGTCGAATTCGAGTCAATAATCTTTGGTAAATGACGGAACCGTTTCGGTTTATAGGTCAATAATTTTAGAATCCTCGCGCAGAGTTTGCGGAACCCTAGGTGTTTTATGAAAACAGAATGGGCATTTCCATGAGCGATACCTAATTCTAAAGCGATTTCATCAACCGTAAGGTACCGATCGTCTTCATAACTGAAACTGTGAAAAAATTATATTAGGACTGTTTTACTTAAGGTTGCCAAAAAGTTTTGAAGAGTTGTAAAAAGAAGAATTACGCTAAATGCTGAAGTGATTACCGACATCTACCGATTTTAAAGACTTTGATAAATCATCCAACGAAAAGGTTGGAAAACTTCAGAATCGTTGTACTAAATGTGTAAACTTGAAAGGTGGTTTCGTAGAGAAATAAATTAGATTTTTCTCGAAAAATTTTGTCTTCTTTTGGATACGAGTATATAACTCATTTACTGATATATATTCGATATCCAAATTTATCATTATCACAATTGTCATTGGTAAAAATTAATTCGGATATCAGTGGTTCTTCTTTCAATGTCCTTTAATTTCAAGATGAGGATAACAATATCAAATTTAAAAATGTTAGTTAATCGCTTAATTTTTTTATTATCCTATTAATTTTATCTGGACGATCAAAACTTTAACATCTACACGAAAATTGTTCATCTCAAACTATAAATTACACGATTCCATAGTATATCTTAACAAAAAACACATTTTACACAATAAAATACGTATAGATAAATATCTCAAATGGTATAAAAATAACTAAAAAATCAAGTTTAAAAAACACCAATTTAAAAAAAAAGTATCTTGTTTCATTCATAAATTATCCCTTTAGGTGCAAAATTTTTTAATAGTTTTTTGTTTTTCTTTTTTCACAAAAAGCTAATATATAAGTAAATTTCATCAATTTTATTATATCACAACTAAGAAACATTATTACGTAAATAATATATGTTAATTATAAAAGATTATCTAGGCTTTAAAAACAAAATCAGAGAATAAAACATCAACTGTGGTAATCCTTGACAGTTTTATTAGCCAATGAAATCTGCAAAATATATTTGCTAATATTTTTAAGTAATATAATTTTTTTAAATTTTAAATTCATTTATTGTTTTTTGGAAAAAAAGTTTTACAACAAAATAAAAAAAACATCTGGATAATATTATGTACTATAAACTAATCTTTTATAATTATAAATGCCAGAATATATTTTACCACCAGAAAAGAACTAAAAAAATAATTTTTTTTCTATTGTTACAATCTTTTCATTGTCAGTTGCTTTTCATTTATATTAGTTTTATTTGTTGTTAAAAAATATCTAATATCAACTGATGATGGTTGTCCAGTAATCAAAACCGTCATCAATTTTCAGATTTTTTTACGGCTTTTGATCGTTTAATATTTTCGAGATAGTTAGAAGCAATAAATAAATTTGCCACACTTGCTCACATGCGCGGGAGTGTGTATATGTACATGTGTATGTGTATGTGCACGTGCACGTATGAGTGTCAACTTCTTTATTTAAAGACTAACTAATAGCGTTTTACAGGAAAGGTTTTACGTTGGTACGTTGTGTCATATAAACGATCTGACTTGCTGGCCTCTGCTACTGTGAAGAAAGTTTTTATGCTCTCGAATGAGCCTAAACAAACTCCCTTACTATCGTGTAGCGATACAATTATTAAAAAAACTAAACGATCACCAACAAGGCGATTCATCTATGATCTGAAAAAGCAATTAGAAAACTTTAATTTTAAGGCGGAAATCTTTTTTATCCCACACTTAGCACCGGTGAAATCTACTTCCGCCTTCCGATGTGCCGAAAGAGATTTTTTTCTTAAACACACAGTAATTAGAGGAATTTATCACGATATGTTAAGTAAACGGCTGTAGTCTCAACTTGAAGATTCTTGACAATTTTATTCTTTTACAAGATAGAGCTCGGCCTAACTGGCATGAGAGATTCGGAATTATTTGGATGAACACTTTTCAGGCCACACAACAGTCGAAAACATGGTTTTGGTGCATTAGCCACTATGAATTTCAGACTTATCTTGTAACTACTTTTTGTGGGATATTTGTTAACAGTAATATCCCAACCACCGGGTTGGTCTAGTGGTGAACGCGTCTTTGCAAATCAGTTGATTTCGAAGTCGAGAATTCCAACGTTCAAATCCTAGTAAAGGCAGTTACTTTTATACGGATTTGAATACTAGATCGTGAATACCGGTGTTCTTTGGTGGTTTTATATATTTATTTTTTACTTTTTTCACCCTACACCCCGGACAAACCAAAGTACACCCAGGGGGTTGGCTACTCAAACGGGCCTCCCCATCCGCCGGTCATAAGTCTAGTCCGACAGGTCAGCCCGGCGGTTAGATCTTTTCACTGCCTGCCTCTAACCCCTATGGCGGGGTATCCAAGCCCGACTATGTCGTTCCTGGACTCCACCTCAGAATACGGGACTCGGTCTTGATGCCAAAGCCTCTAGTGAGAGCACCCTGTGCAGGCCACTCACACCAGTTCTCGGTCTTTTTGCGAAGGGATGAGAAAGTTCCAGTGCTTCATCACTGCCGCCCATCCGTGCACATACGAACGGCAGCTCCGTAGGGGGCTGTCCCTCAACCCCTCGCCAACCATCTTCCCTGGCTTTGTACTGGAGTTCCGTGTCACAAAGTCAGTAACTGCACGAAACCTCTTTATCCCTGATGACACACACAGTCTATGTATGATTGTGTCTACTGTAAAGGGCCTAGTCAGTTCTTTGGTGGCTGGATTTCAATTAACCACGCATCTCAGAAATGGTTGATCTGAGACTGTGCAAGACTACACTTCACTTACACTCATACATATCATCCTCATTCATCCTCTGAAGTAATACCTAAACAGGGGAAAAATATCCCACCCTTTCATGTCGATGTAGATGAATTAAAATAACGAATCACAAATGCTGTTGCTATTGTTGTATGGGAAATTATTTTACGTTTAATAGAACGAATTGAATTAACATGTTGATATTTATCGTGAGACTTACAGTGCGTTGTGTACATGGAAAACTTGTAAACCCAAACGTTAAAACATTTCATATAAAATAATATTAGTAACAAATAATGTCCATATTTGTAATACAAATTGTTTTAAACTATCAAAATAGGCTCTTTCATTTTTATTCTTTCTGTATAATATATATATATATATATATATATATATATTTAAGAGTTTGAAAACTAAAACTACATATATATATATACACGAAGCTCGACTGATAAATTTGGCACATATGCGTAGTATGGGAATGAAAAGAGATATTGGAATGAAATAAAAAATGAATAAAAGTACAATACCTTAGCTAAAAAATGGAGTATTTATTTTTCAATATAATCCCCATTAACACTGATACACTTTTCCCAACGTGTGACAAGTTTTTACATTCAGTTACTGAAAATTTCTGGCGGTACACGATCTAAGTGGCCACAGTTTCCTTCACCTCTGACGGTTTTGTAATCATTACCTTTGAGATCCCTCTTTAGATGAGGGAACAAGTGGAAGTCGCACAGAGCCAAATCTGGCGAGTATAGCGATGCGGAATAGGCTCAAACTTCAGCTTGCGGAGAGCTATCAGAGAGTTTGCGCGGTACCCATCGTGCACAGATTTTACGGTAACCCAATGCTCGATTATAGCCTACTCGTTCTTTAGATATGCCTAACTGAATAGCGATGCGTTGCTGGGTGAGTCACCGGTCACTCTCAAGCAAATCGTCCACCTCCTTTCGATGTTTCTCGTTCGTCATAGAAACTGGTCGTCCGTTACGAGGTGCGTCCTGAATTGTCGCTTTTACTAGTTTTACGTTCGCAAAATTTCAACGCTCATCTATTCGCAGTACTTCTGTCAATAGCTTCACTGCCGTAAACCCCTTTTAAACGATGAAAAATATTCGAGGATTCACATTTTCTTCTGGTAAATTTCGATCACTGCGCGTTGTTTTAACCGTGTTGACATATTGGCCGTACTCAACTCCATTTTAACTGCTACTGAAAACAAACCGGTAAACTTATTTCAACGCATTATCGCAGGTTTGTTTAGGGGGATTTTAGCAATAATATGCTGCCACGCCCAACTCGATAGCACCTTCTGTCTCCGTGTAGCACGGTATTGTGCAAACTTTATCAGCCGAGCCTCGTATATACGCGTATGTACGATCTCTTACAAATAAAACTAATACCGATTCTAATTATTTTCATTAAGATACATGTAATCTTAATATCATATAAACACCACTATGCTTACGACGATCACATGAGTAAGCATAGTGTATAAATCTGTAGACAATAATAATTATAATATTTTTAAAGGAAAATAAATGAAAAAAGAGTAGTTAATTATATCTTTAAATATATACATGTATGTTATTTATTACTTAATATAAGAATTCATTTTTAGAGATGGGTGTATATGGTAATAAGTTAAGATAAAGAAATCCAGGATAACTAAAGAAGTATGTTCTATTTACTATGGTAAATATCAAGAAAGAGAAGGGGGTTGTTAGGTGAAGCTATAAAAATTTTAAATTATTAACATTATGGAGGCGTCTTTTAGTGATAAATTTATGATGCTATTTGCAGTCATGGAGTGTACATATAATAGTAATCATGCTTCGTGTTCTTGAACAACAGCATTATACTTAAGCTCGTAAAGGTTGGTAAATTGTTGTTCTAGGTGATGGGTTTCTTTTCGAATCTGTAATTTTAAATCTTATCAAAAATTATTTAATACAACTAATCCCGCTAAACTTGCTCGATAATACTTATTTCTTTCATTAAATAAGCTATTATATAATAACAACGTGATTGAAAATTTTATTAAATATAATATTATTATTATTACTTTTTATTTTTAATCTAATTTGAGTTCTCTTCGTTATTAACTAAATTGTGAAAAATGATTCAAGATTTTTTTTTACAGATGATAAAATTAGGAACGTATAGATAGGTTCAATATAAATTAAATGTTTCGCATTACAGAATTTAATTAGATTCTTATACCTAATTTAGTTTAATAAAATACCTTATTTTCTACCTGTTCTTTTACTCCTCTCAATGAATCGATTAACATTTCACGAGAAAATAGACGTATGTTTAAACTGATTATTATAATTATTATTTTATTATTATTTCATTAAAACAAGTTTAGTTTTTTTGAATTAGAAATATTATTCTCATTTAAGAACAATATAATAATATTAGCTTTTAATTTTTTTACTCAACATAGTACTTTTTTATTACATGTTTCTACCTCCTACTACGGAAATGTATATTAAGCATCATTTTTTTACAAAGAGCAATGAGTTAATTTATTTGATTTTTTTATTTGGTCATATAGTACGGGGTTAATAAATTATTTCGTCTTTACTGTTGCTTTATCTTTGTCTAATGCGCCTTCATCATTCCATCGTGCCATTTCTTTTTCTTTTTTCCAACCAATGGATCTTAATTCCTGGTGTTTTTAATTTAGCTTGGAAACCTTCCAATTTTTACTTTTCTCTCCCAAAAATTTTCGTATACTATACTTCTCTTCAGAAATTTGTTTTTCTTTCAAATCATTTCTGATCACCAGACAACCAAGTTAAATGAATGTAATAAAAGAGCTTTTAAATGAGAAATTTTTAAATAAGTCTTATTTTAACATGAATGTTTCTACAGTTTTCTATTAGGTAAGACATATTATTTTATTTATTAAAAAAAAAGCTTGTTAGATGGAGCATCATTAGGACCTACGCACTCCTGTAATTTTAATTGAAAATTTTTCATTACTCTTCGAAACATAGCAAGGGTAATGCGTGCAACTTACTCTTAAATTTTTAATTTTAGTTCCACAAACTTTTGCGGTCTTTCAATATAAATTTTGCTGTTGAGCAAACCCAAAATAAAAAAGTCGCATGCGGATAAATCAGAAGACCTAAACAACCAAATAATTTCCCCATTTTTTTTATATGATATGGTTGGAACGAGTTCTTTTAAAGCAGTAATAAATATACGAGCAGTACGACTTGTTTCACTCTCGCGTCTTGTTGCAACCACGAAATTTATGAAAATGTAGGAAACTTTTTATTGATTTAAAATAAAAAAATAATAAATGCTTTGAAACGTGCTAATAGTTTTTTTACCCTCCAGCACCACCGTTAGGTATTGCTTCAGAGAATGAGATAATTGATTTTTAACGTGTGAAAATGCCATTCCTGACCGGGATTCGAACCCGTGAGCTCCGGATAAAAGCCCGAAACGCTACCACTCGCGCCAAGAAGGTCGGCTAAATTTAGAACTTAAGCAAAATATAAAACAAAACCGAAAAAAGCTAAAAGATGATTAGTTTTAGAGGTGGGGTTGATTTTTTGTTTTTTGAGAATGATTTTAGTTAATTTCGAATGTCATATCTAGTACTCAAAACGCGTCAGAGTAAGCTTTGCTCGAAACGTTATATATCATGATATGACTCCACCTTGCTACCATACCAAAGTATCTTCTCACTTCTTCGAGATATCAATGTGAATGAACTAACTTTTAATGAAATCAATAACTCAAATACAGATAATATTGTACAAAATTACAGATTTTTTTTAAAACACGTGATTATTACATATAAAACGAATTACACACACACACACACACACACACACACACACACACACACACACACACACACACACACACACACACACACACACACACACACACACACACACACACACAAACACACACAGAGAGAGAGAGAGAGAAAGAGAGAGAGTAAGAGAGTGAGAGAGAGAGAGAGATAGAGAGAGAGAGAGATTGAGAGAGAGAGATAGAGTGTGTAGGAGAGAGAGAGAGTGAGATGAGAGTGTGGGAGAGAGAGAGAGGAGAGAGAGAGAGTGAGATGAGAGTGTGGGAGAGAGAGAGAGGAGAGAGAGAATCCTTTACTAAAAATCTACCACCAATTTTCTTATTTTGAGGAGATTTTTTAGTTGTTCTTCCCCTGAAGGTTAAGGGGTGTGTTTGTATCTTATATCGAACAAAAGATCAAAAGTATAAAGGTAGGATCATTTAACAAATTTTATTTTTCCGTGTTTAATGGTTGAAGACTTATTTAAAGATTCCCATATTTTATTACCATTTTATAAGTAATTATTGTTATTAAATAAAACTATCCCCGATCAGATTTGTCATTTTTTCATACGCTAAATATATTTTAATTTCATATATCTATAAGCAAGATTCAAACTTACCGGGTATATGCTGAATTATCTATTCTAAAAAAAAATTAATAATTAAATGAAGAAAGGACCAAATGATTTTTCGACACGAATTCAGATTATTATTTCTGTTATAAATGTAATAGTTTTGATTTTATTATCTTAACCATATGTAAGAATCATTGTTCTGCGTTATTAGATTATTTGTCGCAAAGTTATATCCAAACAACTAAAAGTACAAGAAATATTTTTTCTTAGAATGAGAGGAAATTTATTTATTAAAGTTATTAAAGACAATTTCAGTATTTACAGTGCATAGAGAATAGAAAACATTTAAAATTTATTCTTGTAAAATATTATTACTATTATTATTATTATTATTATTACAAGAGTAATTTATTATTTTAAAACGGTTAAATAGTTTTATAGCGTTTGGATTTCCGTTTAATGATAGCCTGATTGTGGAATTGTTATAATATATAATAATAATAGTAACAATAACAATAATAATTATATTCAAAGTGCACTTTGCGGTACAAAAGTGTTCTTAGAAGCGTTGCAGTGTCACTGTAAGATGTCTAAACTTTCACCTATGCAATAACTAAAGAGAGTGAACAAAAATAATTTAATAACTTTAAAGCATAATAGTCTAAAGATGTGTATTTTATTTCCATTACATATGAGCACATACGTTTTAACATAGAAAGATTTCATGTATGTGCTTTGCTTTCCTCATAGGTAAATAGAATACGAGTAAAAACTAACCTAATTTATCAGCCCCCTCTTTCCAATCTGTTTCCGCATCAATCGCTTTGATTGTATGACAAAGCCTTCAAATTTCCTTTCAATCAAACTCGCGTCTATAAAGTTTACGAAGTAGATTTATCACCTTATTTATATTTATGCAAAGCTATATTCTTCCATCCGAATAAATATTATATAATTGTATTATATATTTATAATATAAATATTATATTATTATATAATATGTTGAAACAAGCTTAGCAAAAATAATCTCGAAAATGGACTGAGATATAAAAGATAAATAAAAATCCCTGTTCAATTTTCTTGTTTTAGGAAATCTGAAATATTTTTTTATGTTTCGGCCAAGTATGAACTGGACCACTTTCAATAATTTTTTGTACTCTCTCTTCTTTCTTTACTACCAGTATTTTTTAAATCTCTTCCGGGTTTTTCGAATTCTTCTATTACTATTCTTTTTTGTTTTTGTTTTTGATATTCTTCTTCTTCTTCGTAGAAGCCCATCCTTTCAAAGATCTTTTATAATTTTTTCTTAATTAATTGAAAAATTTTGTAAGTTCGGAATTTCTATTTCTGCTTTGATTAAGTCTTTCTTAACTATCATAATGTAATACTTTATCTTTCTATACGAACTAACTCCAAAAAAATAAATAAATACTTTTAAATAAATTGTGTGGAAAAGGAAAAAATTCATTTTTCCATACATCCTCAATGCTTTTTTTGAAGATTATTGTATGAAGATTGCGCTAAATTCAAACAAATTTCTTAATTCGTATATTGTGTACTCGTTGATTCATTTAAAATCTGTGCCGACTTCAAAAAAGAAGTTTCAATGATTGTAATGATGACGTAGTGGAAAAATGATTTCTTTCCTTTTCAATGCGATTTAAAAAATAATAATTTTATCTATTTTTTTATCGTTTAAAAAAAAAATTATCAAACATGAAGCTTCTAATCAAAAGTATTCTGAATGATATCAAATAATGTAAAAAAATTATTCTAAACTGAGTAAAATTTTGAAATATGGGATCCCTGATGCTGGACCCCACTCTCTTTACTGATTATAAATAAAATTAAAAGTCAACAATGACCAATATTCAGAAGTCTTCGTACAAAATTGCATAAAAATCGTTACTAAAGTCAATATGTCAAACAAACCGATAACTTTCAGAAAAAACAAAAAGTGAGCTTGTTACCTCCTACTCGTGAACGAAACTTTTCAAATATATAACCGAAGAGACATACTAATGTAATGTAATCATCTAATTAATATAATAATGTGCCAAAGACACACACAAAAAAAAAATATTTTTTGCCATCACTTTTTATGGGAATTTGAACAAGAAACATAACATAAAGTAATTTAGCCACCTAAGAAAAAATAATTCACCTACCCTTTGAGTAAAATTTTAAATACGAGCCACTGATACATCAGAAAAACATACTTATATATATATGATCGAATTTACGTACAAATTTCGAACTTCGGGAAATTTTCATTGGTAAAATTGTGTTTTTTGATTAGACGGATCATAAATCAAGATCTTCTAGAACAGAAATGAAAAGGTTGATCCAATTAACATACCTTCAGTTAAACAGTACATTGAATACCTGTATAATACAACTATATATATCGGGAAAGTAGAAATTCTGTATTCTTTAAACTAGGTTTGTCGCTCAGCCCGGCGCTCAAAATCGAGACTTCTTTTTCTATTTAAGGCTTCTATTTAAGAAAAATTTAGGTTATTAAATTTTCCATCTGAAGTGTAAGATATTACGAACCACAATATTTTTTTGATGCATTATCTTTTTACGACCATTGCTACAGTATTTTATTACTTCTTTTATTACCACATTAGTTAAAACGTTTTGACCACGCAGTGAAAGTATCCTGTTTGAAAGTTTGTATTTATTGAATATTGCAATACATTCAAATTACAGTTATATTATTAGTCGTGTAATTCCAAAAATAACTTTTTATATTTTAAATAATTTTCAGTATAAGCTGAATACTCTGAAAAATATTCCATTTGGTTTAAAAAATGTTTAAATCAGAAAACCTTATTTTCAATAAAAAAAATAGCGTATATGAATTTAGTATCATTTTGATTTAACATCGTCTGAAATTTGAAAAAAATCGCTTTTAGAGTAATCAGTAGCGGATAGCATTACTTTTGTCATAACCATTATCTATTAAGTTAAGTTTGTGAAGAAATAAAAAACTTAGAAACAGTTTATCATTGTGATTAATTTTATAAATTTACTGTAGATTTATAATTTTATCAAAAAGTTCAATTTAAAATAAACAGATCTCTTAACTCAACTTCTGTGGTTTTACAGTGTTCCTCTTCTAGCCGTACATCAGTACACGTGTCTTGTAAATCTTTAACGAATATAACATTTTTGTTGCTTTCCCATTATTTACGGTAATATAACTTTAACAACTTTATAATTTCTACAACTTAAATTCTTTGATTGTGGTTTAACAGCTATTATTTTACGGCGTAGTTGTGTTCATTAAGTGTTGTTGATAATTGTGAAACAAATATTTGTACGATATTATTGTGGATTTCGTTGCAGATTTGGGAGGGAAAACAAAAACATTTTTTGTAAGATATATTTATTTATACGGCATTTTAGCTTCTCTTTTTAACATTTCAATCGCACTAACCTACAGTGTAGAGGAATGTAAGCATGGAGTTCAGCTCTCAGCTGATCCATGTTTACATTCCATGGCGAGACATCGTCTTGAGGGAGTTGTTTACTTATAAATCCTTAAAATTTCACTTTGCTGCCAATAAGATCTTACAACGTTTTCACATCTTAATATAATCTTTTTATTTTTAGCTTTTTCAACGATTTTATTTCAAATTATAAATTGACAGTTATCTGGAATAAGATTTCGATACACACACAAAACATTATTCCAAACCTAATCAACAACATCGGCATATTTAGAACTTTTACAATCTGATCGCTGAATAATTGTGCCTTTATTCTCTATTTCAAATTAAAGAAAACTCTATCGAGTAAAAGAAGTGGCCTATAGTTGGAAATATTAATTCACAAATTTTATGTGTTGTGCGGTACTTTTGCAATTTTTTTTTAGGAAAAACACACTGAATGTGTTTTTCCTAAGGAAGGGAAAGATATAAGGTTTGGAATAAATGATCAAAATGTTCAGCAATAGTCAATTGGATGAGGAAAATTCAGGAATAAAACATTTCTATGAAGAAAGAATATTTTCAAACTGAAATCGGTTTTTAAATTCAAAAATTCAAAATATAATTTTTTTCTGGAATAATTTGTATGCTAAAATACTTATAGATTATGTAACACTGATAAAAAATAAAAATATTATTTTTTAGATAAGCTAACTTTGGAATAATTCGATTCAGAATGTAAATAAGGAATTTTAAACAGTATAACAGTTTAATGGTCGTACTGAATATCAGACTATTAATTTTTATAGGTTTAATGGTTGTATTGAATATCAGATTATTAATTTTTATAGGTTTATATTATTTTT
Organism: Lycorma delicatula; assembly: GCF_047948215.1. Classification (NCBI taxonomy): domain Eukaryota; kingdom Metazoa; phylum Arthropoda; class Insecta; order Hemiptera; family Fulgoridae; genus Lycorma; species Lycorma delicatula. Next base: position 154,352,864 of record NC_134456.1, on the reverse strand, counting down.
AATTTTTATAAAAAGAGGTATCTATAGAAAGATCAATTTGCAGAGATATGTGACTGGACCGAGTCGATAACACAATTAAGTTATTGTTATAACATAAATAAATTGAAATTATAAAGTTAAAATTTTATTTTCTATTAAAATTTAAAAACGTATTTATTTTAATGATTCAATGTGAAAAATAAGGGGCTAAATATGCCTGATTATTCTTAAACTTAAAAAAAATCAATCTTTTAGACTCTAATTTTCAAGATGGAAAATCCAACTGTATCTAGCATTTTAATACAGAATAATGTTTTCATTATTTTTAATTTTTAACGACTTTTGTATATAGTCGTAGAAAATTGAAATTTCGTGAGATTGAAATAATTAATAAGCAAATTAAAACACTAAAGTTTTAAGTCAATCCGATTGAGAGTTTAGATTTAGTTTTAAGTCAATCCGATATTCAATAGTATTTTTAAACAGTTTTAACTTAATACGTCGAAAACCTGTTAACCAGAAAGGTTGAAATTTGGTTCAAATATCTGAGTTTTTTAAATATATTTCAGCTTCAGCCTTATTTTTAACCCCAATCGGGGTCAAGGGAGAACTATGGTAACCGTATCTTTTCATTTTTTTGTAGAAAATTATATACTTTAACATGTTATTGTCTTGTTCAATAATACTGCACCAATTCGAACCAATTTACTGAAGTAAATAATTACTCCAATATAATAAACTATAAGCTCCAAAAAGTAAGTAAAAGTAATGGGAATCCCATACTTAAAATATGATATTTTTTGTAACCATAATTTTCAAAATTAAAAATTCAACTATGTTTAATATTAGTATTGTAGATTAACTAAAAAAGGTTGATTCCATGAGTCCCAACATAAATATATTTAAAAAAAATTGATAATTTTGTAATTTTTGATACGTAATCGGTTTTTCAACTTGTAGATGTTACTAAAAATATATAATGTAAAAGGTTGAGTAAGGGAGTCTATTTTGAGAAGCTCTGAGGGTCTGGGTTTGGGTAGTGATTACGAAGAAAAGAACAATAAAACACATCATCATTCAACTGACGATCTAAAATTTTAGATATTTTATTAACACCACACGGTTTTATTTTCAAACAATATTAATAAACGATTCAAAATGATCATCTAATTTATATAAATGTAGTTTAACCGTTAAAAATATTATTAAAGAAAAACCGTTAGAAGTCAACGAAAAAAAGGATAGCCGATAATTAAAATAAATAAAAAAAGAAACAAAACAGTTAGGCACTAATTTTCAGCTTCGATCGTTAATAACTTCTAAAATAAGCTATTAGAGCCGAACAAATTGCATTTTGTAGAAAATTTCATAGGCTTTCAGAAAACCACTTCTACTTTGGTCGGTTTCCTAAACGTTTGGGAGATAAAGTTTTCATTCAGGGCGATGATAACGTGGAAGCATTTGTCACCCAGAAAAAAACAAAAAAATCAAGCTGCGCGTTAAAATTTTGCCTAAGGGTTGTAAAACGGGGGTAGTTTTTTCAAAATGAAATTTAGATAATTTTCCTTTTGTTTGGCACCTTTAGTTTGCAAAATTTTCATCACGATCTGCATAAAACTGTAGACCTGTATAAAAGACAAACGGATACGTAAATTTTATATATATATGACTTATCTTTTTCTCAATTGTACTATAAATATTTCATAATTAAGCTACTAATGTTTAAAAATCCTATGGCGTATTTAAATTAAAAATCCGTTAGGACAAAGCCGAGAAAGTTATGCAACCTTTTGCCGGCTTTTTTATTTTAAAAAGATAACTTTTATTTAAATATTCATGGAAAATTTTGATATAATTTAAAAAAAGTCTAGTTAAAAATGTATTAATGTTACATAACAGTTCCTACATCTTTTCTCTCCGTTAAGTCACTGTATAGCTTTGTACTTGTCTTATTTTATCTAACCAAACAGAAAATAAATAAAATGAAATAACTACCGCTGTAAAATAAAAATGTTTGTTAATGTTTATAAATGGATTATTATTAAAACGTTTTAAAGAATAAAAATGATTAAATTTCCATACCCCCTGCAGTTTTTTGTTATTCTTTTACAAGGGTAACGCTCCAATTATAAATATATTGCATGTTTATATTTCCGTTATTACCACAATAACATAAAAAGTTTTTATGCAGATTATATATTTAAAATATATATATATATAAACAGAGTATAAAATGTTTTAAAACAGAATAAATGAAGTAATTTTTAAATAAATTTTATCTTCCCTTCCTATTTAAACTTAATATGTACTTGTTTTAGAAATAACACTTATGTTCATGGAATAAAATCAACATAAGTATAATAAAAGTAACCGCTTTTTTTGTTTACATATACGGTATACATTTCTATTATGAAAATTATGATGTGATATCATACAAAATTACCTGGCCTCATGTTATCGATAGATATATCAAAATGCCCTAATTTAAATTCTGAAGAACCAGACTTATAACCTTTGTATTTCACTACCCGTGCTTCGTATTATATTATTATTGTGTTACTAGTATAATTTTTAAATAAATAATAGAAGGAAGTAGAGAAAGTGGCCTTGAACTATAGTAGTTGGATAAAAAAGAAAAAAAACGAAAAGAGAAGAATGCAAAGAATTTGAAGAAGAAAAGGAGAGGTCATTACAAGCGGCCGGTATATTATGTGGGCGACCAGTGAGGGGCAGGGGCAAGTACGTTATACTCTCCTGTCTTGGCAGGTGGATATGGACCGCGAAAGAACTTATCGCCCTCGGGATAGATATTTGTCGGCATCAACAAAATTGCTTTTCACTTTCTGCTAAAGTAATAAGTATAACTTAGGGTTTTAAAAGGAAACTAAAAGGGATACGTTTAATTTATAATTTTCTATTTCTATATATCGAGGATAAAATTCTTATTTCTCTTTAATACTGATAAGAATATTTAAATGTTGTGTAAGGGATTAAATTTCTCAACTTATTATTTTTATTTATATTTTTAGCTTTCTTCAAATTCATTCGATGTTATGCTGCAGAAAATCATCCGGTAAAATACAAAAAATTTATTATTATTAAACCGATTCAAAACTATTTTTGAGGGAATAATCTTTCCACAGATAACATTATTTTAGATGAATTCCAAATTTAGGTTCATCATATTTTATTATAAGTACCTCTTTAAAATTATAATCCTCACATTTTATACAAGCCATCGTTCGGGTTTATAAATTTCAAAAACGGCTTTATCATAAAATATATATTCTTTTTTTTTGGTTCGTGATTTTATCTTGATAATAGAAATATTTTTCGTTTTATTATTACAACTTTGAACATGTTACAGGCGTAATTCAGCGAAGAGGAGGATAAAATGATATATAAAAAAAATCTACACCCTTACCAGGACTCAAACCGGAAACAAGCTGATTTAAAAACCGGTTAACCTATTGGTTAACCGGTTAAATGGTATATTTACCATTTGGTCAATCATTTTTAAAAAAAAAGAATATTATAAAAAAAAAGATTTTTATGTAAATACTATTTAAATATTTCCATTTAAAAAGTAAAAGATTATTTTTAGAATGGTTCCTCAGAAGTAATTTAAAAACGTTGAGCCTCTTCTTTGGAATGATTTAAGAATAAATTAAAATAATTTTAATTAAAAACAAAAATGTGTTCTTCATAATCTCCATTGGTAATTCAATTTATAACAATGATTAGTGTAACCAATACGGTCGGTCACCCATCTCTACGAATTATTGCTCCGCTGTCGTTCAGAAGATATCTCTCATCATCATCAAAATCATAAAGAATAGAAATCTATGAAAATTATTAATCTGATATTCAGCAGACCTATTTTAATGTTATACTGTTTAAAATTATTTCCTTGCAATACGAGTCGAATAGTAATGGACACTCTACTTGTGTTTCAGCATATAATTTATTCCAGAAATATCATGTTTTATAATTTTCATGGTTCAAAAACTGGTTTTTTCCTTTTTAAATTCCAATCAACCGTCTTGTTTTTTGAGGCTTAAAAGTTTAGTTACTGGAGTAATGATTTACTTCAGTAAGTTAGCCCGTTTTGGTGCAATGTTATTCAACAAGACTAAAAAATTATAGTTCATTAAAAATAGGATAACTTGATGAGCCTTTTCCATTTCCCGTTTATATATATATATATATATATACATTTGTTTAGGCAGCACTGCTGTATGGCATCATTTGATGTTAAATATTAGGTTCTTCTTCTTTTCAATATAAATTTTATTTTACTAAACATGTTTTTTTTATTCGTTAATTGTTAGTGCGTAACAAGCAACCATACGATACAGCCTAGTCGCGAAGCTTGTTGGAATATTATCGTAAGATGTGTTAAATTATGGTGGGCACATAGTATGTTGAGACACAGCTCCTGACGATTCACTCGGCTCCATAAGATTCACTCGCTTCAGTATGATTCACACAGCTCCTGGTGGTTCACTCGGCTCCATCCACACTTCATAAGCCGGCTCTGCCTAGAATCTGGCAGCCCAGTCTCGTCTCGCCCAGTCTAGTTCCATTTCGTCTCAATCTATCGTTTGAGGACTCGCGTTGTTCAGTCAAGATTTACACATCATATAGTAGACATGTACATACATTAAATTATATATATTTTTCAACAATGTAATACAAATTAAATTAAATCATGAACATTTTAACATAAACGAAACAGTATTCAATATAGTTACCCTTCAATAATTTTTCAATCGTTAAATATAAATTAAATTTAGCAAACACTTACCTAGAAATTATCTATTTTTTTCGGTATGACGATACCCCTACTCACCATCCCCTAAATACACAGAAGGCTTCTATTAGTCAACACAAAACTTTAAATGGAAATGATAGGACTAAAAAATTTGGCGTGAAAATCTTCAAACTAAAATAACCCTAAAAAATATGACAACTATTTAACGTTTTTCACTTCAAGTTTCGTAATTATTCAACAGGTACTCTCTTGAATAAATGCTTGATAGTGAAATATTAAAAAATAAAATTTAACACTTCGTTTAAAACTATTTTTTTTTTTAGAAAACTGCATGGGGTATACGGTTAGACTGATTATAAAACTGACTATGGCAAATATTAAATGGTCAAGGTTGTTGTAACCCGAAGACGTATCGTCAAATTGTTTGTTTTTCAACGTATTTTAAAATAATATATCACAATGCTAAATTTTCAATTTAAACAATTTAAACTTTTTTAGTTACATTTCCACTATCCTTAGGGATGTAGTGGTGTTATACAAAAAAAAAAAATCATTTATTGGTAGAAGCACTTGTTATTATAAAACTAATAAAAAAACTATTATCATTTTTGTGTGTTGAACAGTTATTTAAATTATATTGAGCATTTTTGAAATTAGGATTATAGTGTAAGGTGTTTTAATGGTGAGTTTGCTTATTCTTGTTAAGTCGTTGTTAGAAATTATTATAAAAAAAAAAGTTATTTAATTGTTTAACAAGACCAAGTAATTTAAAATATTTTAGAGAATTCTTAAATATAAGTTATTTAATAAAAACGTACAAGATCGTTAAAAGAGATTTCCCTAAAAAAAAAATTAAAACAAATAAAAGAAAATTATTTGGTAAAAAATCAAGTCTAACAAAAGGTAGAAAAAAAATAACAGATCAAATTTAGAACTTCATACATTTCTCAAACAATGATATTAAAAGTTTTATGGTACTCATTTCTGAATCCTTCCTTCTTCTATACACAGAGTTAAAAATTTCAATTAAATGATCGATTTATTTTACTGACGCTGACCATTTCAATTTAGGGTTCGGTGGGGCAAAACACGAACCAAACGTGTAAACGTGTACTGAATAATGTAAAATAACATTGTTATAATCTGAATAAAATTTTGAGATTGAAAACTATGGTAACTTTACTTCCTCTTGACAAATTGTATCAAAATTTGATGACATCTTCGTAAAATATGTACTAAAAAAAACTGTTTTTATTCAGGTTTATTATCTCTAACCCTGAATAATATTGTGCAGATACATGATCAAAGTGATATATAATAATGTAATAAAATCATCTAATTTGTGCAAAAATGTGAATGACCACCACTAAAAAAAAAACGACAAAAAAGAAAATAGTGTTTTTTGACTTCACCCTGTTATTGGTATTTGAATTAAACTAAACAACATCAGAAAGTATATTATCTATTTAACAGGCGTTAAGTTATGTAAAAAGTTTAACCACTTTTCGAGAAATATTTTGAAGTATGGAATGCTATGAGATCCATTTTATGTCCAAAATTAAATTATAGAAATCATTGGGTCAAATTACATTCAAACGACCCTTTAATCTGGAAGTATCAAGCAGAAGCAGGCAAACATACATACTATACGAACATCCTAACAGAACCTTTCAATGCTAAAACTGTATGTTTTTGTTAGGGTCGTGAAACGATCATATTTTTAATCATATATTTATTAAACGATCATAATATTTAATAAAAAAATCATATTTTTATTAGGTAATAAAGGGAAGATACCATCTGTTTTTATGTCAAATATTTTTTTTATGAAAAAAAGAGATATTAAAAGAAAAAATATTTTTAATTTTTGTAAATTATACTAGATAATGTGTTCTAGAAATCGATTAACAACTTCTGGAAGTAGATCACTGAATTGAACATACGCTTTCACAAATATAGATTAGCCAGATATCAGTCAAAAATACTAACCGATTGATATCATTTAATAACATTAAATAACATTGATTTTTATTGGTTAAATTAAAGAAATTCATAATATACAGTGAGTCTTAAAAGAGACTGATAAATCTAGAATTAAGCTAATGTAAGTCTTTATTGAGAAATCGTTATTCTGATCGGTACATAATAATATATTATACAGATTATATTTTTATATGGTAAAATATAAATAGGAGTATAAAAGCAAATTATAAAAAAAAAATATGTGCGGTTAAAGGTCAATATTAATTATTTTAAATATAAACAAATGAAATAATATAAAGGAAAATAAAGGCATATATAAATTTTATAAGATACATAATATATAAAATAAATTACAAATTAGGAAGTTAATATTGAAAATCATTTTGAACACATATTTGTGTACATGCTAAACAGGATGCAAAAAAAAATTAGGATTTTTCTAATTGGTGTTCTCTAAGGATTAATCGAAATAGTAATATACGTTCAATAAAAGGAAATCTTTATTTTATTTTAAATAAATAAGTAGGAAAATTTTTTTAATATTTCGGAATAATTTTTAAAACAGCAAAGAAGCAATCATAATAAGGCTCATTCTCATAAGCCAAAGTATTGTGTTGAGTTATACGAAAACTATTCCGTTGTCTGGTTTGGTAGAGGAGGATATTATGTTGTTTTAAGAGTAAAGGCCGATTAATTTTTTTAGCAAATATAAATACAAACACGATTTTACACTGATGAATATAAAAACAAGGATAAATTAACATATTTAATTTTCTAAATATTAGTCTATGTTATTTATAACGATGAGCGCCAAACCATGAACTGGCAGCCCATTTTTGTATGTTGAAAACTCGTTATGATTTTTTGATGGACCTTCAATAGATGTTATTATAGTTCAGTCGGGAATAAATCTTAGCATAATAATTATTTAATAATGAAGACAACAAGGTTAGCATTTTATTAAGGTGGTTAGTCGTATAATAAATTAAAAAATATTATCCTTATGGATTTTGGTGTGTTTTAAAAAAAATAAAATAACGATAAACATCTCTGGTTATGCTAGTACAAGTTTCTAATTTTTCATGATTAAGCTATTAAAAATAAAAAACACAGCTCTATGTAGAATCAAATCATCTCTGAAATAGTGAGTCTTAAAAGAAGTTTTAAAAATTTTAATTTTTTTAAGAAATAAGGTTTAAAAATATTACTTTAGGCTGAAACAAGTCTTGTTTTGTTTTATAAAACTTTTTTCTATAAAATAAGTTAATGTACCCTATTTAAACATTTAAATACCATTTCAAAGATAATAAATATAAATTTTAAATAACTGAACACGAATTACAATTTTCCAAGATTCTAATTTAGATTATAGATATAAAAACGAAACACCATTTAAATATATAAAAAAAACCAATAAAAATAAGAATTGGAGAGAATATTTTATTCATAATCTGATCGAGGTTTTCATTAAGATGGTATCATAAAGGAGGCTATAAGTATTCTATGTTTAACATATAAAATTACAAAAAAATATCTGTTACTAGTTTTAAAAAATTCCTAGTATAGTATCAACTAAAAACAAGAAAAATAATATTAGTTCAAAGAAAACAAATGATAAAAAATAAAATCTATGAATATAAATGAAAATATCTGTTATTAGGCGGAATTTATTATTATTTTTTTTTTTAACACAGTAAATAATATTACATAATTTTTTTTATAATATGTTATTTATCTTAATTATTCATTTTCGGAGTACATCAGCAGGAGAGTGACATAATTCGGGGAAATATATTTGTTAGTCCCTCTCCTTCAAAACAGTCGCAAAAATCTTCATTAATATATCTATCTAATTTTAAAATATATTTCGTATTTATATTGTTCTTATGCAGAAACACTTGTGTGATATTTGAAAGTAAGCGATTCAAAGAAAATTGTTTACATTTAAATTAAAAAAAAAGCAAAACTGTTATGTTTATCAAAAAAAAAGCTGCCACAACGTTGCAGGAATTTTCCATCACGCGGTTAAACCGCGTTCCGGGATAGTCCTGAAACTGTGTAATGTACGTGTGTACATTACACACGTACATTGCCGTGTGTAATGTAAGGCAAACATACATACTTACACACGCAACTTAATTAAAAATATTATAATTTTATTTAAATATAGCATTTTTTTGTTTATTTAATTCAATAATTCTGAATAAGCGCGCGCGCATATCGGTTTTAATTCGCGTTGGTGTGGTAGTACTAGCGGGGACGGTCGGTACTAACCTAATGTAATTTCACAACTTACATAGAATAAATTCCGTTTGTACGGTCAGCAAACTGGTGTAGCCGCGAGGCTTAACGCACCAGGTACCTAGTCAACCGGGCAATCGAGTTTGAGATCCAGCCAGACCGATTTACTTTCTTACTCTTTAAATATTATTGATTTTTTTTAATTCTACCGGTCACCTGTGACGTCACATCATAAAAATAGTTTAGGACATTTTTTAGGGTGGGGTGCGATTTTGCAAAAAAAAAAATTTTTACAGCTATTTTTATTTATTAATTGTTAAGAAATGTGCAAGAAAAATATGATCTTAATTAGGCGAAATCTCGAGATACTGAGGGTGATCTTGTTTTACAGCTTCACCCTTGATCTTTAAACTGAAAATTGAATAGCATCAATACGTCACATATAGACGTAATCTAACAAAGTTTGGTCAAAATCGGTCCAGTAGTTCTGGAAATAAAAGGTGATTTAGAGGCCAACACCGAACACACGTACATATGAAAAGTAGTCTATAAAAAGTAGTTTTTCAACCAAAGTTTAAAATTAAAATACTGACGGTTCATTAATATAAATAAATAAACATTTTATTCTGATCAGTTCATAATATTCGAAATACTTATAAAATAATACATACTACTTGTAAAATAATACATCTTATCAAACTTTATAATAATTATTTACAAATGAAATTAAAAATTTCATATTTATCACTTCGGGAATGGTTAACATTAAATCCCAGAATCCACCAAATCACAGAAAAATCAGCATTATAGCCAGTACCAAAATTTATCAGTGAAATATTTTTAATTAAAAAATAAATTGAAGTAATGTTCATGATTCTTAGAAAAAAGTATTTATTGTTTTTTTTTCATGTCGATTACTAGTATGTAAAATATTCTTACGACTTCATCTCGTAAAATATCTTTTTAAATTTAATGATTGTAAAACGTAGTGAAAATGAATAAATTCAAATTAAACATAAAATATATTATGATAATAATTAAAATAACCGATAATGCAATGATAAAACTAAGTTTTATTAGGTACTTAATAGAGATGCTAGATGCGAAATTAAAATATAATAAAAACCTAAATTATACTTGTAGAAACTTGAAAACAAAAAACATAGTTACAACAAAGAAATTTATTATTATTTTTCACAAACAAGAAAAATTGAGTATCCAAGGAGAAAAATAAAAATGTTCAGGTACTGATGGACATTTTTTCATACAAAGTAAAGATAAGTTTATATTAATTGACATGAATTTATTGATAAGAGAAAGCTTAAATCTAAATATAATTAAGTAAAAACTCTTTATTCTGATCGATATATAATAAATTATTTAAATCATAGCAAGAATGGATTGATGTACTAAAACATGGATAAATAGGGAACTGTCTTTACTATTTCGGTGGATTGTTGAAGAGAAACCGTTGTAAAATATTGATCAGAGTAGCATCAAAAATTAAATACCGTGTATATTTCCGCAGGTAAGACGACAGTTGAATCATAGAAAAAGGCATCAAAATCCGGGGTCGTCTTATAGGGCAGATACAAAAAGAATATGATTGAAATTTATATAAATTGAAACACACGACAAAACCTACAACGTAACAATGATGAAGGAGGCTTTCTGGAGCCAATGAAAATAAGTACCACTTATGATATATCGTTGAAGAGCTATCAATGAGGGCTTCACGCCGAAACTAGTCAAAATGGATTCAGGGATGGTCGAAATGGATTTTCCGTTGAAATCTGAAAACCGAATTTTTCACGATCACAATACTTCCTTTCATCCGTACAAGAAAGTAATAATCATAATTTTTTTGTGTGTTATTGTGTGCGAAAAACGCTTTGGCGTTAACGCCAAAAAAAAATTTATACAAAATAGAAAAAAAAAAACTACAACTAGCTTAAAAACTAAAAAAATTAAACAAAAAATTACAACTAATATCACAGCCAAAATTTCTTTAAAGCTATCACAGCCGTAAAACTAAAAACGTAAAATTTAGCTAAAAAAGAAGAAAAAGAATTTAATAAAGTTCAAGAGGGGTGTAAAGAGCCCCAACTCGGTTATTGGGAAGGCTAAAAAAATTAACATAAAAAACTAACTCCCCTCATGCATAGCATTATTCATAAACTACAGATTTTCATTCTCAAAGGACAATATGACCGAAGCAGTCGATGCGCGTCATGTCAAAAACAAGTAATAATCTCCCAGGCAAAATCTAACCCTATTTCGATGAAGTTACCGCTACGCACCCGCCTGGGGAAGGGAACGACAGTGTACTTCGGTACTTTCACCCACTTCGGTCAACGGGAAAATGGTTTTGCTCAGAAACTTTCCTGTGGAGTACGGGACTGGCGGTCCCGAGCTTTCCGAGTCGCAGTTGTGCTTCTCACTTTTGCTGCTTGAACCGAACGGTAAAAAAAACAACGCAACGTTGGTAAAAAACCAACGTTGAGCGGAGTGCAAACGGGGAGTGCTTATTCCCCTTCTCGATAATGGAAACCGGGTTGGAGGTGAGCTTGCTTTGCTGAAGTTTTACACCGTTCAACGTGAGTCAGTTACTTCAGTCCTTGGCATGGCTTGTCCCATGCCAACAGACGCAACAGAGAAGTTGCACCCTCTGCGTCACATGTCTTGACGTTTAACAAACCCAAATGTCTCAAAAATATAAAGGCTGATTTTCAAAAACTGCATATTTGTCCATTCATCCCGACTCCATTGCGGTGCTTTGGGCATCAGACATTTGGACATACAGCAGCGCGATGCACTAAGAAATAGATCTGTCACTGTGGTAACCTATTACATCCGGATGACCTGTGTAGGGGTCCATCAGTTTGTGTCAACTGCCATGGCCATCACTCTTCGAGATTGTGAAACCGTCCGATTTATAAGGAGGAAGTTGCAATCCAAGAGACAAAGACCATTCAAAAGATCACTACTTCGAAGCTAGAAAAAAATCACGTATATCAGATCACGAACACTGCGTCTTATGGTCAGGTTGTTGCAGTTATTGCAGCTTCCTTTAAACCAAAAAACGTGATCTAAACTGTTACCAGCTTCATCGGACATGGTTCAACATCGTAACAAACTGAAAAGTCAACCATCTAGAGAAACTAGTCCAAATCCGACCCAGGAATAAAGTCTTCAAAGTAAAGCTAGTACACAACTTAGGAATGAGCGTTCGACCAGTGAAAATTGAAGGAAAGTGATGATAACTGCAGAAGAATTTTGAACATAATGCACCGACGCAAAAGTTGAAATGAAGAAAATCTGCATTCAGGGAATCAGGAGAAAAGACAAAGTAATGATAATTACAAAAAAGAATGCTGGACAAGCAGGATAGTCCGCGGACGCTTGGAGGTTTTCAAAAGAAACGGCAAGCTGTTTAGCCGCCCCCATAATTTTAGGGGGAGTACATCAATTCTATACTAATAAAATGCTCACCGCACCATCTGGGTCGGTATCATCTTATGCCGGCAGAAAGTATTCTCTGTTATCTGTTGCAGATGTGGATCGAAAGATTCCATTTCAGAGACCTCAGACAGCCTGGGACACAAGACCTGGGCCCATCAGGAGAATGGCCTAAGTATAAACCTAGGCAATAGATCATTCGCATGTAGTCATTTTTATAAATTTTTCTGATTATTTTCTTGTAAGGATGAGTTTTTAATAACTGCAGGACTTTAAAACCGTTCTGATAGATTTGACATTTCTTTAGAAATGGAATATATGTTGTTAAGTAGCAAGAGGACCAATACACTATTGTCATCTTGTATTCTTATGGGGTTCTAATGACAAGTTTATTTCTGGATGATCTGTCGGACTAAGTGGCTATTTTATCAGGGAAGGAAAGAATTTATTTTTCCTTTTTGTTTGGAAAACAAAAAGGAAAAATAACCACAGCAGTCGATGCCCATAACCCCGGGGAAAAAGTTACTTAGTTATTATTTTGTGATATTTTACCATTCCTCTTATTAATTTTTTCATGGTCATCTCTTTTAATCTTTTTTTTTTAATTTTACAAATTATTTCCCTTTATAAATACATATATATATATACACACACACACACAGTAAAATATTTCAATATCGGGCACGGCACGGAACAACAATCTCTTCATTATTTAGAGGCGTCCGCTGTTCAGAAATATGTGAAAACAATATTATGCATTTATTTCATGTAAATTAAAATTAAACAAAAACTTAATTGCTAATTAATACAACTGTAAAATTCAAATTTTTTTAAAAACTTTTTTGAAAGTAAACCACTATCCTCTATGTTTATATTTGAATAAAAAAAATAATAATATAACTGTACTACTGTAACTGACCAGTAAAATAAGAGCAAATTACTGTACTATACTAAAGTGGAATACAAACCATGTAAGCTATGAAAATATTAATCAAAGAAGCTACAGTAAAACAAGACTATTATTCAGAACATATGTACAAAAAATAATGTAAAATTCAAAATAAAATACCACATACGGATATGTACAATTTATTTATACGTAGATGGTTTAGCTTTGTATTTTTGTTTGAACTAAGTCCTGGTATATATTTTTTTCAATAAGTGACTGCACTTCTGATACTAAAATAACGCCTTCTGGAAATCCTTTTTGTAAAAAATATTGCTATAATTTTCAAACTTCTCATGCTTCCTTACTCGTGATGGTAAATTCAGGTTCATTATCTTTCGTTTGGAAGTAGTCAAATCTGAGGCACCAACAACATCCCGGATGTCAGTCGATATGTCTTCTATGTTGAGTGCGTCGTCAATGTTCGGATACTCTTTGTAGTTTTCAGATGGTTCAATAAGTTCTTCTAATTTCCACAGAATTTACATTTGGTACAGTAAGATTTTCAATGTTGAAGTTAGTATGTGGAGGTTTAATACCGGCTTTTACGAACCAATACTGTCGTAGTAGTAACCCTCTTTATAGCCATATGAATCTATAAAACTTGATCCAACACGTTAATACTTTTAGAAAGCTCATCAATATCCGTAACTTTCATTGTTGACAATAAGTACCGTAACACGACTTTTAGTACTAAATTTTAAAGCTCTGAATGATCAAGAGCTTAATATATTGAAGTAATTTTGCACTAATTAATTAATTTACTAAATTAATTTTGCAGTAATTCAATTTTGGGGAAGAAATATTAATTTTACATTTTATAAGCTAATATTAAGGTGGGATTTTGCACTGTCCAAGAATAGTATCACTTTCCTATTTTGTCTTCCCATTCTACGATCAAAACTTAATCAGTCCATCACTGTGTCTCTAGTTATTCAAAATTTTTTATTCGAATATCATGCTGTCTCTAATGAATTTATTTTCACGCCTTTAAAACATCATGGCTTTGCCGATTATTAGTGGTTTTACAACTTAAGCTGGACACATTCACATCCAACATAAGTTTTTTTTTTATATCTTCTCCTTGAACATTTTTCCTCTTTCAAACACATTGTTTCATTGAGCAAAGTCAGGAAAAAAGACCAACGTCATCACATTAAAAATGTTTCTTTCATTATAACTCACGCATATTTCATTTAACTTTTCCTTCCACTTCACCAGATTCCCACCACCAAATTCTTCAAAATTCACCAAATTCTCATCTACAGTGAGCATCACCACAAACATTTTTATATGAAAAGTTATGTCTAATTCGGAATTTATCTAACTAATTTCCTGATACTTCGGTTACGAACTCATCATAGAGTAAATAAGAGGGTTCTTTAGCAATTTTTAGGGCTTTCTCGCGTATCAAAGTTCTAGAGACCCCGGGATGTTATTGGCAGGAATCCGGCAAAACCACTCATAAGTCAAATTACCAACCGCTAGGCCTGACGTTTTAGGAAATGCAAGTTTGCTTAATTGATTGTCATTTTTAGTCCATGATTTTAGGATATCAAGTTTGCTTTTTAAGATATCGCATATCTGAGTTTTCCCGACATCAAAACGTTTTGTCTTATCATAGGCACTGAGTTTTTCATTTTTGTAGATATTTGTAACTGCTATTTTTTCTTTTAATGTCCAGCGTTTACGATTTTGAGATATTTTAAGTTACGGTAACGAAGGTAGTAAATATTTTTATAAAATACACAAAATTGAACGTACAGTAAACGTACGTATAGAAAATGTACTACAAGAAAAAATACAGTATTATACCGTAACAAAAATATTACACGGTTCAACGTACAACATATACTTGCAAAGCAACCGAGGACGAATCACACTGGATGATAAATGATTGAAATTATAACATCAACGTCTAGGCGGGAAGTGGTGAGATTCACAGTAAATAAAAAAATTAGTCGCACTGAGGATAAAATAAAACAAGGAAAATTACAATTTTTATTCCTGCTGTCGCTTTTTCAGAACTAATTGAATAGTTTTTAAAGGTAAATTTATTGTCCGTGTCCGTTATTGAGGAGTATTGTAGTATTGTATCCATTAATATAATGTCAGGGAAATCTAAAAGTGTCCGTTAAGAGAAATTTCAGTGTATATATATATAAACTGATTTATATATAAATTAGATATACTAATGATAAAATTTGTTGTAAATTAATGAAGATAAAACTAAATTTTCAGTACCTTATTTTACATTCAGTCTTCAAAATATAAATTGTTAAAAAATATAAAATACTTATACGCTTCTATCCACTGTTACTCATATGTTATGATATCTTTGAGTTTATTTTCAATATTTATCCAAATTGTGTACTTATGTCCTCTATTTCAAAATTTTGTAATTAATATGAATGATTACACTTTGTCCAAAATATTTTAATGATTGTTATGAAACAGAATTTATAATAATTTTATTGTCAGCTTAACTTTTAACTTTGATTTTTTTTAAATTTAATAATTATTTTTTAAAAATTATGTTTACTTACAGTGAACGGTTTTTTACTTGTGTTCGTATTAAGTGCTTAAGAACTTGCCCTTAATGATTGCAGCTTTGGTTAATAACGCAGTACAAAAATACTGAAAACTTTGAAGTAGATCAGTTACCAAAGGAGTTTTAAAATAACCATAAAATGGGTATTTTTTTATAAAATATGTTTAAAATGTATATAAAAATTTATGTGGATAAATTTTTGTGTGTTACCATAGACTTCTATATGATGTACGTTATAGAAAATTCAAATCACTCTTATCATTGTAGAGGAATAGATACTTCATTAGCCTTTGACACCAGAAAAATATTTTTTTATTAATTTATCCCGTAATGATTTAAAATATCTATTTTAAACACATTGAGTTATGTAAATTTGAATATAAAATTAATGAATTTACTATTAACTATTTTTTTTCTAAAGAAGATTAAAATCTGCTATATTAATTTCAAATATAACTAAAAATGTTAAAATTAAGTATTTAATTTATTGAATTCAATTTAGTGTGATACAGATTGAATTTATTTTCTCAGAAGTAGAGAAGAAATAAATGAACCACAAGAAAAGTGGTTAACTTATTTAAAAATTTTTACCCTTACAGGGAAAGCACGAGTTCATAAAAATATATAAAATGTATTGAAAGATCGGTGTAGTGGTTAGCATCCTGGCATTCTACTACGATCATCATACACTTACACTTATACACACACACATCATACACTTACCAGTATAATGCAATATAATCTAAATTGAATGTCCTCTCAGTGATTAAACCTCGGTGGTCTATGGAAGCCAATTTAGTAAACTAAGACAGATCGTTTGCAATATACCCTCAAAAATAATAAAGTTTTAAGGGCATACAGTTGACCGGTTTGCTTCAAGGTGAACCACTTTATTTTAAAGATGATTACAAAAATAATTATGAGCAACAAGTTTATAAAAAATTTATTTTTCATGTTTTCAAAACTTTATAGCTTACATTAAAAGGAAATATTAAACATTATTAAATAATAGAAAAATTGAAATCATTAAGTAACTTCTAATTTGAAAATCAAACAAAAGATTGATTTTTTTAATAATCAGAGAAAACATTGTATTTATATGACAAAACTGTTTCCGTGTAATTCTACTCAAACTGGCTTACGATAAAGAGCCGTACTATACTACCATCGAAATTTTTAATAAATTACTGAACATTTTGAAAAAAAAAATCCGCGATTGTGGTGAATAATAACACCGGTATCTATCCTCTGCAGTTTTCTGGATCGTTTTGATTCATCAAGTTTCGTCTCCCGACACAACATTGAAAAAGAAGTAATCTCCCTCCTCGGTATAACGTTTGTTCCTTTCGTTGTTGTTGGTTATTTTCTGTGATTATGTGGTATTTATCTCGAACAATTTTACGGAGCCCAGTTGTGCTATAATATTTCCTACTAATTCTTTCGATATGCCAATCAACTTGTTTTTTCGATACGATTTTGTATGATACAACGGCCAATTTGAATCAATCGCTTCCTTTCGGTGCTTCTCATCAATTACAGAAACTGGTCGTCCAATGCAAGGTTCAACCTTGATTTTTGCTTTATGAGCTACTGATACATGAAATCCTATTGCTCACATACTCATAGTACTTTGATTAACAATTTCATCACCATAAACTTTTTTTTCAGACGACGATGAATGTCATTAGCGTTCACTTTTTCCTCTGTTTAAAAATTCAATTTCTGCACTTTGTTTTAGACCAGTATAGCGGGCGTACTGGACTTCATAACTATGGCGACTGACAAAAAATGAGTGGGCGTAGATCTATGAGTTTTGGAATTTCAGTAGTAGAGGTATGAAACTACAAGATGGCGACACCTGTCACTTTGTGCAAAACGTTTTTCCCCGTGATAGTCCAGTATGCATTTCATTTCAGGCTCCTCTAGTACTATTACTTAGCGAAACTTTACAAGCAACTTTTTCTGCATGTAGAATGTCTAGGCTTATTTATTTACAGGTGACCAACTATCGATTGTGATATAATATTTTTATTAGCTTTATGCAGTTTTATAGATATATATATATATTAAAAAGATTTTATAGATTAAACAGACCCCACTAAAAAAACACTATCTCTGATTACTTATTCTGATCCTGGGTTATTCACAGCCGATCATCATATCAATCATCTTCCTACTACCGGTATCTGGGAACGCTCAGCCCAGCTAGGCTCCCGGATCCATAGGAATTGGAAACAAGATTAAAATGTAAATTTAAATTCATATATAATCCATGGACCACAACAAAACTGAAATATTTTCATTCTACTTTTTTTTTTTAGGTTTACAAAATAAAATAGAATCAAAGAGACCATGTTTACAACTAACTTCAATTTGATTATCTATTGATTATTCTGTTCCTTGAACACCAAAGAATTTATAGCGTTATTTTAAAATTTGAAAACTAAAATTCACTAATGAAATTATTGTGATTTTATTCCCATAACTGTTTGATGACCACAGAATCAATTAAGTACTGAATCGGTTTAACAGTAGGTATTTATGCTGTCCGTCTATTGGTTGGCATCAAATGAAAATACTGTTTCTGGGGATTTAATATAAAACCAAAGATTTCAACTCCATTTTTGACATTTCCCTTGAAAGTTTCATCATTTAAACAATTATTCATTAATTAAGCATTTATTAATTATCACAGATGTAGATTGTAATAAAGACATATAAACTAGTGTTTTGGTTTAGCGTAATTGTTCCCAACCTTGTTTTAGCCTTGCCCCAACTAAGCATCTGTAAAATAAAAGGGCCCCCCACTGTAACTTATAATTCTTATTATAGAGATAAAAAATTATAAATTGCTATTCACGGGGGAGGAAACCTTAAAGTTCTTAACTTTGTCTTTAGAAGCTTCAAAAGGACATCCCGTTCATAAAATAAAAAATAAAAGAACGAAAGGGTAGTTGAAGTACTGAGGAAGAAATCTTTAAGAAATTGTTAAAAGAAAAAGTTTTTGAAATATCAAGGATTTCTCATTCTTTAAAATAAATAATATTTGAATCGCCTCTATAATTCATGTCTTGTTGAATTTATGATTTTTGTTAAAATAATTTATTTACTTAGAGAAAATTTAAGTCAACTTTATTTTACTGATTACCTTCATGACTAAATTTTAAAAAAACTTGTTAAAAATTTTGTTCTTTTTAGGTAAAATTTAAATTAAACATTCATCTAAAATAAATGTTTTTCTTACTTATATGTACCACGATTAAACAGGATTCTAATAAATCTTATCGAGGTAAAATATATTATATATATATATATATATATATAATTTACATGATTTTTTTTTTGTATATTAAAAAATAATTTAAATAATGAGTTAACTATGAATGGTGGCGCCAGCTTCCTACTTGTCCTTGTTATTTAATAAATTTAAACTGTCAAAAGAAAACATTAAGTGTCTGGCAATATTTTTTCTGAAATTTAAAAAAATAAATAAATTTTTAATATACTAATATAAACTATGAAAAATTTTAACAAAATAAAGTTGTGTAATTAATTATATTTGAATAATTTCTAATATTTTATGTGATATGTAGAAATGGATTAATTTAGAAAACAAAATGTAAATTTATCTTTTTGAAAAATTGATATTTTATATCCGAACACAATAAATAAAATATATGAGTCTTATTTTTGTTTGTTTAAATGTTCATGATATATACATTTATATATATTCAATGCTGCGATTAATATTATAATCCTTCGTATTTTTCATTAGATATAATTTATAAGCATGGGCGTAAGTTGAATCACTTTCTGCAGGGTTGAGGGGAGAGCAACTCTGTCTGAACATATTCTCTCGAAGGTCTGTTTGAAAATTAAATAAATGAGTAATTGTATTCAGTAAATTTTTATTGAAAATTATTAATCATTATTATAAATATAAAGTACGTTTTCTAGTTCTTATTATGGAAGGGGGTGTCATGTCACACGGTTACTACATATACATGTATATATATGTATGTATATATATATATATATATATATATATATATATATATATATATATATATATATATATATATATATATAAGGAGTGTTTCTAAATAAACGCAAATTTTGAAAAAAAATGATTTATTTAATTATCAGTTTATTTATTTAATTATAATTTTCAGTATTACATTACTGAAAATGTAATTACTGACATTAATTGTAGAGCAGGATATCCGATAAATGTCTTCCACGACGCATTTGACACTTTCGAATTCTTTTGACAAAATGATTTTTTAAGCGGCTAAGGCAGTAAAAATTTGGAAAGACATCGATATTGATCAAGAAACGTCAATGGATCTTCTACTATTTTAGTAAATCTTTAAAAAGTTAAACATTGAAAGAATATATCACCAGGAAATAACAAGATGACTATGGGTCTCCTATGACTGTGAGTCACGACAAAACCAATTTTAAGATTATAATTAAAAAATGAAGGGAAAAAGAATGACTGAAAGAAAACCTAACGCCTCAGAAGGCAATACAAATTATTGAAGATTTTCTCCAGTACGCGATTGACAAATGTCCAGCCTTTCAATTATTCATCTGGTTTCAGTTCCTAAGGTTTGCTGAATCTTGATGGGTACAGAAGCAGATCTTTCGTCAAAATACGCAACAGCCAGCTTTTTGAGATGTCTAGTTACAGTGACCGACCGAAATGAGATTTCAGGACATTCCACCGTAATATTGCTCACACTAGATATGCTTTCGGCTGAATGGCCGGTATAACGCAATTTTGTTTTTTTTCAACATTTTTTTTACAATTGTTTCGTTTTGGGCATTTTTTCTACCGAAAATGCAACATAATTTGCGCACAGTCTCATCGAAACATTCTCTGTGCTTGTAAATAATATTAACAATCATTTCTAACTCCTCTGTATGTAATTATCCATACTGACTAATCACAATGTGTTTAAAATATGTGACCTGATAGAATCCTGCCTATTCTGTATAATATATATATATATATATTATACAGAATATATATATATATATATATATATATATATATATATATTCACACAGATCTGTTAAATATTTTATTAAATATACGCCACTAGTTTTTGTTGCTAGTTGCTAGTATGTTGATATTTTCTTTATTTAACCGTTTTATGATAGTAACTGTGTATGAAGACGCACACAGGAATATTAGACATCCGTGACTGTTTATAAATGCTTTTCCTTACAATTAAATTACAAAATTTATAATTGGAATTAATATTCAACATTTTAATGATTTCCTTCACTAAATTTAAAAAAATAAAGAAAGAAAGGTAAATTGATTTGAAAATATAAATTTTCTATTAACAGTGCCAACCAAAACTTAAGATATCCCAAGCAGAACTACTATGCATCTCGTTATGTTTACGCTGCCTAAACTTTGTAGATTACCCACCGGGTTGGTCTAGTGGTGAACGCGTCTTCCCAAATCAGCTGATTTGGAAGCCGAGAGTTCCAGCGTTCAAGTCCTAGTAAAACCAGTTATTTTTACATGGATTTGAATGCTAGATCGTGGATACCGGTGTTCTTTGGTGGTTGGATTTCAATTAACCACACATCTCAGGATTGGTCGAACTGAGAATGTACAAGACTACACTTCATTTACACTCATACATATCATCCTCATTCATCCTCTGAAGTATTATCTAAACGGTAGATACCGGAGGCTAAATAGGAAAAAGAAAGAAACTTTGTAGATTATACTTGATTCATGGATGCACTAGGTAGTATCAGCTCCGTTATCAGACAGTTGTCACGAAACTAAATATAAGCGTGTTAATATTCGAGATAATTTATAATAATACCGTATGATGTCAGGGTTGGTTATATATCCGGCCGAGGCCCATTAGAATATCGGCGGCTTCGATATTTTTTTTAACACGGAAACGTCAGCTTTTAACGGAATCGGGCGGTGTATATATAAACACAAGTCACAGGCATCGGCAGACAATTGATTGTAATGCCCACCGGGCTTGTCTAGTGGTTAACTCGTCGTCGCAAATCAGCTGATTTCGAAGTCGAGAGTTCTAAGGTTCAAATCCTAGTAAAGGGAGTTAACTTTTATACGGATTTCAGTACTAGATCATGGATACCGGTGTCTTTAGTGGTTTGGTTTCAATTAACCACACATCTCAGGAATGGTCGACCTGAGACTATACAAGACTACACTTCATCTACATTCATATATATCATCCTCATTCATTCTCTGAAGTAGAACCACGGTGGTTCCAGATGCTAAATAGAAAAAATAAATTCGATTGATGGTGTTGATATTTCAAGTTATAATTTTATTCAAAAAATAAATAATAAATGGTAACGAAAAATTATTTATTATAAAGGAAAAACAAGTTTAAATTATATGGCAGTACGCCTCAATTTACCACTCCTAATAATGCACTGAAAGAATATTGCTACATACGGAAATATTCATAAAATTATCTTTCATCGTCGAGTAAATCTTTAAAATTAACAATCCTTCTTCAGTTTTTTTTTGCCATGTAGAATGCATACACCAATTTCTATTTTATCTTCGATTTTCTTCTTCTTCATCATCCAAAGCGATTACATTTATAATTTGATCTTCTGTAGACAAATTTATTCTGAACCTAACGTCATTAAAAATCATGCTTTCAATTTTTCTCCTGGAAACCGTACGCTTACCTTCCTGTGTTGTACGACCGCTCACAGAAGATCCCATGAAGAACCAGAATATACCCGGTTTATATATAATTGAACGTTAACACATAACTTGCACTTGACAGTACATTCGATTCTTTCTGAGGAATTTTGGTACCGTTTTACATTCTGTTCGTACTAAAATTCAACAGAATTTTCACTTACGAGTAAATTTATTGAAGTTATTTTATAAGAAAAAAATTTTAATTTATTTTGTTATATTCATACAAAACTTTGAATAGTTTAATATTTAAAACCGATTTATTTTTATTATATTATAAATAAGACAGACCTTTAAATTACGAGTGCATGCGGGCAAGCACGAGTGAAATTTATCTATAAGTGCGTGAATTTGATAAAGAGGCAGGTTTTGAGCAAAATAACAATAATAATAAATGTATACATATATATACATACACATACACACACAACCTAGCTAAGTACCGTTGAAAGCAATGTGGCCTTTATAGGCTATACGAGCTAAGTGGCCTGTATTATAAAGTGTTTATAAGATCAGCTAGCAAAAGAACACGATGTTAGATGAAAATTTATTATATCTTTTATAAAACATTCTTACCCAAATTAGAATAAATTTGTTCAATATTCAAATGAATGCTTATAAAATAAATGATTCTACTAAAAAAAAAAAAATTGCTGTGAATAACATTGAGTTATTAGAGAAAATTACTTTACCGACGTTTTATTTTCAATTTTGTATTAGGTGTAATAATTTTAAACATGACATTAATGCTTGAATTTGAAACATCAATAAAAATTTTTGGTTATGATGAGATCACTAAAATAGTATATTCGAATATAATCCATTTATAGTGAATGGAATAATGGTGTCAGAAATCACCTAACAATAATTCATCGAATAAATGTACGGTACTTAAAAATTAACTTACCCTAAGGTTCAAATATATCACCATTACATTAATAAAACTTATTGGTACTTTTTTTTTAAAAGATCAATCATAAATATAAATACTAATAACCTAAACGTGATGATATCAAATTCTGGCGAGGATAAAAAAACGCATTCTTTCTTTGACAGTAAATTAATACAATACAATTACGTATTCGTATTCATGGTTAAATAAAATAATTTTTATGTAAATAAGAAAAAATCATTCATTTTTTTGAGTCTTCAGTATGTCGACTGATAAGAAGGTATTTTCCATTTCTTCTGTTATGGAATCATTTAGCTACAAAATTTTTATTACATCCTACATTCTCAGTTATCTGTTTCATGAATTCCAATGTTTGTTTACCTCTACCGGTTTTACCCTTTACAAATCATTCCATTCCATCATCAAATTAAGTCAGGGTGTCCCAATACATGATCATTACATTATACGCAGATAAAAATGAGCAATGATGACGCTTAAAACAAAATCTTCAAATTGCCTATGCAATTTTTTTTACGTAAGTTATTTAGGAAATAGAACAAGATCATCATCAGAACTTCAAAAATTTCAATTAATTTGAAATTTGATTCAATTCATGGTTTGAGTCAAAACATAGTTGACTTCCCAAAGTCAACCATGTTTTTTTTTCTCTAAATTGGTAACTTTTTATATATTGCTTTATTGCAAAATTAACAAAATATATTGCGTATCTATCTAATTTGTTTCTTTATAAGACTGTACTACAAATTTTTCTCTTCTTCTACTGGTCTTAAGACTTCTTTATTTTGAATTTTATCAAATAACTAATTTTCAACAATCTATTGTTACACCTTATCTCTTATGGAATCACCCCTTTCCGTTACCCGATTTTCATAAAGATTTTTGATATCATAAATGTGTTATATAAACTCATCGTGTAACAATCTTCACGATTAAGCCTGAAGTCGTGACCCTTTGAACTCAATTTTTGATCAGTTCTCAATCAGTACGTAAAAGTTTCGCAAAAGTAGAACTACAGGAGTGGAAAAAGGCTTCATTCATCTTTGCGGAATAGTTACTTTTTGTCGCTTACATGAAGGAGCATAGGAGCATATCTCCTGCTACAGGCAGAAAATTTGATAAAGCAAAGTCCTGTATACATGAGTGACGAAAGAAAGAACATTATAAAATGACAAAAGAAAATTCCGGCGGAAAAACGCGGAATATTCGGAAATAAAAGAAAAACTTGAGTAAATAAATATAACGTAGGGTCGGTTTGGATATGCGATTTCTACAGAAATTTTGGGATGAATGCCCTGGAAATCGCCGTTGAATGAAATATCGGTAATTGAACTAATAATAGGAATGAATGTAGAGTTAGTATTAACTGGGTACGCCGATTTCTTTCCCGACATAATTTTTCTATTCGAGGAAGAACAACAGCAGAGTGAGTACGAAAAGATACAAAATAAATCGACAAACCCTCAAAAGATATGACATAAATTTACGAAGAAGGAACAGTTATTCTCTAGATCAAATCGGAAATGTGGGCCGGACACCAGTGGCTTTCCAAATACCATCGATAAGAATTGAAAGTGTAGATGCAAAGAATGTTGATATACGAACTGCCGATTAAGAAAAATGATGTTGTTTGATGATTTCTGAGCGTACTTTCGGTCGAAAAAATTACCCCCGTATGTAATTTTTAAAAGAAAACAACTACCGAAAGGTAAAAAATGTTCGCCCAATATGTACGAGCAAAATAAAGGGGATGGATGAATGATGAATTGATACTAGACCGTATTAAATGCGTCTGGAAACGTCGACCAGGCTTTAATACGAATCCTTACTTGAAATGATAGTTTTAGGGGTAATTCAACCGATGATGACTGTTGGTGGAATGTGTGATCAGATTATAATTTTTTGTGGAATGACATCTGCTCTTCAACCTCTAGATATCTCTGTACACCAAAAAAACTGGAAGGCCAAAGCAACACACAAGATTATATCATCTCTCTCTTTTTATGTTTAGCCTCCAGATCTACCGTAAGGTATTACTTCAGAGGATAAATGAGGATGATATGTATGAATATATATGAAGAAGTGTAATCTTGTATAGTCTCAGGTCGACCATTCCTGAGGTGTGTTAACCCAACCATCAAAGAACACCGGTATCCATGATCTAGTATTCAAATCCGTATAAAAGTCTGCCTTCACTAGAGTTAGAACCTTAGAAAATTATATCATCTGGTAAAATTAAGAAACTGTCTTTGATACAGATTTGTGAGTGGATTATTACAGCTCGGATCAGAAATACCGGATGTTTGATAAAAAAATTGTTCAAGAAATGCTGTCTTTTTACTGCTCTCAATGGAGGCGAGAATGGTTAAGGGATTACGAAGGTAACTGCAATTTTAGGAATGACCGAGTACTGATGACAGTATGTGAGGTAAATACCTACTATAATTGTTATACTTTTAATTAAATATTAACGGTACAAACTGAGTAACTGACAGTACGTAAATAACGAATAGTATCATAGTTTAATTTTCTATGATGATTTGTTTATAAAATGCAAAAAAGTAACATTTTTTACTTTTTAATTTTCCAAACCTGGAATTGCGTGGCAGATATATGGTAAAATTTATATGAAGGATTTTTTTCTTCTGCTATTAACTTATTTGTTTTGCATGGTCTTTATATCAAGGATACTTCCTCAGACGGCACATGCGCCATGAGTACAGTTTGAATTTATTATATTTATCTAATTTGTTTTGTTTAGTTGTCCTTAATAAAGGTTTATTATTATTACTATTATTATTATTCTAGCTTTTTTTTAGAATTTATAAAAGTTACTTTAACATTTTGTAAGAGTATAAAATATACCGGTACTTAAAAAAAACATTCAATAAGATAGCAAATTTAAAATTCAGAACTATAAGAAGCGCATAAGATTGTCTGAAGTAGACACTTAGGTACGTCATAAACAAAAAGAACATGGTTGTTTAAATAAATATTCACTAAACAAACTTATTTACATTGGTATACCGAAGGTTATTATTATATCGCTATCATTAAACGTATATTTTACAACATTAAATCATGACACGGCCTATTACAATTACATATCAACTACTCGACAGTAGCTAAATTCAAAACAATTTATCACAAGTGGATTGCAAACAAAGTGAAAGCAAATATTACGAAAGATTTGTAATAGATGCTTCTTGTCGTAAAGAGTCATCTTTTTACACAATTCACGATCTCATACGGTTGTTTGTTGTTTGTTACTGCAATTGCGAGAAAATTAGGTGAGAAGTTTTTTTTTTAATGTAATGGTAAATATTACAAGAATCGTGCAAACTGTTCCAATGATACATAAAACATAATTTATATATATATATATAATATAATACACACACACGGATATAGCCACTACTGTATACGTATAGGTAATATAGATAAAACAAATTGAGATAATGTTAGTTACGTCAGAATGTTTGTTATAATTTATTGGAAACAACACGCAAGTTTGATATGCTGTACGCATTTATTTGATTTGATTATAAAACAAAAATTAATAACCTATTATTCATTAACCTCATAAGAAAACATTTTAATTAAATCTCGCCATATCTGTTTGTTTGTAAAGGTGCTGGCTGGAAACTATCTAGTCTGGTAATTTTATGCTTATTTTCACGTTTCATTATAACAATTTCAGTTATATTACAGCTACTTATTAATCGCTATGGTTAAATGAGATGTCATTTTGTTCACAATAAAAGGCTTAGCAATTTATCTTTTAGTACGTTATTCGACAAAAAATAATATTTACTAAACTATTAATGATTATAAAATGTAAGTGGCAATAATTTTGGAATTTCCAAACTTATTTATTTTGTAGAAGTTGTTTTTTGGTATATATAAAATAAATTTCATTGAAATATCTCTCACTCCGATCTAACCATATAACATTTCATTGAAAAAACATATAATGTCGGACAGAGGGAAAATAAAGCGAGATAGGAGATTTGTACTCCAAATTTTATTTTGATTACTCTTGATTCCTTGAAGATATTTTAACGTATTTGGTGACATTTGAAAGGGGATGATCTCTAGTTGATACCAACAAAATTTGGTTTACGTTGGTTGAATATTTCTCTAGTACTTAAGTAATTAAAAAAAAAAAAAAGATACGGGATATTTACATAGTACATATAGTTATATTTTTTATAACATGTATGTATAAGCTTGTTCTGAGAGGATCTGATAGTCTGGATTGGGTAGTGATTACAGGATAAATAGAATCATGAGAAAATAAATCGAATAAGTATCCAGGAACAAAAACACAGTACAATTAAAATGTAAAAAATCCATGGTGTCCTCGTTAGTGATTTATTAAATTAACTTCACAACTAACGTCCACTTGTTATATCATATTCTGTGTGTTTATTTTAGGCTTTAAAAACAAAAGCTCAGTCCGTAAATAGATTTCAATTATTTTATTTTTAGAACAGGTAAGATGATGATTCATTTTTGTTTACCATATACATACATTTTTTGTTTGAGTTATTATATACGTCAGCATTGATGATTTTATATAGACTTTCAGCTATAGAACTGAATTAATCGTCAAGCAAAACTCATAAAATAAACTGAGATTGGTTATATTACAAAAACTATTTATTATGTCACTCAACAAAGGAACAAAAACAACTTCAAAATTAAATGAAAACAGACGAAAAAGAATGTCTTCAAACAAATGACTAAATATCGTTGTAGGAATTTGTTCAGTTATAAAGAATTCTTGTGAACAGAAACTTTGTTAATATAGGTAAATATTTCATATTTTGTAAAATTTATACTTGTAAAATATAATTTTATAAACTAAAATGAATAAGTTAGTTGCTAACTTATGTAACTACCGAGAGGGTTGCGTAGAATCAGCTGATTGGAATTCTTGTTTGTTTGGTTTCGTGGTAAATTTGTGAAAATGTCGTCATCTCAAACAACTTTGTGTGTGCAACCTTGATGAAAGCTAATTACATTTTTTTTTTTAACCTCCGGGACCACCGTTAGGTACTGCTTCAGAGGATAAGATGAATGATTTGTATCGCGTGTGAAAATGCCATGCCTGACCGGGATTAATTACATTATTAATTATAATATTAAATTACTAAAAAAAAGTGTAACTAATTAACATTCATGAATTTAGCGTACTAACAACAACAAAAACCTTTACAACGAAAACTTTCAAAATATTGAACATTTTTAGTTGTTTCTTGAGCAATGATTTTTTTTTAACACAGCTCTAACCTCAATGTTTTCCTTTTTTATCCCCAAAACATAAATATAATTATAGATAAATCGTACGAACAAATAAGTCGTTCGAGAAGTATAAATCGTTCGTGCGCTGCGCACAGTTGCCCAGCTGTCCGGCGCACCAAGTGGTGTCTTCTGCACCAGTAGCAGCTGAATTAAAAATGTGAGCACATACATCAAACAAACAATAAAGCAGTTAATTCTATATGGATTTGAATACAATATCGTGGATACCGGTGTTCTTTGGCGGTTGGGTTTCAATTAACCACACATCTCAGGAATGGTCGACCTGAGACTGTACAAGACAACATTTATACATATCATCCTCATTCATCCTCTGAAGTAATACTTTACGGTAGTTCCAGAGGCTAAAAGAAAAAGAAAAAAACCACGCATCATGCTTTTTTATAGGAAAGGATATAACTTATTTTTTTTATCATATAATGAATTTAATGATGTAATCAATATTTTTCTATAATGATACGGATGGATGTAATTTATTTTTTTTATTTTTCTATGAAATCAAAAGAATAGTTATTTATTAACAATAATTATAATTTTCGTAATCTTTTATTAAAAAAAAATCCCACACTTGTCTTAATCTTTACATCTCTCTTAACGTTCTTTCATCATACGTTTTAACGCGTAATTTAAGATTCAAGAGAAAGGTTTTTTTCTTTTATTAGCAATTTGTTTTTTAAGTCTTCTCATATTTCGACAAGTTACAAAACTAAAAAGAGGAAAACAATACATTTTTCTGTAAATTGAATCTAGTCAAAAAAATTAATAAAATAAATTAAAAAAAGCATTGAAAACAACAAAAAAAATAATTTTCCATTACGCTGTCAATAAAATCTTTGAACTTACTTTTTGAAAACGACGCCTAATTCGCACAAATTTCGTAATCCGCATCTCGTGTACTCATAATTCATTGTATTCCTTCCTCAAAGATTATACTGAGAGCATAGTGAGAAAATAATTATTTCTTTTTCAGTGCAATTTTTTTAAATTTATTTTTTATAACTTTTTGAAGTAGGTTCAGTTTTTTAATCGTTTTCTTTTTTTATATTTTTTTGGGCTTAAAATCATATTACTATACAAATTAGATGATTCCATTACATTAGTATGTTACTTTAGTAATGTATCTGGGCTGTTTAATTACGTGGGGGATAATAAGCTTAATTTCTTTCTTTTTCGTCATTTATCATTTTGTTTGATAAAAAAAAAAATACTTTGGAAGATTTTTTTTTTAAATCTACCTCCACCTTACTACATAAAAACTATATTTTTTTCTATATAAAGTTTCTTTATTTATCGCTATTGTTTTTGTTGATGTATTTTATTTTTCAATCTTATGCTGCTATGATGCTTAAGTATTTGTACTAACCGGTTCATGGAAAAGAATATCGGGATTTGAATCTGTTATAATATCTCTTGTATAAGGTGCACAGGTTGATTTAAGAGCAAATAGGAAAATTTTACTCGCCATCGCGCGCATGACCGTAGATTGATATCCCATCTTTCCGCTTACAGCACCAATGGCGACTCCTAAACAGAAAACCTTCTTTGTCTTGTAGTTTGCTAAACGTGAATTTATAGTTACAGTTCGGCGTATGTTCCGTAGAAAGTTTAATTGTGATCCTCCAAGTAACAATAAGATTTTTCGATGGCATAATCGCTTCGAATCGACTGGAGACCTGCGTAAAGAGAAGTGTATGGGACGACCGCGGTTATCAGAAGAGAATTTTGAACGTGTGAAGAAGGTCTTTCATGCATTTCTGTTAGAAAGGCCAGCCGCCAACTAGCAATGTCGGTGATGACAGTGTAGTGTTTTGAGGAAACGTTTACATATAGTTTATAGCTGTAACTGGGTTTGAAGCCTACCGAATATGATGTATGTGCCGACTTCACGATCGACATATTACAGCATGAAAATACACCTTCTTGATCGTATTATCTTCAGTGACGCGTCAACATTCCACCTAAGTGAAAAAGATAACGCACTTAATGTCTGTGTCTGGAAGTCAGAGAATCCCCAACAACTCTTATACCGCGAAAAGGACTATCCAACATTAAATGTTTTCTGTGCGATATCCCGATGACAAGTTTATACGCTTTTGCTTTCGCTGAACCAAGTGTAACTGGCGTTGCTTTTTTGGGTATGCTGCGTACGCAGTTCTTTCTTCACGGACCCGATGACAAAACTTGTTTGTGATGGTCTCCGAGGTCACCCGATCTGATCACAATGTTATTTTTTCCTTTGGGATATGTGGACCTCCGCTATCTACTAACCTACTCCATTGAGGCACAAAATTGAAGCAGCTGCCGGTTCCATTACTCAAGACAAACTGGTTTAAGTATTGGACAAACTCTTCTGTCGGTTGAATGTGTGCCCCGTGAAGTAAGGTGCTCACATTGAACAACTGTAGAGAAAAACTGTGAGAGCTTTTCTTTCATTTTATTTGTTCTCTTTACTGTAATCAAAGTCAAAAGATATAAACAGCTTTAAAAAGCCGATATATTTTTTGTAGACCTTGTATTTTGGTTGTTCAGTTGTTCCCTATTTTGGTGCAGATTCATAGGCTTATTATAAAATATAATTTATTTAAATCTATTTGAATTGTTTTTTTTTCTTTATTTAATAATTAAGTGGGAAAATGTGGTTTTGTATATATATATATATATATATATATATATATATATATATATATATATATATATATTTAATTGGTTTTAATAAGGTAATGCAATAATAAACACTAGAAATAATTTTTATAACAGCTGACTTTGATAAACTGAATGCCACATAATGACTAGCAAATCTAAGCAAATTTTATATATATATCTATTATTTTTTTTTATTAAAATAATTTTAATAAGAAAATAAAAAACTTTAAATACCTTGGAGAAAAATAAAAAAGAGGCAGTTAAGATAATAGCAGAAAAATTTAAAAAAGCTTTTATGAAAATTAAGGGTTTACGTAATAAAAAATATTTATCAAAAAATATTAAATTTAGATTCTACATTGCAGTAGTACTTTGTAGAAAAGAAACATTATTTTTAATCGGATCTACTAGTTCAGTAGAAAATTTAGAAAAGAAAAAAAGAAGAATTCTAAGGAAAATAAAATGGATCCTACAATTAACAAAAAATCGAAATTATAGATTCTAGAAAAGATCTAGAAGAAATAGCAATCAAACGAGAGTTAATATTTGACAGAACTTTAGAAAAAAAGTTAAAGAATTTAAAAGTTTTTACGAAAAAACATTAAAGAGCATCTAAAAGAAATAAATGGTTAGAAGAAAGGAAAAAGGCCATCTATGAAAATGTGAGAGAACACTTAAGAAATATAAAAAAATAACAAAAAAAGAAATAGTTAGCTTTTCGTGGTCCAAAGCTTGCTGGTAACTAAGAAATAAGAAGAAAAAAACGGTTCCAATATTTCACATTGGGTTTGCTAGATAAATATTGTTTGGAGAAATTTTTAATTCATAAATTAATTATTCTAAAAAAAATTGAGTATTATTTTACAGTTACCATTAAATTAAAATATTAAATCTATTTGAGTGTTATTTCAGAGTTTTTGTGTGTAAAACACGAAAGTAAATAATTTTACTTTTGATGAGTGGGTGTGCAGGAAGAAGCAGTTTAAATCTAGCAGGTCGGTTTTGCCCCCAAGGACAGTGCTGTATCGGTAGAGTAGGGTCAGCGGCTTCTGAAATGAACTCGAGTCAGCGATCGGTATATAAATGTATTGTACGCTGTAAGAAGTTGCTCCCGCTATAAAGATGTATCGGTTTTGTGAGAAAGTTGCGTTTTCTGCTCCCTTTGGCCGCTCATTAATAACAAAATTGATAGTAATAACAGGTTGGCACTAACATACGATAACGCATCCTCTCTTTCATAAGGTATTTATAGATTACTATATTAAGTGTACGTATCGATTTAATTTATTCAGCCGGTGAAAACAGATTAGGTCGAGAACAAGTTTCCGCTTGTTCCCGTATCTGGTGTTCCGTATCGAACGAGTATCTTTAAATTGGCTACCGTTCAGTAGAAAAGAACAATATGTAGCGGCCCTGCGGCACGCTGCAATAAAGAGCTGCAAGGAAGGAGAGCATAGCCTATAAAAAGAAAAGCGAACTAATCGCGGAAGAAGATGACTGTTAAGATAGCCGGTGTTTATTGCGTTAGAGCACCTGACGAAGCACCTGTTGTCCGACGCTAATACTACATTGTCGCCCGCCTCTGTGCTTCCTTGTCTTCCACTATCATACTTCTGTTTATATAACAAAATAACGTATGTACAACAAACTATTTCATTATTATATCTACAAAAATAAAAATATTAAGACGAGTAAAACTTAGAACTTATTTATTTATTTATTATGTAGATTTTTTAATTCGTGATTGTAAAAACCATCGTTCAAAAATTCATTATAAATATTCCTTGATTAAAACTTTCTTGTGACAAAAACCGATAATCTATAATGTAATTCATTCAAATCAATTAAAATTATTTGCATTCCCTAGTTATAAATTTGTATTAAAAAGAATAATAAAAATAAAAATAATATATTACTAGCTAAACATCGATTTGAAATTTCAAAATAATATTATATGAAAATCTATTTGTGTTCATTTTTAACAATCTTCTTTAAAATGTGTTCATAATTTCATAAAAAAACTGTTAAGTGAATAGAAGATTGAAACCATGTGTGTCTTTTAAATATAAAGAAAATTTTCTATATAAGTTATTTTGTCTTAGAACAGTTAAATTAATTTCGTTTGCAACAAAAAAATAAACTGTACAAACTGTTGATCCCGTATGAAGTAAAATGTTATCTTGGGGGCTTCCTCAAAAAGTCGGAATAGATTTTCAAGATACAAAAATGAATTATCAAATCGTTGTTTTGTACCCATACGTATGAATCATATAGACCGATATTTAAAAATTAAGCTAAATTAATTCATGTGTTTATACTAATGAATGTAAACAATCTTTGCTAAAAAGAAAATTTGTGTAATTTACCGCATATATTACCTTTACCAAACCAGACAATAGAACTGTATTCGTGTAACATAAACCGTATTTTGTCTTGCTACAAAGTACCTTATTATGTTTCCGTTATAATTTTTAATAAATTATCGAACTGTTTAAACGTTCTTCCCAGTAATTTACTTAAAACAGAATTCATTAATTTTCTTTTTATCATTAAATAATACGAATTTAAAAATAGTATAAAACCCTAATTTTTTCCTTCACGTTAAACATATACGTTAATATGATCTCAAATAACTTTAATTAAAGCCTTCTGAATTGGGTTTTTTCTGTAGCATTATTAACATAATCGTACTTAGTATCACCCGTAATTACTCATGTGCTTATATTAAATAATTAATACATGTACTTTAATCAAGTTTATTTTTCATTTTATAATTAATAATGTATTTTTTGTACCTGTTCAGATCAAGATTTTACCACGGTTTCATTGATCCATCCAGGCAAATGTCTGGGCAGTTCCTTTGTTATCCGTGAAATGTTAAGCGATTGACTTTGTTCCTTTGTTAAGCGTTCAACTGACGCTTTACAAAATCGCATTAATGACTTTATTCGCAGTTACAGACGCGTAAAAATTAATCGTTAGAAAAGGATATGATATCTACAATGCGAGTGTCGGCACTCATACATTGTGTCGGCGACTCATGCGAGTGTCGGTACATTCTATTAGCTATGATACGATGAATTACCGCAAAACCTGTTTGAAGTGGATTCCGAGACAACCCATTAGAAAGATAATGAATTCACATCTGTACGGAAATTAAATAACGTTTTTAGCGGAAGGTAATACTTTTTTAGATCGCATAAATACTGTGATGAGACTCGGATTTATAATTTTGATCCGTTATCCAAACGTTAGAATATAGAATAAAAATATCCAAGTTCACCGGCCAGAAAAATAATCAAAAGTTCGGTAAAATGATGCTAAACACCGGGACTTTGAAGACCCAATTTATTGCAATTGTTTGGAAGAGCATGTATAATCAACATCGAGTACAACTGTGATTCGCTTGAAAAAGAGGTAAAACCCGTAATAATAATGAAACGTCCTAGTTATATTTCAGAAGCTGTAATTCTTATGAATGATATCATCCCCTACTGCTCAAAAGTTAGGAGAAGGTATTTAAAAGTTCGATCTGAAGGTCTTACCACACGACTTAACGAACCCGGTCTTGCACCATGAGATTTTTTTTGTTTAGTTATCTCAGTGTTTTTCCGTGTCACTGATCCTTCGGCAACAATGACCGGGTCTAGAATGCGATACAAGAGTGGCTCAGACCCGAAAGTAAACGATTCATTACTAATGGAATAAGAAGGCTCACAGAAAGATGGGACAAGTGTCTATGTAGCAGAGATTATATTGAAAAATAATTGTAGTTTCATGTCACTGAATATTAAATAATTATTTTACAATTATTTATCACTTAACGACCTTCATCATTTTTGAATAAGATATTTTTTAAAGTCAAATGAGAGCATTATTAATTTTAAAATTTTATGTTAGGGATCATAATTTTATAAATATTAAAAGAGAAGGGCATATTTTATAGTGTATATGTTATATAAAGTTGTATTTGTCAAAATTTAAAGAAATTTTTTTTTAGATTTTTTTGAAAGCAAATTTTCTATTTGTAAATATATATTTTATAAACATATTCTTATAAAACTTATAGGAATATTTATGATATCAAAAGAGAGCAAAATACTAATTTAAAGAATTATAGTATAATCAATTTTTCAATTAAAATTGCATTATACTGAGTTCAAATGATTTCTAATCAACACATTTTGTTTTATTCAGTGTATGCATGAAATGTAGGAGAAAATCATAATAGTTATTTAAAATAATTTATTCTATGGAGATAGTTATGTATTTTTAACATTTTGTTTGCTCTTTGCTCGGAATTTTAAACTCAAAAACAAACATTAAGGAGTAGTGTAAAATGACCTTTTTCTTCATTAATTTTGTCAGAAAAATTTCAGTAATTAAATGTAATTTCATTCAAAAAGAGAAAAGTAATAACGGAATAAAATTATCGTCAAATTTTTACCATTACTACTCGTATAAAGCAAATTATTACACTTTACACTAGTGTAGTACGTTTACACATCTTTCTTCATCAATTATAAACTAATTCATTTTATCTTAGAATTATATTTAAATTAAGAATTTATAAATATTATCAAATGTATATTTGATGATGACAGAAACAAAATAGTTGTTGACAACGAAAATTTATTTCAATAATTTGGAAAAAGATTAATATATATACTAACGTAATAGATATTAAATCGCGGTAAGGTTTACGTTACAATAAAATAATGTGAAGAGGTTTGGAATCACACACGCATCCAAAGAAGGCTTACGCCTACACTCATTTCTTTTGGTAAAGCGCACAATGGAGATGAAAAAACCTACGCATTATAAGATGTTTCGAAATAATAAATGAAACCTTTTTTTTTTCAAACGATGCTAAGGACAACAATGGTTCGTGACTGTACGTTCTATAAACTATAGATGCATCCATGATTTAAATTAAAGATAGCCTATGAATTGAAAGTTAATTAGTAAAGTAATTCATTAACATTTTAAATATTAAAATCATTATTGTATCACTCACAATTATTCTGTGTTAAACTTTTAGATATACACTGTATTACTGCTGGGATATTGAATTACTGCATTATCAAATTTCGAAAGAAATTTGATTAATTCCTAACTTTAATGAACTTCCCTGGATTTTCAGTTCGAGAGAGGATAAACCTTTCTCATGAAAATTTATTAAAATACTCCAAATAAATCTTCAACTTCCTTCCATTTTTACTAGAAAATATTTAAATATTTAACATTTTTACTATAAATTACTCTGCTGAGTTAATTTTTTATAAATTCTGACTAAAAATTTACTATTGATATTATATCTTTGCCGATGATTTTGAAGTTTAAATATTTACCATACAATACCATTAAAAATAAAAAGATTCGTCACTAAACCTGAAAAAGACGATTTTACAAAGCTTTGAACTACAAAACCGACATTTTGCATGTATAATATGAGCAAAATCTGTAGCCAGTGATTATCTTGAAGAGTAATGATATTTTCTTTGCCATAATTTTTTGCAGTCATTCGTCATTTTAATTACTGAATGACCCTCGTATCCTCGTATTTCATGATTATTTAGATCAAGAGTAATTATTTTACAACCTTACCCTTTTCCTCTACATACACACAAATATATATACATATACTTTATATTATACTTTAAATAGATCACTATTATACTATTACACTTCATGCTATCACTATTATTTCTAAATACAATTCGAATTTTTTAAAATTTTTCCACCATATTGTTCAGAATTAAATTCTCTGCAAGTTTTCTTTTAACGTTTTATGTGTTTATTACCCATCTAATAAAGTTATTGTTTGTCAAACATAAAAAAGGGTTTTACCCCAATTTATTGGTTTTCATTCCCGATTTCTAAAACTACTTCAGGTACGGTTCTAGGACCAATTTTATTCGATTTTCCAGGTCAAAAACTATAAGAAATCACTAACTCTGCACCTTAACGTCCAAAAAAATGTCAGAACGCCCCATTTTACCGGGTTAGCTGAAATTCGAGCGAAATTTTTCATTAACCGTAACTCGTAAACGAAACATTTTGGAACGTATGTTTCTGCGAACTTTTCCCATTATTTTCACGAGTAGAATAAGTTACGTGTGTACAAGTTTCCCTTGTACACACGTGCATGCCTATATTTCTATACGGTACCTATAATTCTTGAACGGTGTTAGTGTAATATACCCAAAAACAAAAAAAAAGTTTTAAAATTATATTTTAATTGTGTGAAACAGAAAAATGTAAATAGATTCTCATTTAAAAAAAAGCTGGGAAAGTGTTTCATAACCTTCCAAGCTTTGCCGTTGAGAGATTTTTAAATATGCTATAGGATTTTTATATATTAAGGACTGTGTGTAAGATTCTGAGTATCACTGCGGAAAAGATGAAAATATTCAGTAAAAAAATTTAGGTTCGATTTGATCCTCTTGATCAAATGACATTTTTACCTTAAAATTAATGCAGTATTAGAAGTATAATTGAGAAAAAAATCATAGTTCTTAATATTTCTAAATTTGGAATCTAGTAAATAACAAATTTAAATGACCTGAAGTATATTTCTTTTCTAAGAAAATATTTAATTAAATCACACGCACTAATATAACATTTGTTTAATGATAGGAGGAAAATAATAAATGTGAAATCGGTACCATTTTATCCTCTTGTATGTAGGAATGCTGACAGGAAATTATGCAGTCTGCGTATGAAAGTTTTATGCCTGTTTTCATGCATTTTTGCGTTACACTTAAACAATCTCAGTCATCGCAACTGTTTATAATTGATCTGAATTTATGAGGTATCATCTTTTTTCACAATAAAAAACTTTACATTTTATCTAATAAAATATTATTTTATAAAACTAGTATTTAGGGAGACTTTAATGACTAAAGATTTTAATGGACTATTTTGAAATTTTCAAAGGCAAAATTTTTAAACTACTGCAAAAGACTAAAATGGTAAAAAAAAAAACTATGTAAAAAATGTTGTTGAGTTTAAATGTTTAATGTTTAATTAAAATGTTTAATGAATTTCATTAAAATATATCATTTCC
The DNA here is from genome assembly GCF_047948215.1 of Lycorma delicatula. Lineage (NCBI taxonomy): Eukaryota > Metazoa > Arthropoda > Insecta > Hemiptera > Fulgoridae > Lycorma > Lycorma delicatula. The sequence continues at coordinate 154,314,260 of NC_134456.1, read as the reverse complement.
TATTAAAGATATATTATATTTTTATTAAAAAAACACAAAATGGCAAACATAATAAAGTAAAGCTACACAGGCATTAATCTAGATGACGTTTTTAATAATCCTGATGTTTTGAATCAGTCCTTTTAGTTTGGTCAACACCTCCAAGGATATTCTGTTTAAAGGCGTGGAAAGGAGTGGGGTTCAGAGTGAAATTAAAGCGAGTTACGGATTTGTCCACATGCACTTTTTTTGATGTTCTGAATCAGTCTGTTAAGTTTGACCAACACCTCTATCTCCCTCTTCTATGTAAAAAAAATCAATTTTAGAAGAATTTATTTTGAACCAGTCCAGAGATATTATCAAAATACAGGCCAACATATATACATGTTTTTTTTTTTTTACGTTATTTTGGACTCGGAGATCGTGAAACGTCAGCGTTCGCTAAAAAATAGAACATCAAAATTTTGAATCGATCTATACACTTTCACTTTATAGCTTAATATAGTAGCAACAGAGCTACAGCCTGGCAAGTAGAAATTAAAATTCGCTGACAAACGGAAATATAGAAGTAAATTGAGAAATATCAATAGTACACTTATTATGGTTGGGGAAATTAAGAAAAATTACGATTTCATAATTGTTTGTTTCTCTTATAGTTTTAGTGATCCTAATGGTGACATACTTAAAAATCAATATTCCGAATTTTATTTATATAAGAATGAAAACCATTGGATTTTTCAAATTTTAGACAAATCATATTTTCGTAAATGTCATACTGAACTATTATATGAAACTTGGATTAGCTCGCCAGTAGACAAGCTACCATGACGGCACTTGCCGAACCGAAAATTTTACAATCATAAATCCAAATTACGTTTGAAAAAATATTTCTATATTATAGTGTTTTTGGAAAATGTTAAACAGCGTTTATCTATAAGATTATAAAGGAATTTTGTTCCGTTAGGTATTTTTTGTCGATAGAATTGTACTCGTGTGGCTCAAGTTAAGACATTTTTTAATGTTTCAAGTGTTTTATAACATTTTACATTGCAAAATAGAGTAGTTATTATTGAATATTGGAAATAACTTTTTTAGACAAAATATGTATTGATTTTAAAGATTTTGACAGACTTTCTTCTTGATTAATTTCTAATTTTGGAAAGTCCGGAATTTCTTTCCTGTTTTTCCAAAATCTTTTTTAACTTTTATCATATCACACGCTTTTAATTATTCTTTCTAAATAAATGAAAAGGATTTTCTTGGAAGTTTTATTATCGCACGTACTTAAATTATCAACTATGCATGTCGATATTTTTCACGTATCTTTAAATCTCTGGTACAGCATTTGTGTAGGAGGGAGAGCAGAGTTTTTATATATATATATTAAGCGTATCATCCTTTATAAAACAAAAATATTTCCTCTAAAAATCTCTGTTTTTTTATTTAAAGTTCTTTTTAAAAACCCGTGTTGATCATCGTCGAACATTTTTCAGCGTAAAATGCTTCTGGATGAATCTTTATATTCAAACTCTTTAATTTTGCATTTATAGGTATTTCAGTTGTTTATTTGTGTTTGTTACACTATAAGCAAATACCATTGTCTTCTCCCAATTTTTTAGGACTATTTTTTTACCGTTTCATCCTATATAGTTTTTCCGAGGTATTTAAAGCATTTTATATTTTTTATTTTTCCATAATTGGTTTTAATAAACGTAAGACATTTTGATATTTATAATATATTACTTTTTTTATGAAAATATATTTGTAGACCAATTCTTCCGATTATTTCTTTTAAATTTATATTTGATCTGTTTGCTATTTTTTGCATCGTTCAACAATATTACCAAATTTCTCTGAAAAGTCGAGACGATTAAAATCGTGCAGGATCTAAACGGGATTAGAGTTTTGTTCAACATGTAGTTGAACATGTATATGTAGTTTTCGCTTTTTCTATGAGGCAATTGGAAAGTATTCTTTAGAGTCCATTATCTTGTCTTACTCCCGTTTTTGAGGGGAAAATATTAGAAATTTCACTTAAAAATTTAACTTCAGAATTGTTAGCGTTTCTTTGATTATGTTTCTTTTTTTATTATCCCATCGAATTTTTTAAGTATTTCAAAAGGGATTGTTGATTTACCGAATCGTATGCTTTTTCTTAAGTTAACTAAAACCACTACATAGTTTTAGTTGTTTTTTCGAATAAGTTTAACAGAAAGAATTTGTACCGCACAAGAACGAGACATCCTAAATTAATTTGATATTCTACTAATTATATTTCTATTTTGGGTTTATTCAAAATTTTTAATTTTTGTTCTCTTTGGGTAGTGCATTACTTTTTATGAATTGGATAATACAAAAATATTCTCCAATAATTTTTACATCTATTTTATCTTCTTCTTTTTTTTTGTGAAGAAGGAAAATAATAGGTGATTTTTATTCAAGTGGAATATTTTCCATTTCCCATTTATTTAGAATATTTAAAAAAAAAAATATTGCAATATTTATTATTTTTCATTTGTATTTTATTAAAAAAAAATTGTTATTCATAATTTTTAGCAAATAAAGATAGAAATTAATTTCAATATAAATAACTGAAATAAAGTAAAAGGTAAAAATAAAACTCGTATATTATTTTTATTTTGAATTAAAACTCTTGTAAATAAAATAGGAATTTTAATCTTGTTTTGTTTGTTTAAATTCCGTATAAAAGCTTTTCTGAAAGTCATATATTGAGATAATACAGTCGTAAATAATACGATTTCATTAATAAAAAAAGAAATATTACATTACAAAAGAAGTATTAGTATTTTTTCGTTATTATTTTTTTTAATAATATATCTGATGTGGTAATACATAAGTTGTAATAAGAAGCTTCATGTTTTGACCAAGAAATGCTTCACCTGTTTTAATTTCATTCAGGGTCAGGAATTATTCAGCTTTTGTTGTTACTGTATTGTAATACTGGTGTTATATTAATACTCGTAAATTAATGACTTTCAGAGTTGTTTTCTATTCAAATATTATATCCTCTTAAGAATTTTATAATAATAATGATAATAGTATAATACTTATGTCAATCTTAATTTTTAAACTGCCCTATATCTTTTAAATTTAATATATTATATATATATATATATATATATATATATAAAACCATCTTTTCATTATTCATAGTTAATTGTATAGAAAGACCAATCGTGTTTAAATAATATTAAACGAAATGTTCATTGTTGAATATTGCAAATCAAGTGAAGGAGAAAGTGGTCAGTAGAAAGCGGGAGGCAATAGAACGCCGTTTATTATATTCTATTACTATCAATATTATTATTACTTATAGTTAATTGCACTAGTTATGTGTGGGTGCGCTTGATTCATGAATAATAATAATAAAATTTAATTAATACTTGTCTTCTAGAACATTTTGTAAGTACTAGTAATTTAGTTAGCACATGACTGATGTATTTTTTATTGATAGGAAAAATAGCCTACATTAATTAAATTTGTCAAATTTAATCAATATATTACAAAATTAAATTATTAATAAACTTAAAAAAAATAAATTTATTCTACAAAGAAGTATAGTGTTTAATTAAACAATTCTTTAAAAAGCCGGAAAGAAAGCTGTATAAGAGGAACCCCGAGTATTTATTCTATTGAAATTTCATAATTTTCTGAAAATGAAGAGTAGTAATTTATTTACTACTTACACTGATAAGTTATGTAAAGATATATCTAAATTTATTTCAAAAAAGCTGACAATAAAGTTGAAATATTTTCATGGCATTGGTTATTTATTCTTAAGGAAAGATATACATGAAAATAAATCAAAAATGTTTAAAAAATTTTAAAAATCGATATTTTTAAACTCTGATCGGCTCCGTAGCGACAACATTGCCTCAAAAATATTTTTTCTTTTTCAGTTTAACCTCCGGAACAACCGTAAGATATTGCTTTAGAGGATGATATGTATGAATGTATGAAGTGTTGTCTTGTACAGTCTGAAGTCGACCATTCCTGAGATGCGTGGTTAATTGAAACCCTACCACTAAAGAACACCGGTATCCAAGATCTAGTATTCAAATCCGTAGAAAATGAACTGCCTTTACTGGGATTTGAACCTTGAAATCAAAAATATTATTTTGCGGTAACTTGCAATACTAATATGCCTAGGAAAATATTAAAAAAAAAAAAATCAGTTAATGAATATCCATTAATATAGAAGGATAACGTTTTCAATTTTTGGGGAAGGGGGAATTTTGTAGCCAAATGCTTTTTTAAAAATGGTTAAGATAAACATGCACGCATGTACTTACTGTAAAGTAGAATTATATTTGCAACATTTTGAGAAAATTGATCCCAAAAAACTACTACCTCACCCACTAGAGATATCGACCCCAAAATTTTACCAAAACGTTACCTCATATAACCCAGCCTGTGTAAAAAAATTCATCAAAATCGGTTTATCCAGTCAAAAGTTATTAAACTTCAAATACGCCAACACATTTACATATGTACGTATCTACGAACATTACTCTCTTATATGTTTTTGGTTTTTGGGTCATGAAACTTTGAGAAATGAAAAAAATCTCTTACCCCATTTTTTGACGGATTACCATATTTTCCTTCCATAGCATAGATCTAGAACTATGATTTTAGAAAAATAAAACGATAATTTTATTACAATCTTTATTTTGAATATAACTTTCAACAGTTTGAAATTACAAATCGCAGGCAACAAATGATATTAGAAAGAAGGAGGGTAAAAAGAGTTAAAAAACGATTTAGAATCCACTTAGATATAAAGGGAACTAAAAGTGTATAAACTTTTAAGAGATATTGAATAATGTAACAAAATGATTCTACTCTTTGAGAAATGCTTTGTGATACGGGACCCAGGTAATCGTACCACCCCACCTCCTTGACTGACTGTAATTGGAATTAAATGGCATCGAAACTTATATTCATAAATCATAGTAAAAATTTCGTAAAAATCAATTAATCCACCCTGAAAATATCAAACAAAATCATAACTGAATACAAGAAAATATCCTATATTTTTTTCTCAAATCTGAATGAAATCTCGGTAACGAAAGTGACATATAAATGTAACCGATTATCTAATTAATACAAGGATGAGACTTTGGGTCCAGAAATGATTTTTTTGGGTACCTGAATAAGACAAAAAACCAACAGAAGGTACCTTAGCTACTTAAAGGGCATTTAGTTGTGTGAAAATATTTACTTACCCTTTCAGTAAAATTTTAGTACTATGGTATTGGTATCTCCCTGACTCCTTGACCAATTATGACCAATATCAAATGGCATTAATGCCCCATATACAGAAATTATCGTGCCAAATTTCAACCAAATCCGTCCATCTAAATTAGCGATATTAAGCAAAAATACAAACCAACATACTCGTACACACATACACCCTTTCAATGCTAAAATTATATTTTTTGATTAAATCTTACCAAAACATTAAGATGTACCCGAATGCAAAATTTGACAAAATTAGTACATTTTCCCTTTCTTTAACGTATATTTTAAAGTAGAACTAGGTAGACGAGAGTAATTCTGAAATCAGTTTTCAATTAAATCATTTAAAAAAAAAAATACCAGTATGATTTCGCAGAAGAAACAATTTTTTACTTTTTAAAGAAAAAAAGTCTACGGGTAGTGTAACTGAAGTACAAGTTAATTCTGGCAAAAGATTATTTTTATTATACTTCTTTATTAGCGAGGAGTGTAATGATAAAACTTTTGCAAGAGATTTCTGTTCACAAATTTTTGGGGAAGCGGTATCCTACATAGATTAAATAGCACAAACATGCTATTTTTTTGTATCGATTGATGCAATAATATTTTTTTTTGTTGAATAAAACAAGTAAATAATGATTTCTGTTTAAAGGTTCCGAATAAATATCATAAAAAAATATTTATTACTTTTTAAAATAGTAAATTATTTTTTGTATATTTTACATCAATATCTTTGTGAATAATAAAAATAGATAAACTGCCATTACGGGTAAACAAAAAAACATTGAACATATTTATTAAATTAAAACGTTCTTTTTTCCATTGAATTAAATTGAAATTCTTTAGACAATGGTATTTCCTTGCTTAATATCAATTTACTATTATTTAACGTCTATTCTTTATCATAATAGATTTGTTTTAGCACAATATAATATCTGAACTAAAACCGGTGCAAAGTTATTTGATTTTCTCTTAGAACAGACTGTAGATAGTAACATGTACTGAGAGTGCATAACAAAATTTACATCTCAGTAAATAAAGAGTACGGTCAGACAGACAGACAGACATACTTACTGCCATTATATCAACCGGTACAACTAGACAATGGACAAGAGACATTTCAACTTGTGTCTACTAATCTTATTAGTTTTCTTATTTTAAATCACAATTTCAGATGAATAATAAATATTATTCTGTGTAGAATGTATTTTACAAATGATGAAACAAATAATGCTTAAGATATTATAAACATCTCAATCTAACACCCTTATTATCCTTTTCATATAAAAAAGAATAAATACACTAAATTGCAGATCTCCGTGGCGCGAGAAGTAGCGACTCGGCTTTTTATCCCGAGGTGCCGGGTTCGAATTCTGGTCAAGCATGGCATTTTCATACCCTACAAAATTATCATTTCACATTTCAACTCATTCGCTGAAGCAATACCTAAAAGTGTAGTCCCAGAAAATAGCAAATTTAAGAAAAAAGAAAATTGTAATTATTCTTAAATTATTAAATATAATAATTATATAATTAATTACTTCTAAAATTATTTGTAGTTATTTTTAATTGCTTATTATTATTATAAATGTTTTTACAAGTTTTTTAAAAGCTCTATAAAACCACCTTCCGCAGACATTTTTTTCGTCCATTTCTATTATGAAACTGAAAATTTTAATTCACGAACAGCACTATATTTTACACAAATATCGCATATGTCAACGTCTTCAAGAAATGATTTTGCGTATGGGTACGCGTGTTCGGTGGACATGCTCCAGGGATGGTTGAACGGTTACGAACAGTTACGTCAGGAAACTTTCCTGGCTGGGACTAGCTTACCGTTCCGAAAAATTTTGTTTTTCATTTACTGCTGGACGAAGAAGCTTAAAACCTTCAAGTTTTGCCAGGAGGAGCTGGAAATTAACCATAACACAAATGTTGATCGGTGCAATTATATACTTGAGGTTTGTACCTACATTATAAACAATCTCATAGTAATAGAAGGGCTCGGCTTATAGTTGAAATAGAAGAGAGCTTGCTTTCACCTCAGAAACATGTCTTTATCCGTGACTTATTTTTATAAAAACATTCATTTATGATAATTATTTATTACGAATTAAAATAAGTCTTTTATTCCAATATTTTCCTATCTTAAAATAACTACGTAACTTTTTATCATTTAAGCTTGTAATTTAATTTTTCTAATAATGAATAGTATAATTGTTTAAATTAAATAAAAAATTGAAACAGAGAAAAAGAAGACAAAAATAAAAAATTAAATAATTAAAATAAAAAAGAAAATTTTTTAAACCAGTCAGATGCATATTTTTTTTTATAAAACTTTGAAGAAATAAGCGACAAATTAGTAAAAAAAATTATACAATTAAGGATCTAAAGGATAATAAAAAGATAATTTAAAAAATCTGATTAATAAAACAGTTATTTAATTTAAAACAATAAGATAACATTTTTTAAGTTTATTTACATCTGTGGCGCGAGTAGTAGCGTCTCGGCCTTTCATCCGAAGATCCCGAGTTTGAATTCCGGTCAGGCATGGCATTTTCACACGCTACAAATCATTCATCTCATCTTCTGAAGCAATACCCAACGGTGTATCCCGGAGGTTTAAAAAATAATTATTACCAAACAAATAATAATTTTTCCTTTTTTCTGTAAAAAATAGTTTTAACTAGTAAATCATACTCTTAATTTTTTAAAATTATTTAGTTAAAAATAAACTTCCGAATTACTTCCCCGGTTATGTAGTTATACTATTTAACTATATTCTGTATTAAGGAAAGAATGCTAATCAGTTCAAATTTTGCATAACGAAGTTTTCTGAGGTCTGTTCGGAAAGTTTTCATACTGACAAGAAAACACAGGAATTTTCAGAATTAAAAAAAAAATTAAAGATGTTACGATGCAGCACGATACATTTACTATCAACTAATAACTTTTTAACATTTTTATATGTTAAATTTAAGGTATAAAACTGTATTTAATGCACATTTTCTTATTTTGAAGATTTGGACAAATATTTGTCCAAATCAGCAAAATAAGCCGTTTTTCAGTTTTAATCTCATCTGAAAAAAATCTTTGTCCCCCGAGCTATTTCTTGAAGTTTGAAAACAGGAAATTATAGTTGGAAGTGACATCCGGCAAATTTGGCGTATGTGGAAGCTCTTCGAAGAGTAGGGCATGGGGTTTTGCAGCAACAATTCGAAACGTGTGTGCAAGCGAATTATTGAGTAGAAAGAGCACCATTACTTTTTGCCAGATATGAATAATTAATCTGAATAGAACACTTAAATCGGACCAGTAGTTCAATTAAGATTAAAATCCTAGTAAAGGTTTTATGGACTTTTATGTTAATTTACTTTTTTTATGGATTTGAATACCAGATCGTGGATACCGGTGTTCTTTGGTGGTTGGATTTAAATTAGCCACACATCTGAGGAACGGCCAACCTGAGACTGTACAAGACTACATTTCATTTACATTCATACATATCATCCTCATTCATCCTCTGAAGTAATACCTTACGGTGATTCCGGAGGCTAAACAGAAAAAGAAAGTAGTTCAGTATACTATTCCCTGGTGACGTCCTACTATTTTTCAGGTATTTTATCGAGCACCACACCACGAGAACCTCAAAAAACCGTAGCCATGACGTTTCCTGCAGATGGAGCTGTTTTCGCTTTATTTGACGCACTTTCACGTGCCGTTGTTTTAACTGTTTGGTCTGTGGCGTGTGATGGAGTATCCGTACTCACATATTGTTATAAAACGTCGAAGAAACTCTGCGGAATCGCGTATAAATAAGTCTAACCATTCTTGAGCATATTCGGCCACATGAATTTTTTTGTTGACTGTTAAAAACGCGGCACCCATCGTGCGGAAAGCTTTTTTAACCCCAAAACATTACATAAAATATATTAGACACGATCTGTCGATATGTTTGCAATTTCAACAAGCTCGCGTATTTTCAGACGGCTGTTATTTAATACAACGTTTTAGATTTTGCGACGATTTCGTCAGTATCAGCAGTTTTTAGGAATTTCGAACGTTCATCATCTTGAATGGGTATACCACCATGATTAAAGTCAGCAGCCTACTTTTATTCCGTCGGAAATGAAGAGGAAGAATACTTGAAAGTGGGATCTAATTTTTCTATGTCCGGTAGTCTTTTTAAAAGACGGTTGGAATTTCAACTTTATCCGGTTTTCAGAAAATATCAAAACACGTTTGGTTTACCCAATTGCCACAATTATGATAACAAAATTCCGACAAGCTCGAATTACCTAAACAGCAACATAACAATTTAAACCTTAATATTACGCACAAAAACAGAAATAGTAATAAGAAATAGATAGTATAAAACAGAAAAAAACTCACTCTTTCTTGCTATATAGAAAGAAGTGTAAACATATTAGATATAATAATAAGAATGTGAATAAAGGCCCAGAGCAAACAGCTTGTTAAAATTATCAAAAAAATTAAGAAATTATACCAGAAGTTACTTTCTAATGAACGCTAGAAGCAACGATATCCACAAAATCTGAAAGAAAAACATTAATTTTCTCCAAGCATCTGTCCAAAGAAATCAAAAGATTGGCTGTTTCATCCAAACAAAACAATTCTTTCTGGATCAAACATAGGCACTCGAAAATCATGATCGGTTATATCATTAACCGTTTGGCACTAGTAAAATATTACACTTTCTTTGAGTACTTTAGTAGCAAATATAACATCCTGAAACAATTTGAACAGTTTACATTAAATTAGAAATGTAGTTTCTGCTGTAATTCCAAAATTGGTACTCAGAGTCAGGCACTATCCTAACCAACGCCTTATCAGATGAAGGGTCTATCGAACATCTTTAAAGAATGACAGACCCGTAAAATCAGTCCAAGGTTTCTCCTTGCTTTAAATTTGTTTTTATGAAACACGTCCATTAAACAACAATTTACAATCAAACAAAAGATCCAATAACTGCTTCTTTTCTACCTATCCGACACTGACCAACTTGATAGAAATATTTAAATTTTAAAACTTTCTGAAAGTTCATAAAGAAAACGGTTTTTTCTAGATTAAGGGACGATCTATTAATTAAAATAAAATATATATACAATTCTACAAAAATAAATAGAAATCAGATTCTATTAAAAACATAAATTGTAGAGAGGAAAAATTGTATTCTCTGAATGGTATTAATAACCGCAACCAAAGTATGGTTCAGATACATGTAATATGTTACTGAACAATGGGCTATTAAAGAAATATAAAAGAAAGTATAAAAATTATTATTAGATAATAAAAGAAGAGAATTGCAAAAACCAAAATTAAGAAAGTTTATATAAAAAGGTGAAATTAAAAAGCAATCATATTATATAGTATAGTATTTAAAATTTTATATTGCTGCCTGTCTTCGTGAATTACTTATAGCCACAATAACGTTTAACACTAATGACGTAACGTGACGTCATCTGTATTAAGATCTTTTGTAACAATATTTAAAAACTAATCGGTTTGTTTTAATATATAATCTTTACTTGTAATTTTTAAGAGTTGCTGACCATTAGCCGTTTTACAAGCGTAATACGAATACACCTAGTCTTGGACGTTTTATTTATATTAGCTAATAATATCATATCACTTAAATTTATGTTCTATTTTAAAAAATTAGTAAAAGATAATAATAGTCAGCAAAAAAAATCATACTTATGTATTTATGGTTTTAAAGCTATCAAAGTAGATTTTGCATATAAATAGATTATAGAAAAATAAGGTTACACTCCATAAACCATTTACAAAAACAATGTAAAATCTAAACCAAGATGACCAATTTTGACCGTTCAATCAAACAGTCATCAGTAGAAACACTGAAAAAGTATATACCAGGATGATACAGGAGGAAAAAGAAATGAATCTAAAGCTTGAAACAGGGAAAAAGGTTCATAGAAATAAATGTCCGAAAACATTTTGTTATCAAGTAACGGCTAGCGAAAAATTTCTCACTACAAGGGTAACGATTTTAAAATGAGTAATTGCTTTTCTTGTGCTTCACTTGTTTCTTCTATAATTTTTTGAAAATAAATCCAATCTGTATCGTATTAAATATAATTCAAAAAACGTTATACTTAATTTTAACATTTTTATAAAAATTAATACTGCAGATTTTCTGATTTGACAGGAAAAAATACATTCAAAATTTTATATCCAAAGATATACAAGTGAATGTGTTTAAAATAAATATTTTAGACTATTCTAGTGGTTAATTCGTCATCTCAAATCAACTGATTTCGAAGTTGAACCCTAGGAAAGGTTATTTTTTTACGGATTTGAATTCTAGATCGTGAATACCGGTGTTCTTTGGTGCTTGGGTTTCAATTAATCACACTTCTCAGGAATGATCTACCTGAGACTATACAAGACTACACTTCATTTACATTCATACATATCATACTCATTCGTCCTCTGAAGTAATACCTTACGGTGGTTCCGGAGGCTGAAAAGAAAAAGAGAGAGCAATAAACCTCATAATGATAGAGCGATTTCTTATTTTCTATAATGAACATCATCTAGAAAAATGTCTACGGTAACCAGATAAATGTATCGAAATCAAAAAGGAAATTTTTTTTAATATAAAAAATATTAATAATTTTAAAATGGTTATTTTAAAAGTTCTTTGGTTTATTGATGTAGTCCTCAATGTTCAATATTTAAATTTCGTCAATAATCACAAGTGTAATTATCAAGAGCAAGTACAGAAGTACTTCATTTGAACACAATTAAAACACTGTATACTGTAAGTAAAAATAATAAAATAAAATTTTATATATACCACTAAAAATTAAAGTAACAATAAAACTATTCTAAATTCTATTTTAATGAATGCTATTGACGCTGACGTTAAGTACAATTTTGGTTGTAGAAGACGCAATGAATATATAATTTGGATAAATATTGAAAATAATATCAGACATTATTACACAAATGAGTAACAATAGAAAGGGATGTAAATAAAAGAGTATGAAATCCTAATTTTATCATTACAATACTAATTTTAGATTTTCAGAACTTTATGTCAGCGGATTAAAGCCCTGAAACCTACTCCAGGAATATGAGGACACAATCTGATCTAGGTGCGATTCCAGGACGCAGAAGGAGCGACCAAACCGGGCAGCGCTTCCAAGACCGAGTGGGCTGTGCAACCCGACGCACATCCCAACCCCCGTAGGGGAAGACGCCCACCTTGTGACAATTCCGGTCGCCACATACTCCCCCGTTCCTAGCCACGCACAGCCTCACCAGGGCGGAGAGGAAATGGCGCAACCGATAATCAGCCACAGCAGACTGGAGAGGAAACGGCCTACCCCGGCCGTTTCTGTTCTCTCCATGCTGTTGTAGCTGTTCGGATGGGCTGTTTCTGCAGTCTGTGTCATATTATACCTGGTCGGCTGGGCGACTTCTTATTGATGTTGCTGGACGATATCAATATTACATTCTTGTAAATCTAGATTTGCAAAGTAGTTTGTGACCATATATTACCGATTATTATTATTATCCTACATTACATAATACTGCTGTTGTAGTTATTTTATTGTAAGGTATATGAAACCAACAATTTTATATTTATCGCAATATATTGCTTTCAATTAACACGTAGACAGATTGTATTACTGGTGTCCTAAAGGGAATGAAATAAATAATTTTGGAAAATATGATATCAATGTACTATATTTTATAAAATTGTACAAAAAAGTAATTAAACGTTACAAGTCTACCATCACTTCTCAACGTTCTTCTGTTTCTGTCGTTTTTATTACTTTCATTTTAAATCATTATGAACTATTTCTTCCTTGTGTAACTAAAATTTTCCTCTTAATTTTGATTCAACAAGTTCATATCTTTTTATAACTGATGGAAATAAATCAATAAATAGTATTAACAAAATGATTGGTTATCGTAGGACCTTATGTTTCTTTTAATTTATTAAATGTTTTTATTTTTTATATGTTGGCACCCCTTGAATTCCGGTGAGATAACTCTAACGTCCACATTATTTCGTACAATTTAGTGATTTTTAAGGTGGAAGTGTGCACTTCCACCTTAAGAAAAATGTGTATACAAATTTTCATCAATTTATCTTCAGTAGCTTTTGCTGAGCCTTGATTACTAAAGTCAGTCAGGACATCTTGTTTTATAAATACAGATATATTATTAACAAATGAAAAAGGATATATTAAATACGAGTACGTTTTTTTTCAAATATAATTAAAACTGGAAAAAAGTATTAAACTAGTCCAACAAAGTAGACCAAAAGAAAAATAGCTCTAACGATGATTTTTTTGTAACATTTCCATTCAAAATATAATAATTGATTTAAGTAAATAATAGGTATTCAAAATATTTGGCACCTAAAAAGAACTACTGAAAGAAAAATTAATAAATTAAAAAAAGGGAACTATTATCTGTCATAAAATATATTACACGCTTACTAAAAATATTTTTTTTTTAAATAATAAGAGAGAGAAAATAAAGAAAACTCTACAAGGAAATAAAAGGAATTCTTTTCTCAGAGTAACAGGTTCTTTTAATAATCTCTTCTTTGTAATACAAACAATGGCACCACCAAAAGGGTTACCGTATCGGAATAAGAATTTATAGAAAAACGTAAGGGCGCGGACGATGAAAATTATTATGCTTCTACAATTAAAGGAATGAGGCGGATTCTGATTCTGCAAGCCAGGGGATATAAATACTGCCAGTGACGAGGCGAGAGATTTAGTAGTTCTGCGGGACCGTGTTCGGTGCAGTCATGATAACAAGCGATAATAATGAAATGAGTAGTTTCGCAACGCGTTTGCGGTGACGGTGATATTAGTAAGCGCGTGGTAACGAGTAAAAAGGACGTCACGAGTATTTCAATATGGAGAATGGGTGAATACAGGAAGTTGTTCGGCGAGTCATTTTATTACAATTTATTTAAATTACAATATTTTTACATGAAAAAAATCTCAAAAAAAGTAACATAGAGAAAAATTACTAATATAAATAAATTTCTATACCACTAGTAAATGAAACAGAATAAAATTATAAAATAAAAATACGAGGCTCGGCTGATAAATTTTGCACACTAGCGTGCTACACAGAGACAAAAGTTCCTATCGAGTTGAGCGTGACAGCATATGATAGCTAAAATCCTTTTCTACAAACCTGCGATAATGCGTTGAAATCCGTTGACCGGTTTGTTTTCAGTAGCAGTTAAAATTGAGTCGAGTACGGCCAACATGTCAACGCGGTTAAAACAGCGTGCAGTGTTTAAAATATTAACAGAAGATAATCTGAATCCTACGAATATTTTTCTTCGTTTAAAAGCAATTTTTGATAGTGAAACTGTTGCCAAGACGACCAGTTTTTATGACTGACGAGAAACATCGAAAGGAAGTAGACGATTTGCTTTAAAGCGATCGGCGAATCTCCCGGAAACGCATAGCTATCAGTTAAATGATTTTCGAAGTCAAAGGTTCTGAGGTTCAAATCCTAGTAAAACATAGTTGCTTTTATACGATTTGTCTACTAGATAGTGGATACCGGTGTACTTTGGTGATTGGGGTCCAATTAACCACACGTCTCAAGAAATGATCGGTCTGAGTTTGTACAAGACTGCACCTCATTTACATATCATACATATGTTATCTCAATGGTCCGAGGAGGTAAGAGACAGACGGTAAGATAAGTGTTAAAACGTAATCCATAGTTGGCTGAGGCGGACAAAACAGTAATCAAATATTAATTTGAATAAAATCAAATTTTTTATATTTTCATTTAAATAAAATATTTACTATTATTTTCTAAATAAGTTTACAGAAAATTTTTCCAGATGAATAATCCTTCATGGCAAACTTATTAACGGTAAGTTTTTGATATCAAGATATTATACTTGATCGGTCTTAATGTATAAATTATAACAGTGATTGGTTATTAAATCAAATAATTAAAACGACTTTTAAATAAATTATTTTTTCATCTGTTTTTGTACGAATAAACAATCAGAGGATCAAATAAATACTTTAATTATTTTAACTCCTTTCTACCCAGAATTTCTCCATTTGTTCTGTTTTAAAGTTTTTATCTTCACTTCGTTTCCTAAATTGGGCTTTTTATGTTCCACAGGTACGTTCAAATTGTACAAGAACTTTCAAAATTCATCTTTACTTGAGGAATTTCCTGAGTTAGACTGAATTTTTAAATTTCTGTTTTCATGTTTGATGTAAATTGATGGTTTTTGTATTTCAAAATTTTATCAATAGTTGCTTTATTTGATCTAGATTTATTAATCTTCCACATATTTCCAAGAAATTTTTATTTTATTTTTCTATAATCCGTTTCTAGTGTATTGATATTGGATGATTTTCTTGTTAAAATGTTTAATATTTGCCATGTATTCAGTTTTGGTAAAAGAGTGTATAATTCGGCCTATTCAGCTTTAATTTTAAGGTCTTAAATTTGGGCAATTGCATTTTTGTTTAATCCCGCTACTAAAGTTAATTATCAGCAAATGCTACACATTTAAAGGATAACTCTAAATGCTTTCTGTTTTTTTATGATTCCCAATCTTATTACTTTGAAATTCTTCTTCCGAAATATTTTCATAATTTCATCTAATACAGTATGGAAAATTTCAGGTGGTAGACCATTTCCCAATCTTAATTCCTTCTTGATTTGGAATGGTTGCTGATTTCTCCCCAGAATTCAACTTTAGAGATCGTGTCAGTAAGTGTTTTAAAAGAATAAGATTTAAACAGTAAGTTTTAAGATCAACCAACTGTATTCAATCTGTATTGTATTTTAATTATTACAAATATAAACTTTTTAAGAAAAAGATTTTTGAAGACAAAATATTTAATTAACATTGTATCGATTTATTAATGTCATAATCCGATTTCCACTATTTTAATTACATAATCATTTATTCATAATTACCTTTGAAACAATCAACAACAAAATATCGTAAACAAAAAACCCTCCTAGTATGTGTTACACTTTAAAATAACTGTTTATTTTAAATAAAGTAATTATTTTTTAGAAAAATTTACGATTAAGATACATATCCATAATTTAATATTTTCTAAGACTTATTCAGGGCATATATACATATAACAATCAGTAGATTTAAAGTAAAAGGTATAATACTGTACTAACAAATACAGCATAAGGTAACACTTTCTAATAAAGTTGAGATATAAAATGTGATCGGAAACATAGCTGTAAGGTCTATTTGGACCGACCGGTTTACGCTGGAAATTAAACGCCCCTAGCGATGGGAGTCGTTGATGTATGCGAAGGTTGCTGTCAGCAGCCGCTGCTATTAGATAAGTTAACAAAACAAATATTATTGTCCTGTTATTATTACTACCAGAACTGACTACTAGATGAAGAAAAAAAATGGCAAAGCAAAACTTTATAGACGGATAATTTATTTTGTTATTCGACCGTAAAACTAATATTTGAATTATCAAATCGTTATTTTTTGTTTGCTTTGTTTTATGTAGTATCTTACTAGTTAAATATATAAATCCGATAGTTATTATTATCATTGTTATTTTTTAAATGGGCTGTACATTAATTCTGTGCAATAGTTATTTCACAAAAAAAATTAATTAAAAACAATTCAGCTGAGTTAACATCAAAGCACAACAGCAGTTTTAAAGAAGCTAAAATTGTATGCTATATGAAATTGTAAAAAATAATGTTCTAAACAAGAAACAAATGTTACTTGGTAAATACTTTACAAATAAAATTAAACGGGAAATCTGTTTTATTATTATTATTATTATTTACAAAAGAACGTTTTTCCAATTTTGTTATCAAACCTGGTCTAAATTTAATAATTTTTACTTCTCCGACTGTATATTTATGTAATATAATTATACAATTTACTATATAAAAGAAAATACGCTAATCGGGTCAAATTTTGTAAGTCGAGGTTTTTGGAGATCTTGACTTTTCATAACCCTCTCTAACCAAACAACATAATTTTATCGATGAAACATTCTAGAAGAATATAAATACATACAAATTTATGTATTTATATTGGCCTGGTTTTAGCTTTTAACATCTTGTTGAGTTGACCGATTTGAATAAAATGTGGCAGAATAATTTTTTTATAAATGGGGATTTGACGCCATTAAATTTTGTTCAAGATTAGTGAAAAGAGTAGGGAGGTATAAACTTTTACTAAAATGGTAGATACATATTTTAACATAATTTAATGCCCCTTAGATGGCAAAGATACTTTCTGATGATATTTAGTCTTATACAAACTCCCATAAAGGGACTGAAGAAAAAGATTTTTTTTTTACGTTTCTGAATTCTAAGTCACATTTTTGTTTTAATTAGATAATTGAAACAGTAGCGCTTGATTTTGTTACAAGCAAATGAAATCCCATCATCCCACGAGATCTTGTCATCATGTAAAATACCCATAAAGGGTACGTAAGGGCCATATGTAACGTCGAAAAATCTCTTGCGCAGTACTGCGCAAGAGATTTTTCAACGTTTGCGCAAGAAGACCGACTTTTCGATTACAGCGCTCTAACTATTTCTCAGTCAGAAACGCTCTGATTTTAAGCGTAAAACTCACTGCAGTTCGATTAAAAAGTAGACCCTACACACAAGCATCAAGTTTAAACTTAATCATCACTGTGATTGATTGCATAAGCGCGTATGAAAAATACACCACTACACGCTAAATATATCTCAAATTGAGGTTATGTTGTCTGTTCTCGACCTTTGAGCTTAACTGAAGAACAACTCAACCAATCTTCATGAAATTTTCACATGCGCAACTTCAGATACCCTACTGTACTATATCTAAATTTCAATGAAATCGATCAAGTAGTTTTTCAGAATTCGACCCATAAACCTTTATACATCGATGGTATTTTCGTAATTCTCACACCTCAAAACGTAAAGAAAGTTCATTTTCACCTCCCAACCCCACAATTTGATACGATATAGTACGGTTATACGACTGAAAAAATACCACAAATTGAGGTTATATTGTCTGTAGTCGACCTTAAACTCAGCGCAACTCAGGAACAACTCAACCAATCTTCATCAAATTTTCACATACACAACTTTCACATACACTAAGACAGAACTAGATTTCAATTAAACTGATCTACTAGTTTTGAAAATTCTTAAGGCAGAAATTTTATACATAGGCTATTATTATTATTTTATGTATAAATATATATATATATATATATATATATATATATATATATATATATATATATATATATATGTAGAAATATGATATAGAAAAATATATATGTAATATTCCAAGTTAAATTTCAAGTTAATGGTATTTTCGTATTTCTTATAACTCAAAACGTAAAGAAAATCCAATTTCATCCCTGCAATACCGCACGCAATATTAGTAATACCGTAGTTTTCTTCAAAAAGTCGTCAAAAAGTATTTTAATACAAAGTTCGATATAAATGGCGTTTATTAATGTTTTTTTTTTTCACAGCTAGTTTCAAAAGTGATCTGATGCTCACCAAATAATAAAAAATGATTAAATACCCCTTTCTCAAAATGATATATTATTTTGTATGAAACTATACTTGAGGTGTATTTTAGGTTATTTTAGAAACTAGTTGCGAAAAAATATTAAATGATCTCCAGTTTGATTGTCGTTAGTGAGAAATTTTTACGTTATTTTTTTTTAAGTTCCGTTTAAAATTATATATCACAATCCTATCCTTTCCTATAAAAAAATTACGTGTGACATACTAATGTCACTTTCATTATGTATTGGGGATATTTTATTCAGAGTTGGGGAAAGTAAATCTAATTTTTTGCTTTACATCTTCCGATTGAATTGACCGATTTTTATGAACATTTTTACTATAATTTCTGGACATTGTTGCCATTTAAGTTTTGTTATAATTGGTCAAGGGTATAGGGAGACATGATCACCGTGGTTTCCCTATCACAAAATTTTAATCGCAGAAGAATAATTTTCTTTTTTCATAATCTTTCACATGCAAACATACGTATCTGAATGTTTTCACCATAACTGTCTCAGTTTAACCGGTAAAGTTATGCAAATATTTTCCTGCTTTTTATCTTACACATTAACCTTATGCAATTAGAATACCAAGAAATTCGCAAGAAAATTTTATACCTTTTTATCAAGAAAAAAGATCGGTGATCAAAATATCGAAATTTTTCTACCAAAATGGTTATACATTTTATATGTTTTTACTTCCTTGACCAAAAGGAACTATTGTGATCGCGAAAAATTTTGGTTTTCAGATTTCAACGGAAATATCCATTTTGACCATCACTGAATCCATTTTGACTAGTTTCGGCGTGACGTCTGTACGTATATACGTACGTATAACTCAAAAACGATTATTCGTAGGATGTAGCAATTTTTTATTTAGGATTGTTGTAAGATCTAGTTGTGCACCTTCCCTTTTGATTGCAATAGACTTGACCAAAAAAGTCCAAAAAAGCCCAGTATCAAAAAAATTTGGATTTTGGACTTTTTCTTTAGTGCAGTAATAAGCCCTCATTGAGAACTTTTCAGTGATATATCACAAGTGGTACTTATTTTTACTGGTTCCAGAGTTATATCCAAATTAAATTTTAATTAATGAAATATTTGGTTGTTACAAGGGGAAGGCTCATCGGTTCGATACGACTTCATTTCATTTTTTTTTTTTTAATTTAGATATATTGATTTATTAATAACTATTAACCTGTGATTATAAAAAAAAATTATAATAAATAATAATTCAATAATAACACCCAAAAAAAAAATGAAAAAAGAAATCTGAAGTTGTAAGTGAAATAGTATTTTATGTACTTTAAAAAATGTGTATATGTAATTTAATAGGCGTATAAGGAAATCATGTGGTGTTCATATATTTTTGTTTTTTTATATGTATAGTTTATTAAAATCCACTCTAAGCTAACATATGGATGATTTAAATAATAATTTACTTTAAAAGGAGATAGAACACAAAGTTTCTAATTTATAAAAAGTGCTAAAACTGTATGGGAACCCTTAAATAAGTTTTCAACAGCTAAATAAAGAGAAGTTAAATTTATCAGATGATTCCTCCTCAAAATTATCACTTTTCTGTAGAAGACATATTCCAAAACCCCCATGAAGGGCAATTTAGAACTTTTAAATAGTAAAGGATAAGTTGTGACACATTATTTTAAAGGGAACTGAAACCAAGATAATATAAAGTACTTCACGATAACAAACAAACTAGCGGTTATTTAATTTTTTAATATTTTTCACAATTACTTTTTAAAATGATCTAAAATACACCTCAAGTATGGTTTCATATCGAAAAATATATCATTTTGACGTGGGTAATTTAATTACCTTTTTTCTTTTTCTTTTTGCTGGTGAGCAGTAGACCAGTTTTGAAACATAGGTGTGAAAAAACACATGTAATGGCTGCCATTATTCCGGAAGTTATTTGATGTTAAAATTTCTTTTTCGATGTTATATATGGGCCTTGATATTTCTGAGTAGGTTATTTAATGAAAAGGTCATGTAGGTGATCGTATTGATTTCGTTAGTAACAAAATCAAGCCTTACTCTTTTACTCCAAAGAGCCTTCATAAAAGCCATGCTAGTTATAATTATTAAATATTTATTATACCTACATAATATTCTCATATAAAACATAATATCATCTTTTGGGGCTTCCTCAGAAAGTCAGAAGGAATCTTTAAAATACAACAATGGGCTGTCAGATCATTATTTGGCGCCCATAACTATGAATCGTCTAGATCTAGTACATAACGTATTAAATTTTCTAAATATTTACAAAATTAAATTCGTTAACTTAACCTTGCGTTTACATTTATGAATTTGTAATCTTTGATAACAGGAATGGTAACTTGCTCTTAAAATATAACAATATCCACTTTTACCAAATCAGACAATTAGAACTGTTTTTGTATAATTCAATGCAATATTTCGCTTATGAAAAAGGGCTTTATTATACTTCTGTTGTCATTTTTAATAAACTGCCGAACCGTTCAAAAAATCTTCCAACCAGTTTAGAAAAAATCTGTTGTGGGCATCACATGACTTCCTTGTACGCCTATTAAATTACATACAAACATATTTTAAAGAACATAAAATTTTATTTAACTAATAATTTCTGATATTTTTTCATATTTTTTTTTTAAATTATTATTATTGAATTATTTATCTTAAAACTTTTTTTTACAATCAGAGGTTAATAATTATTAATAAATCAATATATTTAAAGTAAAAAAAAGGAGATGAAATCGAATTCGAATCGATGTGCCTTCCCCTTCTAAAATCCAAATATTCCATTAATTAAAATCTAATTTGGCTATTACTCTGGAACCAATGAAAATAAGTACTACTTATGATTTATTGTTGAAAAGCTCTCTTATTACTGCAGTTAAGAAAAATTTCAAGATCCAAACTTTTTGGATTTTCTGCTATTTTTGGTTCAGTCGATTGCAATCAAAAAGGGAGGTGCAAAACTAGATGTTGCAAACGTCCTAAATCCAAAATTTAAACATTCTACGGCTAATCGTTTTTGAGTTATGCGAAATACATACATACGTACGCACAGACGTCACGCCGAAACTAGTCAAAATAGATTCAGCGAAGGTCAAAATGGATACTTCTATTAAAATTTGAAAACCGAAATTTTTCGCGATCACAGTATTCCTTTTCTTCGTACAAGGAAGTAAAAAGTACAATAAAATATTTTCTTTTCTGAAAATGATAGTCTGTTGATGAATTTTCAAATAATAGTAATTAAAAAAAAAAAAAAAATACAATTTATCTGAGTCCCTTTCAACTTGTTCATAAATATGTACTTAATATTTTCAGTAGCGACTTCTGAATTGTGAATTATTTTGTAATAATTTGTTACATTTATTCTATTTACCTTTACATTATTCCATATGTTTATATTTAAATAATTAATTTGGACTTTAAACATATCTATTTTTCATCTTAAAACTTGTTTTTATATTTATATTTATCTTTCATCTTATAATTTGTTTTTATATTTATATTTGAATTTACTGACGATCAATACATGTAATGTATTATTATGTTCCGATTGGAATAGATTTATTTTATTTATAATTCTCCTTTATATCACAATATTAGCTTTTTCATTTGAATGTTTTAGTTGCCTCCCTCTCAAATGCGAACTTGAGGATGTGCTGGTATCATACCGAAGATAGAATTTATTTTGAGTTTGGAGCATTTTCTAATTCATTTTTCTAAGTTTAACAGTTGAAAAGACATTTGAAGTTTGCCTTTTTTTATGATCACCCAGTGTAAATTTTTAATTAATGTTACTTTATTATATCTTAATCAATTTTTGCTTTTTTGTTTAGACGAATTCTTAAATTTATCTGCTTTGATGAAAATAACTTTTATTTAATATTTTTTTTGTTTTTCCTTTATTGGTAAGATTTAATTTTCAATTATATAACATTATTTTATTTATTTGTTTTTGGTTACGTCATAAACTCTGAATGAACGCAAAGTTTCAACATGATTTATTTGTCAAAGAAGTATTGATTTTTTTTGACGTAATTAAATATCTACATTCTGTACTCTCGGAACAATGAGTAGATATGTTGAAAGTCTAAAATCGACTTGGAAAGAAAATCCAACAAAAATTAACTTCTCTATATTCTATTTTATTCTCGCTTACACCCTGTAACAGGGTGGACGATAATCAAATGAATTTTTTGTAGCGTGCGAAAAAAGTTATGCCTGAGTGGGACTCAAACTTGTAACTTCCGGATGAAAGACAATGTAGCAACCACTTCATCATGAAGCTCGGCTGATATTCTTAATCAGTTAATTAGATTCATCGATAAACCCGAATAATATCTTTAAAAAAAGTATTTTACATAAGGAAAAAAATTCCATTTTGTTGTCGCGTTCTAATTACCAACACCTGGCTTGAAAATCCACGGATGTAACAAGATACAGATACACTTGTTACACGAACAAGGAACCACCTGCCTTAAAGTCGCGTCTTAAGATAGCTATACTAGGTGTCTTCGACATTTTCAAAATATCACATGAATCAAAAAATAAAACAAAATAAGAAAATTTAAGAATAAACTTTAATTAATTTTGTAACGATAATTCAAGTAACTTTTGGATATTATCATTTTACCATAACAGACTATTTTAAATTCACATTACATAAAGGTTTATAAATGTGCGATAACGTGAGGTACAATATTATATTCTGATATAATAACATAAATAAGTAAAAAACAACTATTTAGAAATTTATTTATCAGTAAACGGTTTTTTTATATATTCCGTTTCTTGTAGAATTCACAACAGGAATTTCGTTTTAAAACAAGTCAGGTACGCCTAAAGTAATAAAATAAACCAGATTATGCCTAAAGTAATAAAATTTAGAATTCTTTGCTAACTGCGGCAATACAAAGAAACAGTGGTCAGCATACATACAGGTAATACCGTACTACATTGTGCTGTATAGCAAGCAATAGCGCACACCGATAACAATGGGGTTTGCTGTGTTATGACCGAACTGATATTGTCACGCTAGTCTCAGCCGTATAACGTATCCGGCCTAGTCCGGGCGTGATGGAAAACTTATGTAATCGGACCGCGTATCTTTAAAAACAATCTCGCACCCGCACAAAGCCCAATAAACTAACCGGGTTTGCTACTAGCGGACCTGCCCACCTTAACCACCGCCAATCCGCGGAGACATTGTTCTGTTCCGTTGTTACCGTGGCGGCTGTAGCTGTTGTTTTTGTTGTTGTTATTATTATTATTGTTGTTGTGGTCGCCCAGTTTATTTTATTTGTCCCGTTCAATAACCTCACTCGGTTACTTTGCTGCCTTACAGCAACTCAGGTGCATAATTACTGATCTGTCTGTATTATTTCTTATTTTATTGCTTAACTTAACCAAAGTAACTTAACTACTGTAACTATTGTTCTATTATTAACACCATTAGTTTAGTAATAATAATAATAAAAAATTAAAAAAATTCCGCTTCAAATACATTTTAAGAGTGTATTATGCTTTTATCAGTATAAAAATGTCAAAAGTACCACTTAAATTAATCTTTTAATGAATGTTATGATGGCGTGTGATAGGTTTTATAAGAAACTTAATAACTTAGTGAATTATAAGTCAGTCAGAATTATGAAATTACAATAGGATATGAAAATAAAGTACTTATTCTATAACTACAAATGAAGAAATTATTATTTATATACACATATATATATATATATATATATATATATATATATATATATATATATATATATATACTTAGTTATTTGCAGCTAAAGTACTTATTAAAGAAGTCAGTGATATCTAAACTGAATCCCTGATTATACTCTTACTTTTCCAAGAAAATAGATCATGTCATGCGCTAATGTATTTTATAATAAATTGAAAAATAACATTGCGTTCTGAAAATAAGTAATAAGTTAATAAATAAAAAAAGAAATAATGATAAACATTCATGGATGGTCTAATAATCTTCTATATATATAAAAATGAATGTTTGTTTGTCCCGTATGCGTTCCTATACCATTCATCTGATTGCGATGAAACTTTGGTTAGTTGTGCATAGGCCCGCGAAGGTTTCTGAATTAGTTTGGACCCGTTAGGTTGCGCTGGGGTTGAGATATTTTGAAAATTACATTTATGAACCGATTTGGCTCATATTCAGAATGTATATTACTTACGTGAAAAGAAACCTTTTTTCTAAAACTAAACCCGGTAGGTGGCACCGGTGTCGAGATATTTACGAAACAAAAAATTATTCAAACAGACTTTCTTCTGCTATATATGTAAAAGGCAATGTTCGTATGTGCGTCCTCTATAGACTAAATAACTACTGTACCGTTTTACGAGCGGGTTTTTTGGAAAATGATCCGCGTTGTCCGGAGAAGGTTTAAAGCTACTGAAATTCTCTATCTGACCAACAGAAATGAATTTTGAACCGACTACTATGTTTAGAGAGTAGTTTGAATTAAATCCGATAGGTAGTGCTGTTTCGACAATTGAATTTATTTACATCCTGACTTTTATTTCATTATGCTGCTGTTTGCAGCATAATGAAATAAAATATATGTATAAAAAATGTATATTATATATTATAAAATGTAAAAAATGTATACGAAGTATATATATATATATAAAATATTATGAAATTATGTTAAGGTTACTTTTAAAATGTTTATGATGATTACAGTTAATAAATTAATTGTCGTCTTCATACAGTTTTATTTAGAATTAGTACAGCAGCTATATAGTATTTAGTACAACTACTAAACATTATTATAAACTCCTATAATTTTTATTCAAATTTTCAAAAATAAATCTAAAGGAATAGTATAAAAAATTTCATGACAATAATATTTTTATGTTTTGATATAAAGCAAAGATATACACATTTGTATTTTCACGATAACATACGTTTATTTCTCAAAATACATTAACTGGACGCTTTTTTTATTACGATAATAGAATCTAATAAATATATTTTAGCAAGAAAAATAAAATGTGTGAAATAATGACTGATAAAAAAAACACAGATCCAAACCAAGAATCGAATCCTAGATCAGCAGATCTAGAAGCAAGTATACTAATGTTACTACACCGACTGGTCAACCAGATTTATACGAATGTTAACAATTGAATAAAGAAAAAGATTTTCAAAGAAAAAAATTTGTAAAGAAAAAATAAAAGTATATACTATACTATGACCACACCCTTTTTATAAACATACCTGGATACTATAATGTAAAATCTATGTTCAATCTCATGATCTCTGATTGACTTAAGAGGTATATTATAACTATTACTAAAACAACGGAATGAATTAAATGATAATTCCGTAAATATTTTATTTTCACAATTTTATTACGTTTAAAACGACACGTAAACAAATGTTATACATATTATTATCATTGTAAAAACAATATAAGAATTTTGTAAAATATTTACATAATTTATCTCTGTAAGTGTTATTACTGTTAAAAGCATATAAATAAATTTCCCATTCACGATGTGGAAAATTTTATAATTTAAAATATTTTTAAGTGAAATTTCATCTTCAAAGTTACAAAAAGGATAAATAATTAATCTCAACAAATTTTTTATAAAGATATAATTAAATCTAAATGTTTGCTTAACTTAAATATGAAATACAATATCTTTATAGTCACGCGACACAAAACGGACATAGACACTAATGTAAGATTGTTCTTACAGGATTTCTGGTAGAGGTAGATATTTTGCTAAGATTGTACTAGATAAGATTAAAATGTTCAGATCACGTTATTCTTTGTCCCTACATCTGTTTTAGAAATTGTACAAATGAGCAAGGATTTCGTTTTCACAAACTGAGCGCATATATTAATTGTGGAACATTATTTAATCACTCGATTTTATACTGCATTACCAATTTTTTTTTTTTTTTATAATTTTCCCGATAATGTAGTACCAAACAAATCACTTTTATTCTTTTAGTATCTAGATTTCATGAAACAGGAAATGAAATGATAAACGTAGTGGTTATCCGTCAATATTTCAAAATAATTGTTTGTACATTAAGTCGTATACGCCACATCAGTCACATTTACTTTATTCAGGAAAGTCACTGAGGAGACTATCTCAAACAGATTAGATTTTAGGCCGAAATTATTCATAAGGGTAAAAAAAACTTAAGTTACAATCTTAAATAAAGTTAGAGCAAGAACTTTCAGAATCTGGTTTTAACAAACGATCTCATACTGCAGATGGTTCAAACATTTCATTCGAGGCGGTGTGCGTGTTTTGGGTAACATTTTTTATTCTGATGAAGCGTGATTTAATTTTTCTCGATACATTAACAATTAAACAGTACAGTATGAATCGATGAGGATCCTCACTTCTATTATGGAAGGCTATTCTCAATTGTCCTTAAAAATCCATAATAATAATATATATATATATATATATATATATATATATATATATCATAAGGAAAAAAATCCTTATGAAAGACATTCTCAAAATGTTGGTTTTAGTTTTGAGATTTCGTAACGAAAAGTGGTCGAACACTTTTTTTTCATAGAACCATTAACCGTAGAATAATATTCAGGAATTATTAAAAGTTTCATTAGCTCTATTGAAACTGGAGAATAAAACTGCCAGTTACAGAAAGGAGACACTACACTGCCGATTCAATTCTGTAGTTGTTACGCTAATTTTTCGATGACCGTGTAACATCTACCCATTTTCCAAATGATTCTGTTACTACCAGATTTTGATTTACAGGGTACTCTGAAAGGTACTATTTTCAAAAACAACCCGCATACATTGGATGAACCAATGTGATTAAACCAAAATATCGAAGACAGAATTTCTAACATTAGTACAGTAACTCTAAGCAAAGTTGCACTGTACATGAAGAAAGAGTTGACGCATGCATCAATATTCAATGTGTGACATTTTGAATACTTACTGTGAAATTAAAATGGAAAAAAAATTAAAAAACAGTCTGCAAAGTGTTTTTAGTATAATTAAATTATTTTTGGCATTAAATATAGTTTTTTTTTACTGGTAGGTTAACCTGACCTTACGAATATTCTGTATTTTTTTTATACAGTAAAGTCTCCAAAAATAAATCAGTAAAAGGAATCTTATCCGATCATTATTATTACCTCTGTTAAAGTTTATAAAATAAAAAGTAATTATATTTTTATTAGCTTATAAATCGAGCTACATTTTTCATAGGAAAAAAGGTAGAGCTGAGATTAAAATTTTATTACCTTGAAATGTCAGAAAATTGTAAAACTTTTTTAATTTTATTAATTACATATAGAGTGTTTTTTTCTATTCAGACATTTTACGTGCTAAGAAAAGGAAAAAGGATGTAAGGAAATAAAAAAATTCAATTATAAGAAAAAAGTTTGTTTTAGAATCATATTTGGTTACCTGTAACGAGTATTCTCGTTACTGCAAAATAAAGGAAAATATATTTTTTATTAATTAAATTAAAACAAAATATAAAGCTATAAATTAGAAAAAAATGAATAAAAATGAAAATTATAGCCTATCTACTAATTATCTACTTAAGTTAGCTCATTAAAATTTAATTAAAATATATATACTCGTATATTTCTTTTTAATTGTAATTAAACTAAATCAGTTTTATAACGATCTGGTAGTTTGAAAAATAAACGTATCCAACTATGAATGATTTTTTTAATTACTCCTGTTTAATAATTTTTTAACTTATTTTTTATTTCTCTGAGTACATATATCCTCTTTTGTTAGTATCATAACCATCCGTAAAAGTTATGGTAGACGTGAGGCCTGCAGAGTGACGCCTTTTAAGTGACGCCTTCACACTTTTTATCACAGATTGACAGTTTAGTGAACATTTTACTCTCAAACAAAGCTCTCAAAATATTTTTGCTTACATGTTTAATATTTAATAAATTCTTTATAAATTTAAAAAAATCACGGGTGATCTTAATTTATTTTAAGGTTATTTTTTCCAACTTTTACAATTTATTATACTCATTTCAAAATGTTTAAAATAAATGGTTATTCAGTTTTCAGTGTTTTATTAAGATGTGCTTATTTTAGTCAGGATTAGTTTTTTTTTTAAATTAAGAAAATCTTTATAATCATTTTGATAAACTGAAAAAAAAATGTGTAAAACTATTAAATTGCGGTAGAAATAATTTTTATAAATGTAAATTAGTATAAATATCACCGTAGATGAGCTCTAAACTCTAACTTAATTAAGAACCGTACTACTTGCTTATCTCACTTATTTTTCTACTAGGAATGTATGTTCAGTTGAAACTGTTTTTTCTTTCCCTTAAAAAAACACAAAAAAAAACGGGAAAACTATAATTGCGTCCCATTTTCCGTTTCCAAGTGCGAATTCCCCGGGCATAGCGTTTTTCATACGCTACCAAACTTCTATTTCGTATTTCCACCGCATAAGGTTCAGAATTATGTGGTGAAATAATAATAAAAGAAATGTGTTCATTAATACATTTTACGCAGAAATGATTGATGATTTTAATGGTGTAATTAAATTTTTCAGTGATTTTTTTTTATGGTAAAATAACTCGGCAAAGACAGCCACCAAATTAAATGGAGCTTATTAGCTTATATAGTTTTAACTTCTTATTTTGTAATCTTATATAACAAAACTTTCTCATCGATTTAACTTAGTTATTTTTTTTGAAAATAGTTAAACAAGGATTTCGATTTTTTATGATTATTTAAAGATAATTCATTTAATTAATTCAGAAAAACTGATTGTGATTTAACCGGCAAAGTAAAAAAAAATTGTTTTCTCATTAAATCGATTGTTTTTTTAAATAACCACACAATATTAAAAGTATTTTCTAGAATTTACAGATCTTTCAATTACAGACGAGATCACCGTCGCTTCCTTTCTGTATGACATGGCTGTTCTGGCAGTTATCAACCCAATTATTATAGCATCAAATAGCCTATAACCTGAGTTGTATTTAATAAACAGATGGATGGTTGAGTACATGGAGAATAAGCGTTAACAAAGCAAAATCGAAACATGTGACATTCACCATGAGGATAGGAGACTGCCCACGGTCCACCTTGATGATATTCTAATTCCACAAACTGAATGTGAGGTACCTAGGTCTACACCTCGATCGTTAACTGAAGTGGAAAGTTTATATAAAAGAGAAGGGGAGACAACATGAGATAAAGTTTAAGAAAATATTGTGGTTATTGAGCAGAAGATCTCGTTGGTCCTTGTCTGATAAGCTGCTGATATACTCAACAATTCTGAATCACTATCTCAACATACGGGATCTATGAGATACCACAGGTAAACGTAATGTCGACGTCTTACAGGGGTTTCTGAATAAGCTCGCGGTATAACAGAAACAAGCTTTCAATAAAGAGTGAGATATTGTATTATTTAGGATTACGTCCGAGAGGGTTGAGACAACGTTTCGGTTCAAAGTTTGAATTTCGGCTTAACTACCAGACGAATCGCTTAGCAGTAAACCTATTAGACGATGGGGATGAATAGAAAGTTGAACCGACTTCAAGTTTTAAATCTGACCGTCCCTATAGAGTCTTAATGCGTCTATAATAATTGCGGCTGTGAGTATTGTGCATAATCTGTTCGACTCTTAATTTCATATTTGTTACATATACTTTACTTTTTTCTTTACACACTAGATCTTTTTTTTTCTACTACTTATGATATTTTATTTTGCTTTCTAGGTGGTAGTTGTGTTGAGTATTATTCATAATTGTTAATTGTATGCGCTTGCCGTAAAAGGTTTTATAATACTAGTGTGTAATTTTTAAAGGAGTTTCGCTAAGGATTCCTCATCACGTGATTGAGAATGTGTTCCAATTTACCACACGTAAATGTAAATGTAACCGACTGTAAATAGCTTTGAAACAGTAAAAAAAAATTACAAAAGATATTTTAAAAACAAACATTTTAAGTATTGGGTACATGCTTAACATAATTTAATTTTACATTTTAGATATTTTTTATTAAATTGAGTGAGAATTTCATAATAGATTTAAAACAATTTCAACTAATTTAAGAAATATCGGAATGTATAAAAAATGAGTGATTATCTATTTAGTTATTTTTTCTGATTGTATAATTTCTTAATATTTCTTGATTTAGCTTTCATGAAATGATGGTATTTGTTTTTCCAATAGATGACCTTCTATCAGTCTTTAGAGCCACTTGCTGTCTCAGTGATTAAATCTAATCTACAAACAAGGAAACGAGGGAAATGAAAGAAAGATAGCTATACGTAAAAAAAAAATGCAACAGAACAATAAATAAAAGAACTTAATGTGGTACGCTATCCTATCGGGGATTTGAGAACTAAATCAAGTTATCAATATTTAAAAACAAATCGCCTATAGACAAATTACAGATATAATAAACAGTACGTGGGTGATTACCTAACCTAAATGAAACGTAAAATCAATGAAAGTTTTAGAAAATACCTAGTCTAACTTAATCGTAAAATAACTATTCCCTAATATAAATGAATACTAATGTCAAAGTGAGATAGTATGAAATTAAGAAAAACACAAAAGTTAAGTAATAATTAAATGTAGAAAGTACATTTAAAATTTGTATAAGCAGAAATAAAAAGGTGATTATGAGATATTGACAAATCAGGGGCCATCCTAATTATCCAGAAATATCCTTTGAATTTTCGTTACAAACGTAATTAGATTTTCATGAAACCCATTTTCTCCGTTATCATTAACCAAGTTAAAACTATCAATAAATCTAGTCATTGGAGATTAGATAATTCAGTTTAAATATTTACATAACTTACGCCATCAGTTATTCATGTACGGAACCCTGATACTTGTACCAGAGATTTTAATATCATTAAGTCCATACATTTGTAAGGCAATGACATCTTGCATTTTTCTTCTGGGGATTATATAGACGAAATGCCTAGTTGATTATACTCCATTACATACGAAATGGATCCTTAAGGATCCTCAACGTACAGCCTAACCTATATCTTACGATGCAGAAAGGCGTTCTACTGGACTCCTATCGTATGGTGAGAAGATACATATGATTTTAAAACAGGCAAAACGAACAAACAAAAACAATTAAACAATAGAACAGGCCTTAATGCTTAATTGTAAGAGTCCTATGAAGGATTAAACTGGTACGGGACATCAATTTTCTATTAACAATAATATTTTTTTAAGGCCTCTGTATCTCCCTTTTCAGCTATTCACAACCGTCCACCGAGAATAAAATTCTGAAAAGCTAGAATGACCTAGGCAGGAAGAAAGTGCAGCAGACCTTAATATGTTGTATAAAAAAATAATAAGAAAAATAATATACATAAAACACACAAAAAATCAATAATATTGTCACGTGTTTGCGGCTCGATTAGGATATTGAAAGATTGACAATCCAGAATGTTTATATGATTACAGTTTATTGGTTAAATACGTAAGTAAAACAAAACAGATCAATAATGACGACAATGGTGTGATAACAATAATAAGCGACAACAATAAAGCAATTAATGAAAAATAAATAATAAACAAATACTAATCATAGTAATCACGACCACAATAATAACCAGAATAATAAACAATAATGGTAACAATACGCAATAATAATATTACATGTCAATAACAACAAATAATCATAACTGTCAGTAGTAATAATAAACAGAATTACATTCAAAATAGAATTAAAAATAATCGGCAGAATCTATTTACAGGAAGATAAATAAAATCAAAAAACAGAACTCAGTTCCATAGCATGACCGCTAGTCTTAACACTTTTAACCACTAGTGTTGTATTAATAAAAATAGTACAATAGATAAGACAAGTATAAAGTTCTTTGACTGCAAATACTTTGTCGTTCAGAAGTAAAACTACCCCAACAGTTTATGAATAAAATTTAGTACACTATCTCTTTCACTTTTAGTCTTACAGTAACTCACCGGTGCTATTTCTTATTTACTGGAACTACTCGTGGCGTTACATTAATCGTATCGAACTTAATTCACACTGGAAATTTGCTCCTTCACTGTCCTCCTCGCAGAATGCTCTCGCTGGCTGATGTCTCAAGACTCACATTTCAAACTCTCCTTGCGGAACTGACGTCGTAACTTCTCGCTGGACTGATTTGCAGAAGTCACATCTCGCAGAACTGATTTTTATCTGGACTTCTAAGGAATATTTATACTCCTGTCTTATTTACCTGCCGGACGGGACCCAACTCGAAACGTGAGAATGATGGACCGAGCTTTTCGTTTCCAGGCATCCTTACCCTGGTCCGGTAACTCTTCTCACGATACAAACATTTGTTTGTTCCTTTACTAAAAGGTTTTCTTTTTAGTCCCTTTCTGGATTCCTTCCATTATTAAATTTTCTAACTTTCTTCTTAATTGAAAAAAAGCAGTAAAAAAAGCAGAAAACACAGTTGTAGGACGTTCCTGTCAAGCGGATTTTTTCTGATGCACGGCTTGCACACACATACGCATAACTTAATTTAAAGTATTTATCATTTTATTTTAATATAACATTTTTTGTTTATTTAATTCAATGATTCTAACTAAAGCTCGCGCGCATTCCGTATTTCATTCACGCGTTTGGCGGTACTAGCGGCCACTTTAAATACTTTTTTACACTTTAAATATTACTCATTTATTTAATTCTACCGCTCACCTGTGACGTCACAACATAGCAGATGAATACAGCAGCTGTACGTCAGTGCTACATTAGCGCCCCTTTTGGTGAGAGGGGTACAATTGACGCAGTATACCAACTTAGCTACTAGTTTATTTAGAGAAGTTTTTGGAAATATTATATTTTTTAATTTTTAATAAATGTGTCTAAGAAAAATAAGATGTTAATTAGACGAAATCTCGAGATATTAAGGGTGACCTTGCGCTCTACATCCTCACCTTCTTGACCTTTTAAGTTGAAAGTTTAATGGCATCAGTGCCTCATATATAGAAGTAATCTGACCAAGTTTAGTCAAAATCGGTCGAGTAGTTCTGGAGATATTAGTGGGTGACACCGAAAATACATACGTACGTACGAACATCCGGAAAATTTCCGTCCAGTTTTTTGATTCCTTAGATGTCAAAACGTCAAGATCCAGTGAAAACCGCATATGCCTAAATTGGACCGATTACAATACTTCCCCTCTAAAGCTATAGTTCTGCTTTCAGTGACGGCTCATAGCTAAAAGTAGTGGGAGTTGCTGCTCCAGAAAATATTTTCTGGGT
This sequence comes from Lycorma delicatula, assembly GCF_047948215.1. NCBI lineage: Eukaryota > Metazoa > Arthropoda > Insecta > Hemiptera > Fulgoridae > Lycorma > Lycorma delicatula. The sequence continues at coordinate 154,280,148 of NC_134456.1, read as the reverse complement.
CTTTTCAAGGCCATGGTTAAAGTTTTCTGTAAAATAAAAGAATCGAAAAAAATGAATCAAATAGAACAGTTGGATGCTGGATAATAATCTAATTCTGCACATTCAAGAATATGGTATACGGTTTTTAAGCACAGTGTGCTTAATTCAGTTTAACCGAATAAAAAATATAATGTCAATACAGATAAGATTTTTTAGTATTATTTGATGATAACTTAATAAAATAACCGCTTAAAAACACTATAGTCCAGTGGTATCTAATTTAAATTTCTAAGTACACAGAAACAAATACATAATTAGTTTTTACCAATTACCTTCACTTTTGTCCTTCCACCGTGTTTTTGGACAGATCTGGCAATTAAAGAGCCCTTGCTTTCCGCCATCTTCTGATCACTACTGAAAAAACAACTAAAACACTTTCATATTACTTCCACCGACTGAACTAGAAAAAGGAACGAATAAGGAACGTTCCATATACACGCAGAGTAAAAAAACCCTACCTTCCAACAGCATGCCAGGATCGGCACTGCGGGAGGGAAGTGCTCTCTCTCCCTCGCAACCTTGCTTGCTTTCTATGGGCGCATGCACACAACAGACAAACACCACATCACTGGAAATGTGAAGCGCACAGTTCCATACAAAACCTTTGTATCTTTTTCATAAACTGAGGGATGGCTATTGACATTAAGCTTAAAAATGATATATTGTACAAGTATAAAGAAACAATTAAAGAAAAACGGATTCACTATATTAAATGTTATCGATAATATTAAGTGAAAATAAAAAGGTGCTGCAGTTCCACAGTGCCTCTACACAAGCCGCACTGCCTGCTATAGCGCTAGACGGGAAAGTAAAATAAAATCCGTTTATAATAACAATATTATAGATAAATGCCCAGAGCTAAGACCTTGTTAAAATTATTGAATGAAATTATATTAGCGGTTACCTATTAGTGAAATATCATCAGCAACGATAACCGCAAAATCTGGAAGAAAAACATTATTTTTTTCCAAGCACCATGCCAAAATTACCGATGAAGCTGGTTGTTGCGTTAAAAAAATAATTCTTTCTGGATCTAACAGAAGGCACTCGAAAACAAATACTGGTTATATCACTAAAAAGATCTCCTTTATTGTTAAGCAGCAAATATAACGTCCTGAAACAAATAAGTAATGATAATAAATAATAATAATAATTAATTGTTTATCTATTTATCCATCATTTCTTTAAAAGGTTGTTATTTTAAAGATTAATAATTTCCCTTAATAACTAACAGAATAAAATCAAATGTGCACGTATAAATGTTTATATATAAATAGGTATACATACGCGCACTGTTAGTGACAATCAAATAATTTTAAGATTATCTTATTCTGTGTTTATTGGTGTATAAATTTAATATGTTTTCTATTTAACTGAAGTATTAAAAAGTACCTATTATAATATTACAGACTAATGGTATTTATTTTTATTATTGTTATTATTAATATAATAATATAGAATTATATCGGTCCAATATGTAAAGGGAATAAAACTGTATTTAACTATATACATATATTTACAAGGAGCGTGCCAGGTCGGTAGTGAATTGTTCGACTCTCCACTCTTATATGCTAGTAATATACTAACCATAAGAAGTGCTCTGAATAAAATGTCATGGCCATTCCAGCAGGTGAATATCTACTGCTTTTACTATATTAAAAAAAAATATATATGTATAGACGCTGCAGCTATTTTAACACTTGTTTACTGAGTATATTAATACGAACAGATTACATACATGTAAATAGCATGTCGCGTAAAATACAATATTTCAATGTCTCCATTAATTTTTCATTATAATCGTTATTTTTAATATTATTAGTATAATAAATAATAAAGTAAAAGCAAATTTATTTAATAAATTAAAATCAATGTTTGGCAAACGAACCGTGACTGATATTGTATACTCAATGTTGTCAAATATGTCAGTAGCTAAGTATCATAAAGAATATTTTATTTATTTATAATACAATTTAAAAGAATGCTGCATGAAGAAAAACAGAATAATTTTAAATCGAATTCATGTCTATAGAACACGTATTAAATTTAATTTATTTTCAATTAAAATTACTTATTCATCTGGAAATGTGATAAAAAAATATAATTTAATTTAGTATTATTCACCTTGAAATTAAAAATTATTAAAATAAATATGTAGTTAAAAAAAGGGAAGTTATTTAACCTAGAAAGAAACTTTACCTCAACAGTTAAATTAAATCAAAAAAAAAAAAAAAATACAAGAAACTATAAACCCTACGGTAACAGTTTCGCAGATATCATATCTTCCGCTCAAAAAACAAAAATTGATGTAATATAGATAAAACCTTTTTAACAAAGAGATAGTGATATCTGAAAAAGGTAAGACACTGCATCTATTATCAAAATCTGTTATTAATTTAGAACTTTCCTTAAAAAAAATACATGTTAAATATATGTAATAGACAATAGATATACGATGATAGATAATAAACAATGTTTAAACTACCATATAATAAGTAAAATAAAGAAAAAAAATTGTTACAAAACTCTTACCAGCCTGATTTCATTTATTAAACAACGAATAATCATAAGAATTGTATTATTTCTGTAAATGTGATATGGATTATTTGTTGTTTAATAAATGAAATCGGGCAGGTAAGAGTTTTGTAACAGATTTATATTTTGTTTATTATATGGAACTCTTAAATATTGTTCATTATCTATTATTGTATATCTATTGTCTATTACATATATTTAACATATATTTTTTTAAAGAAAAATATGTTATTTTGGTGACTCTAGTATTTAATATCATACGTTTTGAGGATTTAAAATTTGGTAATGCGAAAAAAATCTTTTTATTTTGAAGACTACTATTTTCTAGGGGGAATTATTTAGGTAAAATTAATTTTTAAGAAAATAAATTTAAAAAAAGGTTGTAGGCAACAGGACTTTGATAAGGTATGATACACCGTGATAAATCAAGGCCTGGCTTGGTTTATATATTAAAATTAAAACTTCCTCAACCCTACTACTTTGTCTTACGGAATTATCTTGAGGGACGTTTCTCTCAGGTAAGTTGTAATGAGTTATCGAAATTCTTTGAGATTAGGTCGATTAATAGATTAGGTCAGGGCTCTGTAATAGGTCCTGTGTTATATTCCATATTCACAGAGGACGTTCCAGCCCTGAAAAATTGCACTGTCGCCACATTTGCCGATGACACAGGCAGAAAAATTGAGGATTAAAGTTTAATTTTAATTACATATTATTTAATTAAAAACATGTTCTGTGTATCAGACATTTAATATAAGTACACACATACAGTAAGGTCAGAGAACAGTGCCACTGGTAATTCTACTCAAAACAAAAACGATCACAAAAATTCATAAACAAGAGAAAAATCGAAAATAAAATTATAATTAATAATTAAAGGAGATTAATTAAAATTGAACGAAGAGAAATGTAAATATGATATGTAACTAGTTAAGCAGTTAGTAACTAAGTTGATGCAGTTCCACAAATCACATAAAGTCACCAAGGTCCAATACGTGGAGTCGGTTTAGTCTTCTAATGTTTTCACTATTGTCTAGAAGGTTAATAGATAAATAATTCACGTGGTTGTTTAGCCGCAATTTATATTTCGTACTGAATCGCAGTGTTTCTTCTCGAACTTACGGTAGATTCATTGCAAAGATTGGAAAAAGAGGGAGGGGAGTGATTTGGATGAAATGAAATTTCTAATTTTTACTGGAGAATTTTAGAAAAATATTTTCTTACAAAAATTTAAGTTCTTTTCTCAATATCACAAATTATTATTTCAATTTATGTAGTAAGCTAGATATTTGTGGATTTCACTTTTTTACGAGCCAAGGCGTCTCTGTTATGCTCTTCAGTAATTTGTTTTGGAATCGTTATATAATTTCGGCGTTACCGCTGCTTGCTGTACCTCAAAGCTGGACCCCCATAGGTGCAAATAAATTTCAGGATTGTCATATACAATAATTGTTTGTTGGATAGTGAAAGCTATGATTTCTAGCTCAATAACCAGTACATTTCCTTAAACTTAATAATATAAGTATTAATTAAAGTACGATAAGTATTAATTAAAATAAGTATTAAACTTAATCGTATATTCAGTTGCTTTCCCTTTTCTTTTATGTCGATCTTCAACGTTATATGACGATCAAGATGAAAATCAAGGTACCATAAACTTTGAGCATCTGATATGAAAACGCCATCGAGATTGCCCTGTTGCGGTCCTTTCTTCTCATTGCAAATGTCACACGACTCGTCTTGGTTAGGTTAATCGTAATCTTCCGCCTTGACAGCCATCCGTTGATTTGGTCCAATTCAGATTGTAGTTTACTGATAGTAATTTTTTTTAATTAAAAAAATATTTTATGTTTTTTTGTACCCATAGACCAGTGGAGTGGGATAGGAAAAAATATTACAGTGGTTTGAAGGTCTGTTGATTTACAAAATCAATAAGAAGCAAGATATAGTTAAAAAACAAAAAATATATAAAGTCATTCTTTGAGGAAGAGGATGAATATTAAATAATGATTTTTGATCATTTGAAATCTTCATAAAAGAACTTAAATTTTTTTAAGAAAAATATTTTACCAAAATTCCGTATTTAAAATTTACTAATTTAAAAAAAAATTTTCCTAATTTCATATTTAAAATTGTTATGCTTATTCTTCAAACAGTTAAAGTATTATTTAATCTATTTGGAGAACATTTTTTGTGCATTTTTTATATTTATTTCATTTACATCGTTACAGACGTTTAGTAGGTAGAAGAACATACTATAAGCATATACAGATGGAAATACACATAACACATTTTATGATTTGCATTTGCGTAGTAAAAAACGGGTGGAAAACAGGCGTACTCGTAGAGAAAGTGTAACATAAATTATTCTTTTAATTCCTATTTAAAGTAAAATGCGAAAAAGTACAAATTAAACGAAGTTTTATTAAATAACATAAAAAACGTTATCGTTGGGTATTTTATGCGATAAAAAAATTGCAAAAACATTTGGCATATTACCAGATTATATTATTTAGTAAGCTGTGATCACTTTCTTGTCCTTGAAAAGTAAGTAAGTAATTTGATACAACTTTCCTTACTGATTCCAATTATCATACTTTAATATGACATGAATTATACTTCATAATTTTAACAAAATATTTAATAATTAGTTAAGAATTAATTACACCTCTTTCTTGATGAGGGTTGGTTTACTAAAATTTCTCTTTATTTAAAAAAAATCATTTTATTGTTTAAAAAAAATTTAAGCTTCTTATTCAAGTTCAAGTCAGATTCTACAATGTATTATATAGTATTCTGTACTACACTTTTATTCGATATTGCACCGTACCTCAAGTCGAACAAGTCTAGCAACCTGTGTTTCAGCTTGTCTACTGGTGATGTTGCTATCCATCATGGATCGGAACCGAAATTTTATTGTTGACTGGGAGTTGTTTGTTTATAGGAGATAAACCACAAACATGCAAAGAATGGAATGACAGAAATCTATTTATTAACATTAACTTGATATTGAATTAAGAAACAATGAATACGTTGATTTTTAGAATTGTCTTCATATGGATGGTAAATTATATGAAGGACTTTTGAAACCGGTCAGGTTTTTTGTAACTAAATAAGCCGGAAAATTTTACCGGTAAGGCGGGTAAAATTTTGTAACTGTGACTACTGAGGGCGATGTCCTCAGAAGAACATATAATAAAATATAAGTATTCAATTTCTATTTCAGATAAAATTTTGAGCTAAAATAATCATGGTAGCTGAATCTGTTCATCCACTTGACAAATCGTAACCTAAATTAAATGACAATGTGAACCATATTCAGAAATCATCCGGTCTGAAGTTATTAAGCATAACGATAACTGATGAAAAATGGAAGAAAATTTAGCTTTATTATCCTCCATTTCTGGAAGAAATTGTTCAAATAAAAAATCAAAGTGACAACTAATGGAATCATTTGATTAGTACAAAATACAAGAATTAGTACAAAGGATGAGTAAAAATTAGTGCAAGATATGACTTTGAATTTAGAAAAAAATAAAAATAAGATATTATCTCCTATTTATTGGGGATTTGAATAAGAGCAAACACCGTCAGAAAGTATCTTAGATATGTAAGGAGCATTATATTACGTGAAAAAAATGTATCTATCCTTTGAATAAAATTTTAAAACAGGAGACTCACCATATCTCGTTGCCTCCTTCACTAGTTGTAAACCAAGTTAAATGACATTAATACTCCCATACACATAAATCATCGTGCCCAATTCCATCCAAAAAATCAACAATTTTTTTTTTTGTTTTTTGTTAGAGGGGATCATAAAAGTCAATGAGCGTTGCTCAATGAGGTTGCAAAAACCTAGACGTGCGAAATTTAACTCGATTACCATACTTATATAGATAATGACTTCTCTTAGTTCACTGTGATCTAGGTAGCTAGTTGAGTGAAGCAATCCGCTACAAATATTTCAAAAAATTACAGAATATACAAAAGAAAAATCGTGATAGTTCGATCCATCGTCCTGACTTCAGATACCAGGACGTCAGAAAGCACAGTATATTGTGATGCCACACAAGCATATTGTATAATAAATTTAAATGCGTATAAAATATTTTTTACGTTCAATTAGCCTGAAAAATATTAAAAAAATTACGTGTTTGAGAGAAATCGTGTAGTTTGAAGGAACAAATAAATTATTTGTACACCGATTTCAAATTTGAAATATTTTTATTAAAAATAAGGATGTTTTAAACAGTAAGACAAATTAAAAAATAATATTAATGTTAAATGGTTCAAAAATCTATTTATTTTTTTAATTACAAGTAATATTTTTACATATTTATGATTATTTTATGATTTTAAAACTTTAAATTAATATTTACGAGACAGAAAACTGCTTCAAAAATAATAAATCTAATAGTACTGTAATTTAACTATGAATAAGGATTTAAATTCAGATTACTTAACACATTTTTCTTATTTAAAACTCCTAAATACCGTTACTGATTTAGTTAATACGAGATATTATATTTATTTATGGTTATAAATAACTGTACACAAGATAAAATGATTGAAGATATTGAACAAGGTGAATAAAATAACTTTAAAAAAAAAGAAGTTTTTATAAAATATTAGATATATGAATAGTTTTGACAACGACTTCTATGGAAGTAAAAATAGAAAAGAAAACAAACGAAGTGATGTTACATTCATATCAAACTGGACATCTTACGATATGTTATAAGTTAGTATCTAATATAAATGTCAGTTACAAACTGACATGTTGGGATTCTTAAATGTTATACTAGATCGCTTTGTCTGAGCGGCCATCTATCTTTTCTGATATAGCCGACGGGTATTCTTTAGACTCACTCTTTTAACGTTAACATCTTCAAGAACTGACCTATAAATGTCTGAAGGAAAATTAATTTTGTGAACGAAGACATATTATATGTAGTTCCCGGTCTAGAATTATCAGACCACGATGAGCACGCAGTCTATTAAATAAGTATGATGAATTATTGTGATATGTTTACTAAAATACCGACTTCAAATTTATTTCTTATAAAATACATAATAAGTAAATAAATACAATACATTGTATCTATTTACAATCGCTATTTGTAAACGTTTAATAATATACTATAATATTTACTGTAGATTATGCGCTCACGAGAACGACTGCGTGTGTTAATGGGCACGTTCACTATATAAATATAAAATTAAATAAAAATTTTAAGTAATGAAATGCATTTTATTATTTTTTTTTTGAGAAACCTGTTTTGAACTGATTTTTATTTCTAATAATTAGAGTTAAGCTATTGATTTACGGATATAAAATATCAGGTTAAAAAATAGAGTTCAGAAGCTTAGAAAACGTTAAAAGTAATAAGCCTAACCAAGAAAAAAAAGCTCTAAGAAATAAGGTGAAAAAATTGGAATAAGTTGACCCGAACACAGAAAAATCGGTATGATTCCATTACTTCGAGTGTACTATAGATCACTTTTGGATTACACGTAAATAAATTAAATGGCCGCCATTTTGGTTAGGGTAAGTAAAAAAAAACTAATTTAACATTTTTATACATTTTGTAATATTATTCTCATTTTTTTCTTTTCAATTTTGGTCTCTGAAAGACCACGTTCCAATTTACAGTTTACTTTCTTACAGTTACACCTTCCTTGCAATTTTGTCTTTGCTCAACATTCTCTCATTCTTTGAGCTTGTGTTATATTCTTTCTTTCAACCATTCATATTTTATTATTAAAAAAAAAAAGTTAAAATTCTTTTTTTAATTTTACGAGCATCAACAAAACTGCTATGGTCATTAGCCCGATGGAAATTTGTATAAAAATGCTATGCCTGACTGGAATTCGAACCCGGAATCTCCGGTTGAAAGCCTGAGACGCTATCACTCCTCTATGGTGATCGGCTATTTAGATTATTATTGCTATAGATTATTGAACTTTTTCGAATAATCTTATTATGTATATTTTACTATGCAAGAAAATTTTGACCAGAAAATGGGGTACTTTTTCGTTTTATGCCACTCAAAGATTATTTCTCAAATCAACTTGATATCACTCAAAAATAATTATTACGTTGAAACAAACAATTTTTAGGCAAGATAAAAGGTAAAAAAGGTTTTTTTTCAATTTCTGAATTTTTTTTGTCTTTTTTGATAAACAGTAATGTTTTGAGTTTTTAAATAATAAATTCAGTAATTATTGAAATTATTTTTTATTTAAATAATCAATACTTTACTGTTAATAAGTCGAGGCTAGCGAGCACAAGTTAAGTTTTGTTAATTTATATCTATAATTTTATAAGTAATAATTCTTATTACATTTTTTGTCAAAAAAAGTTTTTTTTCCTTTTTTCTAAAAATTGCTTTATTCAAAATAATAATTATATTTGAGTGATTTTGAGTTGATTTGGGCAAGAATTTTCGGGTGACATAAAACAAAAAAGTACCAAAAATGAATTCAAAGTTGAAAAGAGGGAAGTTAGAAAATAAATATATTGGTAACATTTCTTTTTTTTTTATTCACTTGAAGGTTAATTGTAACTGGACGTTGTTTAAACTAAGTTCATCTGATAGAAAAGGAAAAGAATGTCTGATACAAATGTAAGAATGTCCCTGTCTGATTCAAAAACAATACGACTAAGAATATGAATAATTACTACTATTGAAAAGGAGAAAAAAAATTAAGTGGAAAATTAAAGTATATAGAGTGTATCACGAAGCTCTCTCGGGATTTGTATAACTCGTGAAAATAATGGAAAAAGTTCATATAAACAAATTCGAGTTATAATCAATAATTCAAAGATAAGTTGAATCATATTAAACTTATCTTAAATAATTTTGTTCAGAATTCTCTACAAATTTGTTTATTTTTTTAAGTTTGTAAGTTTTGTTTAAAAGTTTTTATTGGTTTATTACCCATTTAACAAAGTTATTGTACGTCAAACATAAAAACCGGTGTTTTTATTACAATTTATTGGTTTTCACCCCAGATTTCACAAAAATTACTTCAAGTACGGTTCCAATTACGACTTTAAATAGGTAAATTTGTCAGATGCTTCAACCTCAAAACATTCCGTTTTGAGGTATAAAATGGCTACTTGGGGTGCAAATTATGTGATTCATCAACGAAACGATGTATCCTTTCCATTTTACATTCTTGACGTGGGGTTGTGGTAGATTCATATTTAAAAAATAGATGTTTTGAAGTAGGATTGTTTTTCAATACCATTTCATTCGATTTTCAGGTCAAGAACCATAAAAAATTACTAATAATTCCCCTTAATTAATGTCTTAAACATTTCAGTACTACCTCATTTTACCGAGGTAGGTGAAATTCGAGTGAAATATTTCAGAGCCGTAACTCGAAAACGAAGCATTTTAGGACATATGTTTATGATATTTTTTTATTATTTTTACGAGTAGAATAGATTATAAAAATCCTGGGAGAACTTTATGATTCATTCTGTATCAGAATGCAAATAAAAAAATTGCGTAAAATTATTATTCATCGAGTAAAATTTTGGGATACGGAATCCATGATGTTGTATGTCCTGTCCTCCGTTGACCGATTGTAAGAAAAATGAAACGGTATCAATGATCCGTATTCACAAGCCATTGTGCAAAGTTTTATAGAAATCTAAAGATTTAAGATCCAATCTTAAGAGCTTTAAGATCCAATCTAAAGATAGCAAACAAAACGATACCTGACAAAAAACTGAAAAAATTAAACTTACTATTCCTTCGAATAAAATAATCTGAATTAAAAAAAAGAAGACTTTTTGATGTAGTGGATTCATCGAATTAATGCAAGAAAGTTACTTTGAGTCAAAAAACGAGTAGCTGAAAAAAAAGAAGAAAGTAGTGTTTTTCTTACCCATTAGGTGAGTATGATGAGAATTTATTATAGCTACTGAGGTATATTAAATTATTTTAAACAAATTTTCCTATCCTTTAAATAAAATTTGAAGATACGGAAATCCTAAACTCCATATCTCACTATCCACTTGACCATTTTTGAGTGACGTTAGTTGGCATCAACGCCTCGTATATAAAATAATCATCTTGCCGAATTTCATCCAAATCTGTTCATGCAGTCTGAAGATATCGAACACGTAATAGATATATAAATGAGTGCATTCATCCGAAATTTTTCAACATTAAAATTGTTTTTGATTAGAAGATCATGTGAAACGTCAAGATATTAAAAAACTCTTCCATGTAAAATTCGATTCGATACTATTACTTAAAGATTCCATACTACTTAAAGTATATTTTGTGTCCGGGAAAATACAAATGATATTTCGTTAAAAATATTTAAAAAAAAAAAATTAATTGTTAAGTTTTACTGTATTACAGAGAACTTGCATTTAAAATAAAACATGGAGATTAAAAGTAGGTATATAATTCAGAAAATTACAGTGAGCCAATTATAAAAATGATTGTTTATTACGAACTAAAAATGTAATAAAATTTTAATATAAAAAAAAACAATGGCTAACAAATAATTAAACAATTTTTTAATTTTATTACTTATTTCTAATAAAGAGTTAAAGCAATGATTTAGATCACATTGTATTATTATCCTTTAGAAAAATACCGACATATTTAAAAAGAATATCCTTAATTTAAAAAAAAAATAATAATAATAATAATAATAATAACGTTATGTAACGTAAATCACTGACTCGTGGAAAAAAACACATATTTCAATGAATTCTAATTTAAATAATTTAAAGATATTTGAATTATGAAGATTGTTGACAATAAATTATATTCATAACCTAACATTATATAAACTAGAACAAGTGTAACACGAATCAACACATAAATTTTTCTGCTTGGAATTTTAATTCGATATCTCAATAAATTATTAATATTTTTATCATCAATGTGAACTAAAACCGTGTAAAACAAGGAATAAATTTACATAATGGATATATATATATATATATATATATATATATACTTACACGAGTATATACATACACATATATTTATATATGTACATGTTAACAAACTATGCCAACTCTTAGGTAGGTTTTTCAGCAGTGAAACATAGAAAAATGAAACAACAATCCTACTTCAAAACCATCTATTTTTTAAATATGAATCTACCACAACCCCACGTCAAAAATGTAAAATGGAAAGGATACATCGTTTCGTTATGAATCATATAATTTGCACCCCAAGTAGCCATCTTATATCTCAAAACGGAATGTTTTGAGGTTGAAGCATCTGACAAATTTACTTTTTTGTGTAATATTTACTGTTGAGAAGGCAGCTAGAACACTTTTTATAATAGGTTGTCTAATAATTATTGAGCTTTTGGAGGCCAAAATTGAGAATACTTTTATTGGAAAATAACATTATTACACTACATATGCACCATCTTTTTCGATAACCTTCTGCCATTTCTGTGGCAACAAATAATAATACCATCGCTATAAAATTTCTGTAATTTTTGGGGCACGTGGTTTTCACAGGTCTCTTTTGAAACTAACTTAACACCATTTTGGGAGTTCTGCAGCCATTAAAACAAAAATAGTCTGACTGTGTCAGGTCCGGGCTATATGATGAATGCATTAAAACCTTCCAGTAAAATTCTTTCAATTTCTGGCGGGTCGTTAAAAATATATGCGGTATGGCGGTTGTCAATGTAGTATACGACATTCTTTCTGTTGATCAGCTGAGGACGTTTCTTTTGAATTGCTAGATGCAATCACGTAATTGTCGGCAATACAGGTCTATCGTTCTGCTTGATGGCTGCAGCTCGTGGATGCACGATGCCCTTCCAGTCTTACCAAACGCACAGCATAACCTTCCTGGGCGTCAGTGTAGGTTTTGCCACAGACTGTGGAACTTCTCCTAGCTTCGACCACGATCTTTGTCTCACATTATTGTCGTAGGGTATTCACTTTCCATCACTTGTGATCAACCGCTTCAGAACTGACTCGATTTCGTTACGTTTCAGTAAAGATTCACAGATAGACCAAGTAAACTTTTCTGAGTCAGATCATGTGGAGTCCAAACGTCGAGCTTTTTTGTAGCCAGCTTTCTCGAAATAGTTTAAACTGTTTGTTGATGGATTTTTAGGTCACTGGCAATGTCTTTAACTGCTTACATGCCGGTTTTCTTCGACTTTTGCCAGAATATATCTCTTGCACAGAAGGCTCAATACATTTTAGACAACCTATTATTATATCCGAAAAATATTAAATAAAAGCCATTTTGGTTAGGATCGTCGTGGTCTAATGGGTTTTTTACGCAAGAAAATTTTTATTTTTCAATGACCTTATTATTTCAAATTTACTCTTTACATTTAAAACTTTTGAGTTACCCTCCTTTTGGGAGCTTGGGGAGTGATAATTTCATGCCGTAAATACTTCATTTCGAATCAGGAGCAATTGTTAAATTGTTTAACAGTTGAAAAGTTATTTAAGGGTTGCTACATTTTGTTAATACTCAGAGTATTTAAATAAATATACGTTATTATTCTTGATCATATCATGACTTATCTTACACACAGAAATGATTTAATATTTTATGAGTGGCAGGGGAAAAAAGTATATATTTATATTTATAGTTGATGAACAAGAAAAAAACTATATTATTTGATTCTGTAGTGCGGATCTGAAAACGATCCACGAGATCTTAATTATATAATCACACAAAATTTTCATAAAATTTCAAAAACAAAAGATGAATTATGATTGCGATATAAAAATATAAAGATTAAATAAATGATTCTTTAATATTTAGCACGTTTTGAAATTCCCCAAAAAATAGAATAACAATTTAAGATGAATGTACTCAATCCACTTGAGCTCTTTTTCAAAAACAAATCAAATTTTTAATTTTATATAAAAAATACTTCAAATTTTTCAGTTATGAAAATATTTTTTAAACTGGCAAATAATTGTTTAATTTTTCTGGTTACACAATGAAATTCATGCTCTAGCTAACCAGGGATTCTTCTTCAATAGACTACTATTCGTATTTAGGAGGCAAATTCAATGGGTGATTAAATTATAGAAGAGTGCAAGTAAAGGAATATATAAAAAAAAATTATTTTGAGTAAAATTTAAATACGAGACCATGTTAATCATCTATGGAAAACTGTAACTAAAGTAAATAGTATCCAGTGTTCACTAATTACAAGTCGAAGTACAAAATTTTATAAAAAATTGATTAATGAACGTTGAAGATATCAAGCAAAACGATAACTTCTTAGTTTCATTAGGTCTGGTCCAGCTGACGATTACACACAGCTGGTGTTAAGTTTTAAATAAAAGAAAATTAAATTAAAAGGATTGACCTAAATATAGTCAATTTGCGTTTTAATGACTTTTTGTAATCAAATATTACATACCGGCATGGTACATAGCCTACATGTGTTACATGCTTTGGTTAGTTAAATTATGTAGACTATATGAAAATATTTGGTTTAATGAATTGATATTTAAAATTTTTTTAACGCTCTTTATTTAAAATAATTATAAAACTTGCTCTACATAAATTACAGCAACAAATGTTTGAAGTGGTGTATTACTTCTTTGAATTTTTCGACACGTTTTAATTACGACCCCATGAACATTTAATAGAGTTTCTCTTTTGATATCTCTACAGACGTTTGTTATATGCTCTTTCATGTTTTCAAGAGCAGTTAGAACTTCTAGTTAAACTTTTTCTTTAAGGTAATCCCATAAAAAATGTCTACTGGAGTAATGTCGGGGAAACAAACAGGCCAGTGAACTGAACCAAATCGACCAATCCAAAGATCATGGTATTCGTGGTCGAAAATTACTCTGGTGATAATTGAATAATGTGCAAAACAGCCATCATGATGAAACGACATCGTTCTTCTCTTCTCCAAGAGTAGTTCATCAAGCTGTAAAAGCAATTTTCTAGAAAATCAGTCCAAATCCATCGGTTCAAATTTCTATCAAAAAAATGCGGTCCGATTAATATATAGCCTATGATTCTGCAGCAAACATTGACAGTCCACGGACGGTGATGTTCTACTTCCCTTAGCCACCGTGGATTTTTCCCTGCCCAATAAAACATATATCTGTTTACGCTCCATGATTAGTAAAACCAGATTCGTCGGAAAATAGAACATTAAGAAAAAAAGCTTGATCTACCTGTACTTCTTCCAGCGCCCATCGACAAAATACTACTCTTAATTAAAAGTCGTTGCCATGCAATACCTGATGCAGTGAAATATAGTGCGGATGGAATTTCAGGCGTTTTTATATTTTCAGAACACTGGTTTTTGATATCCTGGGGTCACGTGAAATTCTTCTTAAACTAACGTGAGGATCTACAATGACCGCCGCAGCCACCGCTATTTCATTGCGTTCTACTGTCAAAATATTTTGACGGTTCCTATTTTCGGCCTCCACGCTTCCAGCATCACAAAACTGTATACAATTCTGTACATAGAGGTACGACTTCTACCGGGTTCAGAGTATTTCTACCGGGGAATCGTAGAGCACATAAAGCTACTGTCTGATCAACATTTCAGTGGCATTTTACGTAAAGCAAAATTACTTCAGCTTTTTCTATAATTGTAAATCGTTCCATAATTTCCAATGAATAAAAACTAATTAATTTAATTTAATATTTTATTTGGCGAATAACAAAGTAATAAAAAAATAATTGAAGATAGTGCGAATACGTTCACTTAGACAAATGTCATTTGCAACTTGAACTTCACTTTTAGACTACTTTAAAACATTCGCTGGTGTTTACATGCTGAACTTCTTTTTTTCTTCTTCATTATTGATAGCATTGATTGTTTTATATTTAAAATTTAATTTTCTTTTATTTTAAATTTTACATCAGCTGGATGTAACTCGTCAGCTGAGCCAGCCCTAATGAAACTAAAAGCACAAATTTATAGGCCTACAGAATTTTTGAAGATTTTTTTTTTTTATGAAAAAACTATCAAATTAAGAAAAAAAGACTGAATTGTAATTTTAATTTTTTTGCAGAGAATTCAATTAGAAGAATATAGGTTCCTATTAAAAAAAAATTAAGTTGACCTTGTAGTGATCTTTATTTGATCTTATCTAGAACAACATTAGTTGTGAATGTATTTCCCCCTTGAAATGGAAAAATTTAATAGGAAAAATTTTTTCCTAAAATGGGTGATTTTTGTGAATAAATGTGCCTCAACTTAAATGGATCACTCGGTATAAATATATATATATATTTACACACACACCCGCGCGCGTTTACGTACACGCACGCACGCGCACACACATAGTACATTCTCCCTGAGTTTTACAATTATAAAAAGTATAATTTTTTTTTTTAGAGGGTTCATAAACATTAAGATCTGCAAACCCCTTACGTTGTATATTGCACTGTATAAAGGCACTTATTAAATAGCCGGAAACATAGTTACTGTTTTTTCAAGATATTTAAACCTTTTTTAAATCCTTCATTCTTTGTATTTATTCGAAACATTTAAAATCGATATTTTTTACAACTATATCTATTTTTTTTAACAGCTAGACAATAAGATTAAAAAAACATATCATAGCTTTTTTTTGCTCAACTGTTTCGTCAGAATTCTATTTTACAAAAAAAAAAAACAGTTTACCAAGCAATTCAGAACATTTATTCAAAAGCTAGTTTGTAAACTTTGATTCTTTTTTTACGTATTTAAATTTTATAATCTTGTCTTTTGGAACAAGAGTTAAGGTATTTCATCATTGCTTAGTCAATTAATTTAAAAGTATGTAGATAAGTTTATAATTGTAAGAGATAACAATAATTGAATAAATACGACTCTTAAAACAAAATAATTTATTATTTGTTAAGAGTAAAATAAATATAAATAATGTAGTTTAACAAATCCCTGTGAGGTATGATATGATTTTCTTTTATAAAATTACAAATAACAAAATTATTAAATAGAAGCGAAATAACATGTTAAATCAACAAGGACAGGAATTCGCACTTGAGAAACTGCGTGCCATACAAATGATAAGGAGCATAATGTGCTTTAAGCTTGTTACACTGCCCACAAGGTAGTGGTACCATCTTGTTGCATTTGCTACAACCAAATTGGGATGTTGCGGCCAACCGGTTCGCTAATTAATTCACAGTGCATATTTATTAAAATAAAAATAAACAAAAATTACATTGCAAGTGCTTAAGTAATTCTCATTAAATGAGTAATGAACACTACATTTCATACAAAGAGTAAAAATGAATTAATCTTTTGTTACTTTTTTAATATTTTGCTAATATAAATTTAGATAATAACAATATATTATGTTTTTACAAATTATACAATTTTCTTTTTATAAAAATAAGATAGAATAAAATAAATATTTTAATTAAAAGGAAATAATAATAATAGTAATAACAATAACATATTCAACATAATTTTTCTGAGCACGAATTAGAGTGGAGTTTCAACTTATAGTAACGAAAAAAGAAAGATTCGAAAAATATCATATTGTCAAATGATAATAAAAGTCACCATTTTTTAGAGTGACAGTCAACTTTTGTGTTCTGACATGACGTATTTTGCGGTATTAAGACAGTGATCAAAGAATAAAGACAAAAAATCACCGATGCCTGCTTAGCCTAACGTATAGCAAACGTTCATTATCACCCGCCACCTTCACTATTTTTCTGTTATTTTTTTATCACATCTTTATGATGACTGTAATTTAGTCGTTCCTTATTTCTTTATAACTCGTATACTGCATCCTTTAATTAATAATATTTTATCTTAAAAAAATAAAGATTTTTAATTAATTTTTAATGCTTTTAAATATTTATCCTCAAAAAGAATAAAGCATACATATACACACGGACGCTTCCATATAAACGAACAAATGTGTAGCTACTCATGACAGATAACAACCTCGTATAACATACAAAAAAAAATAATAATACAGCTTAAAAAGGAAATTACTTTTCATAGGAGTAAAATGAATTTAAAATTATAATTAAATATTTATCGGTTACAGTAATTACAAAATTATTTAAAAAAAAGAACAGTTTTTATATTTTGACTCTGATGTTAAACTGAGAATGATATTTGGATAAGACAGCCTTGACAGATTCAGGTGTTTATATGTGGTGGTCCATTCTGACATAAATGTGTAGCTCTTGACGCGGGTCAGCAGCAGCGTTGTAATTATTATTACGGCCATAGTGATAGGCATTTACATAGAAACTATTATGTAGATGGGACTGTATGTTCGTATATTATACTAATATAACGAATAGTGATCATCATTTAGAAGAAGGTAGTTGTTTACGTCTAATAGATTGTCTCAAATTCTTCAACGCATATATCCTTAAGCGTTTATATATGATCACTGTGGTCCGACTTTGTATTAGCATGTGGTAAATACATTTGTTGTAAATCACCACCCCCTTTCACATATGAATCAAGAGTTATTTATTACTATTTTTATTAAGTAATTTAAATTATACGTGTGTTTACACCATTTCTAACTCTAAGGATCTGTCAAAATCAAGTAATATTTACCATTAGTAATATTTTAACATAATCTTTGTAAGTCTACTTTAATACAAGGTATAACTGAATATTTAATCTTGAAAATTAAAGTTTAAAATCAATGATATTTTAAGAACGGAACCCATTCAGCCCTCTTGTTTTTTGGGGCTTAAAAGTTTATTAATTGGAGTAATTCATTTCAATAAGTCAATCTGATTTAGTGAAATGTAATTCATCTCGGCTAAAAAAAATTATGTTTACTTCCGTGACGTCCTTTTCTACGATGGGGTAAAAAGAAAAGCCAAAACTGGGAAAAAAAAATTACACACACACATATATACATATACCAAAATCTGGAACACACACACACGCGCGCGCGCGCGCATATATATAATAT
Organism: Lycorma delicatula; assembly: GCF_047948215.1. Lineage (NCBI taxonomy): Eukaryota > Metazoa > Arthropoda > Insecta > Hemiptera > Fulgoridae > Lycorma > Lycorma delicatula. The sequence goes on along the minus strand of NC_134456.1, from coordinate 154,261,664 downwards.
ATATATATACACATATATACATACACACACACACACATACACACACACACACACACACACACACAGAGAGAGAGAGAAATATTTGTGCCAAATTTAAACTTTTTTGGTCAATGAGTTTTCGTAATATAAAGCAATGTTTAGAAATAATATTGAATCCTTCTATCCCTAAATCCGATCGACTTAAAATTTTGGAATTTGAAATAACTTAATAAGCGTTTTTATTGTATTAAAACTTAATTTTCTATGACCACTTTACAAAAAGTCAAAAATTATAAATGGTGAAAACTATTTCTACCCATTTTTCAAAAATTTAATGACATCAATAGTCCATGTATAGAAAATCTTTTAACCATTTTTGAAGAATTTGTGTTGATTCAGTCCAAAACTTTTAATCAAAATACGGACCAACACACATACATGTTCATGAAATATTTTAATTTTTTTCTTTTTGAGATAAGATCTTGAAACATTGAAAATCCTGATACCAAACATTTTTTCTACCGATATAGTTTTCGTTTACAGCTATGCTGCTGAAGCATAGAGCTACAGCTGGGAAAGTAAAAGTAAGGTTGAAAAAATCGAAACCAAAGGAATCCTTTAAAGAATCTCTTCAAATAATCCCTTCTATCCAAAATCATTCGGGTGATTAGGGGTACCTATACTCAGTAATGTAGAGTAGCTGTCACTGATTAACGATTTATACTGAACACATGCTAAAAAATTTACCTTTCGTCCAGAGTGTAAAGAACCATTTTAGAGCAGGATAGTATCTCCTCCATTTTAAGAATTATTTGCGTAAGATATTATCCGGTTGAATCTTCCTCAAACCTCTGGAGAACAGCAGTTGGTATAATATAAATTATTAATCGATAAAATTGGGGAACAATCCAAGAACATTATTAAAAATTTAGATAATCAAACCTAATCAACTCCCTCTACGTGACTGCTATAAATATCAGGTCTATTAAGATAGTAACTGTATGATAATACGTTCAAAAAATGTTGTATTAATTCAAGGTGTAATTACTTTAATTTTAATACTAATATTAATGGATTTTTCATTCGTTGTTTCTCGATTAAAAGCATTTATTAAAAAATTATGAATCTGTATATGACAAGAGTTACCGTCAAATTTCAGATTGACGGAACAGTCAAATTAAAATTTTACTGCATAACATCTTTTATGATGTGGAATAATAAAAAGCTTTATAAGATAAATCCCAACTAATAAGAATTATTTATCTACAGAAGTTTTAAAGATTAAAAAAAAATTGTTTACAATAATTGAAATTGGAACTAAATATAAGTAAAAAACAGTTTGTATACGGTATCGCACCTGCATGTAAATAAATTATTTTTACTTCCGTAAAATCGAATCGAAACCGCTTATCTGAAAATCATGACATAAGTTAGCCAGTGGATTTTAACGGATGGAATACACAGAAAAAAGAACGCGAGATCTACTCCCATCATAAAATGCTTTACCCGCTCCAGCTTCTGCTGTTTCATACCCATCAAACTGTACAGCCACGCTTAAAATTAAGAATTTTTAATTAGAAAGTATTATCAGTTTAAGTTAAAAATTTATGCAGAAATAAAATTATCTTATTGCTTAATATAAACTCTAATATTAATATACATTAAATAAAAGCTTTCTTTTAAAAGGTATTTAATTATACATTATATAAATCATGTCAGAAATAGGTAGATATGCAATTCCTGGATAGAAAAGAAATTGTTCCATTATTTACTTGGATAGATCAAGGTAAAGCATGTTAAAATCTTGATTACAGTAGCCCTACAAAATACAGAATTAATTGTAATATGAAAAATAAACTTGATTTAAGTCTATATATTTGTTTAAAGTATAAACATCTGAAATAACATTAAACTAAATATCATAAGATACTAAATATATTAAATAATTACGAAATAATTTACAATTCCTAGGTGTTAATGAAAATAATTTGAACGCATATTTAAGTACACGTTGAACAGAATGAAGAAAATTCAAATTTAAAAAAAATTTAATCAGTATGTATTTTAAATTTATCGTCAATATTGTTTCTTGAAAAGTTTTTAAATATATTTTAAATGGTTCTATATTTTATTAATAATGGTAATGGAAGCATTACAAAATCCTACTCGTTAACCCTGTATTGTGTTTTGCAACATACAAAAAATTTGTAGTTTCGTTTGATTTGAAGTGGATATTGTTATGTTTTAAGAATAAGTAAGGGTCCTTTGTTATAAATATTGCGCATTCATATACATATTCAGCCCAGCAGGCCGGTCTAGTGGTAAACTCGTTGACGCAGATCACTTGTTTAACAGTTGATTTACGAAGTCGTAGGTGCTGAGGTTCAAATCCTAGTAAGACTCAGTGGCTTTTTTACGGATATGAATACTAGACAATGGATACCGCGTTACTTTGGTAGCTGAGGTTCAATTAACCACACATCTAAGGAACGGTAGGCCTGAGTTTATACAAAACTACAACTCATTTGCTTTATCAACACAATATCATCCTCATTTCATCGGGTCTTTGGAGAGGGGTTGCTTATTTTTCACTAGTTGAACACACATTAGGAATACGACAAAGGTATGTTACAATTTTTTTAAATTTTTTAAATATTGATCTGTACAATTTTTATTATTTTTGGGGGTCGAACAATCAAACAATGACGTGATAGGCCACTTTTATATCTTGAAAACTTGTTACAGTTTTTCAGAGAGCCCTAAGAGAAGATATTGTATTTTAGAGGAGTATTTTAGAAGATATATTGTACTTCAGAGCATAATAAATATTTACTAATAATGATGACAAACTTAAAACTTTAATGCGGCTTTAGTATTTAGAATCGATAAAAATGAATAACTAAATAACATCGGTATTTAGTTTATTCTGAAAATTAACGCACACTGTATTTACTAGTTATTCGGAAGGAAGTAATAGCATTTTAGATACGCAAATGACACTAAGATATGAGCTAAATATAACTTCTTAGTCAGGGTACTGTTGTATGTTCTCATAAATTCAGAGATATCGGTACGCACGGTTCACCTGTAAAAAAAAATAAATAAAAAAAGACAATTCAATAATATAGCTAAATATTTAACGATGTATTTAGGTTAAATAACAATAATTTTTGATTATTATAATCAAGTCGTGTACATACTTAAGGGTTAAATCTGGAATGGCCTGATGAATATGGTTTTTATGCAAGGTCGTGCACTATAAACTGCACCTTAACGCCTTAGCAAGGTCTTGAACCTGTGACCTCTTATTTTGAAAGCGAGTATTCTAAGTAATAGCAAAGCAGCACGTACTAGTTATATAATTAATTAGCAGAGTATATCTTAAAATTGAAACGAATAAATTCCCTAGTTCAAAATATAAATAAATTACAATTTAATAGTCCTATCGGTATTCCTGTTTTAATTAATTGTAATCGATTCGTACTTAATAGATAATTTATTATTTCTTTCATTCCATGTCAGTAGATATTTTTAATTCAGTAGCCCAATATATTTAATAGTTTACGGTATTAAAATAATTTAAGCGGTATTTACATTTAATCCGTTAATTTATTTACATGTTTATTGTTATTGTATGTAGAACTATAACAAATGAATACGATGAAAGTTATACGTTATTATTTGTAAGAGAAATGTAGAGGAACTATTGGGCGTAAGGTGTGCCCGGTCGAAGATGCAAGGGGATAGGCGGCGTTACACAGGACATCCGCTAATAATACAATCCGACGTACGATTGTTCCTTGATTCGAAAGAGCCATAAATACACATTAATATGCTCGATTAATGTCGGCGGATACAATAGGTAACGGCGGGCCAGTCGCTTTGTACTGGATAGCGCCGTTACCACTTTAAAAGAGAAAGAGAGAGAAAGAGAGGTAAATAGGAATAAAAGAAGTAATTATGAAAGCATTGTCTCGGCGTCAGAGGCCCGAGGGACTCTTCAAACTATTTGACTGCAACATAATCGTCCGGGCTAACCGCCGGTAATTATGAGGACATGAACCCCCGTCTACGATCACCTATCTTTACGTTTACACTCTAGAAACGCCACCGGCCCGCGGGTAGAACCTGATTTATTTGAAAAGTAGAACCGAGAAGTGATAATCCGCTTATGGAGTCTTCGCATGCGACCGTATCTCGGCTGTCCCCGAGAGATATGTGGAGCAGTGCGCGGCTTACCTCGACCGGCTTCACACCTGCACTTATCCCACTTCATTAAACAATCGACGGAAAAAAATGATGAGAATAAACAAAATTAACATTTAGATAACGCAAGTATCTCTGTCTCACTCATCGTGTTACCGGCAATATATGGAACTTGCCGTCCGGCAATGTTTATTGCACCGATACACAAGCCGATATATTGCGATGACCTTACCAACCTTTCCTATAACGTGCGAGATAGAAGTATTTCTTAGAGAAAATAGTTATTTATTTCAAGAAACAATACTGCTTTAAACTTCAAACAATTTTACAATCCCAACAATACTAGGTGTAAATTTATAATACATTTTTCATTTTATTTCGAAGTGATTTTTTTTAAATTTTTTTAATAAAGGTAATATTGCTGTAATAAAAATTCTGTTGTAAATTACATGCTATTATATTGTAAATTGATGAAAAAGTGAGTTTTAATAGATATTATCTTGAATAAAAAAAAATAATAATAATAATAATAATAATAAAAAAGCAAAATGAATTGTTTTTAATTTGAGCTCACTATCACGTTATTCTGTTTTATTTTTTTTTCTACGGGTATAACTACGAAAAATTTTATTTCTGCAAAACTTTCAGAATTAACGTTTTTTAATCCAACAATGGCATGATTGAGATGTTAATTTTGTGATCACTTGAAATATTTATCAGCGAGTCAGTTTATTTTGATGAAAAACATATTTTGGCAGTTACACAATGATGTCGTTTTATTAAATGAATAAAATAAACATATTGGGGAAAAATTAACCCAATATACCTTTAAGGAAACGTTTTTTTATAATTTACTTCAAGTTATATTTTAACAAATTATTTTCATATTTTCCTTTGAAGTTTTTTTGTCATTTTTAGCTGAAAACGAAGATTTTATCTTCGTTCAGGAAAAAATATTTTTTATCATTCACTCGCTAAAGATAAATTTTAGGCAAAACATTTATTTAAAAAAGTGAAATAAAATAAAATTTTAAAGAACTTTCATATAATTTGAAAAATTCTGCGGTAGAAGTTGCAAAAGTTGTTCAATGGATGGTTTGTTACCATCAAACTTTAAATATAGACAAAAACTATGCTTTGCAGGCAGACATAATATTGCTGATTGCGTGAATAGAATTTTCAATAATTATAACGATAATATTTCTGTCATTCATAAAGCGAAATTTCTAGGTGTTATATTAGGTGATAAATTCTCTTAGGATGATTTCAAATTGATCTCGTTTGTAATAAAATCAAATCTTATTTTGTTTTGAAGTACATTACTACTACTAGATACTAAGCTTGTCATTAGGTATTTCAACGTATATTTCCGACCATAGGAAGTTACTTCAGTTATAATTTTAAGTTATATTTAAAAAAATTATTTTCATATTTTCCTTTGAAGTTTTTTTGTCATTTTTAGCTGAAAACGAAGATTTTATCTTCGTTCAGGAAAAAATATTTTTTATCATTCACTCGCTAAAGATAAATTTTAGGCAAAACATTTATTTAAAAAAGTGAAATAAAATAAAATTTTAAAGAACTTTCATATAATTTGAAAAATTCTGCGGTAGAAGTTGCAAAAGTTGTTCAATGGATGGTTTGTTACCATCAAACTTTAAATATAGACAAAAACTATGCTTTGCAGGCAGACAAAATATTGCTGATTGCGTGAATAGAATTTTCAATAATTATAACGATAATATTTCTGTCATTCATAAAGCGAAATTTCTAGGTGTTATATTAGGTGATAAATTCTCTTAGGATGATTTCAAATTGATCTCGTTTGTAATAAAATCAAATCTTATTTTGTTTTGAAGTACATTACTACTACTAGATACTAAGCTTGTCATCAGTATTAGGTATTTCAACGTATATTTCCGATCATAGGATATCATCCCTTGGGGTTTTCTCAAAACGTCAGAACAAGCTTAACATGATATAAAGATGATCTATCAGTTAAATTTTTTGACTTCTCGTACTTATATTAGTGAACGTACAATCTTTATCACCTGTTCTTAAAGAATAACACCATTCACCTTAAATAAAAAAAAAAAAAAAACATAAATATTTTAGTCTAATTCGTCATAAAAGTGGTATCCCGTTAATCCGAACGCCAATTTTCCAACTCTCCGAACTGATTACTAGGAAATTTAAAAAAAATGAATACACCATTTAAAAAATTCTAATATACTATTCAAATAAAGCTTTGTTTCAATAGGGAATATATTTTTATCGATTTTTTTTAAAATGAATTTATTAATTGACTTTTTGTTGCAATTCGTGTAGCACATGTAAGTTTAAACCTGTGTTAAACTAATTGTAAAATGAATTTCCTAAAGATTGACTGGAAATACATACATTAGTCAAGTTAAGCAAGTACACATTACAGATTTTTTAAATAAGAAATAGTGTTTTAAAAGACATATTTTGATTACTGACTGTCACTGAATTTTACTGTATTTATATATAAATAAAATGAAAAACAATCCTTACCAACAATTCGTCCGCATTCTCTTTTCTACCATGTTTGGTCATTCGACCGCCTTCAGGAAAAGTTATTCTTCAATTTGAAATTTAAAATATGTTGAATATAAATTCATAATATGTTAAAATCACAACTGGTCGTCAGTTGTTACCTTAAAAATTGCGTGCTACCTTCTTACATAACAGACATGAATAACTTTATACTATGACCACCAGTTGTGATTTTAACAATTTATAAATTTACATTCAACATACTTTAATTCTAATGATCTCAAATTGAAGAATAACATTTCCTCAGGATGGTCGAATGACCGAAAACGCTAGAAAAGAGAACGTGGACGAATGTTGGTAAGGTTGAATTTCATTTTATTTATATAAGAATATTATGTACCAACTGTGCCGTGCTTAAAAATTAAAATTTTATTCTATCATATTTATTATTATTTTTTCAATAAAGCATATTTTTTATAGTACACAGTTAACTTAAACTCACTTTTTTCAACACATTTTTTGTAGGTTTTGTCTTAAAGGTTTTTTAATAATTTTTTATAAAACAGTAAATTTTTATTTCGTTCAGCAGCAAATTTTTACTTACTGATTTCAGAGTACCCGTATCTTTTTTTTTTACAGAAATACATTTATTCTTATATTTTCATATTTTTTATTAAGTGTGATGCCAGTTAAAAAAAGAATGACATGAACAGTAAGTATGATTAACCTTTTTTTAATTATCCGGATTCGGCCTTGGAAAGATCAATCCAGATAATCGGATTTCCACTATACTTCGGCTTACAAGAAAAAACTTTATTATTCTCCTGTTTACGTTATTCACAAATAACCGAACAACTTAAAAAATCTTTCAAGCAGTGTTGAACTCATTAACAGGTTCCGCAACATGTTATTAAATGCGTATGTGTTTCTGCGCACTACCGACTAAACCCCCAACCCTGGGTTTCCACTCCTCCTGGGAACCGCATATACATCATTACTTCAGGAAGGGAGGAAACGCCCACTCACACAATAGGTCAACGCACTCACAACTGAAAATCCAAACACACACTCACACAATACAACTCATACAAAACCAAGGATAACACCAACACAAGAAGTAATAAATCACTTGCACATTACAATAAGAGACATAAGAGAAACTGCTCCACCACAGAGATCGGCATTTTATTTTTTTGAAACGATATTGCTCTGACAATAATTTTTTGAAAACTTAAAAAAAACGTTTTTTTAACCACTCCATTCGATGTGTAAATATGTTCTCGAATAATTTTCAATAACACCTTCTGAATTTTTAATTATTTTGTAGTTATATCTTTTTATATTTAGTATCTTTATGCGTTTCCCTTAGCAATGTTTCATGTGTTAAGATTTTTAAAAATTATGATGAACTTTAATCTCATCTATTTTTTTTAAATTTTATAATTGAATGTATAATCTCTGATCAATGTTTTACCATAGTTTTCCTTAATCCATCCATGAAAATTCTGGGGCAGTTCCTTTTTTGTTTACTTGTGGATTAGCATACCCCTCATTCTCGATAAGATTTATATGTTATATTATTATGTAAAAATTAAAGTAAAATATTTATTTATATGTAGATGGAGTAAGGATAAAGAAAAAATGAACTGTCCCTGTATTAGCTTAGATGGATCAACACAAACTATATCTTGATTAAAGCAGTGTAACGAAATATATAAATACAAAGTAAATAACAATCCAAATATCTATTTATGCTTTAAACGGGTAAACAAAGTATCGAATTTTTTTAATATATTCTTTAATTAGTATTGTTTAAAAATTCATTAATAGAGTAGAAAAAATCTTTTACTTTAAATTTTCTTTTTATTTGCTGTAGGACTATAACTAACAATCGGTTTTTCCTGACGAAACTATAAGTAAATAATGTGATTGCTTTAAATTAAAATTTTTTATTAATTTTTTAAAATATTTCGGTTAATTAATTTAAAACGGCAAACGGAAGTATAATTTTTTTTTCAAATACAGTATCTTAAATAACTGCTCAACAATGAAAAAATAAAAAATAAATAGAATTTATTAAATGTTTCTGCCTTAAACCAATCTCTTTTTCGTGGTATGAGACCATGGGTCCCTTTTGAAACTACCTGTCAAAAATTATAAATGGCTTCTGCAATGGTTAGAGTTATCTTAGCCTGAATTTTTTTACGTCAAGTTCTTCGTGATTTTTTATTTCCTTTAAAATTATGAACCATAATTTCCATTAAAGATTTCTGATTTCAATATGTAGTGTTCTAATACAGAAAAATTGATCTTTTCTTGGGAGGAGCATATACTAAATTTTATTTTTCTGTTTTTAACTGTTTAAAAGTTATTTTAAGATTGCCATACTTTGTTAACACCCTATGTATTGTATGTATAAAAACAGTTGTATACAAAACCTTGGTTAACTAAATAATTATAATTAAATTGACTACGATAATGATTACTTATAAATTAAGTATATTTTAATTATAATTATTTCGTTATAATGTCAATATTATAATTATTATTTTATCTTATATGGTAAAAATATGAATAAAATTAATTTTGTAATTAACAATAAAATTTTATGGGCCTAATTAAATATGATGAACATTTAATAAAATGATTATTCTCTAAATAATTTTATTAAATTTAAAAGGAGAATAATAAATAAATATAACCTATTACTAACAGATATCTGGAAATTAATTTTATTAAGATAAATAATTATATTGACAGAGTTGAATAATGCAAAAATGGTTATCTTATCCTCGCATTGTAAAAAAGACAAGGACGTAGACAGGTTACAAGCAGAAACAGAGTGATTGATTTGATCTGTCATGATGGTAGAACATTACAGGTACGCCTTGCTACTGTTAAAGAAGTATTTAGCGTACCATTCTAGCTTTAATAGTCTATAATAATACGACTTAACTGACGTTGTACATGAAAAGCAGTAGCAAATGTGTTAAAAATTAATTACAATTTTTATTACTTTTATAGGTGCATTCTGGATTTACGATTAAAATTATTCCATATTGAATCTACCCCATATTGAGAGCATTAGATCATTCTATGATAATAGCGATAGGTAAAGTAAAGATCAGGTAGTATATTTTATTGTTTTTAATAAAATTATATTTTTGACTGAGGAAAGCAAGTTACGGTCAAACGTATTCTACGATTCTTTTTTTTGAAATTCTACAAAATGGTTACGACCTACTACAGAAGTATAAATTTTAAGTTTTATAATTAATAAAAAATTTCCATTTCAGAATGATAACCGATTACCGTTGCACGGCAAAGTATAAAGGAGAAATATGGTGAAGGAAATCTTCCGTCCCCAAGTCTTCCCTGCTTTAAACATTGAACTCGCATAAGTAGTTCCGATTCACACATGACGCGAGCTACTCGTGAAGAGATCCATAATATCTAGTTTTATTCGTATCAGTGGTTATGCGCAACATATTTTACCCACTTTAACACTATAAAAATGTTCTTATACTACTTTATAATTCGTACCTTTTTGGGTACACTATTAAACACTTAGTTTTAATTGATTTCATTGTTATTTTCAGCCCTTCCTAGCGTTGTCACTCTAACATTCGTGGCTGACGCGTCTCGGATACCTCCTACCTCAAAACCACTTTTAACACTCCGTACCAGGAGGTACTTCGAAACACATCGACTACGAATAACAGAGTGACAATGCTAGCAATGGCAGAAGATAATACTCAAATCAATTACAGGTTGGCGCATAAGAAGGTGACGCATTTGAATTTTAGATTACATATTTATTTTTAAGTATAATACGATTATAACTTTACAAACCAAATACAGTATTGGTGGAAAGTTCTTTTGTTGCATGACGTGTTCAATATGGTCGCAGTTAGCCTGACAACCTCTTCTAGGTGAATGTACATATTTCTGATGACTCTGCGACATAAGTCCTCTTGAATCTCTTCACACAACTGAACTATCCGCCCATGCATTTCAATAACATTTGTAGGTCTTAACAGGAAAAGTTTCTTTTTTAAATATCCATATAAAAAGTCACAAGGATTTAAATCGGAGCTCAAAGGTGGCCAAAAGAAACCTTCATTGTGGCGGCTCGGATAGCAATTTGAAATTACACGATTACCAAAAACTGAATTTAAAAAATCCACCTCAACATAAGCGGTTTGAGGAGTTGTCATCTTGTACAAACCATTGTATATCTATGAGGAACTCAATCGCAAGCAGTTTGGGTAAAAGATCATTTCTTAACATATTCAAATAGCGTTGGGAATTAATTAATTGTATCGTCGAAAATAGTTGGCCCATCAATCCGTGATTGGACAAAGCTTCCAAACCGTTACTTTAGGACCATCTTGTTGTTCTTCGTGCTCGATTTGTTGTGCGCTGTCGCTCTAAAGCGGAAATTTTGTTTGTTAATAGTCCCATCAATAAGAAAATAGCCTTGCCTGAACAGAACTTTCTCTTCCGACCACTGTGCAAACTCCAATCTAATTTTCTTGTTAGATTGTGTTTACTTATGGAGGACAGTCAATTTATATGGAAACAGCTTTCAATTTCTCGCAAAGCTCGCCATGTAGACTTTTCTGTACTACGTTGCATGGCAACTTGAACGGCTTCGATTTTTTTTTCGGAGGACGAACGGGAGCTGCTTTAGGTCGTTTCTATTTTATTATTCTGTCTTCTTCTTCATATTTACAAATAATCGGAAAATGGTATTACTTGCTGGAGTCCAACGAGTGTGAAAATGAGCTCGAAATTGTCGCTGAGTCACTGCAACATATTCTAATTTAGCATAGAAGTATAAGTGCGCTGTGAATTATACAAACGTCCGTGATCGGCCACAGCTCTACAATAAGTGATGTGTTGCGATATTAGAAGGGAATAAAAAGATTAGGTGACATCTACCGGTGTGTCCAAGAAATAGAGATTACAAATGCACAATGTGAAAATAAGATAAAAAACGTTTATTTATAATCGACTTTATAAACGTATTAACTTATTGATCACCACTCTGAATGATAATCCTAGTGAGAAAATATAAAATACAGTAAAAATATTTAAGTTTTAACTTTATTTTCAAAAAAAATAATTTTTTATCGTTTAAAAAACCCCAAAAATATGAAGCTTATCCTCCTTCACATCTTATTTAGAACAACAGTACAAAATATTTGGAATACAGTGAAAGTACCTCTTCTATAATCAACACATGATACGTGTCCCTAGAACCATAATCAGTGATAATGATATAACAATAGTAAGCTCCGTATATCTTGACGGGGGAGTTTGCCACGATTTGCATCATAAATAAAAAATAAGAACGTAAAAAATGTTGATTAAATTTTAAGTAAATTTTACAGAGACTTTTTTAATACGTACCAAGATGAAGTTACACTTGAAGAAGTGTCTTGTAGAGTGTTTTATTTGGAATGCTCTTCTGTTACGAATGTGAAATATCAACATCAAGAAAAAGAGAAAAATAAATTCTGTAACATGTGATATTTAGACATGGGATAGATTGAAAAACGCTAAATAGACAGAGAAAATGTAAAAAAATGAAAAAAATGTTGAAGAGAGTAATGAGAAGGTTTTTTAGAACAATTCAGAATACAAAAATTGACTGACGGGATATTTGAGAAAAGGATTAATATTTGAAGAACGCTTTGAAGATCTACAAGAGATTGACAGCTAATTGGAACACTAAAAAAAGTACATAGAATAAAAGAGAATATAGATGTCAGCAGAAGAATCCACTGAATCTTTCAAGGGCAGTTTTATATATATATATATACATACAGAGTGATTCAGAAGGAAAGGGAAATAATATGGAAACTGTTTCTACAGCTTGGAATAAGGAAAAAAAATCATACAAACATATGTCTGAAAACGCTTTGTTATCGAGTTTCCGCTAAAGAAAACTTTTTCTCGAATTTCAGGTCAAATGAAGTCGCACTGAAATTTTTAAGGAGTTATATAAGATTATGTTAAGTACAAAAAATATAATAATGAACTAAAAAAGATTTTCTACGAAATTATCATATCCCAATTAATTTTTTTCAGAGTGTTATGGAAAATTTTGTGTACCGTCTGTAAAACTCCATCGATATGGAAAGAGGATATTGCAGCATATAATTATTAAATCATAGATAACAAAATTTCCCCAGTCTAATCTTTAAAATTATGTATTTATAACCTAAATATATCACATTTTTTTTGACTGAACCTTTAATTTAAATCAATAAATAGAACGTAATATTCTATTACAGACGTGCGTATTTATTATAATAGAATATATTGGTGTATTTCATCTATTTTAATCATTAAAAACTTTAATAGATAAAAATGATTTATCTAACTAAATGTATTACATATAACTAACGTCTAAAGTTAAGTATTGAACAGAAGTTTAAACAAGACTCTAAAATGAAAGTGAATTAAAAACTATGATGTATAAAAAACAAATCTACAGACAGACAAGTCGAGAGATTTAGTCTCTCGCATTATATGAAATAAAAAAAGGAGTGAATAAACAAAACTACTCGATAATAACCGAAAAAATAAATTTTGATCGACATAAAATAAACTTTTTTGTTCTAACATATTATTATTAAATAATAATAATAATAAGGGGTAAAAATAATTATATTTTAGTGTAGGTGAAAGGAAATCTCATTCGAAATGAGATCAGCTCAAGGCGGTTTACTCATCATTTAATTCAGCTGGATACTTATCAAAAACTATAACGTTTTTTATATTTTCTCTTCATAGGTTATAAATAAAAAAGTACTTCGATATATACAATCTTTATTTTAAAAAAGATACATGTTTTGTTAAAAAATTATTTTTTTGATATTCTTTCCCGATCGATATTGACTATTTTTAATATAAAATGTAATCTACATTTTTGTTTATATTTATGAATTTGCAATCTTTGCGAAAAAAGAATGTCACTTATTCTTTCAAAAATAACAAAAGAATTATTTTCGTAAAAAAACAACAAATTACGAAAACAAGGCCCTTATTATGTTTAATTATCATTTCTAATAAATTACCTTACAATTTAAAACACAATTAAAAAAAAATATTTTTTTGCAGAAGTAATATTATTCTGTCAATGAATTGTTATATAATACTAATTAAAATATGGGAAATAAACTTGTATTTCTACATTTTTCAATTACATAAATATATGATCATTTCCAATTACTCCATAATTGGAACTGATCTCACAGTTCAGATCTATTCGGCTCAGTAGTTTTGATCTATTTTTTAGATATTTATCAAAAAATAAAGTTTTTTATCTGTATTTATTATAATATTTTTATCTTAATATTATTTTATATGTTTCTACGAAGATCGTTCAATGTCACAAGCCAGCAAAATTTGGGTTGTGGAATGTTTTGTAACTTTTGATAATCGATTCTGTATTTTTTCCGCTTAATCCGAAAATAACCTTCATTTTTTCCAACATGTCAGGAAAAAATTAAGATTATTTTCGGATTCAGCACTAAAAAATACATAAGAATCGATTATCAAAACTAAAAAACACAAACATTTCAGGCATGCGTAATTAATTAGAAAAATGGCAACAACGAAAAATTAGTTTACCGTCTAAGCTGTCACAACAGACAGAAAAATCATCCGTTGAAAGAGAATTTTTATTATTTATTATAATTTATTTTGTTTGTTTCATGTCAACCGCTTGGAACATGTAAGATGAAAGAACAGCTTGCTGTGATAAAAGTTCTATTTTTTAAAGGTGTAAAAACGATCAAAATTCAATCATCTATGTTAAGAGTGTAGTAAAAAGTGTATTTATAAGTGGATCAGAGTTTAAATCGGGCAGAACAAGTTTCGCTGATTTTCATCGTAATGGAAGACCAGTGGAAGTTTTGATTGACGCTATACAAGATGATTTTAATGTCTTTATTTTCAAGGACACACCAATGAAAATCTTGTAAAACTCTAAGAAGTGTTCAAAGTGGGTTCCGAAAATAACTCTTTTGTTAAAAAAAAAACGAATTCACATTTGATCGGAATTAAAATATCGGTTTTTAACAGAAGGTTAAAAATTTTAACTTTAACTTTGAACCTTAGTAGAAGGACACTTAACAACTTGGGATAAAACATGAATCATCATTTGAGCCGGAATACAAACAATTAACAACAAACAATACAACAATTCAAAACACGCGTCAGGCAATAAAGCGATGCTAATGGTATTTTGAGAATTATAAAGGTTTAATTAATTGAAATTATTTGGAAGAATAACGTAAATATAACAACTGTGACATGCTGGAAAATAAGGTGAACTCGTAATAAGTAGGATACGCTCTGGTTCTTTTTTCAAAGGCGTAATTTTAAGCTTAATGACGCCCGCTCATAAAATACACGAGAAGCTATTCAAAAGTCGAGTCGGGAGGTGTGTTGCCTCATCCACCTTACGTCCCGATCTCGCAAGATCAGATTTTAATTTGTTTGGTCCTCTGAAAGAGTTTTGACGTGGCAATAAGTTCGATAACAATGATCAGGTTAAGATGCGGTATAAGAAGAGCTGGTGCCGAGGTGAACGATTCTTTATTACTGGAATAAGAAAACGCACAGAAAGATGCAGCAATTACCTAAATGCAGCCAAGAATTTTGTTTAAAAGTAATTTAGTTTTGTTGTCGTTGAATAAATAATATTTTTTTCCAGTCATTTGTCTCTTTAATTATTAAAAAACTCTCGCATTTTAAATAATTAATGTGGACTTTAATCGCGTTTTTTTATTTTTTAAAGTAATTGGGTTTTTTGTGATACTGATCTAAAACAATGTTTAACCAGTGTTTTGATACATGCTATAAATCCCGGGGTAGTTCCTTTTTTATCCATGAATAGAATAAATATTTCTTGGTGACATGATCTGTATAATGATTTGTTTTTGAATCGACATCGGTCTGTAGGGTCATGGTAAGTAGTTTAAATCAGTTACATCTCTTTTCTTTTATTCCGGGTACTTTTTACGTGGGATTTCTTTTTGATTTTGTTAGGTCCATTCCATTCTTATTGTTTCCTTTTGGAACCCGTCTTTTGTTTTGATTTTTTGTCTTAACATATCTTTGTATCTGTTTTCTTATGTTTTTACATTTTCTTTGACCTATTTGAACCACTTGATAGTAGTCTTTCTATTGTTTCCTTGCTCAAAAATTTCCTTGGTTAGTTTGTATTGCCCATTATCATCAAATGTCCGTAGAAGGAAAATTTGCATTTCCTAATCGAGTCTGATATTTTTCTACTTTCTGATAGACACAAATTAAAATTTTTTTGTAGTTTTTAACTATAAAATTTTCTTTTCCATAGTTTTAATTTTATTTACTTCTTCCTAGTCTAAGGTTGCGCATTCGGCCACGTATTAACCGTAGTATTCCCCCCGGATTACTGCGGTGTTAAGACCCGCGCTATTCCGCGGGTCTTTCCATTGTTGTGTAATGCCTCAGTTATCCAATCCTTAAAATTCGTTTCGTTTTATATATATATATTCTTGTTCATTCTATAAGCTTTTGTGAGGTTTTCTATCTTGGTCTCATTGATTTTTTTTTGTCTAGCCCATCGGGTTTAATACTTTTCCAAGGGACATAAAGATGCCACCTGACTTGATTTCACTATGTCATGTTCTAAGGTGTTTGGATGCATTTTTATGTTTATTTATTATTATTATTATTATATGTAAATATATTTAAATTGTTAACTTATAATTATTGTAAATGTTTTTATGTACTATTGTGTAATATACAACGCTTTATGTAGCTGTTCTATTGCACAAACAAAACAAAACAAATAAATAAATTATTATTAATATTATTATATGTTGATCAGAATAAAATATTTATTTTATTTATTTATAATTAACTTAAACAAAATTAAAGAATGAGGAATTAGTATATTTTTAAAAAGATTTTTGATAATTATAAAAAATTTTAATTGGAAAAAATTGGGTTTCTTATATACTTAAAAATGTGAATAGAGAAGATCACGGACGTCTATTCATAAAACTGTTCACTATATTCTGCTAATTAAACTTTTTAACACAAATCGATATTCATTTATTTTCAAGGGAAAACAGTTTATTTACTTTTTACTATTATTGTTATCATTTATTTTTTAAGATACATAGTTAAATAATAATTTTACTTATTCCATCATATTACCATTAAATCCATTTATATACGGTTGAACAATTACATATTATCGGTTCATTATTCTACACATACAAACACATTTTTTTTAATATGAATATTTTAAAGTTATTATGAAATAAAATAATAAGACATCATAAATGAAATATTTTCAAGTTAACCTTGATCTTTTCATGTTTATTTTTAAATACTTTAGATTGTTAATTAAAATATTCTATAGTCAGTCAGACGTAATGATTTTACTACTTAGTATAGCTGGGTAATAACATAAACGGTTAAATGAAAGCGAATTTGACGAGTTAAGTCCCTTTTAGTGTTACATACGTACTTGGTTTGTATGTATACTTATGTGTAATTGCATCTTAAGAAAAGAACCAGCGCAATTAATCTACCGTGCTGACAGGTATTGTTATGAGGACCCGATAGTTTAATCAAGACCGTATATTATTATTATTATAAAAAAAAACGATCCTTCCACGTGTTCTTATGAAAGTTTCATGGATTATAGAACCATCATATAATTCTACCTTCCTTCAAAATTAATAGTCTTTTATACCATTTCATTTCATAATCATAAAACTAGAAGATTAGAGAGCCGACTTTCAAAGATTTATACGATTTGTTTGGTTTTTTTTAAAGTAATTTGACTTATTTGATGGATTTATACATTTTTAGTTTTTTAAAATCAGAGTAATATTTTTTCAAAAGTTATTGTGTTATGTAAAAACTGTAATCAAATATAGACTGAACTTTAAGATATTAAATTAGACAAAAAAAGTTCGGTAAAGATACATAATTTATTCAGCATTAATATAGCAGTATTGAGGAACAAAAGTATGGTTTAGAAGAGTTGTTGGAACCCGGGACGCTATAGGGCTGCTAAGAGTAATAGGTGAGAGATACATGGAAAAGAGGCGGAGAATGTATGTTGCATTTGTCGAACTAGAAAAGTGTTTAACAGAGTTAGATAGGATATATTATTGCTAATTTTGGAAAAGAAGGAAGTCGCCTGGAAAATTAAGTACTACAACCAGTGAATAAAATTGAGTATAAATACGAAGTGACAGGAAGGATAGGAACTGGAAAGGGAGTGAAGCGAGGATGCTGTATGTCACCAAAATTGTTTGGTGTATATTTGGAAGAATGCTCTCTGAATGGAAAAAGAGGAAAAAAGATCGGGGGAAGAAGGATAGAATGTATAATACGTTTTGGTGATGGCGTGGTGGTACTGGTGGAGAATCCAAGTAAACTAAATAACATGCTTGATGTCTTAAATGAAGCTTGCGAAAGTACAGGTATGAGGATCAACAAAAAAAAGACGAAATATGTGGTACTAGATGGAAAAGAGCAGAGGGTTGAGATTAAGATAGGAAATAAAGTTTAAAAGCAAGTGAAGAAATTTCGGTACTTAGCTTTATAACTGATGAGCTGACATCCATATTTGAAACGTGAACGATGAGAAAGGCAGACAGAAAACGAATTGATGCTTTTGAGATGTGGGTGTGGTGCAGAATGATAAATTTCAGATGGCAAGACCATGTAACAAATGAAGTATCACGGAAAATCGGAGAATACAGGAAAATGCTAAATGTGACTGAATACAAGAAAAGGAATTGGCTAGGACATTATATGAGAAGAAGGTGTTTATCACCGTATGCGATAAAATGCTTGGTGAATGGAAGGAAAGGAAGAGATTTCAAATGATGGACGGGATTATGGAAAAGGGAAAATATGCTGAAGCTAACAGGTTAGCAAAGGATAGAACAAAGTGGAGAGCAGCAGCCGTGACAGGACCAGCACTAATAGCACATGAATGAATGAATGAATGAATTTTTTTATGCAATAATATAGATCATAATCAAATATTTTTTTAACTGATTAAGTATATAATTTGTATTATTCTCAAATCATGTTTTTCTACAGTTTCTGTCGATTCTTATAGGAAAATCTGAGAGCAGTTCCTTTTTTTTTATCTGCAGAATAGAAAATAAACAATTTTTAACGTGATTTATTTAAATTATAATTATTGTTATATGTCCTGAATAAATTGTTTCTTTAATGTTAAATTGGTGTATCCAAATTAACGATGAAGTTTCGAACATAGATTTGGAATAAAGAATAACAGAGATATGAAATAAATTTCAAAATGAAGAGAAATTTTCCACGTCTACGTTACTTAAATTTCAATAACAGGGCAGACTCGTTGTGATATAAGGTCATTAGCTGCGTGAATCTTATTAATCATCGTGGTTTTGGTACAAAGGAAGGTTCAATGAATTTTGTGACTCACTAAGTTTGAGTTGGTTGCCCTTCTTAGGGTGAATACCATAACGTGTTCAACGAACAACCTGTACACGAAAATAATAATAATTTTATTTGTTTGTCATTTGTCCGATGGGACAAATGACAAACATAATTTTATTATTATTCCTAATGTGTATGTTGTAATCTGACCAGCTAGTGAACAATAATCAACTTCCCATGACTCAGTGAAATGAGGATGATATGTATGAAAGCAAATGAGAAGTAATCTTGTATAGACTCAGGCCGACATTTCTGAGACGTGTGGTTAATTGAACCCCAACTATAAAGTTACACCGGTATCCACTGTCTATAAATTCAAATCAGTATAAATATAGCTAAGTTTTACTAGGATATGTACCTCAGAACCTTCGACTTCGAAACCTAGCTATTAAACAACTGATTTGCGACGAGTTAACCACTAGACCAGCCCGGAAGGCTAATTTGTAATTAAAAAAAAAAAACAAAAAAAAAAACTAATTTCTATATTTTTTCGTATGTTGAGATTTTGATGTTTACATAAAACTAAATAATGCAATGATTTGTTTAACATAAAATAAAAAATAAAAATACAATTAAATATGCAAATAATTCATCTCTTTTACTTAGTAAGTTACTATGATTACTAAATGTATATATTTTACGTTAAAAATTATCTTATGTTAAAAAATTCCGTTTTTTTTTCATTAAATTACAAATTATAATATGAAAAAGTGATTATGTTGGTTAATGAATGAACTAATGTTTTTGTATAATTTATACAATACCTTATAATATACAAAATTCATTTCAAGTTTAACCGAACTTATTAAGGAAGTTTCTTTTTATTTTATTTTATTTGCAGAAACAGAGTAGTAGACGGTTACTTACATCAAATAACAATTTAAATAATACACTGCAACTTCGATAAAATTACTCCATAATTGTTAAATTTTCATTTATCAGAGAGTTTTTACTTCCTTGTACAAATCGCGAAAAATTTCGGTTTTCAGATTTCATCGGAAATATCCATTTTGACCATCCCTGAATCCACTTTCAATAGTTTCGGCGTGACTTCTGTACGTACGTATCCGTGACTGTATGTACGCATGTATCTCGCGTAACTCAAAAACAGTTACACGTAGAATGTTGAAATTTTGTATTTAGGACTGTTGTAACATCTGGTTGTGCACTTCCCCTTGTGACTGCAATCGACTGGGCCAAAAGTGTGTATACAGCTAGACCTCTAAATAAAGCGGGGTTTCAATTTTGAAACATATGGATTTTGGACTTTTTCTTAAATGCAGTAATAAGCCCTCGTTGAGACCTTTTCAACTATGTATCATAAGTGGTACTTATTTTCACGGTTCCAGAATTATAGCCAAGTAAATTTTTAATGAATGAAATATTTGGATCTTACAAGGGGAAGGCATATATAACGGTTCGAATCCGTCTTCATATACATTTACTTTTTTTAATTTAAAGGTATTGATTAATCTCTGATCGTAAAAAAAAATTAACAATAAATAATAATTCAGTAATAACAATAAAAAAATTAAAAATCAGAAATTAATAGAGAAATAAAATTTCAAAAATTTTTACATTCAGAAGTTAATAATTATTAACAATATATTTAAATTAAAAAAAAAACTTAGAAGAAAAATATGTATATGAAGTCGGATTCGAACCGATGTGTGCCTGATTACGGATCCGACACGTTCTCATTTCCACTACATATCTACTTGAGCGACGTGAAACAAAATTAGTATACAAACTAATATAAAATGCTAAGGAAAGTTATAATTGAATATTGCGTGTAGTATTTTATGATGAAGACACGTTAACAGTGTACTATTTATAGGCGTACATCCTGACCCCATTGGGGAAGACATATTCCTTGTGACAGTTTCGGTCGCCAGCCACCTCTTTCGCACCTAGCCCTTGTCGGCTTTACCGGAGGTCATCTTCAGTACCTCGGCAATGACATCGTTCACTCAACCCTCAACCAGGATGCCACCGATGCGAACGCCACAAGCGACATTCCCATCGGTGTCCTACTAACATAAACTCCAAACAAAACACATCTAGCCAAGTTTCAAACAAGACTGAATCACTTTCTAAGAACGAAGAAACTGAACCCTTCCTACCCAAAAGATAAAAATGAGTTTGACACACAACAAATCATAAAATACAATACAAAAACACTAAAAAACATAATAATATAAATAATTAATGTAACATAGCAGTAACATAAAACAAAATTAACGAAAAGCAAACAAATCTATAATGAAACAGAAACAAAAACAGCAACAGTTTAACAAAAATAAAACAAAATAACAATAAAACACAAAGAAGGAAAGTCCAAGCGGAACATCACACCCCTTTAGCGATCCTTTGTTTCGCCAAATATGCAATAAAACTTCCTATGATAATCCATACGGCCCGGAATTTCCAATTAATACAGAGATCAAGTGTCGACCCAATAATATCAAGCCAACAAATGGTCCCGTGGGCATTAAGCCATACCTAACACACATTCATATATCACATGATAAGCATCGTCCAACAACCCGCATTACGGACACATACCAGAGTCCGCCAGGCCTATTTTCTGAAGTCTGTCCCAAAAAGCGCCATGCCCAGAAAGAAATTGGGTCATATACTTGTTCGGGTGTACCCAAGATGCGTCCCTCAAATCAACGATATTAGGGAAAAGATCATATGTATAACGCCCACAATTTTTCTCATCCCATCTGGTCTGCCAAAGAACGACACCATGCCTTTCTATCTCCTTTATAGGCGTACAAATCTGATGTGTATATACCCTAACACCAAACTCATTTTAAACTCAGTAAAAGCATGTAAAAAATGTAAACTAAAAATTTAGTAACCTTTTCCTGTTTTGTTTTTATTTTTATTGAATTTAATGAAAAAAAAAATTTTATATATATATATATATATATATATATATATATACATATATATAAATAATGATGATTAGATATGATATGCGTGAATAGGTAACAATTACTTGGTTCTCCATTTCTTCAGTATAAATACATAATCTTTTTTTTATTTATGCATTTGGTTCAGTCACCATGATAATAAATATCGCTATGAAATTTAGTAACCTTCTCCTGTTTCGTTTTTATTTTCATTTTGTTGATGGTTACATCATAATAATTTAAAAAACATAGTATTGCATAGATATAAATCTTACATTTATTTAAAGAGTAATAAAGGGACTTTTACTCTATCCTAATATTTCAGGTAAGATTGTTGAATTTATAATTGTATAATTATTTGATTTTAATAAATCTAATATTTTAGTAATTGTGTAATGACCACTTTATTAAAATATTGGAGGGTCGTATCTCACTTTCAAATGAAATAAGTTTATATGAAGTGCAGAAAAATATGTGTATATGTAATTTAATAGGTGTACAAGGAAGTCATGTGGTGTCCATATCAGAATTTTTAAACTAGATTTAATGATACGCCAGGTGATATAACGAATTTAAATAATTATTAAAAAAAACGATAATAAAGTTGTTATACTTTCCTGTCATTGTTCTTTTATAGTGGAAAAATAATAATATATGAAGAAAGTTTAAAAAATTCGATATTTTTAACTTTAATAGGTTCTCCCACTCCTAATTTTGCCCCAAAGTTTTTTTTTGCGCCACTTGCACTACTACTACGTTCGGAAGGACATTAAAAAAAATTCCGTTAAAGAAGCAATAATAAAAAAATAGTTTTTTTCAATTTTTGGGAAAAGAGGAAAGTTTGCAGCATATTTTTTTTAAATGAAAAGATAAGTACGTACGCATGTACTGAGCTTAATATGTGGGGTTATGTAAACATATTGAGAAAATTGATCCCAAAGAAATTATCTACCGCACAAATTCGGGACCCCAAATTTATAGCAATAAACTGCTCCATGTACAAGAGTCCCTATACTAAATTTCATCAAAATCGGTCTATCCAGTCAAACGTTACTGAGCTTCAAACACGCCAGCGCACGTACGAACATTATCACCTCCACGTTTTTATTTTGTTATTTTTGTATGGGATATGAGACGTCGAGAATGTAAAAAAAACCCTATACCCTATTTTTTGACTGATTACCATACTTTCCTTCTTGCATTATAGCTGTTTTGAAGCATCTTAATAAAACGCTAAACTTTTTTTTAACCTCCGGTACCAAGGTTATGTATTACTTCAGAGAATGAGATGAATGACAATTTTTGTAGTGTGTGAAAATGCCATACCTGACCGCGATTCGAAACCGGGATCTCCTGATGAAAGTCCGAAAAGCTACCACGCGCGCCACGGAGGCCGGGGAAACGGTAAACTTGTCATAACTGTTAAATATTATTTATTATGATTACTTAAATTCCCTTATAAAAAATAACATTACTTTTAGAGCCCCCTCAAAAAGATAATAGGCAAAAATTGGCTATCAAATCATGGTTTGGTTCCCGTAAGTACGAATCATGTATATCGATATTTAGAATATTAAAAATATTAACTTATCCTTTTGTTTATATTTATGAATGTATAATCTTTATTAAAAAAAAATTCCTATTTTTAAATAAAAATACCCACCTCTATCAAATCGGGCAACAGAACTGTTTTTGTGAAACTCAACACAATAGTTTGACTTATGAAATAGGCCTTTATTATCCTAATGTCATCATTTTTAATAAATTACCAGTACGTATAAAAAACAACTAAGAAATTTTCATTTTACAAAAATAATATTATTTTGTCAATGAATCAAAAACAAATACAATGAAAATATTGTCGCGTGTTCGTGGAACGATTAGGATATTGAGAGATTGACAGATGAAAATGTTTATATAATTACAATTTATTGGTTTAAAAACTCAGGTAAAACGAGGCAAATCATTAATAATAATAATTACAATGGTAATAATAATAGTAAACAACAATAACAGAAAGAAATATTGTAATCACAGCCACAATAATAATCAAAATAATAGTAAAAAATAATAACAATAATAATAATTATAAATGTCAGTAACAAACAGAGATTACATAAAAAACAGAATTTAAAGTAATGTTCAGCATTTATTCACCGGTAGGTAAATAATGAAAACCAGAATTCAGTCTCATTGACAAAAGATGTAGCATGACCGCTAGTCTTAACACTTTTAACCACTAGTCTTCTATTAACAACAATAGTGCAATAGATAAGACCAATATAAAGTTCTTTATCTGCAAATACATTTGCTGTTCACAAATAAAAACTAACTAACGAACGTTTTCTTCTTTTGATGTTCTGGAATTACTTGTAACGACACCGTAATTGTGTCGGACCTAAACTAGAAATTTCCTCCTTCACTGACCTCTACGCAGAATACTGACTGACGTCTCGCGGACTTACATCGTAACGTCTCGTTTAGACTGATTTCGCAGAATTCTTCTTAACTGGTCTTCCCCGGAGTATTTATTTATACTCCTATCTTCTTCATCTGCCGGGTCAGACTCCAGGTGAACATGAGTATGATCAACTGAGCCCTTTCGTCACCAAGCATTCTTAACCAGGGTCCGGTAACTCCTCTCACGGAAGAACACACGTTTATTGTGCGTCTGTTGGCAGTATTACAAAAGACGATTGTTAAACGGACCTGTTACCTTTATTAAAAGGGTCTCTTTTAGCACCTTTCTGGATTCTACTCATTATTATATTTTTTACTACTTTCTTCTTAATTGGTAGGAATCCGTTACTCAGGTTTAACCCGTCTTGTTACAATATTAAAAAATCCAGGAATTTTCTGCATACGGTCAATTTGAACATAAATATGTCTCAAATAATTTCCATTTAATACCTTGCTTATTGTGAATTATTTTATAGTTTCTTTTTAGACATATCTATTTCAAATTTTATAGTAGTAAATTTTATGATACTGCTCTTATCAAGGTTTTACTAAGGTTTCTCGCGACCTATCCAGGTAAATTGTGGTGTAAGTACCCGTTCTTGATGGGTACTGTGCAATTAACTTTTATTTATAAATATGTAATTATAAAAAGATTAATTTATTTGACGAAAAATGTGTAAAAATATGTGTTCAGAAAATTTTCATTAACATCTTTGGAATTATGCTTTATTTTGTAGTTAATTTTATTTTGTATTTAGTCGCTACATATATTTACTAATATTATTTCATGTGATAAAATTTTAGATAAACAGTGTAATCTTTAGCCATACATATTTTATTATGTTTTAATAAATACTTATGTATTTTGAGATGATGCGATCACTTTTTCAAAATGGTTTGCACTGATTTATTCAAACAGTTTCTGGGTTTGTTTATTTTTTTTAATCCTTGAAGTATCATATCTACAATATTCCTGATGTCATCTATAGAATTATAAATTAATTATTAAGTATTATTATTATTATTTTTATCGAATTTTAAGGGGCATCGACTACTACGGTCATTAGCTCCTTTCCACAAAAAAATTATTTCCCTTCCTGATAAAAATGCTAGTGACATAGTCTGAAGATTAGTCTCGTCATAACAGATCATCCAGGCACATGTTGAAGGATATTAAGACCCCAAAGAAACACAAGATGCCAGTGGTGTAAAGAACCTTGCCATATAAAAACACTTAAAACAAAAACACTAAAAACACTTCAGAAACATGTTAAAAACACTTAACCGTTTCTAATAAAATGTCAAAATACAATTAAAATAAATTAACGTAATATATATAAAGCACAATTAATTTTATAAGCACATAAAAAATAACTTCTTAAAATTTATCGCCTAGGTATCACCTAGGTTAGACCAGGCATGGCCAACAGTTTTTGCCTCCGGGCCGAATTGGAAAGAAAACTTTTTTCACGAGCCTAACGAAATGTTAAAATTAAAAAAATGTTAAACAGAAAAACGATTCATTTAATTATACAAAATTTTATTATGGAATTTGTTGTACTTTTATTTCGATTCATTAAAGAAAAGTTTGCCTTAGGCCATCTTATCTTCTTTTTATTTTCCATCTTCCTAAAGGCTTCGATGTCAAACTCCCGGATGTCTGAGGCCTCGGAGATGAATTCTTCTGATCCTCCACAGTAAATCACGTAGGATCTCCTACTGCCGGCATCAGATGATACCGACTCCGATTTTAAGGTCAGCAGTGCATCAGAATCAAAACTCAATATATTCCCCGCTAAAGCGTGTGGGACGGTTGAAGTGCTGGCCTTCTCATTTAAAGGCCTGTGATACATCGTTGGACGTTCAGTCTTCCATTCCTAGTAGCTTAATTTCTGACTTCGCAATTCCCTAAATAGGGGTTGCCTGCATTTGTACTTTAGTCTTCACCAGTTTAGCTTCGGGTTTCTTATCTATGTTAACGTCATCGTCGTTCTTGTTGCAACTGGTGGTCGACTTTTCAATTCTTTCTTTTCAGTCTTTCTCGTCAATCAATTTTTTTACTAGTCTTTCAGTAGCTTCCGTGGTGCCTCAATATTTCACGAAAGGATTTACTTTCGAAAAATCCCCTTCTTTCCTTAGATCACCAAATATTTTAGATTCATTCCATTATTCTTGGTCGAAACTTTGGGATCGATTTGGCTTCTCTATATTCGAAAACTCTTCACTGTTCCTTATCTTTGCATCCAAAGACAAGAGTTCTCCAGGACTAGGGATTTTACGCTCTCTGCCACGGAAGTTGAAAAGTTGAAGGTGAAATATCCATATCTTATTGTTGCCCCAGTTAACACGTTGCAAGGTGCGGAAGAAGAGACGGATGAGCGTGCCCTGGATTATTGATCCTACATGAATTCCCCGTCAGCCACCTCCTACAGATTTAACCCGGGCCCGGAGAGTTGCTGCCTGACCCACGATACTGACAACCCAGGGATCGCACGTAGCACTAAGGGCTCCGATATTTCCCTTACTCATAGGATAAGCCCTGCTAAGAGCGGAAGTGACTGACTCACGCTGAGTGGCATAAGACTTCAGCAGCCCACCTTCAACCCGGCATCACAACAGGGAAGAGAAATGGGCACTCCCGGCCCGCACTCCATCCAGCGTTAGCAAAACAAATTACGGTCATGCCTACCGGCCCCGCTGCAAACAGCATAATTGAGAACTACAACTGCCACCAGCTCGGATAGCTCGGAACCGCCAATCCCATAGTTCACAGGGAAGTTCCTGAGCATAACCATCGACCCGTTGGCTGATATAGGTGATGGTACCAAAGTATCATGCCGTTGCCCGCCCCGGACGTCTGCGTAGATGTTATTGCACGGACGTGGGGTTGGTCTTGTCCGGGGAATTGTCATTATTATTATTTATTGATCAATATAGAAATTATTTATTTATCTCTTTTTTACGGATCTTTTCTATTAAAAATTGAAAATAAAAATTAGATTTAACACTTTAAATATGAAGTAAAATATAGCATAAAACTGAATACACTGACGATTAAAGGCGCCAAGGCAGAGTGTAAGGGAGTAATAATGTAACAAATCATAAACATATAACAAAAAATATTAAATATTTATTTATAATATATCGTTTAAATAACGATAATTTAGTCAACTTAATGGTAAAATTTAAACTCATTTTCACAATTACGCCTACTGATTAACTATTATAATACTAAATTTTGTTCTCACATTTTATGTAAACTTTAAAAAAAGGGGGTGATTAACATACGTAATAACTTTATAAAAACATAAAAGTTTATGATTTTTATAATAATTTATTATTTAAGCTATTATAATAAAATTATTTTTATATCGTTAAGTTAGTGATTAATAAATAAATGAAATAGAAATACATAAATATGGGAGAATATAATTATTCTAATTAAAATTAACCTTTTCTAAAATACAAGATACGATAATTTATTAAAAATTAAACTGCGTAAAATGAATACCGCATGTTTTGTTTTATTTTTTTTTATTTATTTGATTTTTGTCGTATTATAAAACCAGTTAATTTATATTTTAAGCCAATAAATAATTTATTTATGATATTAAAATGAATGTCAACAACTGATATCTTAATTAAAATTTAAATTAGAGTATATATATGTATATATTTATAGACTTTAACGAAAATTTGTATTAGGAATAAAAATAAAAATAATAATAGGTAGAGTGTTATGTTGTCAAATAGTGTGTAAATATTGATAATTTAATAAATAAATGTAATTTATATAGCGGTCTAAATTATTGGCTTAAGGCGTTGAATAATTTGCGCAAAAACCCACACTATATAGAATGGAAATTATAGCAGTTTTGACATAATTGATGTAAAATACATGTTATAAAAAGGAATAAAAGATAAAATATTGTATAGACTGGTTACGTTTAAATATACTAAGTCCGAGTTTCTTTACTCATTAACACCAACTCATTTTATTTTCCCCCATGTTTCACGAGATTGTATCTTATTATTACCCTCTATCCTTACTTATAGTTCGTAGTACTATATACGATAATATGCCGGTTTAAAGGTTATATTATATACAATAATACTATAACCGTTGTTATAATGCATGAATTTGAATTAAATTAGACAAAACACCTTCGCCAAACATATATGAATTTTTATATTATTATTATTATATTATCATGAAATAATTATGAAACTAAAATAATCGTTTATACATAAATTTTAAATAATTTTATTCATATAGTCTATAATGAATATAATTTACACAAAAAAAATCTCTCGTCTTTTACACCCCCAGTACAATACAGTTTAATTAAAAACATATTTAAAATTTTAAACAATAAATTTTAAAATTAATTTAACCGTTTTACATACATAAACAATTATTTATTAGGTTAATTTTGTATGAACGTGTTGCTTTTTAGTTTTTAAAATAATTTTTATTTATTTATTTTTTTTATTAGAATTATATAAAGGTATAATTTATTTTTTTGGAAAGTATAATCACGTTTAATAAAAATCATAATAATTGTTAAAATTGTGGCAATCTTTCTTCTTAAATGTATATATATATTTTTTTTAATAATCCTGTTTATTCAGTATATAAGAGGATCGTTCAATAATTAAAGAGACAAATCACTGAACAAAAATGATTATTTATTCAATGTTAAAGAAACTAATACTACTTTTCTACTTCTATATCTAGGCAATTGTCCCATCTTTCTGGAAACTTTCTTACTCTAGCAGTATAGAATTCTTCATCTCGGTATCTGATCTATTACTGTACTGCATTCTTGATCTATTCATTATTCCCGAAGTCGGTACTGCGTAAAAATTATTAGAGAGTACCCGACAAAAAATATTAATGAAGCGAGATCGGGACTGTAAGATGGAAGTAAAATTTCCCAACCCTACTTTTGAATAGCTTCCCGGGTCTTTTGAGCGGTATAGGGGTGGGTGATAATATACAGAAGAATTACGCCGTTTCAGAATGAATTATGTCGTTTTAAAGTAGACGTTTTCTCCTTATTACGGGTTTCACATTATCGTCTCGCATATCGCAACTGTTGATTACCCGTAGTTCTACTAAATAATCGCAATAGATTGGGCCTTTATAGTCCCAAAACATCGTTAGCAACACTTTTCATGCTGACAAGTAGGTTTTGAAGTTTTTTCTGGTGGTTAAATTTGGATGTACATTCCATACATTAATCTTTGGATTCCGACTTAAAGTGATGAATCAAGATTTATGGCAAAACTTATTACCTAAAAAAGAATTAACTTCCGCTAAAATTTGTTGTTTAAGTTCTGTGCAAATGTGAATTCGGGTTTTTTTGAATCGATCGTCTCGGAAGCCACCTTGAAGATAATTTGTAGTAAAACAGCTTATCATAGTTAATGGAATGGGTAGTACTGATATTATACTACAAACTGAAGCAATTTTTCAAATTTTATGCGTATTTTCGTGGGAATAAAATCATTAATATGATTTTGCTAAGCGTCAATCGAAACATCTACCGGTCTTCCGCTACAATGAAAATAGGTGATACTTGTTCTTTCTTTTTCTGTTTAGCCTCCGGAATTACTGCACCTTATTACTTCAGAGGATGAATGAGGATGATATGTATGAATATAAATGAAGTGTAGTCTTGTACAGAATCTGGTCGACCATTCCTAAGATGTGTGATTAATTGAAACCCAATCACCAAATAACATCGGTATCCAAGATCTAGTACTCAAATCCATGTAAAAGTAACTGTCTTTACTAGGATTTGAACCTTAGAACTCTCGACTTTGAAATCAGCTAATTGGGCGATGACGATTTTACAATCTAACCCGGTGGGTTGTGATACTTATCTGCCCGATTTAATCTTGTTCTGTTCGATTCATTTATACAAATTTGCAGGGTTAGTACACCTTTTATTATACTGTTTAAGATCCAGGAGTGAATTTCTGCGGGTTTTAAACCTTAGAAATGCAGCCGTGTTGCCATAATAATGAATCTGTAAAAGAAAAAAAAATCCGGAAAAGATTTTAAAAGTTTTATAACAAAATCTTTTCGACTTTCCTAGATTATGCCGGGTAACGGTAAGAGTTTATCTAGTTTTCTGAAAGTGAATATCGAATTTTTTTCAAATTATACTTCCTTGTACGAAGTAAAGGAAGTATTGTGTTCGCGAAAAATTCGGTTTCTAGATTTCAACGGAAATATCCATTTTGATCATTCCTGAATCCATTTTGACTAGTTTCGGCGTGACGTCTGTACCTACGTACGTACAAAATGTTGAAATTTTGATTTAGGATTGTTGTAACATCTAGTTGTGCTCCTCCCCTTTTGATTGCAGTCGACTGGGCCAAAAGTGTCCAAGAAAGTCCAAAATCCAAAACAATTGGATTTTAGACTTTTTCTTAACTGCAGCAATAAGCTCTCATTGAAAGCTTTTCAACGCTATATCATAAGTGGTACTTATTTTCATTGGTTCCAGAGTAACAGCCAAATAAAATATTAATTAATGAAATATTTGGATCTTAGGGGAAGGCACATCGGTTCGAATCAGACTTATCTCCTTTTTAAGTTTTTATTTATTTAAATATATTGATTTTTAATAATTATTATTAACCCCTCATTGTAAAAAACATTTTACTTGAATAATAATAATAATTCAATAACAACAAAAAGAAAAATATGAAAAAATATCAGAAGTACTTAATGATATAAAATTATATGTATTTTTCATTTTAAAAAAATTTGTAAATGTAATTTAATAGGCGTACAAGGAAGTCGTGTGTTGCCCACAACAGATTTTTTACAAATTAATTAAATTTATAAAATCCATTAGAATTCACCACGGAAGATGAACTAAAAAAGCAGTGAGTTCGTGGATTAAGGAAAGACCTTCAGCATTCATCATTGATGAAATTATAAAACTGATTCACCATTGGTAAAAATGTACATCTATAAATAAAAATAGTGCAACTAGAAAAATTGTGAAAAAATAAATGCAAATTTTGTACAAAAAATCTTCTTCTATGCCAAATATTTTTATTTGACAACCTTACTTTCTAGAGACTGTGCATTACATTTCATCCACCCCTCATTCTACCAATTGAAAAAGGTACTTTTAAATAGCTTTACTTTCCGGGCGAATATACCTGGAATAACTACATTTAACGGGAAGTATGATCATATCAAAAATAGGGTATCGGGTTTTTTGTAAATTTTACGTTTTAGGATCCATCTAGTTGATCTAGACAAAAAAAAAAATATGTGTGTACGCATGTATATGCGTACATATGTAAGTGTATGTGTGTCACACTGGTTTTGGCCTTGTATCTCAGGATTGAAATAACCGATTTTCTTCAAATTTAGTTCAAATATTTTTATACATCGGACATTATTCATCATATTATTTTTTTTTAAACTCGTTCAGTGGTTGGGGGATATCGCGAAGAAAAAATTTAGATTTTCTTCAAATGTACTTTAGTGAATACTCGGGAAAATGTTTTATCTGCATTGCATATATATACATATAGTTTTTTTTAATTATATATATATATATATATATAATAAAAAAACAACCCCTACCTCGTAAAATTTAAGAGAATGATTTTTGTATTTTTGCTCCCTTCGGCTCTAATATATTTAAAATGTTTTTTGTATTTTATACATAATATACAGGGCCATCAAATAATGTCTACAATTTACCAAAATGTTATACCCCACAGAGAAAAGTTTTATTAAATTTTTACCTTCTTGTCTTAGTATTAGGGAAGAAATTAGATTTAACAAATTTCTTAAGCTTAATCCTATTTATGAGCATTGTTAAAGAATTTTTTTAAATTTATTTCCCACCTCTAGAAAGTAAAATATGTATATATATATATATATATTTTTTTTTTTTGTTGTAATCTTTTGCATTTTTATTATTAATTTTTTTCTTTATTTTAAAAATAATTTAAATTTAAATATTTT
Source organism: Lycorma delicatula (assembly GCF_047948215.1). Taxonomy (NCBI): domain Eukaryota; kingdom Metazoa; phylum Arthropoda; class Insecta; order Hemiptera; family Fulgoridae; genus Lycorma; species Lycorma delicatula. The sequence continues at coordinate 154,229,060 of NC_134456.1, read as the reverse complement.
TGGTCCCTATAATATATTCCGGACCAAAATAAGAAGTAATTTTTTCTTTACTATCATAAAAAACTTTTTTCAATAATTTTAAATTATAATTTTTTTTATTTTGCTATGGATCACTTTTTTGTTAAGAAAAAAAACTATTAAATTGCCCCCACCGATTAAGGGAGCTCCAAAATAAAAAAATTGAAATCATTATGCTAAAATTTTATTTCTGAAATCTTTATTATAATCACTAAAAAAAGCCCTATTAATACGGGTAGTCCAAAATTTAAAAAAAAATCGGACAATTTTCTTTTTTACTTATATTTAAAAGTTTTTTATAAAAATAAAAATAAGACTTTTAATAAATGAATTGGAAAGATTTTACAATGAAAAAGCTGTAAGGCTGTGTATGTAATTATTGTATGACTTTATCGGTGTAGCCGGGAAAGTAATGTGACTTTCCCAGTTTTTCTCTTTTTATCTATCATGAACAAAGTAATAATAAATTATCTAATAAAACATGCGATATGATTTCTTTTTGTTTTTAGTTTTTTATATAATTGTGTGTAAATAAAAAATAAAATATATAATTTACGAGGTAAATAATAAAATTATTTATAAACAGCTTTATTCATTTTTTTAAATATATAAATTACACCGTAAGAAATACGTAGATTAGTTAAACTTTGATAATATATTTTTATTTTCCAGACTTTTCATTTTTACTATTTTATGCAGAATGGAATTTCCGTTTCTGATGCGTACTTTGAAAGTTTAATTGGCTCTTTGTTGTACATAAATTTCTTTATTCATATGTAGTATTTAATACTTTTTCCTACTTATGTACACATAAAAGTAATTCTTATACAACCTTCTATATTACAGATATTTAAATGAATTTATGTCATGCATAAAAAAATAAACATAAATAATGTGTACATGTTATATATGAAATAAAATATGGGTTTATTAATATTTTACAGTTTATTTTACTTGATTTATTTATTTTATTTTGAAATACGTATATAATAACAACAAATAATAAAAATACAAACAAAAGTTTAAATTTATATTTATTGTTAGTTATAAAGTATATCGCTTCATTAGTTCATTCATTGATATTATAAATGCGTCTAGATTTTTTAATTTTTTTTATTTATTTATTATTTTTTTGAAAAATCGTCTTTGATCATGGAAATAAGGTTATAAATAAAATAATACGGAATCTAGTACAACTCAAAGTATGTCTGCTCTGTTTTTTATAATACAATACGTACGTATTTATAATAAGACGAAGCTTTTCGTACCGGAATGTTAGCGGTGTAATGTCGAGTGGGCCTCCTTATAGTGGCATCTAGCAGTGTTAATTGGTTCACGATTGAATTACAATCTCTCGTTTGATAATATAAATCTGCCGGTACAGATTATGAGAAAGACCCCACAAATAACAATTTGTACATGTAACAGTTAAAACCCGAGTGGGTGGATCTGTATTTATCATCGAACATAGTAACACGAGTTATTGGCCTGCAGCTAGCTCTCTTCGAGTTTGAAACCCTTCTATAAAACATTTATTCATTCTCTTTATATATACCCTCTTATTTATTTATTTTTTTTATCTTTTTCTATCGCCCTATCTCTTAAAACATGCATACATTCACTTATTCACTCTGTCTCATTTATATATATATATATACTAACCTTGTTACTATATATCCACCCGAGTAAGTTAACAACCTAATAACTTTTAAATTAATGAAATAGGATACTGAAAACGAAACAGTTTGTTACCTGAATCATTGTTACAAATGCATGTTCAATTAATAACATACTATTATTATTACAAATGGTAGACAAGAGCTACAATTTTCAACTATTATAAATAACTAATATATTTATTAAAATGATACATTTATCTATTATGTATTTATGTTATTTGACATGATTAAATTGATAAGAAGAATATTATTTTGATTTTATCTTAACTGTAACTTAGTAGTCAAATGAAAACATACAAGAAGGTAATTACAAAATTAAATTAATAAGAACTGAAATTGTTAATTTAAATTAAAAATATAAAAGAGTTTTCTTCTAGTAATTGAATCAATGCATCCACTCAAGTTTGATACATAGGAAATGAAAATTATTTCCAGTTAAGGGGATGAAAAAATGTGCTTGTGAAACTGGGATTTTATGATTTTTATTATTTTTTTTTTTTTTTAATTAATCCGATTCCAAGACAAAATAGAATATTTTTAAAAAACCCGTAGTGAAAAATGAAAAAAATAATTTTTCCACTACGCTACCAATACAATTTTTATACTTATTTTTGAACTCGGTGACAAATTCAAATAGATTTCATAGTCTCGTTCACTCGTATTTTCGTAATCCATATCTTGGGCACTGCTAATTCATTTAAAATTTATCCAGGAATATAAAAAAATAAGTTTCAAAGATTTCATTGAGAGCGTAGTAGAAAATTATATTTTTCTTTTCAATGCACTTTTTTAAAATTAATTTTTTTTTCGGAGTCGATTCAATTTTTATAAAAACGATTCATTTAACTATTTCTAGTTTTGTAATTTCGACATTGAATATTGGCAACCCTACCAAACAGACTTCATTTCATAAGAGAAAAGAACGTTCTCTTAAAAAACAGGATTATTTTTTCTTATAGTTTTTCGATTGGTCTAATCTAAATAAGTAATGGTATCAAACAATCTCTTCATTGATGTGTAATGTATCAACAGTTTTTATTTAGTATAAATTTAATATCTTTAACAAGCAATTTTTGTACAATCATACTGAACAAATATTTATAGAATATATTATATCTGTTGTATTGTTTGAGCAATAAAATACGTGTTAATAAACTTACTTTTTATTTAATTCTTGCAAATCCAGTAAACTGCTTATGAACTGTTTTTTAATAAATTAAAATTTATCGGATTTCGGCGCTATAATATACAATTATATTTAATTCTCAATTATACTCATATATATAGAGCATATAGTCTTTACTTCAAAAGTGCGAGTTTAATCATCCTTGAAATAGGTAAAATAATTTAATCTCACTTTTATTTTTAAAAAAATGACGTGCTGTTTTTCCATAATTTTAGAGATTTTTTAGTCTAAAAATGGATTTTTAAGATTTGTAAGTCTATAAATGGCGTGTAAAAGATTCGTATAAGAGCGAGTACATATCCTGTACGAGGCAAAACTATTTTTTAGTCAGCATTTCTTTATTATGAAAAAAAAAATTCTTTTTAAATTTTAAATAGAGATATTATGATTTTTATTACTTCTTTTTTTAATTAAATAGATTCAAAAAAAATGTAATAAATTTTTTTTTTTAATTTTACAGAAGGAAAAAACATACGGTATGAATTTATTATCACAATCTCCTTTTTTGAAGTCAGTTAATAGTTTAAAATGTTTTACTACAAAGGTGTAAAACAAAAATAGCGTTGTTTATTTAAAGAATAATACATATTTTTCATATAATTTTGGTTACTTATCTACGAGGCATTCCAGTGATCTGCATTTGAAAGAGCTTATATTGTGGGGAAGTGACACGCAAAATAATAAAAATGTTTATTTCAGGATTGAAAAAATAATTTCAGATAATATGACTTTAATGTGTTTACCTTTTACTTCCAGATCACATTCCCTCTCTCTCTCTCACTCTCTCTCTGTCTCTCCGTATATATATATATATATATATATATATATATATATATATATATATATATATATATATAGGAGAGCATGGAAGTCAGTCAAAAAAATTGATTTTTTTTGTTTAACCTCCGGGACCATCGATGGGTAATGTTTCAGAGGATAAGATGAATGATTTTTAGCGTGTGTGAAAATGCCATGCCCTGACCGGGATTCAAACCCTGGGCCTCCGGATGAAATGCCGAAACGCTACCACTCGGGCCACGGAAGCCGGCTAATCTCGATTTATTAAAAACTCACAGTTTTACACTCTTAGAAATCTATTAATATCAAAAAAGAATACAGAAACATTTTTCCGGATGGATGTACATAGTAAGTTCGTACATACAGAAGAGGACAAAATGTAATGCAGTCACTTATACTCGCAAATGAAAAGAGATAGTCAAGTGGCATTAAAGTACATTTATTTGATACAAAAACCTAGATTTAATTTTCCACGTACATATTTCTCCCAACGAAGGACCAGTTTTCTCATTCCGTCAATGAACACTTCTGGCGGTCTTTCCATGATCTACGATTTCACTGCGTTCCTCAATTCATCATTTGTGGTGAAATAAATATACTTGATATCCCTCCGTAATTGAAAAAAAGTTAAAATTTTAGAGCGCCAAAACTGGTGCATGTAGAGGGGTTGTAGAATAAGTTAAAATTCCAACTTCACAAAATTCTCATAGGTTGCATGCGTGTTTGTGTACCTGAAGAATATCGAGTAGCAGAATTATCGGCTCTTTAAATTGTCCCTGATATGACACACATTTCTCCTAAACTGTTTTAACGTCCTCTATGTATTCCATAGAACTTACAGTCCTGTATGTTTTCCACAGACACCTCCTGTATACGTGTTTAGCATAGCATCCCAGAGCACTGTCAAGAAAATTCTTTTGCAGGGGACTGTCGTACGAATTTATGTACGTGACATTGCTTTTGACTAAGTAACTTCATACTCGATGAACCGATTTTATTCTATATTAATTAGTAGGTACTGTACTCTATATTTGGGACATTTATCGTATTAAAATTTGTTTAAATTTTCCAAGGGAGCGGGGGGGTATTATATTTTCAGTTTTTACACAGTTGATTTAGAAAAAACTTTCTTAGCAAGAAATTTAGCTCTTAAATACTACATATCTATTTTAATTTATTTTGTTTTTAAATGATAACTTAAATGAAAACAGCTATAACTAAAAATTATTTGAGGAACAAAAGTTTCGTAAAACGGCTTCGCTTTCTCAGTGTTGGAAATGTATAGCAATTCTGTTAAGCATTACTGCCAGCTTTTTTTCATTAACGGATAACATAAAGAAAGAACATTTTGCCGTTCATTTTTTATTTGATACAAGTTCTACAATTACACCTCCCTGCAAATTTAAAACAGTTTTTTTTTGCCGCTGATTCTAGAAGGAAACTAGAGTTTCGTGCTAGTAATGCCTGCTAGATTGTACAGAACGGGGGCTTATTACATAAAATGAAGTTAAATACTACAAGAGAAATAATGATTTTACAGAATGTATTTTATCCCGAATCCATTAGATAAATTTTTATAATTAAAATTACAGATACATTCAACTAAAAAAAATATTTAGGTTTAATTCTGAATGGAAATGTTTTACTTACAGATGGTTTCCATGAGAATTCATATATAAATAGTTCATATATAAATATCGATAATGGATAGCAAATAGTTATTGAAATCTTTTTCCCTTTAGACAGTACAGAATAGCAATTGTAACTCAGTATTTTTATAGACAGAGTGATTCACGATGAATGTGAAAAACTTTCAGATCATGTTCTACTGGTGAAATAAAGAAGAAAGTTCTTAGCTTTGGAAACGAAGAAATAAGAATCACTTTTGCTTCGGAATCGCAGAAAGAGGACGAAAGATTTCAGCCTAACTTCCGGGCCTTCGGTAAAATTAGGATAAGGTCGTAATGCTCGGCCAAAAAATCAGTAAATTTAATGGTTTTATATGAAAGGGAATCTTACCTGAAAAATTGCAAAAGAAGGTCCCAGAACTTTTTTTTTAGTCAAGAAATCTGCGGAAAAAACAAATGATTAGAGTCAGCAAAATCTATTTTATGTTTGGAGTAAAATAAAAATGTTAAATTGGTATTAAACATACCAATTTAACAAAGTTATTACCTTTATTAAACATAAAGGTTTAAAAAAATACTTGTTGAAAATTTGATTCCGAACAAAATGGTATGAATAATGTCTACAGAAACTAAAGAAAAACTTAAGAATCTCGCAGTTTATTAAAACAAAATATATCAAAATGTAACAGATTTTTACTGAATATTAAACGAAATGAAATTTCAGTTACGGTACAGAAATCACGGTGAAATCTATTGTCAGCCGACACTCGTTAAGAAAGCATTTTCGATTCTATATTTAGATGAATTTTCTTTTTTATTTTTATCTGTAGAACATATCGTGAAAGTTTGTTACATTCTTTGTTAAGGATAACCTAATTTCATTTTTTAGGTTCTATAGTACTGAGCCTGGCTAATATTATTTTTTTCTGAATGTATCCTAATAGATCAATTATAGTGTATTATATCTCGTAAAAGTTTAGCGTTTCTTCTAATATTAAACTTATTTTTTTGTGAAAAGCCCCGTTTCTCTATAACTTTTTTTTTAACTTCCGGGACCACCGTTAGGTATTACTTCAGAGGATGAGATGAATGTCAATAGCGTGTGAAAATGCCATGCCTGACCGGAATTCGAACTCGAGACCTACGGATGAAAGGCCGAAACGCTACCACTCGTACCACGGAGGCCGGAGCGAGTTTCTCTATAATCTAGCGAGTTCCATTTGCACGAAACTCTGTTTTTCTTCTAGAATCAAAGAAATTTTTATGACTGCTGGGAATCGAAAAAAAATTATAAAATAGAAAAAAGGACCAAATTTGCTTTCTTTTCGTGAAGGCGCTCTCACGTAAGCGTATTTAGTATTAAAATATAATAGGTTTACCCCCTATCATTTAATATAACAGTCGCTAGGGCTATACAACAGTCGGTTTGCAAATCACTTAATTACAAGCATTTGAAAAAAATTATCGAAAATATGGGTCGTATTTAAAGTTTATTAACATAGAGATTAATGAATGTGGGAAACTCATCGGTGGTTCGGATAAATAATAATTGCAGATGAAACTTCATATAAATTGTGAACATAACATGTTCACAATACTTCTACATTATGCTACATTCGTCTATCTATACGCAGAGAATTTGTATAGAAGATTGGATTTAAGTATACCTATTAAACAACGTATCTGACGAGAACATTTTTAATTGTGGGGAAACATTAAAAATGTCCCATGCTTTGATATATATCTGCAGACTTATAAAATGATGATTATTAACAGGTTTTTTGAATCTAAATTGAGCCGAAGTATCGAAAATGATACATTTTAAAGAATTCTGCTAATTTTTAGAAAGTGACGTTCAATAACTGTATTGTCATCAGTTTTTAAAGCATACAAAAGTATCAAATATACATGTAAAAGCATATATGAATTTCGATGTTGATCGCCTGTTAATACTGCCAAATTACAAAGTAAAACATTTTCTCAATTTATTCTTTCAAAATTATTTCTAACTAATGAATTTTAATCTCTTAATTTTTTTAATATAACACAATAAAATTTAAATACGAGGAAAGTTCTCGGCCCGACCCAGAGATGGCGCAAATATTACCAAATGACTACGATATTTGTCAAAGATTCTTTAGATGCCATGCTGTGAAGTTTCAGACGCGTACGTTTTGTTACTCCTTTTCGGCGATTATGAAAACCAAACAAGTTCTGGCATTTCCCGAAAAATGGATAAAACTGAAGTTTGAGCTGTTATAAAATACTTTCATTTAAAAGGTTTAACCTCGATGGACACACAGAAAGTGTAAGATTCCGTTTAAAAGAATGTTATTACACCCTTTTCCAACTGTAGAAAAGTGAGCTGCTGAATTAAAACGTGATCGTACATCCATTCTATGTAACGAACGCTCTGGACTTCCAACAACCACTATAACAGGCTAAAACGTTACAAAATCCACAATGCAGTATTGAAAATTGCCGATTGAATGTTGGCGTTTTGACATCGAACAAATATAGATAGACTATAAAATATAGATAGAATACAAATAATAGATAAATAAATAAATAGATAAATAATAGAATACTAGTTAGAATTTCTTCAACATTTTATAAGAATAGATGAAAGATGGTTTTACCATTACACGTAAGAGACAAATCAGTGGGTGACAGCAGAGAAAAGTCGCCGAAGAAATGAAAAAACTTCAAAAAATTATGGCTACGGTTTTTCTGGAAAAAATAGGACCACCAGCGAGAAGAAATCGCTTCAATACTGGATCGATTGAAGGGTACTATTACACGATATTACCCTTCAAATGAAGATTAAATGTCCATTGACATTCAATGTGGACCCTTTATTTAATTTTCAGATGGTCATTTAGTACCCTTCATTTGAAGGTTAAACGTCCACATCTGAATTAAAAAAAGTGCTCTTTCACCCTGATAATGCGCCTGCTCATACGTTTCAGGTTGTTTCTGCAAAACTTCGTGATCTACGCTTCGAAGTGCTTCCATATGCGACGGATTGGCTCCTAGCGTTACTTCCTCTACTAAACCTGAACAAATGGCTCGTTGAACAAAGATTTAATTCATATGATGAACCCAACGTTGTGAAATCCGTTTGTTTTGCAGTTTTGGACAAATCGCATTATATTGAGGGTATTTAAAAATTGAACTAATTATATGGAATTTCAAGGTCACTTGTTGAAAAAAATAAAAAATAAAAAAATATTTTTGTTGCCAGGCCAACTTTCCAACGGTCCTACTAGTACTATTACACTATTGTGTTACGTAGTTTTTATTTTTCGTATTAGCTAACAATTAAAACGTATTTGAAAATTTGAAAATAAAGCTTAAATTAATTTTTTACAATATTATTCAAAGCTTAGTTATAAAAAAACAGACAATAATGGACATCCCTTTGTTTTACATCTACATTATTTAAAATAAGAAAATAAATTTTCACATTTAAACACTGTATCGAAATAAATAATCATTACAGTTTATAGTGTAAATAACCTTACGTGACTACGATTAAATTATTTAAAGGAATTTACCGATTGCGTGGGTCAATTGAGAGACTTAATTGAAATAATGATTGAAACAAGGACTCGGCCTACATTAAAAATTGATAAAAAACAATAATATCAATGGGTGAATATAGAATTCAAAAGTTTATACAAAATCTCTGAAATTATTAATTTAAAAAAAAAATTCTACAAAAAAGAAAACCATTGTTTCACTTCTGATAACCATTGTAAAAATTGTGAAGGACTAAATTATACGATATAATAATGTAAGATTTAAACTCGACAAATCAAGTTCAAGACACTGATAAAACAATTTTTTTTTTTTCAGTTAATATAATGTAAATTGATTTAAATCACAGTAATCAATTTATTGTAAATCACATTCTTAAAACATAATAATAACCTCCTCTACCAAACCAAATAACGGAACTATTTTCATATAACTCAGCACAACACTTCAATTTATGAGAAGGGTCTTCTTATGCTTCTGCCATTTTTAATAAATTATGGAATCATTTAAAAAACCTTACCAATTAGTTGGAGAACTGAGTACAATTTTTCCAACAGTTGTGTAGGTGGACAAATCATATTGAAATAGTAGGGGGTACCGAGAGTACCTCAAATGCCGATTATCAGACAAATAACTGGTGACCAAGGTAGCAAAAAATCAGTTTTTCCGTATATTCGAGAATTATACTTCAAATGAAAAATTGTATAACAAATTTTGATTGTCTTTTCAATTTCTACATTTTTTCTTTAATCATTTTTTTGTGAAATCAGAAATTTCTTGCAGAAAATAAGAAAAACGCATAAAAAAATAATCTTTGACTTTAATCTCTAAAAAAGTATTTTTTTTTCAAAAGGTTTTCATTGGAATTGTCTGCCGATTTGTGTGGAATTCCTATGTTTTCCGTGATACCAAATCCGGAAGGGCAGATAGGTAGGTGGTGACCCCAAGGCTCTCCCGGCAGTGATAAAGTTGCAAAAAATCAGTGTTTTTTGTATACCTTGATAAATATGCGTTGTATGAAAAAACGTTTAAATTTTGTTTGTCTTTCCAAGCTCTACAATTATGTCCTTTATTAATTGTTAATATAAATTATTTAAAAAAAATATCTAGACAATTAGCTAACAGACTTCGTTAAACATTCTAATTAAACTATTATAAATAAATCAAAAGCGTATCCAATTAAAGTAATTGTATTACGATCATTAGCAATTTATTTATTGGAAAGGTATGAAAATATAGTAATTCATTTTGATTTTTACGTCTCTCTGGTTTTAAATAACTATGATCCGATGATATGAACATAGCGGTAATGTTTAGCATTATAAATTGATTTTGGAAAATTTATTATCAGTCCATAATCAAGCATTAAAAATTAAGATGATTGTTATGTACAAAAATTTTCATCATCATACCAGTAACTTACGATTATTAAAATTATTATTAAACAATAATATTGTTATTATATATGAATTACTAATTAACAATTGCAAATGAAGATCAATTTGATGTCCTGAGTTCATTTCAACAAAAGGGTTTTATTACTGATATGAATTTTGTTGAGCAATTTATTTTTATATTTAAGGAAGGTGTCTTGCATGATTAAATCTACTTGTAATGTGTTACTTGAACTAAATTCCATTATAAGTGAAAGACAAAAAATATTATGTTTATGCGTTTTTCTCATTTTTTCGCAAAAGTATTGATTTCACAAAAAAAGTGTTAAAGTAAAAATTTGTAGAGCTAGGAAAGAAAAACAATATGTGTGGTAAACTTATTTTCATACGACGGCAATATTTCTCGAGATTTACGGAAAAAATAGATTTCTTGCAACTTTACCTCTATCCTGGTGGTCCTTGGTCATCAGCTAGGTGTCTGCTCTTCAGGATTTGGTATCAGGGAACCTCCACACAAGCTGACAGACGTTTCTGATTGAAAATGTTTGAAAAAATGAGATTTTTTTTTTTTTTTTTAAATAAAGGCAAAAGATTACTATTTTTTAGCGTTTTTCTCATTTTTTTTTCAGAAACTATAAATTTATTTTTTACAAAAAAAAAAAATTGTAGAGCTCAGAAAGGGAAAAAATTCTTATAAACCTTCATCCAATATATCTCTCAAGATATACGGAAAAATCAATTTCTTGCAACTTTATCAATGCCCAGAAGCCATTGGTCTACATTTATGTGAGTGGCCGTTGGGATTAGAGACACTCGGTATCCCTCACCTGGAAAAATCGTACCCAACGTTTGGTCTAAATTTGTTTAAAATACTATTAAAAGAAGATTTTTTTGCCATTCTTCCCACTTATTTGACAAATTTATGGGTAAAGAATGGGCTTGCTTCCTTCCAAAAATTTTCTTCGGCTTAAAAGTAAAAAAGTTCAATAATAATATATGGAAATATCATACTTTACAAAAGGACACATCAATTAAATGGGCTGTCAGATCATTGACACTAATTGTATGAAACGTGTGTAGACCGACATTTACAAAATTAAAAATGTTAACTTATCTTTCTTTATGTGGAATTCTAAACAATCATTTGGATTGCGAGAATTGGCTTTATTATCCTATTTTTACCAAGTTTATTAAATTAAAATCATTTAAACATTTTCCTACCAATTCATTTAAAGTATAATTAAATTTTTTTACAGAAACAATACTAACATATCGATGAATTTTTAATATTATTTTAAAATTGAAAAACCTATAATTTTCTGCATTCCGTACAGTATGACCATAAAATGTTATGGTCATACTGTATGGTTTATCTTCATTAAAATAGTTTGAATTTATTGTAGTTATATTATATATTTACTATTCAACTATTTCTAACATTATTTTTAACATTCTTATGTTTTAAATAATAATTATGGACTTTAATAATATCCATTTTTTTTATCAATATCGTATTGATAAAAAATAATAATTTTTCTACTTTGTGATATTGCTCTGATCAAGGTTTTACCATAGTTTCCTTTGATCCACCCAGGAAAATGCTATAGCAATTCCTTTTTTTATCCGTGGAATAGCATAACTAACTTAACCTGATGTGATCTAAAAAATGGATTATTTAGAGTACATTTTTCTACATATTATATCGCATCTACATATATATCAACTCTAAAAGAATAAATCTGATGTGGACACTACATGACTTGCTTGTAAGTCTATTAAATTACATATACAAAGTTTTGATGCACTTAATTAAATTTATTTCATTTGAAAGCGAGATACGATCCTCCAATTCTTTAATAAAGTGGACAGTTTGCACATTGCTAAAATATTATTTTTTATTAAAATCAAATATTTATAAAATTATTAATTTAACAACCTTACCTGTAATATTAGAATAGAGTAAAAGTACCTTTATTACTCTTTAAATAAATGTAAGACTTAAAGGTCAAAATGGATATTTACGTTGAAATCTGAAAACCGAAATTTTTTACGATTATAATAGTTCGTTTACTTCGTACAAGGAAGTAAAAACAGATGTCTATATTTAAACTTTTTTCATCTGACATCCACCTTTTTTCAATTTTTTTTTTGTAACAATAAAAAAACGTTAATATCTATCTTAAAACAAAAGAAATAATAATCCATCCTTACACATGCTTTTCTATATTTGAAACTAATAAATCTTTGAATCTGAAATCTACTTCTAATCATTTTTAAGGCTTAAAAATATTCTCTTATTGTTGTACATATAATTAGTACATAAACGTTATAGTTACAGGTGACTTGTCACAAGAAAAAATAACACCCACAAACAAATAAACTTCCTAAGAATAGCGAACATTCCATACCAGGGTCACTGAATAGAATGAGGAATAGAGTGGTTTCCTACCGCCCTTTTGAATCAGCCGATACTGATGTGACATATCAACATGAGAAACTCTCTTAATTGAAAGTGACATTCAGATTACAAGTAACAGCTTCATTTTGTTAATAGAAGTGGTTGATTAAGGAATATTATTATACTCAGGGAAAGAAACTCAGGTGCTTTATGTGCAATCTCAATCAGAATAAGGATCGAGTTAGATAAAGTAAAGTAGAAAGTTAGTGAATCCTTTCTATTGTAAAATAATAGGTAATACACAACTTCTCCAGTCATTAAGAATAACAACTCTTACGGTAAAGTATATCGTCGATATTTTTAAGGGTAAAATCTTTTTGATTAATCTGTCTATAAAGAAATTATATTATATTTAAAGTAAATATCCACATTTAGAAAATTGAAATTTTTTTTTTTTTAAAAAGAACAGTAAACCAAACAAATATATCTATGTACATATATTAAATTTTATTAATTTATCTTTAAATTAAAGCATAAAAATAAGAAAATTTTAGTACTATAAACAACTGATATAGTACCAAAAAAAAATTGAAATTTTAAAATCATGGTAAATATTCTACCCCTTGTTTGATTACATACCAAATTTAATGTAATCAATTGTCCCAACCTATATAAAGAAATATTTGAGTCAAATTTTTAGTTTCAATGTTCAGGCAGTCCGAAATATTTATCAAAATGGATCAGCGTTTATGTATATGCAAGTTGTACATACAAACATTCTTTCGTTGAATTTTCCATCGGTTTTTAGTGTTTTTTGGTAAGAAAGGAGTAATCAAACATTAATATTAAAAACCCTTACACCCATACTTTTGCCCGATTTTACCTTTATAGCTATAACAATTACTGAAAAAAAAAATTTACTTCGTTTTAAAAATAGAAAATAGACTTGTATAAGTGTGTGTGTGCGCGCGTGCACATTAAAAAAATACTAATAAAAAAGATAACAGTTTTAAAAAAAATGGTAGTAAAGTATAAATTATTATAGGCTATAATAATGTACTAGTTAATAAAGAGTTCAATCTGAACCAATTTTATTTATTTAAAAACCTTTTCAACTGTCAATAAATGAGTTATACTTTAATACCCTAATGAATTGTTCATTCGGTTTCCAGTATATATGACTTAACATTAAAATTAATTATAAATATACATAAAAAGATAGGTTAATAGAAATTCAACTTTTCAACACATCAAGTACAAAATATTTATGAATTTAAAAGCTAAAAAAAATAAATTAGTTATTGAAAAGGATATAATTCATTTAAGACGATTCAATGTTTCTATTAAAGAAAGTTGTCGAGTGTCATTACTGCTTCTTTAAACCATAACTGCCACCGTACAATAAATTTTAATCAGGTTCCATTATAATATAAAACGAGATCTTGTAATCCTACTAATTTACATAAATATCATATAACGTGGCAGCGTAACCCATCAAATCAACGCTTATCCATTTAAAAGCTAACCAACGTCTACTTATTTTTATGTACATATACACCTATATATTTAATTATAAATTGTAACAAAAATGTAATAATTTATTTTAATATACTTTTTCTTATTATACAGTTTTTATATACAAATTTTATCTGAAATACAAATTATTCTAAAATAATACTTTTATAATTTATTTTTATTACCGCTGTTGTTGATTATAAGAAAGTTGGATTCGGTTATGATAAATGAAATAAGTAATTTTATTAATAATAATAATAGTAATAATAATAATAATAATAATAATAATAATAATAATAATAATAATAATAATAATAATAATAATAAAACCTTATAACAATCGGACACTATAATTACTTACAATTATTATAATATTACACGTTTCATAATCGCCAAATAAAGATTAAGCCGGTTCATTAATTAATTCCACGATCATACTGTATGCTGTATTTAGTTGCATGTGAGCATTTGTAGAATTATTACAAACGAATTAAATTAGGTACTAATGTATTCTTTTAACAATAAAATTAAAATAACAATACATTGCTTATGTATTCCTTTCTATCTTAAATTAAATTTATGCATTACTCATACATTAATAAAGGCCGTATTACGTTTGATTGTCTGGCCAGAAGTTTTCTTCTACTTTCCAAGGGAAACTGAGATCAGTCTAATCGTTTGGCACAAATCATTAATAAATTGTTAATAAAGTTGGACCTTATGAAACCGAACCCATTTGTCGCAGCCTTATGTCAATAAGTATACTTAAATGAAATAGGCACGAGTAAATTATTAAATACTGCTTTATTATAAAATTTTACAACACCTTAAGTTTTAGAGTAAATGCTGACCATGGCTCCATCTGCCTGAATATACTCTGTAAACTTTTCATTTTGTTTCGACTTAAAAAGTTATAATTAAATTATAAATTAAAGAATTAGTTTGAAATTATAATTTTTATTTTGCTTTACAAATGATTTTATTTTTATAGATATGATCTATAAAGATCAAATTAGCATTTGAAAAAATAGATTTACAATTTTTTAAACAACAAAAGCTCTTTATGACATGAATTTTCTTTTTAGTATAATTTTTATGGCTATCAAAACGTATACGTATTACTGAGTGATTCACACAAGAATGTAACATGTTCAAGATATGTTCTACTGGTGAAAATAAAAAAGAAAGTATATATTAACATAATACGGAGACGCTTCGTTAGCGAGTGTTGAATGGAGAAAGATTTCGTCCTGATTTCTGCACCTTCGGTAAAATTAAATCAGACTGTAATTACTAAATACGAGTATTTTTTTCAGAATTACAAAGTGGAATAGTTGTGAAAGAAAAGCAGTATTTCTGATTTATATACCCAAGGTTCTAAGTTTGAATTCCGGTTAGACTTTTTTTTGCATGCTATAAAATTAATTTTATCTATCAAAAAAAAAAAAAATTATTAAGCGACTGTTTTATGGAGCGAATCTATTATAATCATTTGATCAAATAATGCAATATACTATACTATTACAACAAAATTAAACTGTATTCTTTTACTTAGGAGCGCATTAATATAACGCCAAACTTGTCATCATTATTATATATTCATTAGGATTAACTGTATTCTGATCTGAAAACGAATAATAAAGAAAGATTCATATAAACATGGTTAAAAAACGCTTCGTTAGCGAATGCTGAACGACGAAAAATTTTGGCCTAATTTCTGCACCATGGGTAAAATTAAGACAAACTGTAGTTACTAGTATTTTGATAGAACTACAAAGTGAAATAATAATAATTCTAAAAAAAGTCAGAATAATTTTCAAGATACAGAAGTGGGCTGCCAGATCATTATTTGGCACCTATAAAAATGTAGGTTGTTGATTACAAAATTAAAAATTTTAAATTATTCTTGTGCTTATGAATGAGCAAAGTTTGCTAAAAAGAATGGTCACTTATCCAAAAAAAATAATAATATCCACTTATATCAAACTAGATAACTGAACTTTTTTTCATGTAATTTAACACAATATTTCGGGTTAAGATAATTTTTTTTTTAATCTTCCGTTACATTTTTAATAACTTATTGAACCCTTGTAAAAATCTTCCAACCCGTAAAACGCCACTCATCTATCAGTCTTATGTCAGTAAGTAGACTTAAAGGAAAAACTACACGAGTAAGTTTAAAAGTACGTTTTAGTATAAAATTTTACAACACCTTTAATTATATAATAAATGTGGAATGTGACCGCCATCTTCCTGAATTCACACTTTCTTTATTGGGTTTCTTGTAACTCTTTTCACAGTTTGTCATTGAGTAATCTGTATTTTGGTATAAATCTAAAAAGGAATTTAAAGGAACATCTGATAACTTTGATAAACATTATGAAATTGTAATTAAGATTGGAATTGTTTTAAAAATTAATTGTTTTTGTAATTATCTCTGAATTATTTTTATTATTTTTGTTTTTTTACTTTAAGATTTTTGTTAATTTTTTTAAAAACAGTCACGTGAAATATTTTAGATGTAACAAAGATTTTATTATTTTGTTTAATAACTAATACGTTGTAATAATGAGGTTAAACAAATAAAAAGAAAATCTACACAATAATGTATTTTTCTTTTTAAAAAGAAAGGTTTTCTACTAACATTATATAAAAATAATACTATCAGAAAAACGTTTTTTTATAATATAGAAAAAAAAGTCATTCATTTCATCATAAATAAAACTGAGAATTATTTAAAAAGATTGAACTGAGAATCTCCTTTTTTTAAGTCTTCTTGTAATTTTTTTTACATTACTTACGCTCCATTTAACTCAAATCGAAAACAAAAATAAACTAAAGAAGAAAATATTTAAAAATGTTATAAAAAATAATTATTATTTGAACAATATTTTTCTTTAATTTAGTTAAAAGTTTTATTTAAATTGTTTTGACACAATACATTTCATTAAAATTTTAATAAAAACAATTCTTTTACGGTAATAAATTGAATCGTTAAATCAGTCTGTAGCCAAGTAAAAAATGTAATTGATGTACGGTACAGTAGCAATCATTTCGATATTTAGGTTAATGTAACGTGAAATAAATGTAGACCTACATGTAACCAAGCGATGTGTTCCATTTAAATTGACATATTTCGTTTTATTATACGAAGTCGGCGCATAAAAGACCGAGTGCAACGTGCACGAGACAATGTTATGTTGTTCAGTAAAGCGTGAGGTTGCAAGTGTGCGATCGGTGCAGGTGCTTCTTACTTTTTACCCTTTTTTTAAATCTCAGAGAGATAGAATGCTGTTTATTATATAGAATCACCTGGTCGTGAAAACGCAGCTAATGAAGTGCAAATTCTGGACCGCGAAGGTTGAAATTTGAGCAAGCTCTCGTCTTCCATAATGTTTCTCTAGAACATTTCTGACAATCGCCCTTCTAATATCGTTCGTTTTATAATAATTTGATTGCCAGTCTATAGATTTCTAAACCGGCACATCCATTCGTGTCATCTTGTATATTGAAAATTTATTAATTTTAGTTTTACAAGTTTATTTTTGTTGTTGCGCTATATTTCTTTTCTTATATATATATTTTATATATATATATATATATATATATATATATACATATACACATGCACACACATACAAGCACCGGTTGTATCAAATTACAACACACTCCTTCTCCAAGGACAGATACAAGGTCATTAAAAAAACTTCAGGAATTTATACTTAATTAACTTCACGATTTACGTATTAGCCTAAAAAAGAATTACATATATATATTTTTAAAAATATTCAAGTTTTATTGCATTACTGGATTGATTATCGTCAGTATTCCGCTTGCTTTGTAGTTGTAAAATAACCGAAGCGGTAATCGATTTCCTCTTATGTACGTTGTTACTGAAGCGTGACTTTTTCTACATACATATACGTCACGAAATATTTCTATATATAGTTTTTCATTTTTTTCTTTAATGGTTTTCCTTTTTTGTTAAACTAGTCTGATTAAATCACTTTTTATGGTATTAATAATTATTTGTCAGAGCAATAAGTAAACAATCTGTTGTTAATGTTTTCCATATTCAATTAGAACGAGTTGTTACATGATTATTAAGAATCTTGATTAAAAATCGTCATTAAACGTTTGGGAATACCTCTGTACTTCAAATTTTTATATAAAATTTTAGGAATGTCTGGGGATAATTTGAACAAGGGATCGTTGTTATGGAAGACAACAATAATATATCTTTTAATCGGGTTTTCCCAATTTATCTTTAAGTATAAATAAATAAATATTTTATAAGATAAAAAATAAATGTGATTAAAGTCCATAATAATCATTTAAATACAAATAAATGAAATAGTATTAAAGTAAATACGTGACGGTACTAAATATAAAAAATAATTTACAACTTCGAAAGTGATAATGAAAATTATTATGAGCACATATACTTATGTACACGCTGAACGAGATGTAGATAAATCATACTTATTTTTTTTTTTTTATTAGTATTACTAAAAATTCAACGATAGTAATATTGTTTCCGGAAAAAAATTCAAGAAATGACATTATACTTATATATATATATATATATATATATATATATATATATATATAGGTATAATAAATAATTAATAATAATGAAAAGTGTTTTTTATGGCGCTTCAGAACACTACAGTAATATATGATTTTGTTTGTAACTAAATCAATTTAATCGCTTCACAAGAACTTGTTATTTAATAAAACCGATAAATTTCCCTTTGTGGGCAGTAGCAATACTATTGTTATTATTAATGGGAATTCTATCTACGCAATCGAGACGTAACGACTACCTGAGAAGCACAATGCAACGGTTTTATCCGTATTTAAAGTTAAATGGTTATAATCCATCCAGTGAACAATTTTTTAAGCCGCTATTCGTAAAACTGTCAATGCCTTTTAAAAAATTATCTTCAGATACATTCGTGAGCTAAAAGTTT
The DNA here is from genome assembly GCF_047948215.1 of Lycorma delicatula. Lineage (NCBI taxonomy): Eukaryota > Metazoa > Arthropoda > Insecta > Hemiptera > Fulgoridae > Lycorma > Lycorma delicatula. The sequence goes on along the minus strand of NC_134456.1, from coordinate 154,209,931 downwards.
GTCCCTCACCAACTACGGTCTAGTGTACTAGTCGTGCAAAAAACATGCATTTCATAGAGGACGATTGCATGCCCTGATCAGGATTGTTCGACTACGTTTTGTTTGAAATATGAGAAGATAAAATGTACGTTTCATCTACATAAACAATGGGAGGCTTTTCTTCTGTGTAACGTTTAATACATCTTAAACGATGAATTTTTAATTCTCATATTACATCATTTTCGATGAGAATATTTCTAATAATGTTTGTTTTTTCCATCGAAATAAGGATTTAAAAATTTTTCTGACGCACGATACACCACACTGAAAACTAACAGCCTCTTTTGGTTTATTAAAGAAACTTTTAGCAGTACGAAGTACCTTTTCTTGTTAATAGAAATCGTAAACAATTTGCCTGAATAAACATTTCTCAAAACATTTAACAGAAATTGGTATTTCTGTTTTCCCGTTTATATATTTTTTTGGGGGGTTTGAAACCAGCATTCACCCTCCGACATCCCATTTTTTTCTTTTATAATAGTTTTAATAATCCTGGCCGAAACCCTACATACAGCAGCAGTTCTCTCTATACACCTTTTTCACAGGAATAAATAATAGTTCGCTTGGAACCGCCTGTTCTTGGAACTGTTTGGACTCTCTTTCCGTAAACTGATTAATGTTTCATATATGCTTCTTGTCAATGGAGAGTTTTCCTTCGGTTAAATTTTGACGTAAAACACTCCATAATTGTTCAAAGAACACTAAAAATGCAAGAAAATAAATTTCTCTAATATTAAAAAACACTCACAAAAATATTATACGCAGAATAATGCACTCAACATATGTAAAACCAAAATACAGACGAGTATACAGATAAACAGATAAATTTTACGCAACACGCACTACTTCAAAATTAAACTGTAACAGATTCTTAATGTGCTTGAATTTTATGTACAAATGTGTCATGTTATTAGTAATCCGGTGATGTCATCTAATTATATAGCACAACAAACCCAGCTCGCCCATACCGTCAAAGCCAACTTACAGTTCGATTGACAAAGGCAGGAGGCAAACCTTCAGTTCACTTAGTATAAATATACAGTTCTGTAGCCTGCGAAGTGGGTTACAATGAATGGCTCATATTTTCAGGTAGGTCACTAACAAATTGTAAAAAAAGCAAGGGATCGAGAACTCTTCTCTGAAGCAGTACTCGTTCTACATCCTGAAGTGAAGACTTAAATTTTATTTGTATTTTTTTATGAAGAGTTAAAATATTAATTTCTTGTTTACAGTCGGTAAAGTATCAAATTTCTTGTCGGTGACAAATCTCTTGTAAATAGCTCCTATAATATCTAACATGCTAGGTTTTTCATTTTTATCAGTAGAAGATTCGGAAGTAAATCGAATGCTTTATTAAGATCTCCAAAAATTATAAATAAAAACCTTTTGTTATTTATGGAATATGAAATATTTTCCTAAAAGTGGGACATGGCTATGTCAGTTGTCACTTTTTTCCTAAATCCAAACTGAATGTTTTTTGATACTTTATGCTTTTCAAGAAATGTTGGCAATTCATTAGTTTATTCAAATATTTTAGAAAATGTGGAGAACAATGAAACTGGCCTATAATTCCGTAAATAAAGTGCCGAACCTTTCTTAAGGAGGAGAATAGCAACGAAAGACTTAAGACAGATAGGAAGTAATCCCGTTGAACGATTCATTATTAAATTTTAGAAGAATAATAATAGCATCCATTCAATTCGAGCAGGAATACCATCAATACTAACTGAATATTGGCGAAGTTATCTGACCTGTTTTACTTTAAAATTGCTTTCACTTTGATAATGCCTAAATGGTTTAAGATTTATCATTTCAGTTAGATATTAAATTATCACAGCAATATGAATAACTTAAACGTAAATTGTTTTGTAATTTCTCAAATAATTCTGGAAGTTATCAGGCAAATTATATGTGGACATTTTATGAAGATCAAGCTTGGATCAAGGTTTTACTATTAATTCTGTAAAACAATTTTATATTTCCTTAATATTTTATATTTCCTAATATAATAGCAATTGTTTTTACAATTGAATGACTTTCAACCATTTAGATAAATTTAATCACTTAAGTATATCTAAATGAATGAGATGTAAAATTATCATATAACTCGGACAATAATTTTCATGTATAAGGTGAAATAATGAAATCATCTTTTAATTAATTTAATTTTAATCTTCAGTATTTCCGAACTCGAATTTTTATTTGAAATGTTAATAAAATAAATTTAACTAGTTTTTTTAATATTTAACCCGAAATAGGTCGTATGTTTTTTCGTATGTCTCTTATTGAAGTACTTTTTCTATTTGCTGTGGCACTAAGTTTTTCTGAACACCTTCTACACCACAAATATTGGTGTCTCATTTCGTTCAGTACACCGAATGCTTTCTTCCCGTCTGATTTATAAATTGGGAACTATTAGAAATCAAGCGAAACAGCAGTTCTTGTAAGTTTAATAATGTACTCGTTTGCAGAAATGGAAATAGGATAGTGAGGATAACTATTTATTGAGAAGAATCAGAACAGTTCTTCTAATCATTGCTCTGTTAATAAGTATTACCGCCTAGTGTTTAACATGTTTAAATTTGTAGAACTGACTATTAAAATCCTCTTCTTTATATTTAACTGTCGACGTAAGATGTTAACCGATTTGTTGCTATAGTTAGACCATCAAGTTCGTTTAGGTCAAGCTATAGTTTTCATTTTCTTTCATGCTTATAATCTAGAATTTTCAAGGTTATTGTTTCGTCTCCGTAAATTCTTTCTCCGTGAATAGGGTAAATCATGCTGTTTGGAAATTTTGAATTCGAAATGATACGAATATTTCAATATCCCGAAATTTATTCATATGTTAATTTTATTTTTCTAAAATTTATTATCCAAAGTCCTTGACCCATTTTATTCAAGATTAATACAAATTATCATATATATGATAATATGTATTATCATACATAATAGATATAAAATATAAATCATATATAAATATACATATATCATATACATAAAATATAAAATATAAAAATATATATATATATAAAATTTGACTTAATTCCAGAAATTAGGTAACAAAAAAAGTCTTTTGGACGTCATCTTGTTACATGAATGATTAAGCTCAAACCTCGTTATACAATGCCTTAAGTAATTAATGATCATTAAGTTAAATGAAAATTTTTATTTAATCTTCAATTAAAATTTTTAAATACGGGACGATAAAGTCAAAATATATATATGTATCACCCTGTCCCATTACCGTGTGTGGCCGAAATTACATGCTATAGTAACCCAGATACAGAAATCGTCGTACCAGATTTCATTCGAACGGTCCAACTAATTTAAAAATATAAAGTAAAAAACAGGTCAACGTCGTATACAAACGTATATCCTTCTGGAATATTTCGATACTAAAATTGTGTTTTTACTTCCATGTTTGAAGTAAAGGGAGTACTGTGATCGCAAAAAATGTAGGTTTTCAGATTTCAACGGAAATATCCATTTTGGCTAGTTTCGGTGTTATGTCTGTACGTATGTACGTATATATCTCGCATAACTCAAAAACGATTAGCCGTAGAATGTTGAAATTTTGGATTTAGTACTGTTGCAACATCTAGTTGTGCACCTCCCGTTTTGATTGCAATCGACTGGGCCTAAAGTGTCCAGAAAAGCCCAAAATCCAAAGTTTTTGGATTTTGGACTTTTTCTTAACTGCAGTAATAAGCCAGTAATAAGCAGTAAGAGCTTTTTAACGATATATCAAGTGGTACTTAATTTCATTCGTTTCAGAGTTATAGCCAAATAAAATTTTAATGATGAAATATTTGGATCTTACAAGGGGAAGGCACATCGGTTCGAATCCGACTTCATCTCCTTTTCTGCTTTTTTTTAATTTAAATATATTGATTTATTAATAATTAACCTCTGATTGTAAAATATTTTTTACAATAAATAATAATTCAATAACAACAATATAAAAAAATTATGAAGTTATTAATGAAGTAAAATTCTATGTACTTTCCATTTAAAAAAAAAAGTGTATATGTAATTTAGTAAGTGTACAAGGAAGTCATGTGGTGCACATAAAATGTTTTGGTGTCATAAAACATTAAGATCTGCAAAAGTCCCAACATGCAAAATTCGACCCGATTAGCATACTTCTTTACTTAGTATACTACTGTAGCTATGCAGTATAATTATATACCGCGGATGTAAAAGTAGCTAAAAAAAATTAATAAAAGAATAAAAATACAATCTATATTCACTCTTAAAAGAAAGAGAAAGAAAAAGAAAATTAAAATAAACACTTCATTACATGACACCAAAACATAAGTGATACGTTACAGAAAACATTTTATAACTCAAGTTTGTTAATAGTAGCAAAAACACCTAACTGGTTTCTCAATCGTAAGAGATTTATTAACAAAGGTTTTTATAAATTATATAATTTGTCATTCATAAAAAAAAAAGAATTAAGGTGCACAGTTTTGGTGCTTTATAATCATGGATTCTTTAAACAATTCTTTAATTGGATTTGGAATTTTGTATAGTAATTTTAATTTAGTTTCTTTCCGGCCTCCTACCTATTATAGTTGACCACTTTTCCAGGTTTTAATGTAAAACATTCTACAATTGTACAAACATAGAATTATAAAACTTTAAGTTTCTAAAAATAGGAAGGAATAGGAATAGGAAGGATCGGTGGCCGTCTTGTATGAACTTTCGTATCATAATTTATATTATGAACTCGAATCTAACTGCTTAATAAATATAACTAACTGTCTCTAAATACTAGAAACTGTAGCAATTTAATATACTACTCTCGTTAAATTTTAAGTTTAATTCTATAAAACTGCGTCGTTTCGATGGGTGAATCAAATTATGATTTTTTTGTAATTAGCCTGCGAGCAGGCTAATAACAAAAAAAGGACTGCACTATATCTTTACGGAAGTTAAAAAATATTTAAAATCTGAATAACTACGGAAAACTAAGACAGCATTAAAAAAAAGCAAGCCGTAGCGAATTCAGCGAATCAGTGTGTAGGTGGAATAAAATCTCTAGTACAGAATGCAACTGTGGCGCTTGGCGCCAGATATTAACATACATAATATTAAAAATGAATACGATTCAAGATCTGTTGAGAAAAAAATTGAAATGACTTTTCGTTGCCAACAAAACAAGCAGTACAATGGATAAGCAGTATTAAGATATAAAAAAAAAACTTTGTAAACATTACTCCTTCTTTATCTATTACGTTCTCTTTTTGTTACTATAATTTTTCTTTCATTAATTTAAGGAAGTTTTAATATTTTGAATAAACTATCAAATACAATTATCATACAATTAATAATAACCATTTATTTATTTAACAACATACTGCCACTCTATGACAGCTATCGATGGATGATTTATGAATTTTCTAGCGTATGAAAAATTCTACCTATAACCTGAACTAGAACCCAGAACTCTGGATAAAAGATAAAAGGCAGTTTGACTTAACACTTCGCCATGGAATTTGGCTAATAGTAAAATATAAATGAATCGTTTATTCTTGTCAATAAGTAATAATACATTACGTATATCACATCAACAATTGTACTAGTACTTGGCCGGATGGATCAAAGAAAACCATGGCGAAATCTTGACCTACAGCAGTTACAAAATATATTATTAATACTAAATAAAGTAAAAAATAAAAAAATTAAAGGCCATTAATTATTTAAAATAAGAATACATGAAAAAACACTATCAAGAATACAAGAATACATGAAAATACACAATATAAAAAATTAATTACAAAAAAAATCCATAATTCAGATAGCATTCATGAAAATTATTTGAAGTAAAATATTTTTTTTAAATAGTTAATTAAATAATTCATTACATTTATTAATTAATTAATAATAATTAATTACAAGTGAAGTGAAATAAATTATTTAAGATTAAATTTACTTGAGCATACATTTATTATTTATTATATTAACTATACATTGAACGGGAAGCAGACATTTTTGAGATTTTTAAGCATTTTAAATTAATATTATTTAAAAATTCATCGACAGAGTAATATAGTTTTTATAACAGAAATTCTTTTATTGTATATTAAAAAAAAATTTGAGAAGAGATATTTTTTCGTTCGGTTCAGTAATTTATTAAAAGTGACAACGGAATAATATAATAAGACCTCTTCTTATAAATTAAAGTACTGTGTTGAGTTATGCGAAAACAGTTCTGTTATCTACTTTGGCAGAGGTATATATTGTTTATTTTTTAAAAATAAAAGACTATTATTTTTTAGCAAAGATTGTATATATTCATAAATATAAACTACACGGATATGTTAACACTCGTAATTTTCAAAATATCGGTTCATGATTCATACTTATGAGCGCCAAATAATTATCTACCAGTCCCATTTTTTATCTTAAAAACTTGTTCTGATCTTTTGAGAAATCCCTAAGAAATGACATTAGACTTTGACGGCAGTATATTTAAGCTAATAATCATTTAATAACGATGGTATCATAAAAAATGAATACATTTCATTTTTATTAATACAAAATAAAGTAAAAAATTGTCGAGTTTTATTAAGGCCTTTGAAATAAAACAGTTCGATCTGATTTAGTTGCAAATGAAATCAATCTGATCCTTCCAAAAAAACTGGTAATCTAAGAAAACATCCAGAAATTTCGCATTATGGGCACCAAAAATAGTATTAATAATACTAATTTAGTGTATAACTACAAGATTATATATTTTGTTCAGCATTTCATTTTAATCAGTTTATTTTAATTACAGGTTACCGCAATACAAAACAGCAGTTTTATACATTAAAAAAATGTATACAATATATAAGTTAAAAGAAAAATTAAGTCAAGGTGTCTCGTTTGAGACTCATGTTCTGATATCACCTTAAATTTTATGTGGTTATTACACAATCTCATCTTAATTTAAATTAGTAACAAAATTAATTAAAGAAAAATGATACATCTGATAACTTTAACATATATATATATATATATATATAAACACAAATTAAACGAAAAAAAAAATAAAAACCAACGTGGCTATTTAAAACCTGAATTAAATTTAAGTTATGAGTTCAGGAACAGTTTATTTCGTGACTTAAAAAAAAAATCAACTATTTTATTTTTAAAAAATAACCATTTTTTATGAAGCGGACGACACAAAATTTTAACTTTTAAAGAGTAAATTTTTTTGATTTAAAAATATTGTCGACATTGTCTAAAGTTTTTTAACACATCTGCTTTTCCGGTAGTGGAGTTAGTCTTACTGTACGGCTGGCTACACAGTATATTATTAAAGGGAAAGTACGATAACGGATCAAATTTTATTTCGGCGTTTTTGCAGCTATTCGATCTTTAGAAGACAGTCTCTAATAAAAAGCTAATAAATTTTAGCATTCAAAAATTCCTGAAGGACGTACCATGGCCTATTCTTTTTTTGTTATCACTAGATCGGATGGACCGATTTGGATGAAATTTTGAACGATGATTTCTGTACATGGGATATTATTGCCATTTAAGTTTGTTCACAATCGGCCGAAGGAGCAGAGAAATAAGTATCTTCTGAGTCTCGTATCTCATCCAACGGGTTGGGCTACTGAAGAACGCGTCATCGCAAATCAGCTGATTTCAAAGATAAGAGTTCTAAATTTCAAATCCTAGTAACGGCAAATACTTTTATACGTATTTGAATAATATATGAATAATATATCGCGGATACCGGTGTTCTTTGGTGGTTGGGTTTGAATTAACCACACATCTCAGGAATGATCGACCTGAGACTGTGCAAGACTACACTCCATTTACATTCATACATATCATCCTCTGAAGTTTCCGAGGCTAAGCAGAAAAAAATGCCGTGTTTCAAAATTCTACTCTGTAAATAATTTTAGGACAGATAGATTTTTTCAGTAATATAATATCTCTTTAATCCGCGACGAGTTCTACCGCGTATGCGGGAATTTATTAGGTTTTTTAACATGGCCCTATCGGCTGCAACTCAAGCACTCATCGCCCCTTAGTTATTTATTAGACAAAAGACCTAAGACCTATTTAGACCTAAGTATATTTATTAGACAATGTGATCTTATAGCATATTGAGCTAGCCCGACTAGGCTGAGTAATCTAAAAAAAAGAACCCCTCCAGAATTAATTACCCGATTCTAATCCTCGCCAACATACTTTCTGATATTTGGTCATGAGGTTAAAAACTTCCATGAAGTGTTGTGGACTGTCAGATTTCTGTACTAATTATACGATTCCACTGCTTTATTATGTCACTTAAGTTACAGATACGAGAAAATTTTATTTTGGGGTAGAGTTTGTTCATAAGTACAATAGCACAGCTTATGGTTATGCAACTAATTAACGGCTTTTTTACTAAATTTTATCGAATACACTAGATTTTATTCGACAAAAATTTCTTAAAATATGCACTTAAACATTTAATATATTGATTATTTGATTTCAGACATGAATTCACTTAATAAATAAATATTTAATAGTTTACAATTCTTGTAGATAAAACGTATAGGGTGATAAGAAGTACATTAAAATATTTTTTTTCTAACCTAACACTTTTTTGCAGATCTTATGGGCTGAGAACTATGTGAAACAATATTTTACATTCATTTCTATCTTCCAGGCATATTATTTCCTGGTGTTCCAGTAGTTCATTGCTTCGCTATTTTTGCCTTATCTCCTCTGATCAGATTGCTGGTTTCTTCTTCTCTATCTCTTGGAAACCCTTGAAATCTTGTACCAGTTTTCTAAATATCGTTCTAGCTTGCAATTATTTCTTCATATATTTTCACTGTCACAAAATAAAGTAATTAACAGCTGATTTTCGAAGTCGAAGGTACCGGAGGTTCAAATTCTAGTAAAAGTACTTACGTTTACTACGGATTTGAATACTAGACAGAGGATACTGGTGTATTTTGGTGATTGGGATTCAGTTAACCACACGTCTCAGGATTGATCGGTCTGAGTTTATATAAGGCTATACTTCATTTACATATCATCCCCATCTCATTGGCTTATTGGTTGCTTATTGTCCTAAAGTTGAACAGATTGCAGCGTCCAACGTAGCAATTATATTATTAGCGTTAAATTTATATTGTATTTATAACGTAATTATATTACGTTGTATTATAATATATCAAAATTATATTAACTCGTAATTGTTGAAAAGTAGCAATAATATTATTGGATATTAAATTATTGATTTTTTGTTGTAATTTTTTTTATAAGTCGTAAGTTTTGTAAAGGATTAAGTTTTAATTTTGTAAGTTCAACAGCGCTCCAGATCATCTATTTGTACGAGTATTATTATCTCCTGATAATGGTAATATTTAAATGTTGTAAATCGATTTAACAATAAAGACACATTTGTTATATTTCTTTATTCCATCGGATCTCCTAAGGATAACGCATGCGTAGTCCTGATTTCTTTCATTTCAAATATTCTTTTCCTTAACTTTTCTCTCTTTTGTCAGTTCATTTTTTCTCTGAAGATGCATCCATTATTTTTCTGAAAAACTGTCAGTCGAAAAATATTTCTTTTGAAATATTCAGTTTCTTCAAACCAGCTTATTTTGCTCCTTTTTTTCGAAAACATTAATTCTTTTTGTTAATCTAGTTTCATCCATTCTATATAAGTGACAATAAAATTTGAACTGTTTTTCTAATTGTATGGTATATTTTTTCAAAATTTTGATAAATATCTTCTGATTTTCTTAATTTATAGATATTATCTACGAATTTTGAACTGTACATTTTTCTTAAAACACTTTTTCAGTAGATTTTTTCTAAAAAATTCTGTAGGTCTTCCACACTATATAATTCTTCCGGTAAAACTTACATTTTTATAATTCTTAATTTTGCTTTTTGGATAAGGATTTTTTACTGTAATTGTTTCTTATAAGATGATAAGCCACTTTTTTTGGTGTTCTGGCTTTTATTCTTCTTTCTAAAACATTTAGAGGAATTATTTCACCTAAATATTTAGATCTTTGGACTCTTTATTTGATTATTCATTTGAAATCTTTTTCTTACTGTTTATTACACTGGAAATCAAATCAGTGATCACTAGATATACAGAATTAATCGACTGACTGATATAATGAATTAATCATTTTAAATTAAAATTAAAAATATTATCAAAAGTTTTTTCATCATAAAATTTATTTTGGATACAGAAATATTTATATAACTTTAAGAAAGCTAACGGAAAAAAATTAAAATCATTTATTTGTAATTTGATATAACATTGGTTATTTTACGTGAAAAGAATCGAAATGATTGTTTTGTTTCGATCAATGGTTTATTATATAAGATAAATAATGTTTGAATAAAATGAACAACGTTTGTAAATTGATAAAACTAAAGAATTATGTAAATCGTTAATATAAGAGCAACAATGCCGATTTAAAAAAAAGAAACAAAACGAGAGAATTATAGTGATACCAAACGACCGGTATTTTACGATCAGTGATATCGATGTTACGTTTGATGTATGTTAATCGTGAAAAGATATCGGATATGTCTCGTGAGAGATGAGCAGAAAGGATATCTATGTAAATGAAGAATCCGAATGATGCTATCTTCGAGTACTAATCGCTGGTTATCGCGGCGAGATCATGTAGCAATAAATCCAGTGAACTTTAACCTCACGACTGCTACAATTACTATCCCAAACGATCCTTCCTTCGTTTTCCCGACCGTTCATTCTTTCGTTTTTAACACGGTAAAATAACGTTTTCAAGCTCTATTTGAGTGGAACGACATTCGATCGACTTCCACGCGTCGAATGATGCCTTCATTTCGTGTCCATAAATCAATCCGATTGCCGATATATGCAGTTAACACTATTAGTTCTTAATAGACCTCATCATCAAGATACCGTACTGCCGCCCTGGTCGTATTACGTAACACCTGAAGCTCTGTTGTAATATTCGTCCTTAACACTTCTCGATCTCACTTCGCAAAACAACAATTTTATCGATCGTTGTCTGTTATTAGTGCGAGGTAAAATCTATTTACATTTAAAAAAGACATTCTAAATAAATTTCTCCTTGAAACGAAAGAATTAAACTTTGGAAAACTTAAAATAACAATATTCTTTTATTTACAGTTAATACTTCCTTAATGAGTTTAAATTATAATATATTTTAAAGTTAAGGCCAAATATAATAATAAAATTAATTTTTTGTAGTGCTATATTATACATCTGAAGTACAAAGTAACAATAAAAGTAATAAATAGAATATATATATATATATATATATATATATATATATATATATATATATATAATACATAACTTGTTAACTCTTCATCACAAATAGTTTTAATAGAAATCTTAATATGTAACCTTCAATATTATTGAAGCATTGCTTATATATAAATTAAACACGTAAGTTCAATCAGTTAAAATGTTTTCTTACTTAATTACTGCATAATTACTAAAATAAAAGAAAGAAACTATTATTTAATAATAGTAATGATAAAAGTTGTATAATTCATTGTATAATTGTAATTCATTAATATTAGTTTACGTGTGCTTAGTTAATAAAAAAAAATCAATGACAGGCTATTACATGTAGAGAGAATATTTTTTAAAAATGTTCTTTGTTGAGTTAAAATATAATAATGACAAATAAAATCTTTTTTGCACTATATATACAACAATAATACATTATATAGATCACCTCAGAAATGATCAGACATGCTACTTCAAAGTTAAAAGGAGTTGCTGTAATATTTACCTAGCTGGATCAAGGGAAACTGTAGTAAAGCCTTGTGATGAAAGCAGCATCACAATTATAAAACAAAAAAAATATATATATATTTGGTTAAAGTTTACATTATATATTTTAAATATAAATATGAAATTATGTTACTTTAAATGCATGAAGATATTAAATAAATAAAAAATAATTCACGATTCAGAAGGCGTTAATAAAAATTATTTGAATACATATTTGTATATTCTAAATAAAACGGTAAATTGAATGGAGTGCAGAAAGACAGGGGCTTTCTTAAATTGTCTAGTAATTATTACTTAAAAATTGCCAAAGTAATAATTTCATGTAAAAAAATTGTTTAATTAATAACTCTTTAAATAAATTGGTGGGAAGATTTTTTAAATTGCTTTATAATTTAATTAGAAATATATGGGAGTCAAGTGGGAATATTCACTTTTGTATCGAGAAGTCGGTAATTTGCGTAAATAAATTTGCTATAACAAATTTAACTATGAGTGAATAATTATTATTTTATTATTGAATTATTATTAAATTAAATTATTTGTTATAATAATATTTAAATTAAATATTATTATTTTTGTAAATTTGAATTAATCTTGGTACGGTATAAAAAAAACAAAATAATAATAATAATTATATATATATATATATATATATATATATATACATATTTACACGTCAGGGAAGGTAAAAAATTATCCCGCACTTTATTTTAATTTTTTTCAGATTATTTGATAAAATGTGGTAGTTGAACAACAATGTCATTTATCAGCATGTTTCCTTCCTTTTCAATGCGTAGTTTGATCAGCATTCCATAAGCTTGTATATCCCTTTAAAGAAGAAGGCATTCGGTTAGTAGTACCAGCAATTTTGTTTTGCTTCCTGCACTTACTTTTATTCTAAAAAATTGACAACAAAGCATCAAAGTTTCACCGCATCAAAGAAGAGATGATAGTCAGAAAGGGCGAGATCTGAGCTTTAGTTAAGGTATTCCAGTAACTCGAAATTCAAATGAGTAATGGTTTCAACGATCTGGCCAGCCGAGTTTGAGCGCATAATCATACAACAACGATACTTTCTTCAGCAAAATTAGGACTGGGCATTGGTGCGAATCGCTGGCTTTAGATTGTCGGCCAGCAAACCACAATATATTGCGCTGTTAATTAGTAGTTAGATAGTCGATGGTAAATCACCGATTTACCAGTACCGTTTCTCAAGTTTGCATAATCTTCCTATCTGTGATAAAGGTTAAAGGGAGAGGTTTTGCTCTACATTTTTACGCTTTTCCGGTCAATTTTAAACTTCTCGAACCACTCATATACACTTCATCATGGTAAAGCACTATCCTTGTATTGTGTTAAAAGCCTCCGATTAATTTCAGTCCTTGGACATCATTCCGATTAGAGAAATGGTTCGTGCTCTTTGTACACTCCCCTAGAGAGAGAGTATGGTTATTCTGATTCAGAAACAAGAAAAATGACGCTATCAAGATAAAAATTCAATAACGTGACCACAGTAGATTGACTTTAAGCATGTATGTACAGAAGGCAATGTGCCAAATTTCAAACACATGTTATGACGAATTTTCTGATAATTTTTCACTTAACACGTACATATAAAAATAAAAATAATAATTTAAATACAATACAATAATCTAACAATTTCTTGACATTATTTATTATACGGGATCTTTGTTTATTTATTAGCCCTATATTAAAGCAGTTATATTCAATTACCGGATAGAATATATGTAGTTTTTACCATAAAAACAGGTAATATTTCTCAAATAGCCTATTTAATAATAATATGTTAAAGTATACATAAGCAAACGCCGAATGAAAACAATAAAAAGAGGTGGAAAAAGGAGTTAACCGGTCGGTATAATGGTACATTTGACATACTCGGTGAGGTCCAATTTACATGGAGTGTGCCGTGTTGTATAGTTCAGAGTAAGCCCATTAGGGCAAACAATGGGGACACATACTGGACTCCAGGTGTGATTAATGGTGGCGCGGGTGTTACAGATCGTCGGTGGTCCGATTCTTATCGCGCATCTAAATAATTGTCAAACCTAGCTTTCAAATAATTAAAACAATTAATATCATTTCTTCATTGGAATGAATTATTGTTTTTTAAAATGATTCCAACGTTTGCGTTTAACGTTATGAAAGCCGTATAATATTATTTTATTATATAAGGCGTATAATAATCGTTATGTAAAATTAAATATTTCTATTTACAATTTTTATTTTATACATATTGATTTATTTAAATCAGATTCTAGACAGTATTATTGTTTTTATTATACTGAATTATTTATTTATGTCACACTGCATACCATTATTTTATTACCATTAACCGCACTTGACAAATACCTGTGCTATTAAATGTAATACGAGTTGATATTTCAAATATTAAAAGAACAGATATAAAACCCGTATTATGTATAGTAGCATTGTTATCACAAATATTTATATTCATATGGATTCGATATTACATTTATAAATATTTACTTATAATTATGATGCAAATTGTATACCGTACTCTACTTACAACATCTTTAACAATGATTACATTAAGACATATCTGTTAATTCAAATTTCTAACGATACCCTTTTTTAAACATTTATCTTATATTAATATTTATAATACTTAATTCCTGATTATACTATACGAATAAATAAAAGATTAAAACGTAATAAATTTTATTTTAAAAATACGTGAATTTTTATTTATTCTTAGATTATATAGTTTTTTTTTTTAAATTAGCGTAACTTTAAATAATCGATTAAATGTAGGTCTTTACCTTTCGTAAAGGGTCAAACAATTTATGATGATAATATGAAAAATAGAAATTAAAAATTAAAATAATAATTTTAGCAACGTAAAGTAAAATAATTATAATAACCGAATGCCTATTGTAAATGATCTATCTGAAATCGCATCATCTGATATAGGTAGGCATTTAGCAGCCAAGGAGATTTAACAGATGACTACTGATCGATATCCGATTTTTGGAAATTTTGCGGTTAGATTAAAATCAAGAATGTTCATAAAAATATTCCAGATATAAACTCGATTCCGTTCCTGAAGACGATGATTCGAATGATGGGAAAATATCTTTGAGAAAATGTGTTTGAGCAGTCGTGGAGATAAGTTGTTTTTCTGGCTAGCGATAGTGTGCGTTATTTGATCAGTGTTGCGCGCTGCTTTCTGTCCCTTTGAGTAATATAATAATGTATACTTTTTCAAATGAATTAATTACATTTTACATTAATTGAAATAAGCAGATATAACAACGCATACAACTATGTCGGACTGTTAAAAATGTAAATTGAAGTTCGTGAATGCTAATGAGTCATTGAGGTGTAGCGAATGTAAAAATTTCTTTCATACATCATGTACTAGAATAAATCAAGAGGAAAAATTCCCAGGCTAGAAATGCGATGATTATATTAATACGTTTGAAAATGAGGGAATTCACTACTAGGTCAGATTTAACCAGATGCTGACATCAACTTGTAATCTACGCTCGGAGCTTTAATCTCTTTTTAATACAAAAATCGGTGAATTATCCACTCAAATTGACGGTCTGAAAAATGTGATGAAAAAACAAAATTTCAATTAGATCAATTCACCAAGGAACAAAAAATAATTGTTAAAAAATGTGATGACGTGGAGAAGAAAATATGCAAAATTAGCTAATGATATATCACAGTTACCACTGAGATACACTCTTACTTTCAATTTTATTCCTCTTTACTTCTATTTTTTTTTCTCTTTTTGTAAATCTATCTGGATTTTTATTTCTTTTTAAATTATTTAATATTATGATAATTATTGACAAGTTTGAATGATTATATTTCTCATTAGTGTTATGATACTACACTCAGGTTATATGATATTGTTAACTTTCAGCCGACACTTTATACTAGAAATATATATAAAACTATTTTACCTATTTTGAAGATTGTTCAAATAGCACTTCATTCTCACGTAATTTTAAAATCTTCATGATTATGTTTCCGTAATTATTTTAGTAATTTAACATCAAAATATCTTTCTCGTTTGTTAAACGATTGATTAATTTTGATTTATATGTTTCTGATGTAAATTATCTGACTGCAAAAATAACATAGGAAGTAATTCTTTCTTTCTTTTTAATGGTTAATAAGCTCACGATCTCACTTAACTTTATTTGTTACTAAAAAACTGAACCCGCTACTTGAAGCAAATACAGAGCTAATAAAAATACCACAAACATTTAGTATTTTAAACTGGACGGAATTCTTAGCGTGCATAATTAGAATATGTAAAATATGAAGTTTTCGTTTTTAAACAAACGTGCTAGTATTTCCCATTCCAAGTCTGCAATTTTGGCATCTCTATTTAAAAACGTATTTAAACCTGCAGTTTAGCATAGTACTTTGTCACCCACAACGTGGAAAACGAATTACTTAGAACGTCGCATTTCAAATCTGCGAGTTAAGTACGTGGCATTCGTAGAATGCGTTCGAAATATTTGTGTTAGTGATCAGGTAATGGATCGCGGAAGGTACAAAGCTCTCCTATTTTCCCCATTCGATTCAACGGTGCTGGCTTTTGTTTACAGGAAAATGGTAACGCCAAAGGAGAAGTCATTTTATGTGTGGCAGTTTGCAAAGAGTTGCGGCAATGTCCAACGTGAATTCCCCAGTCAGTTCAACAGATAATAGCTTTATTATAAACAGTTTTACAAATCCCATAAAATATTCGTAGAAGATGGTTGGTTGCACATGCGAATGAAAAAGTACCGGTCGTCCTAGATCGCAGATGAAGATCCGAAACATTATATAGAGCCCTAATATAACCATATCACAGGAAAACATTGAACGAGGAATTCCTCAAATAACGGTATTACATGTTTTTAATAAGCGTCTGCACGTAAATTCGTATAAAATACAATTATTACAAGAATTGCATCAAAGCAATAATAACAGAGGTTTCTAACTTGCGCTATAATTTTGGAGGACGTAGGAGCAGAAGAAGATCTTTTTTCCGCAAGGATAATTTTTCGGATGAAGCGATCTTTCATCTCTCTAATAAAGTAAATCGGTACAATGTTCGAATTTGGAGAAGTAAAAATGATGCGTAATTGTCGAACGTGAAAAAAAAGCCGTCGAAGCTGAATGTGATTTGCATTATTTCTGTACGAAAAATTTATGGAGCAAAATGTGACTGGACTTGTTAAAAATTGGTTATTTTTCCGACTTCAAGAAGATTCAAATGATTTCATTTGCAATCAAGACGATATTCCAGCTCACTTTTAATCGGAGATTTTGGGTTTTCTGAATGACACAGTTCCAGATTGATAGATTAAAAGAGTTGACCAGAAGATCTTGTTCATGGTTCCTGATCACCAGGAACCATGCGATTTATTTATGCGATTTATGTTTCTAGAGGTGCGAAAAAGAACAGCCGTTTTATCATCTATGCTTGCTTATCTTCAAAATCGGAGACATCGAATTTTATTTAAGCTGTGAATTCCACATCTAGCGAGAACATAACCCGTGTGTAGCAAGAAACGGATTATATTCGTTGCGTAAACGTGTAAGTTCAGTATACACTAATTCAAAAACCGTAAAACTTTAATTCTTCCTACGAGTAATATTTCTTCGTCGTCTTTTATAGTTCGTAAAGTAAGAATTACAAATCTGCTTTTTTGAATAATTCAGTATTGCTTTAATGTGGCCATTACAATAAAACTAATACTGGTTTAAATTAATTGTTAAACAGAAATAAATAATAGTATATTTTAATATCGAGATTCCATTTTAAATTTAAAAATTAGATTTTGATGATTTATTTATCGTATATTTTGCAATACAGGTTCTTATTTCACAGGATGTTATTTACATTCTAATAGAATAGAACAAAGCCATAAAAGTTATTCAATTATTAATTATCATAGTCGAAAATATTTATAATAAATAAAAATAGATTACGTAACAATGAATCATATGAATCACACACAAATATAATTTATAACTTTTGAATGATAGAAAAATTATATAAAAAATCAATTTTTATAGCTGATTACAGTCAGTGCAGTTTTAGCCAGATAGATATAGAACGTAAACCCACCGGTTTGGTCTTCCCAAATCAGCTGATTTGGAAGTCGAGAGTTCCAACTTTCAAGTCCTAGTAAAGGCAGTTACTTTTATACGAATTTGAACACCAGATCGTGGATACCAGTGTTTTTTGGTGGTTGGGTTTCAATCAATCACACATCTCAGGAATGATCGAACTGAGTCTGTACAAGACTACACTTTTACATATCATCCTCACTCATCCTCTGAAGTAATACTTGATGGTGATTCCCGGAGGCTAAACAGGAAAAAAAAGATATAGAACGTACTCGCTTACGTTTGGTTGTTAGTTGTAAAAATAGTATCGTATAAAACACGAAACATCAAGAAAAAGATTTTTGTTTGAATCTAAAATGTGTCGCAACTGCATCGCTGCAAAACTGTACCTGTTTAAGCTATCAAGTACATCAACGTTCTCCATTCAGTAACTGTGGTGTACAATAACTGAAGGAGCTGCAACTTAATTAAGTAGTACTTCTTCAAGTAAGAGGTCAGATTTTTTTCCAAAATTACTTTGGGAAAAATTTTTAACGAAAACATTGTTAAAAACCATCTATATAGTGTGTCGACTAATTTCTGAAAAACTTACTTCCAGTATAAAAACCAACAGAATAAGAACTAAAAATAGATATTAATTCTTATTACAAAATAAGTAAATGGAAATATTATAAAAAGTGATCACTTTTTTTTCTGGAGACCAGAGTTTGTTTTGGAAGATTTTTCGGACTTGATTTTGGGATTTATAGCTTTAAAGTCTTTGAGACAGTTTAATCAACCAATTTTTATAAACAGAGTATTCAGAGTATTTTAGTTTCAGTCTTTTGAAGGCGGTAATTTTAGGGTAAAAAAAGTTTTATTATTTTTTAATTTCCAATTAATTAGCATACTGCCTGTAAAATTACTTTATTATAATGAATTTTTAAAAATACGATGATTTTTATTAAAATCAAATATGAATACAACAGAATTCTTTCTCGAGATTAAGAAATACAGTATAAATGATAGCCTAGAGCTTGTGTTCACAGGAACTGAATAAAGAAAAGGGCTTTTAAGAGTTTATGCCGATAAAAATTCTTCCTTTCTTCTTTTTGGATCATTCTAATTTCTTTAATCATATTGGATAATATGAATCATATTTGTCGTTTTTCTATTTAATTTTTAAATGAATCAATCTTTTTTTCCTGTTTAGCCTCCGCTAAACCTTTACCTTTCAGATAATACTTCAGAGGATGAATGAGAATGATATGTATGAGTCTAAATAAAGTGTAGTCTTTTACAGTCTCACTTCGACCATTCCTGATATGTAAGATTAATTGAAACCCAACCACCAAAGAACACCGGTATCCACGATATAGTATTCAAATCCGTGTAAAAATAACTGACTTTACTACGACTTGAACGCTGGAACTCTTTATAAATGAATCAATCTAGAAACAAATAAACTAACATAGAATTAATGATATGTCATTAGTAATAAGGTATTTGTGCTTGTTTTTATGGTTTTCGAATCATTTAAGTTTTTTTTATTATTTTTATTACTACTTGTTTAGATACGATTGCATTTTACAGAAGAATATAAAATAATGTTTAAAAGATGGAAAATTCAATTTGCAATTTTTATTTTTATTTTATTGTGTAAATTGTTACTGGCTTGGTATCTAGATAAGGATGATGTTTAAATATGATGACCAGCTAATCATTAGACATAACAAAGGAAAAACTTTCGAAGAATTGTACGATAATTATAAGTATTAGATGACATTTGTTAGTTATATTTAAGGTGAAAGATTGGTTACTGTGCTTTCAAACGTTAATACTGTACGTTAATGAGGAAGCGGGTTGTGATCATGTAGGTAATATTTATTTTGGTTTAACTTGACGCCAGATTTTGATTGACCATTGATTTTGACGCCAGAAAAAATCTGATTTCTACATTTTAAACACATTGTGAAAATTTTTTGAAAACGCTTAATAGTTATCATAGTTAAAAAATTAAATTAATGCACGTTTAAAATAAAATAACTAACGACTGAATTTTCAAATTTATTATACATTCATGCTTCAAAATCCGTACATTATAAGTATTTAATAATTTAATATTCATGAACATATAGAAATCATACTTCCATGTATTTATAAAGCAAGTAGGTTTTGATTCAATTTTCTGTAAATTTAAACCAGGTTTCATCAAATGTTTAACGACACACAAATTAAAATTTATTTATTAAGATTTTATATTCAGAAATATTTAAGAAATAAGAATTCAGATCTTTATTTAATAAGTTCATTAGATTTTTTTTTAATAAAAAAAGGAAAGTTCGTTTTCTACCCAAGTAGAAAATGTAGTCTCAAAAAGAAATATTCTCTTTAGAACTGAAAACACATTCATAAACAGGTAACACATATTTAGCATACAAGCCCCATCTTCTTACAATTCCAGCAACCTTTTGGTCATCCGTTGTCGTAAGGATTGGTCATATCAAAGATTTTTTCAGATTAAAGTTTTAGGTAATGTTTAGAGGACTAACGCAACCACTATAAATGATTCGATAATGTGCCTTTTAAGGGAGGTATGATTTTCTTTGTCATCAAAACCGAATCTTTCCCACCCTCTGGGTCAACGGTTGGTGATATCAAAAACCTTTATTTAGATGCATTTTAAGCCCTATCTAAAAAAAATAGTATGACGAATTCGATATTTTACATTATAGGAAAGTTATAGCGATTTTTTTTTTCGAAAAAGCCCTCCCATTTACACCCCCATGGTCCGATTTTTCCCATCAACGAATTCGACCGAAATTTTTGATCGTTATATTTTATGCATCAATCTGAAAGTGATTTGACAAAAATTACGGCAGTTATCCTGTCCACAAGAAAGTGAAATACATATATAAACTTTAGTTTTGGGGTCTGGGGGATGTGAAACGCGAAGATATGTCAAAATTTTCCGGAAGTCGAATCACGGTACCGATTACAATAGGTAGCTTTCTTATGAAATATGTCTAAAATTAAACAGACAAACGTCGCATTTCTATTGCATTATTTTTCGTGTAATCATATTTTGAATCATCGATTAAACTATGTTCTTTATGATAAATCTACATCGTATTTGCGAGCAACATCTAAAAAATAAATATATTTTTTTAAGAAATTTGAATACACTGTCCAGCTATTTTAGTAGAAAATTGTAACCAGTTGTTGTTCTATGACTTATGTAGGTAGAAAATTGACGTATTTTTACACTGCGAGTGAAATCTGCATACTGTGTATATAGCTATTATCTGAAAATAACTGCTAAGATGAGTTTAATGTTCATTTAATCTTTACAACTCATAAAAAATTAAAACAAAAGAATTTTCCTTCAGTGGGTTTGTTACTACCGATCATTTCTGTGTATCAGTTTTACTACTTCTATGGGATAATTTATTAATGATATAACCGATTTTAATGAATTTATAAAAATATATTTAATTAGTGATAGCTTACACGATTTAAATTTTAGAAATACCTGTTATTTCTTAATTTGTAATGCTTTCCCTAGACGAAAAAAATTAAACCAAGCTCGTTTTAATAAATTGTTTTAATTTTTTTTACATACATAAAATGAATGTTAGAAAAAATGCCAGCAAAGGCTTTTCCGACTCTGTTCTTAATAGATTTTTCTTTCAAATATACCATCGAGTTTTTAAATAAAATTACATAATTATGGAATATTTAGAGTAAATTTAGGGAAAAAGATCAAAATGTTCAGAAAAAAATTTGGGCGATTTGACTTCCTTGAGCAAGTTAAATTTTTACCTTTAAAATTATTGCGTGTTAACTAGTACAAATTGAGAAAAAGATAAATTCTTAGTAAATCTTTTTGGATCCCAGTTGACTACCTTGATGCTTCTATCATTAAATTATACTGTGGCTAGAGTATACTTAAAAAACAATATAAAACTTTTTATTTAAAAAAATTGAGTTCTATTTAACCCTTTCGTCGACAGGTACATCACGTAAGATTTTTGATTACAGCTACAACTTGAAAACCGATGAAAAAGTTCCTTTGAAGTTCTTTGAAGTTCCGATGAAGTTCCTTTTTTATTCACATTAATACTAGATACAATTGAATTTTCAAGCTTGAAAATTCAAGTTTAAAATATTTATATTTTAAGTACGGGTCCTATTCATCTCCCTTGTTTTTTGGAGCTTAAAATGGGTTATTGAAGTAACTATTTACTTCAAAAAAATATTGGTACCGTGGTGCACCCTTGTTTGCTGGGATCAAACTTAAGCCAGAGGAGAACATAGCCATACATTAATGCCAAATTTCAACATTTTCATTTGCTCAAAGGGTTTTCGTGGCAAAAACTGTTAAAAATAATGTTGAATGTACTTCCACCCCTATATCCAGTCGACTCCAACACATGAAATTTCAAATAACTTAATACGTTCTTTCATCGCACTAAAGTTCAATGTTTACGACCGCTAAACAGAAAGTGAAAAATATTAAATTGCGAAAACTACCCTTATCCTAAACGGCTATATTTTTGTTCAAAATTTAACGATATTAATGCCAAATATATAAAACCTATTTTTGCCATTTTCAAAGAATTTATGATTAACCAGCCCAAAATACTGGAATATACAAATAATACCATACTATAATTGCCAAAATACTGGCATTTACACGTACGTATGTACATTACATACATATCTGAGATTTTTATAAATTTCATCGGTGGTTTTTTTAGACAAAGGAGATTTGAAACGTTGAAACATTTGCAAAAACCCCGATTGAATTATGACCGATTCCTGTATTTTCCTTTTATACCTATGCTATTGGAGCAGTAATAGAATTATAGCCGGAAAAAAACGTTTCAAGTTATGCAAATTAAAGGATATATTTATGCATAAAAATCAAATCAGATATTCTGTATCCATCTTGCTTGGAGAAATATTTTGCTTTTTACTCTCCATAGATGAATTTTTGACTATTTTAAGGGACAAGATTTAAACCATATATAATCTGATACAATTTTCTTAGAAAATATATTCTTTTTCTTTGAATTTTAATTGAAGATTCATTTCTGGGCGATAGATAAAAGTATAGAGCTAGAAAAAATTCCGAGTAATTGTGCTTTTAAATAAATGCTTAAATTTATACTACGTTAATTAATGTTACAAAAATCATTGTTACATAAAAAAAAGGTATAAGAAATTGTTCAATTAGAAAAAAGGGATGGATGAACGATCAAAAAATATACGTATTCTCCAATAAAACTTACAGACAGATATTAAATTAATAAAATATATAATAAATGAAACATACTTATAAATAATGCATCATATTATTAACTGTAATAATAAAAGAAAGTCAACATAACACTTTACAGATAATTACTTTGACAGTACCTTTTCTCAACATCTTAAATCTACTGCATGTTATAAACACAGAATCGCGCGCACACACTCACACACACATATTGCTCGTTCACTCATAAAAATATGAGAATGAACGTATTTCCAGACAAGACACGGATATAATTGGAAAGAAAATTAATTTAGGTACGTTCGTAACCAAATGTCGTGGATAACTTATTCAAAAATAATTATTTAAATATATTGTATAATGTAAAATATAAAACTAGACAATTAAAAAAAAACAACACAAATTCTATTAAAGAAAATATGTTTCTATGAAATTATAATAGCAATAATAGAATATAAAATTAAATTAAATATGTCATCTTACTTCATTTCAAATATGTTACGGGAAAAGAGTTTTTGTAATCTCCCGGAAGGTAAATTTAGGATCGCATAACTCTGGTAATATTAATCAAAACTCGCATGCTTTAGAAAGCTGGCATATCAGTGATTATTTTTATAGAGGTTGATTAAAGGCATATCAGTGATTATTTTTATAGAGGTTGATTTAATTTATTTAAGAGCTATTGCGTATGGAAAATGGAGCGAAAGTAAAGTTCATATTTTTTTTGTTGAAATTTTATAACAAAAATAGGAAGAATGAGACTCAGGCTGCAAAAAAAATTGTGATTTTTATGGAAGTTATTAAATATCAGTAAGTAAGGCACAAAGCTGGTTCAAGCATTTTTAATCTGGAAATTTTTGTTTTAATGATGCACCTCGCTCTGGTCAGCCAATTACTGAAAATATCATGAAACAACTGAGCAATACCAGCACATTAGTGGTAATGATATCAGTAACCAACGACACAATCAAAAAACAGTTTTAAACCACTTGAGGAAGGCTGAATACAAATAAAAGATGTTTGGGTGCCTCATAATTTAACAATAAAACGTTTAATGGATCAAATTTCCATTTGCAAATCCTTGCTATAACAGAGCTAGAATTTAGAATTAATGGATTGATCGGCACCAATTCATAGTAAACAATTCATTTTCGATACCAGCACATACATAGGATCACTTTTCTTGGCAACAATTCTGGCTTTGCCACCGTTTACGAAGGTTCTCCTTACTTCGAACGGGGTATTTTCCGTAAATTGATTGTCGTAGGTGATTTATTTTTCACTCGTAATGAGCAGTTTCAAACAATATTCTGTTTCCTTCCATTTTAGCAGTGATTAATCTGACCAAGTCAAATTAAATTTGAAATTATAATCAAATTTCATTAATCGACAAAGTAAATCAAGATTTTTCTGAAAGAATTCGTTGTCAATTTTATTAGTCGTTTGTGAAATACGAATATGCCCATAAATATTCTTTTCTTTCTTATATAATCGAAAAGTGTTTCGGTTGTTTAGTAGATTTCGGAATTATTTTTATTCTCTAGGATTTTGTTTTCGAAGCTAAAAGTTTTTTTTTTTTTAATTTTTCTTTCTGTTTTCTGTAATTTTTTTTGTATCCTCAACTGAACGCCGACTGAAGATGTATGAGTTTGCTGCATAGAAATCTCAATAGACGATGCCCTCTACATTTTACACGATACGTTGGGTAAGAAAAAGCCTTTTGCTAGATGACCTAGAAAACATTTTCTAAGGGATTTAGACTTATTTAAATGCGATTCTACTGAGTTTTTCGAAGTTTGATAACAGTATTTTAAAATTGATTCACCGTTACACGCCAGAGATCAAACAATGGATGGGAACAGGTGAAAGTAAACCAAAAAGCGAAAACTTTACTTTTCTTTGCGATTCCACCTGCAGAGAAAGTCACGGCTCCGATTTTTGAAATTCTCAAATTGGAGTCTTCATAAACTACCTGGAAAAAGCAGGAGAATATTACAGAAGAAACATGGAATATTAGCTTCATTACTGGATCGATTAAAGGGTAGTATTCAGGTTAAACGTCTACATCTGAACAAAGAAAAAGTGCTTTTTACCACGACATTGTGCCTTCACGCACGTCTCGATTGTTGTTGCTAACTCCATCACCTACTTTTTGAACTACATACGCCATATTTGCCGGATTAGGCTCAAAGGGATAACTTCTTTTCCCAAACCTGAAGAAATGGCTCGCTGAATGAAAATTCATTTCATATGATCAGGCCAAAGCTGAGGTAAATCGTTTATTTAGGAGGGTTGGACAAATCATACACTACGAATATTAAAAATTTGGAAACTCGTTGATCTAAATGTGTCGAATTACAATGTGATTAGTCAGTAAAAATTTAAAAAAAATTATAATAAATTTTGCGTTTTATTTATCATTCCTGAACTTCCCAAACGACTCTCGTATAACACGATTTTTGTGGCAATTTTACTGATATAGTTTCGGAAGTTTCGGTTAGAAGTACCTAATCATCGATGAAAACTATTACTATTTCTTTAAAAAGTTTATGATTGATACATAAAAATATAAATACAAAAAGAATTAATTTTGCTATCTTTACGAGGATGATGATAATTTGCAACGATAAGAAGAAATGTAAAAAAAACTACAGATTTAAATGATGGTGGCGGGGTCATATAAAAATAAAAAAAAAGAATTTGCAAGGGGACGCTAAGGATCAATTTACACCTTACCAACAAGACGACTTCTTTTGAAATTTTGACACAATGAAATATACAAATGGTATTAAAATGTGGCTATTTAAAGTAACGAACAGATCGTTTAGTGTTAAAATAAATTTGTTGAATCGGTCAGTTTTAACTGATGACATTGATTTACTGTAAAATACAGGAAGAAGACTAGTATAGCAAGTAAGTACATGTTAAAAGAAATAATTTATAGCTTAAGGTCAAGTAGTAATGTAATGAATTATACACGAGACCGGAGGTGTATTAATCAAAACCATAATTACACGTATATGATTATCATGATGCGGACGAATATCAATTACACTATATTGTACTACGGTTTCGCTGAGCGAACAACGATGCTACTGCTATCTATTTAACATGTTGTTGTATTACAACAAATAATTTATAAATACATATATTTATTTAAAATAAATATGAAAAAAACTATTAAGTATATAAATACGGTGGCCTATGACCGGTGCCACTGAAACTGATGTAATCGTGACCTCTGTAACCTGCCAACACGAGGTTTGAAATTTAATTCAAAAGATGCGAGTAAGAAAAGAAAGAATTAAAAAAGATAAAAAATGCAACAGAATTTTTACTTCATGTTTTGCTGTATTTGTGTGTTAGTATTATCCTTCAAATAAATGAGAAATGAAGTCAGATTGGACACACACAATACAAGGATCTATTCCTTTAAATAAACAGGTTCCTCCTTCAACCTAAACAGCATCTTTCATTCGATATATTTATTTTTTTCTTATAGTGTTTATTTTTAAATCATGATTCACAACATCATTTATATATATACATCACTTTTTATCACATTAAAAAATAAATAAATGTAGAAATAGAAATGAAAGCAATAGTAGAAAATTGTGAAAGTAAATATATATAGATTTGTTATTTTATAATAGAAATTAAGAATAAAACAAATATATATCGATCAGAAAATAACGAAAGATCTACGGTTAGAAAGAATCTCTAAATTTATTTATGAGTGTTTTAAATCTAAAATGTTAGTATCTTAATCCGATATCATCATCGAAATCTAAGAAACCTTTAATTAAAGAAATAAATATTTAAAAACATAAAAGTAGAGAATTATAATTTATAAGTGATAGTAGTTAATATATTGTATATCACCGGTATAAAACGTTAAATTATTATTTATATGAAATAAAAAATTAATGAAAAGAAACTTATTAGATAAGAACAGATTTTAGAATATACCGGGTGAACAACTTAAAACCAAACCGCTAAGATAAAAAAACACTGTTGAGATACGTAATGATTTATGAATGAGATAAAAACAAAATTAATTTAAATTCTGTATTAACATTAAAAATCTTTACATATTTACCCTATAGTTAAAAAAGATGTTCAAAATGATCGCCCTCTGCAGCGATACAGTTTTTTACTCGATTGATCATACTGTGAACCTCACCTGACGTAAAACATTATTGTCAATGCTGTCGATTTCTTGTTGAATGTTTACCTTCAGTTCATCGACAGTGTGTGGTTTAGATTCATAAACTTTATCCTTCATACAGTCCCGATGAAAAAATTCACAACCAGTTAAATATTGTAAACGCGGAGGCCAATGTCCACTGCTGACAGTTTGTTCTTGTGTAAAATTCGCATGAAACCGTGCTAATGCATCGTTTTATGTGTGACACTTTGCTTATTCCAAATTTTTCGAAGAAGTCGAATTTTTTCACGATCTGAGCCTAGAACTTTTCAAAAATTATACCAACACTTGTGAATTAAAAGTCTGATAAAAAAACCCCAAAATCACTCTCAAGAAAATGTTTTAATTGTGTATGTTTATTATGTTAAATTGAAGAAACTAAAAGAAATTCCACTAAAAAATTTACAACCAATAAATAGTTACCTAAAATTTATTTTTTGGAGCTGCAAGTGAATTGAGATGAAATTTTATTTAATTAAAAGTTTAAATAAACCAAAAAAAAATTTTAAAAATGTTGATAATTTGAAATTTTTAATTGCTTCCCTACCCTCAATGCTGCTCCCAAATTATTATTTTTTTTGGGGTCATATGCACTATTACTATTATTAGGGAAACTAAATAAAAAATTCGGTTAAAAATATGCAATAAATAAATAAATTTGGGGCTTTTTTCAATGTTAAGATAATCATGCACGCATCTACTGTGCTAAATGTAAAGTAGGATTATGTTTACAAAATTTTGAGAAAATTGACTCCAAAGAAATAATTTATCCTACCCCTTGGAGATATTGGCCCCACACTTTTGCCAACAAATTGCCCCATATACACGAGTTTCTGTGCCAAATTTCATCAAATCTGTTTATTTAATTAAAATTTATTAAGCTTCAAGCACGCCAACACACGTACATACCTAATGAATATTATCGAATATAATCCACCCTCCACGTTTTTTTTTTTTGGAGTCTTTGGGTCATGAAACGTTGAGAAATGTACAAAAAATTCATGTTTGGAATGATACTTTCCATACCTACTTTTATCTAAAATTATGATGCCAGTAGAAAAAAGCATTTTAATACAATCGTGTTACTGATGGAGTGAATAAATTTTTATAGCGTATGAAAAAATTTGACTAAATCTGAGCAGTCTAAAACAAACGTGGTCGGTGTTATTAAACATTTTCAGTAGGCTACCGTCAAGCTAATTAACGTTGGAAATGATTTTAAACAGATCTGTTAATGTCCAGTTTATATTATCTGGTAAGATAACGTTAGTAAAAAAATTTAGATATAAAAATTTCGTTAAAATGTCAAACTGATTTTGGGAAAGTGGAAGATAAAAAGAAAATATAGTTTGATGATGTAAATAAGTTGATAAAATTGTACGACGAAGTAAAATAAAAAGGAAGTTTAAAAAAAACACTGAAAATATAACACATTATAGTCATTATTAAAGTATATCAGGAAATTATTATTATAATTATGAATGAAAACCATAAGATTTCTTATAATGAAATTATACCATCCCTGAAATTATAACTACTTTGAGTTGTTTTTCTAAAGAATTTCACATGATTTATTTAAAATTAACTGATATAGAGTGGGACTACGATTATCCGGATGTTCTACTATCCGGACTGCTTACATCCACACTAGGTAATTTACAAATGTTATTAATTCACAAAAATTTGAAAATACTCGTATTATTCAACTAAAGCGTTCCTTCAAAAGGAAATATATTTTTTTATCGATCTTTGTTTTTACTAGGCTTTTTAATTCACTTTTTGCAATTTTCATATCATAAAACACGTAAATTTAGGAATATGTTTTTTTTTTTAATCTCTGGGATCACCGTTAGGAATTGCTTCAGATAATGATGTTAATGATTTGTAGCGTGTAAAAATGCCACGCCTGACCGGGATTCGAACCCAGGACCTCCGGATGAAAAGCCGAGACGCTACCACTCATGCCACGGAACCCGGCAGGTCTATGTTAAACTAATTATAAAACTTCTGAAAAAATCGATGGAAACATATTATTTAGTCAAGCACGAGTTGTATAATGATGTAATGATTTGCACGGGAAGTCGTACAAAAAAAAATATCATGATTATTTTGCTGTTAGTATTGACTGGCTCATAGGAACAACAAAAAAAATGCGATTCTACATAAATTCTTTGTTTAAAATGATTATGTGATGTTGCAGCTTATAAACGAAGATCTACGTAAAACAAGAACAGATTGTTTTTTTTATAAGAAATAATATTTTTTTAAAGTTATTTTTTCATACTGACTGTCACTAAATTTTATTTTATAAAACGTTCTGTAATTGTTTCAATTTTTTTTAACTTTTAAGAAATAATTTTTTTTATAACACTGAGTAACGTAACTCAAGTTTCTGTTGAATACGTTTTCTAATTGTTTTTTCTATTAATTTTTTTTAATTATTTTTTTTTACAAAAACAGGGTTGTAGTAAGTTTTAATTTATTTCACATAATTTTTGTAAATTTCGATTCTTTTATTAGTAAATTTCTATTCACTGTAGGATATAGGACTTATAGGAGTGTTCTGAATATCTTTTTAATTTTTTAGTGAAATAGATTTATTTTATATATTTTTTTTTTTTTGTGAAGTGTGATACTCGTTAAAAATTAACATGATATGTCCACTAAGTATGATAAATCTTTTTTAATTACCAAATTATCCAGATTCGGCCTTGAAAATGTCATTCCGAATGATCGGTCTTCCATAGTAATTATTTTTATTATTTTATTAAACTGTTATTTCTTAAACGTAAATTTCAATCGATCATACAACAATCGAGGCATAATATTAATGTTTATGATATATTTATAAATGAACGACAAAATTTTAGTTCAAATGATTATTATTTAAAACTAATGAATAGAATTTTACCGGACATGTATAAATACCATTACAATAAAAACATAGAGAGGTTTTAGATTTTTTTATTTATTATTTTTTTTTTTTTTTAGTGATATGCATAAGTTTAAAGAGTATAATCTATATTTAGTTTATATATGCATAAACCATTTGTGAGTAAATGTACTGTTCAAGTGCATGTCTACAGGTAGCAGGTTCATTAATCAACTGTAAAGCTCGGGTAATGAACTATAGGCAGAGGCGTGCACTGCACATGTTACCTTACTACAATGCACTATTAGAATTGTGTATTTCCTTCAGCACATTCTACAATAAAATAAGCTACGCTGATTATATATAAATGATCCAGACAATAATTTAAAAATTTTATTGATAATAATTTTAAAAGTAAATGCGTAATCTTAAAGGTATGTATATTATAATATGTCGCATGCCTTTCTACGAGTTAGGCTATGTACAATAATATTTAATTAAATATTTATAGCTTATGTAACAAACGAGTTTCAAATAGGATACTAATTTTATACAGGCTTTATAGACTACTGTACATGATTGTATATAGTTATTGTAAATTGATTATTTAATCATGAAACAATAAGAAAATAATATTAAAAAAGAAAAAACACAGGTACACCGTTTAAACGTCAGGTAACTATTTCATTAATTTTTTTATGAAATTTTCACCATCAGAACAGACTGTAAACATAACTTTAGACTAATTCGATTTTTCTTTTTTGAAAATATTATTACCTAAATTACGAACAGTATAAGTGAAAGATAAAGGTATTTTTTTCTCATCAATAATTTGGATGGTTAATGGTATCTTACATTTCTTTCTGATCTGTGCTAGTCTCAACGTAAATTATTCACATTGGTTAATTGCTTTATCTATTTCTATCTTGAACATAGAAAGATTTTGTTAATACAGTAATGATATCGATATCTAAAAAGGCTGTGAAGAATATCACCAAAGAATGTGAAGAACATAAAACTATCAGCTTAATACCATGCTACAAAAATTATGTTGAAAGTTATGAATAGAAGTTTGATTACAAAAATGAAGAAAATTGCTGAGGAAGAACAGTTTGGATTCTGAAAAGGAAAAGCAACAAGATAGAATTAATCAGTAAGATTGGAAAGAAATGTTTTTAAAGAGGAAGAGGATTGAGCTTGAGGTTTATATATATGGAAAAGGCATTCGACAGAGTACAGTTGGGAAAGTTACTTGAGATTTTGAAAGAAAAGAGAGTTGGTTGGGAGGATAGAATACTGATCAGGGAATTATATATGAAGCAAAAAGCAGTTGTGAAAATAAATGGGAATCTCACAAATTGGTTAGAATTAGGCAGAGAAGTGAGGCAAGGCCGCTGTTTATCACCGACATTGTTCACCCTTTAGTCGATGAAATTTTTAAAGAAATATTGGATGGCAAAAAAGGAATAAGCATAGTTAGAAGAAATGAAAATCGTGTCATATTTGTGGACGATTTTTTGATCGTAGCGAAAGACACTGAGACATTACAAGGAATTATAAAAGCACGGAAGTAGGGATGAAGGAATATGGGACGAAAATAAATTTTTGGAAAACAAAAGTAATGAAGATGAATGAGAGAGAAGATATGGATGTTGTAATAGCAAAAGGAAAAATTGAATAATTGAAAAGATAAAGATATCTCGTGACAGTACTAACTGAAAACTGGAGGAGTAAAGAAGAAATTAAGACTAGAATTGCAATAACAAAGAAAGCCTTTTTCAGAAAGAAAAACTTACTCTTCTAATAGAACTGAACCTGATCATGGACAGTGAAAAAAAGAAAAAGATAAGATCCCGGCTTCAACGAAGCCGTTTTGAAGGCTTCGTTGAAGGTGAAAAAAGAGAAAGGAAGATACTGAAGTTAATAAATAATGCAAAGAGTAGTAAAGGTTATGATGAGACGAAAAGAAACGCATGAGACAGAAACAGATGAAGGCAACAGTAGTGCCAGGGACCTGCCTACAGGCAAACACCATATGATGATTCCTGTCTTTGTTTTCTCTACAGGTTTTATTTTCTACACGTCCCTCTACATCAAATTAATTAAAATTGAATATCCCATTACATACATATTCTACCAATAAAGTTGACCTACTTACAAGATTCTGCCAAAAATTATATTTTTCTCCTAATAGTCTTAAGACTTTTTCGCTTTGAATTAATTTTGGTTATCCTTCAGTATCACCAAATTTCAATTTTCTACAATTTATTTTTTTTTTTTTTTACTGTCTAAGCTACTTAAACCATTCCAGTCCACATAAAAATAAATTAAAGATTATTTTTCTAATTCTTAGATAAAAGCAGAATTTTCTTCTGTTTGAAGATTATTTTAATTTTTGGCCGTCTCATTTTTATGCTTTAGAATATTTCATCAATATTTTATTACGTTACTGTATAAATAACACAAATGTTCAATTTTGCTAAAAATTCACCTATTCTAAAACACCTCCTATGGCCAGTGTTTATACGGTAGAACTCATTTCTATTCAGCAAGTTCTTTGCTGAATAGAACATTTCTGCGAAGAGAGGATGCTTATGTGTTCCGATTCTTTAAGCGCGTTAACTACAATTCGGAACTCAAATGTTGAGGATGACCTTATCACATAAATCCTGACCATTCTTAAGTATTGTATCGAATGAGACAGCAATGTGTATTTATATCGGAGAAGGATATAAATAACTAAATTAATAAAGATTGAGGCATATGCTTAAACGCATATGTCTCGTTTAAGCACATGCGCTTCTGGGACGCTTTCTTTCCAGAGTATTCCTGTATCTCAGGAAAGAAAGCGTAGATAACGCCGCTAGAATGGAAACAAATAGCGAGGGTGTGATAGTAGGTGCCTGTTCGAAAAGTAGAATTCAAAAATCATCAGAGACACTTGGAGCAAAGATTGGAGAAGATTAAACACCGAATTGAATGAAATTAATATTATTCATATAAATGGAAAAACGATTTGAAACTGACTTGCTGGCAACAAGTGGGTTGATAAGATTCAGAATCGGTCAAACACGAATAACAAATTCACATATGTTTACCGGCTAAGACAGACCAATGTGGAGTGAATGTGACAAACCACTCACTGTTAATTATATATTTGAAGAGTGCACAATGCACGAAAACCTCAGAAAGAGATATGAATTAAAAAATGATGAGATTAAAAATTATGATGATCTGGAAAACCGTAATGAAGGAAAAGTAGTTTCTCATCTTTATCCCAGTGGATTACTGACCCGTTGGTCAATGCATTTTTAAATAATACTAGTTAAAAACAGATCTTTAAAAATCCTAAATTTTTTGCATTTGGCTCGAAGTGTACTTCAAATACTCGCTCAAATAATCGTCAACTTGCTTGAAAATAATTTTTTTATTAAGAATAAGGTTAGACAATCTTAAGATTTTTATCTTTCCATCTAGGAAAGTTACTCTAGCTCCATACTTTTTTTCTAGTTCCTGGATTGTTTTTTTTCTACAAAAGTTGTAGATTTGAAATTCTGTTTTCTATTAAAGTTGAAAACCATCGGAATAGACTAAATTTTCGCTCTCTCTCTCTCTCTCTCTATCTCTCTCTTATTATTATTATTAATTGGGAGTTGCTTTTTACCATTTTGAAATTTTTTGAAGAAAACTTCAAAAAAAGTTATTTCTCTCCCTAAGTTTATTATTTATTTGTAAAATGATTTTATAATACGTTTATTGTATAATTTCATAAATTCAGACTAATCTAAATGTTTTTCTTATTGTTTTTAATCCAATTTTTAGAACCTTTTTTTCTTGATGATTATTTCACCACATTCGCTAAGATTAGGCTTTTAATGAAAACAATATCACACCTGAAAAATATCATACCTGACCGGAATTCGAATCGGGGATCTCCCGGTTGAAAAGGCTGAGTGAGACGCTATCACTCCGCGAGGGAAGTTGATGGCGTGGTGGCTCTTGACTACAACGTTATTGAATCGGCGAGATGGTATGTTTACGTTCCTTATCATTTGAATGTCGTAGTATATTAGTTTCTAAAACTTAATACTTAAGTTAGGTATAAAGACGGTTTATGAATCGCTCAGCTGGATAGTCGATTACATCTTGTTAGTTACTGTACACAGCTGGAGGTATGAACATTACGGCCCGCCAGAACGTTCGGGTCAAACTATACTTTTCATCATTGTATTGTTAGGATTTTAATTTATTTACAAATTAATGAATGAACGTATGAGTTGTGGACAATCAAATGCGTTTTTTTTTGCTATTTCACTTTCTTTTCTATTTTTGAGGATATACGGAAAAGAGTTCACATTTTTTCAAATTCATAGAAAAGATTCTTCTTATGAAATCTACCAAGTTTGTAAAAAAATTACTTCCTTTAAATTTATTGATTGGTAACCTATTAATACGCGTATAATGTAATATTTACTAACGATATTAATCCCAAAAGAAGCGTAACCAGAAAATACTTTTTTTTATCGTGATACAAAAAAGGGGGTTAAATTGGGTACTTAATACCTTTTTGCCCTCGAAAGATTATAATAAAAGAAATAGCATGTTAATTGCAAAATCTACAAAAAATAACATGTTTTTATCGCATTGAAAAAGTTATAAAAAAGTTATTTTTATTAAAATAATAAAATTATTACAATACATTTTTAGTAATATATTTAAACATAAAAATGAAAGTATAAATTAGAAAATGTTAAAAAAATAATAGTTGATAATAAATGTAATATTATTACTACTTCATACTTTAAATGGTGTAACATCCTTTTTTTACAGCAATAATACCATACTCTCTAAAACCGGCCTATTTTTGCGTTTACCTCGTTGATATTTAGGAAATGTATCTGTAAATATAACCGATTTTTGCAAGAGATTTTTCCGGCTTATAGCATAGATAAAGATATATGCTTTTCTACAGACTTTAAATCTCTTTAATTGTTTTGTAGATGCTAAATCTTATTTTATAACGAAAGATTATATTTCTAAAATTTGTATCGTTTATACCGATTATGTTTTCCCTGGATGACAACGGTATTATTGAGCCACATATCACTACTATTCATTACACTACTATTCGGTTCGGCTCATCACTACTATTCATATCATTAAAATTGTTAAGGATATGATTTCTACCTTTAACTAGTACACCCTCAAAACATTTAATTCGTTTGTATCAGCAATCGTTACGAAATCATGACTTGATAATTTACTCTTTTTAAACGTCACTTAATCTTCTATAGCTCTTATATTTCTTAAATTGAGTATTTCTATCATACCTTCCCTCACACTACTATTGATTTTACTGATAATTTAAAATTACTTACTTAAAAAAGCTAACCTAACCCAAAAATAAAACTGAATTACAGCAAAAGTAACACATGTTATATGATTACTTGTAAAGAAATATTTTTGATAAATTTTCTGTTTTAATTAAAATCTATCTAATGACATTAGAAGAAAACGAAAAAAATTGAAATTGGGCTCTAATTTTCTCACTAAAGTTCCTAAAACTTAATATAGTTAAGATTGACTTGCCCTAATACGGTGTAGTCCTGATGTCAACTATACTATACGCAGCCCCAGTCTGGGAAAGTGCTATGAACGTAAAACGTAACAAAAGCAAAATGAGAAGCGTACACAGAGTGGCCTTAATCCTAGTAGTTCTAGGCTACAGAACTATATCTTACGACGCATTATGTGTACTAGCTGAAATTCCTCCTATAGATCTTCAAATAAAAGGTAGAAGAATGAGGCAAGGCATGACAAAATCTGAGATGGAAAACATGATTATTAACAGTTGGCAAACCGTTTAGTCCGCTTCTCAAGGGGTACAGTGGACACGAAGGCTAATCCCTGATCTGAAGGAGTGGACAAACAAAGTAAAAGGTGGATTAAATTTCCATACGACCCAACTCTTAACAGGACACCGGTCGTTTGGCAAGTATCTCTTTAGAATAGGGAAAAGGCAGACATCACAATGTTCAGATTGCCACGAGCAGGACGATGCGGAACATACTATTTTCAACTGTCGAAAATGGGAGGGTTTCAGACATGAAATCAGGAGTAATAATCTCACACCGGATAACCTTGTCAAATGGTTATTACAAGATAGCAGGAACTGGGATTGGTTCTCTAATTTCGTGAGCTCGATCCTCAGAATCAAGGAGGAAGAAGAGAGGCATCGTGGGGGACAGGCGTGACGATAGGGCTGGGAGGACAGTTCCATCCTGGAGGGCCGGCATGCTTAGGTATGTCGGTACTAGAGAAGGAGTGGGAACTCCTGAGGTGGCCAGCAGGGGTCAAGTAAAGACAGAGTCCCGGCCGGTGGCGCCGGTTCCTGGGGGCGCTTCGGCGGTTGCTGGGGCTGGTGCTATCGGTTTGAGGCAGGCATGAAAAGACCGAGACCCGGTCCTCCGCTGGCGGGGGGGAGACGGCATAGCCGGGTCTTCCTTGCGCGCGGAGGATTAGAGGCAGGCAATATGAAAAGATCCGGAACCGGGGGGGCTGACCTACCGTGCCGGACGTACTGCCGGTGGGTGGGAAGGCCCTCTTAGAGTCACAAGGACACTTCCCTGGGCCGCGTATACTTTAGTGGCTGTCCAGCCCAGGGATGTGGGGAAAAAAAATACGGTGTAGTAGTTAAGTAAGTTTAGAAATATTAAATAAAATTTAGAAAAAAAATAATTTGAGTTGAGTCGAACCCCCTTGATAAGTAGGGGACAAAATTTAT
Organism: Lycorma delicatula; assembly: GCF_047948215.1. Lineage (NCBI taxonomy): Eukaryota > Metazoa > Arthropoda > Insecta > Hemiptera > Fulgoridae > Lycorma > Lycorma delicatula. The sequence continues at coordinate 154,172,867 of NC_134456.1, read as the reverse complement.
CTCGCAAGTTTGAAATTATGTAAACGCATATTTTGTTACAAATTCCATAAGTTTCTAATAATCTAATATGGAAGTATATAACAAAAACTTTAAAAAACTAGCCTAATTATATACCCATCCTTAAAATTAAATCCGATCGACTTAAAATTTCAGTTTTGTAAACGACTCATATGGTTCTATTGCTGTACAAAATTTTAAGTTTTCATTATGAAAAGATTAATTTTTAAATATCTAACCCCATATATTTTGGTAAATATCTAACCCCATTTTCCGATTAAGTTTAAATTTTAATGATCTATTTACTAAAATATTTGAACCAATTTTTAAGTTTAATGTTCAGGCTGTACAGATATTTATCAAAATAAGTCCAATATAAGTCCTTCTAAAATTTTTCATTGTTTTTTATATATTTCGGTTAGAGGGGTTTATGAAACGCTGAAATTTCAAAAAAAAAACCAACAACCAAATTTTTCACCGATCACATACTTTCCATTAGAGATAGCAGTTGGTGTAGTACCTACATAGCTATTAACATATGTAAGTACGGAAATATTACGTATTTAATACTCCGTATATATTAAATATTATAAATACGTATTATACATGCTTATTATATAATATATTTTTTATATTACGTATTTACAAACGTAGTAGCTATATAGCTATGCTATATTTTAGGAATTCTAGTAATGAAAAATAAATTCAACTTTCAAGAACAAAGCAAGAATTTTAAATGAACCAGAGATTTTAACAAAATTAAGTATTATGTAGTTGATGTAGCTGCAGTCAATTATACACAACCACCAGTATAGTTTTGTACCAGAATGGTTGTTCCCACATTGCCTTGAATCCAAATAACCAGCATAATATCCTGGCTAGTATGTCTTTAGTCAAGGAATAACATTTCTTAGACCTCGTTTTTTTTTTATTATTAAAGCTATTATTATTAACTAAACACAATAATATTGTTTACTGTAGAAAATTTCAATGTGTATAAATAAGGAAACATAATGTAACAATAATCAGAATTACAGAGTGACTGAGTTACTAAACACAATGGTCGATTTAAATCTTACATTTTTCTTTTTTAAAAAAGAATGCAGCTGTTAAGAGAAAATGGGTAGACGGTGAAAGAGAGCCAAGGAGATGATAAGAGAAAGAAAGATAGTGAGTAAAAGAGAAAAAATGAAAGAAAGACATGACAAAAGGGGTGGGAGAAAGAAATGAGACAGCTACCGGGTCAAGCTGGATAAATTATCTGATGCCAGACCTGTTACATACCACACCTCATGTCACATTCTTTTACAAACAGACAATACATTTATCAAATAAATAAATTCCGTAACAGTAATCAATTACTAAAAACAAATGCCAGTTTAAATCTTTATTTATAATAATTATTCCTTAGCAACTCTTTTTTTTCCATTATTATTACATCTTTCACTGAATTCTAGAACAGAAGAATGATATGAGAAAAATGTTAAGACGATATCGATTGAAATTATGAAATCTATATGAATATCTATCTTGATATTTATATATTAAACACAAAAGTAAAATTATTAAACAATTTTTTTTTAAATTATAAAAACCTGTTTTTTTATAATTGAACAGATTTCAAAAAAAAAAAATTGTACTGAAAAGGAAAAAATAAAATTTCCAGTTCGCTCTCAATAAAGACTTTGAAACTTACTTTTTGAAGTCAGTGCCAAATTTTAAATAAATCAAGATAAGATTAGTTTATCTTATCTTGATTTAAATCAAGTTAAGAGTACACAAGATAAGATTCGTAGTCGAAAAGAATGCATATTTACATTTGGCATAATTTACTCTATAACATTTCTAATAATCCAATAAAACCTTAAAACAAAGTTTAAAGAGAATTTAATTTTCAGAAATTTGATTTAATTAGTCGGTAAAAACGAATAAAATTTTTAAAAAAATACATTTTGAAAAACTTTCGCTGGAAGTGACAGAGAAATTCTTTCTAATATACTGCATTAAAGTTTTTTTATCTTTTAGTGCATTGTTTAGCGATGAAACGATGAAATTTTCCTACACAGACTTTTTGGGTTTTTTCTGATATCCTGAATCAATGTCTTAAGTTTGTCAGCATTTCTTGGACACGCTATATGCATAAAAGGGGGTACATAACAAGTGGTTTATATATTTCAACCGTTTGAGCAATGATGGAGATCAGCATGGAATACAATGAATGATGGAATACAGCATGATTCACAGCAAGGAAAAATAACGAATTTTTTGTTGGTAACCTTGGGCGTGAGTCAGCACTGAATAAATTAAAGAAGCTAGCTCACGTCATCTTGCCATTTAGTTATCATGAATACTGAAGAGCGATGCGCAGCCTGCTTTTATCATCAACGTTTTTTATAATGATACTGAGTGGAGGCTGCGCGTAGAGAATTTCGTCCCCAGTTTAATTTAGGACTTTAAGGACAATGTACCATAAGCACGTATGCAGTTAACACGTGGATACGTAATTTTGAGGAAACAGGTTCAGCAATTAAAAAGAACCTCCAGACGATGTGCGGACCGTTCATGCACTAGACGATATCGGGACTCTTCGAGCTGCTGTCATAAGAAGTACTCACTGTTCAATACACAAAGAATACTGTTACAGAACTTATTTTACCAACCGTAAAAGTTGCAAATCGTCCAGGAACTGAAACCAAACGATTACATAATGCGCTATAAATTCTGTGTACGAATGAAGAATGGTCGTTAAGATAAACGAGGATAATGGCTTTCTTAACAAACAGTTGATGTCGAACGAAGCACATTTCTACAATAATGGATTTTTTAATAAACAAAGTTTTCGATTTCAGATGCAAAGGAATCCTGTGTAATCGTAGCTACAGCAATTCCCGTTACACAGCAATAAGGTTACGGTGTAGTGTGCAGTATCAACGTAAGGCATAATAGGCACTTACACTTTTGAAAACGAGGATTACATCATGAATACAATCACATCAGATCGATAAGAAATCGTGCTGGAAAATTTTTTTCCGCAAAAACTACAGACATTTATACAAATTATTGACAATGCTTGGTTTCTACAAGATGGATCAACATTACACACTGTACAAATATAGATGGCTGTTGTAGGCCAATCGTTTGGCAACCGTATAATTTCGAGATATGAGACATTTCACGGTCTCCTGATTTGTTGTTACACGATCTCTTCTCGTGAGGGAACACCTTAAAAGCATAGTATATACTAGTCGACCTGTTACGGTAGAAGAGCTAAAAGCCAAAATCCGAAGAGAAACTGCAAATACTTATTGAAATATTGCGTAGAACAGTGCAGAGTTTCACTACGAGACTGCAGAAATGTCAACCCGGAGACGGAGCTCACCTCCAAGAGATGATCTTCAAAATATAAATTTTGTGTATATATTCATAAACGGTTTTTTTTTTAAATTTTAAATTTATAAATTAATTTATTTAATATAATTTTTTTCCAAGAATATTTAATTTTCAAAGTTTCTCGTTTCCCTGAATCATATTGTGTTTAGAGGAATGAATTAACTGTGCCTGTCACATACTATAACAATTATATGCTATAAATTTTCTTCATTATTACAAAATCCGAATTATGTTATTATTACTGGTTACATAATTAAATTAGTAACATTAGTAATAATTTCAATAAATTTAAAAAACTAAGATCTTCCTACTAAATTTATATATAAACTCAAATGTAGTACTGTTTTCTTTTTTATTATATTAATTTTTTAGAATTGAGGTCATGATATTTTCTTTTTATTAATAATTTTTTATTTTAAATTGCTATAATTCCATAATATTACAGTACTCTTTATTTCACGCATTTACTTTTTATATATCTTTTTAATCACATTATGGTGTACCTTGAAATAAATAATAATCCTTCCCTTAGAATGAAACGCTATGTTCACGTTAGAGGAATGATAACCGGTTATTTCCTAATTCAACGCGTAATAATTTTTTTTTATTTAACTGGATGATATGAAATTGAAAATTGTAAGAGTCGACGTAAAAATGTTATTTATATACGTTAATTACAAAAACGATCAGGATTTCCCGTTCACCTTAACAAGTTACAATGTCACAATTACAATCCTACCCTTTCAATTTAAAATTCTAAGTTCCCCAGCGGAGTGGGGCATGCTAAAAATAGACTATTTTCAAGAAACTTTCTACATTTTATTTCTATATGTTAAAAAGTTACTAAAGGGTTCCGATACTTTGTTAAAGCCTGTAAGTATATATGTGTATAAAATGTTACATTTTATACAATATATTGTATATTAAATGTATTTATGTATGTGTGTTTCAGAAATTTTCTACCGTACTTTATAAACATATTCCTTTAATCAAAATGGTATAAAATATGCACATCAACATAGGTCGGGAGATTCGCCCTCGTATCCTATTTTTATGGTTATTAAATTTCGAAGCTTAATTATAAAATTCAATAATAATTACAAAATAAAAAATTACAAGAATTTTTTAATTATTTGACAAAGAATTTTTTTGTTCACACAATAAATTATCTACAATTTGTTTCCTTGGAACAATGAATCGATGAATTGAATGAATATAATTGACTTGAAGGAGAAAAAATCTATAACAGTTCTATATTCCGTTTTATTCAGACTAGTACCCTACAATTAGATTCAGATGAATGACAATGAAATTAATTTTCTGTACCATGTGAAAAAATGCCAAACCTGACTGGGACTCGAATCCAAAACATCCGGATGAAAGGCAGAGACGATACCACTCCGCCAGATTAGCAGAATAATTTTATTAGTATTTTTTCTTTTTAACAAAAGAATAATTTATATTTTACATTTAATAATAGTCTTTCTATTATAGACGTATTTCAAATAAATTAAAAAAAAAATCTTATCTACTAATAACAATTTCTGTCAGAAATTATTGTATATGAAAACTAAAAACTTAATTGAACAAACAATTTCCAACACCTTTCTAAAGTAAATTTAAGTTAAATTTGTGGGGGAATTGTCAGAACCATTTAAAATAAAAACAGGCTAAGGCAAGGAGACAGATTGTCTTCGATCCTCTTTAACTGTGTTCTAGATAAATTCATAAGAAAATGAAGGAAAATAATAAAACTAAATGAAATAGAAAAAATAAGATTAGGATACAAATAGGATAATCCAAATATATATTGTTTGCCATTGTGGAAAATAGGGTAATAACCGCAAACAACTTTTAAGCATCAAAAATTCAAATAGAATCTTTAAAAGAAATCGTAGAAACAAAAAGGGATTATAAATGTCATATAAAAAAACAGAATGTATGACAAATATTATAATTAAACAGAACTGTCTAAAGATTTATACAGAATTATTATACATAATTTCTTATAGTTCCTAGAAATAATGCAGTACAACGCCCTGGATAGGTCCAACTAAGTAATGAAAGTAAATAAAATGGGAGAAGCCTATCAACTAACATAAAATACCTTTCTTTTAATGCAAAATTTAGACACTATAACACAACCGTAACAACAAAAATGCTTATACGCTACAGAATCGATGAGGATTTTAAGAAAGACTTTATGACCTAAATGTAAAAATAACCAAAATATCTTAAGATCGGAAATAATTTCAGAAATCATTTTTTTTTAAATTCAGAGGTTTCAGATAAACTAAGAAGAAAAATAGGAAAAATATTTTCCCAAGAAGAGAGAGGCAAGTTTATTAAATTATGGAAATGTACTAGCAGAAAAGGATACAAATTAAATGTAAAATTACAAGTTGTTTTTAATGCGATCCGTAAATGGTAAAAAACAAAACAAAAAACTAATAACCAAAATGATGAATATAATTTTTTTTTTGACACAATATACCTACCATATTATAAGTTTATTATGAAATTTTATTATGTTCTATTTTCGAACGATATATCTAAAAGTTTTTCTTGCACTCTTTTTTTATCTGTTACTTTCTCTTATATATAAACTATACCATTAAGTAAAATAATAGTTAATTAATAACATTTATAATAACGCTTTCTTTCGTAATATACATTAAAACATAGTATGGTAAAAGTTATAATGATAATGTACTAGTACATCATAAATCTAATCATTACTGTAATGTTTACATGAAATTTAATCTATATTTTAAAAAAAAAACTAGAGATAATGAAACCGTGCGTGATTTAAATGGTCTTTATCAACTGAAGACTGGTAGAGAAAAGAAATATGTACATATATATATTTTTAAAAAAACACTTTAAAAATTAAAAATTTAATAGAAGCAAGAATTTAAAATAAAATATTGTTCTTACTATAAACAATTAATACAATCCCTATTTGATTAAAAAAAAAAGATGTGGGCATTTTAGAAAAATTACAAAAGTTTGTACACATTTCTTAAAAGATTTTTAAGAAATTCTCTTAAAATATTCATACGTAGGTTAAGCTTCGACAAGGCTACAGTATCTCGCCAACAATACCGGCGAATATCGACGTAAGATACGTCTAACGTATACGAGATGATTTTCTGCGGGAATGAATAGATGACATGCCAGTTTATACAAATGGATTAAATTCTAAGCAATTTGTTATATCCATGCTATTTGCTGATGAGCAATTATATTATATTAAAATCCGAAGATCTGCTAGAGAAGGCCTTCATTAAATTAAATTAAGCAGCAAAGGAATATAACATGAAAGTATCCTCAGGAAAAAAATATTGGGCTCCCTGTGGTAAAGATATCATCAGATCAAAATTCACGCATAGCAGGGAAATCGTAGAAAAAATGTAAAAGGTAAATTGTTTAGGTTGTAAAGTTTCAGTCTGAGGTGAATGAGATGTTCGACGTAAAATTGAGATTTTAATTACTATAATGGTACTATGAAAAGAGTTTTAAGAAATAAGGTTCAGAAAGAAACCCTATGAAACAGTATCAGTCACAGCATCTCTCTAAGGAACAGAAACCTGGTGTATTATAAAATAATTGGAAAAAAGAATTCATGCCACAGAAATGCTATATTTAAGAAATATCGCATGATGCGGAAATGCGATTTTTTAGGAAATATCGCAGGGTACCGTCTGTCGGATAGGAAGAGGAACACGGACATCAGAAATGAATAAAATATCTGTAACCTTAATGAGTGAATCAAAATGTATAGACTAAATTGGACAAATCATGTTGAAAGAATGGCAGAAGAGAGAATATCGCTTAGATATTCTCTCTTTTGCCATTACTATACAATAGTAATACAGTAGCTTAGTAGCTTAGTGGTAGTATAGTAGCTAATAGTCTATATAGTAGCTTCACTATACAAGTTTAAGCCAATAGGACGCAGACATTTAGGACGTCTTAAGGAAAAGATGGAAAGATCAGCTTGTGTAATCGTAACGGGAAGAAACCAAAACATGAGGAAAAATAAGAAAAAGAAGGTTAAGCTTAACAAATTTGTTTCAGTAAAGTTTTCTTTAAATCTAACACCCTTCAGTAAAGACTAAAATTAGAAAAGGAAATTCTTCAAAAAACTTTCTGCATTTAGGTACGGGGTTAATAAATTTTAAAAAAGTCCTAGACATTTCTTGATAGCTATATAAATGAAGTATAAACATACAAAAATTTTTGAAAAATATTTAAACCAAATTCAAATAGAGTAAAAGAACAAAAACGTGTGATTTATTTCAATTTTAAGAGATAGGGGTTGATTATTTGAAAAAATATTTTTTTTTATTGTTAGTGTATGCAATGTAATTAAGCAGTTTTATTTTTAATAAGGTTTTCTCTAAAATACCTGTGAAGAAAATCGTTTTTTCGTGGTATCTTCCTTAATAAATGTTGAAAAAATATGAATATAATCTATGCCACAATATAGAAATATTTGAGCCAAATTTAACAAGAATCGGTTTGGAAAATCTTGAGATACAAGGCCAAAACAAGTGCACCACATATGCGTAATACGTACGCACATACATACATATATATATATATATTTGGTCTAGATGAACTAGTTGGACTCTAAAATATAATTATTTGTAAAACACTGGATACAACATTTTTGACATGATATACTTTCCCGTTAAATACAGTTATTCCAGCCAGCTATACGAATTCGCCGGGTAAGTTATAGCTATTCTAGCTGTGTTTGAAGGGGTGGTGTGTGTGTGTGTGTGTGTGTGTGTGTGTGTGTGTGTGTGTGTGTGTGTGTGTGTGTGTGTGTGTGTGTGTGTGTGTGTGTGTGTGTGTGTGTGTGTGTGTGTATTAATTTTATGTTTGTTCGAAAATAACTTTTGATCAGAAGCTCCGATTTTGTGATTCTTTTTTTAAACGATAGGATACATTTCTAGCAATGGTCACATTCCACTGCTTTCTTGTATTAGACTAATTGAAAAACCTAACGGGGAAAAAACGAGTCTGTTTTAAGAGAACGTTCTTTTCTCTTACGAATATTTCAGTTCAATATTTAAAAAAAATTAAAAAAGCTTTTTTTTATGAATACTTCAATATACCTCTGAAACTAATTTTTTGAAGTCAGTCCTAAATTTTATATAATTACGAGCACACGAGATACGGGTTACGATTTTTTTTTAATTTTTCGCAGACTTTAAAATATAAGTTTAAAAAGTTGTTTCGAGCAGAGTGGAAAAATATTTTTATCTGTGCAATTTTAAAAATTTTTTTTTTTTTTGAGTCGGTTCAATTTTTTCAACAGTTTTTAACAAATCTATTTCAGTTAGGTTAACAGTTTTTCCTAACTATTTCAGTTAGGAATAATTGTTTTCTAAAAATTAAAAAATTACCCATTTTTTATTGCTCCAATTTGTTCATTTTGATAATCTGAGTAAAAAGAAGTGTACATTATAATTTTAAGAACGATCACTTGTTTCATTATTGAATGAAGTGATATTTATAAAAGCAAATGTAATGAAGTATTTTTAAACATTACAGGATATGAACAATATATTTATAAAATTATACTTTGTCAACTATCTTATGAACAATAGTTCATAATACTAACTATATAAGAGTAGTTATGTAAATTCGTGGTTATTACATATATTATCCACTTTATTTATTAAAAAAAAAAAAAATAATAATAATACTATGCTTTTCCGAGTCTTATTTTAATAATATCACATTTTTTATTCTAGAGTTTTTACTTCTTTTTATAAAGTAAAGGAAGTATTGTTATCGCGAAAAATTTCGGTTTTCAGATTTCAACGGAAATATCCATTTTGACCATCCTGAATCCATTTTGACTAGTTTCGGCGTGACGTCTGTACGTACGTACTTATGTATCTCGCATAACTCAAACACGATTAGCCGTAAGATGTTGAAATTTTGGATTTAGGCCTGTTGTAAGATCTAGTTGTGCACCTCCCCTTCTGATTGCAATCGACTGAACTAAAAGTGTCAACAAAAAGGCCAAAATAAAAAAAATAATAGGATTTTGGACTTTTTCTTAACTGCAGTAATTAGACTGTTATTAGACTGTTGACTAATTAACTGTTATAAAATCTGCACCACGCTTTTATTTAACTAAATATTTTCATTACTTTTAATTTTAAAATTTAATAATTATTACATTTATTTATTGGTTATTTATTAGATATTTATATAATTTATTTTTTACTTTTCAGTACATTTTTATATTTGTTAATATATTATATTTTTTCAAAAAACTTTTTAAAAAAATAATTTTTTATATGTAATCAAATACATTTTTGTATTTTTTTTTACTAAAAAAGGTAAAAATATTTATTTTTACCTATCGAAGTTACATACGTGTACCAAATTTCAATCATTTTCATACGGTAGTACATGAGAAATGAAAATTTTCAACTACATGCATGAATTTAGCGTAGGAGTAGCGCGTGGTGGCGTGTGGGTGGGTCATATCAAATTCCGACACCGTACTGCTGTATTGTCATCGAAGTTACATAAGTGTACCAAATTTCATTGATTTTCATACGATAGATCAAAAGATATAGCAGTTGCAAGATTTGATTATTCCTAAAGCGAGTTAAAATAGCTTTTAAAAATCAGAAGTTATTAGTGAAATAAAATTTTATATACTTCAATTTTATGTAAAATGTGTATATGTAATTTAATAGGCATTATTACCCATATTTATGTTTATTAAACAAAAATTATATTTTAGAATCGTATTATTTTTGGATTTTGTAGTTTAATTTCCGTTTAATTTTATTTAAGTATTCTGAAATTTCTGTTTAATTTTATCTACATTAAAAGTTAACTACAGAATAACTGAAAAATAGACTCTCACAAGAATAACATATGCACTGAGGTGTACATACCCGATCTTTAATACATTGCAAAAAATTCTTATCTTTTAGTTCTTACTCCTCTGATATTGTCGGACAATATTCTTCGTAAGTCGGAGTTGATCATCGTTTCGTTTATTTGTTTTTCGCTTTTAATCATTGAATCGCTCTTTGGTTCGATATAATCCGTGAGGTGCCAAATAAACAACATCCCGTTCGTTTTTTATAAGCCAAAAGGATTTTTCATAAACCTAGGTTTTACGTAAAAGTTCATGAAATATCTCTTTCGTTAAGCGACAGGGAAGATAAATTAGAGTTGTGCAAACGCGATTTGCGCAATTCTGTCGTTTAAAGAGCGTTATGTAGCTGCAATCCAGCAAACTAAAACCAACCCACCGGGTTGGTCTAGTGGTGAACGCGTCTTCCCAAATCAGCTGATTTGGAAGTCGAGAGTTCCAGCGTTCAAGTCCTAGTAAAGCCAGTTATTTTTACACGGATTTGAATGGTGTTCTTTGGTGGTTGGGTTTTAATTAACCACACATCTCAGGTATGGTCGAACTGAGAATGTACAAGACTACAGTACTTCATTTACACTCATACATATCATCCTCATTAATCCTCTGAAGAATTATCTAAACGGTAATTACCGGAGGTTAAACAGTAAAGAAAGAAAGCAAACTAAAACCGGTAATTGTTTATTTCCTGTAGTGTTATAAAAGATTGGAAAAATTTTATAAGGGAAAAGTGTGCGAAGATTTTACTCCATAACTCAGTAATACGCGGGTCTGAACATGGAATTGTCTGAACATGGAAATAATCGAATATCTTTTTTCAAGGGAAAAGTACAATGTCGAGTCTGTTCACTCTCAGCAGTGAATAACTGCGGGAATCTGCAAAGAAACAAAAGAATGTTTCGTACATTTGTTCTCGATCGAACAAAAGACATATTATTAAATGTTACGACTATAAATATTAGACCTGGGACTAAATTAATTTCTGAATGTTGGCAGAGTTACGATGATATACGTAATCTTCAAGGTTACAAATTTTAAACATCAAACTGTTAACTATTCGATTAACTTTCGAGATCCAATTTTCCGGCTACATACAAACACAATGGAAAGTTTACGGGCATTAGTGAAAAAACGGAATCGCATTGAGTATGGTAAATCAAAATCTACGCTAGACTCCTATGTATGTGACGCCAACGTAACACTGACAGAGCTATTCGATCAAATTTTGCCTCGTTTTGACTTCAACGGCAGTAAATATAAGAAAAATTTATTTTTCAATATTATAAAATAAATTATGTCTCCGCTTTTGAAATAAGAATAAAAAGTGAGTACAGTTTATTAGGAAAAGTAACGTAAATATATCTTTTTAGAACAATAAATAAAAAAGTGAATCCAAATACAATGACCTTTTAAGTTGTGATTAGTAATTAGAAGCATTATCCACTGGCTAAATTTTCAAGCTGTGGAACATTATCCACAGTTTTTTTTATTTATATAGAAGCATAAGCATGAATTATGTAGACCAATATTTAGAAAATTCTAACTTATCTATATGTTTATATTTATGAATGTGTAATCTTTTGTTAAAAGAATAGTCAATTATTTGCATAAAACAAAGTATCCACCTCTATCAAACCAGTTTTCGTGTAACGTAACATAATCCGTTTTACTGCAAAAGGGTCTTATAAATGATGATGCTTCCATTGTCATTTTTATTAAATTACCCAACCGTTTAAAAAAACTTTTACCCTAAACATTATTTTAAAATGCATTAAAAGCTTTTTTTTTTAAAAAAAATATAACTACGTCGTTGAATATTTAAATAGTACTTTGAAATACCCCCTGAATTTTTTGCATCTCTATTCAACGTACATACTATATAAATACGTGCTCAAATAATTTTCATTAACGATTTGTGAATTATTTAACGGCAATTTTATTTTTTATATCATCATGTACCTTTTACATTATTTAATATGTTAATATTTCAAAATAATTATTGAAATTATGGTAATTTAACTACGTCTATTTTTTATTTTGTAATTTATTGAGTATTTTGTGATGGTGCCGTGAGCAATGTTTAAACGTAGTTTCTCTTGATCCATCCAAGAAAATACTGGAATTATTCCTTTATTTAAAGCTATATAAGTTGTTTATAAATAAAGAAAAAATCGAGGATGGTCTTTATTTTATAAACACTATTTTTATGAAAATAAACTAATATTTCAAAATTTATCTTTTAAAATAACTTCTACGTTAACTTTACGGAAAGGAAAAATTACTGTAACGATCACGTAACATAGACTGAGTAGTGCAGCACTGCTCATAAAACATTGTAAAAATATTCAATTTTTTTGTTTTTTGTTCTTATTGTAAATTGTTTTTTTGTTCTTATTGTAAATCTGTCAAATTGGGTAATAAATATTTAATCACAGTTCTATTTTTATAATTAACTGTTAATCCTGACGTAATACTGGTTGTTTTTTTTAGTATTAAATTGTATGATATTTGTATTCAGTTTAACAATAGGAACATTTTTTAAAATTAGAACAATTGTTTCAATTTAAAAAAAACAAACTTTCAAATTGAATAGCTATTATCTGTAAAAATAGTCAATAACTGGAAATAATGTTAATGTAGATATCCTTCTATACGTTTCATTTGTATACTGGGCGAGTTAAAGAAGCGTAAAAGCAAAAAACAATGCTACTTTTCTTTCTACTAATAATTTGTGTAATAAAATTTAATTGCATGCTTAATAAAAATGATATTATTTAATCAAATAATACTAACATTAATTGTTGAATTTTATTATAACTCATCCGTAAAGATACAGAGAGGTTAGTATAATATCATTTCACCAGTGCTAATTGTATAACAGTACATGACTGCAGTGGTATTGTGAAAGAGGACATCGCGTGCTGAAGGAGACACGTTTTCAACGTGTCTAATTTTTTTTTTACATACGCGGTCGATCAATATCCTTTTTTTGTGAAAATTTATTCATTAGTTGCAAGAAATATTGTAAATTAAAATGAATGAATAAGTGAAATATCGGATAAATATCTAATATGTAATATGTCAGCTCGTATGAAACCCGTTAAAAATGAAACATCTGAATTAAAATAATGTAAAAATACATCATTAATACAAAAAAGTATTAAATACTGACATGATTAAACGTTTAAAAGAGCTAATACTAACACATTTACATGTGTTTTAAGCTTAATAAATGGTTATTCACGCTGAGGCAGTTAAGAAATCGCAATAACCATTTCCATGTAATATAGATTTAACAATAACAGAATTAAAAACAATTATAAATTAAGATGAATTATTTAATTCTTTCTTACGATCAAATCCCATAATAGGAATAAGGGTGTCACTAGATAAATACTAAGAAATTTTATTATTTAACATTGAAGGAATATACAAAAATATATTACTGAAATAAAATATTAAAGAAAACGGGACTCAAACGAATTGTCAAACAAAAAATAGATACGCATTTCGATTGTTAAACTATCATCATTTTTAAGGTAAAAGTAAATACAAAAAAGCCGGTAAAAATTAGCACAGCTCGACAGTAGACTACTCAACAATCTTCATTCTCAATAAAATCAAGACCCAAACCTTGAGAGAAATCAACATTGTCTCAATGATCAAAAGTTTAATATTTTAGATCAACAACCACAATTCTCTGATCTTAATCCTAAAGAAAATTTGTGGTTCCATTAAAAAAACGCTAGCCCTTTTTCATTGACGAGCTTTTAATTTAGAAACCCGATGAAACACAACACGAACCAAAAATATATATCTGCTGAGAGATATTTATAAAAATTATTTTACTTTTAGAGTAAAATTTTGAGACACTAAATTCTTTAATCTTCCCACCACCCTTGACTTATTGTAACAAAAATCAAATGATGGAACAGAACGAACTCAAGAATAACAGGGGATACAGAACCCCCTTTTAACCGGGGAGCTGGACAACAGTCCTTGCTGCTGGATCTTTTTTGTTATCGAGCGGGTATTTATTGGTTTAATGTCGGTTATATATTTGTTTTGTTCATGGACGGAATTGTTGATTGCGTTCCGATCCTTACAGATCAGTTTGAAATCATTACTTGGGCTAAGCTTGGAAGACTAGCAATGTATATGCGTCTTTCTCCTGGCATGATTCCACTTCAGCCGGTCTACTGAAGGCCTGTCGGTGCTAGTACATTTTGATCTAGCAGGAATGCGCCTTTTGGGACCCTAGTTACTGGAGGATGCAATACACCCCCTTTGCCGGAGGGAGTTTGCATGTGCTAAAGATAGGCCAAAATTGAAGTTATAGGAAAGAAAAATGGGTGGTGAATTAAGGTTTTCGTAGACTCTTCTTCATTTTCGCAATCTTCTTTTTCTTACATCGGCAAGATCACGGCTGGACTGCATTAATGGCTTGTATTCAAAAATCACAGTAGAACATTTCATAAATATTGGTTAATCCAGTCTGAAAATATCAAATAAAATTATAACCGATACAAATGGTTAAATAAACGTATTATGTGTCATCCCCGAATGAAATTTTCCGAATAAATAATCCAAAATGATATACTAATGCAATAGAATTATCTAATTAGTACAGAAATGCATATTTAAGTCCATGTACGATAAAAAAGAAAAAAGAAGTTTTTTTCTTCCATTCTGGGTAGAGGTTTGAATTAAGACGTACCACCATTAGAAAGTATCGTAGCATTAAATAATTAAAAAAATATATATCCTTTGCTAAAGGTTTTGAGATACAGAAACCATGAGGTCCATGTTTCCTTCTCTCTTGACTGACCGAAACCAAAAATAAACGGATCAGTGTCATCATATTCAGAGGTTATCTTACAAAATGTCATGAGAATCCGTTCATCCAAGTAAAAAACTGGCTAACATACTCGTACATACGTACATACTTCCACGGAATTTTTCTACATCAATTTTTTTTCGTTGGTTAGAGCGGGTTCCAAAAAGTCAAGGTTTTTAAAACTCTTTCAAGACTAAGCTGATGCACCTGTTTTAATACCCCCAACTGATGTTTTTCTTTCTTTTTTGAAAACATCGCACCAAATTTACTTTTTAATCTACGTGTAACGGTTTACGTAGATTTCATAAGAAAGCTACCTATTGTAATGGGTACCATGACTCGACTTCCGGAAACTTTCTATATATCTTCGCGTTTCACATCCCACAGATCACAAAATCACCGTCAGTTGAAAAGTTTATATATATATATATATATATATATATATATATATATATATATCTCTTCTTTGGACACGATAACTGCCATAATTCTGCACTTCCATATTAATACATAAAATATAACGATTAAACATCTCGGTCGAGTTTGTTAATGGGAAAAATCGGACCATGGGGGTGGAAATGGGAGGGCTTTTTCGAAAAAGACAAAATAGCGCTATAACTTTCCTATTAAGTAAAATATCGAATTTGTTTAAAGTTCCTCCTATTTTTTAGATAAGGGCCTAAAACTTATATAACTAAAGTCTTTTGACATTACCAACCACTGGCTCAAGGGGTGGAAAAAATGGGGTTTCGAAGACAAAAGAAAATCATACCTTCCTTAATAAGCACAGTATTGAATCGGTTAAAAGTGATCGCGTTAGTCCTATAAACATTAAAAGGTTTTTCTGAAACAATTTTTGATATGACCAACCCTTACCGCAAGAGATGACCAAAATGTTGCTGGAATTGTAAGACGATAGGGCTTGTCGTATGCTAAACATGTGAAATTTTTTTTACATGCAACCATTGTCGTATTGAGTAAATTTGAAGCTTTTCTTAACTTTTAGGAGGAAATCTTATCTATCCCCTACTTATTACCGGTGAAATCTACCTCCACCTTCCAGCGTGACGAAAGGGATATTTTATATTAAAGTCCAGAACTTGGTGATTCTATTAAAATAATATTTAAAGCACGTCAGATTTTATGTTTTTTAAAATTATTTATTAAATAATGCCATATTTACCCTATTTTGAAAAAAAATTTAACATGAATTAGCAAAGAAAAATTATATCATGAAAACTTATCATATAAACCTAGCATAACATATACGTAATAAAAATTAAATTATAAAAACGTGTTTTTATAAAAAATATATATATTTTATATTGCTGGTGTTATGCTACAAACTTCTTTTCTGACCGTTATTTAGTCACCACCGTGAATGATTGTGTACTGAGATGTGTAGTTAATTGAAACCCAACCACCAAAGAACATCGGTATCCCCGATTTATACGTAGTATTCAAATCCGTATAAAATAAACTGCCTTTACAAGGATTTAAACCTTAGAACTCTCGACTTCGAAATCTGCTGATTTGCGATGACGACTTCACCACTAGACCAACCCGGTGGATTAGACTTTATTTTTAGCCTCTGGGAGCACCGTATGCTACAAACTGAAATAAGTCATCTTGAAAACTAGTTTTTAGCCGAGGAGATCGAAGGCTTCCCACGTAGAGAACTGCTCAATGCATCGATTGTAGAAAATCGATAGAATTAAACATAACTAGCAACTAGCGTCACCAATGGAAAAAAAATATACTGTAATATTTGATAATGAAAAATTAGAAATCTACTTCTTCTTTTCGAATAATCCAGTATTGCTTTAATGCCATTACAATAAAACTAATATTCGTTTAAACGAATTGTTCAACAGAAATAAATAACAGTATATTTTAATATCGAGATTCCATTTTAAATTTAGAAATTAGATCTTTTTTTTTATTTCATTTATTTATCGAATATTCTGCAACACTGGTCCTTATTTCACTGTGAGTTATTTACATTCTAATAGAATAGAACTACCACCCTCCGTGGCGCGAGTGGTAGGGTCTCGCCCTTTCATCCGGAGGTCCCGGGTTCGAATCCTGGTCAGGCATGGTGTTTTCACACACTCTACAAATCATTCGTCTCGTTCTCTGAAGCAATACCTAATGGTAGACCCGGAGGTTAAAAAAAATAAAGAAATAGAACCTGGGAGTGGTAGCGTCTCGGCCTATCATCTGGGTTCGAATCCCGGTCAGGCATTGCATTTTCACCCGCTACTTGCCATTCATCTCGTCCTCTGAAGTAATACATAACGGTGGTTCCGAAGGTAAAAAAGAAAACGAATAGAAAAAAGCCATAAATGTTATTAAATATTTAATTATTTTCATATTCGAAAATTTTTATACAAATAAATATCAATAAATTAGGTAATAAAGAATCATATGAATTACACACAAATATAATTTCTACATTTTGAATGACAAAGAAAAATTATATAAATAATCAATTTTTATAGCTGATTATAGTTAGTGCAGTTTTAGCCGGGTAGATAGCCTGTTTTAAACTGTTGTAGCTTCGTCGAAATCCAGAGTTCCAACGTTCAAATCCTAGTAAGTTACTTTTATATGGATTTGAATACTAGATCGTGGATACCGGTGTTCTTTGGAGATTGGGTCTCAATTAACCACACGTCTCAGAAATGGTCGACCTGAGACTGTACAAGACTACATTTCATTTACACTCATACATATCATCGTCATTCATCCTCTAAATACCTAACGGTGATTCCCGGAGGCTATACAGGAAAAAAAGTCGACCATTCCTTAAATGAGTAGTTAATTGAGCCCCATTCAACAGTGTACACCGGTATAAAATTTCTATTATTCAAATCCGTAAACAATTAATTTACCTGTGTTAGAATTTGATAATCAGAACCTTCGACTTTAGATATAATAATAATAACAACAATGATTAAAAGAAAAAGTAATAGTAATAATTAAAGATAGAAAAAAGGATGGCCTAAGGGAAAACGTAGGCCACAAAAATTTAAGGAAAAGCTGTTTTATATGAATTTATGACATTTGTCATGAAATTGTGAAGTGTTTTAAGTATTTTTAACTTGTTTTGAGTATTTTTCACTGGCAAGGGCCCTTTACACCCTTGTCATATTGTGTTTCTTTGGTATTTTAATATCCCTCGACAAGTCATTTTTTTGGATGACCTGTCCTGACAAGACTAGTCTTTAGACTATGTCGCTATTGACTTTATAAGGAAGAGAATGAAATTTTTGTTTTTACTCTTTCTTTGTGAAAAGGGCTAATGACCACACCAGTCGATGCTCCCAAAACTTAAACAAAAAAAAAATAATAATAAAGATTTGGGAGTGATATATAAAACTCAATGTTTCAACTTAATAATAATTATAGATTTGAATACACATCAAATTAATAAGTTAAATTATGAACAGGTTGTGAATATTACACAACATGATTGATTCGTGTGAGAAAATGATAATTCAATTGAAATGTTTCATTGTACTCGTAACTGAGAAAATATAATAATTGAATTAAACAAAATTTAATGTGTTTATATATGTGTCCATACGTATATTATAATTGTACAGGTTAAATTAATGAATGAATGAATGAACAAACGTTTATTTTAATAGATATAAATTGTTTATGGTAGGGTTTGAAGAAATTAGTAATTTACGGCTGTCTCAGTACTTTTCTTAGCCTTCCCTTTCTTCTAAATAACTTTAATATCTCCTAAGGGTCAGATTAATTTAGTATTATATAGTTTAATAGTAGTAACAATAATAATGATAATAATAATAAGTGAGGAGTGTATGAAGATAGGTATACAAGTTATGTTGAGAACCATCCGTTGTAATTAGTATCATAATATTACATTTCAGATAAATGTAGTCCCCTCGTTTGTCATTGCTGGTAGATACAGTGTACGGTTTACGTTGTTTAAAAAGATTTGGGTCATGATGTCCCACCCCCCTCCCTTAATGTGTAATGTCATGTTATGGAAATACTTCCTACAACAATAGGAATTGTGTAGGCCGACTGGAGTAAAAAAAAATATATATATATATTTATAAAATAAAGAGAAAAAAAATATAAATATACATCCGTTCTCCAACTAGTATAACTGTTAAATATTGTAATAACATGAACAAACTTTGTGGTATGTTATAACACACGATGCACCCAACCCGGTATTGTATTGTCCATGCTCGATCTTAAACCCGAATCAATATGCACCCACACTATAAGTTAAAGCTATCGTACATACAACATACAACCAGTTATTTAACAATAACTGAATAAATTTATCATCGAACATATTAAAGACTACAGAAAAAGTAAAGTAACAAAAAAAAAGGAAGCTAATAAAACTATCTTTAAAAGTAGCTTTCTCTAATATTTTATGGATCGGTTTAATCCTTATTAAAAAAAACCTATTTATTTTGAATCGATAAATTTTACTTAATGAAAGAAAAAATTTTCATTAGAGGATATTATTACAATGATTTTATACCCGTATCTATCAACAACCTACCGATCTATGTAAAAGAGTATCATAATTATTTAATTTAGCTTACTTATGATATTTATTTATTCATTCAACTTTTTACTTTCCCGGCAATAAATACAGCTATAAAAGAAATAGAGGGTGAGAGTTTTGGTAAATGTTGACGTTTCATGATTCCCCGTTCATGTAACAAACAAAAAAAAAACAAATAAATAAATGGAAAATTCTCGAGAATAACTGAAATGTAATGCACTTTCTTTCAAAATTCACAAATGAAAGATGTAAAATAAAATAAATATCTCATTATTTGCTACAAAATCTACAATATTATTTTTCTATAGTCATAATTTACAGCTATATATTTTTCTCAACGGTAAATCATTTATCTCATTCCACTGCACTTCTCAAGAGGCGTTTTAAGGCTTCTATGGACATACAGAATTTACAGTCGACCCGGGTTTCAGGGATTCGGTCACGTACATGAGTTTAGAATCCCAGTCACTGCCAATAAAAGTTTTTGCAGAGGGTTGTTTTTTAAACTTTTTTGATTGCGATGAACCGTACTGCCGATATTCCAGGCTCTGCTGTTTATCTTCTGGATCGTAATGATTCAACTGAATTTCGTCGTTGGTTACGGGATAAAAAAAGGAAGTCATACCCTCATCACGATAAAGTTTCAGAAGCTAATCAAGACACTCCTTTCGTTGTTTTCTTCTTGTCTATGAGTTTGTGTGGCACCCGCCGCGAATAAATTTTATGGTTGTCCAGTTGTATAATAACGTGTCCTGCTCGTTCCTTCGATCTATTCCTGCCTGCTTGGCGATTCGTTGTTATGTAATGAACGGTACTTTTATTTATCTACCACCTTTGGTGCTTCTAATCGATCACAGAAAGCGGTCAACCGCTGGAGGTCGATTCTCTATATTGCTTTATCGGCTTTTAATGCTTGAAATTTTAATGCCCATCAACTCATAAGTATTTCTATTATCAGTTTCATCACTATAAACGGCTTTTAGGCGACAATAAACGTCCCTTGCGTTTATTTTTTCTGTTGTTAAAATATTTAATTCTGCACTCGTTGATATAGCAGGCGTACTCCACTCCATAACAGTGGTAACAAACAGAAAGTTAGAGGACGTGGTACAACTAGTTTATAAATGATAACGGTAAGAAATTGGCACTATATAATGACAGTACCTATCGGTTTGTGCGATCCACTGTTATCATATTTCACCCAAACAGTCGTATGTATTGTAAATAGATAGGATAGATTTTATTTTGATAAAAATCTTTGAACTGTTTGAACACCAAACTTAAAATGTGGTTTAAATCTTTTATACCGTTTCTGGATACAGACGTACTAGCTAGAATATTGTGCTGGAAGTTTCAGTCTATAATCTTTGTATAACAAATAGATGTATATAAACTTGGAAATGAATATTTTTGTTGGAATTTCTAATTCGTTTAAACATCTTAACTTTTGTTTCGTTCTTAAAAGATGTATTGATTTTTCAACACCTAAATTCTTAATATACTTTTTAATATACATCGTAATATCTTTTGGTTTAGGACTAAAATATTTGTTTTTTTATTATCTCGGATTTTGACTTTCCTGTTGATAACCTTATAGTTCCTAGAAAAGCAATATATTTGGGTCTAGGGATTTTTGAAAATCCTGACGATTCATGAACCCTTTAATTAAAAAACCAAGCGATAAGAAATTCCTGAAGGATGTATGTATGTTGGTTTGTATTTTGATATATATATTTCCGGACCGTCTAATAATTAAAACTTGAAATTTTTTTCTTATATTTGTGTGTGTACTTTATTACTGATGCCATTAAATTTTGAAGTTAATTAGACAAGCAGGTGGATTATTTAAAAAATTTAACTTTTTTTGAGGGCATCGTAAGAACTTGAAATTCATCTATAAAGTGATAGTATTATATGAGTTACTTAGGTACTAAAATTTTTAATCAATCGGACGTAGTTGTGAAACTATAATTAACTTAATTATTTTACAGTTTTTGTTATATATTTACATAACGTATCAATAAAAACTCATGAAACTTGAAAAAAAAAATGTTTTCTAGATAACTTCTAATTTCTGTTAAATTTTGGCCCCGATCGATTCCCCAACTCGGTTTTATAGAAGATCGAACTTTCAGCAAAGAACGGTGACCTCTACGTTCCCCAGATTTATCAAGTTGCAATTTTTGAATTTGAGTTTCAATTTGTTCGGAGCTATCTTAAGGACTGGTTTTATGAATCAAATACCAACATTATCGATGAACTGAAGGCGAACATTCAAGAAGAATTCAAGGTCATCTTCAGATGACTACGAATATGATCACTCAAACACACAAGTTCTCGAGTTAAGATATTCGAAGTGAGCGTCCGCGCACCTTTTTGTAAAATATGGTAAATATATAAAATTTTCAAAAAGTTTACGTATTTACCATATTTGGAATACACAGCTCCATTTATTATACGGAGCATACACATATGTGTATGCGTGTACATATATATTCTGATATACAAAAGAATAAAAAAAAAAAAATGGAATACATAGACATGTATATAGGATTTATGCTAGATTGATTCTATTAACTTTTATGTAACTAATAATAAGATGGATGTAAAATAATAATTGCATCGTATAAAATTATTTGGCATGATTTCAAATTCAGGAACAGCAGTATAGTGTAATATACGAATGTAATATATGAGTCAGATACAGAAATGCGACGCTATTAATTATCGTATCTATATCTCTATACCTTTAGAGACGTTGAATTCAATTGACTGTTTATTATAAATTTAGAATTTTAAAGATTTTCTAATATAAATGATGTGATATTTTCAAATATTAATATTATTTATGAAAACAGACTTAATAAATTAACAAAAAATATGATAATCAGAAAAAAGTTATCATTTAATTACAAAATATAAAATAAATATCAAGTGTCAACAAGGTGTATTAATCATTAATTAACTGCTCAACTAAAGAAATAACATTTTGAAAACGCAAAAACCACGAAACTATTAGTTTTCGGAAATATACCATTATACTCCAAGCACCCAGGAGGCTCTTAGGGAAAATAAATATTCGGTTAGCGAAAAGGTTTATTCCTATTTTCATGCATAAGTAAAACAAGGTTTTATTTATTATACTTCAAATGAAGTTTATTATACCAAATATTCGGCCGTTTGATCAACCGCCTTTTAACATTTTTGTGGTTGCAATCATTATTATCCCGTCGCTGTAGAACTTTTATATTTCTGGGAAAAAATTGTGATAAATGAATTTTAAAATTTATTTTGAATACAACTGTACACCGTTAACAGAGTTTGATGGAGACCGAAACAAATTCTATTCTGAGGTGCCGTTCAGGACTCTATGGTGAATGCATCAAAACTTCTCGGCCAAGCTCTCTCTATTTTCGATGGGTCATCAAAGTTGTGACGGAAGCCGACATCTCTATCGATCGATTCTGGTCGCTTTATTTCGATTGCTTGGCGATCAAGGTTGTTCAAATAGAAGTCAAAATCAATCGTTTGACCGTGGCGTGAATAGTTTTCTAGAATATAAAAATTGTTACGGAATGGGCTAAAACCAAAAAATGGCCGGTGTTACTAAACAAGTTCTGTAGAGTACATTTAACTAATTAACAAAAGGAATATTTTTTAAAGCGATTGTTAATAATGTCCACTATAAACTGATATTAACTAACGCTTTAATAACTACGTACATAAATACGATACTATCATCCTGTTTAGGTGAGAGAATGAAGATAGAAATCTTCATAAAATGCTAAACATAGTTTGTCAAAGCGATTTTGGAAAAGTGAAAAATAAAGGAAAAAATATAATTTGATAATGATACAGATAATTAAAATAAAAAATTATGATAAAATAAAATGATAAAGAAAAGCATTATAAAAAGTATGATAAAACAAAATTTTTCCTCGTTATACCCCGTATTAGAAGTCAACCTTGTTTAAATTAATTTAGGATTTTTACAGAATAAATTATTACAATAATGAAAGACAACCGTAAGTTTTCTAATTATGAAATTATAAAACCCGGAAACAGTTATTTTGAATTGCTTTTTCTAAATAAATTTTAAATGACTTTAAATTATTAAATGATTAAAATTAACCGATATAATTAATTTTCATTATTAGTATTTCATTAAACGTTAATTTTTTATTAAATTGCGGCAAGTTATCTAGCTTAGCACATCGTTAGCTAACAAGAATATTATAATTTATTTTATTTCAATCATCATTAAAAAAATCTTACCATCAATTTATTTAAAATACGCTTGAAAGATTCTATTTCAAAGAAAAAATATTATTTTATCACCTGCATTTTTAAATAGTACTAAATAAAAAAATTAAAAAAAAAGAAGCATTTTCTGCATCTTGTTCAACGTGTAGATTAATGTGTTCAAATAATTTCTATTAATTATGAACAATTTTGTAGTTATTTTTTTATACTTAATATATTTATGTATTTACCTGTGCATTATTTTGTATTTATAATTAAAATAATTAACAATCTGAGATTTTCAACACAACTAATTTATGTAAATTTTATAATTCATTGTGCTTTTGATTCTGTTGTACTGATAAATGTTTTAAGATTCTTTTTTTCTTGTTTTATCAAGGTAAATGGAATTTTTTATTAATAAAATAGCATACCTTCCCCATTCCTGACGTGATTATGGAAAAGGCAACTCACAAAAAAAGATTTATTTGTTTATGGTTGTGACAAATTTAGAACATCTAAGGTACAAGAAAAACTTTATTGATTTCTCTTAAAGTAATGATGACTATTATAAAACGAGTTCCTGCACAGGATAGAATGAAAATTTCAATTATAGGACGGAATATCGTCTATATTTTGTAGGGTTGGAAAACCGATGTGCAACAGTATTCATGGCCCAGTAAAATAATAAATGGGAAACTACTTCACTCCTTAATTTTCCTAAAGCTTGGCATAAAATGATTGTTATTCTTATGAGCGGTTATATCGGTGTTGGAAGGGACTCTGTCATAAACAAAATTGGTTTTAAGTGTTTTTCTTATAGAATTTAACATTTTTATTTATTCTATAAATATGATTATTTTAATGATATTTAAAGTAAATCGACAGATTTCTGAATATGTATAATTATATCTCATCGTTCATACGTTAAGAAATTCTATAAAATACCTTATTTCAAGTTTTTAATCGCGCTTATTTGATCCGATTGGAAAATTGCGCCATGGAAAAAATTATATCTTCAGTCCATCATTGAGGCAAATTTTTTAATACAAATTTATAAAAAAAAATTGTGAAGCCATTCTGTAATTACAGGGATACAAACTAACCTACGTACATTCGTAGAGAGCCAAAACATCAACCTACGTTGATAATGCAGCCGTATAACATCCACAACGATTGTAAAAATTTATTAAAAAATCATCAACAGCGTTGCTGAATTTTAATGGAAAATATTGTTTTCTTTTGACCATCTAAATTTTCTCGGCCCCCTATTCCGCATATTTTGTGTACAAAAAAAATTGCAAGAGATGTTCTAAAATTATCTACCATAATTCTAAGAAATTCATATACATTTCGTAAATTTGTTTGTGGTGATAGAAGGGGCAAGACTTGTTTTTAAAAACTCTGCAGGACATAAAAATCTTTTGGCCACAAGAATAACTAGTATATTTCGCTTTAAATACATTTTTTTATAAGTAATAAATTTAAAATTTTCATAAATTTATATTTTCCTTAATATTTTCTAATAAATTAATAATAGTTATTTGTTTATTTCGAAAAATATATATCAAGCTAATCCTGTATATTCATGACGTATTATTTTCAATAAGTAAAAATTAAGCGAAGCAAAAAAATTGAATTGGTGGTCGTATACACATAACAATAATTCTTAAAATGGGTTTTAAATACCCACCCAAAATCACAACAATTAATCTTTTTGAATAATTACATAATTTTAAATGTATATTTTGAAGTCCGTTATCCATAGATATCGAGACATGAAATTAGTTTCGTTCTCGGGAAAAGCGCTGAGAACTTAACTTTGTAAGTTCTCGGCTAGCGCGATGAGTGGACTTTCTCGGGATTCGCTGAAAACCCTCTTGAACTCGTTGTAGATTTTCCACTGATCTGCATGGTCGCTTTGGACTCTTCCCCTTTCGTAAACACCCCGATTCATCTGTTTATACTTGTGATTAATAATCTTAGCCGATGATGGATTAATCCTGAAATTTGTCGTTATGCGCAAGCTGGACTGTTCTTACAAATTCTCTCTTGCTAAATTGTAGAACACAAAACGACTTCTGTTGGAAAGTCCCCATATTCTTTACGACTAAAGTTAGGTATGTTTGAGCGATAGTATTGCAGTCTGGCAGCCGGTATTTGAAACTCTAGGATGCGCCCTTTCAAATGATGCAAATTTCATTCACTGACCACGCGTGGTTGTACAGGTGTATGGTTTTGAAATCGGGTATTTTTTTGTACATGCTGAATATATATATATACATACATCCGAAACAACCAAATTTACCCACCCTTTTTTAATATCTTCATAATTCAATTAGTCTTCAAAAAATAAAAAATAAACGTAATTTTTCGCACGATTTTTCCTTGGATGTTACATTATACCCTATAACTATAACTTCTGGGAAAGTGGAAAGGATTGATCTGAAGGTGAATCGAAGAAAAAATAATTGCTTTATAAAAAGTATATATTAAAATAAGAAATATTCCTCGTTTATAATTACATAATATTAATAAAATATTAATAAATTTAATAAATTATTCAAGTCTATTATTCTTGTTACTACCATAAGTAACAAAGTAAAGATTCTTTCTTTTTTTTATATGTTAGAAATATTTTATTTCTATACAGAACCAACATGAAGTCATGATCTTGTTTTCTAATGTACACACACATACAAACAAACACACACACACACACACACACACGCACACACACACACACACACTCATACATACACAGAGAAATTAAAGTTCCGTATTCGTAACATGATGTATTTAATGAAATCTGATTCTTTTTAAATAGTACTGAATTCTACTAAAGATAAACAGTGGAAACAAGTAATGTTAACCTTCAACTGACCCCAAGTATCTGGCCCCCTGATGTTCTAAAAGATTATTAGTAATAACCTTTTTAATATTCTAGCTAATATTTCAGTCCACTAATATACCAAGCTCAATTGCAATTCTACAAGTTTTTTTTTGCAACAAATAAAAAGAGATGAATCTTAAATATTATTTTTATTTTATCTAGCACTTAAGTATAAATTAGGTCTTAACACGACCTACACCAAACACATTTTGTTAATATTACATTTATTTATAAATTATATAACGTCATAATAAAATATAGAATGTTTCAAATTCATTATCAGCTGTTGTATGCTACTCGTATACACATACACACATTGAAAAAATAAACTTAATTTAAAAATAATTATTTATATTTGTCCTTGATAACTATCTTCATTATAACTGTGTAACAAAATAAATTAATAGATCTTTTACTTTGAAATTTTAAAATACATCATAATATAAATCACATCTGGACTGAGTAGATATTCTACGCCTTGAAAAAAAAAAGAACTATCTCAGCATTTGCCTGGGTGGCTCCATGGATGGAACCGTAGTAAATCATTAATCAGGGCAGTATCAAAAAATATATTATTACTCATTTAAAAAATGTATATATTAATAATTACTGTATTATATTTAATATTTTATATATATATATATATATATATATATATATATATATATAAAATATATAAAAAATATATATTATTATATATATATTATTCTCAGCAAAGCGATCAATTTATTCCGCACTAGGTGCATTTCTTGAACAGTCTCAAAGGAAAGGTTTGTGTAAATTATCATCGCAGACAGGAGTATCGTACGGAAGTGACCAAAGAGCCTGAAAGAAATTAGGTCTACATGTATTCGAACACATTGCATAAAGGAATTGTTAAAAAATAAGGTACTGTCAATAGTTTTTTTAACCAGACTGCAAGTTATGGGAGAACATACACACACATGGACATACTGAATAACATGGTTTTAGTGATGAGGCGTATTTTCAACTTAGCGGCAACAATAGTCTGAACAACAATTATTGGTCAACACAAAATCCGCATACCTTAAGTAAATCGCCACTGCCCTCACAGAAGGTACGAGTTCATGTGCGATTTCTTGACGGCGAATAATGGGCCCATTTTTTTTGGAATCCCGTGACAGTCCAACATACTAGGATATAATTATGCAATTTGTAGCTCTTCTCCAGCCTGACGAACGCTATTATTACTTGCAACAAGACGGGGCAACATGCCATACATCTAAAAACATCATGGAATCTTTGGAAGAAATGTTTGGTGATCGCATAATCTCCAAAGGTCTGTGGCCAACTGGTTTACGAGCTATATTGGGCAGAAACTATTTGTAAATAATGTTGTAATGAATCCACCCTTAAATCTGATGGTATTAACATTTTGGTATTTTAAATTACTTTATTAATACTTTCATCGTGCTAAAGCTCAATTTTCTACCACCATTAAACAAAAAATCTAAAATTCAAAATCGCGAAAAGTACCCTTACCACTTTATTAATTTTGCCCAAAATGCAATGTTATCAATGCCCCTATATAGAAATTGTTTTTGTTAGTTTTGAAAAATTTATGTCGAGCCATTCTCAAGGTAGTAATCAAAATACAGGGCAATACACGAAGTGTACTGGAAATGTATCCGTAAGATGTATAAACTATCTTCGGGTAATTTATGTTTTATTTTTTTTTACTGAGGAGGTCATGATAAGTTTTTTGCGACATTCGTAAAACGTTTGACATCAAAATCGAAATTATGGACCGATCCATTTATTCTTCGCTTATAACTGAACTAGCATCACCGACGCGACTTCGCTCGCGATATATGGTTATTTGGGTTTCCTGTCGGGGTCAATTTTTTATTTTATTTTATGTTTTACAGTCAAGAAACTGGAGGCAGGTCCAGCCAGTTGTTTCGCACATGCAGTAACAGTAGCTGCGTTGGTTGAGCCGTAGCGTCGTACATCGTCACACCCCTTAAAAAATGGAAATTCAGAATACCTTGAAAACGGATTTAAATATATATCTTATGAATAATTGCAAGCCCAAAAAAATAAAACGTCCCCGTCACGGCTTCGTCCACGCTATACGGTTACTAGCGTTCCCGTTGCGGTCGAGGGCTATTTAGCTGATCATGGCTCGGTTATATATCTGAAGAATATTTGCAAGCTCCAGAAAAATAGAGCATCCCCATCGTGGCTTCGGCTTCGCCCGCGCTTTATGGTCACTTGCGTTTCCAGTCGCAGTCACGGGATATTTAGCCAGTCATGGCTCGCTTCACTCTCCCTTCCCGCCTAGTCAGAGGGCTCTGACACTTGGAACCCGCTGGGATCATGAAACTCATGCCTATTAGAATAATAATGGTAAAGAAAAATTAAAACCTGTTCAATTTATAAAAAGAAAATATTAGTGTATTTTTATTTCTTCACAGTAACAGTTTAGTCAGTACAGGACCTGAAACTTTACGTAAGCTAAGAATGTGGGTTTCAAAATAGTCGGCCTCCGTCTTAAAATTATTGTTATAACTGGTTACCCGTACTTCCTACTGGTAAAAATGTATCCTACCAGGTTTTTAGCATTACCAGACAAATAGCACTAGGAGGTGACTGTACTTCGTTTCTCTTTTTTTTAAATGTTTTAATTACTTTTATTTTATATTTTTACTTCCTTGTAAGAAGTAAAAGAAGTACCGTGATCGCGACAATTTCGGTCTTCAGATTTCAGCGGAAATATCCATTTTGACCATCCCTGAATCCATTTTGATTAGTTTAGGCGTGACGTCTGTGCGTACTACGTACTTATGTACGTATGTATCTAACATAACTCAAAAACGATTAGCCGTAGAATGTTGAAATTTTGGATTTAGTACTGTTGTAACATCTAGTTGTGCACCTCCCCTTTTGATTACAATCGACTTGACCAAAAATGTCCAAAAAAGCCCAAAATCCAAATTTTTGGATTTTGGACTTTTTCTTAAATGCAATAACGATATATCACATCAAAAGTGGTACTTATTTTCATTGATTCCAGAGTTACAGCTAAATAAATATTTAATTAATGAAATATTTGTATCTTACAGCGCAAGGCAAATCGGTTCGAATTCGACTTCATTTCCTCTTTTTTTTAACTTTTTTTAAATTTAAATATATTGATTTATTAATAATTATTAACCTGTGATTGTAAAATTGTTACAACAAATAATATAATAGCAATAAAAAAAAATATAAAAAAAAACAGAAATTATTAGTGAAATAAAATTTTTTGTACTTTTTTAAAAATGTGTATATGTAACTTAATAGACGTACAAGGAAGTCATGTGGTGCCCACATCAGATTTTTTAATCAAGTAACCGGAAGCAGGTGCAGCCAGTCGCGTCGCACATACGATAACAGTGGCTGTGTTGGTTGAATGGCATGCATTCCTTAAAAATTGAAATTCAAAAAACCCAAAAATGGTTTCTAAATATTCATCTGAAAAGTATTTGGAGCCCCAGTCTAGTGAATATCTCGTTTAATATAGTCAGAAATGGGGAAAATTTGCAATCATTGTTCAACATTTTTTTATCTTTCTTCGCCTTTTTCAAGTTCGAATTAGGAAAAATAAAGAATTTTTTTTAGATATTACATGAAAATTGTACACCAGAAATCAAGTTGATGTTTTCATTTGTTACCGAGAAATTAAAAAAAATCAGTAAATTTCATTGACTCCATTTCAACCCTATAAACTCGGAATTTAAAAAAAATCCTTTCTTAGTGTGCACTTAGTGTGCATCGTAAGAAGAATATGTATATAATTTTTTTTAAATTTATCTTCAGCAGTTTTTGCTGGGCGTTGATGAATTAGTCAGCCAGGACAAGTTGTTTTGTAAATATATGTAACTGCTACATACCAGCGACAGAGCTGTAACCGAGAAAGTAAAATTGATAAAATAATTTGATAATCGCTTTAGTTACATTAATTTATTAATTACACTTAATAATTGTTATTATGTATATTACATAACTGGTTTATGTAATTAAGTATAGATTGATTGTAATATATTAGTTTAATTGAAATGAAAAACACTTTATAAGAACTTATATAACGTTAGAATATATATAGTAAAGGAGCATGGTATTAATGAATATTAATACGATATAAAAAAATATATATATAATTTATTGGTAATAGTAAAGGATATTAGACTTTTATTGTCATGGAAAGTAGATCTATGTGTAGTTTATTAATTAATTACAAATTCACTCATATTATTTAAAAATCGGTATCTATATTTAAGTATTGTATTACATTGTTATAGAATAAAAATGAAATTAGTTACTATCTTTTGTCGCTTTCAAATTGAACAATAGAAAAACTAAAGAAACGATGGTTATGTTAATCACAATAATGACATGGTGTCTTGCAATTAAAATACAATTGCCGTGATGAAAGGGTGGGGGCAGAAATATAGTGAATATTTATACTATATATACATTTAATCTCATACATATGCAGACATTTGCTGTAGATATATTTATTATCATGCTATCTTTAACTATTACAATATGTTTCATATTCAATAAAGATACGTTCATAAGTTTATAATAAAAGTTTTAATACACCCACAAATAATCGTATAAATTTTATAATTCGATTTCTCTTCTTTTTTTATAACACTATCTCTATATTAAATACCTGTTTAAAAAAGTTATCATGCAAAAAATATCCAAGATTTCTCTTTAAAAAAAAATGTATATATATATATAAATAGAAATAGAAGAAAATAAATCCATTATAAATTCATAACTACTGTTCAGAATATTTATTTATCTGAATGTAGCATTATCAGCCCACACATACTTGTCAAAAAAAAAAAAAATGAAACACTTGTTATACATATTATGTAATATTACATAGAATAACTTGATTCAACAATCAGATTTTATATTATAATTATTAATATTTTATTCCGATTGATACATTTTAAAAACATTGAAATTTTATTTTCTAAAAACGTTTGCAAAAGTTATAAGCACTAACTATTGAGGGCATTACCCTCGATAGACTACTACATAGAGAAAAATTAAGTGCAACCAAAATTGAAATATGTAAGTATTTAGATAAACAATTATGTAAAAAAAATATTCTACTGTGTAAGTAATTTTGAGGTTTGGACAAATGATAAACCTGTTTTCTAAAGTCAACTCTCTTACAAAATTTTATAAAAATCAGTTAATTTAATCGAAAGAAAAACAATTATAACCGTTTTTATTTTTTGTTTGTTTAACCTCCGGGACCACCGTTAGGTATTGCTACAGAGAATGAGATGACTGATTTGTAGCGCGTGTGAAAAAGCCATGCCTGACCAGGATTCGAACCCGGAACCTCCGGATGAAAGAACAGTTAAATAAAATAATCACACAAATAAAAATGACGTATTATACTGCACCTCTGAATAAAATCGTCCAATACGTAATCCAAAGTGACATATTAAAACAGTGGGATCATATAATAGTGCATGAATGTGACTCTGAGTCCAGAAATAATAAATAAAAAATAGGTTTTTATCCCCAGACATCTATACGGTTGAATAAAGGCAAACATTACCAAAAAGTATCTTAATAGCTAAAGGGGCATGAAATTATGTGGAAAATGAACTTAATTTTTTAATAACGCTTTTAGATATGGGAGAAATGGTGTTTCAAATTCAAAGGTAATCGTATAAAATTTAATAAAACGTTATTTATTTAATCTCATGATATGAAGATTTTGTCAGTTATATAGATTGATAAAATAAAAAGAAAAAAAAATAGGTTTATTTTCTACGAAATCTGAATGAAATTAACAAAATACATTACCAAAGTGATATATTTGTTTGTAATTAGTAAAATATGTAACCTTTAAGTCCAAGAACAACCAAAAAGGATAAAAGGGGTTTTTCCTTCCCTTTATGGAAATTTGACTAAAAACAAATAGAACTAGAAATTATCTGAATTATGTAAAAATATTTACCAACCTGTTCAGTACAAGACGTATAAGGGAAAATATAAGACGTACGAGATCTGTACCTTCCTGTCCGGTTGCAAGATTTCAAGCAAAATTAAATGTCATCAATGTAATATAAAATAAACAAAAAATCATCGTGCCAAATTTCATCTAAATCGGTCCATTCAGTCTGAAGATATAAAACAAAAATATGCCAACTTAAATACATACATAGGAGCCAACCGAAATTTATAAATGTTAAAATTATATTTTTCAGTTTTAAAGTCATAAACATGAAGATCTGAAATTATTAGCATACTTTACATTACATAGTCACAAGAATAACTACTTAACTGGCTAAGTAAAAATAAAAATAAATGTAATAAGGAAGCTTTGGTTGTTTTCCAGTAACTCTAAAATTGTAATAATAATATTATTCCGTACTATATTTCTTCTTAGCCCACCAGTCTGGCCTAGTGTTCGACGTCCCAAATCAATTGTTTAACAGATAATTTACGAAGTTGAAGTTCCCTGAGTTTCAAATCCCAGTAAAATTTAGTTGCTTTTATACAGATTTGAATATTATATAGTAGATACCGCTATAATTTGTGGGGTTTTCCCATCCCCTAGGCCCGGACCAGCCGCGGAAGCACACTCGGTCCTAGGAGTACCATTGCCTCTAACATTATGGGCGACCATGCCGGAGCCGGCTATGTCATTCCCGGCATGGGGTACCACACGGTCAGCCGTCTAAGTCCTTTCAATCGCCTGCCGCAAATCAGGGGTCCCCCAAGGGAGGTCCCCTAACCGGGTCTCGGTCTTTATTTTCCTGCCTCAAATCAGAAGTCCCCCCAAACAGGGGACTTCCGATTGGGACTGGATCTTTACGCTTTCCCACTTTCCCTTCCTATTCACCCCAGGAATCCCCGTTCACTCATCGGAAGTGCGACACCTCAGTATCGCACTCCTCATGAACGGGGTTATCCAGCCACATCCTACAATACTCCACTATGTACCATCCTCTTCCTCTTCAACTTCCTCATCGCCTTCCTTTTCAAAATGTTGCCCACCATCCTACCAATTAGGTTCCAGTTTCTAGGGCTATGCAACATTGACTCTACCACATTATCCGGTGTTATGGCACTAACAGTAGCCTTCACTTCCCACCTAGCCTCCTCCAATCTAAAACAGTTTAACACCGTGTGTTCAACCGTATCGCATTGCACCCAATACCTACACTCCGGCGACCTCCTCCTCTTCCTATCACAGAGAAACTTATTAAAGCAGCCATGGCAGTCAAAAATTGCGTCAATTCATAGTTGAATTCACCAAATTTCCTGACTAGCCATGGCTTAATCTGCGGCATTAGCCTCCTCGTCCAGTTACCCACCTGACTCCTGGAGCACCACTGCTGCCACTTATTCATCACTTTCATCACTTTTGCCTGACTCTTCGATTGCCCTTATGCTCTTTCCACTATTTCATCCGCTACAAGATCCCACGGCGGAATTGTTATTTGTGGTTGGGGTTCAATTAACCACACGTCTCAGGAATGGTCGGCCAGAATCTATACAAGGCTACAATTCATTAAAATGTCAAACAAATCATTCTCAACTCTTTGGGTTATGGAGGGATGCTTATTGTTCATTAGTTGAACAGATTGCAACGTACACATTAGGTAAAATAAAGATATTTCTTCTAATATTCTTTAAAATGTTCAACAAAGATTTAATTTTAAAACTACTGAAGAGATAGGTACATAAATATGTAGAAGATATATTGTTCCTTAATTATACCAACAATATTATATTAAGCACCATATTAATTGGCGGGTGATTTTAGCATGTTACAATTGTAAAACTCATAGAAAATCTTTAATTACATTATAATCATCAGTCGTTTTTGGATAAAATTTATATAAGAAAACTTCCCAGCCGTTTTCTCATTTTCTTTATTTGGTGTTAAAAAAAACATGACATGACATGAGCTAAAATTTGTACGGTAAATATCGGCGATAAAAGTGTGATATTCTAATATCACACCGTCTATTATCACTCCGTCGAGTTCTATTAGTTCGATTAAACGATTTTTAAAATTCCGATAATTTTTTTTGCAAAGAAGTGCATTCCGAGGTCAGATGGGGACATTCTGAAATAAATTTAGTATCACTGGAATATCATAAGTGCAACAAGAATTCAATTAACAATTTAAAATTGAATTTTAAATGATTAAAGTATATTTGAAACTATTTTATAATTAACCCAACACGCGAGGAACGGCAGTTCCCTCGATCAATTGTAAACAGTTTCAATTATACGAGTAAATACATGCTGCAATTAATAAAATGCGAATTTTTCTTTTTTTATTCCTTAGTAGGCTTATCAAGTATTGTATTAATACATTTTTTCTTGTCTCACAAATCGTGTATTTACAACTGGTTCCCATTAAGGAATCAAAAATAAATTGCATTATAAAAAGCGATTGAAGAGGGGTTTCCAGCAAACATCGTCAATAAGGTTTATATGTACAAGTAAACTAAATTTTCATAAATGGTTTATATAAACAAACATACTTGCTATAATTGGAATCAAAAAGGTTCAAGAAACCACTATAGTCAAGCGAAAAAACAAATCATAAAAGGATCCACAACAATATTAAACAATAGATACAGATTAACAAAATAGTATAATAACAAGTTCACGGAAAAAATAGAAGGACGCTACGTTCCTTTCTAAAGCTTAGTAAAGAGGTTTATCACATGTCTGATATCGAACCAGTTTAAATGTTACTCAGATATCAGAAGTCCGACAAGTGTTGACGTTTTAGTGGCCGGGTATCTTCACTGTTATCTAGGAGATTAACGTCTAGAAAATTCACATGACTGTCTAATCGCTGTCTGTAACTTAAACCGAACCGTTTGACCTCGTCACGAACATAATTCAATCCAAGATAGTCGTGAATTTCCTCATTCCGAGCGAACTACGGTGTCTCTGCAATGGATTTCGCTAACTTATTTCGAAAGCGTTGAAAAAAGAACGTTACTTTTGCACGTCGTGCCTCATAGTTGTATACCATATCGAAACCGGTTTTAGAATTATTTTGTATATCAAAAGTTAATTGGACAATGACAGGTGCGAGTTCCTACCTAATAACCAATAAAGCCTCTTATACCTGGTGTTAAGTTGCTTCTTTTTCTCTTTCAAGTGGTACTTACACATTGAACGACTATCAAGCTGGAGCCCCATTGAACCTGGTCAGAGTGCGGGATGACTACGCCATCCAGGTGGACTTCAGGATAGTCACCGCTCCTCATTGCAAAGGTAGTATGAATGGACTTACTCGGATTTACTTTTGTCCTCTATTCTCCTAGCCATTCGCCGTTTATCAGGTCTAACAACCACTAATAAATTAAAATTATTACTGTAATTAACAAATTAAAATAAACTGCGTTTAATAAATTTAGATTCAAATAACAACAATTTATAACGTAAATCTTAATTATTAATACGAAATAAAGTTTACTTTAGCTTATATTGGTCAGTGTAACTGGTGTAGAATTTAAAATAATTCATGCTAAAAAAAGAACTGTAATTATTATGAGAAGAAAAATAAGGAAGATTATTTTGTTCTGCAATAAATATATTATTCCCTTAATATAATTAATCTATTTAATAAAATTTTATGAAACAATTAAGCAAAATATAAATTATAAAAGATTACCTAATAAACAACTGTTATTAAATTATTCTTTTTGTTTCTTAGAAATCAATATTACAACGTTATGAGAAATTTATAAACAAGTAAATGAAAAATTTCAGCTACATGATGCACTACAGACATTACGCACTTGACCAGAAGAAATGAGAATATCACTCGTCTTCATAACTTAATTTTCATTCGAACTTTAGAACTCTCGACTTCGAAAATCAACTGATTTTGAGATGATGAGTTTAACTACTACACTAACCTGGCGGGTTAATACTGCTTAGTATAGTATTATAATTCTAGTTTCTCGAAAGAATTTAGACGTTATTAAAAAATTTTTCAAATAAGAATTTTTTTTTTTTTTTTTTGTCTTCTGTCATTTGACTGGTTTGATGCAGCTCTCCAAGATTCCCTATCTAGTGCTAGTCGTTTCATTTCAGTATACCCTCTACATCCTACATCCCTAAAAATTTGTTTTACATATTCCAAACGTGGCCTGCCTACACAATTTTTCCCTTCTACCTGTCCTTCCAAAATTAAAGTGACTATTCCAGGATGCCTTAGTATGTGGCCTATAAGTCTGTCTCTTCTTTTAACTATATTTTTCCAAATGCTTCTTTCTTCATCTATTTGCCGCAATACCTCTTCATTTGTCACTTTATCTACCCATCTGATTTTTAACATTCTCCTATAGCACCACATTTCAAAAGCTTCTAACCTTTTCTTCTCAGATACTCCGATTGTCCAAGTTTCACTTCCATATAAAGCGACACTCCAAACATACACTTTCAAAAATCTTTTCCTGACATTTAAATTAAGTTTTGATGTAAACAACTTATATTTCTTACTGAAGCATTTAGATATATGACATTTAGATTACTGAAGAATTATTTATAGATAAATAACATAAAAATAAAACTCAAAAATTCGAACAAAAATAAATAAATAGATATCGATAATTTTTTATTTGATTTTTCTGTGCGAAAAGCGCTTCGGCGTTATCATCGCCCGAACACGAAGTATGTGTTTTACAACCTAAGTAAAAAAACAATCCACAATTTAAAATTAAAAATATCGCCCAAAAAAACAAAATATGAAACATAAATATAAAAGCAATATAATAAAAAAATTAAAATAAAATGAAAACTTAAAGTAGAAATTTAAAAACAAAATCAAAGCAAACTAAAATATTAAAATAAAGACAAAACAAAAAAACTTAAACTAAATGTTATAACACAATAACATGAAACTAGCACCAAAAAATGAAAAGAAGTATTAAAAAATATGTAAAATATTAGCTCCCCGGAGAAATAAAAACACCTGGTCTAAAACTTTTTTGTTATTACCCAGTTTTTGAGGAAAATTCCTGGGCAATTTAAATTTACGACGCAAGGCCGCATAATGTATGCATTCCACAAGAATGTGGCGCTCAGTCAAGCGGCCGTTGCATCGCATGCATACTGATGCGTTTAATGCTGACATCAGATACCGGTGAGTAGCTCTCGTACGTCCTATCCGTAATCGGACCACTTCCTCACGACGAATTTTCCTGTATAAGGAGTCCCATGGCAACGCAGAACTTAATATGCCGAAGTTTGGTATCTACCGTAGCCGTCTAGTTATCTTGCCACTTTGCGCGAAAAGTGAGTTTCACACAGTTAATAGGGTCGGATGCAGTAACACGGAAAGTGAAAAATGATTGACTACATGCGGCTTTAGCAGCAGAATCTGCACGTTCATTACTCGGAATCCCCACGTAGCCGGATCTAGCATAAACTCACTTGTGCGTTGATTCAACTCGGCGATGTATTGTAGATGTCGGTGACGGTAGGATGCCTGGAATAAATATTTTCTAAGGCTTGGAGAACACTACACGAATCGCTACAAATATCGATAAGAATCCTAATGCAGCTTCATTCTTTAATTTTGAATTTATCAAACTAATTGTTGTTATAAAATTACATCGATCAAGGTTTATCACTGAAATACACCTCGACAATTTTTGAGGTACTTAGAAAAGAAGTAAATACATTCTAATATATTTAATAATTTTTTCCTCCAGTAACAAGTAAGTTGTACATATATTTGTATTTAGGACAGTATAATTTAATCTCTTAATCAAACTTTGGGAATCTGTTCCTGATAATTTCATATATTTTGTTTTACTTTTACAAAAATGGACGATGCATTATATCTTTAATTTTACATATGTAAATTGAGGAAATATTTATTCACAAATTATTACATTCAAACATTAAACGACTTGTAATTTTATAAAAATCATCAGCTATTCCGTAGAAACCGAAACGGTCAGCACGATAAACCATAAATAACTTAGGTTAGCAAGAGACAAGATATCGGTAGAGTACACCGACTACACTAAAAAGTAAATTGTTGCCAACAGATGGAGATTCCAAGTAGCACACAATTGAATCCTATAGTGTCTTCTCTCCCTCCGATTCAAAACTATACCAAACTGTACGAAATCCCGCAAAGGCAATCAGTTGAACAGAAGCCAATAGCTGATTAGATGTAGCGCGTAAAATCTCATTTTTTTTCTTTTCTCCATTTTTATAAGTTTTCACTTTATATATTTATTTACAATTTATGAAATATTTTTATAGTATTTTTATCAGTATTTATATAATTTTATTTATAGCCCTTTCATCCAGAGATATCGGGTTCGAATCCCGGTCAGACACGGCATTTTTCACATACTACAAAATTCATTTATCATTCAACTAGTGATCCATGGTCGAAAAATAAAATATTGTTAAAAAATTTTATCCGTTATAAAAAGTAAAATTTAATTTTTAAGCCTACCCTAATCAGTAATTTGATATAGCTATAATTTCCTATTTCTCATTATATATTCATTTATGATAACACCCAAAGAAATAATTTCTTTTGGTTTCAGCATATTTTTAACTACTCAAAAACGTTTAGAAGGATAAAAAACTTTAGAAACACACAAAAATCATAGACGGAAAGGTAAAATTGGCAAATTCAATATGAGAACTATGAAAGAACCGAGTGTTCGTGTTCTATAAAAAAACAGAAGGTAGTTGTGACGTCAGAGTCACTGGTATTAGTTACACATACAGCCGGCTACCGGAATCCAACACCGACCGCTTCCAGCGTATGCTGTACACCAGTGTCCTCTGGTGTTATTCTTACAGTAAAACCATCGTGCTTTAAATGAAGATGATAAAAAACGAAAAGAATCCTGTTAGAGTTCATCGATTTTTAATGAATTGGATGTTATATCCAATTCATTAAAATCCAATTTATCCAATTATCCAAAATTCCAAGTTATCCAATTTTTTATATAAAAAAAAAATTAAAAGGTAGAAATTTTAGTATAATGCAAAATAACCTAACCGGAATTCAAACTATGGAGCAGCTGGAAAAAATGCTTAGATGCTACCATTACACCAAAGAGATATAACGATAAAATCATTAGTGAAGCCTAACAGTTTCTCATTATGTAAAGGTTAACAATCATTATAATAAAATTTTACTTATTACTTGTAGACACGTATTAAGAGTCTACAACTAAAACTTTTTATCTTATATTATGCCAATGGCTTTACGAGTCCGTAGTAAAACTAGAGATCTTTTACGGTCCACCGGTATTATATTAGAAGAAACTCTGTAAGTCTTCTCTGAAAGAAAAATTCCGAACCATCTACCACTTGGCGTCCCTTTGTATTCTAAAACCTTTAGGAGCAACTTTACAATAATATTACAGATTACTCTTTATTGCCAATGGATTTATGGATGATTGCTAAGTTCAGAGTTTTCTCGTTGAAAGGACGAAAAAAGGCATTAAAAGTATTAGTATAGTCAGCAGGACATTCCACCATTGTTAGCTACGTGATAAATAATTAATATGAACCTCACGGTTTTGTTTATTTACTTTTCGCACAAAAGAGAGTTTCAATTGTTCTTTAATATAAGGCCCTTCCCAGTTATACTACTAAATTCCTAAACACTCTTAGATTATCTTTTTTTATATTTTTCTCCACTTTTATCCAAGTTTTACTAAACTTTGTGGTATTATTTTATTCAAATTTTCTTCTGTTATGATATATCCTAACGTATATGTACCGATTAAGCTTCTATTTACTTTGGTTTATTCATTACTTTTTTCAACCTGTCTACCCATTTAATCTTTTTCAATCTCTTCCTTACCCATAAATCATAATCTTTTAGTCTTTTGTAGTCCTTTTATTTTTAAAGTCCATGTTTTACATCGCAAACAAAATACATAAAACAAAAATAGCACTTTATAAGAGACTTTTTCAGAAGTAAATCATCTCACAGTATAATGGCAGTTTATTTTTTGTATTTACTTTCTTATCTTCTGCTTCTTTCTATAATATATATATATATATATATATATATATATATATATATATATATATAAAGCTTCTTTTATAGATTTATTGCAGTAGTAACAATAGCAGGCAAAAAATTTTATGTCAATCGAGATCAGAAAAATTATGTAACTCTCGTTAATGAGGACTTAGCCCTCGATAAACTACTACTTAGGAGGAAAGTCAAGCGGGACGTTAAAGTATGTATTATGTAAGTAAATAATAAAGGTACGTAAAGAAAATATTCTACCCCTGAGAAAAAACTTTAAGAAATGTTACATTTAGTGACCGTATCTTCTCATCCCTTAACCAATTATAACCAAAATAAAATAATATCAATGATCCATATGCAGAATTTATCATAAGAAAAAAAAGAAAGGATATACAGAAGGGTGTTATTTTTGAAACTGATAATTATATGTGTTTTTAATTTATATTTTAAAAAATAGGATGGAATCAGGTACAAATAGTATTAATAAATAACTGTATTACTAAGTAAACTGAAAAGTCCTAAAAAAATATTTATCATTGGTAGTGAAATTAAAAAGATAAAATGCAAGTACAATGACTTAGAAAACGTTTTGAGTATGTCCACTTTATTATTATTAAAAAAAAATTATCTAAAAGATATGCATAAACAAAAAATTAATTTTTTATTAAAATAAAAAATTGTAGCAAAGAGTTACACAACTTTCCAAAAGCTTAGCTCTCGTCAGACTACTACATATTAAGAAAATTAAGTGCAACATTAAAGTACATAAGTATGCAAGTAAAGAGTTATCTAAATATATAATTCTACTCTTTTGAGTAAATTTTGGGTAAGGGATCTACTGTGACTGTATCTCGCGCCATTGACCAATTCTAATCAAAATTAAACGGAATTAATAATCAACAACCAGAAGTCATCTTAAAAATTTTTCATAAAATCTATTTATCCAGTCTGAAAACATCAAGAAAAATGATATTTGATGAAAAAATAAAAAATTAGGATTATTATCCGGCAACTCTGAATGAATCTTCCCTTATACACAATTAAAATGATATACTAATGTAATAGAATCATCTAATTAGTAGAAGAATATGACTTTGAGTCCAGAAATAACAAAAAGGAAAAATGTTTCTGCATCACTCTTTTTTGGGGTTTGAATAAAACTCAGCACCATCATAAAGTATCTATGAAGAATTAAATTATTATTATTTAAACATGTCACTTTTGAAAAAGTTCTGTGATATGGGAACCTTAAAATCTGTGTTCCCTTGTTCTAAATTTAATGGGATTAATCCCCTATATAAAAAATCACCGTGTCAAATCACAATCAAATCGGTCAGTCAAGTCTGGAAATATTAGGGAAAGAAAAGCCAAGATGTATACTCAAACGTACAACCTTCTGGAATTTTTTAATGCTAAATTGCATTTTTAGAGAGGGTTATGAAAGATCAAGATCTGGAAAAAAACCATAACATGTACAATTTGTTCCGTTTTACTTATACAGTAAAACTAGTAAGTAATATGATTCATTCATATTTATAGGAGTTGATGAAAAGATTTCTTCGCATTCTGTCTGTAGACAGCTTTAGATCACGTACCCTCTGATCATATTAAACATACCTTGCAATAACTGCGTTCTTTTGAAATATGACATTCCACCGAGTATTATTAGAACGTTATGATTATGTATTTATTGTATTTATTTATTTAAAAGTTATTGCCGGTTGAAAATAAGTGAAAATAAAGAGAAAAGATCTATACATTTTGAAATTTTATTTCAAAAAAAGGATAAAATGTGACGTAGGCAACTAAAAAAAATTGTTGTGTTTACAGACATGATACAATAACAGGAAGTGTGGGACAAATGTGTTTCAAGCGTTTTCAATCTGGAAATTTTGATGTCAATGATGCACCTTGCTCTGGTCGGCCAATGGCTGAAAAATTCGATGAAATCGTGGAAAAAATTATCAATTAGTAAACTAAACATCTCAGTTTTAAGCAGTTTGAAGTAGAGTTGTTAAAAAAAAAATGATATTTGGGTACTACATGATTTAACAATGAAAAATTAAATGGATCGAATTTCCATCTGCTCGTTGCAAAAATAAAATGAAATCAAACTATTTTTGAAACGGCTAATTACGGGCTACAAAAAATGGATCGCGTACGTTAATGCATTACACAAAAGGTCATGAAGCTCCGCGTACGGTGACAAAGTCAGGATAGAGACCAAGAAAAGTGATGCTGTGTGTGAGGCGGGATCGGAAAGAGGTGTTCTCTATGAGCTGCTGCCGTCTGATCAAACGATTAATTTATAAGCGCTACTGTCAACAATTAGAAAAATTACACCAAGCAATCGAGATAAAAAGACCGGAATCGAACGTTCGAAAAGGTTCGTCTTCCATCACAACAAATTTATTTAGACCCCTCACTATCTTTCTTTGGTAACGCGTCAAAAATTCAGAGACTTGACAGAAAATTTTTGATTAATCCACTGTATAATCCTAACCTTGCATCATTAAACTACCGGTTGTTTCGATCTCCACAGCTCTCGTTTAGCCGTATAAAGTCGATTTAAAAG
This sequence comes from Lycorma delicatula, assembly GCF_047948215.1. Classification (NCBI taxonomy): domain Eukaryota; kingdom Metazoa; phylum Arthropoda; class Insecta; order Hemiptera; family Fulgoridae; genus Lycorma; species Lycorma delicatula. Next base: position 154,129,409 of record NC_134456.1, on the reverse strand, counting down.
ATGATCGTGAAAATCACTTTTGATAGTTTTTCGTCCAGAAAATACAGAAATTTTACAGTGCTAGGATAATGATTATGTCTTCAAAAATGACAAACGGTAGTCGAACAAAACGACACCTGGTTTAATAAACTTTATTTTAAATATAAAAAAAAACCTTGTTTTACTTCTGCATTAAAAACTGAAGAAACTTTTCCCCAATCCTTTATTATCTGTATTTAAAAAAATAATAATATATTTATGAGAAATCTAGGGGACTTTTGAAAGTTTTTGAGACAAAATCAAACGTTATGTGAGGGTTAAGTAAACTGAAATGATTTTTAGAAGAAAAAATGAAGAAAAAAAAACATAAATACTCGTATACAAATATACTAAAATCATAGTGCTGAAATTGTTAAAATGAACGCCTGCATTTATTTTGCAAAAGAATTATAATTTTTTTTATAGAAATGTTAAGTATTTTAAGATTACAGGTGATAAGACACTCAAATACATAAATTCATGTCTTTATTTTCTATGTATAGATTTAATTACATTGATAAATATAATATCATGATAATATAATATAAATATAATATTATGATTAATTAATCATAATTAATTCAAGTACGCTACTTATATTTTTTTAAACTAATTCATACGAGTACAATGAAATTTATTTAAATAAAAAATAATAACAATAAAGAAAAATATTAATTGTAAGTAATCATAGCTCTACACTATTATAATATAATGGTGTAAACTTTTAGAAGAGTATTATCTTTAATGTAGTTTATAATATATTTATGACAACCGTGATGGCCTTGAAATTCTATTTAGGTATATTCGTTGTTCTCACAATACATGTAACATACCTAATTGAAAAATTGTTTTCTAATTTCCCACAGTCATCAATTATTGTATATAAGATTCAAAGAAGGTAGTAATTTTAACACAAAACTATATAATAATTTTTAGGCGCGCCAGTCTGTGGTACAGAATGAGAAATGTTAAGGACACCATGATGTAAAATACAACCATATTTCTTTAAAAAATAAAATAAAATAAATTTACATTTTGTAAATGAGTATTTCATTTTAACGCCTTCAGTATCTATTTTAAATTTAATTATACAGTGATTGATCTATGTCCTTAAAACGTAAAAAAAGATTTTAAAAATGAAATATGAAAAATTAAAAATCGTTTATAAACGTACAAATGTTGAATAAAAAAAAAAAAAAAACGCAAATGAGAGATATACTTGTAAAAGATTGCTTTTAGTTAATTGTTAATTTGCAGTGCTTGAAGCATTATTTTTGGTAGGCTATAGTACAATATTCTTAAAATAATAAAGTAACTAATTACCATATCTTAATACATAAAACGAAATAAATTTATAAATTATATCCGAGTAATAAATCTATATTAATATCAAATTATTAACACTTTTTCAAAAAGAAAAAAACAAGCACCAATTGTCCAAAAGAATAAATAAATAAATAAACAATAATTTTAAGTAAATAAGGTAATATTTATTTTTAATGGCCTCTGAAAGCTTAAACAAATTCAAATTTTATAAATACCCTGATTTAAATCAATTAATAAATAATACATTTTTATTCTCATATGATATTTCACGTCAAGAACGGATAGGTGCTGTTCCACGAATAAAAAAAGATATTACTTCATCATTTGCCTAGCTGGATCAAGGAAACTCGTGGTAAAACTTAATAACACCTCCATCATAAAATCACAATTAATTATAAAATAAATAATTATATACGATTAAAGTCCATTTATGGTAAATACATGAAAACATAAAATATAAAAAAGCTACTACAATTAAAAAGGCTTTAATGAAAATTATTTCAGCATATATTTATATACAATTGAACAGTATGTACAAAGTAAAGGTTTTAATTTGTTTTAATTAATATTTAAAAATTCATCCGCAGAGAAATAGTATTTTTGTAAAAGAGAATCATTAAAATGTATTTTAAGTGAACTGATAGAAAGAATTTTTAATCGGTTCGGTAATTTATCAAAAATCCCAACAAAAATATATATTTTTTGCTCAATAACAATTATAATTACAATCGGCTCTGCTGCGGAGCCATAAGTAAGTTTCCTGACAAAAGCACGTGATAAGAAGGTCCTTAAGGAACCCCCAAAATAAATAATACACAAAATACAGTTGTAAGCAAACTTAAAGTTAAATATGAAATTTCAAGCTCAGTCATAAATCACAAACCACACCACCATATAGTTCAAAAAACAATCATTAATAACAAAAAAAAAAAAGAGAAGTAACAAGAAATTAGATTCGACAATTAGTCGTATTACTCGACTAAACTTGTCGGTGTTAGATTCTAAACTATTACGCAGACATCTTTTGGGCAACATGAATGCTTTATAAGCAAGCGCGATCGGCGATCCCGTACCGCTATGTCAGACTGATGCGGTCATATCTGCTAGACCGACATTTTGTCGTGCGCGTAGGGGAAACGATTTCCTCTACCAGAGAAATAGCCGCTGGGGTTCCCCAAGGAGCAGTACGTTCCCCGTTCTTGTACACTTTGTACGTGAACGATATGCCGCTGTCGGAAGGGGTCAAAACGGCCCTTTACGCAGACGACACGGCATATTTCTACGAATCCGCAAATGTGGATTACGCGGTCCGGAGGCTCCAAAGGCAGCTGGACTTAGTGGAACCGTGGCTCGACATGTGGAGAATCAGGGTCAACGGTGAAAATCGGTGGCCGTGATGTTCACATGCAAGACACGAAAACCGACCAGAGAGCTGGAAATCTCAGGGGAGAAAATCCCTTTTGAGAAAACAGTTACACGAACAATCTATTGGCGTAACAAAACGCCACTCTCCGATCTGATGCGAGATTTCAATCCGTGTCCGAGGTGGGGGTGGCGCAGGCGCGCAGACTGTTCGGGAGAGCGGCTGTGTCCGAACACAGTCATCTTCGGGACATCTGCCGAGAGGACCCAACTCCGACAGTTGTAAGGAAGCGGCCTCACGCCGTACTGGACGAACCACCGTGATGGTGCGGTGCGGTAGCCGAAAATCGACAAACCAGGCTTAGGGGCCTCCATATCGCATGAGCCATAAACGGAATAGTGCGTCAGACGCGTTTCCGGGGTCGCGAGTGAAAAGTTTTCGCGAGTTATATAGTTTGAAGACGTCAAACACGGTAAGTCGCGCATAAAACAAAAACGCGGTCTAAATTTAAAAAAAAAACTTACAGTAAGACAAAATATCCCAGCAATTGCGACTCCTCCGGAAAAGGGGACGCATTGCTCCCTCCTTATAGCTAGTGCCCCGTTGTGGCGTATTCCTGCTAGCCTATTAAAGAGTTAGCACCGAAAGGACTTCAGTGGACGGTCTGAAGGGGAATTACGTCGGGAGGACAGGCTTTATAAGCCTAGCCTTCCGCGGTCGGCCCATGAAATGGGTTCGATAACGCTGGTTTAACAACGGATTGGAATGCAATTAAATCCGTCTTAAATTCACTAAAATAATAATAGACAAAACTTGAAAAATTAGATCCGAGATTAAAAAATAACCCTTTTAAAAACAAGCCCGATTAGAATGATCCAGCAGCAAGGGACTCTGTCCAGGTTCTGCGATAAAGTAGGGAGTAATAGACTCCTGCCAACTTTGCATTCCATTCCATTCCATTCCGCAACATGAAGTTGTCAAAAAAATTATCTTATAATACAGACAGGAATATATGTTAACAAAATAATAAATATTAATAATGATAAGTTTAGGGTTTTATTAAGGAGCTTCAAAACAAAACTATATGATTTTGTTACAAACAAAATCGGTTTGATCATCCAGTGAGAATTTATCATCTAATAAAACAACCATAAATTTCACCTTACAGTCAAAAGTACGAATAGGAATTTTATCAAAGCGATCAGCAGTGTTACGGCTACCTGACGTAATACGGTTTTACCTCATTTAATATTTGACGGTTACGTTCCATCCAACGGATAATTTTTTGAAAGCTATTATAGAATTTTCCAGTTGTTTTAAATTAATTATATTTAGATGTTGATTTAAGATTCTGAAAATTGATCATCAACAAACAATAAGAAAAGCAAGGGACCTAGAACACTTCTTGTGACACTCTAGTGTCACAAGAGTTCTAAATCTTGATGGATCTAAATTTTTACATAGTATTATTAAAATATGAAATTTCTACAGGTATTTACGGTCGGAAAGGAATTTAACCAATGAAATACCTATGATATAATAATTACTAAGTTTTTCGTCAGAAATGGGAAAATAAATTCAATGCTTTACTGAGATTACAAACAATTTAAAATGGAATCTTTTTGTTAAAGTAATTTAAAATATTTTATAAAACTTAAGAATGGCTGCGTCAGTAGGAATTTTTTCTTTAAACAAAACTAAAAGTTTGTCAATACGTTACGATTTTCAAGAAATGTTAAAAGTTAATTTTTAACATATTTAGAAAATATTGGAAATTAAAAACTGATCTCTATTTTTACAAATTATTTACCAAACCTTTCTTACGGAGGGAATTAACCAGGGAAATCTTACGGCAGCTGCAAAATGCTCCGTTCTTGAAAGATTTAAATAAATTTGTAAGACGGACAAATTTAATAATTGCATCTGACTTCTTTTAAAATCTTGACAGTATTCATCAGTACTCATTGAATGTTTACTTTTTATAATTTAAAATACAAAATAGTGCATTAAAATTAATTGCTATAATTCAGTTTTTTTAACAAAATTAAATATCTATTATCTGTTCCGTTGAACAATGAATAGGTATGGTAAATGTTTGTAACCGATTTGAAGGAGAGAAAACTCAAACGCAATTAACTGATTTATACTCGTTTTTATTCTGGTTAACACTACAAAACAGCTGCCGATGAATGATAACGAATTTTTGGGGAAATATAGTTTGACCAAGGGTCGAACTCTCCCGATGAAAGGCTAGCATTCTACCATGCGGAGATACGCTAGTAATAATTAATGAGTCAAAATAAAATTATTTTTTATACAATCTGAATTAACCGTTACTAATTCAGTTCGGTCAAACTACTAAAACACAATAATAAGAAATTTAATTATTTTCATAAAACTTTTATTAATTTTGCTGTTATAAATCACACATATAGTATAGTATTTAATATAAGATTAATTTTTAGTATACAATAATCTTTCTTTCGTGGCTAAAACCTAATTAAATACATCTGCTGTTAAAATGTACCGTATTTGTAACGGAGTGACAGGCAGAATTAACTGATGTAATGTGTTAGCAAAGTACGATAAGAAACTTGGAAAACGATTTCACCATTCTAATTTCAAACTAAATTAAACGATCATTTAAGTTATTTTTAGATCGAATAGAAGTCGTTCAGAATGGAATTGTGAAGACGATCTAAGCTTAAAGAATGAGGTTACTTTCAGCAACGGTGAGGGAGGTTCCGGCGTACCGTACTTTTATTCCCAGGCGATCGTAAATACGAGCGGATCACGTGCGGTTGTGACACGGCGTTTAGAAATCTGAACCGTTTGGAGCACGACGAGCTCCAAACACGGCTGCACGCAAGTGTCATTGCGCACGCGAACAGATCTATCCTCGACTCCACACATCTTACAGTTCTCTTTATTAGTTTGTTACGTGTAAGAACTAACTAACATACATGTGGCATGTCCGCCTCTCATTTCATTCAATTCGATACTCTGTTCGTTGTGATAACATTCATAAAGAACAGGTCCGCTAGCCTATTACTATCACCTGTCTGTCACAGCCTTGCCTCAAGGTTGCACGCAATCATCATCCAGTTAACTTATATAGAAATACCTCACTAATAGCCAGTAAAGTAAAGAGTTATTGCCGTTTTCTTTTCAGCTCACGTTTTCAATACCTTACGAACTTCAAATATTTTACTTTAAACTATTTACTGCAACGAATTCATAAGTTAAAAATTATTAAATAACCAGCGGCATGCTCGCTCATAAACTAATACAAATTAAGCCTTCACGTTCAAAGACTGAGATAAAAACACTTATATACTTCACAACACTTTACTTTTCCCTTATTCTTTCGGATCATAAAGTTGTTAATATATACAGTTAATATATAATAGAAGAAAATAAAACATAAGGTCAACTTATTTTTTACAAAAGTCTTTCATAAATACCTGTTTAACTAGAACTGAAACTACTTACAGTTCTCTGAAAAGTAAACTTCACTCGTTTTATATCGACTGGAAAAGATTGTGCTGTTTAATGGTCACGTTATTATAAGATAAATTACAAGTATAAATACATAAATTATAAGATAAGAAATTGATATGACACATGTCTATTTTAATTATTTAAATATTCAACCTATTAAATATATAGATAATATATATTCTAATATTTTTATATTAGATTATTATAAATAAAAATCTAATATAAAAATAATTTATTATACAAAAGGCAGTATATCGTTTATTTTTCAGCAGTATTTTGTTTATCAGCAGTATATATTATGCTTCAAAAATTATTTTGAACGGAACACACAAAATTTAGGTTTTTTACTTTCTTGTACAAAGTAAAGGATGTATTGTGATTGCGAAAAATTTCGGTTTTCAGATTTCAATGGAAATATCCATTTTGACCTTGACTAGTTCGGTGTGAAGTCTGTGCGTACGTATGTATTTATGTACCGAATGTATCTAACATAACTCAAAAACAATTAGTCGTAGGATTCTGAAATTTTGTATTTACAACTATTGTAACATCTAGTTGCGCACATCAGCTTATGATTGCAATCGAAAGAACCAAAAGTGTCCAAAAAAGCTCCAAATCAAAAAAAAAATTGGAATTTGGACTTTTTCTTAACGGCAGCAATAAGCTCTCGTTGAGAGCTTTTCAACGATAATCATATCAAAAATTGCAATTATTTTCAATGGTTCCAGAGTTACAGCCAAATTAAATTACAATTAATGAAATATTTGGTTCTTAGGGGAAGGAACATCGGTTCGAATGAGACTTCATCTCCTTTAATTTTTTTAACGGTTTTTTTTTAATTTGAATATATTGATTTATTAATAACTATTAACCTCTCATTATAAAAAAAAATTACCATGAATCATACTTCAATAATAACAAAAAAAATATGAAAAAATATAAAAGGTATTCAATGAAATAAAATTTTATGTACTTTCAATTTTTAAAAAAAGTGCAAATGCAATTTAATAGGCGTACAAGAAAGTCATGTGTTGTCAACGTCAGATTTTTTTTTTAATTAGTATTATTTAAAAATTCATTGACAACGTAAATATTGTTTCCGTAAATAAATTTTTAATTTTATTTTAAATAAATTGGTGGAAAGTTAACAAATGGTAATAGAAGCGTAATAAAGCCAGTTCTCGTAAACCGAAGTGTTACGTTGAACTATACGAAAAGAGTTCCGTTGTTCAAAATTTTTTTTTTACCCTCCGGGACTACCGATAGGTATTGCTTTAGTGGATGAGATGAATGACAATTTTTGTAAAAATATGTCATTCATGAATGTGAAAATGCTATGCCTGACCGGAATTCGAACCTGCGACCTCCGGGTTCGAATCCCGTTATTTGATTTGGATAGAGGTGACTATTGTTTTTTTTGTTATTTTTTTTAAGAATAAATGACCATTCTTTTTAACAAAGGTTGATCATTCATAATTACAAATACAAGTAAAATTTTCAATTTTCAATTTTCGAAATATCGGTCTATACGAATCGGACTTACGAGCATTAGATTGCATCTTATAATCCATTTTTGTATCTTAGAAACTCATTACAACTTTATAGTTGTCACCCCGAGAAATGACTTGATACTTTAAATGGAAATATATTTAATATAATAAATATTTAATAATACCGGCAAGCTCAATGTTTTATTAAGGAACTTCAAAACAAAAGAGTACGGTTTTATTTTGTTATAAACTAAATCAATTCAATCATCCTAAGAGAACTTATGTAACAAAACACTCAGAAATTTCGCTTTACATGCAACAGAAATACAATCAATATCATTTTTGTCAATTCTATCCACATTGTCAGTAATTTTACTTGTTTATGATAAGCACAATGCAAAGTTTTATTCATATTTAAAGTTAGATGGTTGCAATACATTCAATGAATAACTTTCTGAACCACGATAGTTGAATTTTCAGTTCCTTTTAAATAATTATCTTCGAATATAAATACAGTTGTATAGTTTTTGAACGGGGTTACAATGAATGACAAGATTTTAAGACAGATATTTAATAAACAATAAGAAGAGACCGAGAACACTTTCCTGAGTCACTTTGCGTTCTACATCTACAACTGAGGACTTAAATTTTATATGCGCATTCTTATTGAAAAATGAAATTTCATCTATATTTTCAAGGCTTATCACTTCAACCAATTATAAACATCTCTTTGTTACTACAACTACTACGTAGTTTAAATATTTAATAGTGTATTAAGAAAAGTACAGTGCTGTAAAATAGAAGATTAAATAGCAGACACAAACGTTACTTTTAAATATCGACTATAAAGGTAAGAGTAAAACATTTAATGCAAAACGGCTGAGGAATGGACATCAAAAAATAGCTGACGTCAGGAGTGGTGGGAAGAGAACGCATACAATATTTCTAGAATTTCATAAAAATCGGAACACATGTTTGACAATAACTGCTTCACAAACACACAAACAGATGAAGTATCAAAAGGCCAAGTTCACTAGAAAATCATATTTTATACCTAGCTAACGTAAATTATTTACAAGAATTTGTTGTTTTACTTGAAATTTTCTTTGTAATTATACATGTAAAGGATCTTAGGTAGAAAAGGCACACTAATTATTTAATTTTCTCGGAAAGTAATGACGATCATTATACTGCCAACACAAGGTGTCACTTACGCGGCCGAATATTTTATTCTGTTTGGAAAACCAATGTAAACAAACCAAGTAAAGCTATATTTGGGTTAGTAAAAATGTATGGAAAACCAATTTACTCCTCGCTTTTTCTAATAAGTTTGGCATCAGTTATGCTTTGCTTTGAAGCGTTTTAATTCAAGCTTTTGAAACATGCTTTTATTTATTATACTTACGTATATTTCCGTACTTTGACATATCCTCTTGCTTAAATTTACGAATATGTAAAAAAAAAGTCACTAATTCTTTAAAAAATAATATCTACTTTTATTAAACTAGACAACACAACAGTTTATATGTAATTCAATTCAATGCTACGATTTATGAGAAACAGCCCTTATGCTTCCGTTGCAGTTTTTAATAAATTATCAAACAATTTTTTAAAAAATTTTCTGACCCGTTTATTTAAAATATAATTAAAAGTTCAATTTTACAGAAATAATATTACTCTATCGATGAATTTTACTTTTTCGTCCAGATAGAGCCATAGCTCAAGAAAGGAAAGTAATCGATCCAATTTGGTCATACCCGGTTTTCATCGGATCTTGACGTTTTGACACCTAAGAAACCCAAAAAAACCTAATGGAAATTATCCGGATGTCAATGTTTATATGTAAATGTGTGTGTTTGGCGTTGGCCTCTATATCACCTTTTATCTCCAGACCTGCTGGACCGATTTTGAACAAAACTTGGTATTTCTTTATACGGAGCATTGATGCCATTTAATTTTCAAGTTAAAAGGTCATGGGGGTGAGGCAGTACAGCAAAGTGACCTCGGTATCTCGAGATTTCCCCTAAGTAAGGTATTTTTCTTATTTTAATATTTTTCTTAGGCACTTTTGTTAATTAAAAAATAACAATATTTGCAAAAAACATTTTTTGAAAAATTGCACCCCCACCCAAACATATGCTTCAAACTAGTAGCTAAGTGGGCATTCTACTCAATACTACCCCCTGTCACCACAAGGAGCGCTAGTGTCGTAGTCAACCATCTTTGAATTACCCTTTATTGCTGTGAGAAATTCCTGTTTCTCTTGTTCTATTGGATTGAAGTTTGAAATTCTACATGGTTGTCAGCCATATTACTCTTTACTCTTTAAATATTAATTATTTATTTGATTTTATTTAATTAATATTTGAAAGGTTAGTATGTATTTATATTAAAAAAAATTAATATGAATTCTAAACGCATTTATTTTTGTGATACTGTTTTACCAGAAGCTTTATAACGTTTCCCTTGACTATTCAAGTAAATTGTTTTGGTGGTTCCTTATTTTATTCATCCATTGTACATTTTATTTATAATTAACAAAATAATATAAATGGAAATTAACTATATGGGGTAATTTTATTTAAGTCGTGTGAAATTCTTTAAAGAATAACTCAAAGTAGCTATTATCTTGTACTTTTCATTTATAATTATAATAAAGATATAATTTGATACAGGTCGACTGTAATGCGTAATATTTTTTTTGTATACGTTGCAAACTGTAAAGCCTGTGAACAATAAGCAACCCTGTGCCCCAATGAAACTAGGATGATATGTATTACATGTAAATGAGCTGTAGTACATTCAGACCGACCATTCCTGAGATTTGTGGTTAATAAATCACCCACCAAAGTACATCTGTATCCCTTAACTAGATTTACATCCACATAAAAATAACATACCTGTAATAGGAACCTCAGGACCTTCGACTTGAAAAATGATCTATTCAGCAGCTGATTTGCGACGAGAAAAATGGAAGTTTGAGTGCCCTATTGTAAGCATTATATTTATTAGAAAAGAGCCCTTTCTGCACCAAAATGTGTATTTAGTATATGGAGAGTAAGTCAACTTCGGTTAAAAATGGACATGTGCTCTTTTGCATATTTTCGTGACATTTATAATATCTCTTTATTACAATAAAGTCTCATATATAGTCTCATATAATAATGTTAATGTACAACGTATATATTAATTCAAATTATTTGTGAATTAGATAGAAATTTAAATTAAAATTCCGTCGTTTTGTTATGTTGCATAGATTTATTAAATCGCTAACATTAATAAAATTCTTAATTTGGTTTTAATAGGATAAAATTAAAATAATTAATGATGGATATTTTTAATGTTGTTAATAAAATATTATTAGATAAAACAAATGAATTCCAAGATACAACAGAATGTTTAAATTAAACTTGCCAAGGATTATATTTTCGTTAACCGTTAGTAGCACCACTGCTATACGTATCGCAACCATAGTCTCGTACTGTTACTTACAAGAGACGTGAAGACTACAGAGCGTTAAGAAATAACGTTTAGCCGGACAGAGATATACAGCTCGCTGACCCTGCTCCCCTCTATTTCATTCGACCCTTCGCCCCACACTCCCGTGATTGTATTCAAATTACATGCCCCTTCGATAAATCCAGCCGCCGACTGCGGTCGCTTCTGGTCCCGAATTTTAGGATGACATAGAGCAAATACGATTTACCGGAATTTCAACTCGTCACCGAAGACCAGTTTCGCAAAACAGGCCGATGTTTTAAATACAATGTAAGTGATAAGTATTAATTTAGCAATAAACATGCTCCCTTCTAGCAGCTGGAGACACACACTGTGTGTGGGATCTATTGTCTTATTTATTTATTACTTGCATTATTAGCCTGTATCCATTTAACATAGGTCAGCCGCATAGTGTTTATTTTAAAGGAATATAGCTTTGATAACTGTACAAATTGTTGTTATTCACTGCTTGATTTTTGTTGTTTATTTATTTTTTATTTTTTATGAAGCAAGTTACTATAATTTATCACATTTTCTTTGGATAAGTGAACTAGAATATTTTTTAATACACAAATATTATTTACCCACTAATCAGTATTGTAATTCGTTAACATAAATATTGTAAATACAAAAATTCCATAGATTTTAAATATATAAAAAAAAAAACATTTTGTTATAATAAATATTACTCGTTCTTAAAAATAAGATATTTCATATGAAAACATTTTTGTTACAAATTAAAAAAAAAATACAATTTAAGTTCAATTATTAAAAACTATATTTCTACAGAATAATTTCGTAAAATATTCTATAAAAGAAGCAGCACCAACTAATCGTAATCTAGTTATAGTAAATAAACCACAAATATACCTGTGACGAACAGAAGAATAAGCAACCAAAATCGTAAAATCTATTTACAATTTAATAACAATCCTAATTTTAACAATACTCTGAGTAACAAATTTTTCAAGAACATTAGACACCACTAAAAAAACCTATGTTTAAGCAAATACGAAAATTAAATCCAGAGAATAAAACTAGCAGATTACGTTTGAATATTGGCATAAATTCCATCTTTATTTGCTCGGTAACTTGATGCCTTTCTTGATGATTTAACTATAATCATCCAAAGTAACAATACCAAGCAGTTTATTTTTTGGTTTATTTTTTAAAAAGTTGGGTTTTTTGGTCCTTCATTTATTTTTAATAAATTACTGAATGAAGCATTAAAAAAATATTCTCAAACATTTATTTCAAATATAATTAAAAGATTTTTTTTACAGAAACAGTATTAGTTTGTTGATGAACTTTTAAATAATATTAATTTTTTAAAAATGCTGAATTTTTTGGGTCTTTGTTCAATGAATGTGTAAGTAAATATGTGCTCAAATAACGTTCAATAATTATGAATTATTTCGAAGTTATTTTTTTTATGTTAGTATCTTCAAGAATTTTTGTCTTACATCATTTCATGTGTTCATATTTTAAACAACTGATATGAATTTAAACTTACTTTTTTATGAGTTGACCAAAAACGTATTCAATTGAACGTTTTTCGAGAGTGTTTAGACTTATTTAAAAGCGATTCTGCTGAGTTTCACTGAAATTTTATAAAAGTAGATGAAATATGGATTCACCGTTACACGCCAGAGACAAATAGAAGTCCAAAATTTTTAATATAAATTTTTAATTTATTAAACATTCTTTAATTGACCGTATGTCAATTAAAGAAGTTACCTCATGATTTTCTGATAGGAATACATCGATTTAATGTATCCTCCTTCCTTTTTTTTCTTATGCTATACTTAGCTAAAAATCATTGTCACTTATTTAATAAAATACCTATGTTATATTTACTTCCTTATAAATGAAAGACAAAATTTTAATTCAATAGATTATTACTTGAACAAATAAATGAAGAAATTTTATTGGGAATAGCAAATGAAATAAAATTATTATTATTATAAAGATTATTATTATTACTATTATTATACACAATCTGTACAACAATTTGTAGGATATAAGCTTTAAAAATAATTTTAAAAAATCGGAAAAAAAATTATTTCCATTTAAACTTTGACCTTCTAAACCGATACAACGTTTAAATCTGTTATAAAATATCGTTAAAAGGCATATATAAATCTTTTTTTAAACATATTGAGTTGAACAGATAGCTATTATTGAGATCAGAATAATAGGTAAATTAGGAATAAAAAATAAAAATAAAATAAAATTTTGTGATTATCCTCTACTGAATGAATTTTTGAAATTCAAAGTTCAATTATTTACTTTTAAAAATAAATAAATAATTATGATTCCTCAGTGGCTGAATACACTTCTCTAAAAATAATACTTTTTATTAAACATCCACAAAAAAATATGAAAGAAATTTAATAAGAATGCAAAATTAAAAGGAAATGAGTATTTAACTATGTTGTAAAACTAGGAAGTAACAGTGTAATGTGCTTTGTTTATCGCCAGGGAATGGGAAAAAAAACACCCGATAACATTTTCTTATCTACTATTCAGAAAACTTTGTTTCCAATAAAGATAAATAAATCATCTTATTCTAGATAATTGTAGTGAGTAGAATATGAACTATAAAATTTTCAGGATGGTGGAATTTTGGCGGTTTGAAAAATCACAATTTTTTTTCTTTTTTCTGGGACATTCATTTCTTCTGTGTGATCGAGATTTTTCCCTTACAAAATCAAAACTGAAAAGAACTGAAAGGTTTGATTCTCTTAATGTAAATAATAGCGTAATTTATAATGCTCCTAAAAAAAAAAATTTCATTAATCCTCATAACCTCAGACCTAGTAAAAGATTTTTAGAAATGATGCCCACATTATAAAAAGCTGAAAAAAAATTGTAATACTTTCTTGGCTTTGGTTATTTACTTTTATATAATGGAAACATAATTATACATGAATATAAATAAAAAAATTGATAAACATTCAAAAATATTTTTTTAAACTTTGATCAGCTATTCCATTCCCAATATTGGCCCCAAAATATTTTTTCAGGTATTTACACTACTGCTTTACCTTCCTATTCTCTGTTTAGCCTCCGGAACCACCCATAAGGCATTACTTCAGAGGATGAAGGAGGATAAGAATATGTATGAGTGTAAATGAAGTGTAGTCTTGTACAGTCTCGGCGAGTTCACCACTTGACCAAACGTGACTTACTACTACTATACCCAGGAAGATATAACAAACGATTCTGTTAAAAAATATACAATAATTAAAAAGATAGCTTTTTTTTAGTTAAGAGGAAGGCTTTTTTTTAGGTAAGAGGAAATTTGAGCATTTTTTTTAAAATGGTAAGATCAGCATGCACGCATTTACGGAGATTAGTATAAAGTGGAGTTAGATTTACAAACTTTTAAGAAAATTGACACCAAATAACTATCTATTCCGTCCCCTGAAGATATTGACCCAAAATTTTAACAAAAATTGCCCCGTCTACCCGATTTTCTGTACATAATTTCATCAAAATCGGTTTATCCAGCCAAAACTTATTAATCTTCAAACACGCCAATACACGTACATACATACGTATGTAAGTACGTACGAATATTATCCCCATTTTTTTGGGTCCCTGGTTTCTGAAATGCAAAACAATCCATATTCCATTTTTTGACTGATTACCAACCAAACTTTCCTTTGTGTAACTTAGCTCTATAGTTATGATACCAGGGAACTAATATATATATTAAAAGGAAAAATAAGAATCTTAGCGAGGCGATTATAATACAACAGTATAATCTTTAATTACTATTATTTTGAGTACTAAAAAAAATTTCATCTGGCAGTAGGAACATACTATATAGATGGTATTGAAACGAACAAATTTAAATAGAAAAATTTAAAGTTACTGAATTATCAGTTTATCAATTGAATTAAAATATAAAGAAAAAATTCCAGTAAGAGAAAAGAAAATTAAAAATGTTAAATATGTGATACATTCATCCATCCAAAAACCCTTTCGGGATGTTTATAAATGATTAGTTGAAACCGCATACAGATCAGAATAAAGAATAAGAAATCAATCACAAATATAATTGTTATCGATTTTGTTAATACAATTTATTAATTTGCATAATTTGTTACTGAAAGTAACAAAGAAAGTAATTTATTACTTTCTTAAACTGTTTGTAGTTATTGATTAAAACACCAACGATTTAATTTTTTTTTTTGTTTTAAACTTCACTAAAATTAATGTTTTATGTATGTATTTTTTTATTACTTATCTTAATAACAATTAATATTGCTATATTTTTGTCTATTATTTTACAAAAAAGAAAACCGTTAATTAATTTGCAGAGAATCATTTTAGAACATTAACTGAAAAAAATGACATATTTCCAATAAACAGAAAACTTCTAGTTGTTAACAATATTAGATAATTTTAAGTTGTTCATATACCCGATTCATTTACAGTAGTGCTAATTACTTCTATGATTTTTTTCAGGTATTTAATTCGTACAGACAATTAATAAAACAGGTTTTTGTTTCTCCCGAAAATAACATTGTTGGAACATATGTAATTAGTGAGTCATTAACGCTTTCGTACCGAGCACTACTTCATCAGATGAATATATTAATAATTATAACATATTTAAAACTATAGTAACTTTAATATGAAGAAAAAAAATTTACTGCTATCCGGTTTCTTACCTGGAACCACTTTCTCTTTTACTTGTCGATTTCCAAACAGATTGGTTCTAACCAGGTGTATTTAGTGCAATTTTTCCAATGGCTAGTCATACTGAGGATCACTACACTACGATAACATATAAGCTTTCCTTTCTTAAATTAAATAAAATTAGCTTGATGGGTTGTTTTAACGAAAACTTTGCGATCTAAAATTTCCCAACCATTTTATTTAGTCAAGTGAAAATAAAGACTAATCAAATAAATATATAAATTTCTTCCTACTTAAGTTTTAGCTTAAGTTTTAAATAGATTTTTTAATTAACTACGAGGGATAGCTAAAATTTGTTGATGATTTACTGATCACTATTGTGGAGTTTTCATAGATTAATCTATATCAATAAATTTTATGTAAATATTTAAAATCTCAAATTATTGAAACAATTAAAAGACAATCATCTTTCTCTTTCTATCTTTAGTCAAACAATATGGAAAAACTGGCAAAGAATTGCTTAACTATTCCAGCAAAGACAGTCACAAATGACTAAGCCCTGGACAGGTTATTACTAAGGAGAAAATTTAAATGGCGCTAAAAGTATGCAAGTATGGAAGTAAAATGTTATGACAAAAATTATTCTACTCTTTTTGTAAAGTTTGAGATGCAGAATCCAAACAACCGTATATCCCCATCCCCTTTAACCAAGATTAAATGGTATCAACATCAACATCAACATATTCAGAAATCACGGCACAAAATTTAAAAAAAAAAATGAAATAAGTTAATATAGTTTTTTTCCTTATTTTAATCTTGCCTCCTGGAACCGGATCAGCAATTAAGCAGTAACACATCCCGCAATTAAGCATTCCGGGAGGTGCCTTTGTCTCTAATCACCACATGAGGGAAACGCCAGGTCCAGCTATGCCGATCCCAGCCTCCACTATCCAGAAATCGAAACTCGGTCCTTTGTGCTTCGCTTCTAATGGGGACACCCTGAAAGGGGCGGCCCCGCCTGAATTCAGTCTTTTAGCTCAGGGGCTCTAGAGTCCCCGCACTTCATCACCACCGCCCAACCGTGCAAGCACGGACGAACAGCAGCTCCGTACGGAGCTGTCTCTCATCCCCTCGCTTCCCGATCTTTCATTTGAAGTATTCCCGACACAAAATCCGCCAAAGTGTCGAAGTCCACCGGACTGCGTAACATCGTTCCAACGATGGTCCCTACCCCGAGATGTCCAGTTACGGCAGCACAGCGTGGCGTTCCCCGTACCATCGTGGAAACTGGAATATCACGTTTTTCGGCGTGTTTAAGCCTCAACAGTAGGGGTAGAAGGGGTCTTCAGCTCTTCTTCGTCCACACAGGTATGAACGAAAGACCCCATGGCCGGTCAGGAATTGCGTAACCAGAATCCCAGTCCGCCAAATTTCCTCCCGGTTCACGGCTCAATATGCGCGATCAAACTATGCGCCCATCTCCCTTTCGTAGACGCATCCCAACTAGCTTGTTAATATAGTTTGAAGTTATCAAACAAAACGATTAATGTCGTAAAAATGCAAAAAACATTTGGTTTATTATCCATCCCCTTACCCTATCCATCCAATTATCCATCCTATCCCCTTATATTACCCATCCAATTACATAACCAAATCGAATACTAATGTAATGGAGTCATACAATTAGTACGAGAATGTGACTTGAGTCCAGGAACGACAAATAGTAAAAAGGGTTTTTGCCTCCACCCACTTATGAGGTTACGAAATAAATCAAACCATCAGAAAGTGTCTAAGCTATCTAAGGGACATTAAATTGTATTAAAAAATATTGAAATACTTTGAGTAAAATTTTTATATAATGGGACTTAAACTTTACTACTGCATTATCAAATTCAGTTGTAAATATTTAACTTAATTTTATAATTCTGAATAATTGAGATTTAATAAAAAACATTTTTTGGTTGTACTTAGATTACAACAAAAAATTTTAAATCTAAGATGCGGGACCGATGAGCACTGTATCTCTTTAATTCCTTCATCAATTCTGACCAAGATTAAATGACATTAATGTAGAATTTTATGATATATTCTGAAGACATGGTAAAAATTGTTAGGTCTGAAAATACTAAGCAAAATGATAGTCGTGAAAAAAATAAGCTTATTAACCTCTACCTCTGAACAAAAATAACCAACGTGGCAAACTAATGTAGTGGAATAATCTAATCAATAAAATATTGACACTTAGGTCCGAAACTACGTAATGGAAAAACTTTTTTTTTGTTCCCATTCCTTTTATGTGAGTTTGAATTCCAAATACCATAAAAAAATGGAGTACTAAATTATTACTAATTATTGGAGAAATTTGTCTCCCATTTTAGTAACATTTTGAGATAGGAAACTCATAAAGGTTTGCATATGCCTGTAACCTTGACCAATTATGACCAAAATAAAACGCCGGCAATGTTCTATATATAGAAATCATCGTGCCAAATTTCATCTAAATCAATCCCTCCAGTCTGATATCAAGCAAAGCATAATTCAACATACGTATACACATCCTTCCAAAATTTTTCAAAGATAAAGTTGTATTTTTTTGATAGAGAGGGATTACAAAAGAAGATCTACAAAAAACCAGATATGTAAAATTTTACTTGGATCATACTTTTCCTTATATAATATAGAATATACCTGTGAAGTTAAGCTGTGCTACTGAGTGAATAAAAATAACATCCAGAAGCATAAACAAACTTTTTTAAAAATAAATTTACTGTTGACTACCGTACATCTGATAAATTTATATACCATATGTCAATCAGCTTTTTGTTAAATTCAAAACTTGACTGTATTTATAAAGGGATATAAAATATAAAAAGTTCTGTTTTTACAATTTAAAGAAGTAGTAATAATAATAATAACAATAATAATAATAATAATATACTTTGCAGCTTTCTTTATTTAAGTTTAATAATAAATTTAAAAAAAAAGGAAAGTAATAAAACGTGCTGAATTCTATGTACAGTAGCGATGTTATATACTAATGTTATGTATTCCAGTTACAGTTCATATCACGAACATATAATTTGTGAAACAGTTTCTTACTCGTTTAATTTAGTGAGTGAACGCACTGCAGTGTTACTACTTCTGCTACTGTGGCAGGTGACTTAGTGCGCAGATGTCTGCAGTTTGTTGTCACGGATGGAATGCTGCAGCTTGGGGTCCTGCAGGTGAATACATCATGTATTTGCTTTTAATGTAACGTACTTTTTATTACTTCAATATAAGATGTATTTGAAGAAAATCCATTAGCAAGAAACAGATTCTTACTAGAAGAAGATATCAAAAAAAGCCTACTATATATTCATGTGAGTATATATATATAAAGGAAGCATATAAAACTACAGTTTATTTAAAACAAATATTGAATTTAAAAAGATTATTTTAAAGATATTTATGATAAATATTTTTAATTTTCCGGCTGTAGCGATACACTCGTATGTTGCTATAGCGGAAAAGTATACAGATAAGTAAATACAAATCGTATAAAATTGTTCTTCAAGTTTTGTGCCTTAAGGAGACATTAAAAAAATTAAAAAAAAAGAAATAGATTTAAATAATTTTAAAAAATCTGTGAAAAAAAATTTATTCAAATGAAAGTCCAAAAAAGTCTATTTTGTCAGATGTTTGTGTGTACGATATACTCGTATATTGGCCTTTATTTGATCTTGACAGATTTAGACTTGACCTGTATTTGGTTTTGATCTCCGACTTTGTAGACTCTGACGTGGTACCTACGGGGGAAAAATGTATCAAATTTTTGCAAAAGTTAAAAAAAAAGGAAAATGGTATTTTAGCTAAAATAAGATTTCAGATCTTTACTGAGGCACTTCAGTAAAAATCATTTCTTACAAAAATTATATGTTTAATCAAATCACAAATTGCCACAATTTTTTATTTAATATTAACCCTCTCTCTAAAATGACTATTTTTTTTTCTTTTTTTTTTTAGCTATACGTTGCTTCAAAAAAGGAGTTAATGGGAGTTTTTGCATCTGTATTTTTTACACTGATAAGCTTTCAAACCACATAGAAGTAGTTTTGCCCTTTCCACTCCAATGGTATGTGGTAGAAAAATAATTTTTAATTTAACAAATTTTTTAATTTAAATTTATCTAGCTAGTTAGCCATTGCGTTTAAAATGTAAAAATCTTAATTTTTTGATAGCCCTTACTCTTTAAGTATTTCTTGAAACAAATTAACCAAAAACTTTTAACCCTCTTCCTAGAAAATTACATTTTTATTTATTTAGAATTATAGCTATATATTTGCGTCTTTAAACAATCTTAAACAGTTCTTTTTTTAAATTTATTATCACCACTTAGGGATTATTTTTCAAACAATTTATTTTACCCAAATGCATCCTCTCTAGTATGGGTGACCCCAAAATTAAAAGGAGATTTTTCGCAATTTCAAATATGTGAAAAATAGATTCATAATTTTTATTATTATCTTTCAATAAAAAATAACTATTTTATCATAAAGGTACAGATTAAAATTGCTGAAATGAAAAGTAACTAAAATGAGATGAATTGATAAAACTTAAAGCTAAAAATGATTGTGTTGTGAAAAATCTTTCTCAAGAATGAATTGCAGAACTTGTCCGGGGTAGCCAGGACAATTCATTACCGGCATTTATAAAAATATCTTTAACAGATAAAAATAATAGATAAACAGAAGGGCGATGTATAAAAAAATTAGGTAATTATGTATTTAATATTTTCTTTTAAGAATTAAATGAGGCACAAATAGTATTAATGAATTTTATATTATTAAGTAAATCGAACAGTCTTAAAAATCCATTTATTGTTATTATATAAAATTAAAAAAATGGATTGCCAGTACAATAACTTGGAAAAGTCTTAAGTAAATACAGTTTATTATTTTTCAAAAATACATTTATATAAAAGAATTGAAAAGAGTAAGATATTAAAAAAATATATACCAGCGAAATTGCATAATTTTCCAAGGGCTCACCCTCGATAAACTGCTACTTAGGAGGAAGATTACTTTTTATTTTTTTTAAGCACTCCTGGGGTAACTGGAACCGCCGTTTAGCATTACATCAGTCGCCTCAGGGTGCCGTGGCAGTTGGCTGCTCTCTATGAATTGTCCCGTAGGACTTGACCCATCGGGGTCCTCCTCGTATCATAGGAGCAATTCCAACAGCTGTTCAGGACGGCCAAAGAATCCCTCGGCGGCGGGGTCTGCTCTTCCCGGTCCTGAACTACCTGGCTCCAGGCATGCCTTGCACAAACACTTTGCCCCGTGCCTTCCGTCCACCCGTACCCCATACCAAGGGTAAGGGGTACCCCATACCATCATCAAATACGTCCCGAATACCCCACTCTTGCTTGCAGGCGAGCCCGGGCGTCCTAAGCAAGAGGGCAATCTTCCGGCCCTATACGTGCCACGCTTCAAAACTCCCCCTTGTTTTTTTTTTAGAGGTTATAAACCATGGTCGTCATATCTTTTCACCTTCTTGACTGATTGTTATCAAAATTAAATGGCACTCGTAAATTAATCTACGATAAGTAATCGTACAAAATTTCATAAAAATCTGTTAATCTGGTCGCAAGGCATCTATCAAAACCATAACTGATATAAACGAAAATTTTGGGCTTATTATCCAACATCATCCTAAATGAATTTTTTCGAATATATAAACTGACATATTAATGTAATGAAATCATCTAATTAATACAAAAACTAACTTTGTGCCCAAAAACAGCAAAAAAGAAAAAAATTGTTTTTGCTCTCACCCCTTTTTGGGTGTCTGAATAAAATTAAACATCATTATAATTCATCTTAACTACCTAAAGGTCATTAAATTGTGTGAAAAAATGTATCAACCCTTTTAGTACGATTTTGTGATATGGGAACCACAAGGTCTATATCATTCTCACCCCTTGACCTACTGTGACCAAAACTGAATGCCATCAATGTTGCACGTACAAAAATATCATGCTAAATTTCAACCAACCAGTATATCCAGTCTACATATACCAAACACAAAACAATAATTCTTTAATGGTAATATTGTATTTATTGTTTACAGAAGGATTATGAAATGTCAAGACCTGCAAAATTTGACATGCAAAATTTGACCTGGTAGGTTTTGCTATAAAATAACAGATAGATGGGTCGCTGTATATCTAGGTATACAGTATTATATATAGCTATACAACATAGCTATATACCCGGATAAGATATATAGACCGTTATATATTCAGTACTAATAACTCAGATAAAAATTGAGTAAAGTAAAAATGGAATAAAAGTTTTTTGGTTGAAAAATAACTAATAAAATACACAAATTAGATTATTGTGTTTTGTATTAAGGCCAAGTTATATGTATATCAGACAAAATAGGTATTTTATATTAGTATTTATACTAGTATTCAGTTTTTATTATGATGTACTCGTAATACTGGATCATTAGATAAAGTTCAATGCTCGTAGCGACGTGTATGAATTAGTTATCCAACAAACATAGATAATTATGTTGTGTGCACCTACATATGCAAGTTAGTTCAAGTTAATATTGATAATATTTTCGCCTGATTATTTTTGTGAAACATATATGAAGTGGCCAAGTAAAATATAATTATAACCCTTTAAAGTTTGTATATATATATTCGTATATATAAATTTATCATAGATGAATTTAATAGTTGTTTGTAAAGATATTTTTTATTGCTTTCTTGGTTAACATGCAAGTATTGTAAAAATCACATTCTACAACTTCATATAATCATTTAAGTCTGTTTATATTGGGTATACTAAACAATTCTTCAAGATCTACCTTTTTCATTTCAGAACACTATTCAGTTGTCAACTTATTAGATACCATACACATTTTTTCAATTTTCATCTCTATGGAATCTTATCTCACCGAATAATGTCTTAATGTAAATGTTATAATTAATTGATAGTTTTTTGTTTTACATATGCAGTGGTTATCACAAATCCAGTAAAATAACTCAACACAAAAAAACTTCTTTTTATATTCTTCTGTTATAAGTTTTGTGTTGACAACAATCAAAATGGTAATTGTGATCAAAATAAATTTCTTAACGAAATTGAAGTGTAGATATGACTGAATAAAAGGAGGCAATAAATGATGAATTACAAAAGAAAATTTAATTATACATTCACCTGGTAAAAATAGAATCTAAACGAGTTGGCGATTCAAATATATTTCGATGAACTGTTCTTTCCTTCAATGGCAACTGCTTTGATTGTGAAGAATGCAAAATTTCAATCAAAAGTGTGAAGCTTCTTAAGAGATACTGGAATATACAGCGTGTATAAAAAAGAATGACCCGATTTCAAAACCGTACCTTTCGAACCTGTCCACGTACGATCAGTGAATGAAATTTTCACCGTTTAAAAGCGCGTATCCTCGAGTTTCAAATATCGGCCACCATTTTGCAGTGCTAGCGCTCAACGTACATTAATCTCAGTCTGGACAGCAAAAGCCGGTTTATATTCTACAATTTAGCAAGAGTCTGTAATAACGGTTCAGCGTAAGTTTCGACAGCAGTTAAGAATTGATCCGCCATTGGGTAAAGAACAATGGCGGATAAAAAAATTGAAGAACTGGAGTGTTTATGTAAGGAGAAGAGTCCAGGGCGAACACTCAGAGGAAAATTTACGATGAATTCAAGAAGATTCACAATGAAGCCCGAAAAAGTCAACTCGCTAGCCGAGAATTTGCAATTCCGCATAGCTTGTGCGTTTCAGGACATACCGATTTCAATCGGAACAAGCTCTTAAAAAAATTGGAACCAAAGAAAACATAGGTTCTTACCGCGGTTAATTAATAGTGATGATTTCATTTAAACGGTAAAGTTTTACGACACAATGTTCGCTTATAGGGACTTGAGAATCCGCATGAGCTCTTACAGCAGGAGCGAAATTTATCAAAAACTAAACTTTTGCGCGGTTTTGTTAACAAAAAATTATGGTTCTTTCTTTTTGGTAGGAAACAAAGTAACAGTGTATTTTTATCTCGAGATGCATCAGGCCTAGCTTTTTTCACAACTAAATTGAAAATTCTGAAGATTTCATTTTTCTACAAGAGGGGGCCCCATCACATCGGCAACATCCGAGTTTCTAAATGAAACCGACAAACCATATTTCCTCCGACATATTACTCACTTAACCGACGAATGTATTATTTCGGTGCTGGACAGGACTTACGGGAGTCTGAAACCTGGCTCTATCCTCTTGGTCTCCACATAAATCCCTTGACATTTTACTTTGAGAGTTTTCTTGTGGAAATATGTGAAATAAAGAGTTTATATTCCACCATCATCTACTGACTTGGATGAGCTGAAAACCAGTATTACAGCTGTGGAACTTCTGTAATAGAGATATTCTGCAACCCGTTGGGAAAAAATTCAGCAAACGTCTTGATCATATCCGTCCAGTAAATGAAAGGCATCTAGAACATTATAACGTGGTAAAGAAAATTTTAAACATTTTTGAATCTGTCTTGTAACTTGTAATATATCTTTTTAAAATTGGGTGATTCTTTTTTATACACGGTACACGGTATATAAAAAATAATAATTTTATCTTTCAGTAAAACTTTAAGATATGGGACCCAAAGTGACCCTATCTCCCCATCAAATGACCAAACCTAAAATCAAATGAGATCTTTGATTCTTACTTAAAATTCATCTAGAGAATTTCATAAAAATCGGTTAATCTTGTCTGTAGATGCCGAGAAAAATGTTAATTGATAAAAAAAGAAAATAGTTAAATTTATTATCCACCTATTTATGAATAAAATTGCCTAACTACATAAACCAAAATGAAATAGTAATGATATGAAATCATGTAATTAGTACCAAAATGTGATTTCAAAGAGAAGAAATGTATTAGACAAGAATGTGAATCCAGAACTACCAAAAAAAATTATCGATTTTTCCCTTCACCTCTTTATGGGGGTTTGAATAGGATTAAACACTATCAGAAAGTATCTTAGTTATATAAGAAGCGTTAATTTATGGGGGAAAAATTTACCTGTCTTCGAATTAAGTCAATACATGAAAAATGTCAAAATTATTACATGCTCCTTGATCGACTGTGACCAAAAATAAATGCCATAAATTACCCTATAAAGAAAATATCCGTCATCCAAATCGTTTCCAGGCTGGAGAAATATACATATGTATGTATGTACGTACATCCTACTGAATTTTTCATTAATAAAATTATGTTTTTTTTTCCATAATACGGTTAATAGTGATAGTAGTTACATGCAATTTACCATTTAAAACACTGTTTAATCAATTTTACATATTTATTTAATGCATAATAACTTATTTTAAATATTACAACTGCTATAATTCATGTTTTTAACGTCCAGTCGTTTAATACTCCTACAGTTTTTTGTTATACATTCAATCGTTTTTATGTTATTATTTTCCATTCATTTTATCACCTACACCGTACAGCTTTGAAACCTTAGTTAAATTTATTAAGGAACAGTACGTAGAAGGCAATGAAATATCAATATCTGCAATTCCGATTTGGAAAAAAAATCTGATTTGCAAAATTTGACCCGAATTAACTACAAAGGTATAACTATATAATTATAAAAGTAAAACGGACAAAGCTTTGTTGTATCGTATTACAGCAAAAGTACCTTATTTTTCTCCAAGCATTTGTCATTTCCGTCGTATACTGCCCACTTTTTTCACAACAAGAAATACAGATTATAAGTTTTCAAGTAACTTCATCTCATCCGCATTATGAACAAATTACACCTTGCTGAAAGACATTATATTACTTGCTAAGCACGTAGGTCGATCGCAATTGTATAGTAGATTGCCCTTACTATCCGTTAGATTGTAATTTCCATATGAAATTCTGAACACGTGTTTAGGCAGCAACGATATCTGACTTTGTTTATAAGAAAAAAAAGGGTACTATTTACCCACATAAGTGAAAGTTATCCTCCGAATAAATATTCTTTATTGTATATCTTTTGTTGAATGCAAATTTGATACAATAATTAAATTAATATTTTATGTTATTCAATTCACGATTATATTTCAGTGTTCTTTATTGATTCTTGTTTTAATAGAAACGTGTAAGTGTTGAAACATGTTATTACAATGTAATGCTCGTGTTTGCTGACCTGAAAAGTAATATAGAAAATTTTATCTATAACTTAATATGTTCTAAGTTAATTTAATTCAAAATATAATTTCATGTAACGTTTTAACCAAATAAATCACTTTTTCATGCAAGCATTATTTTAAGTAAAAAAAAACGTAGGCTCTTTATAAATTAATCTCCGGTCGAGCTTACAAACAAACCGGTTTCCATAGAAATACAAGACATGCGCAGTAGACATCAGCTAAGGTTAAATATCATCATTACACATACATCCAGTTGCCATTTTGTTTTGTACCACTCCAGAAGTACGCGATGAAATATGAAACGAACTTAGCGGCTCCTGCTAGTTGCGAGGTAGCATCATTAATTTTTTACACGCAGAAGGAACATCTGCAGCCAAGATCCACAATCGGCTATGCGTAGTTTATGGTAAAAATGTAATGAGAAAATGGTGGAGGAAAGTCAGGAAAGGATGAACTAATGTGAAGAAAGAAAGTGATATTATATTGTGGGTGATGAAGTAGTTGAAAACATTAAACATGCCGTTCTTGATAAAAGCCATTCCCAATTACTGATCGTAGCAATCATTTTCCTCAAATTTTATGGTACACTGTTTGCGAAACTTTTGGAGATAGATTGGATTTTTGTAATTACTGTGCACAATGGGTACCGAAACAGCTATTAGATGCCCACAAAAAGGAAAGGACGGGAGCGCCATTGACTTTTCTTTAGTACTACTAGAATTAACAAATGAAGAAAGCGAGTTTCTCGATGATAATGTAACTGGGAAGAAACAAGGATTTAGTTCATCGATATTGAGACAAAAGAACAATTCAAACAACGGAATCACGTGTGTGCAAACACACACGCGCGTTCTCACGCGCTCGCGCGCATACATGCATGTCAAACAAGCCTAAAAAAATAAAATAAACCGATTCAAAATAAAAAATGATGGCTACCGTGTATTGGGACAAAAGTCATTTTTTTACTAGAATTTATGAAGCCCGGTAGGATAATAACAGCAAAAGTTTAGTGTGAATCGTTGATAAAGCTCAGGATAGCGATACAGAATAAACGGTGAGGGATGCTAACGAAGGGGATCTTTTTTTCATGACAATACACATCCTCACACTGCGGCTAGCATAAAGGGTGTAAAAAAACAAGTTTAAGTGGCAGATTTTACCATCCCTCTTACGGCTCTGATTTGGCACCGTCTGATTTTCATTTGTTCACAAAATTGATGTGTTGGCGGCTGTCTGCTTAACTCTTCATAAGCAATGATGAACTTATGGATATGTACTTTGGCGGCTATGTTCTTTGAAAAGGGAATAAACAAACTGGTGTCAAGATAGGACGAGTGTTTTAATTTGAGAAGGAATGTTGAAAAGTAACATAAATATGAATGTAATTTCTGTATATAGTAAATGTTTTTCAATTTTTTTTGTTTATTTTATTACTCGACGGAGATTTTACTTCATGAACTATTGGAGAATCTATTAGTTTTTATCATTATCACCAATGATATTTTTGTTTATAAATTGGAATATGTCAAGACAAAAAAACCATCAGCCGATCTATATGAATAATTCGTATATTAATCCAGTTTTAAACAAAAAAAATATTACTGACAAACACTGCTGTTTAATACAGGATAATTAAAGAGCGTGAGGGTGACAATTTTGTATACAGTATTTGTATGTAGTATAATTTTTTTTCTTCATTTTTTAAAATTTATTTAAACATATAAATACATATATGTATTTGTGTGTGTGTGTGTGTGTGTGTGTGTGTGTGTGCGTGTGTGTGTGTGTGTGTATGCGCGCGCGTGCGTGTGTGCGTGTGTGTGTGTGTGTGTGTGTGTGTGTGTGTGTGTGTGTGTGTGTGTGTGTGTGTGTGTGTGTGTGTGTGTGTGTGTGTGTGTGTGTGTGTGTGTGTATAGCTTATGGCACTGCCGGTAACGCAAGGATTCCAACACGGGGTCATACATCTAAATCGGTTCAGCTGTTGAGTTGCTACTGTGGAACAATCAAATATAATACACCTTACTAAATACGTTACACTCCTGTCTGGGCAGTCGTATAAAAAAAGTGTCAATTTATCAGGCAGTTCCATTATTAGACGAGTAGTAAATTTTAAACAGAAAGCATTACATACTTGTCATACTATTTTGATTAATTTTTAATTAAATAGTTAATATCTTAGAAAGAATTACATGTTTCCGGATGAAATATTTAGACCAAATATTAATTTAGCATTTCATTTACAAAAATTGGGTATAATTTGCTCGAGATAACCGCCTTTTAATAAGAAGTTTTTTAATAAATTTTCTAAACAGATAACATTTTTTAGCAAGCCCTATATATTCAGAGTATCCCGGGAAATGTTTACAAAACTTAATGAACTGATGAACAACATCAAAACAAACAAATCCATAAGGATAAATGAAAAATCTAGCTTCATTCCCCTCTTCCCGCCATTTTGTATTTTTTTAATAAAAATTTATATCTTAACTACAAGTTTAAATATTTTAATGACATTTATTGTTCTGTTATTATTAATAATAGAATTTATTATTAAATCAGTTAGTGAAGGCAGTGAAAACAGGCACAAAATTGTCACATTTTTGTGATCCACTTCAACTACTTCAGCCATTTGTTTACTGTTCATCAACAAGTTTGAACAAATGAGATGTCATTTTGTTCATAATGAAAAGTTTAACATTTTATATAATAAAAACTTATTCGATAAACTAATAAATAATTTTAATAGCCACAATTTCGAAGGTTAAATTTTCAAACTTATTTATTTATTTTGTATACAATGTTTTCTGGTAAATATATGACAGATTTCATTAAAATACCTCATCCATCCTTAACGTTGTACATTTTGATTGAAAAATAACAAAGAAAACAGAATGTTGGACGGAGGGAAATGAAGAGGATAGGGTATACCTTCACATGATCGTTTTTGTTATCTTTAATCACTTCCTTAAATTTTGCCAGTTCCTGAGACATTGTATATTGCATGTACATAGATAAAGTTGTGTAACTACTAATACACATTTTAACATCACATAATTTATAAATTTTATATTAAATTAAAACAAAGATTAATATTTAAATTTGATTCAATTCATAAAAATTTCAAGCAGTTAAAATTGAAAAAAAATTAACTACCTTATAAACATTTTAGAATTTTCATTTTGGGGATTCCTTCCCATACGTTATCGGAAGTATTTTTTAATTTTATTTACTGGAAATGAATTTTATTGAATTTAGTTAGTAAAAAATAATTTGAAAAAAAAAATGTGTAAAACATTTCTGGAATTTTGTTTTAGGATTCTTTTCTAAATAATAAATAGAAATTTATATTCGGGAGATAACCAAGTAATACAGCTTGTCATTGCATAGAACCGTATTTCTGATCAGATTAAAATAAAAACTTTTCGGAGTTAGTTCACTAGTTTATATTTTAGTTCGGTACTTCCTTATGACTCGCAGTTCCTGGGATTAACAAGTTGCTTCTCAAGAAATCCAGAAATTATTTATTATATCCTATTAGAGTACAAAAGAAAAATAATATTTCTTGATGGAAATTCATACATTAGTAATGTGTTATTCATCCTGTTTAAAAATACATATTTCCTTAGAAAATATTGGAAGATGGATATCTCCTATCTGAAAAAAATATCATTTAGGTAGAGTTATTTATCTCTTGCTGCGGTACCTCTCTACCTTTTTCATCATATATTATTATTAAGGCAAATATTATTTTTTATCCCTTTTATAATAATAATAATAAAATTATAAAAGAAGGGAAAATTAAAATAACGAACAAATTTAAATACTTTGTTGAGTAGATTACCCCAAATTATTCAGAAAAATTAGCAATGCAAAATAGATACAAAAAATTGAAAAATGTTTAAATCAACCCTTAAAGAATACTTCTCAAAATCACTCTCAATAAATCTCAAAAATAGAGATTACAACACAATAATCAGACGCAAAGTTTATACTCAGCAAAATGATTAACATTTAATCAGAAAAGTTTAATCGAAAGAATAAAAAAGAAAGAAAATATTAAGGAATACCTTATTACCTAGGAAATTAAACCATAACTTTAAATTTTATCATAAATCAAACAAAAAATCTATGATATATTTTAAAAAAAATTAAAACCGCAATCAAAATAATAAAATTAAAATTTTACTATCATATCTACAGAATGAATAAAGGTAAAATTGCAAAAACCATCCTTAACTTTTTCGAAAATAGAAAAAAAATCAAATTGGTTTAAAAAAATACAGAAAGATCTATCTAAACTAGAAATTAAAAAGGAAGAAATACGTAACAGACACCTTTGCAGAACAAAAACAGAAAATTGAGGGAATTTCAGAATGAAACAACAATAATAAGAAGTAATAAAATAAAGTTTACAAAACAAATAAAGAGAGAACATAGTGAAAAAAAGAAAATCTACCGGGAAAAAAGAAAACAGTTCAAAGTAGTTTTATTTAGTCAGAGCTAACAGCAGTTCAAAAAAATTATCTTTTATAATCTCTTCACAGTTTACGATCTTTAAGCGTCAATCAGAACACTCTGTTTCTCATCCGGTGTTAACAAAATAAGCTTACCAGCTACAAACCAACAGGATAAAGCCAGGAATTTTAATACCTTTTGATAACAGTATTTTCCATTATTTGACGTAGTACCTAATGATTGACCGAAAATAAAATAGATATTTCATATAAACATAGATTTAAAAACGCTTAGTTAGCGAGTGTCGGCTGGAGGAAGATTCCACCCTTCTTCGCCAACGGTAAAATTAAGCCAGACTGTAATTCTTAGGACTCAAAGTAAGAAGTAAGCTTAGTAGGTTTATATGAAATGTGACCTGAAAAATTAAGAAAAACATAGGTCCCAGAACTATATTTGTTATAGTCTTCGAGAAATTGTGGTAAAATAGCTTCCGAATCTATGTTTACATGAACTTTCTTCTTTATTTTCACCAGTAGAACATGTCCCGAACGTCTTTTACATTCTTCATCGTGAATCACTCTGTATTAACTTTTTATCTTTGTAACATTTAAATCATTAATTTTAATTTTTAAACTTAAAAAAAAAAATTTCTAAAGTATTTTATAGTTTTCTTCTAAAACTTGAATGTTATTTTTTTTTTTTTATTTACTACAGTTTTATAGTTAATGAAAATTGAAATTACAAGCAAGAATCTTAATAATTAACTTGGGATAATAAATATTTAACAATGATGATGATGGTGATGATAATATTATAGGAACATTTCAAAAGGTTTCCAAAGATTTATAAAGATTATATCCTAAGTAATAATAAGTTCCATGCAGATAATTTCCGTTGATAAAATTCACTATTATTCTGCATATTTAAAGCGTTGCAATGTAAATCTTACATCATCTGGGTTAAATTGAATTTTTATTGTACGTTACGATAAAGACTCTTTGAAAATGTTAGTGACCGAAATAGTTTGCAAAGGAATTAAGAACAGTTATTTAAAAAATCGGTTTTTTGTGTTGGCAATTTTTTAAAAGATTTTCTGTGTTTTATAAACATCTTTTCACTGAGTATGATTCGTATAGATTTTTAATAAACAGAAAATTAATAAATCACGGAAATTCATAAATAACTATCGAACCACAAAAATTGATAAAAGTTTTTTGCTTATTCTCCTGTCTTCAAGTGATAATTTTTCGATATGACACCACCATACTCTAAGCCCCGATAGATCACCATCAGGGGAATAACTCAAAACTTTAAAATGGGAAGGTTAGGTTGTGACACATCATTTTAAATGGCATCAAAAACATCTGATGTGGGAACCACGTGACTTCCTTATACGCCAATTAAATTACATACAGGGTGATTTAGGAGGATAGGGCAATACTTTGAAAACTCATTCTAGAGGCTAAAAAAAAGAAAAAAGTTCATATAAACATAGGTCCGAAAACCGCTTCGTTAGCGAATTATACAAGGTGAAAGATTTCGCCCAAGTTTCAGTTTCTACGGGTAAATTAAGGCTCTCTGAAATTCTTGGAAGGTCAATTAAGGGGCAAATTCAATTGTTTCTTATGGTGTTTGAGCTGGGAAATCGAAAAAAATAGGTACCAAAATTATATCTCTCTTAGTTTCTAAGATATCTTATGTAAAACGCCAAAAATAAGGTCAAAAAACACATTTTTTTTTACGTTTGACGTACAATAACGTTGTTAAATTAGCAATAAATCATACATTTTTTAAACATAAATTGTAGAGAATTTAATTAAAAGAAGATTGATGTAAATAATGTCAACTAAAAAGGAATAAAATTTTAAACATGTGGACTTTTATTAACAACAAAACAGATTAATTTTTAACAGATTGAAAAAACTTTTTCTTTATGTACAGTTGAAAATAACTGGAGGAAGAAAGAATACTTACTGTTTTTTTATGATAATGATAAACTGCTGCTTACAAGTAGTATTTCATGTGGTTTAATAACTTTCAAAAATTACATCGTTGTGTTCAATGCACTTTTCAACGCGTTGTACTAGATTTTGTGTTGCCAGTCTAACGGTATCTTTGTGTTCCTTGATTGTAGCTGCAGCATTGAGAATGTGAGCAATCAGTACATCGCGTGTGTCTACATTTTGCTTGTAAACCTCTTTTTTCAACTTTCCCTACAAACAATAATCCAACGGGTGAGGTCTGGGGATGTCGGTGGCCAATTGACCGGCCCTCCACGTCCTATCCATTTACCAGCAAACTTTTCATCAAGACATTGTCTTACTTCATTAGTGAAATGTGTAGAAACTCCATCAAGTCGGTAATACATTTCAATTCGTTTTGCTAAGGGGTTATTTTCCAGCAATATAATAAATTCATTACGTAAAAATTCCAGATAATTTCTCCCTGTGACACGATGTTGTAGTATGAAAAGACCAATTAATTGGTCATCTATGATACCACACCAAACATTCACTGAATATCATTGCTGGAAATTTTTTTCCACTGTAGCATGTGAGTTTTTCTTCAGACCACCGATGCGCATTCCGTGTGTTGTTTATTCCATTACGAGTGAAAGTAGCTTCATCCGAAAATAGTATAAATGGAATTAAATGTTGATTCCTATTAACCCACTGACAAAACTGCAGCTGGCTGGCGTAGTCATTAGGCTGGAGATGTTGCACTTTCTGAATATGAAAAGGATGCAATCCATTATTATTTAATGTCCTCCATACTCTACTTTGTGAAATATTGAGCCGTGTTGTAATTAATCGTGTGCTCGTTGCCGGACTACGTTGAACCATCTGCAGAATGTTTTCACCTTCCTCAACATGATTTGCTTGTCGTTCAGATGAAATATGAGCGCAGGGAAGTGTACCATTCTCACGAAGATTATTAAAAATTCTAATAAATACTTTACGATTTGGTGCAACACGACCAGGATACCTATGTCGATATTCCGTAACCGCTGCCGCAGCACTTCCACTGCAAAATCCATAGATAAAATCATGTCGGCATATTCGGCATTAGTGAAGATACGCGGCATTTTTCAAACCAAAACTAAACAGAACTTCGCTTTTTTTACAGACTTGACTTTTATGCACTATAAAATGAATACAAAATTACACTTCTTAATTTTTCCAATAAGAATTTGAAATAATACTGCAAACACGATTGACCAGCAAAAATTTAACACATTACCACAATTAACTGACAGCAATGAGTAGTATTTAAACAAATTGTGATGAAAAAATCAATGTTGCCTTCCGTAGGTCTAAAATTATTGTACCTACTAGACACATCTATTTTCTTTTTTGTAACATTTTCTTCTAAGTTTTCGTCAGTTTTTTTGTTAATAAAAGACAACATGTTTAAACTTTTATTGCTTTTTTGTTGACATTATTTACATCAATCTTCTTTTAATTAAATTCTCTACAATTTGTTTAAAAAATTTATGATTTATTGCCAATTTAACAACGCTATTGTACGTCAAACGTAAAAAAATGTGTTTTTTGACCCTATTTTTGGCGTTTTATATGGGATATCTTAGAAACTAAGAGAGATACAGTTCTAGGACTTATTTGTTTCGATTTCCCAGCTCAAAAACCATAAGAAACAATTGAATTTGCTCCTTAATTGACCCTCCCAGAATTTCAGAAAGCCTTAATTTTCCCGGAGAAACTGAAATTCGGGCGAACTTTTTCAAACTGTATAACTCGCTAACGAAGCGTTTTCGGACCTATGTTTATATGAACTTTTTTCTTATTTTTAGCCTTTAGAATGCGTTTTAAAAGTATTGCCTTATCCTCCTGAATCACTCTGTATATACACTTGTTTTTTTTTAAAATGAAAAGTACACTAAATTTTATTTTATTAACGACTTCTGACACTTTTTTTTATTTTTATTGTTATTACAGAATTATTTACCGTAAACATTTTTTTTATAATCAGAGGTTAATAATTATTATTAATAAATAAAAAAATATAAATAAATTGCTAATAAAATAAATTAAAAAGAAGGAGATGAATTCTGATTCGAACCGATGTGTCTTTCCCTTTAAGATCCAAATATTTCATTAATAAAAATTTTATTTGGCTATAACTCTGGAACCAATGAAAATAAGTACTACTTACGAAATATTGTTGTAAAGCTCTCAATGTGGTTACTGCAGTTAAGAAAAAGTTCAAAATTCTTTTTTTTGGATTTTGGATCTTTTTGTACACTTTTCGTTCAGTCGATTGCAATCAAAAGAGAAGGTGCACAACTAGATGTTACAACAGTCCTAAATACAAAATTTCAACATCCTACGGCTAATAGTTTTTGAGTTAAGCGAGATACGTAAATACATATGTACAGCCGTCACGCCGAATACTAGTCAAAATGGATTCAGACATGATCAAAATTGATATTTCCGTTGAAATCTGAAAACCGAAATTTTTCGCGATCACATTTCTTCCTTTACTTCGTATAAGGAAGTAAAAAATTTACGTAAAAAAAAATAAACGACGACAACCCTAACAAAACTGGTGACCGTTTAATATTTTTAAAAGCTACTTTCAAAAGTGGTCAACAGTATCTTAAATAAATACTCAGTAGTAAATTAAAAGAAGTAGAATTTATTAGATTTTTGCTCCTTAAAACAATCAATTTTTCGGTAAGAGACCACAACTTGAGGTGTTCCAGTAGTTCACTTTTGAAACAACCTGTAAAAAATATTAAATAGCCACCATTTTGATTATGGTTATCATAATCTTAACTATTTTTTACAAAATTCTGTTTTTCAGTGTCCTCTAAAACTATTGTGACCTTTCCATTTAAAACGTCTTGAGTTGCTGGAAATTATTAATGTATGTGGTCTGAAACCAAAAAAAATAAATCCTTTCAAGGTAGGAACATTTTCTAAATTCCATTTTTCTATTTTAAACGATTTAAAAGTTATTTAATGGTTTCAATATTTTGTTAACATTTTGTATTTAGTTAGGTTACACGTATTTCATAATGGTTTTTTTTGTTTTCAAGAAAAATATACCTGTTATATTTGACTGAAGACGCATTAAATAAAGGATATGCAAAACAAGTAAATAAGGTATTTATTCCTATTTTACTTTTTTCTTATTATTTATTATATAATATTTTTTATTCATTTTTTTTCTGTCTTGATACAGTAGAAGAAATTTTGTTTGTTTGTTTGGTATGTCAATTTTAATTTTGAGATTCAAGTTACGGTCAAAGATAAAAATTACATTTACTGACCTTTTGGTATAAATTAATACATAATGACATCGACAGTCCACATCTATTAATTTTCATGTGTCTTCTAATCTTAACTCGATCTTAGATTTAGTTCTTGGTCATTATTATTAGAACATTTTACAATGATTTACCTCACAAGCAAAAAACAGAATCGTTTTGTATGTTTATCTTGTATGTGAATTTATCTCCTTTTATTATTTAATGTATACGATCATTTTTCTGTTAATATTAAACTGCTTAGTAATTGGTTTGTCATAGAAATATCAATTCAGTAATTTGATTCCGAATCAGATATATATTGTGTAAGCAACCATTTAATAATTAATACCAGATATTACTAATTTTTAATCAGAATATATATATATATATATATATATATATATACTCTTAAACTAAATAAATACGTACTTAAAAGTTTATTCTGATTGGTATATAACAGCAGATTATATACATCTCATCAAGAATCGGTAGATATTACATGCATAAAAAAAATATTGTCAGAGCATTTGCCGTATGGATTAAAGGAAACCGCGGTAAAACATTGATCAGAACAGCGTCATAAAATACACAATTAATTAGAAAATAAAAAATAACTATAAAATAGATCACAATACTTAAGACGTTAATGAAAATTATTTGAGTATATTTGAGTGATATTTGAGAGGATTATTTGAGTGGATGTTGTGCGGGATGCAAATAATTATTTTTTTTAATTAGTATCATTTAAACATTTATTGAGAGAATAACGTTGCTTGTTTAAAAAGAAAATCTTTTAATTGTATTTTAAATATATTTAGAGAAAGAATTTTCAAATATTTCGGTAATTTTTTAAAAATTCTAATTTGACCTGATAATTTCTCTTGAACCATTTGACTCATATGAAGGTACTAAAAAGGTTATTTTGCAGAGATATTGTCTGTCAGTAAAAGTGAAATAATCTTAATATCTCTAAACCCCCTGTCTCACACTTCTCACTCAATCTTGTGACATCAACCGGTAGCATCTCCACCATATGTAATTTCTGTAGGCGTTAATTGCTTTTTTTGCATATAGCTAATGCAGCAAATAAACTGTAAATAATTTACAGCCTATCAACCTTGTCATATTGAAAGAAGAAATTTCTTATCTCGTTAGTAGTAGAAAGAGATGGAAAATTAGTTTCTCAGAGATTTAAGTACATATTTCCCGTAAAGAGCTCTTTAAAATAAATTATATAAAAATATGCTACTCAATAATAACAAATAAATTATATATGCTAGCCAATATTAACAATAATAATACACCAAACATTAACAAGAAACCTATATTGGAAATTATTTTCTATCGTATCATATGGGTTTTTATAAATCCAAAGACTATTATCTCTACCTCTTGAAAGATTGTCTCATCAGTAAATAGAATAAAGTATACTTTATGACAGTTGTCTTCAACCCAGTAACCGAGATTTAGTCGCCAAGAATATATTGCGGTTGTTCAGAAAGTTCTCGTTTAAACGTGAAAATTCTCCTTTAGATGGCGTGCTGCAATGTTTCAAACACTTTAATTGTTTGGTTGTGGCGATTAAGTGAAGCGAATATGTTTTCACATTTCTAAAAAAATGGATAAAATTGAATTACGAGCCGTTATAAAGTAACTTTGTTTTGAAAGGTTAAATGCCGACAGGCATACAAAACGAGATAAATTCCTTTTTAAAGGATTATTTCACTTTGTTTTCGCTGGTAAAAAAAAAATATGGGACGCTGAATTTAAACGTGGTTGTACATTTGTTAAAGAAGATGAATGATCGGGACGCCCAAAAACTGAGATTATCAACGAAATCGTCACAAAAATCCGCAATGCCGTATTAAATGATCCTCGACTGAAAGTAACCGGGCTTACTGATATCACAAACATCACGATAGACTATGTTTATTATATTTTACACAATGTTTTGAGTATGAAAAAACTTTCCGCTTAATAGGTGCGAATTCGACTGAATACTTCTCAAGAGCGTTTGGAACTTATTTAAACATAATTCCGATCTGAGGTTCTTCGATATTATGTAACAATTCATAAAAGATGGGTTCCTACTTTATGGCAGAGACCCAACTGTGTGTGGAAATATGGAAAAACCGCCAAGCGGAAACGGTTACATGTGCAGATAGAAGTCATGGCTACGGTATTTTTGAGATTCTCATTGTGTACCTAGTGGAACTGCCTGAGAAAAGTAGGTGGAAAAAAGTATGATCATACAGGGGAAAATTACGCTTCACTACTGGGATAATTGAAGGTGCTATTCAGGCTAAAGTTCACATCTGGCCAAAAAGAGAATGCGCCTGCCCAACGTTTCGAGGTGTTCCTGTAAAACTTCATGTCCTAAGCTTAGAAATTCTTCTACATGCAAGGCACATATGGATTTACCGGCTTTAGTTTCCAGCAATTACTTTGTCTTCTCAAACCAGAAGAAATAGCTCGTTGGGTAAAAATCTGCTTCAAATGAAGAGATAAAACTAAGACAACCGCTTATTTTGCAAAGCTGGACAAATCGGATATTATGCGTGTTTTTTAAAAAGTTGGAAAATCATTGGTCTAAATGTATTGAAATGTAAGTTGACTCCGTTGAAAAAATAAAAATAAACTTCTGATAAATCTTGTTTTTATTTATCAGACCGAAAAATTTATTGTTAGAAATACCCTAAACAAGACATAAATGATTTCAGACTATTTTGATAAATTAAGCTACTTGGAATTCCGAATAATAAAAATTTCATAAATAATTATTATCAAAGTATCCCTTAACCAGTTGTAAAATATTTGAATAGTAGAGATTCTGACTGAAAACTTATAATAATTTACACTACTCCATGAATAACAAATATTCGGGTACTAGGATATGTGGTATCTTTCACTTTAATTTGAAAATTGATAGAACTTTTGCGCTAGAAAACGAGACAGGAATTTGGTCATTATTTTTAAATCAAAAGGTAGGATTTTTATTGTAACGTGTGGGTAACCCCATACATTTCTTCTAATATTAACATCTAATTTTCAGAAAGAGAATTATAGGATGCAATTTGTTTTTTACGAAACTTGTAATTTATTAAGTGAAAAAGCAAATAATGGTAAAACAAGATGACTTCCTCTATACCGTTCCTACACAATGTATGATTACATAGAGATTAATATTTCTTTTATAATTTATATGAATTTTGAAATAACTTTAAATATCCGGTTTTGATCGGTATATTTTTAATTTCGATATATGACTTTTCTTTTTAATACCGTTAAAAGTGGTACAGTTTTAATTAATTCTAACTTGTCCTCATTTTAAGCAATAAACAATTCTTGTTTATGAAAATAGTTACATCTGAAAGGAAAAAAAATGGTAATAAAAGATTTAATTTTTATGTATTGCTTTCCATTCATTGGTTAAAACATACGAAAAGTAAGATAAATAACTCCCAATTTAGGTCATGATGAGTCAAAATATTTCTTTTTATACTGAACGGTAAACCTATAATTACAACAAAATTTAAAGAAGTGAATATATATATATACACCGATCGTTAAAAATAAGACATAATAATCATAATGGCAGGTCCTAAAAAAAAAATAGGGTATCATTACAGAAATGATGTATGATATGTGATTATCGAAAGGGAGCTATTAAAAAACGAGTGCGGAGTTCTATTTGTTTTGCAACTTGTGATTTACTTTTCGGAACGACTCAATCCTCTATCGACAGCGGTTGAAACCGAATCGAACGAACAGCGCGCAGCTATAGTTACCGGTGGCGGTAGAGTTTCTCGATGCAGAACAATCAATATCCGAGTTATTTAGAACAATCACATGACATATAACCCGATGACCTCTCTTATGAACGGCTGTGGGCGGACATCACGTGAATACTTATGTAATGTAATAATAAAAATATAAGATGTTTATAAATAAGAAAGCAACGGCAGCGTTTTAATATATGACCGGAGATACAATTACGTGGCTCGTGGCTCGTGTACTAATACAACTGTATTGACATCTAGATAAGTTGCCGCACAGTGAGCAATACCCGTTAGCCAATAAGAACTCTTACGTTGTAGAACACTTGGATCTAGCTACGGCCGATTACTGTATATTACACATTACATATACATATATATACTGTTATAGTTAGTTGCTGAGAAATATTGCCGTTAGAACTGGAGCGTTGCTGATAAAATAAAAAAATCAAATGTCCCCTTGTGGCTGCCTGGCTTGGCTCCGACTTATGGTTAGCGTACATATCCGTTTGTCGTAAACAGTCTTGTCTTTTTTCAATAAACGATAATGTACTCGTTCACGTTTTCTAATTTATTAGAAGAGCTATTTAAAAGAAAATGAATCTTTCGGTATTAGTTGTTTTGTTTTGCTTTTTTTTCAACAGATTATAAATGCACGTTTTAAATGTCACTGTTACCTAAAATGGTTTAGATTAATTTACAACTTCATGTTACTGCTTTTTCGTGCGTGCTTTTGAAATTTTGTATTTTTTTAACCATTCCTTGATTAATAGCTACATACAATACATTTATTTATATATATATATAAAATCAATTTGCAGTCTCTTCTGATACAAGTTAATATGTAATACAATTACGGATTACTTATTCTACATACATACAGTAAAAATATACATCTATTTTTGGTAAATTTATTGATATTTAAATACATTAAACTTTATTATTTATTCTTAATTTTCCTCTTAATCCTGTGGAATGCTTACCCTTAAAAATAGATAAACTTCCATAAAACTTGAAGTTGATTTACGTGGATGCCAAAAAATGTTGTTGTAGTTATGTCAAACGATAGACAAAAACTTTTTCCCACTTTTTTTTTAGTATTTAAAAAATTACGAACTGGACAGTTTAAAACTCTTTATTCTTAATTAATTTTTTACCTACTTTTAACAGTTTTAATAATTAAAAATAAAAATTACAAATGGAAAATAAAAATACCAGCAGAATAAAACTGGATTTAAACGACTCAGTTTATCGTGAATACCCCTTTTAAAGTCCTTGAATTTAAATTGATAATAAAATTATAATTTAAAAAAAAAATATTTTCAAAATTCAACCTTTTAGGCGAGTTATCAGATCCATTTGAAATAAAAACCGGTACAAGATAAGGCGATTGACTTTCCCTAATACTATTCAACTGCATCCTTGAAAAGATAATAAGAGAACGGACAAAAGAAATTTATAAAAATTAAATTTTAAAAAGAATAAAACCAGG
Source organism: Lycorma delicatula (assembly GCF_047948215.1). Taxonomy (NCBI): domain Eukaryota; kingdom Metazoa; phylum Arthropoda; class Insecta; order Hemiptera; family Fulgoridae; genus Lycorma; species Lycorma delicatula. Next base: position 154,088,358 of record NC_134456.1, on the reverse strand, counting down.
AGCAAAAGCATATATTTACATTTCTTTTCACTCACCGACCGTCCAATTTTTTTGTTTATACTTAATTACGATTTGGCATTACTTTTAGCCATATTTATACTGTTGCCTGTTAGGTACAAATTATTTGCATAACATAATACATGTATGCATTTGTTCAAAGATAAAGTTAGTTATATTTTTCTGATTACTTATTCTAATATAAAATTCAACGAAAGAGGAGTAAACAGCTCATTTCCCTGTTTCAGCCCATTACGGCAGTCTAGTGGTAAACTCGTCATCGTAAATCAACTGATTTTGAAGTCCAGAGTTCTCAGGTTTCAGTCCTAATAAAGATAGTTGCTTTTATTCGGATTTGAATACTAGATTGTGGAAACCGATGTAATTAGGTGGTTGGGTTTCAATTAACCTTATGTCTCAAGAATATTCGGCCTGAGTTTGTTCAAGACTACCGGTACAGTTACATTACTCTGAAAGTCGCCAATGACTTACATTGTTGATCTGAATATAAATAAATAAAAAAATTGTTAATAGAACTGTTTATCATATAACTCAACACAATACTTGTGCTTACAACGAAAAGCCTATTATGGTCCCATTTACATTTTTAATAAATTATCAAACCATTTACAAAAATGTTCCCATGAATTTATTAATTGACTATAAAAAAAATTTCTTCAGTAGAAGCAATATTACTCTATTTTTGAATTTTTAAATAATATTTATTGATAATAATATTATTTTCCCAAGTTCATCCAATATGTACTTACCTTTTCAATTGTGATTAATTTTTTATTTTTAATATCATCATACACTGATAATATTTACATTAAAATAATAAAGATTTTAATTGTACATCTTTTTTATACTAACTACATATTTTGTGATATTACACTGATGTAAGTTTTTACCATATTTACACGGATTTGAATACTACATCGTGGATACCGGTATTCTTTGGGATTGGAGTTCAATTAACCACACATCTCACGAATGGTCAAACTGAAACTGACAAGATTACACTTCATTTACACTCATACATACCATCCTCATTCATCCTTTGAAGTATTATCTGAAAGGTTATTACCGGAGGCTAAACAGGAAAAAGAAAGATAGGATTTTTACTGGGTTGGTCTAGTGGTGAATTCGTCATCGCAAATCACCTGATTTCGAAGCCGATAGTTCTAAGGTTCAAATCCTAGTAAAGGCAGTTTCTTTTATAGGGATTTGAATACTAGATCGTGGATACCGGTATTCTTTGGTAGTGATTGGGTTTCAATTAACCACACAACTCAGGAATGGTCGAATTGAGACTGTACAAGACTACACTTCAATCACATTCATACATATCATTCTCATTCATTCTCCGAAGTCATACCTTTCGGTGGTTCCAGAAGCTAAGCAAAAAAAGACAAAAAGAGAGGTTTACACCATAGAATCTCTTGAATCAATCCAGGTAAATGGAGGGACGGTTCTTTTTTTATCCATGAGATAGCATAACTATGCCTTTCTGCGATCTATTTAATATACCATTATATATCGATTAGATTTAATTATTTATAAAAACTGTAATGATTTTTCATTTTTTGTAAAAAAAAAATGTAAATAATATTGAGATTTGGTATACCATATTAATAACAGTGTCTGTACGCTTAAATTTTTAAGTATTAAAGTTGATTTATTAACTTGTTTTTCAAAATGAATTATCGTAAGATTATTTGAAGAAGTCATATAATAATGTTACTTAATAGTATAAGTCAAACAAATTATACAGACTAAACCGTCATTTGTTTTCTCCAACGTGACTGAATACCACAATCTTGATATGTTATGAATAATTTAAGTCTATGTAAATGACCAGATTAAGAAAAGAAGAAGAACCTGCCAGCGTATTTTATTCGAACGCATGCATATAAAAAAATAAGATAAAAACGAGGTTGTGTGGTAAGTTTACGTATTGTAAATGGACAAATATTAGCCGGGTTTTATTATAGGTTAACATTCGTACAGGTGAAATTTATTAATATTTTATTTTAAAACAGTACTCATTTTTCTACTGACTGTTACGCTAGGTTATTATTTTACTTTTATGAACAATTTTTAAATAAATGTTCGAGTATAAAAAAATATCAGTAGATTTTAATAGACCATAAAAGTCTAAAATGAAACATCGACTGTTGTAATAACAGCAAAAGTGTTGTCGATTAAAAATTTCATAAATAATTTATGAATTGTTGCGACTTCCCGCTGTGACTACCAACAGTTTCAAGCAAAATTACAGTGGCATCATATTTTTCTTAATCATCAGAAAAAAAAGAAAGGAATTTTAAAAGTCTATATATAAATATATAATTTGTAATAAAATATCTTAATGGTTCAAATTAAAAATTAACGTAAAACATCAATATAATTAAAATTTAACGATTACTTTGTTTTTTTAAAATTAGTATATTAAATTTTAATATCTTCTGTCTCTATTACTTTAAAATACAATGAAAAAATAAAAAATAAATACAAACTAAAAACTTATGAAAAGTTGTTTTTTTATTCTTGTTAAATATATAAATATACTTATCGATGTAAAGTTAAAATCAAACAAAATTATTACTCATTAATTCTAAGTTTAATTAAATATAAATTTTACTTGAAGAGGAAAAATTAGTATTATCATTACTTTTATTTTTCCCACTACATAGTATTTTATGTAGCTGTAAAGTATACTATTATAAAGGAAAAAGTGCTAATTGAGTCAAATTTAGAGTGTGAAATTTTTTTCAGATTTTAACATTTCATGACCAAAAAAAAAACCACATCTTAAGTATTAACTTTTGAAAGGATGTACGTATATATGTATGACATATATATGTTTATTTTTTGGTATCTCCAGACTGAATGTACGGATTTGAATGAAATTTAACGGAATGATTTCTATGTACGATGCCATTTAAATTTATTCACAATCAGTCAAGGGGAGAGGAAGATTGATTCCTGGAAGGTACAGAAGGCCAGTATGGACATCCTGTGTGGAAGGTCTGATACAGACACAGCTTGTCGTTCCCGTAAAACAAATTTTTTCTCGAAGAAGGTACATTTTTTTTACATAATGCAATATAACATCCCTTATATGGCTAAGCTTATTTTCTAATGGAATTTGGTTTTATTTAAACCTCCATAAAGGAGTGGAGTGCAAAAACAATTTTTCCTTTTATGTCATTTCTGGATTTAAATTCATATTCTTGTGTTAACTGAATGATTCGATTAGATTAATACATTAACATAATCTCATCCCTGTATACACTTCGCCTCCTGATTCTTCAGATGAAAGAAGAAGACGTTACCCCTTCACTTTGAAGGTTAATATTTTCCAGTTTTAATTTTTTTATATTTTATATGAAGGTATTACTTTATAAATCGTACCTTTTATATAAGAAAAATTAATAATTACTTAATTTTCAAATTTATATCCTGTAAGTGAAAATAAACGAGTCAATTAAAACAACGATTTGAAAACAATGAGGTAATAAAAACAAACAGTCCATACATTTTTTCTCCAAAAAAATCAAAACATAAATATTAATTAATTTATTAGTAATTATAAAACAATTATAAATAATGATAATTAAAAAATTTTAATATTGCTTGTTCTACGTATAAATGTTTTTGTGATTAATCGACCATTTCGAAACGCCGAATGACTTAACCCGTAACCAAGATTAGAACTTTGACCTGTAGAATTTGAAAAAAATCGTATCACCTCATATTTTAAAAATATTTCTGGAATTTTGTTTTAGAGAAAAAATATTAAACCAAACTTTTTTTTACGTGTATATCACAAAAAAATAAAACCCATTACCGGAATTGACTGGCTAGAGTAAGCAGGTTGGGGGTGAAACACTTGCTACTGTTGCGGTATATGATGGCGCGTGCGATCGAACCGTGAAGTAAGGGTTAATTAACCAAATGCCCTACACAGGTGGGTGATGATTGGCCATCGGTAAGTGGCATAAGGTGGACGCACCACCTAGCCGCCCTTCGTTACGCAGGGTTAACCAAGCAAGTGTGTCACGTGGGAGCAGCTGTTCTGTACGCGTGTCACCGCACAGTATCCATCTCCCGCCAGTTCATTATTATTATTTTATATGACTTATCTTTAAAGTACATTAAATAAGCAGGAGTATAAAGTGTTTCGTAAAATTAATTTTTACGGTATAAACTAACATACGTTAAAAATGTACTATAAGCCCACAGCGGGGTAAATCGAGTTTATTTATACGCTGGAATTAATTATAATAATTAAAATCTGATTGCATTAAGTATCTCTATATCTGATACAAAAAGGTTTTACGGAATCGGAAAAAAGAAAAAATTTAATAAATTAATTAAATTTATTGCGAGAATGAAACAATGAGCTACTTAATTCTTATTATTGTTTTAATGTACAAAAATCGGGTCCAAAAATATGAATCAACAGAAAACATATAAAGTTAGTGTTATAAATGAATTAACACCCCAAAGAAAAAGTTTTTATTATTATAAAATACGATAAAAGTGCGCATTAAAAAAAGTATTTTTTTAATAAGATCTTGTGGGTGAGAATATTAAATGGATCATCAATAGTATAATGAAGAACTGTAAACATGATCGAATTCAAAGGCCTTCCGAGTGAAAAACCGAGACGATATCGCTCCACACGGAAGTAACCGGATATCTATTTTTTAATAATGAAATAATTTAAAAATTTTTTAAATAAATATTTTTTTAATAAATTAAATTAAATGTTTTTTTAATGCCGTAAAAAGAACATAAAAACAATACATTCATACAACACACACATGGAATTCATAAGAGTTGAACATTATAGATTTCAACTTTATCTTCAGATAAAGTTGAAATCTTTCGGTCATACTATTCAATAATGTGGATGAAGTGGTTTTTGGAAAATTAGTATAGAAATATACCACCAATACGGAATAAGTATTAAATTATAAAAAAGTATACATCTAATTTTCTCTGATGATTTGGTGTTGATTGCGTGGAATGATAAAAATTTAGAAAAAAATATAAGCGAATCAAAAAGAGGCAGGTTTAAAAACTGTAGTGAAAAAAGTAATAATAATAAAAAATGGAGTAAAAAAGAAAATAAATTGACTGGAAAATTACTAAATTATATAGTTAGAATTTGACGGTAAAACTGGGAAGGAAATAGAAAAATGACAGCTTGAGAACTACATTGATCAATGAAATGTATAATGAAGAACACTAAAGCCCAATTGAAGAAGAATAAAGAATTAGATTGTTGCGTAAAACCGTGCTAAATATATGGATGAAAAACCTGGACTCTCCCTGAGAAAATTATCAATAATTTAAAAGTAACACAAAGAGTGATGGATAGAAGATTAAAAGGTGTGATAAGTAGAGATAAAATTAAAAATTTTGTAATCAGATAAGACAGAAGTGAGAGAAATAAGGAAGATAATAATGACATTCGAGTAGAAATGGGTGGACAAATAGTAAAATAAAATTACGGGAGATGGATCAAACACGCTACTCTATGAGTTTCCTACTATAGTAAAGGAAAGGAAAGGCAGGAAGGTAAAAGATGTAATGGCGAGATAATTTAGTGAAAGTCGTTACTGGTAAAAAATGGTATAAGGAAACGCTTTATAGAATGAATCTGGGTAGAAGAGACCTCCGCTCAGTAACTGGGCCTAGTTTCAACGGTTTTGTTTTTATATATGTACTACCGGTCGGGGTTCCACCCCCTGGACCTCCGGGGTCTAGGTCGACCTAGGCAATCCCGAGGCCAAACCCAGGGTCGTCATTCTCGTCTGGCCAAAGAGCTGTACTCCCTGGATTTCCGCAGCGTTCGTTAACTTCATAATTAACAATTACTGAAAAATAATAATTAAATACTGATAAATAACAACTAACGAAGTCAGGCTTTACAGAAACCTGAAAAATAAACTAAAGTTACGAAAAACAAAAATAGTAGTAAATATGGAAACTAAAGCACGCACATCTTTGACGACGGAAAATTTATAACTTATTTCTGTTGCCATGGTGACAGAAATTTTCTTTAATGAATCTCTTTAATTCACCTCCAACTGGGCTAGGACCTCGGACTATGACTTAAAACCTTCCCTGGGTCAACACGAATGTATCCTGCAAAGCTGAAAACAATCGGACGGTTTTCTTTTCGCGTGATGCGAGAAAAACAAACAGGCACACCATCGTCTTTATTTATTTTTATATAATTTTGTTGGTTTACGGAACTTAAATTGATTTACATGATATGTATTTGAAACTATAAAATATGTAGTATATTACTGTATTTAGAAACCAGTTTATTGTTATTATACTTAGTGAGCTGGCGCTCCCTGAAAACCGAAATTTTGTTTCACAAAAAGCAAAATAGGAAAAAATACTTTATTTGATTAATACTATATTATAATGAATTATTTCGCAGTCAGGGGGTTATTTTAGCAGTCTTACATTATCTTTTTTCGGATTTTCTAACATCTGTGACATATAAAAATATGAAATATCTCTGTGAATATAGATTTTTCTCTGAGAGTAAGGATGTTCATTATGTATTCAATCCCCATGGTGATAGAATGATGATATAATTTTTGTAGAGTTAAATATCATTTTAAATAGTAACAAACTTTTTTTTAATGTATAGATTTATTTTTCATAATAAAATAATGAATAAAAAATAACAAACAAATAAAATAACAGAAATTTTTAAATCGATAAATACATAAATGAATTGTTCACTCCAAAAAGCATCTCATACTTCATTTAATCAAAACCACTAGCAAAAGCCAATCTCAAGCGCTAGTTCAGTAAACTGATTTTGAAAACTAAAAAATCACGTGGAAACATAGATTCAAGAGAAAAAGAAAAAAAAGAGGAATAAGTTTCCTTCTTAACTTATAACACTTAACATGCTGACACCGCAATGAGACCCGATTTTGATTACAAAAACAGCAATTTTTCAATTACTAAAATTATATTTTTCTGGTAGAGGGAGAAGCCAACAAGATCTGCAGAAACCCCGACGTGCAACACTTGACCCAATAATACACTTTACACTTTCCCTTATATAATATAATGTATAATTATAAAATATAACTATATACCCAAGAAAGTAAAAGTAATATAGTGTCTTGTTTATAATGTTATTCTTTATTTTACAATTTTAAATTTTAAATCACACAGTAATATTTCCTCGTTTAATAAAAGTCATATAAAAAAAAATGGGAACTTAAGTATTAACGCCACCGCAACTACAGCTTTATTTAAAAACAAAGTAGTCAATCGGATTTCGGTGGAAAATGGGCCGAAACAGATTCAAAACAGAATAAAAATGGTTATTTATATTTATTTATTTTATAAATATAAAACCAAACTTAACCTACGATCGCTTTGCTCGCTAACCTTGACTAATTAGCACCGTAATTTCTTGAGTATTTATTTAATAAATTTTTGTGTTAGTTAGTCAAGGTTAGCGAGCGAAGCGAGCGTAGGTTAAGTTTGGTTAAATTATATTTATTAAATAAATATTTATTTATTTATGTTAAACTCTATGTCGGCCCATTTTCCACTGAAATCCGATTGACTACTTTGTTTTTAAATAAAGCTGTAGCTGCAGTGGCGTTAATACGTAAGTACCAAAATATGTATAGATACATTTTGGGAAGAATCTGAACAGAATTAAAAAAAAAAATGTATGCTTATAAATTTAAGATGTCTTATTCAAAAATAAAAATGTATAAAAATTAATAAATACTTAAATGTATTTGTATGTCTGATAAAGCTACAATTTTCGTTTAACAATAAATTGTAAACCAAATAATTTTCCCTGTTAATAAATAGTTATAAATTAAAATAATAAGTATTTATTATGCGGTAACCAGTTCTTAAACTGATAAAAACAATTTGTTATTCAACGGACGGAATTAAGGGTTGATGTAAGCCGTATGTTAGTTCATACCATAAGGTCCGTGGTTTCCACTCAAGCATCACGTTAAGATAAGGTGCGACTGAAATTACTCAAACGTGTATCAAAGGTAATTCCTGTAGGATAATGTTAAAAAATGTTAATTTGTATATGTAGTAAAGGTAGGACCGTGACGAGCAGGTGAAAAATGCGCACCTGGAAGTTATTTATAAAAGTAAGAAATTTTCCCGCCTTTATTAAAATGAGGGGGGATTATTTTTTTGTGAATATTTTATGAAAGATTTTTCTTCGCAAGTTACATAAAAAATATTGGAATATATATGAATACCTTTATTGTAAACAATAAATGAAAGTTTAATCTTACCAACTTTGTTTGTGACTTTGACGACGTTCCAAACAATAAGAGGAGACTGTTATACATTCCGAAACTTTGAATTAAGTCGACAACAATAATAACTTGCTTATCTGAAATTAAAGATACACATTAATGCGAAAAATCTCATAAAAGAATAAAGGTTAACAGATATAATACAACAGCTTAATACTGTATTATTTTTAATAAACTATTTTCATGGGCAATTAATGCTAAAGGTTTTCCTATATTTGGACAAATAACTTTTATTTTCCCACTATATATATCTATCTATCTACCTATATGTATATATATATATATATATATATCCATCAGGAAAGCAGGATGATAGATCAAAAATCACAAACCAAGTTTGATAAATCTTAACGTTTCACATTCTGTGGAGTATATTAAGAAAAAAAGGAGCTGACATCAAAGTTGTAATACTTACCGGTGTTGGTTATTTATATGAAAAAATAATAATACATGAAAAAAGTTACCTAATATTTCTTTTTTGGGTTGCGGGTAATTTATGATGAAGTTTTATTGTAAATATGTATAATAAATCAATAAAGTGTTGAAAATTTCAAAATATCATTATTTTAAAACTTTTACGGTTTCTTTTAAACAACTTCTTCTTCTAAACTTAACGGCTTCTCTTAGCCCTAATATTGCCTCCAAAGTATGTTTTTTGGATCGCTTGAACTACTGCTATAAGTAGTAAGACAAAAAAAAGGTAAAGGATACGGAATAAATAAAAAGATAGTTTTTTGAATTTTTGGAACGGGGCGAATTTGGGAGAAAATCTTTTTTTTAAATGGTAAGGTAAGCATGAACGCATGTACCGATGTTAATATAAAGTTGTGTTAAGTTTGTAAATCTTTGAAAAAATTGACACCAAATCGATGTACCCCACCTGCTGGAGATATTGACCCCAAAATTTTAGCAATAAATTGCCCCATATACACGAGTTTCAGTGCCGCATTTCATAAAAATTCAGTCAAAAGTTATTAAGTTTCAAACACGCCAACACACGTACGTACAAACATTACTCTCCTTACATTGGTTTTTTTGTTTTTTGGTGTCCCTAGGTCATAAAACGTCGAGAAATGTAAAAGAAACCATACCCTATTTTTGACTGATTACCATACTTTCCTTCCTTTTTGCAGTATAGCTTTAGAGCTGTGACGTAATTAATAAATTAATTTTTTTACATTTTCAATAATCCGAGTTTTTCTGAAATCTAAAATGCCTGCAGTTCACATAAATTCGGATTAGTGAGATACTACTCAAACGATATTTTTAAAAATTATTTAGTAACGAATATACTTTAAAAAAAATTAGTTAATCACATACGCGTATAGATCAAGAGAACAAGCTGATTATTTTATAACCGCATTAAAAGGATAAAGGAGATTTATTATTTCTTCGGTAGAATGTAAAATGACAGCATAAGTAAAATAACTGTAATATTTTTACATAAACTGGCAATTCTACACCTGTTTAGAATAACATTATTAACGTCGGACGTAAAAATAGTTTAGAAATTATAAATTTTTAAATTAGTAGTTTCTTAAATGATTACAGTTATTTTATTTCCTTCCAAAATTTGTCAGATATAATCGGGATTCAGAAAAAAAATTGAAATAATTTGAATACAATTTATTTATTTCAATCTATTTTAATTAGTAAAAATGATCAATTAAAATAAGTGTCACATAGTTTTATTAATAATAGTTTATAATCATAAATAGTCGATTGCTTTTAAATTGTCTATTTTTTTGAGTTCCTTAAGTGAAGGAAACTAAAATCCCCGCCTTCAGCTAAACTCATTGAAAGCTATTCTTCAGGCAATAAATTTCGTTCTATGACTTACACGTTTTCAGTTTATCAAAACACTGAATTAAATTACTGAAAAATAATACTTCATAAACTACGAATATTATCATAGATATTTTCTATTATAAAAAAGTTATTACCTCCATATAATTTGCCTGATAAGTTTGTCATATGTGTCCTCCAAAAAATTGTAAAAAAAAATTTATTTCACTGTTAGAAAATCAATATTTTTTGCGTAAAATTTATAAAACATCATTTGCATGTCTTTTTTTTTAATTAGCGTGAATATTGAACGTGAACAGAGGTGAACAAACATAGTTTTTAGGAAATTTTTGGAAAAGTAAAATATATAAACAGCTGCAAAAAATAACTGACGGTAAAATAGATTTTACTTTCTAACTTGTTTATTTAATTCTATTTGTCGCTCTATCAAGTAGTAAGACAATTACAGATTTTTTTTAAAGGAAGTACATTATGGAATTTGAAGGAAGTTTTGCAATAAATTTTTTACAATAGATTTAGTCAGAGCATCACAAATATAACAGTAAAACTTGAAATTGAAATAAAACGATGGGGAAGTAAATTTGAAACTATTTTATGAATTAGAAAAAAAAATTCCCGGATCAATATTTCTCTCGATTAAATATACAAATTTCAACTGGAGATACATCCTACTGTAAGTATTAAAACAAAGACTTCTCACTGCGTAAGCTTACAAAATTTTATTTAAAAATCCATGAAAATAATAATATTTAATTAAATTTAAACTAAAAAAATAATAAGTATAATAACTTCAATAAACATATTAATCTTTAGTACTTATAACTTGAATGATGCGCTGATAACTGAATTAGAAAGAGTATGCGATTGATGGTTTGAGTGGAGAGAGATTTAGATACGGTCTTTTGTTCAAACTTCGATTTCTCCACTTGGCAAATACATGTTGACAAAATGCTCGGGTACCTCAAAAATAGCTGCTATCATAGGTTCTGCGTATATTTTTACAAAACGTGATTGAAGCAATTATCGTTCAATATATTTGCTACAATCATCGTACTATATTTCTGATGTGAGCTAGTTATAAGATTTTCTCAAAGCTTTTAGCACATCAAGTGTAGCTATATTTGAAGTAATAGTTTGGAAGAACAAACTGATTTTCGGAGGATCATTGACAACGTTTCCACTTGGCACCAGATTATTGAAAAAAGAAGGAAATTTAAACTCGGAAAGTATGAAGCTTTCTTTGACTCAGAAAAAGCATTTAAACGATTGAAAGATAATTATTTTGGGAAATTTTAATAAATAAAGGTTTACTTATACATTTATTTAAAGATGTAAAGAGTGACTGGTATTAATGTGAAAATCTCAGAGTAGAGAAATATTTTAAATATCAGTTTAGGAGTTCGACAATGGTTCTCCTGTGTTCTTTAACTCATGTGTTATTTAATTTATACTTTGACGAACCGATCTATCAGTAGAAACAGCACGTTCTCTGGGCATTCTGGTTGAGGATATTTATATCAATGCATTATACAGCGTTTTTTGAATGATTTGATATATTAAGTGAGAATGAAAATGAGCTGCAGTTTCGTCTATTTAAATTCAGCAAGATTTGCTAAAGATTTTAATCGGAAATTTTTTGTTACGAAATCAAAGGAGATGACTTTTGAGGGTAAGAAACCTATTAGATCAAAAATTACATAAGAAAATGAAATTCTTGAAAAAGTTAGCTCTTTTTAATATATACGTTGCTATTTTATCTAAGGATGGAGACAATGACATTAAAATTAAAACTGATCTCTTTAGGTCAATATGTGAAACTATAAGACGAAACCTAGAAAATAAGACAAGAATTGATAGCCAGCTAAAATTGTATATGGCATGTCCCGTTGTTTTATACAGATATGAAACTTGGTTTTTAAACTTTAAAGATTTGAGCACTACGTAGTCTGCCGAAGTTTCTTCTCTGCGGACTGTCAAGGGTGTATCTCGTCAAAATATGATTAGAACCGAAGATGTTCGAAAATATTTAAACATAGTTTCTATCCGTGACAAATTTTTGCTTACTATTTTTACTTAAAGAGAAAGGTCAGAAAATTTGTTGAAAATGTGAAACGAATACCCGAAGAACCGTTTAACTAAGCGCCGGTTGAAAGAAGATCAAGAGGACATCTAAGGAAAGCTGGAAGGATGGAATAGATCTGTGACCTAAACCGGAGAGAAAATGATGTACTTTTTTGCTATTTATATCATAAATATTGTTTACCTCAGGTTATATCGGCTACTGTAACTGATATATAATTTGAAATACGTCATTCTAAAAGAAAACAACTGTAAATAACATAAAAATAAAAGTAACCGAGCAACATTTTGGTCAACAATTTAGGTTATTGATACAGTTTATTAAGGATGTTCAATAAAGTTTAAGAAAATAAAAATTTATTTTCACAAATTAATGAAAAAAATTTCAGTTACGTAATGGGTTGCATTCAGATGGTACTTTATAAGAGACTAAATAAATATATTTTCATGGATTATTGATAATTTGATAAGTCAATGCAGTAAAAAACAATAATTCGTGTTTTCTTTCTTCTGGCATTGAGATACATATTCAGTTGAAAATTCTCTAGTTGCAATGTCTTTCCACGCACATTTTTAATTTATGAAAGAATTAGAAATTTTTTTTCTTCACGGGTCTTGATAATTTTATTTCGATTTCAAATTGTTATAGTCGAATTCGTGTTGCACCAAACATATATTGCAAAACGACCGTCAGAACCAAGAATGCACTTTATTTTTCAAAAACCAAAACGAGATGGACGTTTTAAAAATTCATCTAATCGAATTGTTACTCGGCAGAATGATGAGAATTAAATGAACATGTTAAAATATCATATTTGTATCACCATAGATTAGTTTTTTTTTTATAGGTGTATATATTTTATTTTTGCGAAAATTGTTTGAAAATTTTCGGTTTTTTGTTTTTTTTTTAATTTTCACTCCCATAAAAAACAAAAACAAAAAATGAAAGTTTTGTTTTATAAATTTTATGTGGAAAAAATTAATTCTGATTGTGTAATTCAATTTTATTATGATTTTTTTTTGACGACACAATGACATGGAAAAATCAGCCGGTAACTTCATTTCGTTTTACAATAATTTTCAATGGCAAAATAATGGTGTGCTTTGCAATAATAATGGATTTAATTCATAAATGTTCTACATACTATTAAAAGATTCCTACTGTGGATTTGTAATAGGTTATAATAAAATATGTAGGAAGCAATTTACAATTAGTGGATATTTGTAAAACTTTACCATAAATATTTCAGTTTACATAAACATCGAAATAACCATAATACACCAATAAAAGCTTACTTTTTTTATTATTAATATGATTACTCAATATATCTATCTGATAGAAACAATAATAAAGAGATGTGATTAATTTATTTATAACATAAATGTAAATTAGATAATACATTCTTTGTTTAAGTGATTGAGCACAGAAAATACTAATACGCGTTTTCTCACACATTGTAAAACTTAACAGTTTATATTCAAAAGAAGATGAAACTAAAACTTGATCAGTTTCCAACGAACAGTTTATGGTATTGATGATGCAAACAGTCACATAAAAATATGTAAGTATGTGAATGTAAAATACATGGACCATAAAAAAAATTGAAACTCTTTAAAAATAAAACCGGTCCAAACTTGTGTATTTATAAAGTTAAGGTAACTGATGACCTAGATAACCAAAATATTTAAAAAATCAACACCTAAAATAACAATAACATCAATATTAAAGTAATGTAACATTAACAAAAAAAAGTACATGGTAAAAGCACAACCAATAAAACATAAGTGAAAGAGTTAAGATAACAAATGAAATTTATTACTAAAAACAATATTAAAAGACGTATATACATAAAACAAAATTTAAAACTTGTATATATATGCTTGTTTTTATGTGATAAAAACGGTGCGCACGCGAACACTCGGGAATTACGCGAGTTTGTACGGTTTTAAAACACGTTTATTGTTTTGAAAAGTTCAGTATTTTTTCCCCTAAGATAATTTTTATAAAATATGAACAACAGGTGAAAGTCGATGCTTTTATAATGCAAGTACCATACAGCCTATAGTAAATGATCGTTGATTCTTAACAATATTTGATTTTCTGTTATATAACAAATGTTTTGTTATTTTCTTGCCAAGAAAATGTCTTACGGCATATAAAAATAAAAAACAGCAATATATCTCAGTCCTATTAAAATTTACTAATATTTATACAATGTTTTTAAAGAAAATAAATCATTATTATCCTTTTTAACATTTAATGTCTAGCTGAAAGAATAACAGATTTGAGAATTACAAATACCATAAAAAATATAAGTTTAGGATAAATGCTTGCCTATCCGAGTTGATGACCAAGAAATTTAGGCCTAGTTAAATTTTAACGTTTTTCTTTCTTCTAGCCATCATTTGTTGTTGCATTCTGGTTAAATAAAATATGGCCGTAGAAACTGTATAAGACATCGCAGTTACGTAAAGATTCGAATCGGCAAGATACACTGCTAATTTTAAGTTTGCCAGTTTTATTGATTTTAAATACGAATTAAGATTTATCATTTGCGACGCAATAGTATGGGGAACATTATTGTATACAAGGTAGATTTTTACCTTTGGTTCCCTATCATTAATTTTGTTTACTTCTGCAAACTAAATAAATTATAAAGCTTTCATATCGTAAACAGCTTAAAAATATCCAAGGTTGCATATAACACAATTTTCCCAAATTTACGTGAAAATATATTTATTTCATTTATTTATTTTTTAACTCAAAATAGTAATTTAAATAAATTGTAAAACTACTTTATAACAAAATTCTAATTTAAACTATACATGGTGGGAGGGAAAATCTTTATTTTCATTATGAGGTTTTCATTTTAAGTATGCCAACATTAGGATCTCGTAAATAGGAAAGCTACGAAGAACTATAAACGGAGAACTTTACCTTCATTTTTAAGTAAATGAGAAATACTACATTAAAACGAGTACGATCGAAAACTACAATATTTTTCTACGGCAAACAACTTAATTTAAAAAAAAATAAAAATCCCCAGTTTTTAAAAGAGTCTCTAATGGAATACACAATTGTAAGGGGTTTTATTTTTTGAAATTACCTATCTAAATGCAACCGTTCAGGAACTACACTACATTCTTTGTTGTAATCGACAGCATATGAGCTACAAGTTGAGTCTAAGTGTACAGTGTTATAATTTTTTATTTATTATTGTTTTAATGGAGTTGTAGTTTCGTAATATTCCATTAACTTTTGAAAGCTGTACACTCTTTTGTGTATCGGATAATTTTATAACATTTTAAATTGAAGGTAATAATCTCGTAATTTTAATAAATAAGCGCGAAAAAACATAACATTAATAAAGTAGTTATATTTTATTTCAATTTATAAAAATAAATTATTAATTTAATGAAACTGACTAATTATTTCATTACAATTTTCAAAGATAGATATTATTACTTAAGAGTATATTAGACAATACAAAAAAATAAATTAATGGCAAATAATATATTATAATTTAAGAAAAAAGCATTTAAAAAATAAAAATCAATACAATATTAAAATATTTTTTTATCTCAAATCAGGTACAACATTAAAGAAACTGCAAAACAAAAACTTTTGTAAATACAAAAGCTTACAATCACATGCAGAGTGGCTTTGATAGAAAGTTCTAAAAAATTACATACTATTCCTACACAAGACATTCAATATATTGTGTAGGTACACACATAAAATTAAGTCAGAAAACAGTACCATTGGTAGTTCAACACAAAACAAAAGATTAATAAAAAAGACAAACGATGAGAGAAAAAAAATGAAAATTAAAACTAATACTGATAACTAAAATAATAACTAAAATTTAACGACGTGAAATAATAAATTGATGGGTAACACTCAGCTGACGCATCTCAAACTCCTGAAAACAGATTAAGTCACCAAAGTCCAACATCAGAAGTCGTTTTAGCCTTCCAACGTCTTCACTACTGTCTAGAAGGTTAACAGCTAAATAATTCACGTGGTTGTTCAGCCACAGTTTTTCTAGCTCGATAACCAGTACATTTCTTTAAACTTAATAATTCAGTTGTTTTCTCGTTCCCTTACATAGACCTTCTACATCAGATGACAGTCAAGATGAAACTCAAGGAACCGTATACTTTGAACATACGGTATAAAAAACACCATCGAGGTGCCTGCGAACAGTCTCCTCCCTCACTGCGAATGTCACATGACTTCGTTTTACTAACCTTAATCTTCCATCTAGATAGCCATTCACTGATTTGGTCCAGATCAGATTGTAGTTTACTTGAAGCTAGAGTTGGGTCAACACCGACACTCACGATAGCCGTCATCGGCAAAAGAAGCGATAGTGACATATTCCGGTTTCGGAACGTCCACTAAGCAAATAGAATATAAGACGGGCCCTAAAACCTCTCTCAGGAATTCCCGACTTAGTATCAAAGAACACAGACAACTTCTTACTATACTTCACGAGTGCAAACCTCCGTCCAGATAATTACGCAAAACCAAGTAATACGGTTGAATAGGCTCTTTTTTAACTTGTATAACACGCCAGGCAGCCAGATCTTGTCAAAGGCCTGCTCAATATCCAAGAACGCAGCCGAACCGTATTTTTTTCTCCTAAAGGCACTTGTTGAAAACCTTAACAAGCCTACGGCTACATCAGCTCAGTAGGGGAGTGACCACCTAGGAAACCGAACTAATGATCAAGATTAACATGACCACGTTCAAGAATAAGCCATAGCTCCATAGAAAATGAATCTCAAACATTTTAGACAAAATGAGTAATAGACTTATCAGCCTATACGATAAATAATATTTATGACAGATATATATATATATATATATATATATATATATATATATATACATGACAAATTATAATAATAATAATAATATTGGCAAATAATTTAATTATTTTAAAATTAAATTTATGAAAATATATTTACAACCATCCGTGACAATCTAGTCCGTCTCACTTTTCGAAAAATGTTATACAAATTAAATATTGTCGTAGATTTGTAAAATTTTAGGTAAACTTTAATTCTTGCAAGGTTGCGGTTAAGGGAAAATGCCTCCCCTAATCATTTTTAAGAACAAATAAACATGTCTTAAAATTATGTATCAAGTCTAGAAATGATATAAAAACTGGGATCAAAGTGTATGTCTTTTTTTTAAAATAAATATTAAATTTTTACAAAAACTATATTTAGCTATAGATAAGCCGTAGAAAAATAGCCAAATACAAAAATATGTAGGCTATTTAATAAAATAAAGACTCTTAGATGCCTTATACTAAGTAAAATCCAGCTTATCTATGACATATTAATACTCGTATTAATATATCGTAATACGTCGATAATATATATGTCGATAATATATCGTATTAATAATCGTTTAATGGTACGAGTATTTAATCGTATTTGTCTATATTACAAATTTATTCCGTTTAAGATGTACATATTTGTTTCTACAGAATGAAATAAATGAAACCTTATAAAAAAAAAGCAGAAAAAAAGAAAATAGTTGTTTTCCTCGATCTATCCTATAAAGGTAGACATATACTATAAAAGAACCACACTTTTTTTTATTGTTTTCCTATTATATTTCTGAATGAATCCATATAAAAACATAAATACACATTCACTGATAATTATATAATTTAAAATATGAATATTATATATGCGAAAAACCTCTCTCACTAAAATATCACGGATTTTTAAACATTTCTATTATCTATAAAGCTGAAAATTAACTGTCAATTTTCAAAACCTCAGGAAAACTAAACATATAATTAACCTGATTAATAACCATTAAGCTATTACAAAAGTTTGAATTATTGAATAACATCAATATTAATTTTATTATCTTTTTGAACATATTGATATTTGAAATTATTTGTTATTATCCTTGGAGAGTTAAATAATTATTAATTAAACTATTTTGATTAACGATTCCATAGGAATTTTAAAAAAAGTTTAATCTGAATTTAGATAAAGTTTTTTTTTTTTTTAATTGCGTTGGTTTATCTGACTAACTAGGTAGCAATTTTATCAACGTTATTTAAAAAAGATCTCAATAACTACTGCCTTTTATTTCTTTGGGGAATATGTCTCATAATACTCCCAACAGTTATAAAAAAAAATAAACAATCTTGGGAAAATTTGCTGTATTTCTTAGAAATACAATACTATTATTAGAAAACCGCTTAGAATGGATGACACATAAAAACTTTGTAGTGATAATTTACATTTAGGATTTGTTAACTCTTGTGACTACTACAATCTACGCTATCCGAAATTTATTGTAAATTCTACGTTCCTCTGTAGAGTAAAATTAGGTAATTATTTAATCAGTTCTCCTCTTTTAAACGGTCAACGGGGATAATAAAGTTACCGAATCGCTGTAAGATTGATAAGAAGAACCATTTGCGCGCAAGCAATTCTGTTCTAGTTCGGTTGTGTTAAATTGAATTTTCTTTGTTTAGCCTAGATTTAAAAAAGTAAAGAGGCAATTAAGGTTTTCTATAAAAGGTAAATTTTAAATACTACTCGTAAATTTGGTTGTAGTTACAGAACGGACATGATTTTGAATTTTACTAGTTGTAGATACCAAATTTGTTCGAGAACAGAAAGTTGTAATTACAAATAATTACAAGGTACTTGAATAAATCCATGTTGCCGTTAAGAGAAATATTATTTTATATTTATTGCCCGATAAATTAAACTACGTTTGAATTGCTTGATTATGAAATAGAAATTAATCAAAACACAGCAGTAAATCGGTGTAATTAAATGCGGAATATGTGTATTGACAATATATTGCTAAATCAAATAAACATTTTCGATCTGGGAATAATAGTCAAAATAAACGAAAATTTATTTTCTTGTAGAAAAATCAAATAGAGTAAGTGAACTTTAACTCAATAATATTCGAAGGACTAGGTAAAAATCACAACACCGTTTTTTTTTTTTTTTGTAGGTACTGCTGATATGAGATATCCACCGAACTTTGTTACCTATTATTAGGGAATATATTCACAGCCTGGAACGTCTATAATATCAAATAAACAGCGAGCGTACCGTACAGTCTAAACAAGAATGATATCACCATAAAAGATATATATATGCATTATTTCGTTGACCCGGATACGAGTGTACATATCAAACTATACAACCTATACAACCTATTGTATTTGGAGGCATTTTAATCAACTCAAGAAAGCTTAGTGCAGAATCCGCCAAATGTAACTGGAATTTGCAAGTTCATGAGGCAATGGTGGATTGACACAGAAAAATTTGTTCCAGTAAATACTTCATATCACGTCTCCTTTACAATGGGAAATTTATTTTTTTATTTTTATACACAATTTCATTTATTTTTTGCATTTCGCAATCCTAATTTAAATGTTAATTTACTGGTATCAGACATACGTTTAAGCAGCACCTTCCTAGTAATAAAAAAATCTCATGTAGACGCCTGATGATGACTTTCTTGTACGCCTATTAAATTACATATACACAATTATTTTAAAACGAAAAATAAATAAAATTTAATTTCAAAAATAACTTTTGATATTTTGTCAAATTTTTTGTTGTTGTTATTATTGTATTATTATTTATCAGAAGTTAATAATTAATTATTAATAAATCAATATATTTAAATTAAAAACAAAGTTAAAAAATGAAGGAGATGAAGTCTTATTCGAACTAATGTGCCTTCCCTTATAACATCCCAATATTTCATTAATTAAAATTTTATTTGGCTATAACTCTCAAACCAATAAGTACCACATGATATAGCGTTGAAAAGCTCTCAATGGGAGCTTATTACTGCGGCTAAGAGAAAGTCCAAAATCCAATTTTTTTTGGATTTTGGGCTTATTTGGTCTAGTCGATTTCAATCAAAAGGGAAGGTGCACCACTAGATGTTGCAACAGTCCTAAATCCAAAATTTAATCATCCTACGGCTAATTGTTTTTGAGTTATGCGAGATACATACCAACAGACATCAAAATGGATTCAGGGATGGTCAGAATGGATATTTCCGTTGAAACGTGAAAACCGAATTTTTTCGCGACCACAATACTTCCTTTATTTCGTACAAGGAAGTAAAAGAAAAAAATTTAACTTTGTTTTTGAGTTTGTAATGAGATTGAATGATGTTGCAAAATAAAGACACAGAACATAAGCTATGATATTACCTCAGTTTAGATAATACTTCAGAGGATGAATGAGGATGATATGTATGAGTGTGAATGAAGTGTAGAAACCAGAAAACACTAAATTCATTCAAGTTAACGCTGACAGACACAGTTGTCCAAGGACAAATTCTAGAGAGAAATCAGCAAATTATTTCAAATTAAAATAAATTTGAGACAAGAAAATGGTTTGTCTCCATTTTTATTCAACCTAGATCTAGACAAAAACATGAAAAATTTCTGGAAAGAGTATGACAAAATTGTTAAAATTGGAATCAAAAATGAAAACCTAAAACTTGACTGTCTTACTTTTGCAGATGATTCAGCAGTTCTAGCAAAATCAGAACACAAAGTTTCCTAAATTAACAACCTAAAAAAAATATAAAAAAGTAGGCTGCATATTTCCTTCTCAGAAACAAAAATCATGACAAATCCCATAGACTATCCAAAAAAAAAAAAAAATCAATTGAAACTAAGCAGTATGGAAAATAACTGTCACAACCCAATTTAAATATCTTGGAGAAATAATTAGTAAAACTCTATAGAAAAAGAAGACTTAGAAAATCCGGAAAACCAAATTAGAAAAATTAAATTTCCTTAGGAAGGAAATTTATAACCAAAAGAATCTTTTTATAAACGCGAAATTGAGGCATTATACAAATATATTGATTATAATGCCGTACAAAAAGCAGTTTAAACAGTGATCTGATATGATATTAAAATACAAAATTTGATTGACCTAGAAAATCTGTTCAAAATCGAAAGTAAAATTGTAAGGACAATCTTCAATGCTAGAAAAAACAGAAAAGGGGTACAGACTAAACGAATTAAGAAAATTTATTAAACCCAAGGAGACTTTGAGAAGGTAATTTTTACCTCGGTTATTTGATCCGAATGAATTCAAAAAGATTAAATAAAAAAATTTTCGAAAAACTTTGGTGAATGAAATGCCAAAGAGGATGCACAAAACAAATGAAAGAGGTGATTCATAACGCAAGGATAAAAAAGGACAGCTGTTTAGATAGAATGAAGTTTACAAAAAAAAAAAAAACAATTTATAATGCAAAAGATTTTGTGGATGAAGGCAAAAAGATCACCAGAAGAGAATAGATTCATAAGAAAAATGGGTGCTGTATGAGAAAAGAAGCAAAGAAGAAATGATGTTGGCATGGACAGTAATAG
This sequence comes from Lycorma delicatula, assembly GCF_047948215.1. Lineage (NCBI taxonomy): Eukaryota > Metazoa > Arthropoda > Insecta > Hemiptera > Fulgoridae > Lycorma > Lycorma delicatula. The sequence goes on along the minus strand of NC_134456.1, from coordinate 154,066,718 downwards.
GCCGCTTCGAAAAAAAAAATGTTTATATACATTTATATTACATCTTTGCAAAACAACAGATATTACTTGTTCCTCTATTTTAATTCATATAATTTACTTATAATAAACACACCTTAAATTTTAAAATTTAAAGCAAAGCATGGGAATTTTACTGTATACATTAATTGGCATTAATATAACTCACAAAATAAAAAAATAAAAATGCATTACAAATTTGTTTCATTTTTTAATCCACTACAGGAAAAAAGTTAATAAAATAAATTATAACATACTGACTACGAGTCGTCAAAAAAAAAATCATGAAAATTTAATGTTTAAGTATCATGAATTTATAATTAGTATTATTGTAACAACAATGGTGTTCCGGTACGAATAAGCGGTTATGTAGCTAAGTGAACGAACAGCAGCCAGCCACAAACATCTACTAATGTGTAGTAACGTAGACTCGTGCCCACAACAGTGCAGGCACCCCCATATAAAGAAGGAAACAGGTGCCAGTAGCCTTTACCTTTTTATTTCCAGGTACAATTCGTTTACGGTAGAGTAGACCCACATTTGTTTGACTTTGTTTATGTCTACGAATATTAACTGTATTCGTTTTAATCGATCGACACACTTTCGTTTTTTTTTTTTTTTTTTACATAAATTACAATTTTTTTTCAGTTTTTACTGTATTTTACAATTTTTATATAAGAAAAACTATTCTAGAGACAAAGTTAAATATGTATGGCTATTAAATAGCATTTCAAAAAATAAATGTAAACTCTTTCTAACAAAAATTTAATAATACAGACTGCTCAATAATTTACGTAAAATAGAAAAGCTGGCATGACTTTCTCGAGTATTAGTAAAAAAAAAAAATTGAAAGAGTTTTAGCAAAAAGCTATATATATTTTTGGGTAGGAAATAGATTTTAAGAAAAACTTATCTCAAAATATATATTTTTGTAGGAGATAAGCTTAAGAAAGTTGCTTAATTAAAGTTTTTTTCTAAATCTAACAATAAAGATTAAAAAAAGCAAAAGAAAATTTTCCAAAAAAACTTTCCCGCATTTTAGGTTCAAGGTTTTATATGTTTTTAAAATTGTGGAAATTTCTTGATATCTTTATGTATAAAGTTTTATTAATAATAAATGAATTTTCAAAAATTGTTGAAAAATATTTAAACCGAGAATAGATAGAGCAAAAAAACCAAAACACATACATGTCACTTTTAAGAGGGAAGGTTGATTTTTTTAAAACGTTTTTGGATTATCTATATATGCACTGTAGGTAAGAAATTTGTTTAAATAAAGTTTTCTTCAAAATGCCTGAAGAAAATAGATTTTTTCACGGTATTCCCCTTTAACGAATTTTGAAAAAGATTAATATAATCAATTAATTATATGATCATTAATTTGAAGAAAATCGGTTCTGAAATAAGGTCAAAAGAAGGGTGACACACACACACGTACATATATACTTGTACATAATATGTGTTTTTAGTCTAGATGAACTAGTTTGACCCTAAAATGCAAAAATTTGCTAAAACCCCAACACCCTATTTTTTTCAGATATTTTTGCAATATTCGGCGGTAAAAATAAAAATAAATAAAACAGATGTAATTATTTGATAAATTTTAAAGTAAACGTATTAAAACAGTATGAATTTTTATACTGTATTAAACATTAAAAATAAATTATAATAATCATCATTTATTTATCATTAAAAACAAATAAATGTATTTGTAATTAAAATAAAAAATTAACAAAAGCAAAAATACTGGGTTCGAATAAAAGTATATGTGTACTACTACAATTTATAGGTTGCTGGGGTTGAATTAAAAAAGTCTTCCAACGGATAGATATTTTTTATTTTATCTTTTCTGGCTATATATTTATTTAAATTATTTTCGGAATCCTCTTGCTAAGAGCTTTCATTTGATACCATAAATCCGACAGTGTTAATGTTCGTAATATGGAAATTGATGTTCTATATATACACAAACTGATTACGAAGAATGTAAAAACCTTTCCGGTCATGTTCTAAACAGAAAACAGAAAATTAAGAAAACAGTTCATTTAAACAGGTTCGTGATTTCTTCCTTAGCAAACGTTGGCTGATGAAATATAATTACATTAAATTATTAACTGGAGGAATGTCATTCCTAGAGTTATAAAATGGTCCATCAATGATCCATATAAAGAAATTATACAATAAAATTTCATTCAAACTAATTAATCTAGTCCGATTACATCAAGAAAAAAACAGAACAAAAACTCACATATCTACGTACACCATTGTTCCGGAATTATTCAGTGCTAATTGTTTTTTTTTTTTTTTTATTAGAGTTATGAAACGTTAAGATCTGTAAAAGCCTTACATCCAAAATCTATTCCGATTAGTATACGTCCCTAATATAGTACAATATATCGTATGCATATAAAGAATAACTACATATCCATGAATGTTTTGAATATTCTAAACATTTAATAGAATAATAATTATTTTTATTTTATTTTTCCCTGATATTTTTTTTATCCGCATATGAAAGTTAGCAGTTGCAATGTTAGGATAATATTAACATCAAGTTTTTTTTAACAGAATAAAACTGACAGGTAATTAACAACTAGAGATATGTTTGTAAATTCTAATGAATTATGTAAAATTCAAAATAAATCTTAAATGCAAAGCTATATTTAATTATTTTGTAATTTATTATTAATTTAAATTTATGTATTTTTTATATTGCCAACTTTTAAAATTTAATAATTTGTCATATTATGTATAAATATATGAGTTTTTTTATTTTACTATTCATTTATTAATTTCGCCAATATTTAACTCTAAACTTACAATCATAAATATTTTTTTTCTTTTCTTTTATAAATTAAAAATAATACTTAAAGTCAATACACGGAATATTAAAAAAAAAACGATAAAATTTTCGCTACAAATTAATCCATTCAAAACTTTTTGGTATAAAATAAGGTATAGAAAAATTTCAAAAATGAGTGTATCAAAGATATATCTATTTGAAATTAAAATTTCCACATTTTATATTTACCATATAATTTTGGTAGTAAATATGTATGTGTCCCGTAACCATAGACATTGTAAGTGACCATTGTCAAGAGTTATTCCATACAAACGATGTAATTGTTTTTAAGAATAACAAAGTACCATACCAGGCTCACTCGAAGGGTAGAGTAAAGTGTTTTTTTCTTTAGTGAATCAAACATATTATACCATTCAACCAATTACGTTAAAATGAAATTGATTTTCAACACAGGGTTTTTTACCCAGCCTCCCAGAACTGGACTTGCAATCAAGCATCACGCGGTCCTGGGAGTTGCCTCACCTCTAACCATTCAGGATCCCCGGCGGACCCGGCTATACCGTCCACGCCAGAGCAACACAAGCAACCGGGTCTCGGCTCTCCTACGCCTTGTTTCGAGTGAGGGAACGCCAAAAGGGGCCCCCCCTCTGAGGATTCAGTGGTGTATCCCCAAAGGGACCCACCGCTGTGACACGCTTAACTCCCCCCCCCTTATAAACAGCCCGCCTACTCCCAAGACCCCCGGGATCCCTAATCACTCATTGGGTGCAATCCACCTCAGCTAGCCGCCACCTCATGATTAGGGCTGCCCGCCCTTCACCTATCAGTAGTTCCCCAATCTTCTTCCCAGCCACGATAATCTTCCTCCTTCGACTTCAGGATCCCAGGCGCTAGCTCCTCAACAGCACGCCACTCATCCGCACCACGCAACATGTAATCGATGGTGGTTCCTGACATTAGCCACCTCAGGCATAGTCATTCCTTCATCTCTGCCCACCTGGGGCACACATAAAACGTATGCCGGGGGGGCAACTTTTTGCCCACAATAAATGGACTCAGGGAATTCTCGCCTTCCGAACCTATGTAGATAAGTCCCAAACCTATGTAAATAAGGTTTAATACACAATTGCTGAACCTTAACCACGGCAATTGACTATGTGATGAACATAATTTAAAAAAAAGACAAATTTTTACGCATAAATTACGTTTAATTATTTTATAATAAAAGTAATTATTTCAAAATAAAATAAAATCAAATAAAACTTCTTAACAGTAGTTTTTTCGTCTAAGTTACAATAATAAATTTTAAATCTTTTGATTAATTATGTATGTCCATATGTATGGATCTAGTTACCTAAATGCACACTTATAGTTAGTACGTTATGGATATACTCTTTTTGGATAACGTTACGGTCAGACTGAGATCCACTTTATTTGATTGAAATGGTTTCATTCGCAAAAGGAATCAGTAAACTAGCGCGTAGGTCTACACTGGATCTACGGTTTTTCAAGACTGTTGTGCAAAGTAGATGGTATTATTCCCTCCGCAGATATAATTATTGGGATTATATAAACTTCCTTTTTGATTCTACATTTCTTTAATTTCAAAAGCAAGATCTGTTTATTTCTGCAGCTTGTCATTGTGTTTAGTGTTGATGTTGTTACTTGATGGGATGGCTACTTCTATTAGGTAAGTTACTTTTTCCATTTTATCAACTACTACTAAATCTGCCTTATTAGAGTTGATGGGTTTTGCTGCTACAATTCCCTGGTTCCAGAAACGTTTTGCGTTGTTCTCTGAAAAGGAGGCTGGCTCATAAGTATAGTAGGGTCCTTTTTGAAACTCTAACTTGTATCTACTACAGAGTTCTATATGTACAATTTTTGCCACGTTGTTGTGCTTCCTGGTGTACTCCGTCGGAGCTAGAATCAGACAGCCAGTGATTATATGGTCTATTGTTTCATTGTGTTGCATACATACCCTACATTTGTTATTGATATTTTCTTTAAGAATAACTCTCTTATAATTTCTTGTTGCTACTACTTATTCCTGTATGCTGCATACAGGATTTTTATTACTATTATTATTATTCTAAATATATTGCTACAGCTCGTCATTTAATTTTTAAAAATTTAAAACGGGTATTAATAATACTCAATTCATATTTAAAAAAATAAAAATACAAGTTATTTTAACATTATTTCAGACATATTCCAATTTATCTGGAATAAATTTAATAAAAATAAATTTAATTCTACTTTAATTATTAGACTTTTTTTATTATTATTTGAATCTGGACACAAATTTATTTATTGGTTTTACTTTTATGCTGACAGTAGGAATTTAGTATTAATTGTTTTAAAATGTTCTGATAAAATGATTGTAAAAAGAATCTTTAATAAAAATATTAAAAGAAGGCACTTCCTTTCCGTAGTACTAGTAGTAATTTTAGTTTCTTTCTTAAAATATTATATCGGATAAAACATAAAACAGTTGTTTTTACATTACTACGTATTTTTCAGGTGAAGACAGAATAGGTGTACAACTCTTACGACTTCTGAGGCCTTCACAATCGACAGGCTACTACTTAGAAGAAATATTAAGCGGATTAAAGTATATAAGAATGCAAAAAAAGAGTTATGAAAAAAATTTCATTCTTGGAGAAAAATGATGAAATATGGGATTTATCATGGTCACCTTACCACCCCACGTCCATGACCAATTATAACCAAAATCAAATGGCATGAGTGACTCATACTCGGATACTATAAAATACAATTTCAAAAAAATCGGTTACTTAACTCACTTAAAAATAATAATTAAAATGATAATTCACTTAAAAAACAAGAAATAAGGCTTGTTATCCACCACCCGTGAATGGAGTTGATAAAATATATAATTAAAGTAACATAATCTAAGTTCATACATTACGTCATTCAGGATTTCCAGTGAAAAAAGTTGTGGTATTTGGTTACACAGGAGATTATGAAAACGTAAAGATCGGTGAAACCTCAAGTGCATATTTTAACCCGACTAGGGTACTTTCTTTCTTATATAGTACTGAATAGCTATAAAACATAACTATGTAGTAGGGAAAGTTGATTATTATTGACTTGAAAAAGTTTGGTCAAAAAACACGTGGAATGCAATAGAATCACTCAGTGAAACACATAGAGCTTAAAGAAAATAGATTGAACGCAAAGCAGTTATGAGAACACATTTAAAAAACGTTTTTACTCGGTTGTAAAGTGGTGGAAGTTTAAGACGTAATAAAAAAACGCCAAAGGATTACATAAGTTTCCTGAAAATACCTCTGACAGATTTTTATTTTAATTATTCCTTTAGGTTTTCATGTATTATGATTTAATTACGCAATATTCAGAGTACATCTGCGAAAATATCAAAATGCTCAGAAAACATTTTGAGTCCGATTTGATCTACTTGATCACATGACGATTTCATCTTAAAAACTGACAAAAAACTGGATCGCATGTAGTAATCCTTGTTTGAAACCTATCTTATACAATATTGTTTAATAGTCACATTTTTAAAAACAAATAAAGTGCCACAAATAAAAAAAATTAAGTTAATTTCAACTAGGGTACCTTACAACCTCTGTTATTAAAAAGTTCCAATATCATCTACACTAATACTAGATTCAGTTTTCAATCTTAAAAATTAGCTTTTCAATCTGGAAAATAAAAGATTAGAAGATTGATATTTTAAGAACGGTTATCATACAGCCCCTTTTCTTGGTGGGGGGGGGGGATGGGGACTTAAAGTTTATTTATTAGCGTAATTATTTCGTTCTCTTTCCATGGCCTGATTTGGTGCGATGTTATTCAACAAGAATAAAAAAAATTTACTGTTTACTAAAAACAAATACTAGTATTGTTTCATGTGAGTTCGAAAATCGAGCGAAGCTGGTATATGCTATTGTTTAAAACTTCAATTTTCTTGGTCAACGAGATTTCGCGGTATAATGAATGAAATTGTTTAGAAATAATGTTGTACCACCCATAAATCGAATCGACCGAAAGCTTTGAAATTTTTAAATAACTAAGAACTTTCATTGTTCAAAAAATTCCACTTTATACGACCACTATACAAAAAATCAAAAATTGAAAATGGTGAAAACTACCCTTTTCCCTTTTTTAATTTTGTCAAAAATTTAATGTCTTTAATCAGTTTTCAAGATTTCAAGACTGTAAATTATATAATATTACTGTAAATATATATATATATATATATATATATATATATAAATATAATACATTAATAATTTTGAGATATTTTTACGGCTGTAATACACGGAAAATATCTTCTGAAAATTTCTATAAATTTTTATTTTAACTGTCGATTTGAAAGGTCTTCAGTTGCGAAAACTGTGATATCTAAAATTTCAGCCAATCGCTGTACGAACCTTTATAGTTATTCTGCTGTAGAACCAATAAAGTTGTGCAACCAGGAAAGTAAAAACAAAGTACTGAAAATGTCTATAATTAATTTTTATTCTTTGGGGAAAATAATTGTATAAAATTTCTTAATAGAAAGCTAATTAGAGAAAAACATAAGACCACCTTGTTTTTTTAATGTTATTATACAGCTATTGTTAACTTTCAAACCCATTTAAAAAGTTATATTGCAACTATTTAAGTAACTTAATTAATTATACATAATTAATTTGAAATGTTGATGTTTATAAACTTTCAATATAACATTGTTTGTAAGCGCGAGTATACGCGTATTCGTGTTATCATATATACATTTTAACAACGGGAACAGTTATAGGTTAATGAATTATCCAATAAAAAAAAAAACCTTTACAAGTTATTATGTAAAGCTTAATTTTTTATCGCACACTTTTTAACCGATAACAATTTGATTTAGCCAACAGTCAATTGTGACAGATTGTGTGGGTGGATGTAAGTGAAAGAAATATTTAATAATAATAATAACATTTATGACAAGAGCTTTTAGATAATATTCTGTTCATGAAACAATCAATAACAAAGAACGGTGATTGAACCCGGACCTTTTAGTTGCATAAATCTATTCTTAATAAGTGACTATGAAAACCGTTACTTTTTTTTATGAATGACAGAATAATTCAAAATATAATTTTCTACTGACAAATTTAATAGAATATTAATAATATAATAATAAAACTATAAAATAATAATAATAATAACCAGTTCATTTGAACGTGATTATGCTAATAATAATAATAATAATAATAATAATAATAATAATAATAATAATAATAATAATAATAATAATAATAATAATAATAGTAATAATAATAATAAATAAATTTAAGTTTTACATTGAGTACTTTACCAATTTATCATTCTATAAAATATAAGCTTGAAATAAATACTCGTAAAACAAATTATGACTAAATTTAAAAAAAAAGAAAAAATAATCATCTTTCTCTCTCACACTCTCTCTCTCGTACATGGTGAAGCAGGAGATAACGTTAAAATAGTAAAATAAAATACTAAAAAAATTTATTAAATAGTTAAAATAATTTACGGATATCATTCAAAAAGTTCTCGGCCAGATCTAGAAAATACAAGATTTTCCAGAAATTTTTTTTATTTTCTAACGTAGTCACATTTCAATTCTATACACTTAGACACTAATTTTCAAACCTTTTGGTGCCCTCAAAGTAATGGGATTTGTCCAGCTCTGCAAAATAAGCGATTGTCTCGGCTTTGACCACATAGTTCGAAGTGAATGTTGACCAAGCGAGCCATTTCTTCAGGTTTTGGGAGAAGAAGCGATTGCTGATAGCCAAATCCGGAGAATACGGCGCATATAAAGCTAAGATTACGATGTTTTGTAGTAATATTCCGATATGTGCGTGCAGGCGCATTATCGTGGTGAAAGAGCACTTTTTTAGCTTGAATAACACCCTTCAGTCTATCTATACTCCCCGACAATAGTCCTGCCTTTTTCTAGGTATTCTCTAAGCAACATATCCGGAGATTCCCAAAAACCCGTAGCCATTCTTATCCTGCAGATGGAACCGTTTTCTCTTTCTTTGGTGCACTTTTACCTACATTCACCTACTGTTTGGACTGCTGATTGGTCTGTTGCGTGTAAAGTAAATCTATTTTTCATGTACTGTTAAAAAAAAGTTGCGTTTAAATAAGTCTAAACACGCTTTAGACGTGCTTTAGGTCGACTGTTAACGAGCGCGGCACCCATCATAAAGAAAGCTTTTCATACCAAAAATATCGCTTGAAACGTAGTTGACACAATTCATCAAATTTTTGCAAGATCAACATGCTCGCATATCTTCAGTCGGAGATCATTTAATAAGGCATTGTGGAATTTTTGTGACTATTTCGTCGGTTGTTACGATTTTGAACGTCCCGAGCGTTAATCATATTGAACTGATGTATAATTACGTTTAAATTCAGCAACTAACTTCTTTACTGTCAATAAAAAGGGAAAGAATACTTTAATTCTTTAGTGCTTTTTGTATGTCCTTCGGTGGTTAAACCTTTTAAAACAAAGTACTTTATAACAGCTGGAACTTGAATTTTAACGATTTTTTAGAAAATGTCAATTATTATGTTCAGTCGGACCCCATAAATAAGCAACTAAGGGTATGCTTCTGAAACTTGCAACAAGTCATCTAAAGGATCATACTTGACAATAATCATAGTTATTTGGTCATAAATCCATTATCTCTGTGTCAGGGCGAGAACTTTCCTAAAGCGCTAGGAATTGTAAATTAATATCGGTTAGCTATATATTATTGTAAAACATGCAGAAAAGAGTTTATACACTTATTTACAAGATTTTAATAATTAAATTGATATATAACTTGAAAGATATATTAATAGACTAACGCTCCGAGAATTCTCACCTTCTGATCAGTCTTCCTTGCTGGTAGTATTTTATAATATTGAGATATCACGGATTTAAGAAAGGACGAATAACAGATGATAATATTTCGATCTTAAACAAGTAATTAAAAAAATACTTAAATACAATAAAGAAAGCCATTTATCATTTTTCATTAAGGAAGTTACAAATGAGACTAAGGCCAATATTGACAAAAAATTAAAAAAAATATTTTTTGGCCTCATCCATTTATGGAGATCTGTAAAAGACCAAGCACTATAAAAAGATATTTAAGCAACTTAGAGGTATTAAATTATGTAAATCTGTGGCAAAAGGGTAGCACCCCCTTTGAGCAATTATGACCAAAATTTAAAAATATCAATTCCCGATACACAGTATTTATCTTGCCAAAATACATAAAAATCTGTCGATCGATTATAGAAATATCAATCTAAAAATACAGATTACTAAGCAGTTACTAGCGACTACTAGTGACAATAAATTACTAGCGATTACAAATGCCAACTTGTGACCAAATCTACTATGCAAATTCAGGTAACTACTAGCAAGTAGTATCGAATGAAAAGGATTGCATGGACTACTAAAGATTACAAGTGAGTACTAATGATACAGACTTGTAGAGGCTAATAGCGTTTACAAGCTATAATACAAACCTATACTGGGGACTATTAGCACCTACAACCGACTGAAAATGGCTAATAACAACAAGCCGAATACTAGCGATTTAGAGCAAATACATGTGAATACTACAGTTCACAAGCGACTACGAGCGATTACGCGATTACAGTCTAATACTAGTGAATACAAGCGATGGCTAACGTCATCAAGCGTCCTTTAAAGACTAATAGCGTCTACGTGATTAAAAGTGAATACGCGACTACTAGCGATTATTTATGAATACAAGCAACACCAAGCGACTAACATCGAATAAGCAACTACAAGCGAATACATGAAACTACTTGCAAATATTACCGACTAAAATTAACGAATAAGAGCGAGTACTCGACTACTGGCAATTACTAACGACCAAAAGCGATTACGCAGGCCCAGATTTAAACTTGATGAGGCCCTAAGCTGTTTGAAATATGGGGTTCTTTATAGACCCAGATATTCGATGTCGGTGACAAATATGATTTTCGAATACCTAGAGGGTTAAACTGAAATACAATTAAGAACTAAGTATATTGATAGTGAAATAATAAATCTTTAACTCAACATCATTTTTTATTCATAATAAACTTAATAATGCAAACTCTGGTAAAAAGAAAGGAAAGTTTTTTTAAAAGACACAATTCACAAAGGCTTATTATCTAAACTCTTGAAACATAAGAATCAGGAATTACAATCGTATTAAGCTAAAATATTTTAATTTATTTTTATTTATTACTAGCAAACCGGCAGTGCTTCCCTATTGCTAGATTTGAGTATATTTTATATATATATATATATATATATATATATATGTTATATTATATATATATATATATATATATATATATATATAGATTACTATATTATTATAGATACATAAATGAGCACAATTGAAAGTTTGATAAAACATTAACAAAATGAACATTACGGAACTTCACAAAATTTAACCTTTCCGTTTTTCCTTTTTCCTCTTTTCCCCATTTTCATTTTTACCAAAGTTCTTTTCCCTTTAATCAATTTCCCCCATTTTCCTTTCACTTTCTCTTTATTTTCCCCATTTATCTTTCCCTTATTTTCCTTTCACCCTTCCTCTTTTCCCATTTTCCCTTTTCTTTCTCCTTTCCCCTTTACATTCCCTTTTCCCAGTTTCCTCTTTTTTTATTTTTCCATTTCACCTTCTTCCCTTTTACCTTTTTCGATTTTTCCCTTTCCCTTTTACCCCGCGCGTAAATCGGTCCAGTAGTTTTTTAGTCTATAGCGGACACACATATCGGAAATAATGAAACGGAATCGTAAAGTATAGCGTGTGTTGTTTTTACTTTCAACAGATAACGCTGTTTTTCAAAAAAAGCATGTTTTTACCTGTCACAGGTGCGACATCTTAGGTAGATAAATGGTAGATATATCAAAACTCGCGCGTATTCGAATGCAACGTTTTTTTAAAAATTACAAAGCAATCGGGGAAGAACTTTCGGAAATTTAAGATTTTGAACAAACGAAAATTTACATTTTTATTTATATAGATTTATTTTTTCTAATTTTTTTAGGAGCCCTAAGCCGGAGCTTGACCTGAACAACGCACAAAGCGATTACAAGTGAATATAAACGACTAAAAGCAAATACAAGCGTGCATTAGATTTCTAGAAATACAAGCGACTACATGTGACCAGCGACTTGCAGCTAATAGCGTTTGCAGGCGACTGCTAGGGCGACCAACGACTACAAGGGCTGCTAGCAACTAATATCGAATACGCGATTAAAAACTATTTATAGCGACTACTTGCAATTACTGACAACTAATAGTAACTGTGCTATTACAAGCGACTATCTGCGTCTAACAGGGATTATTAGCGACTAAAGGGACTTGCGACTAAAAACGACTACAAAATTTCTATTCAAATACTAGACAGGACTAGAAACTAGTTGCAAATGAATTACAAAGATTACAAGCAATTATTAGAGACTAAAAAATCTTGCGGTTTATAGCGTTTACAAGTGTCTACTAGAAACTACCCGTCTAAAAATTATAAGTTTGTTTAATTTTTTGAAGTATCCCATCTTTTACACTAGTAAAAGATGGTTATGCTTATGAATTTTTAACATTTTATAGAAATAACCTGTGAAGCTCGATGAAGAAAGAATAGTAAGAATCCCAAACAGTCTTCCAAATTATTTTATTACGAAAACGTTTTTGTCATTGTACCCCTGTTTGGGTAGAACACTGGAATGTGAGTGATATTTATTTTCTTATCATTAAAAAAAAAAAATAAAACGGGTCAGCTACGTTAAGTGTGATCGGTTCTTTAACCTTTGACAACATCAGTGATAATTCAAAGAAGTTAGGAATGTACTGATGAATACAAAATAAAATAAGTTTCGTGATACTTATTATAAATTATGTTAGCAATCAACGCAAATTTCTAATTATTATGCAAAGAAGTTCACGTAAACATTTCAATTATTACATAGATTATTTCTGAGTAAGAAGATAAGCTGTGTGGCTATTTAGTTAATTATTAGCTATTAATTTGTTATCGTAAAACTTCATCCTAATTAGGAAATAACAAGGTATTATTCAAGCAATCATATAAAGATTTTATAACATAAACTTCATTATGTTTCCTTTTTTGTAGATTAACTTGTCAAGAAGATAAGAAAAGAAAAGGAGAAAATGACGAGCCTAAGAGGTGACGAGTCTACTTGTTTGCATGTTTGTTGTTTCATTTAATTTTATAAAACTTCCAGAGTTGTTTAAAACTTTTAAAACTACTGGATGCCCAAATTAGTTAATCTTAAGGTATTAAAATATATATGAAAAGTTCTAATAAAATGTATAAAAAACAGCTGGCCGACTTTTAAAATTGTTTTAACAAATCTTGTGTTAACAGTGGCCATTCTTATTACTACATAAGTACCGACTATAATTCAACTATCAAATTGTAATCGGATATCTATCTTGTTTCTACCGAGGTCAGCGACTTATGTTAAATGTTAAAAAAATTATAATAATATATTATTCCGATGATTATGTTAACAATTTCAATTTATTTAGTATTAGAATTCTAATATTATATATAAATTACAATTAATTAACGCTTACAAAAATAAACAGATGAGAACGAATAAAAAAATAACCTACAATTAGTTCCCCAGAATTATATTTAATTAAAAATTTTAATTGTCACTTAAAAATAAAATTAACATTACTAGCAAATTATCAATTATTATTAGCATATATAATTTGCTAAATAGTGGATTAGTTACTCGGACAGTCTCAGATTATGACAAACGCCACGTTTTTATATCTGATTAACTAATACTCGTAATATGTGTAAAATTATAAATTAAAATTTCTTAAAATATATTACAGACTGTTAAAGTAGCACAAGTTAAAATAAGTTTTATAATTTCCACTTAAAAAAAAAACAACTGAGAATTTATGCAGTTCAAATATTAAAGGTCTGACTTTTATTTTTATAATAAAATAATTTCAACTTTTTATAAACAACAAAAACATACTAATACGATTAGAAAACGTCCCGGGTTCGAATCCCGGTCAGGCATGGCATTTTCACATACGCTACAAATCATTCATCTCATCCTCTGAAGCAATGCTTAATGGTAGACCCGGAAGTTAAAAAAAAGTAATTTTAATATATGAATAATAATATGCTGAGTTGAAATACTATTTATAATGTAATGTTTCATAACAGAAAAAAATTAATTTATAGCTTAAAATTAATTTTCTCAGTCTTTTTTATAGTTGTGTTCCAATACAAGAGGTACCAGTTCGAATTGTTTTATCTGAGAGTCCATTTAGCGAATTTAAAATGAAGGGATCACTTTTAAAACTGAATATCAGCTGGTTTTTAGTTGGGGGTTAAGAATACAATTACTTTTTCTGTTTAGCCTCCGAAACCACCTTAAGGTATTACTTCTGAGGATAAATGAGGATGATATGTATGAGTGTAAATGAGGTGTAGTCTTGTACAGTCTCAGTTCGACCATTCCTGAGACGTGTGGTTAATTGAAACCCAACCACCAAAAAACACCGGTATCCACGATCTAGTATTCAAATCCGTATAAAAAGAAACTGACTTTACTAGGACTGAACGCTGGAACTCTCGGCTTCCAAATCGGCTGATTTGGGAAGATGCTTTCACCACTAGACCAAACCGGTGGGATGACGTAATCTATATCATGTATTATTTATTTACCAATCAAAATAAAACAATTACTTAAGAACATATTGGGCGCACATTCATTGTATAGTATACAAAGAACATGCACAACAACAAAAACCACAGCTGCGGCACGAGAAAATATGTACCGAATAGATTTCCAGAGGAAAAAGAAGAAAGAGAGAAACTGTGGAGAAGTGGGCGAACAGTGGAGTTCACAGGCAAGCGGCAATATTTTATTGTGACTATGGATTTTGAAAGTTTTGTAACTTTGTAATTTTTGCCTTATATCATGTTAATTGGTTTCCTCCGTTTTTGGTTTGTAGAAAATCTAATTCTGGTTTAATAACATATCTTCCAAAAGGAGAGACCATTGTTCTTTTAAAAAATCTGATGTGGATACCACATGACTTCGTTGTACGCCTTTTAAATTACATAGACACATTTTTTTTTTGTAAGATTGTAAGATCCAAATATTTCATTAATTAAAATTTTATTTGGCTACAGCTCTGGAACCAATGAAAATAAGTACTACTTATGTACGGTATATCGTTGACAAGTTATCAATGAGGGCTTACCACTACAGTTAAGAAAAATCCCAAAATCCTTTTTTTGGATACTTTTGATTCAGTCGATTGCAATCAAAAAGAAAGATGCAGAACTAGATGCTACAATAGCCCTAAATTAAAAATTTCAACATCTTATGGCTAATCGTTTTTGAGTTATGCGGGATACGTACATACATATATATACGTATATATAAAAGTACGTATAGGCGTCACGCCGAAACTAGTCAAAATGGTTATTTCCGTTTAAATCTGAAAATTGAGATTTTTCACGATTACATTTCCTTTACTTCGTACAAGGAAGTAAAAAGGACGTCAATAACGCTTTATTTTATTATTATTGCATATAACATTTTTACAAGATTATTTTATTTATTAAATAATGATTATTAAAAGACAAACAATATTTTTGAAGCCGTACTATAATATTCGTTTTATCCGACTTAAAAATAAATGCTTAGGACGGTCATCGTTACAAACTTCTTATTGACTCAGACTTTAATGGCTCTTAATTGCATTAAGTGATTTAGAGTACCAGAGAAAAAAAAGCAAAGCCCTACTTATCATTTTTAACAATGACTGTTGCCATATTTTTATTTTCATTAAGATAAGATTAACCGTATTTTGATGGCTGGAAATAGTTAATTTTTAGCGTATTTTGAATCAAAACGTTTAAAGATATTTTTCGTATTACATGAATTAAAATTTTTTCCGACATTATTTTATAAAAATTTTTCAACGTTTAAGATAAAAATATTGATAATTCAGAAATCTAGTAATTTTTTTTTGTTAAATAATGATGAAGATTTTTTTACTTTTCATAAATATATTTCGTAATTTTTTCAAAGTTACGTATCTTCAATTATATATAGGTGAAAAATATTATTAAATGAATTTTTTTAGGAATGTAGAAAGTGAGATGTTTCTGATGAGATCTTCGAAATAATATTTTAATACGATCCACTGAAAGCTAAAAAACATTAAGTAAATAATCTTTTCCAGTCTGGTAGTATACATTACCGGGTGATATCGGTATACACTAGCAGGGTAACTAAAGTACATTTAAAAATTAATAGACCTCCATCACATAGTGACTGAATATCATTAATCAGCCTAAAGAAGGATCATAGTTAAAATAAATTTATCATAAGAGAACATACACCATACGTCTTATAATCTATGGTAATCTGAATTCTTTTCACTCAAGTTTTAGACTGTAATAAAGAATCAGTTGTCATAATTAAATTTCTGTCCCATAGTAAATACTTGAACAAGAATTCATTAGTTTTTAAATTATAAAATATTGTGTTTATATTCATAGCCTACTTATGCTGTTCACTTATTTTTTTTCTAATGTTAATATAAACATCATAATAAATCAAAAACAAAAGTGTAATGTGAACCATCAATATAAGTTTCGGATGGAACAAGACGAGATATGACCCAAAAAAGAGAAAAAAATTTAAATGCAATCAATTAAAAAAATTTTATCATATATGTCAATGATCGATAGATGCCATGTAAACTCACAGAAGAGAGCAAACAACAAAAGGAGGATTGTTGTGAACGTCTTCTGAAATATTATGGTGACGAGGGAGATGACTTTTTTTCAATATTATGGTAAAAAAACTTGGGTCCATTATTATAACCAAATATAAAAACGGCAAAGAATAAAATAATTTACCACAATCAAAAAGATGCAAAACACAACTTTTTACAAAAAAAAAAAATTCATTAGAAATGAAATTAGAAATTTCATTTCTAATTTTCATTAGAAATTCATATTTCATTAGAAATTTCATTTCTAATGAAATAACCACGTGAACGTGGTTGAATTCCAGGAAGCCCCCGTACGATTGTAAATTTTGTGCGTTCGTTACATTGAAGCGTTAAAACACCTTAGGAGATAAGTGTGTCGCATTCGGTAACTGACCGAGCCGATAATTCTGCAACACGATAATGCTAAGCACAAACACCAGATTTACCAATTTATTTATTTATTTCGTAGAATTTATTTCATTTTACTAACTTTTCATTTGCAAGTTATGGGCGACGTTGCATTACATTTCAGTCACTATTTGTACCTTAGTTGTACATTGATACGGAATTTTATATTATTTTCTAATATTTTTTATTTTTATTAAAGCTGTAGAGAGAGGACTTTATTCTTATTATACCTAAAACGTTTACTATTATTAAGTTTTCAGAAAGTTTATTATACAATTTTTCTTTGTTTTTTTTTTTTGTTAACTTATTCATTACATAAATTCGAATTTAAGCCTTGCAGTATGGAATGAAAATTTGATAGTGTTTGAAAATATCATCCCTGACTTAGGTTTTGAATGCAGGATCTTCACGATGAAAGGCTGGCACTCTATCACTCCGACCACCGCCAAGAACGTAAGTAAATTTCCTTTTGAAAACAGCAGTTGTCAGAGCTAGCATAATTTTTAGGCTTTATCACAGGATAAATTTATTATGTAAGAAAACAAAAAAAAAAAAATTAATTCAAATAGTCAAAATCATTTTCAGTGTAACTGATTATATTTGTACTGTTTTATACAATTTTATTGCTTCAAGAAAATCAATTTAAAAAACGTATTTTCTTTGTATTAAGGTACAGTAAATGTTAAAAGTTTAAATACATTTAAAGGTAAAAAATTTAATAATAAACTGTCTTTAAATACTGAACTATCTTAGCAGATTTTGCAGTATTTACAACATTTAGTGTTTAATTTTTACAAGGAAATTAGTTTAAAACTTTGATAAATAAATTTTATAACTTTCATTAAATAAATAATCTTTTTCATTTTAATTATACGTTTTATTTATACATTTTAATTTTATACATATGTTAGCAATTCAGGAGGAAAGGAAAATAATTCGGGAACTGATTCTAGAGCGTGAAGTACGGGAAAACTTCTTACAAACATGTTTGAAAACGCTTTGTTATCGAGTTACGGCTATCAAAAATGTGCACTCAGATTTCAGTGCCCCCGGTGAAATGAGGTCAGGTCACACCGAGTATAAGGCGTTATATAAGAGATAAACTTGTTGATTTCTACGTTTTTTAAACTTCTTTTTTGGGGTTGGGGAAGAAAAATGTTTTAACGTTATCATCACCCGGGAAACAAAAATATAAAATCTAAAAAAAAATAAAACAAAAAATAACTAAAATTAGATATTTAAAAATAAAATTAAAATTTAAAACTAAAATAATAAAAATTAATTACAAAAAATTAAAATTAATTATAACTACTATCACAGAAAAAAAAACTATATATATATATATATATATATATACAAACAAGGGTCTAAACAAGGGACTGTAACTTCCAAAGCATTTTTCAGCTTCTTATATATATAAGACTAAAATAAAAATATAAAAATAAAATAACTAAAGAAACTCTGAGAAGAGTGTAAAAGGCTCCTTCTAGGATAACAGAAAAAATAAAAATCATAATTTTAACACTATTAAAACGTATGTAAAATATTAACACGTCCGAAAAATAAAATGATTTTTAAACTGAAAAATCGATAAATAGGTCCGAAAAATGTATTTCCCGTAGTTTTCATGACATTCAACCCAAAACAAAAACAACAATTATGTGACGAAAACCACTTTTATTTTAAGTCTGAGGTTCAGTAACTTTGTTAAATGATTAATAAATACGTAACTATTATTAACAAAACTTGAAGGGAATTTAATTCTGAGAGAATTGATGTAATAAAGTTAAGGAAAAAAAAAATTTTTATTAAAAACAAAACAGAACAAAATTTACAAAAAAGTACTACGAGTGTAAAAATTAAAAACAGCTCTTTTTAGTAAAATAAATTTATACCTTTTATAAATTAGGTTGGCAACACTAACTGTATGCTTCAAGATTAATTTGAATACTACTCACTGTTGTCATAAAATTTTAGTTACGTATTAATAATAAACATTAGGCGGTCTAGTTTTTTTTTTTATGTAATTTTGATTATTAATTTTTGAGAATCAAGTTTGGTAGCGTATATTTATTTGTTGTACTGTAAACTGTTCCTACATTTCTCCAATTATATCTGAATTTAAGAAAGAGAAATTCCGTTTAGAGTTCTTTGTTTTGAAAAATCCCTCGTCTCTTCACTATGCAGAATATGCAGATATGATTTTTCTGAATGGCTTTTGCGTTGGAAGGGCTTCAGCCGTAGTGGAGAATACGTTCGTAGGTAATCTGGACGAGTAGTTCCAAATAGTAGAGTATTTTGTTGAATTTTTAAATAATCTTCATCAGAATGGTACACATACCAGCGCTCATGTTTTATCTGAACGTCAACCGGTACATGGTGATGAAAATGAAAACATTCTTCGAGTGGCACAGTTTAGTCCTCCGGGTAAGTGAGATCATATTGAAATTTTTAAGGTGTTATACAAGAAGTAAACTTGGTGGTTTCTTATATATTTTTTTGATATGAGAAATCGAATAAACCAGGTTCAAGAAATGTATCTCCCTTAATTTTCATGATACCAATGGTAAAACAGGAAAATTCGGTGACAAATGTTTTAGGCTTCAAGTGCAATAAATTTGTTACATGACTAATAAATGTGTATATTTTATTATCAAAACTTGTAGAGAACTGAATTCTGAAAAAATTGTTTAATAAAGTCTATGAAAAGTACTTTTAAAAAATCAACTTCTATTATTAAAACAAAAGAATTAAACTTAACAGAAAAATGTCATGAATTTATAAAAATGAAAATAGCTGTATTTAGTACAATAAATAAGTAGACTTTTGAAAAATTAAAATATGTTTTATTTACTTTAAAAAGATACTCTGTGGTAAAGGAAAATGTTTTTAAAGTGGTACACTTTAGTTCTACGACAAGCAAGCAAAAAATTTCTAGATGACTCATAATTCCATAAAGTACAGTAAGGAGGACATTACATGCTCATGGAGGTTATCATGTTCAGAAGGTTCAGTAACATTATTGTTTCATTAAACAGAAAGTTTGAATTCTTTGTTTAGAAAAATGCTGCATCTTTACTAACGGAAAATACGGTAAATTGATTTTTGTATACAGATTTTGCGATGGAAATGCTCCAGCTGCGGTAGAATAATACCAACGAAGGTATTTTAGAAGAGTAATTCCAAACCATAAAGCATTTTTTAGAATTTTAAATAATAATGTACACTTCTCAAGTTTACTTCTCAGAGTTCAATTTTAGTATGAATGTCAACCGGTACATGGTGATGAGAGGTAAACTATTCTTCAGGTGCTACAGCTTTGTCCTAATTCGTGCGAAGAATTTCTATACGACTCAACAATCCACAAAGTACAGTATGATGGGACATTACATGTTCACGGCCTGCGTCTTTATCACGTACAGAAAGTTCAACCTCCAGCTTGGTGACCATGCCAGATGACTACGGTTTTATCAATGGGTTAACAATTACTATCACTTACTACCGTTCATACTATTTTTGGACGAAGCTACTTGTATCTGTAACGGCATAAACGACATAAGGAATTCACATCGATGGTCTAAAGTAAATCCACATACTGTAGTCGAATCAAATATCCAGCAACGATTTTCGGTGAACGTTTGGTGTGGCATGATTAACAACCAATTAATAGGACATATTACAACGTGTCACGGAAGAAATTATCTAGATTTTTTAAACAATAAATTTCTTACAGTGCTTGAAACCTTTTCACTGAGAAAATGGAATAAAATGTACTACCAACTTGATGGAGCAACAACACATTTCACGGATGAAATAAGGCAGTTGTTAGAAGAATTTTTTACTGATAAATGGATTTGGACCTATGGTCAGTAAGTTGGTCACTTAGATTACGCCCTTAGATTACTGTTTATAGGGATATTTATTAAGCAGTCTTAATCAACATAAGAACATTAATTTTAATCAACAAAAGAACAATTAACATATTAATCAACATACTTGCCAATTTATGTACACATATATCTTCCGGAAATTTTTATTTTAAGTTTTTTGAAGTAAGGGGATCTTGAAGCATGAAACACCGAAGAACACAGAATCCCCTAAATCCAAATTTTACTGCTTCAACAGTAATTGGCCGGTAAAGTAATATTATAGAATCGAACATTTCTTTATTTGCCGTAATTAAGCATTTTAAAACATTAATAAACTGGTCTATATATTTCAAAATTATTCTGAGATTATTAGATAATAGGTAAACAGATTTATTTACGGCTCATCTCCCTTGGTTAATCTATATTACTCTTCTCACTAGTATAATCACAAAGTGTTTTAAAAACTTAAAGTAAAATATAATCTTTATCTCATAACCATTACGCGTAGATTATTAATCATTTTATTCACATTAAATACCATTTCATAGTAAAAAGATTCTTTCCGGAAAAAAAAATTAATGCACATTTCGTGGTTCGCAATATATATATGAATTTTATAAAACATATTTATGAGAACAGTAATCCCAGTTAAATAACGGTGCTTTTTAAAAAAAAAGAATAAATAAATAAAAAATCTAAAATATAAATTGATAATTCTTGTTCATTTATCCTGGTGAACCATTATAGTTCAGATATTTGACCTGGCTGTCACGACTTTAGACAGAAGCTGATTAAGCCACACTGCGCACTTGCTGTTTCCATCACCGACAAACATCATCATTTCATATGTAATTCATCATCATTATTGAATCCTATTATAATAATTATGTATTCACAAAAATAAGATATGTTTAATGTAATATAATAAATTATAAACCTTTAATTAAAATGTTATTAAAGAAGTCCTGTTACTAAATTCAGATGT
Organism: Lycorma delicatula; assembly: GCF_047948215.1. Lineage (NCBI taxonomy): Eukaryota > Metazoa > Arthropoda > Insecta > Hemiptera > Fulgoridae > Lycorma > Lycorma delicatula. Next base: position 154,044,821 of record NC_134456.1, on the reverse strand, counting down.
TGATGACTAACACCCGGCACGTGCAACAGTAGAGTAGTATCCTTCACTACAAATATGTTTGTGTTTAAAGAATGAACTGTAATTTTTTTGCTATCAGTAAAAAAATTACACCTGACTTTTTTTTAATATAATTTACCAGTTTTCTCAAGCTAATAATTTCTAACAACAGAGATTGACTTACATATTAATAATAAAAATAACGGATTTATTTTTACGCAATCAAATGGTTTAAAAATATGTTTAAAAGAAAAGAAAGATACTTATAAAATTTTGTACGTAATTTTCTGTTTAATTACTTGATTTAACTCAGTTAACAAAGTTATGTACAGTAATAATATAGGTGTAAAATTATGCTAACCATAAATAACTTTTCAGTAGTTAAATAGGGGAAAATAAAATTTAGCAAATATTCCTACCTCAAAATAATTTATTTTTTTTATATCAGATTAACAAAAAAGCATATTAAATGGAAAGATTGGGATGATTATATGTATAACTTTAGGAGGCATTAAAAAAATAAAAATTTGATATAAAAATGTTAAAAACCAAAAGAGTCCTATTCAAAATTGTGGCAAATTAATATTTTTCATAGTTAGTTTCAAAAGTGATTAACATACACCTTGAAGTGTAGAAATACTAAACAACTAAAAACAAAACGATCTATTTTATATTACGAAACCGTTACTTGAAGTATATTTTAAACGACTTTTGAAAAATGGGGGCCATTTTGGTTAGAATTTTATGTTAATTTTTGTTCAGATCGTAAAATGATCTATCATAATCTTATATTTTCCATTTATTAATTTTAAGTCGCCATTTATAACGGTTTGCGAGTGATATAGTCTAATACCGAAAAATAGATAATTTTGAGAAAGAAGCATTGGTTAAAATTTATCCTATTACTATTTTTTTTTTTAATGTTTCACTATTGAGCAGTTATTTGAGACACAGTGTAGACTACTTTTGAGATTAAATTAAGAAACATTAACGTCCATCATTTTGACAATCATAGCTCGATACTTTTACGTCAAAAATTTTGATTTCAATGACCTTTAAAATTATAATCTGTACTTTTTGCATTTAAACCTTTTTGGCTGATTTCTTTAACGGGGACTTGAGAAGTGTTGGTGACGAAAAAATTAAGTGTTTCGACGTAACAACATTTATTAAATTTTATTTTTCTACGTTTAACTGTTAAAAAACGTTGTTTTTGAGGGTTCCGCACATTGTTAAAAATTTACATTTTTTGCATTTTTGGACTCGGGTAGCTTTTATTATAGAAAGAAAAAAAAATCTTACGTAACAAATGTAATTTGAATATATCTATATTTTGAGTAAATTTAGATTTACTAATATATTAAATAATATTTGAAACATCCAAAGAAATTTATTTTTTCATAATAACTAAAAATAATAATACGTATTCAGCGGTAATACACTGCTATTGCAGGCATTTATCGTTTCCTGATACCATCATCTTTAATCAAATATATCCTCATTATTTAATTGTTTCCTTTGTATGCTTAATCCAAACCCCCTTGCAACCTACTCTCGGCCTTCCCTTTTTTCTTCGTCAATGTAGGGTCCACACCCAATTCTTTTGTGGCAGTTGACCATCATGCATACTGCAGATGAGTCCATACCATACAAGTGCACAGAATACAGTTGCTGAATAATAATAAATTCTCCCTTCTTGAATTTATTTAAAACATATATCTCAACTCTTCTATCTGATGTATTTCCTTTCTACATATACATTCTTCCCTTGCCCTTAAGACTACCAAATACTTCTATTTCTCCATATTTAATATTCCCTTTTTGGCTTCTTAAACATATTATATAACATCCTCGACTTCCGGTAAATTTTCTAGATAATTTTACGAGAAATTATTCGATAAATTAACTATTAATTCCTTAATATTTTTAATTATACTAATAATAAAATGCATCTGCAGATACGATAACATAAGAAAAATAACATGATAGAGAAAATAAAATCTTATTTACCAGAATAATAGATTTTTAATACTTTAAATTATGCATCTGTGTATATTATATGAATGATAGATAAGCGCGCACCTACGCACACGCAAACATATAGTGAGAAATTCAATATTAAAAGATGATATGAGAGAATGTTCAAATCTTATTTTCTTGACCACATAAAGGGATCTATGTAAGGAGTACATTATGAATATTGTGTTAAGAAATAATTGGTAGAAATAATAATATGTTTGACAGTTGCACATTTTGTTGACTAATAATTTCAGTCAATCAAGGTCGGTCATCATTATTGTCCTAGATCATCATTATACATTATAGTACGTTAATAAAGTTACATTCACCTCGGTTGTTATTAAAGATCATGTTGATTTCATGACAAAAGTGTTTGACAATTCTTACCTTTGAGAACAAAATAATTAAAAATGTGCCTACAGTTAGTTATTTAAAAGTTTATGTAGTTGTACCGTGCCTGTAAATAAATCAGCGTACAAATTAAGAGGTCGCCAAACTAAGTGTGTATAAATATAGTTTGTTATAAATATTTTATATTTTCCTATCTAATTTAATTTTTTGGACTTATTAATGTTTATTTATGGTATAAAATATATCATATTTATTAAAATAAATCGGTATAACTCCCCCCTCTACAAAAACACGACACACTTGATTATGTCAGTAAATTACTTTACTCTTTTTGTTTTTTATTTTTAAAAAAGTTGTGAGTATTTCAATTCAAGTATACAATTAGCCGTACAAAATTTTAATTTTATATGACAAATAGTTGTCGAGATACACAATTAATCATGTTTATATTACTCCATCCACTACCTTATTATGACTGAAAAACTTTACAACGATTAAATTTTTGAAACCAAGTTCACTACACAGAATTTCAAAATTGTGTAACAAACTATTACCAAAATATTTAATAAGTTAATTATAAACCACCCCACTCTCCCTATATTGACTGTCTTCAAAATAGTAAGATGTAAATTTTTTAAATATTTGATTTAGTTTAGTTAATAAATGAGGAAATTTTTACGAAACATAAAAAAAGCATAAAAAAATTCTTGTCCTCGACTTTTAATTTAGGATCCTATAAGACACATTATGATCAAAAATATATAAATTTTTAATAAACATTCAACTATTTGAAAAAATTTACCCCCTCATTGTGAAAATTTTTGAAATATGAGAACGTAAGATTGGTATGTACCGCAATCTTCTTGACTGGTTGCGGCCATAATTACATGGTATGAGAAAATATAAATTATTTGGAAATTGAAAGTTTATTTATTGAGGTAATTATTTAATTTAATAAGTCAACCCATTTCGATACATTGTTTTACAATAAGGCTACATAGTTTACTGAAAAAAAATAAAAAATAAAATGTGTACCGTGATGTCTCCTTGTCCAATGTGGTCGAAGATCAGGCAAAGGTGGGATATATATATAATCACACACACAAAACCAAATATTTATGTCAAATTTTAACTCTTCTGGTTGGCGGGTTTTCGAGATTTGAGGTGAACATTGTTTAGAAATAATGTCGATTACATTCCTACCCATAAATTCTATCGACTTAAAACATCAGAAATTTAAAACTAAAACTAAATTTTCAACGATCACTATACAAAATTTTAAAAATGTCGAAAACTACTCTCTTTTTTAATGTTTCCAAAAATTTAATGCTAAAAATGTTCCATGTATAAAAATTGTTTGAACCATTTTCGAAGATTTTATATTGAGCCTGTCCGGAAATATTAATCAAAATATAGGCCAACACACGCTTACGTAAGTCTACATCTTCCGGAAATTTCAATTTTTTTTTTTCGTTTTTTGACTTAAATGGCCGGGCATGAAAGGATAATGACAAAAACCCGACATCGAAAATTTTACTGATCTATATACATTTTTTTCATAGTTTTTATACAGCAGTAATGGAGCTACACGTATAGCCGGAAAAGTAAAAAACTTATCGGTTGACCCGAGAAAACCTCCTGATTTTTTTTTTTAAGTCTGTTAAACAATTAATTATATAAATTGTACTTAAAAAAAATTTACGACTGAATCTTTAGTCAAAAAATAAAAAATAAATTGTTTTCTAAAATAAATAAATTAAATTCAATTAATTAATTTTTTTATGGTTAAAAATTCTAAAGAGCGAAAATTAATCCTTCTCTTTTCCTAATGTCCAAAATTTAATGCCACTAATTCATCATATATAAAAAATTTTCTGTAATTTTCAAAGAATTTATGTTGTTCCATTTAGGAAATATTAATCAGAATACATGATAACAAAATTAAATATACACCATTTCCCGATATTTCTATAATTTGATCAATTTGTTTGAACTAAGGAGATTTTGACAAGTCAACATTTGGGAAAACCCCAAGATCCAAATAAATGGCCGATTGCTATACTTTTCCTTTATAGCTACCTCTGTTACTGCAGCATTAAAGCTATATTCGGGAAAGTAAAAATGTTATAATGCAAATGGTTTATACAAATTCTAATTTAAAAATTCCTTCATAGCTGTAATAAAAGAAAGATTTATAGGAAAAGCCGCATATTTTTTTCTCTACCGAAAAGATTGGGTAGCGGAAAGTGATAGTTTAATTAGAAAAATAACAATAATAGTTACTATTAATATTACACACAGTGTTAATAAAGTATGGAAATCCTTAAATAACAGCTCAACTAAAAACATAAATAGCTCACTAAAAAATATAATTATCAAATGCTCCTCCATTTTTTTTTTTGGTATGAGAATATTGCTTGTAAAGTAATCTGAAATGGAATTTATAAAATAGGTTGCATTTCATTTTTTTCTTTAGCAGGGCTTTTTTATTTTTGGAAAATTGTGTCAAATTTTTTTTTTTTTTCAATAACTATAGTTCTTGGAAAAAATAGCATACACTTCAGAATAAAAGTTACTTTAAAAGAATATAGATTTTCATTATCGTTTTAAACTTCAGTATAATTTTATTTTTTTCAGATTTCTTAAAATATATCCACATAATAGTTGTTTCTTTTTTCTTTCATAAACCTTGACCTATAACTAGAATTAATCTAGAAAGTTTTATAAGTTATTTATCACAAGTTGAAATAGACTTACCTGCATGTACGAACCAAATTGCTATACAAAATTTAAAAAAAATATGAAATAAACTAAGCAGGTGTTTGAATACAATAATGATTAAATAATATGGCTATCTATTCAATACTAAATGACCTATATTGATAGAGTTTTTTTAACCCTCATTTTTATTCTTATTTTGACGCACAGTTATACTAACGAATGACATATCCAAGCATAAATAAAAATAGCTTTTAATGATTGAAACAGTCGTAACATTAAATTACATCTCATTTATGTTTATGTAGAGAATCTATGATACTTTTATTGTATGCAGGTATTTTATTAAGTAAAGGTCATTAATTGGTTAATATGAAAAAAAATATGTCGAGTCATGACTTGAAAGGAACCCAGAACTTACCGTTTATTACAACAAATCAAGCGTTTCTAGCTATTAGTGAAGCTATTGAGTAGACGATTTCGACGCTTTATTACACTAACACTAATAAAAAAGAATGTTTAGAATAGATATAAACTCCTATGTACGGCATACTTTTATTTTTATCAGTATTTTGACTGGTTTAAATTATTTATCTATTTCTTGCAGTACAATACTTGTCATTTAAACTCAATTAATTTGAGCTAACATCTTTCTTCCCCGAAAGATTCTTTTCTTATAACTGAATGACTAGCTAGAATAATTTCAGTTCTTATTTTCATACAATATCAAAATATAAATTTTACAATTTCCAAAATAAAAAGCTGACAACGAAGTTGTAACAATTTTCTAGCATTGGTTATTTTGTAATTAAAGCAATGGACCGTGAAAAATAAATGAAAAAGTTAAAAAAAATTCAAAAATTAGAAATTTTTAAATTTTGATCGGCTCATCCCCCTCCCAATACTATCACCAAAGTATTTCTTTTTTGGGTCAGTTGCACTATTACTACTACTATATCTAGAAACATAAAAAAAATTCGGCTAAAAATATGTAATAACTGAAAAAATGGAAAGATAGTTTTTTGATTTTCGGGGTAGTAAGGAAATTTTAGGGGAATTTTTTTTTAGAATGGTAAGACAAACATGTATTTAGTTTAATATAAAGTGATGTTATGTTTGCAAAATTTTGAAAAAATTGACACCAACAAGTTACCTACCCCACCCACTAGAGATATTGATCCAAAATTTTATCAACAAATAACCCCATATACACGAAAAAGTTTATAAAAAAAATTATCAAAATCGGTTTATCCAATAAAATTTTATCAAGCTTTAAACACGCCAACTCACGGACATACGTTCGTACGTATACAAAAAAAGTAGGAATTAATGTTTGTACATTACCATCAATCTTTTTTGGGGGGAGTCCCTGAGTCATGAAACGTTGGAAAATGTAAAAAACGCGGAATGATGAGATTCACGATTATCTGAAGCTCCCATCGGTTCGTGAGATTGCACAACAGCGCAATGTCAAATACCTGCAGAGGTTTGAGAATCATGTGAACCACTTTGCAATTAATCTACTCGATAACAGCAGAGACGTCCGACGGTTGAAACGTGCCCATGTACTCGACTTAGGGTCTGGGTAACAGTATGGAATCTAACACCGTCAAGTTTAGTGGTGTAGTATCTAATTTCTTGTTACTTCTCTTTCTTTTTCTTTTTTATTTGTTATTAATGTTTGTTTTGTGGACTATATGGTGCTGAAATTAATGGTTTGTGGTTTATGACTGAGTTTGAAATTTCATATTTGACTTTAAGTTTACTTGCAACTATTTATTGCGTGTTATTTATTTTGGGGGTTCCTTAAGGACCTTCTTATCACGTGCTTTTGTCAGGAAACTTACTTATGGCTCCGCAGGAGAGCCGATTGTAATTATAATTGTTATTGAGAAAAAAAAGATCACACATTCTCAACTGAACATATTCGTACATCCCGCTGCAAGTAATAAGATGAATCTTTCTTTCTTACTGCATAACCATATTGAATATTTAGTAATCCATGAAAATTCATCTACTTAATTATTAGATTTACCCACAAAATATATCAACAAGTTCAGTGATGTGAATTCTTTTTTCCTGTAAATTTTTATCGCTTAATACACTAAATAAATGTAAACAAGTATATCTACACACTGCATTGCAACGTAATATACAATTGCATAGTAATGACATGAGTGCTATTTCCAAGGACACCACCGGCCATCAATAACTGATGACTGTCAAGGTTGTCCCACGCAGTTAACTTGCTACATATATATATATATTTTTTATTGTATATAAGTTATCCGACAGAAAAAGGATAAAGAAAATAAGTTTTGTCAAAAACTAACCAAAAATTAAATATTAAATAATGTACTGAGAAACACATATGCTTACATTAACAGAAAAAAAAACTTCAAACTTATAAAACCTTATAAAACTTCAAAAAACTTAATCTTTAAGCTTAAAGATGGAGGGAAACTTAATAAAAGATTATCTATTCCGTAACCAGTGAAATAAATACAAAACATGGTGGAGTTTATTAATAGTAAAAACACACAAACATTTTTTATATGTATGCTTATTTTTTATATGTATGACTGCTTTTAGCTAAATATTTTCACACTTCTTTTATTCACTTGGTCAAAAGGTACATCTATATTCAGAGAATTTATCGAAAAATTTTGTGGAAATTTTACGAGGGGATGGAGGAAATTTGGATATTTTCATTTACGACTACTCATTACTTAAGGAGTTTACAAAAAAAAACTCTAATCAAAAAAATATAGAGGTTATATAAATTTCATTAATAAAATGTACAAAAAACTTTTATCCCCATCTCCAACAATTTTAAGTACAATTTTGTTTGTTTTATAAATGGCATCAAAGTAAAAATATAAGTATTCAAAAAATTCACCATCTTAATAAATTTATCACCCACTATAGCTAAATTTTTACTTTCAACTCCCAATACTTTACATTTATAATGGAACTATACTTTATCCCTTTGATATGTTACTTTAAATTGAACCAAACCTTTGGAAAAAAACTGGTAAGAGGATATATTTGACCCCTATTCTTTAAAAATAAATTTTTAATTTATTTTCTTTTAATAATATTTAGATGAAAACTGTAAGGAAAAATCTTGAAATCGTTGGAGAAACCAACTTTTCAACAATAAACTCAGTTTTTCTGTGCCGGAAAATTATGACAATTTCATTCCCAGCATTTTTCTCATTTCTATGAAAAATAATAATTCACTGGCCTTTAATATGGCTGTACAATATAGACTTTTTAACTACAAAGTGTCCCATAAGTTCTAAACAAAGGAAAAATAAACATTTTTTATGAAAAGATACAAAATATAAATCATCTCAAGGAAAGTATCACCAACGCCATTTCAAGCATTTCTCCATCTGTGCTTATACGTGTTATTCAGCACGCATTGAGATGTGTTTTCAAAAAAAAATAGTATTTATATAGGGGATATTATATAAATAAGAAAGGTTTTAATTATAAATTGTTGTTTTTCTATGTATGGAAACTTATGAGACACTGTATAATTCTTAACGATAAAATTTCATCATAGAATTACAGAAAAAAAAAATAAAACAAATTTGGATAACATTATAACCTTTGGCAACTTAAGTATATAATAGTTGATTTAAATTATGTTATTGCTATTATTATATTAAGAAACATGTATCCACGTAATCAAGTCGATAATAAAATTTAAGTAACAAGATCACTAAAACTAATTTGTATTATAAAACTAGATAAATTTTAATTTTTAAACATTATATTTCGTATAATACTATTATACAGAATTTATCTGAAAGGTCACCGAAACCTATATAATTCAATGTACTAGTATATTGATTATCATTAAATGATTGTGTTTTTTTTTAAGGGGAAACATTTATATATATATATATATATATATATATATATATATATAAACAGTAGTGTAAATGTACAAGTGTAAATGTTGGCAGCTAAAGCCTCTGGCATAATGGTGTTAAGTTTTATACCGTCATAGGTAATAATTATGTGCACAGCGTATCTTATTAGAAACACACATCACGTACAACCAAGTATATATGCAATCTGACGGTTATTTATACTCTATTTACTTTTAATGAAGCATATAAACCCATAATGTAATTTGTATTCAAAAAACATTTCATCTTAATTTACTTACTATTTTAAAATATTATTTTATAATTATTTTTGTTATCTACTTCTTGTACGATTAAAAAAATTTAATCTATTCAGTATCTGTTAAATACAGTAATATATTAGCAACATAATAAATTAAAATTAAATTCGTTTTAAAATTTTTTTCAATTTAAATAATTACAATCATTTTTTAACCAACTTAAAAAACAAACAAAAAAACGAAGTTCTCATCTCAACTTATAAGTTTTTTTTTTTTACTTTTCCAGCTATTACTGGTTTTATAGTAACAATAAAATATATAATATTATTTTATAGTAACAATAAAATATATATATATATTGGTAAAAAATTTTGATGTCGGGTTTTTTTGCGAACTTCAATGTTTTACGGGCCCGTAAGTCCAAAAAACGAAAAAAAAATCATACAATTCTGTAGAAGATAAGTGTGTAGACGAAATTTTGATTAATATCTCTGGACAGCCTCAATATAAATTCTTAAAAACTAACTCAAAGAAATTTTATACAACGAACATTGTTGGCATTAAATTTTGGGAAAAATTAAAAAAAAAGAAAGAGGTAGTTTTCACTATTTATAATTTTTGTTTAGTGGTTGTAGAAAATTGAGCTTTTTAGTACGTTAAAAGTATTAAGTTATTTAAATTCCAAGTTTTTAAATCAATCGAAATAAGGAGTGGGGAGATTTGAACATTTTTTTAACAGTTTTTTCTCCCCAAAATTCGTTGGCCTAAAAAATTGAAATTTGGTACAGATATTTGGCTATATACATATCCCAGCTTTGGTGTGATTTTCGACCTCATTGGTGAATGGGGTATCACGGTACACATTTTTTTCCTGAAAGGAAAAAACCGAGGATCTTTTGACTTAATTTAAAGGAATAATTCAGGACATAAAATTAAATAAAAACTCATGTGAACAACTCCTATTCCGCTACTTTTTTTTTTCAAATTGCCATCTTTCTCCACTATACCGAGGTCCTTTTGTTTCTTTTTTACCTCTGGGTCCGCAGTCAAGCAATTCATTCCGCAGAGAATGTAATGAATGTTTTGTAGCGGATATGAAAAATGCCATGCCTGACCTGGATTCGAACCCAGGACCTCCGGGTGAAAGGCCGAGACGCTACCACTCGCGCTACGGAGGCCGGCAATATAAAGGCCCCTGTGGACGAACGGATAAATCAATACTCTACCTCTATACTGGGAGTCCTGGGAGGTTTTGACCAAACTTAATGGACTGATTAAGAAAATCAAGATAAAAGAAAATCTTCATGTAAATAAATACTCTATCTAGCTTTATTTTCCCTACATAAGCCAATTAATATTTTTACAATAAAGATGTATATCTTAAAACTGGATTTTTTTAATGAAATTAATTTATATGTATCCAACAACATCTTCTATAGAATAAATAGGTCTGAAAATTGTTTCATTCAAAATTCTATAATTGCAACCATATAAATTTTAATATCTACGTAAATGTTCGCTACAAATAATGTTTTATTAGATAAATTATTAAGCCTTTTAATATGATGAAAATGTCACACTCTTCTATTCAAATCGATTGATAAACAGATACGATATAACTGAAATTGTTGAAGTTGAACGACAACAATTAAAAATTGTTAAGACTCCATAATTTCCAGTCCGTACCCCTAAAGACAAACGGGTAGGGTGGTACCCGATTTCAAATTTATTAGTTTTCTTGTATCGTAATCAAATCGTTTTATGTTAACGCTCGAAATTTAATTAAAATGTTTTCTTATAAGGACATCATAAAACGGGTTATTAATTTTTGAATTTTTTATAATTTCTGATGTTTTTCAAATCTCATTAATTATGCTATCGAATAATAAATTCAATCTATTTTGCATTTTTAATTATCTATTATTTTTGTTAAGTTCAATGAATTTAAATGATTTTATTTATTTTAAGAACTTTGAAATTTTTTTTTTGTATTTTTGTAAAATCTTATAATGTATATTTAAAATTGTAAAATATATATATTTAAAAATTTACATAACTAATGTCTTTTAGTAATTTTTTCCTGTTTTTATATGTAGCAATAAAATTTTGATTGTTTTAGTCTTTATATATTCAAGTGAATGTACATCCTGTCTGTCCTATAAATTATTAGTGTAATTAGTGTATAGTTAGTGTTGTGCAATTTAATTTATATATTTCTGGCTGTTTTTGTTTTGTTATCGGTTTATGAGTGTATATTTTGTTTGTTGCTCTGAAAAAAGAAACAGTCATAATATGACACGGTAGAAAATGAAGACGGACAGAAACGGCATAAAAGACAATGTAATAAAGTTTAATACATCAGAATATGATCAATAAATCCTTTCTACAGTCGGTTAAATGTAATAATTTAATTATGTAGACACCCGTGTTTATCTAGCCTACATGTATTTAATGTAAAGTATTGTTTGGATTTTGATTACAATTGTCCGTTAATTTAATAATTAATCTGAGTAAACCGTATTCTACGATTTATGCACTATAATTATTCTAATACTAATCAATAAATAACATAAAAAAATATTAACGCTAACAATAAAATTAGTCATAATTAAGGTCAATAAAAAAACAAAAAAAAAAAATATTAAATATAATTATTTCGAACATCTGTGTTGTAGAGACGTAGACGTAACAGGTTCCTTTTGATATTCGTTGCATTATTAAGTGGTAAATGTGTTAAATACTTATGACCAAAATTAGATATAACACTATTAAACATTTTATTTGTTCATTCGTTTTTTTTTGTGGTAAGGAATGTTGATCACTGGTATTTCCTACATATGCAAGATTCGTGTCAACATCGCTTCCTGGGCCGCTCGTTTTGTCTGTCGGACCGCACAAGTCTCCCGTCAAGTGAACCGCTGAATCACGGACCTCTGACTCCTCTTGTAGTATAATTACATCCATTTTTTACTCGATGTACAAATTCACGCGATGACTGTTTATTTTTGCAGCCAGGTGTATTAGTATTCAATGAATATGGTGAAAGGTAAAAAAAAAACAAAATAATATTAAATTATAATATAGAGGTTAAATCAAAAGAAAAGCGAGTGAGAGAAAGATTATTTTAAAATGTTTTATAAATATTCATTTGCATATTAATTAGATATATTCGTTAAAAATACCACTTAATGTATACAAATTTTTAGTATAAAATCAACTGCTAACACAGATTATGTACGATTTATTCCTTACATAAAACAAAAATAGAATCACTGAGATAATTTAATCGATGTACACTGAACTGGCGAAGATGAATCAAGCATAGATCTTTTAATAAATACAAAAACAAAATCTGGCACCGCCAGGTAAATTATGTATCTGTTACCTATTAGGAGGTAATTACTTAGGAAGATGATCCTTAGCTCTAATGACTTCTCTCACGCTTGACTCAAAAAACCGCATAACGGTTAGATTTATGATATCTAATTTACTGACGAAATTTTAGAATTACACTAAAACCTGTTGCCGAGATAGATAGGTCCTTAATCTATACTTTTGACCACATTTCCAACCGATTGATTTTATAATAAAATCATATAATATAAATACAGGTATTTCAAATTAATGTATATATTCTTTGAATGGTTATATATAGAAAACTAATAGGAAAAGAAATGACAAAACCATATCAGCTGATAATTTAAATAAGATCTGATTTTAACTCACTGATAGATTGTATGTTATTTATTCCATAATAAACATAGCTGAAATTCAGTTACCTTTTTACTAACCCACCGGGCTGGTCTAGTGGTGAACGCGTCTTCCCAAATCAGCTGATTTGGAAGCCGAGAGTTCCAGCGTTCAAGTCCTAGTAAAGTCAGTTATTTTTACATGGATTTGAATTCTAGATCGTGGATACCGGTGTTCTTTGGTAGTTGGATTTCAATTAACCACACATCTCAGGATTGGTCGAACTGAGAATGTACAAGACTACACTTCATTTGCACTCATACATATCATCCTCATTCATCCTCTGAAGTATTATCTAAACGGTAGTTACCGGAGGCTAAACAGGAAAAAGAAAGAAAGAGAGTTACCTTTTTACTAACGTAAGTGGCTTCTGAAATGTTACTGGAAAATTGAAAATATTAAAGAGGTAAAAAGTTGAAATATCGAAAACCATCACCAATCAGAGTAACAATTATAAGAATTTGTGACAAATTTAAGGCTAATGGAACAGTGGAAATTGTAAAAAAGGAGCGGTCTGGGCTGAAGATAAACCTCTGTCCCAGGTAAGGAAAATGCCGCTGTAGTTATGAAAACCTTTACCCCATCCACAAAGAAATCTCTCAGGAAATGTTTTTGTGAGAACGGTATTTAAAAAGACAATATCCATAAAATTTTACGAGGTAATAAGCTGATATCATACATTCCATGACAACTGTATTCATTAAATGAAGATGACCCAGATAGCCGAGTACAGTTTTGTAAACGGTACCGGAAGAAGTATGAAAGAAATCAAGAGTTTGAAGATTTAATTGTTTGGTCAGATGATATCACTTAATGGAAAAATTAAAAAGCATAACAATGTTTATTTCAGTAACGAAAATTTACACATAATTGAACAGAAATGTAATTTAACAATCCAAACAGTATGATGTGGTTCATCTTCTAGACGGATTGTTGGGCAATTCTTCATTCGGGGACAAATCATCACCATCAAATGTTAAAATCGATCATTACTACTCTACCTTTTATTACCATTTAATAAAAACCTAATAACCTTTTCTAGTAACCTTTTATTGATGAAGTATACTAATTTTTACAGGATGGCACACCACCCCATTATAATCGTAACTTGATAGAATTTCGTGATATAATTTTCTCGAGCAATGGATAGGATAAAGAGAAACTGCTTCGGAGTTCCCGGCTCGATCTCCAGATTTAAAAACCACAGACACATTTCTGGTGTGTTTTAAAAGATACTGCTACAAAACCAAGGACACTGCAGCAGATGAAACAAGTCCACCGGGCTGGTCTAGTAGTTAACTCGTCATCGCAAATCAGATTGCGAAGACGATTTCGAAGTCAAGAGTTTTAAGGTTCAAATCCTAGTAAAGGCAGTCACGTTTATACGGATTTGAATACTATATTGTGGATGCCGATGTTCTTTGGTGGTTGGGTTTCAATTAACCACACATCTCAGGAATGGTCAACCTTAGAATGTACAAGACTACACTTCATTTACATTCATACATATCATCCTCTGAAGTAATACGTTACGGTGGTTCCAGAGGCTAAACAGAAAAAGAGACCAGATGAAACAGCAAATAGAAAATGCCGTTAACATGATACCTTTAGCTAAAGTACAGTTACTATGTCACTATGTATTAAACCGTTGCCGTAGATGCATTGATGTAACGGTGGTCAATTTCAACGTTTATAAGTTTAAGTTAGAAAATAACACAAATATCTAAGTGTTTTTTTTTGTTTTTTTTTTTTTTTTTAATTGAGTATAAACGTTCAAATTACATAAATATTTTTGTTTTAAATTCTGTATATAAAACAGTGTTCTGACTGAATGATTGTCTGCATATCTCAAACCGTTTTAGCTTGGTAAGTCAATTTTGGAGGGTTCTTTTTATTATAACATAGGCAAACACTAAGGAGGGAGTTTAGAAAGCTGACTACAAAGGGGTGAAAAAAGGAGCAACCTTTTTAATGAAAGTTCTGTATATCAGAAAACAAGAGTGTTACAAACGTGAAAATTGACATTTTTACTATTTTTTATATAGTCTTTTTTAAATATTTTTTTTAAAAATAGTCTTTTTCAAAGACTAATTTGCAAACGGCAAAGGAGGACAAAGTTTTTAATAAATCTTATAAAGCTGAAGATTATACAATCGTGAAAACTGATATGTAGATTTTTCATTGAGAACAAAAAGGCAAAAGTTTTATCATTTTTCAAAAATCCAATCTGCAGGGAAGTCGGCAGACTAAAATTTTGTATGAAAATTCTAAATCTCAACACTATAATGAATATGATTATATTGTAGGAAATTACACAGGTCCACTTTCTCCACTGTTTTATCGTACAAATTCAATGGAAATATGGTTACTTGTCGCTAAATTTATTTTATTCATGCGCGTTTTAGTTAACTTTGCTTAACGTTTATACATCAGGTAATGTTGCAGTCTCTACATAATTCCAAAGTCCAATTCAATATTGCAAATGTTTACAAAAACGTACAAATTAAATTCGATACATTACATGTTGTGTTATCTACTTTACAGCTAAAAACAAAGAAATATTTATGATAAATGAAAACATACCCCGAAATAAACTCAATTCTCGTACAAGGAATTATAGAATTGAAATTCTGTAACGTATGACAATTATCATGCCTGACAGAGATTCGAAACCGAGACGTTCCGTATGAAAGGCTAAGACGCAGTCATTTTATCATGGAGGATCGCGGAGTGGTATTCATCACTATTAATTATACTTTTCTTAAAAAATTCATAAATAAAAATAATTTAGTAGAATCTGTGATAAATATTATTCCTACAAGGGCTTGATTTATATTTGTACAGGAAGAACAAAATTTACCAGAAAAAAAACAATGATATATTTTTTGACAAGTGAATTATTTAAAAATATTGTTTAAAGAATTTTTATTCATCATATTTTACTTTCTCGGCGATTTTAATAATGTATTAAATTTGTAAGGATGGATTGATTATAACCGATCTATCGTTCTACCTAGGTGTAATATACCTTTTTTTCGCTTAAGCCTACAGTATAATAACTTTTAATATAAAGAAAAAAGGATTTTCTAGAATTTTTTTTCTAAAGTTGTTAACTGCAATTCGTTACATTTAGACTAAAGTCTTTACAACATTTTAATACTCTTAGTATGGTGAACAGAGATGTATACACGTTTTGGAATGAACATGACACAGGTAATTTTTCACCAAACTCTATTATGTTGGCTGGAACATGTAGAAAAACAGATGCCATTTATGTTAGGTGGAAAACTTACATTTGGAAGGTGATGACCATCTTCTCCGATTCATGTTTCAAGTGGAGAAATGAAGCTGACCCACACCCGTTCAAGTGTCTCCTGCGTGATTTTCTATACCTCCCTACGAATACATGTCTTCAGTTGCTGTACTGTATGGTGTTTCTCGACGTACACCCTCTCCTTTGGGTATTCCCATAGGAAGAAGTCACACATACTCAGGTCGGGAGATCGAGGGGGCCAAGGAACATATCCGAACCTGGAAATTCGAATCGTCGCCTCTCACATACGCATCGTACGTGAACACGCGATGGTTTTACTGGCCATTCAGGCATGGTAACTGAAATAAATAACACCTGTTCACACACATGTGATGTCAAACAAATTACAGGTTTGGAGTAATAGTAATAGTGTGTGGTTCATTCCAAAATTGTTATACATCTCTGTATCATTCTATGTATCTCTGTATCATAACGCGATTTAAACAACACTGTAAAATAAACGGTTGTCTCAGCTTTGAACTCACAATCTGAAGTGAGTCTTCATCCAGCGAGCTATTTCTTCAGTTTTGAGAAGATAAAGTGATCGTTGGATGTCAAATCCGGCGAATAAGGCGTTTGTGGAAGCATTTTGAAGCGTAGGTCACAGAGTTATGCGGTAACAATCCCAGAAGTATGCGCAGATGTATTATCATGGTGAATGAATACTTTCTTTTTTGGTAGAAATGGATATTTACCCTGAACAGTGCCCTTCAATCGGTCCAGTAGTGAAGCCGAATACTCCTCTGTGATGGTCTTGCCTTTTTCCAGGTCGTCTATGAGCACCACACCACGAAAATCCCAAAAACCCGTGCCCATCAGTTTTCCTGCAGGTGGAACAGTTTTTGCTTTCTTTGGTGCACTTTCATATGTTCCCATACATTGTTTAAACTCTAACGTTTAATGGTTAATTCATCTATCATTTACACATCGTCGAAGAAAGACGCGGAATCACGTTTATATAACTTTAAACATTCTAGAGAAGTGTTCAGTTCAAAGCGATTTTGGTCGTCTGTTAACACGGTACCAACCTAGCCGAAAGCTTTTTCATTCCCAAAATATCGTATAAAATGCATAAGAAAACGGCGGTCTACCGAGATATTTGGCAAGTTAGCAATCACAGTTTCTTCTGTTGACAATCATTTAATACGGCATGATAGATTTATCAAAACATAAAATTTGACAGATTTTAAATGATACCCACTTTAAACACTTAAACAATTTATTTCAATTTTTCAGAAAATTTCTAATTCGATTTACTGATTTCCTCGAATAAGCACAATTGAATTTTAAATTCTGTAAATCTTCACTAAAAATACTTGGTCGGTGAGAGAGTAGTAGACTTTTATTATCTCCTTACTATCTCTCAATACACACCATTCATAAACTACACATTAAACTTAAACCGACTTTATAACCGATTTTTAAGCCTTGTATAAATCTGATCTGAAATGATCCCACTAAATTCTCAACAATAAAATGATTAATAATAATTCACTGCGTGATACTAAGTACCTCCTACTCAAACATGTTGATTACAACTAACAGTAAGAAGAGAAAGAGCAGTCGTCACAAATGGTGACAAGGACAGGCGTCCAAATATTTTTTCAATAAGTAAGTCACATCAACCTTGCACTCATAATGAGTAGAGTAAAAATACTCATGTTTATATATCTAAATACTAATTTGTTGATATGTTCTTAAGTTATCTATAGATGATGTTTGAGAGAGAAAAAAACCCAGATTAGTTTTACTCTCGGCTCTATAGTTATGTAGATATATACTAACTTTAAAAGGGAAATTACCCAAACCTGGTCACATTTTGGATGTCAGGATGTCATGATGATGTTAATGTTTCGTGAACCCGTAAAACAAAAAACTACAGTTTTTTAGCATTGATAATTCCGGAAAGATGTACTATGTGGAACTATTTTTACATGATATTTTCTGGATGGATGGACTGGATTTACTTAATTTGGATGAAATTTGATACTATGATTTTTGTTTAAAGGGTAATGATACATTTAATATTGGTCAAATTGATGTAGGAAAGAGAGAGAGATAAAGACCTCATAGTTCCCGTGCCCCAAAATTTTACTGATAAGGATGGTCATTTTTACTTTGTCGACTATCCCCGAATTGTGATAAACTTTGCTGATAACGAGGCAGGTGCATAAATCGACAAAAAAAAATCTAAAAATATTTCTTTTTTTTAACTTGTGTAGACAGGTACTACCTGACTTCAGGTAGTAGAATTTCAGAGGGGTAAACAGGTACTATTTTCAGCGGGAAAGAATGTATTAAACTTTAGAAAAATTAGAAATTGGCCAAAATAAAATTTCAAATTTTTATTAGGGCACTTTAGCAAAAACCTTTCTTATAAAAGTTGAAGTTTGTTTTATGGAGATCACAAATTACTAAATCGTTTTATTTATATTATATATTCACCCCCTCACCAAAAAATGACTATATGTTATATATATATATATATATATATATATATATATATATATATATATATTAGTGATTTTCTAGCTTTAGAAAACGAGCTAACAGGACATTTTTGTATCTATATTTTCTACATCGATAGTCCTTCAAACCATTATAAAACGTTTTTGTTCAACCTACTCCAATAGGGTATGATTAAAAATATTTTTTTAAGTAAACTTTTTTTAAATTTATTTTAAATTTAAATCCATCTCGCAAGTTACCCATTGCATTTAAAATGTAAAAATCTTAATTTTTGATGGCCCTTACTATTTAATATTTCTTGAAAAAAGATTACCTAAACATTTTTACTAGAAAATTATAATTTTGTTTATTTATAACTATGGCTGTAGTTTTTATTTGTTAGACAATTAAATAGCTATTGTTTTTAAATTTATTATCACCACTTAAGGATTATTTCCTAAAATTTAATTTTAACTGAATGCTACTCCTTGAGTATGGGAGCCCCAAAATGAAAAAAAAAAACTTTTACGTAATTTCAAATTTTTAATGGTCAAAAACATATTTTATTAAACAATAAAGTCACTAAAATTACTTAATGCCCCTCTCCTGAAAAAAAAAGGTTTTTACGTATTTTGTTTATTTAAAATAAATTTTATTGAATATATATTAAGCATTAAATAATACCAAATGGCTTTTCTCAACAGCAGGTCATATATTTTTTAGAAATTAAATGAAGAAACAGTGAAATTCAAATATTGAAATTATTTTGAACTGGAATTATATTACTCCCAGAACAATGTCAAACTAAATCCTCACAAATTCAAATATCAAATGGGGAAAATTTTAAGAACTTGAAAAGCGAAATGGAATCTCCGTTACTTGAAATAAATAAAAATGTAACAACTGATACAACTAGAGATCATGAATTGCACATAGACGAAAAGAAAACAATCTTGAAGAATCGACAAATCGATGAAGAAATTAAAAACCTGGAAAAATCCTTAGATTAATTAGAGGAAGAGTTGATACAAGTAGGTGTCAAGTATAGGGCATAAATGAATGACATAACAATAAAAGTCATTCTGTAATTTGTTTCTGTACTTTTAGTTATTGAGTATGTTTGTAAAAGAACAAGAACACAAAACAACAGTCCCACCGTTCAACTTTCATTAAGTCTTCCACAGGTACAAAAATAATCAGTCTTTTAATTTATTTATTTAACCATACATCATAAAATTAGAAATAAATACTTTTACATAAAATGTAGTAAAAATAATTAAAAATTGTCGTTATAGGTTTTTCAATAAAATGAAATTATTTTATCATAAAGTTACAAATAGATGTTAAAATGATTAAATTGAAAAATGAATTGTGTAATAAAATTCACTTAAAATAGATTACGAGCTAATTATTAACAATTAACTAGCCAACGAATACAAAAAGGCGGTATTTCAAAAATTTTAAAATAGCGTTAATTTTTACTTTTATGAACGGTTGATTAATTTTCTTTTATTTATTTTTAAATAACTTTATTCAAAATATGAGCATGCTTACCAAAAGTTCTAACCCGCAATAATGCAAGCCATTTCCAAAAATAGAATGGTGAGTATTTTGCTCTGCCTACAAATTAAATAATTAAAGGGAAATACGGAATTCAGCTGCTAATAAACGTAAAACAAGGTTTTCTTATTTTGGTGATATATATTACTTTATACCCTAATCTTTTCAATTAATTTTGTTAGTTTTTTGTTAGAAAAAATGTAGAAGATCATAATTTGACAATGAAGTCAGCCTACACACATACACATTTTAAACCTATATGTCATACACATTTAAAATTGTGTATGATATACTTGGAATGATGTGTATGATAAAACTTAAAAATTAAAAAGTATTTTTAAATGTCATGTACATTTTAAATGTGCTTCCACTGAAATCTTATAAACTAGTAAAGCTACATAAAATTTTCCTCGATTTTTGAATGCATTAAAAATACCCTATTTGCATGTTTGAAATTTCTTCAATATTTAACCAATATGGTCATCGATTTCGTATTTTTAAATGTAAATTTCCAGCTATTGTAACATTTTTATATACAACACGTAATTCTATTCACGTTTATTCTCGGATATTCTTCCCAAAACGCAAACGTTCAAGAGCTACATGTTTCATTTCCAGTTGTACCTTTATTTAGCCTCCGGGACTACCGTTAATTATTGCTTCAGAGAATGACATGAAATGGTAATTTTTTACAGTGTGAAAGATGCCATGCCTGACCCGATTCGAACCCGAGACGTTCCGATGAAAGAGTGAGATACTACCACTTATTTCCAGTTGTACCTATTGACATTTGTACATTATAAGTTGAACATAAGTCTACAGTGTTGTAAACTTATAATTCTGTTATTTCATTGGAATTATACTTTCATAAAAATATCATTATTTTGGTGAAGTTTAAAAACTTTACACTTTTTTATTTTAACAGTTTTTCAACACTTAGATCAGTGCTCTACATTCTGTACTATCTCAACATTTTAGTAAACAAGTGCAAATAACATTAACAAAATAGTTGTTTCATTAAAATTTAAAAAAACAGAATGTGAATTTAATGAAACGAAAAATGATTTTTCGTTATAATATACGAAAAAATTATTACTTTAGACGATACAATAAAAATAATTTTGGAAAAAGATTTTTATTACATTTAAGAAAAATAAATAATATTACTATTAAAAGAATGGAATCAGTTTAATATTGACAAATAATTTAATTATAAAACGATTAAAATTTATAATTATTAAACAATCAAATTTTAATTAACACATTCTCCGTCAGATAGCAGCTGCGTTAGACTGCTGCAAAGCTAAGCTGTTATAAGCCCGAGATTTAACACAATGTCATCACCACAAGCGAAAGCAGAGTGCTTTCAGAAACATAACCGGTTCTCAGAAACATAAACAGCGACTATCGTAATAAGAAATTATACGCAAATCTATCGTAAAGATTTTAAGAATGACAAAAGCAGTTTTGGGAAACCGGAAGCGTTTTGAATGGACATTCGCCGGGTAGACCTAAAACAAGTACCGAAAACACAAAAAGAATTAGACTATCTTTCCAACGATGTTCACAACGTTTACTTCGTAGGATTAGTCGTAAATTAAATACTCCTAAAAGCACTGTCCATGATGTACTTTGCAAGCGATTGAAACTTCGTGCTTATAAACTGGAGATACTCCTTGCAATTGAACCTAATGACAAGCCACACAGAGTTCGATTTGTAACAACCACATTAGATTTCATTTTTGTTAATGTAGCATTTCATCTTATAGGGAAGCAACATTTCATATTCACGGGGTCGGGAATCACCATAATTGTGATGAATGGGGCTCAGAAAATCCACACGAATCAGTGGAATTCGTTCACAACTGTCCAAAAGTGAATGTCTGGTGTGGTATCTTGAATAATCTAATTTTTGGGTAATTTTTTCCACAAGCAGACTATTACGGTGAAAGGGACAAATAAGAAATATTTCTGTTTCCACATCATGCAGACGTTGTGCGCACTGCGCTCAACAATAGCTTTCCAGAAAGCTGGATAGGCAAAGAAGCTCCCATCGCTTGGCCATCTGCTAATATAGCACCGATTTGTCCCAATGGATTTATTCTTTTGCGACTGTGTAAAACACAGCGTATACCAAAAAAAAATACAGTTACTTAACCACCAGCGCCAAGGAATAACCTCGGCCGTGGAAGCGATTCCTACAGACAGCATGTCTGTACCTAATTCCAACACTCAGGCTAGCATAGCCTGATTGTTGGAATTAGGTAGGTTATCGGTTTGACGTCTGCAAGTCTAAACGGTGCTCATATTGAGTTACATTAGGAGATAAGAAAAAAAATTTAGAATTTATATTTTCATGAAATAAAACTCATACACTGGTATTTCTAAATTTAATAAAGTAAATTTAATTTAACCTGCGGAGTTTTTCGCCCACCCGATACCATTACAGTTACGAAAATGATATACTATAATAAAATTTTTACTAACGTATACATAAAGAAAAATAGCAATTTACAATGTAATTACTCTAAAATTAAATAAAATAACATACAAACCCGAAAATAGAAAAAATCCCTTTCGGTATGCCGGAAGGAGGAGGTAGATTTCACCGGTGGTAAGTAGGGGATAAAAAAAATGTTCACCTTAAAGTTAAGGAATCTTGAAATTTACTCGATACGACAATGATTACATGTAAAAAATTTCACATATTTATCATACATCAAGCCCCATCTGCTTACAATTCCAGCAACATTTTGGCCATTCCCTGCCGTAAGGGTTGATCATATATCAAAAATTGTGTCAGGCAAAAGTTTTAGGTAATGTTTAGAGGACTCGACCACTTTAAACCGATTCGATACTGTGCCTACTAAGGAAAGTATGATTTTTTTTGTCTTCGATACCCGATTTTTTTCACCCGTGGGTCAATGATGGTGATATCAAAGAACATTACTTAGAAACGTTTTAGGCCCTTATCCAAAGAAACTTTAAACGAATTCGATATTTTACTTAAGAAAGTTATAGCGATAGTTTGTTTTTTTTTTCGAAAAAGCCCTCCCCATTTCTATTTCCATAGTCCGATTTTGCCCATTAACGAACTCGACTAAGATTTTGGGTCGTTATATTTTATGTATCAATTTGAAAGTGACTGGCGCAAAATTACGGCAATTACCGTGTACTCAAGAAAGTGAAATTTTCCCTAAGTCGATCATGGTAGACATTACAATAGGTAGCTTTCTTATGAAATCTACCTAAAAGGAAACATACAAACCTATTTCCAAATTACAAAAACAAGAATTCATTTTCCGCACTGTATATCTTCCGATTTATATGTCCATTACAACAATAATATACTTTGATAATAAAATAAAACTACGTAAACAAAAAATAAAATAATATATACAAAAAAACAGAGGCGAAAAATTTGTAACCAAAATAATAATTTACAATTTACGTAATATATAGACAATAGAACTTACTACTACTCAGAACGGAACAGATTGCAATGTAAGTATATTTGCGAAGAGAGAAATACAAAACGTTTTAATATAAGGAAATAAAAATATTATCAAATTCCAGTTTAAGCCCGTTAATAAATAAATCTATTTAACATGCCACAAAAATATTTTTTTGTGGAAAACAATAAAAAAAAATTAAAAATTATTTTATAAAATGTTTCATTAACTTGATGAAAAAATAACAAATTACGTTATGACATGCAATATTTTAATAGCCCGTATGATTATCCATTAAAACTTAACGTTATTTTAAAAAAAAAAGACTGGTACACTTGATTATGACAACTGCTTTCTTAACAATGGGCTCATCTTTCAGTGGCAATATAAGAAGTGTCTACAATAAATGGGAAGGCTTAACATTTGCCAATATTAAAACTACACAATATTAATCTAGGGATTACGTATATTGATATAATTTTGGTATTATAAATTAATAAATTTATTTAGAAACATGACAATTCTTAAATAAAAATAATTAATTTTCGTAAAAATTATTGAACATTAATAAAAATTATAGAGAAAAAAAAATAAAATAAACTTTTTAGATATCGGCATAAAAAAGCCACCAGTTACAGAGTGTTTCATAATATTCTTTGGAGTTTCGAAAATTCATTAACAAAAAACTATTTCACTCATAAGAATAAAACAAGTACTGTACGAAAGAGTATTTCAAATAGTTTTTTTTCCACATATACTAGGCAGTTAGTAAACCATTTGCTCCCTAGGCGTCGATAGTAGAGAAAATGGCTGCCACGGGAAGCGAGAAGTTTTGTGTGTTAGAATTTCACTTGTCAAAGTCAGTAATTTCTGTGCAACGTGTTTTTCGGTTGAAATTTCATAAATGGCAACCAAGTGATATTTCAATTCGTGGATGGTATAAACAATTCAGTGAAACTGGTTGCCTGTGCAAGCGAAAATCAACTGTTTCATTCGCAACCCGTCAAAATCGATTGCGGCTGAAGACAAAGAATTAGGAATTCCGAAAATAACAGTGTGGAGAGTTCTCCGTAAACGTTTATTATGCAAACCGTACCATCTTCAATTAATCCAGCGTCTTTCTGATGGAAATAAAACACGTAGGCTCGATTTTTGTCTACAGTTACAGAAAAAGATGTTGTTGGATGAAGGTTTTCTAAACAAGATAATTTTTAGCGATGAAGCTACTTTCCATATTAGCGGCAAAGTAAACCGTCACGCGAGTTTGGGGAACTGAAAACCCACACGCTTATGTGAAACACATTCGATATTCTCCGGAATCGTTTTGGAGAAAAACGTTTACATTCGGGATTCTCCGAAAGTAAACGTGTTTTGTGCGATCGCTCGTGAGGCAGTGTATGGACCGTTCTTTTTTATGGAAACGACAGTAACCGGCATGATATACCTGGATATGTTACAATTATGGCTTATGCCTCAGCTACTCAACGACTTCACTTTCCAGCAAGATGCTTGTCCTGCCCATTTTCATAACGAGGTTCGATAGTACCTTAACACAACATTACCTCGGCGCTGGATAGGATGTACGTCTGAAGAAAACCAGCATATTATGCTGTGGCCACCAAGATCACCAGACCTCACGCCATGTGATTTCTTTCTATCGGGTTACGTGAAAGATAACGTTTATCCCACCAATGTCGCGCGATATCGCTGAGCTAAAGGATCGCATAATCAATGCAGTCAACTCTATCGAAAATGGCATGTTAGAACGAGTTTGGCAAGAGCTAGACTTTCTTGTTGATATGTGCCGTGTCACCAGAGGAGCACATACTGAACATTTATAGATTTTAACAAAAGCTGTTTGAGTCCCTGCATCACCTCGTACAACTTTCATTTAGGAAAGTGAAATACTTTTTTTATACTGAATTTTTGTAACTCCTAAGAACATTATGAAACACGCTTTGTATAACTTACCCTCCTTTGCCGTTGACAGATTTTTTAATTTGGTAATTATGGACTAATTCCGAGCAAAATTGCGAAAAATATACAGTAAAATAATTTGGTAAAAATTTATATGTAGTTTTTGGTAAAAATGGATAATTGTGTAGTTTTTTTAAGGGGGGGGATTATTTAGCTCTGCAGGTGTTTTATTTTGTTGTTTGTTAATATTAATTAAATAAAACATTCTGCAAAACTTTATCTAATTAAAACTGAAAAACAAGAAGCGCTCAAAAACAATTTAGAAAAATCGATCTCCGTGACGTAAGTTACAAATTTCCATTTCACATTTTCACGTGCAAGTTTCTATGAGGAATTAATTCATCAATCAAAAAATAAAATGTCTTTAATCTAAAATAATTCGACCATTTAAATGCTTAACCGGTCGTCATCATTAGAAAACAGATACTGAGAGAATAGTTTATGTAAAAAATTAAATAAATAAATAAATTAATTAATTACATCATTTGGAGGTCCCAGGTTTGAATCCCGGTCAGGCATGGCATTTTTCGTAAGTTACAAATTTCCATTTCACATTTTCACGTGCAAGTTTCTATGAGGAATTAATTCATCAATCAAAAAATAAAATGTCTTTAATCTAAAATTATTCGACCATTTAAATGCTTAACCAGTCGTCATCATTAGAAAACAGATACTGAGAGAATAGTTTATGTAAAAAATTAAATAAATTAAAAATCATAATGAGAAATTTTTATACGTAGATAGAAAAAAAATATTTTATATCGTTTCGTAGATATCGTTTATTTATTATTTTATACAAATTCTTAATTACGATTGTTTTTTCACTTATTTATAAACATAAATTCTTCACCATCAGCTAGTGATGATGGTTTACCAAAATTTCCATTCAAACGTTTACCATTTGAAATGTCCAGTTTTAGATCTATAAATTTGATAAGTAAACGGGTTTTTAGGACTTTCCCGTTTTTCATTTTATTTCAATATCCAATTCGCATAAGATGTGTTTGAAAGTGACAAAAAAAGAAAATAATAGGAAAAATATTTCAAATTGTTTATAGGGAATTGATTAGGGAAAAATTTAATCAAAAAAACTTTTATTAAAACAAATTTTTTATTAACAAAATAACATTTTTAGAAATAAATTTAAATAATTTTTTTAGAAATGAAATATTCAAGGAGTACCTTGAGGATATTTCTTCCTGAATATTGGCACACTTTATGGAAAGCACCCGCTGAGCAATCTCCAGCGGGCTCCAACTACATCGCCGTCCTAGAAAGCTTTGAATGGGAACGAGCTAGGAGCGACCTATTTGCCAACCTAAAAGGCCAATCTATTTGCTTCTCATCTGAGCAAGGTCTTTTTTTCACAGCTGGACGTACAGGGTCCTGATGAAGATGAAATACTTGAATTTGTTAAGCAATAAAGCCTTTTTCAATATCGAAAGTGCTAGGAATAATCAATGAAGAGAAGAAGACATTAAAAAAGGCGCCAGGCTTTCATTTGATTACTCATAAGATGGTAGTGATGCTTCCGTATATGACTGTCCGGTGTATAAAAGACATTTTCAATGGGATCCTCAGAACAACGTGTTTCCCATCGGAGTAGAAGGTCTCCCATATAGTAATGGTCCGGAAACTAGGTAAATTTTCTCTGAGACCTGATCTATATTCGATTTTAACATCAGATCTTCCTGCTCCGGATTACGTCACCCTTGCATTGCAGATGACACGGCAATCCTAGCTGATGATAAGAATCGTAATCAAACATCTACTATACTACAATCAGAGTTAGAAGATATTGGCGCGCGTGGCAGACGAAATGAAAAATGAGGGAGAATCAGAACAAATCGAGACATGTGACATTTACGATGAGAAGGGGTGACTGTCCACGTGTCCACCTAAATGGTGTCTTCATTTCTCATACGGAATGGGTACGGTACATTGGCCTACACTTGAATCGTCGGCTGAAGTGGAAGAGGAAACAGGTTAACATCGAGTATAAGGAACTACACAGTTATCGTTATCTAATAAACTTTGATCTACAGAGTTATCCTTAAACCTGTCTGGACGACCGGGGTACCTGTCTGGGGTACGACGAGTAACATCAATGTCGAAAATTAAAGGAGTCCAAAATAGATTGTTGGGGACCACAACGGAAGCGCCTTTGTTTGTTAAGGGCAGAGAAATTCATGACTATCCAGGATTACCTTCAGTTTGCGAAGAGTTCCAAAAATTTAACTCGCGGTACCAACATGTAAATTATCTGGCAGTAAATCTGTTGAACAACAGCGATGACACCAGGCGACTAAAATGTTTCCATGTACTAGACCTGGGAGATATAACCAGAGGAGTTACCGGGAGAAGGAACCTAGGAGTGGAAACACAACTGTGTAGGAATGTCACTTTGATAAACTACAAATTACAGCTGTTTCTATTACAGAAAAAAATATTAGTTTTATTTATTGTATTGCTTTCATATACTGGTATTGTAAACATTGTTTTTATTTTCTACCTGTTATTTATTTATAGTGCTATGTTAAGCGTTTAATTTTACTTGGATCACTTATACAAGAGTTTTTTTTTTCTATTAAGGTATTGTATCTATTTGCATGCTTTACTGAGGGGTTTCGTCCGGGACCTCTCATAATGTGATTATTATCATTAATCAAATTTAGTTATGATGAAGATAAAATGCTAACACGGAAAAAAGTTTCAACATTACCTGTTAAATAATTTTTCAACAGTGGTACTCTAAAATAGAATTTATCAAATGATTTTACCTCGAAACAGATATATATAAATATATATAACAAATATATATATATATATATATATATAAATAACCCTTACTTGTGGTGTATTGTAAGCCACTTTTGAAACTATCTGTGAAAACCACTTTTGAAACTATCTGTGAAAATATTTTAGTAAATCAAATATTGTTTTACATTATTTTTTTTTATTTTTAATACCCTTTAAAAATGATCTGTCACTACCTTTCTTATTAAACATTTTGAGTTACCCCCTCTTCACCCCCTCTTTGATTGAGATGTGGTTTCTCAAATCAAAAGATATACGTTTTGAGAGATTAATTTGATAGATTTTATTTACTTTGGTATTTTTTTTTTGTTTTTTTTTCAGTATTCACTATCAAGAAATTATTTAAGACAACTTTTATTTACAGACATTTTGAAAGTAATTCTGAAAAAAATTAAACGACTGTCAGTTTTTTAGGGTTATCATAACCCCAGATATTTTTAAGTAGAATGATTTGGCATTCAATTTTTTTTAAACCGATATGCTTAATCCTACCCTTTCCATTTAAAATGCATGTTTTTCTCCCCATTACGGCTCTCTGGATGGTTGAAATTCAGTAAAAAATTGATCGTTTTTAGAGCTTGAGCAAGACTTGAACACTTCTATAATTTCATTTCAACAATAATCGTCTTAGTTATTGCATTATAAAATTTGATAACTGATTTACCAATCAGCAGTATTGTAAATATATTGCCAAAATTTTAAATTCATCAATATATAAATACGTGATGGTGAAATTAATTTGTAAATATATGATGAATATATAAATAGCATTTTTTTTATCCTGCGAATCTTATTAAATAAAACTTGTTTAATTAAATTGTAATATATAACTAGTAAAATATTATACGGTCAATAAAATACTCGTAAAGTGATCACGTTAGAAACAGAAAAAAAAACAAATGAAACTAATAGGTATGTAATAAATGACTGTATACATCAGTGGCATTAGGCCTACAATTAGTTAAGTTATTTTACAAAATGAAATATTATTAATTATAAATAATTAATAATATCGCATAAACTACAAGGTACGATAAATTATTTTCATGATTAGTAAGTGGTAGAAGGTAAAAAACATAAGTTAATAATTACTATTTCTTATAAGAATTTATATTTAATATTATAAATATATTAAAAGTATTTTTATATATTATTTTATTTACGATTAAGTAATTAATATTTCATTATATTAAATTATTTATGTAAAGTAACACAAAACGTAAAGTTCAAAGGTATATATATTGTTCTAAACAAAACTATTTTATACATAATATAAAATATCCGGTTACTGTAAAAACGGGAATTCAGCCAACTGTTGCCAATTAGCGTATTAAATAATATTAATAACAAAGGTACGATAATTGACAAATGCTAACACCATTTATTACTT
Source organism: Lycorma delicatula (assembly GCF_047948215.1). Lineage (NCBI taxonomy): Eukaryota > Metazoa > Arthropoda > Insecta > Hemiptera > Fulgoridae > Lycorma > Lycorma delicatula. Next base: position 154,014,888 of record NC_134456.1, on the reverse strand, counting down.
AAAAATATGTTAAATTTATCAAGTTATAAAATGGTTAAAATAAAAAATTTACGAAACGAGATTACAATTAATGTAATGAAAAAACTGCAAAGGAATGCGTAATTCTCACTGCTTAGCTCTTAATTTCAAATACACCATTGACTTTTTAATTATTAATGACTTTATTATTTTTACTTTAAATTTATAAAAACATAATTATGAAATAAATACAAATAGAAACCAAATTTAGTAAACAATTTTAGAAATCGGTTTCTATAGAGAGTTCCTAGAGGTTCTGCCGATGTTTCTCCAGTTGGTACCGAATATAGCAATCAATGTTAACTCAAGTAAAAATTAATAACCGTTGAATATTTGCCTTAAAAGGAAACATTTTAATTAAGTATTGCGCGTTAATATAAAATATATTTAATGATATTAGAAGAAAGCAAATAAATGTGATATCGGCTGTCACCTTATCCGCTTCTCTGTTAGGGTATAGACTGGAAATTATGTAATCTAACAATTTTGGAATTTTTGGTTCATTTTAACAATTTTATTTGTTTCTCATTTATTTATCAATCGATTTAAATATGTGATGTGTCATTTTTGTTACTATAAAAAGCTTAGAAACCTATGTAATAAAACATTATTGGATAAACTAATATTTAGGCACATATTAATAATTTAGAAATTTGGTTGGCATTTTACAATTTTCTAACTCATTCATTTTGTAAATATTGTTAGGTACATATAAATTAAATTTCATTGAAATAGCCCAATTCAATATTATTAATTAAAATTTTTATTTAAAAAAAAAACAAAATGGCGAACAGGAAAAAGATAGGTCATTATTTATGACCTAGATAGGTCATTATTTATTTACATTAAGTTTTCTTATACCTTCAATCAGTCCCTTAAGTTTTGCCAACACCTCGCTCCTGTTATAGCTATTGCATTTGGGGGAAAAATTGCGATTAAAAGAAGGGTGAAGCAAGATAAGGGATTAGTTGATATAATTTTTTTAACGTACTTTGATGTCCTGTATCAGCCCTTTAAGCTTAACCATTACCTCTCGGTATATCTTGTCGGGGAAAACTTTTTTAAAAATGCGTAACAAAGCGTGTGTGTGTATATATATATATATATATATATATATATATATATATATATGGCAAAATAAAATAGTTGTTTCAAATATCATTTTTTCTGGTCAACATGTTTTCGAGATATGAGGTAAAAACAGTTTTAAAAATAACGTCGAAATCCTCTCGCTCGTAATTTCTGATTGAATTAAAGTTATGGAATTTGAAATAAAGTACTTTTAAAATAGAAAATGTAAAAAATTCACAATGACATAAAGTACCTTTATGTACAAAATGTACAAGGTTGTACATTTTGTAGTGAAATTTTGTTTACTTTCTTCCACTTAATATTGAAACCTAAGACAAATCAAACAATCTTCTTGGGAGGTGAAATTTTGGATGGGGGAGCTGAAAAAAGGAAAAGAATATTGATTTTTTGAAACATTTATCATGTATTACAATTTTTCTCTTATATAAGAATAAATAACCGAAGCCAGGAAAGTATTACAACTTTGTGGTCAGATTTTTAAAGATACTTATGAAATTTTAATTTACTACTACTCTCTTATTACGGAGATAAAAAAAATCTAAAAGACTGAAATATCTTTGAATTATTTAGGCTTTATTATAGCTAGATAATAATATAGGAGCGTACAATACAAGGGTATGAGTATAGTGTAAGAATACAGGTGAAACATAACGGAAAAATAGAACTGTATTTTTCTAGGAAATGTTTTCTTAATTTGTTTTATTAGAAAGAGAAAAGAAGTTTATGGACCAGTGTATAAACACCGGTAAGCCAAACATTACGATAACATCCAGGTTTAGTTAATTTGGTTATAGAGGTGGTATGTAAATGTGGTCAAAACTGTAGACGAAGACAAAGATTGGAAATATAAAACCGACACCTTAAACATGGGATCTAGTAATTATAATACGGTTAAAAAACCAGCACAATAGAGACTGGAATAGTGAACAGAATTAAATCAAACAAAATCTTTTACCGAAAACCCCTGTTTTTATTTTCCCGTCTAAATTTCTATTGATACTTAAGGAACTGAGCTATATAGGAAGAGTATAGCGATTGGCCAAAATTTTGGGTATTGGGGTTTTTATAAATGTCGAAATTTTCAACACCCACTAAATACAAAAACAAACACACAAAGAACATAAGAAATTTCCTGATGTATACAAGTACGTGTGGTGGTCTATAGTTTTATTAATATTTTCGGACCGGTTAAACATAAGTTTTTGAAAATGGCTCAAAAAATGTCTATATGTGGGGAAGACTGGTCCACTCCGATTGAGTTTCAAATTTTAAAGCGATGAAAGTTTTGTATAAAAATGTACGCGAGGTGATTATATTTTACGCAGTACCTGTTTGGGCAAACAAAATGAGTTATTAAAGCTACCAAAATATTCGGTTGACGGCTCAGCGTCTCCTGTTACTTATTGTAACGGGATACTATAGCATTATTTCACGTGATGCAGTTCTACTTATTGCGGGTGTTAAACCGCGATTTCCTTGCATCGGAACGTCAGCTACGATGCAAGGAAGACGGGTAAATTTGACTGCGTATGACAACGTATTCAGGAAATAGAGGCTGAAGGTTTTGGTATTTGGTAGGACAGGTGGGTTGGGACGGCAGGTGGGCTTATGTCCATGGTCTCTTTCCAGAGATAAGGGAGTTGAAAGTAGTTTTTCGTGGATTTCCCGAACCGGTACGTGACTCAGTTACTTCCGGAGCATCATGCATTTCGGGACAGTCTGGCTCGATTTGGCTTGACTGACTCGGATCAGTGTCCTCAATGCAAAATATCTGAAGATGCTTATTATGTGCTATACGTCTGCTCAAAATATGGGTATTGGTTCGAATCTGGATCTGCAAGCTAACTGGAAAGTTACAGATGAGTGGCGCATTGTTGAATGATTTCTAAGGTTTTTGGCGCTCGAAAGGACTGCTAAAGGTGGTATTTAGTATTGAATAGTAGTCCGGGTGACTAAGGACACGGTTGGGTGCTTTTTAATGCGACTACCGCCAGAGTAGTCGCATTGAGTAGAGTGGAGGAAGTGTTAGGAGAAGACCAATTTGATTTGAGAAAAAGTATAGGGACAAGGGAAGCAATTAAAACAAACCAACATACTTGGCGTTTATAGACCTAGAAAAGGCTTTCGATAACGTAGACTGGAATAAAATGTTCAGCATTTTAAAAAAATTAGGGTTCAAATACAGAGATAGAAGAACAATTGCTAACATTGTACAGGAACCAAACAGCAACAGTAACAATTGAAGAACATAAGAAAGAAGCCGTAATAAGAAAGGGACTCCGACAAGGATGTTCCCTATCTCCGTTACTTTTTAATCTTTACATGGGATTAGCAGTTAATGATGTTAAAGAACAATTTAGATTCGGAGTAACAGTACAAGGTGAAAAGATAAAGATGCTACGATTTGCTGATGATATAGTAATTCTAGCCGAGAGTAAAAAGGATTTAGAAGAAACAATGAACGGCATAGATGAAGTCCTACGCAAGAACTATCGCATGAAAATAAACAAGAACAAAACAAAAGTAATGAAATGTAGTAGAAATAACAAAGATGGACCACTGAATGTGAAAATAGGAGGAGAAAAGATTATGGAGGTAGAAGAATTTTGTTATTTGGGAAGTAGAATTACTAAAGATGGACGAAGCAGGAGCGAAATAAAATTCCGAATAGCACAAGCGAAACGAGCCTTCAGTAAGAAATATAATTTGTTTACATCAAAAATTAATTTAAATGTCAGGAAAAGATTTTTGAAAGTATATGTTTGGAGTGTCGCTTTATATGGAAGTGAAACTTGGACGATCGGAGAATCTGAGACGAAAAGATTAGAAGCTTTTGAAATGTGGTGCTATAGGAGAATGTTAAAATTCAGATGGGTGGATAAAGTGACAAATGAAGAGGTATTGCGGCAAATAGATGAAGAAAGAAGCATTTGGAAAAATATAGTTAAAAGAAGAGACAGACTTATAGGCCACATACTAAGGCATCCTGGAATAGTCGCTTTAATATTGTAAGGGCAGGTAGAAGGAAAAAATTGTGTAGGCAGGCCACGTTTGGAATATGTAAAACAAATTGTTAGGGATGTAGGATGTAGAGGGTATACTGAAATGAAACGACTAGCACTAGATAGGGAATCTTGGAGAGTTGCATCAAACCAGTCAAATGACTGAAGACAAAAAAAAAAATTCACAGAGTAATTTTTGTTTTTTTGTAAAAATAAATTTTAATTATATTTTAAGTAAATTGGTAGAGATTTTTTTAGATGGTTCTGTAATTTCTAAAAAAGACAATGGAAGCATAATAAGGCCTTTCTCATGTTGTGTTGAGTTTTACGAAAACAGTTCTACTGTATGGTTTAATAGAGATGGATATTGTTAATTTTATTATATTTAGTAAAATTTGTATATTTTTAAAAATTATTTATTTAATGCCAACTTATTATGCTACCCAGATTGTTTTATAAGTCAGTATGAATACAATTAAATCAAATGCAACTGTAGCATAATATTCTGAGGCAATATTGTCAGCAAATATTACAATAGAGCCTTTAAAAAAAATCCAAGTACAAATATCATAAAATTTTGTCTTTCCTTCTTCTTCGGTTTCCCATAAAATTACAAAGTAAAAACGCAATGAATCAGAATAAATTCTTTTTTCCCATCCGATTTACCAGTAGCGCGTCGTAGAACTAGTGGAAAAAAAATTAATTTTCAAACATCCAATTTAAGGCTTTGCCTAAATGTTCTGTCCCAGTAGCATCTTTTTAATGGTAAAGTTTCTTTACTGGTAAAGGGAGTAACTAGATATTTCATGGTCATTACAGAGATTTCCTAACTGCTAGGAGGTTTTTATTGTCAGCGGATTATCTTATTAGTGATAATTAATGCTTTATAATTGATTAAAATAGCTAATACATAAGTAAAGATTTGCATGAAGTGTGGCTTATGTCTCACTGCAGAATTGTATAGGAATCGTTCTTTTTAGGAATACGTTTTTTTTCTTTTTTTTGTTTTCCGTAGGGGGAGTAAAAAGCTCTGCCAGCCGCTGCCAGGCCCCCTCTGACGGCAAGTGCGAGGCTCTCACCCGCTACAAAACCTTTCCCTCTACTAACGCAGAGGACAAATCTGCAATCACGCGGGCGCTCTTGTCCGAATTAGAACAGCCAGAGCGATGTCATCATCAGCGAACGACGACTCCGAGAAGCTCGCCGCCCACCCCCTAAGATTGGCCGCCACAGCCGTCCGGCATCGGTTGCTCCGCCACAGGTCAACTGCAGTCTTCCAGCCGGCCTGCCCCTCTTCTTTGTTGCCTGGTTTCGAATAGGAAACAAGGAAATACACATGTAATTAAAGTTCCTCACTTTAAGATGTAGAACGCAGTGTTAACGCAAATTAACAAGGAACCCTCGGTTCCTTGTTTATCAATTTCTTATTAATCACCTTCTTTAAATCATGAACCATTCATTCATTGTTACCATCTTTGAAGATTACACAACTTAATTTATATTTGAAAGTGTTTATAATTAAAATGATGTGAAATTATAAAATTTTATGTAATCAATTCAATAATAAATTTTTTACTGGGTGGCTAGCAAATAGCTAACTTTAAATATATCGTATAAAATATTGCATTTTACTTCTTAGACGTGAACGTAACACGCTAATCATGCGATTAGAATAACCATCCATTAAGTACAATAGTACTTTTGTTGCCCTTAAATTGGAAATTTTGGGTTATTTTATTCGATTAAAAATTCTTTGGGAATGATTAAATCAATTTTTTGAAACAAAATCGAACCTAATCTTTTGTTTTAAAACGGCTTAAAATCATAATCTTTGCAAGATACAAAATGTGCTCAGATAATTATTTGGTACATAAGTAAATGGTGCAGACCAATATTTAGAAAATTAAAATGTTATTTGTACTTTGTATTTATGAAAGTACAATCCTTGTTATAAAGAATAGTAACTTATTTTAAAAAAATCTTTCAGCACGCCAAATTTAGTCAATACAACAATGCTTGCATCTGAAAAAACAGTTTCATATAAGCCTTCTTACAATTTCAACAAAATTTGGTCATCCCTTGCCGTGAGGGTTGGTTATATCAAAAATTGTTTCAGACAAAGGTTTTAGTTATGTTTAGAGGATTAACGACTACTTTATAAAGATTAGATACTGTGCCTATTAAAGGGAGATATAATGTTTTTGTCTTCAAAACCAACTTTTTTCAACCCCCTGGGCCAATGGTTGGTGATATCAAAAAACTTTACTTACATAAGTTTTAGGCCCTTATCCAAAAAAATAGTAGGAACTTGAAACAAATTCGATGTTTTACGTAATAAGAAAGATATAGCAATATTTGTTTTTTTTTCCAAAAACCTCCCCCATTTCCACCCCGATTTTGCCAATGGTCCGATTTTACCTATTAACGAACTCGACCGAGATTTTCTGACGAATTATATTTAACAAACAATTTGAAAGTGATTGCCGTAAAATTACGGCAGTTATCGTATCCACAAGAAAGTGAAATATATATATTCATATAAATGTATATATACATTTTTGAGCTGACGGTGGTTTTGGAATCTGGGGGATGTGAAACGAGAAGATATGTCGAAATTTTCCGCAAGTCGAATCATGGTACCCATTATAATAGGTAGCTTTCTACATTTTTTGGACATTACATCGTCCAAAAATATAATAAACAAACTATTTCGTAATTTGGTGGGTTTTACCTATTTACAACCCATTAAAATTAGATATTTCATTCGTTTTGAAATATTTCGTATAAAAATAAAAACAATAATTTATTTTTAATTATTAAAGATCTTTTACTGATTTTGAATAAGTCTATTTTAAACCATGACCTCGTTTATATTAAACATCGGACCTTTAATTATTAAAGGACATATCATGTCATTTAAATACAAATTCATGCGTTGATATTAAAGTGTAAGCTGCCTTATCCTACTCGTATTGTACAATAATATTAAATTTAAACTGTAATATAATATTTAATATTAAATTTAATAAGCGTGTCATTACACATGTATTATTCGTATTTTTTTTATAAATTTTGTGTATATGATAGTCATTTTTAATACTATTACGTTCCATTAAATTAAATGTTTTATCCTTAACTTTTAAATAGATAATTTAATTTTTAAATAGCAAATGTAATAATATTTTTTATTACTTTAGACCAAAACACTCGTTTACAATTCTATTTTGTAATATGTCGACATTAGAATATAAACAATAAATACATATCGTAATCTTTTACTTCACGGTTATTATCTTTATTACGTTTAGCCTCCGGAACTACCGTAAGATTTCAGAGGATGAATGAGAATGATATGTATGAAGGTAAGTGAAGTGTAGTCTTGTACAGTCTCAGGTCGACCATTCTTGAGATGTGTGGTTAATTAAAACCCAACCACCAAAGAATACCGGATTCACTATCTAGGATTCAAATCCGTAAAAAAGTTATTCTTGCCATTGCTAGGATACGAACCTTAGAACTCTCGACTTCTAAGGTTCAAATATAAGGTTAAAATCAGCTGATCTGCGATAACGAGTTAACCACTAGACCAAACCGGTGGGCTTACCAATTAAGCCTGCTATTCTTCAAGATCTGCGAAATAGAATTTTTACAGTAATGAATTCAATAACCAGGGACCAGTTACCAATAACAATAATTTGGGACCAATTAACATAATTAATTGTTATTTATAAATCTTAATTTTTACATCCTTGTACGAAGTAAAGGAAGTATTGTGATCGCGAAATATTTTGGTTTTCAGATTTCAACGGAAATTTCCATTTGTCCATCCCTGAATCCATTTTGACTATGTTCCGCGGAAGTCGTATGTTGGTATGTATCAGGCATAACTCAAAAACGATTAGCAGTAGGATGTTGAAATTTTGGATTTAGGACTGTTGTAACATCTACTTTTGCACATCCCCTTTTGATTGAAATCGACCGAAAATGTTAAAAAAAGCCAAAAACAAAATATTGGATTTTGAATTTTTTCTTAACTTCAGTAATAAGCCCTCATTGAGAACTTTTCAGCGATATATTGTATAAGTATTATTTATTTTCATTGGTTCCAGAGTTACAGCCAAATAAAAATTTAATTAATGAAATTATTTGATCTTACAAGTGGAAGATACATCGGTTCGAATCAGACTTCATTTCCTTTTTTTTTAAATGAACAGTACATCAAATTTTATTTCACTAATAACTTTTAAATTTATTATAAAACTTGTTTTTGCAATCAAAGGTTAATTAATTATTAATGAATCAATATAATTAACAATTTTAAATGAAACAATTTTAAACAGACTGGCGCAAAATCAGTGTCAAAAAGTGGTTGGGAGTTATGGGGATCAAAAGAAAGTAATACATAAATATATATATATATATATATATACAAACTTCTGAGTTGACAGTGGTTTTGGGATCTGGAGGATGTGAAACGCGAATACGTCGAAAATTTACGGAAGTTGAATCATGGTACCCATTACAATAGGTAGCTTTCATATAAAATCTACTTAAAACTAACAATATCCATTTATACTAAAATCAAATAACAAAATTGTTTTCGTATGACTTAAAACACCATACTTAAGCGATAAGAGAGCTCTGTTATAAATTCCTTCTTTTACCATTTTTAATAAATCACCAAACCATTTAAAATATCTTCTCACCTATCTATTTATGACAAAATTAAAACATTTTCTTTTATACAAACAATATTACCGTCGATGAATTTTTAAATGGCCCTAATTAATCAATTTTTAAAAATAATCTGAGTTTTATATAGATCTTTCTTTCAATGTGTCTTTAAATAGGCGTTGAAATAAATTTAACATTTATGCCTTCTAAATTGTAAATTATTTTGTAGTATTATTTTAAAATTAGTATTTTCATGTATTTATCTTAATATACGTTTGTATTTAAAATAGATGTGGTTATAGGTAAAACTATTTTTTATCTTTAAAATTAACTTTTTATTTTTTGATGCTGTTCTAACCAAGGTTTTACTATGAACTCCCTTCAGCCAAACAGGAATATACAGAGTCAATTCCTTTTTTTACATTTGAAGTAGTATATATATATATATTTATTCTCGTACAATAATCTATAATATTAATATTAAATAGACATAAAATAAAATAATTAATGCTTGGTACCTACTTTATTACATACCATTAAATTAAAACGTAAGGTAGGTGCAGTTTAGTTTAACTATTAAAAAAAATTGCTTCTTTCATTAAATTGTTTTTGATCATTTAAGATTTTTCATAACTCTTAATTTTGTAATTTTTATATAACTATAATTTACACGTTTACTTGGGGGGATGATGAGAAACAAAATTAACAACGATATCTAAGCACCGAGTTATGAAGGAAGATTTACTGCGGAGTTGTGACTGCTATTTGATAAATAATCGGGCGTTCTGCTCTCAATTCATTAAGTATTAAAGAGTCATGCGCTTAATAATATTATACACACTACATCCAGCGAAGCGACCGCTTCGGGGAAAATAGAAAAATAAAGGGCAGTAAAATCATTTGCTAATCTATTACCGAGTGGAGTATAATCGAGCATCTTGTTATAGTACGTGCTGGCCCGCCGCCGGACTATTGAAGTACTCTCTTACGGGGAGAATATTATGTTATGTTAAGGTGCGCCACTCCTCCGAATTAATAATAAACTGAGCGCAGCCAATTCCACTAGGTGTTCGCAATTATTGCTCTGCTTCCTGATACCGGTCGGTAACTTGTTATTATTGTAATTTATTTTCAAACAACCTGATACTCCAAGAATATTATAAAATTAAACATTTTGTACGGTTATTTTGCAACAATTTATTGTAAATACGGAATCTGTAAACGAGAGATGGACTTACATATTTATCTATAATTCATCAAGATATTGGTAAAGTTCAAAAAAGTTCTCCTTTAATAAAAACGATTTATTAACTTTCGAAAAATCGATTAATTTCACGTCAAATCATAAATTTTCAATAAGATATATTACGCTTTACATTATATCGATTTAATCTATATTTATAAAGAACAAAAAAAAAAAATCATAAATATTAATAAATCATTAGATTATAGCTGGATTTTTTTTATTTCTTACATTTTTTTGTGAAACCTATAAGAAGTATATCACAAAACTATCTGGAAATAGATACATTAGAGACTATACAGACATGTGGATGTATGATATTCTTCGATTAAAAAACAGAACTGTCCCAGCATTTGCCTGGATGGATAAAGGGAAACCTTGTAAAATCTTGATTAGAACGGCGTTACAAAATACAAATTACAAAATGTAAGAATGATAAAAATTGAACTGTATCTATTAACTAATAAAAGATATTTACAAACAAAAAGCATCTCAATAAAAGCCAAATAGGTTTACCAGTACATTACATTAATCAAACCAGAGGGCCTGCACGAATCAGAATTCATCTTCAGTCTGAAATCGGATGAAATAAACTGCAACAGAAAAAAAAAGAGAAAAATGTTGGGAAAAATCTTAGGACAATAAAAATAGGTAAAAACGAATACCAATTCAGAAGTAGTAAAGATTTTCACAAATACAATGAAAACAAGAAAATGTCAGAATCTAACAGAAAAAGAAGAGATAAATTCTTCATCTACCATATGAGAATGAATGATAACAAGCTTATAAAACAAACCTTCAATGATATTTATAACAAAAAGAACTGAAATCGATTGACATCAGATTCAAAAAAAATTAAAAGTGGTTCGAATATCCCAAGAAATACTTTTAGAACATCGTTCAAAAAACTGGTATAAGATTTCAAAAATTTCCAAGAGAAGGAGGAAAAAATCAACAAAGGCAAAAAACAAATCGAAAGAACGAAAAAAAATGTTGCTTGACTTGGTCGTCAGTCAGCTAAACTCAGTAAAATAATAATTTGTTTAAATTTCATATTACTTATTAAAAATATAAAAACAAGAAATAATATTAACGAAAATATGTTAAAATACCGTAGGCATAAAATAACTATAAAATAAATCACAATTAAGAAAGCATTAATAAAAACTATTTGATCGTATATAAATTTACACGTTCAACGTAGATGCAGAAAATTAGGTTTTTTAATACTTAAATTAGTATTATTTAAAATTTCTCGATAGAGCAGTATTGTTTCTGTAAAAGAAATTTTTTTTATATGTACTTCATACATATTGATGGAAAAACTTTTAAAGTTGTTTGGAAAAAAATTAGCAAAAATGGCAACGGAATCAATATCCTAATATTGGCAACGAAATCCTTTTCTAATATTATGTTGAATAATTACAAAACAGCTTTATTGTCTAGTTTTATAGAGGTGAGATTGCTATTTTTTTTGATAATAAATTATGATTCTTTTTAGAAAAGAAGGATCTTTTTCAGAATCCCCCCAAAAAAAAACTTAATTTTTTAACCAGTGGGTTAAAACCGATGTATTTTTAATATTTAATAAGAATTAGGTGGGAAATTTCACGTTTCAAAATAGCAGTAAATATTGATATTAACAATAACCCGGTTGGAGAAATAACCCAATAACATACTAACATGCTCTTTTATATCATTTAAAACATTCACCATATTAACATATTTTACATATTAAAAATATAAGCATTACAGATTATACTTATAGATATAAATTATAATTAGCCAAACTTCACCTACGCTCACTTTGATCGCTAAACTCGACTAATTAACAATAATGTTTTGATTATTTAAATAATAAATTCCGATAATTACTGAATTTATTAAAAATATATTAATCTAACCAAACTTAACCTACGCTCGCTTCTCTCGCTAACTTCGACTAATTAACAGTTACTTTTTGATTATTTAAATAATACATAATTGCCGGCCTCTGAGGCGCGAGTGGTAGCGTCTCGGCTTTTCATCCGGAGGTCCCGGATTCGAATCCCGGTCAGGCATGGCATTTTCAAAAAAGTAAATAAATAAATAAAAAAATAATTGCAGCAATAATTACTGAATTTGTTATTTAAATATTCAGAACATTACTGTTAATTAGTAAGATTAGCGAGAGAAGCGAGGGAAGCGAGAGTAGTTTAGTTTTGTTAGACTATATTAATAAAATAAATAAATATAAATAGTAATACGAATGGTAATATAAATGGTTATATCTGGTTATCGGTTATTTCTCCAAGCTGGTTATTTTTAATATCAACATTTCTTGCTTTTCAGTAATCTCCAGGTGAAAAACTTCCAAACCTTGTGGGGGGGGGGGGGGAGAAACGAAAAACTACCAATTTTTACCATGTTTTGAAACATGCATATTCCTACCTAATTCTTATTGGATATTAAAAATACATACATTTTTGGTCGATTGGTTAAAAAATTAAGTGGTTTTTTTTTGGGGGGAAATTCCGAAAAAGATCCGAAAAGATTACAAATTTATAAATGTATTTACATGAATATGTTAACATATTGAATACCGGTCAATAGGATTCACATTTATGAGCGACAAACAATGAACCAACCTAATTTTTCTTGAATTTATATATAATAAAATATATTATTATATATATAATATATTATGTAATAATTTTCATCTTGAAAATTTGTTCTGACTTTTTGAGAGAGAATTCTGAAAGTTAATGTTATACTTCATAAGGTATAAAATATACCAGGAATATACTAGTATATAGACCATACTAGTAGTAGTATGGTATTATAGTATATACTAGTATATACCAGAATATACTAGTATAAGGTATAAAATATACCCTATATACTAGGAATAAAAATAGGTTATTTAATGAAAACTCAATGCAATTTAAAAATTTAGTATATAAGCAAATAAAGTATTATGAAGTATCTAATTTCTCAACTTATATTAATCAAAGGGGTAATTTAATGTGTCATGACTACAATCTTCGATTTCATTCCAATAAGTGAAGATTAAGTTCGGCTCTACGTTGTTTTTGTTCCAGAAAATTGTACTTGAAGAAAGTACAATTTTCTGTAATACAAGTAATTTTTTATGAAAAAATTACTTGTCTTATAAATATCTTTTACCGCATGCCTGGTTTTGAAAGTTCGTTCTCAAGATAACTAATCTAGTACGCTAACACCTACACTAAGTCAACATACGTCAACCAATACATTCGTTTTAGTAGGTAAGTCGACTGCAATACGAGTAATGTTTTATATTTCAATCTCATATTTTTCGTATTCTTAAGCTTAAATTACTAGTAATCATATCTATTTCAGATTCTTATATTAATAATTTAATCTTAATTTCATTCTGATTTATTTAATGATTGAATGCATTCAGTAAAATAATGAAATAATGTGAAATAGTTAAAGAAGATCATGTCCTATCTGCATAAAAATTAACTTATCTTTGTAGTGAACAGTTACAAACAACTAAATTGGTAACATGTTTCAGCTGATAAGAAAGCAAATTAATTACAAAACTGAAAGATTACATTATAATACAAAAGCTTCTAATTACATTACATTACTTTTTCTCGAAAAAAGCACAGTAAGTTAGTTATGGCTTAAAAAAAGTAAGTTGTGGTATGATTTTTTTATTCAAAAATTTTGCTGTCTTACCGGTAATGAAATTATGCTCAAACAGTCACGAAATGAAATTAACCATTCCTAAAAAATGGCAAAGAAGGCTATAAAAATAACGATGCCGAGTACAAACTCGACTCCCACAAAACATATAGTTACGTTTGAAACTTCGGTTTAACAAAACCATACAAGTATATCTATAGTTACAGCTAAAAAACTAATTTCGATCGAATTTTGTAAACGGGAATTAGGCCTAAATCACAACACAACTGTCGCTGAGACAATAACTATCTTCAAAGAAAACGTGCCTACAAACTATTAACAGGAAATCGAGTACTCGTAAGACAAGAATACGTAGGCGATTTAACGAATCGCTTTTTGTTCGACGAAAATTAAATGTCCTCAGGAAACTACAAGAACGGTGAATCATCGGAAGCATAATGTCACGAAACACGCTTGTGTTAAAATGGATAAAACGCCTAATTACAACGGGATCCAAAATTTAAATAAATATAACAACACACTGTCAACCGTTCTGAAAACTTCATAGCAGATTCCCAAACAATGGTAGCACATACATAAATTATGTAGATGTAAATCATTTATGTAGACATAAATTATATAGATTATGTAATTATGGATGTGGGATGTAGAAAAAAAAAAGAAAAGTTAAATGGAATATCCAAACCTTTATTAAAAAGCTATTTATGCGGCGCCAGAAAATTAAGATAGATTAAGAAAACTAATTTGATAATGCAACTACAAAGCAAAATTCTGGACCGATAAAAAAAAAGTAAGTAACCATTAATAAAATCCTTTCTCTTAAAAATCATGGTGCTTTGGTTTGTTTGCTTTATGTGCTCACATTTTTATTTTGAATGACGCGTTATCATCTAGCAGAAAAAATTGAACTAACAAATGTATAATAAATATTTATTATTAAATTTAAATCAAGGATTAAACAATTCTTAGTAATATTTAAATTATTTTTTTATATAATTATTATTCAAACTTATTAATAAAGAAGGGCATTATTATTTAATATTTAAGAGTAAACAAAAATATTCTTTAATGAATTATTTAAAAGTACATTACAACGGACTGTGGGAAAGAAAGGTTAAGGGAGAACAGAGAACGGGAAAATGTCGGCTGCGCGCAGCCACCCGGCGCACCACGTGGTCAGCTCTGCGTCAATAGCGGCAGAGTAAGGAGCAGTAGCTGGCCCGGCAATACTGATCTCTATATAAGTGGATAGAGGTTCCTTATGGGTTAAAATATAATTAAGTGCTCAATACTGAAGCATACTCCAGCGCCCCAGAGTGAGTGGCCGGGAACTTAAAACCATTGCACGCTTGCGCGACTATAATCGTGATGGTAGGGATGTTTATTTTACTCAAGTTTATTATTTATAAAAACAACTTATTATGAATTCATAATAATTACGCAAGTTTTGCAATTCTTACATTGTTATAACCTCAAATCTTACGTAGTACTTACTTAAAGAAAGATACATTATCCAATTTCGATTTTTTGTTTGTTTTACAAAACACAGACTTCCGCATGAATTTTACCCTCAAATTTATTTTCAATTTACAAGTATTCACAATCATAATCAACTGTTTTTAATGCAATAAAAATAGGTTACTTTATTCAAAATACAAAATCAGAACACTTCTACTGCACCGGTCTAAAACGTGGTTTATCCTCTTACATTTACCTCTGTGCACGCACAGTTTTCTTTTATTTAGTTCTAGCCACTCATTTGGTGGCGCTAGTTTGCGATTCAAATTTTACCAATTTCAATACATTGGATCCTCTTCCAGTTATATACAGATCAGTGTCCGGCAACTAACACAACCTGACATGAACACACACAAGACTAATCGAAGGAGACTAGCTTCCCAAGTCAAATCTCCGTTATCAATATGACTAACGTTAAACATTATATTTCTATTAAAAACTATTAAATTTTATATATACTCACTTCTTAAGCTTATTTTAAATGTAAAAACACCAAAATGTTCTGAAAAATATGCTCTATACACTAATATTTATTTTCTTTAATGAATATCTGTAAAATACTTAATATTCTCACAAACATGAAGATACGAACAGACGGACCAACAGAAAAAAAAATCAGAGTCCGGACATTCGGGTGAGCAAAGCAAGCTCTGACCGGCTAGTTTAACAATAAAATGCATGAATTCACAAAAAAGGAATCTTTCTATAAATGCAAAATTGAGGCAGACTGTAAACTGTAGTCAGACTAGTGATCTTACACGGAACTGAAACAGGAAATCTGACTAGAAAATTTTCTCAAAATCAAATTGAAAATCCTAAGAAAATCCTTCGATCCCTGACAAACAGAAGAGCTGTACAGATTAAAATCAAATAAGGAAATTTATTAAAACCCATATTTGGAAATACAATAAGATAAGGAAGATTAAAATTCCTCGAATGAATTCACAAAAATTAAATAAAACAAAATTTCCGAAAGACTTTGGAAACTAAAAAGTGAAGTACGATATATAAATCAGATAAAAGAGAAACTTCAAAACCTAAAGATAAAAGATGAGGACTGCTTGTGGATTTGGATAGAAAAATGGGTACTTACGTATTAACGCTACTGTAGCTACAGCATTATTTAAAAACAAAGTAGTCAATCGGATTTCGGTGGAAATGGGCGGATATAGAGTTTAATCTATAGATATAGATTAAACACAGTCTCTTTATTAATTTTAATAAATGGTTATTTATATTTATTTATTTTATAAATATAATTTAACCAAACTTAACCTACACTCGCTTCGCTCGCTAACCTTGACTAATTAACATGAGTGTTTTGATTAAAATTTAAATAATAAGTAATTGCAATAATTATTGAATTTATTAAATAAATACTCAAAAAATTACGGTGTTAATTAGTCAAGGTTATCGAGCGAAGCGAGCGTAGGTTAAGTTTGTTTAAATTATATTTATAAAATAAATAACCATCTATTAAAATTAATAAAGAGACTGTTCATTTTCCATCGAAATCCGATTGACTACTTTGTTTTAAATAAATCTGTTGCTGCGGTGGCGTTAATACGTAAGTACCGAAAAATGTTTAGGGAAATCATTTGTAAAAGAAATTTCTTCATTCTTGTGAATGAAGAAACAGGAGCAGAAGAAAATGGACAGAAAAAGAAAAAACGGGTGCTCTGCGAGAAACTAAAGGAAAGAAGGAGAAAATGAAAAGAATCAAATAAAGAAGTATTGACATATTGCGCAATAGGCTGTTTCGAAAAATATACACGAATTATTCACTTTATTATGTACATAAATAACGGACAAAAAGTGAACTAGAATAACGGATTCCAGCCAATTATTTTATTATTTTAAAGATAAACTTACATTATAAATTTCCATTTCCATACATTAAGTTTGTAAATAAGCAGCGTAATTTTTTACAGCAAAAGAGAAAAATATTGCGATACACAATCTTATAACAATGAACATCTTTAAATTTAATGAATACATATTTATAGTATTCAGATGAGTACATAAATACGAGTAATTCTAAAACATTATATTATTAAAACGCATTTAGAGTTAATAGGTAAAAGTAAATAAATTGTCCTGTCAGTCCCTTGAAAGATCAAAAGAATCTATGATAAAATCTTAATTCAGAGCGACACGAAATAAAATAAAATTAATAACAAAAAAATAGTAATCTCAGAAATTAGACGTAATAAAGAATTAAACCCAAATATATTTACGTATTTTCAGCTTATGTATGAAGTCGAAAGTTTGATTTCAACAGCACCAATTCATTGATTTCAACAGCAGCAATCAGTCGGTTGTTCTCGCGTGAACAACCGACTGATTGCTTTAAAATTTGCTAGATACATTGTGTTATCCCAGGGAATTAAGACCCTAGCCCCCTTCCGGGTGAAGCCAAACTAGGGTTGACCCGGTGACCCCGGGCCTTGCCTGCACCGACCTGGTCCACAGGATCTAGTATTTAAATACAAAAGCGGTAATTGTATGCAAATACGGATTTACTACTGAGTTTAATAAAATTTAGAATATACTTAATTTAGGATCTAAATTATTCGTTACAATTGAGATATTCATCTGAAACGATTTTCGCCCGATTTACTCCCTAGAAAGTTACACAGTGCTCAAAATTTCGTAATTTAGCACTGTACAAGTATAATATACATTATCTTTGGAGTAAATAATTTGCTTATTATATACAATTATGAGATCAGCCGAACAACTAGCCAACTTAAGTTAAAAAATTATAATTCAAAAATTTTTTAAATTATTAAGTCAGTTTTATCTTGTTGAAAAAAAGAAGTTTCAAAGATACGTCTTTCTTTTAAAAGTACCTTTTCTTAAGAGATACGGTTGGTTTTTTAGTCTTAAAAATAATGATAATAAAAATTGATATATTAAGTACGGGTCTCATTCCTGTATTTAGAAGCATAAAATTTATTTATTGGAATAGTTATTTACTAAAATAATTTGGTGCAATGTTACTCAACACTGCTAAAAATAAGCTGACAACATAGTTATTTCTAATGCTTGGATTATACACATACATGCACAACTTAATTTAAAACATTTATTATTCTATTTAAATATATTTTTTCGTTTATTTAATTCTCAATGATTTTAACTATTTATATTTATTTTTAATGATTCTAACTAAAGCGCGCGCGCATACCAAATTTTATTAGCACGGGTGTGGTGGTAATAACGCCGACGGTCGACACTCACTAAACTAATATAATTTCACAACTTACATAAAATAGATTTCACTTGTACTTGATGACTGGTGTAGCCGCGAGACTTGACGCACTAGGTACGGAATCAACCGGGCGATCGAGTTCGTGGCCTAGCCAGACAGAGTTCCTCTTTTACACATTAAATATAACTCATTCATTTAATTCTACCGCTCAATTGTGACGTCACAACATAGTAGACGTCTAAATGACGTCTGCTATGTTTTTTTTGTGACGTCATAGCAGACACCATAGCAGACGTTATTTTGGGGTGGGGTGCGATTTTGCGAAAACGGTTTTTTCAAATACTGTTATTTTAATTGTTAACAAAGTACCTAAAAAAAATATGAGCTTAATTAGGCGAAATTTCGTGTTACTGGGGGTGACCTGCTCTACAGCCTCCTCCCCCTTGGCATTTAAACTTGAATGCCATCAGTGCCCCATATAAAGAAGTAATCTGACCAAGTTTGGTAAAAATCAGTCGAGTAGTTCTGGAGATATAAGGTGATTTAAGGGGCGACACCGAACACACACATGTACATACGAACATTCGTATGTACATGTGTGTAAAATTTCCATCCGGTTTTTGGATTCCTTATGTGTTAAAACGTAAAGATCCGATGAAAACCGCATAAGCCCAAATTGAACCGATTACATCACTTTCCCTTCCAAAGTTCAGCTCTACTATAGCGCTAGACTGGAATTAAAAACTCGAAATAAGATTCTTAGAATATTTTTGGACACACAATATATTTTGACCAAAAAAATTGGTCCAGTAGTTCTGGAGGTATAAGGTTAGTTAGAGGTCGACACAGAACATTGACTCGTAAAACACAGAACATTAACATCCGGAAAATTTCCATCCGACTTTTTTTGTTTTATTTTGGATTCTTTAGGTGTCAAAACGTCAAGATCCGGTAAAAACCGCATATGCCCAAATTGGACCGATTAAGATTATTTCCCTGCTAGAATTATAACTTTGCTATAATGCTATTCAACGGGAAAGTAAAAATTATAGCTGCTAAAAAAATGTGGGTACGCATGGTGCCTCTTTTTCCTATGGAGTTGAAAGAAAGGCTGATGGTGGATATATATATATATATATATATATATATATATATATATATATGTATATATATATATATATATATATGTATATATATATATGTATATATATATAATCAAATATCTGGACAAATTTCAATTTGAGGGGCCAAAACGTTTTCGAGATAAAAGACAAAAAAAAACAATTATTTTAAGAGAAAATTCAATAGAAAATAATTTTTAGAAAATAAAAACTAAAAAATAGAAAGATTTTGTCAACATATTAAAACCACGAATTAAGAACCGCTGGTTGGAAAAAAAAGAAAGGACTGAAAAAATGAAGGAATATTGTAAAAATAAAAGAAATGCAATAATAGTTAAGCATTTTAGTTTAATAAGATTTTAGAAGTTGGAGATTATTCATTTTGCAAATTGAAATTATATCAGTAATTATTTAGGTACACGTTAAACAATGATTCAGAAAAAAATTCACGTTTAAATTTTTTTAATTAATATTACGGTCGATACTCGATACGTATTGACCTGTTTATTGCTGCTTTGTGTAAAAGAAAAGCTTTTAATATGAATTTTAAAAAAATTGTTGGTTTAATGGAACAACAAATTACCAAAATAATAATAGAAACGTATTAACTGATGCTTTATGTTACCACAGGCTAGAATCGATATGTTGTCTGGTTTGATAACCTATTGTTAATTTTTAATAACAAGTGATTATATTTTTTAACCAAAGGTAGAAAATCCGTACGTAGTATGTAAACGTCTGGATGAATAGGAATTTTTAATTTTAATTATTGAACTACACGATTTATATTTGTGGATGCCAAATAATTATTTTAAACTCACATTTTTTTATTTTGAAAAATTATTCTGATTTTCTGAAGATGCCTTAAAAAAAGTTCTGTATCTTAGAAATTATAAGTATAATAAATATTTAATAATGATGACAAGCTAAGCATTTTATTAAAATAATTTCTATGAAATCTTTTTCATATTTTATATAAATGACGACTAAAGTATCAGCTACACGCTAACACAAAAAAACTACAAAAAAAATTAACTTTCTCTAAAATTTATATAATCCAATTAAAATTAAATTACAAAAAACACCCAGCAATAAACAATATCAATTTTATCATTTAAATTAAACAATAAATTAAAAAAACAAAAATCAATATAAGAAAATCGTTTTTTATCTAGAAATTTTTTTACCAACTGCTTCTTGCATTTTAATTTATCATCGTTTCAATTATGATTAATATTCTGGGTTTAACAAACATAAAATTACCAAATTTAATGTTGCCTACCAAATAATTTTCATAATTAAAATAAATAAGAGTCTTACAAATTACTTACCACTTCTAGCTTGATCATTTTTGACTGATCGGCTTCATTTCACCTTACCTTATATCGGTTACATTTTAATACTACTAAAAATTACAATTCTAATGTTCTAAGAATTACTGTACACATATTTATGACGCTAAGGTGTGCCCATCGATTCTAGCAAAAACTAGCTGGATTCTTATTTATGTAAATTTATAATCTACAGAAATACAAGGATTAAGATTTATTTTTGAAAATTTTTAAGACATGAAAACAGTATGATAATCAGAACAATCGATTTAATTTCTAACTGAACTGGTTTTCTTATAATAAATTTTAATTTTTGTTAATTTGTTTAATGTTTAAAAACATACATAAGTATTATTTATATTTTTTAATGACTTTATAAATAATACATTTTTTTTATTTAAAGAAATACGTATCATGTTAATTCTGAATATTCATGACGTACATCAGTTTTATTTAATAAGTGAAAATTTAAGTCATACCAGAAGTAGTAGTCGTAGTCTATACGAATAAAAGACCTTAAATTAAAATTCCATCAATACGGATAATTTTTAAAATACTGGCTTAAATATCATCCTGTTATCACTTACACCTACTCTGACTGAATAACTGCATCATTGTAGATATACATGTTGAAGCCCATCAACATTGGATATTAAAAAACGAAACCTTTACAAATACACAGACCTTTAGTAATTAAATAGAAAATCTATTACATTAATTAATATTAATAACAGGAAATATTTTACCTGATTATTAACTGTTTAAAGATTCAATTCATTCCAACAGGTATTAAAACATTTAGTCCATAATTAATAACAGTTTTACACTAACTAAACGTACTGGACTCGGTACACACAACGCACTAACTAAACGCTTCGTACCTGTTGAAACAGGTCTGTGGAACGCAACAGACTGTGCGCAAGCGTAGTTGGGATACGTACGTAACTCCATCGCTTGTTTTGATCACCTCTACACAAATAAAGCAATCTATCTAATAATTAATATAAGCATACAAACTACATTCAAAACGTTTGGGTTAATATGTTCTGTAATATAAATGTATGGTATTAACGGGGACTTACCTGATTTTTTAAAAATGTTTATTACGTAATCGATTTTAATAAGGTAGAATGAATAACTTTAAAAAATTTCAATAGTAGTAATTAAAATAATCAAACAAATCAAAATTTACTACCTTTCCACTGCTTCTATATTTGTATCATTGGCTTCAAGAAAATCGTCATGATACTATTTACACTGTCTCGATAATACTAACAAAGATTTTTTTAAATTAAATTCTCTACAAATAATTCTGCAAACTTTTATTGGTACTTTTTCGTTTTATGCCACCCAAAAGTTCTGCCCCGATCAACTCAAAAACAATTATGTTGAAAAAAAAAATTTAGGACCGAAAAAATGTAAAAAATCTTTTTTTATTTCAGTTTTTGAAATTTTTTTGTCAAAAATATTTTTGCAAAAAACGCAATAAGCATTATTGCTTATAATTATAGATATAAATTAATAAAACTCAACCTACCTCGCTTCGCTCGTTAACTTCGACTGATAAACTGTAATGTTTTGATTATTTAAATAATAATAAATGCAATAATTACTGAATTTATTATCTAAATACTAAAAACATTACCGTGTTAATTAGTCAAGATTAGCGAGCGAAGCGAGCGTAGGGTAAGTATGGTTAAATTATATTTATAAAATATAATTCGAATTTTTCTGATGCTTAAATCAATTTGTTTGCTTTTTTTACTATGTTCATGTATTCATAGTGTACATATATATTGACGATTGTTATGCTATTTTTTACAATTAACGATATACTATGTTCATGTATTCATAATGTACGTATATGTTAACGATTGTTATAACATTTCCATATCAACGATTTTTATTGTTTTATAACAATCAAGAAATAAAATTTATTTTTTTGTTATTTTATGTTATGTTTCATTGAGTTAAGGCGAATAATAATTGTATCCCCTTGATTTGGTACAAAAGAATAAAAAATAGAAAAAATCTAGAAAAAATTTTTGAAAAAAGTTTTTTTTCAATGGAAAAAATTACGAAGTTTTTCGTAAATTATAACTAAAAAGGAAACGTTTTTATATTTTTATGAACTCTTCTGAATTTTCACTTATAAAAAATGCCCTAAAATTGTTTCCGTCTCTTTGGTGAGACTCTCCATATATATTAAAGGTCTTTAAGAATAATTAGGTTAATTTTGTGATTAAAGCAAAGAAATTAAAAATGAAATGATTGATTTCCTGAACTTTTTATTTATTTATTTGTTAACGTTGAATGTGTTTTGTAATACTCAATGAAACTTTATAATTCTGGGATGAGTTTAAAGTTATTTATTGTTTTGTTTAGTCAGTTATAAACATCTCCTTATTAGGAATATACGCGGAAACATAGTAATAGCTCTTTCATCAGATCTACTCGTAATAAGTTATCAAACGTTAGGGTGTGTAAAATATAACAGTGTTTTATAAAATTTACAACGTACTAAATTTTTTCTTTCTTTTTTAATCTTAATCGTTTTTGGCAAATGGTGGTGACCCTTTCTTTTTTTTAAATTTTCTTTGTCTTTCAAGTAACAAAAGAATGTCCAATTCTGTCCCACTGACCTGACTGCCATATAAACATAAATGCATACGTATAAGTTCTGCCCACATCTAAAGCGGTATCGCCACAACAATTCAGCCGTCACAATGCCATGCCGATTCTCTACAGCTAATTTTACATTTATTAACAAACTACATATATTGTTGTATATATATATACTCTCTCATACAAAACTTTAAATAAAGTACACATTCAAATTTTTTCCGGCAATTTTTACTACAATACACATTGTCTTTATTTATTCTATCGGTTTCATTCTGTAGTCAAAACAAAGAAGGTTGCGTTCTTTTAGATTTGTATATATCTTAAAATTCACCACAACCTAAAATTAATCCAAACTCAATAAAGTACAACTCAATAGGACATTAACAGATCTCTGATTACATAGTTTTCATTCCTTATTTAGTATTTCTTTGATATAGGATCTTTATATTGGCCTCTTTTTTTAATTCTCCTTTTTATTAGAATTTCAATAAAGATTTTATCGGGTAATTTTGTAATCAAGGAAATATTATGTTGGAAGTCGACAGACTCTAATGCTTGGAGAAAATAGAGCGAGAGCTCTATTTTCCCCAAGCATTATGTCCTTTTCAGTCATTGCTCCCACATTTTATAATTTTTATGTATGGTTAAAAAATTTTCCGAAAATATTTAAATAGATCAGATAGAAATCCTTTTATTTATGTTAATAAATTCGATCTGAAGTTAAAATTATCTTCATAATATTTCTATCAATGAATTCATGTAATATCCTACTTAAATTCATCTCGTACTGAATTTAAAAAAAAAATTTGGTAGGAAATATTAAGGATTAACACTAGTTTGTTTCAATGCAGAGTAGAATAAAGTAGTTACAGTATATAAAGACGACTGACGTACTGATTTGCATAAAAGGTTCAAATTATAATTTATAAATCATGAAATACTAAACTTTTAAAAGTGTGGAGGCTTAGATTAACTTTTTGAACATTGTCGAAATAGTGCAGTACTGATTTTTTTTATTTTCAATAAAAATGGTATTTTAAAGTTTTATTGGTTTTTAATTAAATTAATCTTTTTTGTGTTATTGACAATTTATCAAAGTAAATTTGTGCCAAACTTAGTATCTGATCTCAGTTTTCTTTTTTTGGAGATTTTTCAACAACTTTATCTCAAACTATTTAAATAATAGTTATTAATTTTTTTTCTTTCAATTTTTGATTTAAGACTTCAGATAAAACCCACAAGTTTTGCCTAAATCTAATGTGTCTTCTTGGTGGATTGGCGGTCAGATCCCCACAGATGTCCTGGCTTCTGAGGGGTTGTGGGATGATGCTAAAGGGAAGATGTGCGCGATGGTGGCGTTAGATGTGAGGAACGCGTTTAATTGCAATTCTCACACCGCCATCGATTCAGTGTTGGTGAACCTTCAGGTCCGTAGTTATTTAATGAGGATGATTTTGTCATATCTGAGGGATAGGAGGCTTATGTACGCTACTGAGAATAACACTTTAGAGAGAAGTGTCAGTCGAGGTGTTCCGCAGCGATCGGACCTTGGACCGCCCTGTGGAATATTGCGTATGATGGGGTACTGCAGATCACCCTTCCTGAGGATATCTCCATTTTTGGATATGCTGATGATGTCGCGCTAGCGGTTAGTGCAGCCACTAAGAAGGATATTGCCTGACAAAATTCGGACTTCATATCGAGCCGTTAGTGCCTGAATCGCTGGTGTAGGATTGGAACTAGTGCCAGAAAAGACAGAGATAGTCTTAATTACTACTCGAAAACGACGCCCAACCCTGATTGTTGAATTGCAGTAAACGAGGATTGTGTCAAAGTCTGCCATCAGATATTTGGGGATATGGGTTGACGCACGGGTTAGATTTGAGACCCATATCTTGGTGGTCAGTGAGAAAGCAGAAAGAGTAATGCGTGCGGTTGCGGCTCTTCTCCCCAACCCAAGAGGACTTAATGAGCAGAGCAGGAGGCGTGACGTACTCTTCACTATTATATTGTGCGGAGATTTGGTCTAATGCATTAAGATACGGCAGATACAAGGAAGTGTTAGACTCACTATATCGGAAGTGTTGCCTGAGGATTACGTCCTTCTATCAGGCCCGCGGCCGAGCGGACTGTCTTCCGTAGCAACGGAAAACAGTTGCCACTTGGTAAGTACTGAGCTGGTAACTTCTGTGTTGTGAGTCTGTTTGTGTGATTTTTTATCCTTGTTATTGGTATTGTATTGGTTGTATTGGTATTGTAATGGTTGCTTGAGTTGTATTACGTGAGTATATGTTAATATAAATGTTCACAGTATGGAAAAAAAAGTTGTGTTACGTGTGTGTTTTCGTTGTTGTGATGTGTGACTGATTTGTTACTCCTTGTGTTGGGGTTATCCTTGGTGTTCATGAATTGTGTTGCGTGAGTGTGGGTTTGGTTTTTTCAGTTGTGATTGCAATGATCGATTGCGTGTGCTGGCGTTTCCCTCCTTCTTGAAGTAATACCGCAAAGCGATTCCCAGAAGGGGCCGAAACCCAGTGGTGGAGATTTATTCAGCAGTGCGCAGGAACACATACGCACAATAACTTCTTGCGGAACCTATTAGCGAGTCCGATACTGCTTCGGCACTCATAAATGGGGTTCCTCCATCTCTATAACAAAAAAACAAAGAAAAAAAAGGTGCTTCCATCTTGTAGTTTAATTCCCCTACAACTAACATTCCAAAATTTATTGATCCACTCCCTTTCATTTTCTACCAGTCACTATGGTTATAGAGTCTAATATGCTAACGGGTTTAAAACAAAATGCTGTGCCTGAATTTTTGACATCTGAAAAAGAGAACGCCAGTGACATTCATATTCGACTAAAAGCCGTTTAAGATAATGAAATTGTTTATCAAAGTACTGTGAGTAGATGAATATTAAAACTTTGTGCGTCAGAATCTGGTAGAGCAAATATTAAGATAAACCTGCAGTGCAGTGATCGACCAATTTCTGAGACCGATAAGCAGCACCAAAACAAGGTCATGAATCGATTCAAAATGACCGTCTCCCTACAACGAATTGCCACCCGAATAGGCGAATCGAAAAAATCATTAGAACACATTATCGCACAACTGGGCTACTGTAAAATCTATTGGAGGGGAAATGTACTTAACCTCAAGAAAATTACAAACAATGAAAAGAATGTTATCGTGACGATGAGATGACTTCCATATCAATATTGTGATGGAAGTCAAAAACCAGCGCTGCATCATTAGAACCCGGAAAAAAACGGTAGTCCATGGAATACCGGCAACACGGTTCGCTACAATCAAAAAACTTCAAAACATATCCCTTTGAGAAAATATTTTCTTGATAGTGTTCCGAGATTCCAAACACATGTACGTTACCGACTACCTGGAAGTTGGTTACGGTTACTATTGGTTACTATGTATCTGTAGATACATAGAAACATTAAAACACCTTATGAAAAGTGTGTGTCCTGTTCGACAATCCACGGAACCGATAACTCTGCGACACGATAATGCTAGGCCGCACATATGAAGTGAAGGATGAAGTAAAGATCAATGAAATCCGCTTGCATTTTTCATTTGCAGGAATGAGTATATTTGGGTGAAATGTGTAGCAGCTATAAATGATGACTACTTGAAAAAATAAATGAACGTTTTTGTAGAAAATAAAAATCTACTTTTATGCTTTATACTTGTTTCATTACATTAATTTTTTTCATTTACGGGTTATGGGTGACTGGGCATTAAATTTCAGTCACTCCTCGTGTGAACATTTTTCATTATTTTGTCCAAAGGAATACCGCTAGAATGAATGATGAAAACTTCCTGAAACACTCTGTATGTATATTAAAAGAAAAAAAAAATATTTATAATAGTGTAATTAATTAAAAACAACAGTGATTTAGTAATTTAAAACTGAACACTTATTTTTAATGGAAGACAGTTTTCAAAGTAAATAAAATCTAGGTTTGCAATCCTTTTTTTTTATTTAATTTTTTGACTTATTTCTTTTAAGTGAGTAGGCTATTTCTAAATTAGCATCATAAGGATTTTAGTTCATTAAAATACTTAATAAATTCAATCTTGTAATAATAATAATAATAAAACAAAATTAATGTACTTTATATACAACAGTACCTTTTCAGCTTCATTAAAAAAACCATGTAAAAGCAAACAGTTGATTACACTGAGATAATTACGAGCAAAAGTTTATCCAATTTGTTAAATAGGGTAAAAAAAGTAAATAAATAGAAGGTTAGGTAAATGGATTGTTTGAATCATAAATTAGGTGGATCATGAATTGCAAACCTTGCACAAATCAACAAGCCAATGAGTTGCCGTGTAGGCGAGAAGGAGTTAAAATGACAGCTGTAGACGTAGAAGTGTAATTCTACGACATACCAGCAAGCTACAGTAACTTGAACTTCGTTATAGCAACATGGTGAATGCGACTTGTTCTGACGAGCTCTGACACGGTTGACTTTCAACGACTTGCAGCATGTTACATCTGAACATTATAACATTCCTTTTATTTGCACTAGATCTGGTCATTAACATTATAAATACAAATCTTTATACAAATCCAACTAAATATCATCGCGTTTAATAATATCAACCTATAATATTTGTATGAATTATATATAATATAATTATATATTACATAAAACATTTATTTATAAATTATATCACCTTTATTTTTTCTTTAGAATAATATCAGTATGTAAGAGGAAATAATGTTCTTAAACGTATTGTCTTAATATCTATTATTACTTTCCCATATGTTGTAGAATTCTAAGCAAAGATACGATCGTATCAAAAATGATTATAGGAGATATACATATACAATTCCTATATACACATACTAGCATCCCCTTCGCGGCTTCGCCCCCGCTATATGGTTTACTCGTATTTCCCGTTGCAGTCAATGGTTCTTTATTTTATATTTTTAGTCAAATAACCGGAGGCAGGTCAAGCCAATGCGTTGTACATACAGTAACAGTGGTAGTAGCTGTATTGGTTGAGCCGCCCCTCTGTACACCGCCGCACCCTTAAAATAAAACGAATTTAAAAAAAATTGCGAGGATGGTTTATAGATATTTATCTGAAAAGTATTTGCAAGCCCAAATCTACTGAATAACTCGATTAGTATAGTCGCTAATGGGAAAAATTTGTTATAGCTCTTCAAAGTTGTTTACCCCTTTCAAGAACGTTTATCCCTTTCAAAGTATATCCCTTTCGAGGTCGAATTTCAAAAAAATTTAAATTAGGTTTTATGTATACACATGAAGCTAACACACACCAAAACTCGAGTCTATATCTTAATTTGTTACCGAGAAATTAAACAAATAGTCAATTTCATTCTAACTCCATTTTAATCCCTTAAACTCGGAATTTAAAGTTCTATGATGGTTGAGTCTGTACCGTACACTATCATACCCCCTTACAATTCGAAATTAAAAAACACCAGATAATAGTTTTTAGATATTTATCTGAAGAGTATTTCTTCTGTATAATAGTACTTCTTTATTACATACGTTAACAATCAATTTTTGAAACCCTTTTACATCATATTTCAAAGATTTATTCTTTTCTACTTTTTTACATGCCGCTAATGATTTCACTTGACGTGCGTAATGCTTTTCGGTCGGTTCTTTGGGACTCCATAATGGCTGCTCTTTCTGCCAAGGGTGTTAGCAATTATTTAAGGCGACAGATTAGTGAATTCTTGGTGGGACGACGGATGATGGCTGACACGTTGGTCAGTCCGATAGAGTGCGGCCTTAATCGGGGAATTCCTCAGGGCTCGGTCTTGGGTTCCCTGCTGTGGCTCGTAGTTTATGACGGGGTCTTGCTTCTTCCACTGCCCGCTGATACTGAGGTTATAGCTTATGCTGACGACCTCTACCTCCTGGTTAGCGGCAGAACCTAGGGGGAGCTGAAAGAGAAGGGAAACCTGGCGTTGCAAATGGTCCATGAATGGTTAGGGAATCACAGCATGGAATTATCTATAAGTAAATGAGAATATATCTTATTCACTGGACGACGAGTGATCAGAGGTATTTTGACCTGCGAGTGGGAGGTCAGTAACTACAGAGGAAACCATGTGTATTTGGGAGTGCAGTTGGACAAGGGTCTGCTTTTTCGTCAACATATTTGGATAGATATGATAGAGAAGGTAAAACAGTCCGAGCACTAAATGCTCTCCTAGTAGGACATCTCAATTCCCCCCCGAGGGGAGAAGATCCCGCCTCGTAGCGTGATAGGTCGCTACACCCCCCGCCACCGTTCCTTGCCAGTAATGGCTTTAACGGAGGACATCTTGCCCTCAAACTGAAACACATTCCTCAGTGTACAGCCCAGCCACGGGGTCTCCTAGTAGGACCGAGGGCACCTAGAGTTTCAAAAAGGAGGCTCATTTCATCAGCGGTGGCCTCTTTCCTTCTTTATGCGGTACCAGTGTGGATTACAGCCATTGATGTGAGTCGCAACTGCACGCATCTAAGGAACATTCTGCTCAGCGTGATTTCGGGGTACGTACCGTCTCATACGAAGCAGCCTGTGTCGTGTCTTCTGTAATCTCGATAGAATTGCAGGCCTTGGAACCCACTTTCCGCTTTGAAGGTATAGACAGGGCTGAAGCCGCTACTTTAGTGCGGTATAAGTGGAAAGAGAAGTGACGGTCTGGCGATCGCGCCTCATGGACTAAGCAGCTTATACCCGACTTAGACGCATGGATTGACAGAGAACATTCGAGATAAGTTATTATATAACACAGTGCTTAACTGGTCACGGTGCTTTCGAGAAATATTTGCAGAGGTTTCATAGACGCGTAATCCCCCAATGCATGTACTGCGACGGAGTTGACGACGCTGAACATACCAGCTTTGTATGCAGCGAATGGCGAGCTCAGCGGGTCAGAGCGGGTATTCACCGCCTTAGGCCGGAGGTTTCCTCACCTTTATTCTGGCTTCCGAGGCTAACTGGCATAAGTTCGAGGTCTTCGCAGTCGACGTCCTGACTGATAGCATGGAAATAAGTTAAGACCGTGTACCCGCCGGGGGGGGAGGATTAGGACTGCATAGCCGAGTCTGGTCTCTGGCGGGCGGCCCAGGAACGACATAGTCGGGCCCGATTACAGTCCGTTGGAGATATTGGAGTAAGGCACTTAAAAGATCCGACCGGGGGGGCTGACCTGCCGTGCCGGACATACTGCCGGTGGTGGGGGGGGGGGCTCCTTAGAGTATAAGGACACTCTCTCGGGCAGAATTCTACTTAGCTGTAAATCCGGTCCGGGGGAGAAAGGTAAAACAATCCTTCTCTTATCGGACCGTGGGAAATGTTACTTATGGCTCACTAATTGAACAGATCGCAACGTATACATTAGGAAAAAATAGTTGATTGATAAGAGATTTTGTTTCATCATGCTACTTAAATGTTTGTAGAATATATTAAATCATAAAATGTATTTCATTAAAACTTGTTGAATTGTTTAGAAAATAAAAGATATACTTGTAAGACGATATATATATTTATTCTTTATTTAATTCTTTATCAAACAGTAAAATATAAACTGTTTTATAATCAATTAAAATTCATTGGATAAAAGTGTCATAATATAAAATTATATTTTTTTTTTATGTTTATCAATTATATATGTATAACAAATTGCTTTTACTTGAAAAGTAAGAGTTTGACTTAAAAGAATACCCTCCAAATAGAAAAAAATTAATCTTACTTCAATTTTAATAAATATGGATATGTAATTTTTTTTTTTGGAAATCTACAGATATCTTTTATATATTATTCTTATCAGTTATACTATGCATTTTCTTGTGTAATTATATATTGCAAAGCCTCTTATTACTTACACAACTTTTTAACCTTTACAGATGGCATGTGAAAAATTTGTGCTAGAGCGAGTACGTGCGCTATAAAGCGGAAAAATGTATTTCAACCAGAACTTTTTATCTATTGAGTCAATATCATTCAGCAATTGAAAGTGATCATCGGGTGGACATCCTCTCCTATTGAAAGAAAAATTTAGTTAATTTGCTGGATTCAGTAAAAGACAAAACAAAACACGTATGGTACGAATTGAGATACTCATTTCTTGTAGTCGGTTTAAAATAAAAAATAAATAAAACATATGCTTAAAGAAAGTGCTTACAACTCTTGGAATATATGAATGACAATAGGCTCTCTGTTAAATCATTCGTAGAATATGGGATGATATTTATGACCAATTCCATAAAAACTGATTTTATTCCTAGGAGACTAATCTTTTATTCATTTTAAGAACCGGTCTGTTACAGCTTTCATAATTCTACGATATAATTACGAAGATTTATATCGGGTAATTTTTAAGTGTTTATACTATATTTGTATAATATAATATAAATATATTCAAGACAACAAGAATAACATGCCAAGATTACTAAGAAAAGTGAAAAATAACATGATTTAATTTTATCTTCTTTCTTCACACAGCCGAATATATTATTTCATATACAGTTGTTAAGCTTATCAAAATACAAGCAATATTTATTTTAATCTATTAACATTAGTAAATAATTAAATAATGAACATCAATAATTTCAAAGAAAGCAGATCTTGATTAATACTATTTATGTCAAAAATGATTTACATTTTATCACAGCCGTATGTAAGATAGAATAAATCAACAAATTTGAAAATATCTTCAACAGCGAATTAAAAATAATTGTTTCAAGAGGGACTTACAATATATAGTTTAAAAAACGTTTTCTTATTACAAAGATCATTGTGGCTAATTCCTAACCAAATAATATGTACGAGGTTTTTAATTTACTAGTACATTTACCTGGTGTTTTTACAAAAATGTGTGTAATTAATAATTACACATTTTCATCGAAAGTAAACTGTTTTAACTTTAATGGTGTTCAGAGACAGAAAACTCAGAAGAATTGACACATAAAAAAAATGAAAAAGAAATTTCTCATAAAATAAATGAGTATGATGTTTTAAGAATACTTAAAACTTTAAGAATTTAAGAATAATGGATGTAGATTATGAAAGTTGATATAGAAAATATTTAACTATAATTAAGCGTAATAAAAAAAACTAAATGGATTTGAAAGACTCCTATACATAATTCTTAGTTTTTAAAAAATATCAGTACTTTTTTGTAGTGTCTAATTTTTCAGTTCCATGTTGTTAGTTCTTTTTATACGTGATTTTGGTTAATTGAAAGCTAGATCCATTTTTTTTTGTACTAGATTTTACTGTTTTTTTTTTTTCTAATACGTTCCAGACGATCCATTCACCTAGATATTTAAAGTACTCTTCTTCCCTGATTTTGTAATTATTAATTTTCACGTTTTTGGTTGAGTTTTACTATTTGTTAGTATTTTAATTTGTTTTAAAAGGAGTACTATTTTGGTTAAATATTTTTTTAACTCTTTAATTTTTATTAATGCTTCGGTTCAATCTTTAGCTAAAAAAGTTATTTCATCTGCAAATGCAACGCAGTTACATTTTAGTCCTTTTATTCCTATTATAATCCCGTTAATTTCTTTTTGGTTTCGGTTCCATTTTCTAACTACTTTTCTACTGAGATTATTATTAGTTTTTATAACTTATTATCCAATCCCTTTCTTCCATCGAACAATTCCTTATTTTTTCTATAGAAAAAGTTGTAACATCAAATATTTGGCTGCTATTGTGGACTGAGGATTCAAACAATAGCGTACATCGACTACTTTATGCAAATTTCAAATCGTCTAATTTTTTACAAAATAAACAAAATTAAAGATGCTGAAATTATTAAATAAATGCATTTTTTCGTGTATTAAAAATATACTTCAATATTGTATAATAACCTGGGGAATTGTATTTAATACTGATCCATAAATTATTTGTTCAAAAACCACTTCTATTTGTAAGACCAGCCTTTGGTAAATCGCGTTTTGTTTCCTAGTAGAACTCTTATCGAAATATCAAAAAATCTTAGCAATTGGTTAACTTTATATACATTGCTTAATTTATTATCTATTTAAAAAAACTAACTCATCACATTAATTATGACTTTTGTCCTACAAGTACGAATAAGAAATAAATTGTTTTAGGTTTGTCTCTTTTTGGATGGTTTACCTCTTTTCCTTTTTTTTGTTGCTTTTGTATCGATGTTTCGATTTTCTTGTTATTTTTTTCTAGCTTAACTTATTTAATTACGAACATTTCTTTTAACAATACTAGAAAAAACAGTACACTAAATTAATATGTTAATAATATGTTTTTAATTACTCTGGAAATTATTTTTAATTCTCGGTCAGAAAAATCACTTACAGACAGAAACTACTTAGAAATGGGTTAAGGATAATATTTACATTAAATTAGATTATCTTACCCAGTAAATTTTATTGACGTAATATACCGAGAAAAAACTCCGAAAAAAGAATTCAGGGCTTCAGAAATGAATATAGTTTTTTATTTTGCAGCATTCAATATTGCTTGCTTTGTGAGTAATCTTGAAGCACAGTCATTAAATTTTAATTTACATACGTTAGACAGTTGCACAGGCTAAGTTGTGCCCGGGTTTCAGTACCATAACATCGCCACAAAAGAAAGCACAATGCGTGTACTATTTCCCAGAAACAAAATCACACGTAACGGGTGTGAATAGATTTTGCAAATTGGAAGCATTTTCAAAGGACACTCATCAGGCAGACCTAAAAAAGTTGCCGAAAACACGGAAAGAATTCGAGTGTCATTATCGAAGCAAGAAATGTATAGTTCGTAGTGTTAGTCTCAATTAAACATTCTTGAAAGCATTGTCCATGATATTGTTTGAAAGCGATTTAAAAACTTCGTACTTATAAACTGGAGATACCTATGAAATTTAAATTAACGATAAGCAGCTAACAGTTCAATTTGTAAGAACAATATTAGATTTAATTTTCGCTTATGAAAACCACTTGCAGCGAATTTTTTTCTCATAAAGCAACATTTCATGTTCATGGAGTCTGAATCGCTTAATTTCAAGTATAGAGCTAGGAAAATTCACATGAATCGGTTGAAATTGTGTGCAAATGTTGCAAAATAATTGTCTGGTGAAATATCATGCGTAATCAAAATTTGGGCCGTCACCCCCCTCCCCACCCATAAACAAGGCTACTACGAGCAACTGTACTGGGACATGTTAGAGAACTTTGTGTTTCCGCAAACTGAAAATATCGAGGGCATAATTTTCTGAGAGAAAAGACTATCTCCACACCATGTAGAAGTTGTGCGAACTGCGCTCAAGAATGCTTGGTAGGCAGAGAAATTCCCACCACTAGGCCATACGTAAAAAATACTGTATACCAAGAAAAAATTCAGACATTCGGTCATCTGCGCCAAAGATTAACAGCGGTCGTGAGAGTTATTCTTGCAGGCATGTTCGCCAGAATATGGAATGCTGTGGTTTATCGGTTTGATACCTGCAGGGTTGTAAACGATGCTCATATCGACTTACATTAAAAGCTGTAATTTCATCTAATAAAAGACATACGAGTTCTGTTCAAAAAATAACCGAACATTTTAATAACGCGTAAACGGAGATAATTAGCGACGTGCAGTTGGAAGCTCTGTGTTTCGCATAACCTCCTCTGTAACCAGATGTTTTTGGATTGTTGATATCTCATTTAGTTTTCGTGTTATTGTTATTTGATTGCAATGCGTTTAAGTGTTAGTAGCGACTTTTGTAATGTGCGTTTTTCACGTAAAACTTTGCGTGAAACTGGGGAAAACGTTTACAGAACTTTTTAATTTTTGAAGCAAGCTTACGGAGATGATGCTCTGGGTCGTACGCAACGCTGCAATTGGTTTTCACGATTTAAAAGTGGTTGTCAGTCAATTGAAAATGACCCTCGACCAAGAAGGACTTCGACTTCAACTGACGACACACACGTTCATAAAATCAGCGATCTGGTGCGTGCAAATCGCCAGTTGACTGACATAGAACTTGCAGAAAGGGTTAGCATCTCGACTGGATAATGCCATGACATTTTGACTGAAAAATTGAAGATGCATCGAGTTGCAGCAGTTTGTTGATCGAACAGCAGAAAGAACATCGAGTGGACGATTGCTCGCGTGTCCTTGAACAAGCCAATGACGATGAAACATTCATACAAAGAATCGTAACGGGAGACGAAAGCTAGGTTTAAAGCTACGACATGAGACAAAAGTCCAATCATAAAAAAATCGCTCATTACAAAAATCGCTACAAACACTTAAATATGCTGTACTCAAACAACAATAATACAAAAACTAAATGAGATATTAACAATCCAAGAACATATGGTTATAGAAGAGGTTATGCGAAATACAATTCTGTCAACCGCAGGTCACTAAATACATGCAAAGTACGTTGATGCGTAATTAAAAAAGTTCAGTTATTTTTTGAACAATCCTCATACATATATCATTCTAAAAGTGATAAAATAGATTTAATTTAACGCGATAAAATACTAGAAATAGATTTAAATTTAATTTAAGTTCTTTTCCGGACAATGGTATATATTAGGAGGGCTAACAATTTTTAAATACTTTTTATCCTTTTCCTCTCTCTTGTATCTACGTTTCAGTATTTTTTTTTTTTCTAATTCAGTTTGCTGAACTGCGCCGCTAGACTACAAGCTTGGCTTCTACTAGTGGGTTTTATCAACTGAATGTATTTAATTATTTTATTTTTAATAAAGTATTTTATTAATTCGCTTTTTAATAAAATAGTAAAGTATTTTGTTAAATAAGGATAAATAATTTATTAATTTAAAATTCTGGAATTTTTACGATGAAATATTTTTAATATCCGAATTACATAATTCTATATAATTCTTTATTTTTATTTTTCTGTTTAACCTCTATTCTATATAACTTTAAGGTAAATAGCAATTAAATATTTAGCAAATTGTAACATTAAAAAAATTAAATAATACATTTATAAATTTTACAATAAATAAATTTAATTGTTTATCAGTTAAAATAAATAAAGCCTTTCATGTTATTGAAATCGGTTAAAACTAAATTCTGGCATGGAGATGTCCGATAAATTTACACATCACATTACAGATATTATAACAGTAGACCTAATCGGGTGACATTTACCTTTAAAAAGTTACGTGAATATGACATTTAACCGAGATTATAAATTATTCAAAATAATAACTTTACAAGATAAATGACCGCTACGGTTTAAAAAAAACAGTCAATTTTTTTAAAAACCGTTTTTAAAGTAGGATGTTACCTTTATATTAGCTTAAATTTGTTATTTAAATACGTAAGTATCTCATAAGAGATACCTGACTACCTAAGTATAATTCAAATCGTATTACATTCATATTTGTCAGAAGGATTACTAGTTAAATTTTATACCGGTATCTATGTACGTAACAAACAAAAAAATTATATATATACATACGCACGCATTACCACGTAGCCAGTTATATTGTGTATTATAATAATAATAAATAGTAAATAGAGTAAAGTGCTATTATAGATGAGGTGAGACGGCGGATAATGGAGCTAGTTGTCCGTGACATTGACAAGGGTTATGTTATGCTGTCTCGCTTAGCTGTAACGGAATATTCAATGCACAGTTTAATGTGTCCGCCCTTATAAAGAACAACACCGTATACGATCGTGACTGTAAGATTAATCTTTTCGTTTCAAACTTTAAGAATTACATAAATTATTATTTTTATTAAAAATTTTATTTTAATTAATTTCTAATTATATAATCATTATAATTTATTTATTTCTATATTGAATACGTTAATTTGTAGTAAAATCTTTACGTAACACCTGTTTTACAATCAGTCAAAATACTGATGTTTATTTCCCGTTAACAATCGATTACCTTCCAGGTTTTATTTCATCTTTACAAAATCAATTCATTTTTGTATAATAGTCTTCAACATGAAAAAATATGTTGTCGATTTCACATGTTAAAAAATGTATTTTTGAAGAAAAAAAATTTTTTCGTAACGTTAACCGATAAATTATACTAATCTGGAAAATAAATCTTTTTTTTAAACCTCTGGGACCACCGTTGGGTATTGTTTCAGAGGATGAAATGAATGATTTGTAGTGTATGGAAATTGGCATTTTCACACAAAATATAAAATATATCTGAACAAAGGAAATAAAAAGATTGGTCATTAGCGACATCTAGTGGGTTACATGTATTTAATATTAAGTTACAGAACGCTGCTTGTAGCAATAAGTACAATTTAGTACAATAAGTACAAAAAGAGGGTTTTAACCAGAATTAGAAGACACAAGTCTAATTAAAATTTGCTACTTATGTGAGTTATTTTTTTCTTTAAAATTTACTTTTTAACACGCTTCTACATAACTTTTCTCGCTCATTTCAGAGATATAAAACGGCAGCCGCGAATTGCATTCCAAGTACATAGTTATGAACGTCAGCTCATTGCATCCTAGATTAGTACATTTTATAACAAAGTGCGCACCATTTACCTGAGTTAAAATATATTAATGTAAGTAATATTGTAATAATACGAAACCATTAATTAAAAACTGAACGTATATTTATTTAATACTAAATTATAAAAATACAAATGATAAAGATTTAGTTATAAAATTTAAATCATATCTTTTTAATTATTGTTTATTAATAGTTAATATATTAATAGTTGACAGTCTGTCTACTCGTATTTTATATTTACTTATTTTATTTTTTAAGATAAAATGACGTCTGGTTATAAAATCCTTAATTGTAACAGATTCGACAACACTTTTCAGTTTGACATAAATATCTATTTGACATTTTTTTTAATGTTTACAAAATTATTTTTTAAGTGGGTAGGCTTTGTAAAACTTCCAATAAATCGTGAATAAACCGATTCGAAGAAGTTTTTTTCTGAACTAACAGCGAAACTGGCCCATATCATTGGTTGAAACTCTGCATTTCCGATTTGTAAGAAAGTAAATAAAATATAAATATTTTTTCAGGAAATAACGGGTAAATGACCAGTTAACCTTCGCCTTGATGAACTATTAATGTTGTTCTCTATAAGTGTTCCCAGCAGAAGATAAAATATTAAGCAAGTGCACAATTCTGGAACGCTCACAAAAATCTTCTCATATGTATATATCTTCTTCGTTTAATATTATGCGAAAGAATTAAAATAGGGTACCTTATGACATTATAGTACTGAGATAAAGTGTACTAAATGAACATGTAGCCTCTACATGTGGGCATGTTTACCTCTTGTTATTTCACATTGGAGTATCATGTCAAAAATTAAGAAGATCCGCTGTATATTAATGGACGTAGTATGTATCCATGTACAAGAAAAACATTTACCAGTAAATTTTTTTGGTAGAATTGTCAAGTAATGACATTCATTTTTTAAAACTAGTTTTTAAGTTAACAGTTTCCAAATTAGTGATTTTAAGATTTTCCAAACAGAAACTTACAGTTTCGCTAAACTTTGAAATTTCTGAAGAATCCAAGCCTATTTTAACAGCCAAATGCAATAGAGTTTTAAAAATTTTACAGTTTTTAATTTCGGATTGTCATCCGTTTATAGAAGCTTACAATAAACAAATGATGAGGCAGATTTCTCAATCGAAAGAAACAAATAACAAGCGTAATCGATCGTAATCTTACGTTTATCTAATGGAAAACTTCTTAAATGTTTGATTTATTATTTACTGTCTGAAGCGAAGATATTTTTATGAACAAAATATACTATTATTTTTAATGAAACGTTTATAAAAAAAATTGTTTATAATTTTCTAACAATACTTTCATCGATTTTTTTTATTTTAGTGTTATATATTTTATATTTTTATATTTTCCAGATTTTAGGTCTATCACTGATGCAGAAAAATAGCCGTAAAAGGAAAGTACGGGTATAAAAAATTACCGAAATTTTATGTATCAAGGTTTTTGTAAATCTTGAAGTTTCAAGACTCTATTAGTTCAAAACACATATAAAAATTTCCTAAAGATATGTATACATGTATGAATTTTTATCAATATCTCCAGCTTGGCTCATCATGACTTCTTAGAAAATAATACAAAAAATACCTATGTATGGAAGATAAATAACGTAAATAATTTAAGATAAGATAACTTAATTTTTAATTGTATTAAAAAAAGGGAGAGAGGTAGTGTTTTCGCCATTTTTAATATCTGACTTTTTTAGTGATCTAGAAAATTAAACGTACGTTGTAAGTAATTATTAAGTTATTAAAAATTGCAAAGTTGTTTCTTAATCGGATTTATGGGTAAGAGATATTTAACAATTTTCTCAAACAGCTTTTGCCTCAAATCACGAAAACTCGTTGACCAAAAATATTGATATTTGTTTATATATACTAACCTGATTTTCAATCCCTCCCTTCACCCATTGAATTGAGGCCGTAATTGTTTTTTTTTTTTTTTTTGTAAATTATAATTTCTTTTCAAAAACAAAAACTTGGCACATTTTTGTTGACACTATTTTTGATTTGACGGATTTTCATCAAGTAAAAGCTTCATCGTTCGAATATGTTATATTTTTTTTACCCTTGCTGAAAAAAATTTCAACCAAGTAGGGCCGCTGAGCTCTAAACAACAAGAGGCTGAATGGGGTACATTCTTAAAATACCAATAATTTTCAAGATCCTTCTTTTGAAAATCCAACTGTATCTAGTATTAATCTAAAATAAAAATAAAAAAAAGTCTGATATTTTGTTTTTCGAAGTTGTGGCTGTTAATATAAGGGTTATTTGAGGTCAAATCGAACCCATATTTTTTTAAATCTTTTATACTTCGTTGTATGAAATAAAGGAAGTATTGTGGTCTTGAAAAATTTCGGTTTCCAGATTTCAATAGAAATATCCATTTATTATTTATGATAGTAAAATCTTTTGTATTTTTTTTTTTTTTGTCTTCAGTCATTTGACTGGTTTGATGCAGCTCTCCAAGATTCCCTATCTAGTGCTAGTCGTTTCATTTCAGTATACCCTCTACATCCTACATCCCCAACAATTTGTTTTACATACTCCAAACGTGGCCTGCCTACACAATTTTTCCCTTCTACCTGTCCTTCCAATATTAAAGCGACTATTCCAGGATGCCTTAGTATGTGGCCTATAAGTCTGTCTCTTCTTTTAACTATATTCTTCCAAATGCTTCTTTCTTCATCTATTTGCCGCAATACCTCTTCATTTGTCACTTTATCCACCCATCTGATTTTTAACATTCTCCTATAGCACCACATTTCAAAAGCTTCTAATCTTTTCTTCTCAGATACTCCGATTGTCCAAGTTTCACTTCCATATAAAGCGACACTCCAAACATATACTTTCAAAAATCTTTTTCTGACATTTAAATTAATTTTTGATGTAAACAAATTATATTTCTTACTGAAGGCTCGTTTCGCTTGTGCTATTCGGCATTTTATATCGTTCCTGCTTCGTCCATCTTTAGTAATTCTACTTCCCAAATAACAAAATTCTTCTACCTCCATAATCTTTTCTCCTCCTATTTTCACATTCAGCGGTCCATCTTTGTTATTTCTACTACATTTCATTACTTTTGTTTTTTTCTTGTTTATTTTCATGCGATAGTTCTTGCGTAGGACTTCATCTATGCCGTTCATTGTTTCTTCTAAATCCTTTTTACTCTCGGCTAGAATTACTATATCATCAGCAAATCGTAGCATCTTTATCTTTTCACCTTGTACTGTTACTCCGAATCTAAATTGTTCTTTAACATCATTAACTGCTAGTTCCATGTAAAGATTAAAAAGTAACGGAGATAGGGAACATCCTTGTCGGACTCCCTTTCTTATTAGGGCTTCTTTCTTATGTTCTTCAATTGTTATTGTTGCTGTTTGGTTCCTGTACATGTTAGCAATTGTTCTTCTATCTCTGTATTTGAACCCTAATTTTTTTAAAATGCTGAACATTTTATTCCAGTCTACGTTATCGAATGCCTTTTCTAGGTCTATAAACGCCAAGTATGTTGGTTTGTTTTTCTTTAATCTTCCTTCTACTATTAATCTGAGGCCTGAAATTGCTTCCCTTGTCCCTATACTTTTCCTGAAACCAAATTGGTCTTCTCCTAACACTTCTTCCACTCTCCTCTCAATTCTTCTGTATAAAATTCTAGTTAAGATTTTTGATGCATGACTAGTTAAACTAATTGTTCTGTATTCTTCACATTTATCTGCCCCTGCTTTCTTTGGTATCATAACTATAACACTTTTGTAATCAAATCTTTTGTAATCAAGTTGAATATCAAGATTTTATTATTTTTACGCAAATACTGTACATTTTATGTATTTAAAAATCGCGTAAATGTTTCAATCATTTTTACGCACATTTTTCAGTAATCAATTTTTTTATAACATTTATTAAGGACTATTTGTTATGTGAAATTTAAAAAAATTTTAATTTACAAAACCACTTCAATATTGTTTGTTTTGGTAATTGTTGATTAATTTATAATTTTCAAGTTTTTATTATTTTTTTTTTTAACATCAGGATATTTTAACTTACATAAATTTAAGTTTGAATAAAAAATTATAAATTTAGTATATTAACAATTATTATCATATAATTTTTACAAATTATTTTATCTTGAATCTTTTTTGCCAAACAAGACTATTTTAATATTCAGTAAGAAAATAATAATTTGCCTTAATGTCGTGGTTAATTAAAAAATATATTTTTAAACAAAAGTAAAAACCAACCAACCGGTATCAAAAAAAAAAAAAAATAACAATAATAATAATAATTGAAGATTGGGTGTTAAAGAGGGTATATTATTACGTAAAACAATTTGTTTTAGATTCACTAAAAAAAACCTGCTAGGTAAGCAAATAAAGAAAGAAAATGTTCTTTTTCGTTAGGTATCTAATAAAAATTGTTTTAGCACACATTTATGTACAGTTTGAACGAAATTTTAATTTAAAAAATTTTTAATTCATATTAAAAATTATTGCTAGAAAAATATTTCTTAAAAGAAAGTCTTTTACTAATATTTTAAATAAATTGATGAAAACATATTCTAAATGGTTAGGTTATTAAAAAAAAGGCAACCAGAATATGTTTATACAAGCAAATACACGGACATATTTACTTAAATAAAAATTCACTACCTCGGTAGTTGTCAGTTCTGTTACCCGCTATTAAACTAAAGGTACTGGGTTCGATTTCCGGCAAAGAACTGTATTTTCAGGGTGACATACAGCAATCTTACGAAATCTTCCTTGCAAAATAAGTTACTATAAACAACTTTAAACGGGCTGTAAATGAACCTCGTATTAATAATGAGACAAAAAACCATTAACCGGTAAATCATCGTTCTGCTTTGCAATAAAAGTGTTTGTATGTCGCTTTTTCTGTTTGTGAAATAAATTAGTATAATATCAAAGACAAAAAAAGAAAATCTCATTACCTTTTCCGATGGCTTTATTAAGGTGATCGCGTGACAGATTAAATTTATGTAAATATGTTAAATCGATTTTATAGTCTCGCAGAGTGAATCGCTTAAAATGTTTATATATCGGAAGGATTAGATTTTTTATTCATCCACGATAGAAAAGTAGCCGAAGATCAGTGTCAAGTGCACGCCAGTCCGTCGGTATCGTGCGGAGTCGGTCCGGCAGATAGATTGTTGCTTATAGTAAAAGTAGTTTATCTGGGGGCCCGTACTCGGTGCGGCGCCGATACCATCTCGCAAGTCCGTCGTGCCGTACCGCGTACCGCACCCAGCAGGTGGACCCGGCTAAGCGCACCGCCTCCTGGCCACCGAAACGGGATAACCCCGCCACCACCTCCCACGAAGGCGCCGTGCCTCAACTGCCCGTTGCCCGCTGCTCTTGACTCCAAGTAGTTCGTCCCTAACCTCGAAGAACGTTACAAAATACCGACAGTTGTCTCTTTAAGAGACGTGACCGTGCTCTTAGTTCATCGACCTCTATAAACTCCCTCGCATAGTTTTCATCGTAACTAAACAAAAATGTCTCTCGTTTTTCAAATTACTGGTTCTTTATTCGTAACAGATGTCTTGAAATGCAAATAAACTATTGAAATAATGCGTACCCTTTTCCATTGTTTATTCAACAAATAAGCGTTATTATTTGGAAATCGGTATAACATAAAATATATCCGTAGAATACTCCATAGTATCTCATTAAAATTCATTCATCATTCGTAAAATCATAGTATTAAATTCTTTAAAAATGAAAAAACAAGAAAATCAAATTGTAATATTATATATATC
Source organism: Lycorma delicatula (assembly GCF_047948215.1). Lineage (NCBI taxonomy): Eukaryota > Metazoa > Arthropoda > Insecta > Hemiptera > Fulgoridae > Lycorma > Lycorma delicatula. The sequence goes on along the minus strand of NC_134456.1, from coordinate 153,971,105 downwards.
CTCGTACAAAATAATATAAAAATAACTGAGTTTTGTTGACAGTAAATAATTATTAGCAATAAATAGTTGCAATTAAAATAGAAATATACCATTTTTTTATTATTTTTTTTAATTGAGTAAGGTCCAAATCTCACAAATTAAATCCCTAATTTATAAAAGTTAATAAACTTCAAATGTAAAATCTTTAATGTTAACTTTAAATGTAAATCTTTAATACATTAAACTTTAATGTAATCTTTAAATGTAATCTTTAATGTTTCAAATGTAAAATCTTACAATTCTTTCATTTATTTATACCAAAAAATTGAAAGTAACTTACAAAAACATGTTATAATTAAATTTACGGTATACAAGTATAAAATTAAAAAAATATATTATATGTACTAGAAACACATTTTTAAAAAGTTTTATATGAAATATACTTAAATTTTTTAACGAAAAAAAATTATGTTAATAAAAATTAACATAATGTTTTATAGAAAAAAAATTATTACAGCAAAAAATGGTAGGTAATTCATTATTGAGATAACCAGTTTTTGAGAATTACTTAACATCTAAACCGACATCGTCCAAAAAAATATATTATTTGAGAAATTTTTATTTAAATTACTTTTTTAACAGACTTAAAAAATCAGTAGTTCTCAGTTTGACCCGTATATTATATTTCCGGGCTTAAATTTTCATCAAATCTAGTAATTTAGATGATTTTTTAAAATAAATAATACAGAATGATGGCACGGTCATCCTGAAACATTACTGAGCGGTATTAAACAATTAAACAGATATTCAAGGCAAAAATCCCGATCTAGACAGTAGAGCATATTTATTGCTTCTGAGAAGTTTCTGCATTGAATACATGTCTTAGATTACTCGATACTTGACTTAGTCTCTGTAAACAAGTTTGTCTTTCATCGGCTCTTTTATCAATTTTTCATCTTGTCGCCTGAATTATAAATACTGAAACACCTGAATTATAAATACGTTTACGAAATGTATATATAATGTATAAATGTGAATTCATCATTTTGAATATATCGTAAATAAGTTATGAGAAGTATTTATGAATCAATGAAAAACGTTGTGATCTTTATTTTTTAGTTTTATTTGGAAAGTGAAAATTACTTGCTAATCAAATTATGCTGAGTTCCCTTTCAGACTGAGTTTCTTTTGGCATTTATATTTTACGTATTTGATCATTTTCAGAGAGGATTTTCCATAAAAGTTTCGTCAAAGTATTAGATCATAACGACCAATGTTATGGGAAACTATACGTTATAAACTAACGACCAAAGATCCTGGATCAGGGAAGAAAATATCAAAAAAGGAATATGAGTATTTGTTGATCGATAGATAGATAAACTAATGAAGGATTCACACTTTGAAAAAATTTGAAATATTTGAGAAAGCAGCACTGATATAATTTTAAAATACTGTCAAATCATTCCTGGGCAAAAAAAGAGGATGAGACCTATGTAGAATCATTCCGTGAATAAACTTCTTGAAAACTATAAAAATCTGGAATGGAATATGGCTCTAAAAATAGACGTGATGCATTCACATTTCGACTTTTTCCGCTTAATTTTGGCTGTATACGTAATGAGCACGATGAACGCTTTCACCGAGTTACACCGAGGCACCGAGGTACCGAGGGATGATGGAAACACGCTGCTAGGAAATATGAAGCCAGAGTAAGTTTGTTGATTTCTGCTAAAGATTGAAAAGGAATCTTCCAGACGCAGAATACCGGAGAAAACTAAAAAAATGTAAGTTTTAGGTAAGATAATATCATAAACTGTATGTTTAAAAAAAATCAGATTATCGTTAAATTCGTGTTACTAGAGACCTTTCCCTCCCTTCAATTTCGATTAGCAGATTTGAAGTCAGCGCAAAAAAATACTATAAAACAGATCTTATTGAATTCATGTAACAGAGTAAATATTGTTTTTACAGATCAGTGTTATTTACAAATCTTAACTTTATTGATTTAAGTAGGCGCTTTGTATACATTTATAAACATTTTATGTATATAAAAGTGATTTCATTCACTTGCTTACGAGAATTGTTCGAGAATGAAATATTGTATTTTCAATTTTAAATATTGAAAAGTAATAAAATATTAAAATATTAAAGCCAATAAAATTAGGATATAAACCGGAACTAAAAATTAACTGTTCAGCTTTAATAGCGAGATGACTTAGCGATCCTTTCTGCAGGCCTAGAATAAGCAAAAATTCAAATTGAATTTTTAAACAAGATAGCTCTGAAAACAGGCATACAGATTTCTGCAGAAAAAAACTAAAATTATGACAAAAATGATACGGATGTAGAGTAAATAAACACTATCAAAGTATTATATGATCAAAAAATATGTCTACCTTCTTAATCGACTGACTTCATAAAATCATGTAGCCGACAATAAATAAGAGTATTTTTAAAGATACATAGATAAACTGAAAAATAATTTTTTGTCTTCACTAAAATCAATAAAAATTGTAATCAGTTTCTGTTTTATAATAATACCACACACACACACATATATATATATTTGATGATTTCTCTTAGACAAGAGAAATCCAAAACTCATTATGATACAACATAAAAAATAGATAAATGAAAAAAACACTTGAAAAGGTGTAAAAGTACACTAATAATATGTCGGATAAATAGCTTATATAAACAAGGTAATAAATATACGAATGATTGTTTATATAATCATAACTTGTTTACAAAGTGACAAGAATCAGTCACAACTTATGTAAATTGATTTTTAAAGAAAAAATGGTCACGGGAAGCGAACAGTCGGTAAGGTTAGTTGACCTGTGTGTTATGCATTAAGTAGCCCATCTATTCACAACGCTATTAGATAGGCCTATGTCTTCGAAATATATTATTCATGAATAAGTGAATAACTGAACAGGTTATTTGTTTATAGATTTCATTTATAGATCAATGTAAAGTACATACCTATCAATTACAAATCTATATTCCATTACTTTCATATCTTACTAATTTCGATTGTTTTGTAGATTATTTCTCTACTATCAGGATGTATATACTGATCCCCTAGGGGAAAACACCCACCAACCACCCCCTCCGTACCTAACCCTGATGGGATTTACCGGAGGTCATTTTATAAACCTCGGCATACGATATCTCTCAGTCGCCTCGGCCCAGAATGCCATCGATGCGAATGCCACAAGCGATATTCGCATCGGTGTAGCGATTACTACAAATAACAAAGCACATCTTTAGTCTCAAGTAAGACTGAAAATAGTCATCAAAGGAACTGAATCACCTACCTACCCGAAAGGTTAAGTGAGTTCACATGCGACACAAAGTCGTTTTGCGGAAAAAACACCAAAACCAAAATAGAACTAATTACAAAACAACCAAAACCCATATAACACTAACAACTCAAGAACAATACTAAAAAGAAGTCGTAACAAAACAAAGTACGCAGGAACAAAAACAAGCAGCACCCTAGATTCCCTCCGCAATACGTTCCTTAACCAAATAATGCAGAAATTCTGTAACCACTGACCATTCAACCCGGTCCTTCCAATTTTGACTGATATCAAGCGTTGTTCCGACGGTACCCAATCGACAAACCGTCGATCTGGTGCGCTCCAGACCGTATTTGACTTACTCATACAACACGTGAAAGGCATCGTTCTGCACCCCCACACTGCTGGCAGACCCAAATCCACCAAGTCGAACGCAGCCAGTCTACCCCTGAAGGCCCCGTGACCGGTAAGAAAATAAGTTACGTACCGGTTAGGGGACTCTCCGACTGAAATTTCTCATCAAGATACACCCCAAGGTATTTCTGAACCTGAGTGTACTTTATTCGATGGCCTGACATCGATACTCGAACTCGCCGACTCTCCGCCAAACGGCCTTTGAGGAGCATCATCGTGGTCTTCTCCCGGCTGAAAGTCATCTTGTGTTGTTAAGCCCACAGCTAAAGCACCCTGGATGCTCGAGTGGCTCTGAGCTCGACCTGCCTCTGCGACCATCCTTCGATCAGCAGGAGCCCGTCCTCTGCAATATCAGGATGTATAAATCTCTCAATTGATACAGTAAGATATGGAAAAAGTTATCTTTCCATTATTTTGTCTTTTTTAATTTGATATTATAATGTGCCATATCATAGGATAATCCATATTACAGCATATAAGCTGCTTATTACTAGTTATACTGACCACTTTTGAGGCAAAGAACATTATTTATTATAATATATAATTTTTATTATAAAATATAATTATTATAATATATAACTTTGTTTATTATATATTACAACTTTCTTGATTCTACCGTTATACCGATCAGGCATAAAGTGGACTAAAGAATGAAAACGAGAACAAAGTAGCAGAATGAGAGAATACTGGAAGAACAAAAAGAATAATTCTGTTTGGTTTTGTGTGTGCGTGTTCCCTATAGTCCTAATAAAAAAAAGGTCGTTGTAATGTGGACTATTTGAAATTTAAAAATATTAATTCGTACTCACGTTAAAAAAAGAATTTTCAATGCATTTTCAGCAGTATGAGGAAGAACTTTCCAATGCTACCTTCTTACCTCAACTATACCAATCATTTCAATTGTCTACCTTCTTACATCAAGTTTATAGTTGAATAAACTATAATAAAAAATATATATATATATATATATATATATATATATATATATATACTCCGCAGTCGCCACGGGAAGCTCATTATTATTAAAAAAAAAATTATTTAAATCTATTTTTAATTTTTAATATTATTTTTAAATATCGTTAATATTATTTTATTTTAATTAACGTAAATTTATTTAATTACGTTATTTTTGTAATTTTATTCATTCGATTGATTTGAATCATTCACTTCAAACCCAGCTAACACAGTGGTAGATGCTCATAGGTCATTAATTTACCGGGTTGGTCTAGTGGCTAAACTCGTCATCGCAAATCAGCTGATTGCGAACTCGAGACTTCTAAAGTTTAAATCTAGCAAAGACGTTACTTTTATATGGATTTGAATACTAGATCGTGAATACCGGTGTTCTTTGCTGGTTGAGTTTCAATTAACCACAAATCTCAGGAATGGTAGACCTGAGACTGTAAAGACTACACTTCATTTACATTCATACATATCATCCTTACTTACTCATCCTCTGAAGTAATACCTCACGGTGGTTCCGGAGGCTAAAAAAAAAAAAAAAAGAGAGAGAGAGAGTTCATTAATTCAATTCATTAAATTTTGTGCTTTAACCGGCAAATCTCCACTACTACATATATTTCTATATACATACATATTATTATAGTCTATGACATTCACGGAAACGTAAGGATTCCAACGTGGGATCATATATCTAAATCGGTTCGGCCGTTGAGCTGCTACAATGGAACAAATATACACACTCTAAAAACATCACACTCCTTGGGCAGTCGTGTAAAAAATTAAATGGCTTTCATTTGAAATTTTCAAAGGTAAAATTTCAAAATTTGTATTTTATTAGGTGATATTGGGTAAATGTGCACAAAATTTCATTAAAATAACTCATTTCAACGTTATTATATAAATTTTATTGAAAAATCACAAAATGGCGGATAAAGCGGAAATAAGGTAAGATAGTACAGTTCTCCTCTCGTACATTTTATTTATTTTTATGTCCTGAATCATTCCCTTCTGGATTGATTCAGTGTTTAGGAAAAGGTGTTCTGGAGACTCCTTCCGGGCATTTGATATTTTTATTATTTTGCTGTATTAATAGGAATCATAACCCAAAACTTTGCAGTTTAAGGTATTTTTAACAACATAATTTTCATAATACATATGGATAGAGAAAATAAGGGTTAGTTAAACTTTTATCACTGGAGAGAGGTCACATTGTATATTCTATGCAAATTTCGAACAAAATTCAGTAACATATTTTTTTCTCTTTTTTTACATAAATTAGTTCATTGCTTCCCAGATTCTTCTACTTTTATACACCTGCTCTTGTATTTATTTCATATTTGTGATCCGTCGTAGTTCCTTTTTTCATCTAAGCCCTTCTTCCATTACTATCATTTTATTTAATTTATTCCTGCTTTGCAGCTGTATCTTAATAATAATAATATTTTTACTCGTTTTCCTTTATTCTATTCTCTGGATAATATACTCTTATTTTTATTACTCATTTCCTTTCATATTCCAGATTATTTCCTTTAAATAATATAAAATTTTTAATATTATTTTAAAAAGAAATTACCATTCATTATCGATAATAAATAAACATTAATGTTTTTACTATTATTATTATTTATAATTTAGGTCTAAATTATAAATATGTACATTTTTTTAATATTGCCAGAAGCTAATATTGTAGTCGAAGAAAATTTTTATTGTATGCAGTTTAAGTTACACCAAAATATTAATTAATGTAATAACTGATTTTTACTTCCTTGTACGAAGTAAAGGAAGTATGGTGATCGCAAAAAATTTCGGTTTTCAGATTTCAATGGAAATATCCATTTTCACCATCCCTGAATACATTTTGACTAGTTTCGGCGTGACGTCTGTACGTATGAATGTATCTCGCATAACTCAAAAACGATTAGCCGTACGATGTTGAAATTTTGGATTTAGGATTGCTGTAACATCTAGTTGTGCACCTCCTCTTTTGATTGCATTCGACTGAACCAAAAGTGTTCAAAAAAGCTCTCTAAATTTTCTTAATTGCTATAATAAGTCCTCATTGAGTGCTCTTTAACGATTATTATAAGTGGTGCTTATTTACTTTGGTTCCAAAGTTATAGCCAAATGAAATTTTAATTAATAAAGTATTTCTATCTTACAAGGATACATCGGTTCGTATCAAACTTCATCTCCTTTTTTATTTAATTTAATATACTGATTTATTAATAGTTATTAACATCTGATTGTAAAAAAAGTATTACAGTAAATAATAATTAAAAAAAAAAAACATATGAAAAAATATCAGGAGTTATTAATGAAATAAAATTTTATGTACTTTTCATTTAAAAAAAAAAATTGTGTAAATGTAATTTAATAGGCGTAAAGTAAGTCATGTGGTGTCCACCTCAGATTTGGTGAAACATCTGATTTATTCGTTTTTGTTTTCATTTTGTTGATGGTTACATCATAAAAATTAAAAAAAAAAACAACATAGTATTAGATAAATATAAGACATAGATTTATTTAAAGAGTAATAAAGAGACTTTTACTCTATCTTAATATTTCAGATAAGATTGTTGAATTAATAATTGTATAAATATCCAAAAATAAAAAAAATAAAAATGTTAATTAAAAATATGAAAACATATCAAAAGTTATTAATGAAATAAATTTTTTTGTACTTTTCATTTAAAAAAAAAAAGTGTACATATAATTTAATAGACGTATAAGGAAGTCATGTAGTGTCCAAATCAGATAATTTTAATTTATTTGCAATAGCAATTAAACTCTAACATGCTACACAAATTGCATACTTAACGCCTCTTAATACATGTATTAGTGTACATAATTTATCCTAGTTAAAATATACAAATTAAATTGGTATTCACTTATTAATTACTCATTTCGTGTGTTTATGAACATTCCTTAAACGCACAAAGTAAATTATCAAATATTGAATTCCAGGACTTAGCATTATAACTTTGGAAAATTATATAAACAGGAATTTCATAACTTCAAATGTTGACAGGAAAGTAGAATTTTTATTTCTCAGTATTTACAACTGAAGAAAAATGATTATATAATGTCTAAAATTGTTATGGAGCAGCACGGTAGCTTTTTCCTAATTATTTCAATATTTAAGAAAAAAATATCTCTAACGTCAGACATAATTTGAGATATAAACCATATAGAGAAAGAAAATTAAAAAAAAAATTCAGATAGTTTCATAACTTCCTGCTTTGCTTTTAACAAATTATTATTTCAAATATACCTTAGGGTTTACAAATAATAATTACTTAAATAGGCAATATTTAGAGTAGTTTTTAACAAAAAATATTAACATTTTCAGTAAAAAAAAAGGCTCCAGTTTGTCCTTCTTGATCAAATGACGATTTTACCTTAAAAATTATGATATAGTAAAAGTATAATTGAAAGAAAAGAATCATAACTCTTTGTAAAACCTTTTTGGTACCAGTTGACCCTAGATCGATAAGAGTACAATTATTAAAAATAATGTAAACTTTTAGTAAAAAAATGTTGGGTCCCAACTGTCCCATAGTTCGACAGCAACTGCTTTGCCAGATACAACATTTTAAATTACAACTGTTTGAAAAATATATAAAGGTCAGCAATTATAAAAATCGTTTAAAAAAATTTTAATTCTAAATCCAAATCCCCCGTTGGATCCGTTTTTATAAAAGGGATCCCTTTGGATCCCTTTTTTGTAAAAGTTCCCATGTCGTCTACATAAATATTATCTACAGTTGGATTATCAGTCATGAAAATGACTGTTAAAAAACTGATATTTTAAATACAACCCGTTCATCAGAAACGTCACTCTTCGCTACGATGCGAGGGTACATACCGTATCCGAGGTGGGAGTGGCGCAGGCACGCAGACTGTTCGGGAGAGCGGCCATCTCCCGGACATCTGCCGAGAGGACCATCCTCCACAGGGTATAAGAAAACGGCCTCATGCCGTATTAAACGAACCACCGTGAAGAGGCGGTACGAGAATCAAAAATGACAAACCAGGCTTAGAAGTTTCTATATTGCGTAACCTATAAATGGAACCGCACAAAAATTCCGGCCACGAAAGTGACCGTTTTCGCAATTAAATTTTGTTAAAACAATAAAAAGTAGACATCACCCCACACCGTCCCACGAAGAGACTACAATTTCATTTAGTCAGCATATGCGACTCCCTCCGGAGAACGGGGCGCATTTCTCCCTCCAAATAACTAGACCTCCGGTAGGCGCACCCCTGCTAGCCCATAAGTGCTGGTACCGAGAGTACTTCAGCGGATGGACTGAAGGGAATCATGCCGGGATTACTATGCTCAAAAGCTTAGTCTATCACGGTCAGAACCAGTAAATAAATTACACCATGGTCCATACGGATAGGAACGCAAATTACCAAATCCGTCCACAAATAAAACTTAAAATTGATAGCCGCCACTAAATAACCGATGAAATCCACCCGATAACAGAAAGATACAGCAGCAAGGGTCATTGTCCAGGCTCTGCGATCTGTAGGGAGAAATATTGAAACTTCCGCCATTCTTGCGTTCCGTTCCAAATACAACCCCTCCAACGGTCTATGTCTTGTTCGTTTGGAGAGAAACGTTTTACGGTCTGTACATTTTTATGGAAGAGTGTAACAGGAATTTCATATCTAGAAATGTACTGACACATTGAAATGTTCGGAACTTAATTTTCTCGCATTTACAAGCACTTTCTGAATGGATTCATTTTTCATTGGAGGAAGCACTACCGCAATGGCATCTGCAAGTTCTAGTATTTCTTAACAACGAGCTTTCATAATAATGGTTTGACTGTAAGAAGGTCTGCCTATTTGGCATTTCACCGCGAATTCACCAATCTCACGGTCTGATTTCATAAAAATTCATAAAATTTTAGGTTAAGTTACTTGACTGATTTATATATATATATATATATATATATGATTTATATATATATATATATATGATTTATATATATATATATATATATATATATATATATATATATATATAGGCATTCAAATGGATTAAAACGTGTTTACTTGTTATATAAATTAAAGTAATATACTTTGTTCTCCACCAGCACTAAAGTTATCGAAATTACAGAAGTTGAATAAAAAGACAAAACAAAAAAAATATCATGTTATAAAATAATAACAACAAATTATCATTTAGATGTTTTAAACAGTTTATTATTTTAACCTCCATAATAAAAAAAAATAATAATATAAGAAATAACATAAAAGATTTAGTTATTACTTTTATTATTACTATTATCGTTAAGATTATTAAGGTTGTTCAAATTATATTAAATAGAATAATCAACTCCAGTGTAATACATCTGTGACCTTCAAAGAATATGTATTTAATATATATATTTATATATAAACTAAATTTTTATCAAAAATAATTTCATTAAAATTATTATAATACTTTCATGGACGTAACTGGAAGATAGTAAAAACAATAATAAAGAAATAACAGAAATATAAAGAAGGTACTTTTGCAACGATAAAAATTCGCACTTAAGATATTAGAACTGTAAAAAAAATTACAATCGTTTTTCTTTATTGTAAAAAATGATAGATTTAACCTTGCTACTCGTAATACTCACAAAATGACGACGACACTTGTTATGTAGAACAAAGCAAGGTTGTTATTATTATTTTAGCAATTTATTTAAATATACATGAAAGGAATTAAGCTAATCTAATTCTGCTACATAAATAACAAGTAACCTAAAGATATATTTTTAATTGAAAATATTATTTTTTTCTTAAAATACTATATTATTATGATTTATCTTATAAAAACGAAGGTAAAACATTCACCCTCAGGAAAATGTTGAATAAAAATACTACTTGTTATTCAAATGTCAATAAAAATCATCTCTCCAACCAATAATTATTATTATCATTCTTTTTGTATGAATATCCGTAAGTCTTCAGGAATCTCATGCAACTTTCTGGATTCGGGTCCCGTAGGCAGCCGCGTCCCTTGTTCGTGACGTGGGAGTGAGTTGTAGTCTGGTACAGAATCAGTCCGATTATGCCTGATATATGTAGTTAATTAAAACCCGACCACCAAAAAACATCGGTATCCACGATCTAATATTCAAATTCGAATAAAGGGAATTAACTTTATTTAGATTCAAACCCAAGAACTCTCGACTATGAAATCAGTTGAATTACCACTAATAAAAATTCTCTTGAACAAATTTTTTTTTTATGGCTCAAGAAGGAAATTATTAGAACCTAACAGAACTCTTCATACTGAATCAAAATATGTAAGTAATTCTCACCTATCCACGGCTATAATTTACACTTTAAGAAAAAATGTTTTTTAAAGTGGATCGCTAAAAAGTAAAAACTAAAATAATAAAATCTCTTCTTTTGGAACTAGGTTAAAAATATTAATGTGATTTACTTAAAATAATTGTTGCTAAATACAAATTACAATATATATGGTTTGTAACATACAGATTAAGAAAAATAAATCTTTTAATGTTACCAATATAAAACAATATGTTTCACAATCTCTTTAGGAATGAATTCATATTCTATTTCATGGATAAAGAAAAAACCTATCTCAGCTTTTGCCTGGATTAATCAACGGAAACGTGGGTAAAACCTTGATCAGAGCAACATCTCAAAATACATAATTAATTATAACTTAAAAAATAGGTTTATTTAAAGTAATTTTTTTTTTTATTTAAATTTAAACACATGAAATAATGTTAAAGTAAATACATGAAGATCTAAATATTAAAAAAAAGTAATAATTAAAAAATAATTCACAATTCAGATAGAATTAATGAAAATTATTTGAGCACATATTTTTATAAATCTTGAACAGGGGAAAATTCAACATATTTTTTTTCAGTTTTTAAATAATATTAATTAAAAATTTATAAATTTATGTTGTTTTCCTAAAATAAAACCGTTTAATTTTATTTTTAATAAATTGGTGGGAAGATTTTTTAAATGGTTCGGTAATTTATTAAAAATGGCAATGAAAGTATAATAAGGCCCTTTTACGTAAAAATAAATATTCGTTGAGCTTAAATTCAACGAATATTCATCATTAGCAGGGCATATTTTTTCTAAATATTTTCGTTAATTGTTTAACGAAAATTATTTTTAAATGTTATGTTTTTTATACACTTTAATTATATCAGTTTTTCAAAATTAATTCCTTAGAGAACTTTTAATAAAAATTTATTTGATTATTGTTAATATAGAAAAGTAAATTTATGCCAAACCTAAAAAAGTGTGCTTTTTATTCCAATTTTTTTGAGTTTTACCCCGTTTTTTTTGGAAACTATTAAAATTACAGTTCTGGAACCAATTTTTAAGATTTTGCATGCAAAATTGTATAAAAACCATTAAGTTTGCTTTAAAATGCTACCGGAGAGTTTTTGAATAACCTTTTAACTACAGCAGTATTCTGAAGGAACTCTTTCGCTAGAAATAACTCGAAAACAAAACGTTTTTAGGCCTATGTTTATACAAACGTTTTGCATTATTCTGATACGACTATAAAAAAAGTTTCCGATAAACCCGGTATATATAGGCTGTTTATAAATTAGCTTCCGATCGGGGGTTACAATCAAACTGGTTTCCGTAGCAACATACCGTCTGGGCAGTGGACATCAGTTAAGCCAAAATATAACTCCCACGGCTTACGGACCAGTGGACATTCAAATATTTCCTGTTTGATAGAAGAAGAGGCTTTCGGCTGAATATAGGTACTGTGTGATAAGTACTAAAATACGGTTGGACACACGTTTTTGTGTCCGAGATGGCTGGCAGATAGAACGGATGACGAGGAACATGCTAGCCCGGAAGCGGTGATGCGGTTTATGTTACGCAGCGAGACTGGTTGGAGGTTTTATGTTAACTGGTTCAGAGCAGTTCTAAATGCGAAGATTCAAGAAGAGTAAAGTGTAGAGAAAGACTAAGAGTGGAAAATAGCCACGGCTGGGTATGCCTAGGAAGGGGATAACCCGAACGAGGACATGCTAGCCAGCTGTTGTTGAGGTGTCTAGTACTCCCTGAGATAGTCTTGTGGCGAGTGCAGAATGCCTTTGGGTTATTCCGAAAGGCGGATATGGAGTCATGCTGTATTAAGGGGTATGATTTTTAGTAAGTGAGAATCCGACTAGACCATGAGCGGCGGTGACTGGCAGAGCTTTCCCTTTCTCTAACATAAAAAAAGCTTAAATATCATCTCACACATACAGTCAGTCGTCATTTCGAAATTGTGTTTAATGATGATTCTGTGAGAGAATGGCACAGAGAATTCAGGGAAGGGGGAAATAATCTGCGACAATGAAGAAAGAGGGCGATATTAGATAGCGAGTGATGCTTATTGGTAAAATGAATATGTCGTTCGTGATAAACGCCGGTTTACAATTACTGTACTTAATGAATAGGTTTCAAGTTTCAAGGTTGATCTACGAAACCGATTGTGAATATAATCTGAGATACAAAAGAATTTCAAGGTTTACTCTTTATGGGAATTTTGCAAATATATTGCGTTTACGTGAGTACTGTGCACAGTGGGTACCGAAATAACCTATAGACGCCTACAAAATGGAAAGAATGTGCGCGGCATTGACTTCTTCAGCACTACCAGAATAGAGGAAGCGAATTTCTTAACGATATTATTACAAGGGAACCTACATAAACTCATCACTGTTGTGAAAAAAAGAACTGTTCAAATAATAGATGCACACAAACTCGCCAAACGAGTCCAGAAAATTAAAAAAAAACCGATTTGGGAAAAAAAGATGTCTACCGTCTTTATTGACCTAAAGGAATTATCTTCGACAGAATTTGTAAAGCCGAGTACTTCAAAACAACAGAGGGTTTATTGTGAAACGTTGACAAAGCTTAGAAGAGTGATTCAGAATAAACTCGAAGATGCTAATGAAGATTTAACAGTACACGACACTAGAAATAAACATATATTATATAAATATATGAAGTAGATTTTTTTACCAATCTCTTACAAACTTGATTTGGAATCATCTGTATTCATCTACTCACAAAATTGAAGAATTGGTTGGCTACTTAACCCTTCAAAAGCAATGATTGGATGGAGTCAGCGAATGGTTGGATACTTAAGATGTACCGTTCTTTGAAGAGAGACACATAAGCTGGTATCACACTACGAATGCTAGAATTTGGGTTTTTGAAGTAATATAAGTATGTATGAAACTTTTGAATATGGTAAAGCTTTCAATCTATTTTATTTTTATTACTCAACGGAAGGTTAATTTATAAATAATCCTCTTTCATGCAGATACTCCAACTTTTAAGTGATTTTTTTTTTTAGTTAAAAATAAAAAGAGACCGGTCATAAGATATGATTTTTTTTCCTTATACTGGAAAAATTTTTTTTTTCTTTTTTTTTATGTTTAGCCTCCGGAACCACCGTAAGATATATTACTTCAGAGGATGAATGAGGATGATATGTATGAATGTAAATGAAGTGTAGTCTTGTAAAGTCTCAGGTCGACTATTCCTGAGATGTGTGGTTAATTGAAACTCAACCGCTAAAGAACACCGGTATCCACGATCTAGTATTCAAATCAGCATAAAAGTAACTCCCTTTACTAGGATTTGAATCTTAGATTTACTGGAAAAACTTAATAATACTAATTTATAATAATAACTTAATAATACTTAATTTATATACAGTGATTGATATACAGATGATAGCTAAAACAGATCGATTTTTTAAAATTAAATAAGGAAACCGCATTACAACAAAAAGAATTATCAAGTACGTACACCTCCGTCAAATGAATATGCGCGCGGACATGCGCGTGAGTGACTGCATGAGCGCGCGTGTCTGTTACTGATTATTGTAAAGGCTTGGTAAGTATCGTATTGCTCGAAGAATACCGGAGTATAGAGTACCTCGGACCAGTTCTGTCTCGTGATATATGACAAAATTTGCATCCACGTTCACAACCATGCACATTTTTCCTCCTCCATCCCCACCCGCAAACCTTTTACATCTTACAGTGATTATTTTTCTTTCTCTTTCTATTACTACAATCTCCATCTTTCTTTTTTCCTTTCTGTCCATTTAGTCTGACCATGTTTTTATTAGTAGCCGTAAATTTCAAAGGATGATTACAATTCAATGTGTAGGTTAAATTTATTCTATTCTACATTTCTTGCTGGTGTAACAAATAGTTTTTTTTTTAAATATGTATTATGTATATATATGCCATTTTTTTAACATGAATAATGACTGCATAAACTGTATAAGACTGTATAAATAAAAAAAAAATAAATAAAATAAAACATAATTATAAAAATAAGGAACTGGCTATTAAATTTGAATAAATTCTAAAACCTTAATGTTCTGTATAATGAATTTGAAATCCGTGAAAGTCGTAGGGCTGTTAATAATAATTATAATAAAATACAATTCATTTCAATTTAGATAAATAAGTACCATATAGTCTCCTCTGAATACATTTAACGATATAGCCCTATAATCATTCCCGAAGAAACGTGAAAATCCAGTAAATAGAACTCGTTCAATGTAAGAAGAACCTCAAGTACATTCGATTGGAACAGATTAAACAAAGAAGGAAATAGATTTCACAAAATAAATATAAAATTAGTAAAAATTACTACGAGTAGATATATAAAATTACCAATGTGTACAACCCCAATAGCCGCATGACGCTTGTTAGTAACTGTGATTAGCAAAAACTTTATTTCGATCAAAACTAGAGAAATAAGATAAAGAGGCTGCTACCGATCGTAAGCAAAGGTTTTTTAGAATGCAATAATTTTTTTTTTACCTTAAATTTTTCAACTAATTTTCTTTTACTTCCTTCCTATAATACTTTGTACATCAGGCAATAAATAATTGACCAATAACAATTAACTAGTCAGCACTGCTAATAATAAACATATTTTAAAAATTAACTTCAATTCGTCTAAGCAAAATATGTAATTTTTATATATAATGTGCCTATAAAATAATGGAGAAGTTTGAAAAAGTCATATTTTTAAAGCAAAGCACGATGCAGACAAGAAGTATAAAACAAAATGAAGAAAAACGTTTTCTAACTTTTCACGTAAACAAGTTACAGTACGACAGCATTCTCGCTATGCTATAATAGACACA
Source organism: Lycorma delicatula (assembly GCF_047948215.1). NCBI lineage: Eukaryota > Metazoa > Arthropoda > Insecta > Hemiptera > Fulgoridae > Lycorma > Lycorma delicatula. The sequence continues at coordinate 153,955,265 of NC_134456.1, read as the reverse complement.
TGAAGCTCGTTAGTCTCCAGGATTAAGGCCCAAAGGAAAGTACCATGCATTTTGTAGCTAACAAAATTTTAGTTATACTTGTTAGACGTGAATATCGAAGTATGTTCAATAAAAAACCACCGCACTAAAATAGCATTCACGGATGGGACAAATAACTCAAAGAAACGGAAGCCTTCTGAATGAAGCTGTCACATCCAGGGCGACCATTAATTTCTGATAAGAGTGTTGATGCTGTGTTAACAAATTATCTACTTAGCCCAAAATATTAGTGCATAAGTGTTGTGTACTGTTTAAAAAATAACGACTATATTTTATTCCTAAAAAAGTAGGTGTAACATAAAATTTATGCAAGGGATTCATGTGCAATCATGAAGCAACATTTCATGTTTCAGGAAGAGTATATCGCGATTATGTATTATACCGTGTGCTGAAACTCCATGTCATTATGGTATAACAAGATGACGGCCCAAAACTTAATGTGTTGTGCGAAATCGGATGAAACAGAATTATTGGTCCTTTCTTTTATATGATAAAAACTTATAACGCCCAAAAATTTCCTAAATGTATAAAAACGATTTATAGTTCCCATGAACTGGAGAATTCAATTTTCATGTTATTGGCACAATGCTATTGAATTACCTAAACAAAACATTTTCTCAGCGTTGGGTCGGATGCAAAGGGATGGTTAGCCTTCTTGGCCACCAAGTTCTCCAAATTTTATATCTATGAATTTTTATATGAGAGATTATATAAAGAAAGTTTTCTGTGTTCAAATAAAAAATTCGGATAAGAAATTCAAAATGCTGAAACTGAGGGCCTTGTATTTTCAATACAGAATAAGGTTGTCAAACGTCTATTCTGCACGTACAGAGATTTGGTGGATGAAGTGAAGGAAATCTGGGACCAGAAATTGATACGAGTTATTTTAGTCCTGTCGGGTGCAACGGGTGAGATTCTTTACTCATTGCCTTCAGCATTAAAGTCTCTTGATCTTCCAACTAGTGTATGCTCTGTCAATACAAAAGGCTATCCTCTTGAATAGATATAGATTAATAAGGAAATACAGAACACCTAATTTTAGGGACTCGTCAATAGGAATGGAAATCTATCGTGCAGCTCGTTTCTTTTCCATCCATTCAACCACCTTTTCATTTACTATAATATTATTATTATATCAATATTAATTCAGTTTTTTTTATACTTTATAGCAGCCGATTGATTTCGAATAAATTTATTAGTTTTCCATGAGTTACATAATTTCTTGATAATTTTTTTAATAAATATGTTTTAGTTTATAAAAAAGAAATTATTTTTTTTTAAATTTAATTTGTTGTCTACCATCCTTTTTTCATTAATCTTGTTAAATGTTTGCTGCTTAATATGTTTTAATTCCCCAGGTATATTCTAATTTATTTCAAGATAATTCTTTTTTTTTTCTGTTCAGCCTCCAGAACCACTGTAAGGTATTACTTCAGAGAATATGTATGAGTGTAAATGAAGTGTTGTCTTGTACAGTCTCAGGTCGATCATTCCTGAGATGTGTGGTTAATTAAAACCCAAACTATAACGTTAGAACTCTCGCCTACGAAATCAGATGATTTACGATGACGAGTTCACCATTACACCAATCCGGTGGGTTATTTCAAGATAATCTTAACGTGATAATACAGTGGAACGCCGATTTACTGGATTGACATTTATAAGCCGAATCCGGATAATTGGAAAATCAAAAAAATGTTTACCAATATATTTACCTACTGAATATCATTCTAGTGTTTAACGGGTATCAATTATTCTTAACAAAAGTACGAAAATATAAAAAAATAAAATAATTATGTTTCAGTAAAATTAAAGATAGAATTAACATATAATGTAATAAAAAATAAAAAAAAAAACAAATATAGTTACATGTTAAAAAAACTCCAATGTGTAGAATTTTAAATAAAAGAAACATAATTTACAAAAATTACCAGAATGGAATCAAAATTTAGTATTATAGTGTTATATAAAAAATATGTTTTCAATAAACCAAGAAAATCTTACAAGAAATGTATTTAAGAGGAACTGAGTTAAGTTACTATGTGCTTTAAAAATAACAAAAATTGAAAAAACCTTTGTATTTTTAATAAAAGAAAACTTATAATCAAAACATACTTCAAAGAACACTATTTTTTATTAAAAAAAAATTGTAATCTCTCTACTCGCTTTAATGTTAATTTTCGTTTATGAGCTGTTAAATCACGTCATCGTTTAGAACAAACAGTCTGTATTCTGTATTCTGTAGAATCGTATTCTTCTTGCCGCTCCAACCAGTTAATAGCGAAAGACAAAAATTTAAGAGCTTTTTATTTACTTTTCTCTAACTCATAATGTTTTATTTTTTTCATGTTTGTCCTCAAATCTTGGATCCTTAATTTAACATATTTCCTAACATTGCCGACTGATGAATTTTTGCACAGTTATGAAGGTGGGGGGTGGCATATAATATTCCACCATTACTTTTGCAAACATCCCGCCTTACGGGGGTAAATTAAGTGTAAATTAAGAGTACAAGTGTAATAATTTAACAAAAATTTCACTATTTCGTTACTTTGTATAGTAAATGTTTGATTGAAAATTTGTTTGATATTTTATAAATATATTAGAAATTTCAATATATGATGTCTTTTGAAATCCAAATTAGCCTACTAATTAAACTCGTGCAATGTACGATAATAATTTGATTAAGGATGACTAAAAAATATAAATCAAGTTTTAAAGTTTTGAAAAATTCTTGTAATATTATTTGTATAACATCCCTACATACAAGTCGTTACATTATAGTTCAATATCGACCAATTAATTGTTATCATCAATCTTTTAAAAAGTAATTTTGTAATTATTTGACGCAATCCTAAATTTACGTGTTTTGTGCTACACGAATTGGGAAAAAAACAACAATTAAAATACCCAGTAAAAAATATGTTTCCGATTGAAGCAAAACTTTATTTGGATGGTATTTTAAATTTTTTAAATAGTGTATTATTATTATTTAAAAATTGCCTTCTGATCAGCAGTTTGGATAGTTCAACAACCGGAAAATTGGCGTTCGGATAATTGGAGAACGTTTTCAAAAGAATAATTTATTCTAACTCTTCTACATGTGTTTCGTTTTCATAAAATGTTAAATTATACAAAAAATATTCTGCTATAACATATTTCGAATATTTTAGTTAACAGCTTGATCCATCGGTCGGATTAAACAACTGAGCCCGGTTAAAAAAAAAATAGACACATATTCAGATGGATAAAGTAGTACGGAAGATGACGAATTACTATAAATATTCCAAAAATGTGAGTTCTTTAAAATCTTTGCTAAAATTTAAACGTAAAATCTGGTTTATTTCTTGTTATATGCAAATTTTCCATAGCTATACTATTTGTTTGGTTATACCGCGTTTTTTTTTTTTTTTACTGTAACAAAGTATTTGTGTTCTTTTACCTCTTGTATATCTATATATTTTAACCTTATTTGACATTTAGCATTACCATCTCTTCTACGGCGTAACAAAACCTTTCTTTTACCTTTGTTTATGTTAATTTTGTATTTGTTTCCCATTACAATCATTCATAGCAACTATCTTATTTGGTAACTCTTGTTTATTTTGTCTGTGATAAGACATCTGCTTACATAGTCTTAATTTATATATATTTTTTTTTAAATTAACGTTTATTTAAAATGAATCTTTTTAAAAAGAAATTAAATTCTCGATTCTAAGCATTTCATCTGTAATTTATATAATATTGACGAAACATTTTAAATTTTGATATGAAATTTTCTTTACTTTGTCTTCATAATTTTATAATTAATCCATTTTTTTTTTTTTTAATTTTTAGTTAATAAAGTTTAATAATTTGAAATATCATTATTTTGTGTTTTACTTTCCCGGCTATATAGTTATGACTACACTGTAGAAGGAAAAATGCTAATCTGGTCGTAGGTGAATTTTTTCATTATATTTAATTCCTTTACAATAGCTAAGACATTTTCTGATATTTGGTCTTATTCAGAAATAAAAAGGTGGAGCCAAAAAATTAATTTTTTAAAATTTTTTTCGTTTCTGGACCAAGTTCTTTAAACAAATTAGATGATTCTTTTATATTAGTATATTACTTTGCATATATATTTGGACAATTTTATTCAGGGAAGAATAATAAGCCTTCTATTTATTTGGTTTATAAGTTCGGCCTAGATAAATCGATTAATGTATATGTACGATAATTTTGAATATGAGTAATGACCTATATTAAAAATATATCAAAATATATGGCATCAATGGATGCCATATATTTTGATTAATTTTAATCAAGGTGTCGAGATAATGTCCGCCTTGATGTAGTACCTTGGTTAGGTAATTACTCTATGTATTTACCGCTGGTTCAAATAATAAATAAATATAGACATTTATCACTTCATAATTAGATATGATCCTTTAATATTTGAAATAAATGCTTTTAATGATTCCATAAATGATACATTATTAAAGAATATATATTATATTTTGTATGTCTGTACGTTGAGTCCATGAATATTGATAGAAGAAATCTGGAAGAAGAATGCCTGAATGTAGTGCAGAGGCGGCTTAAATAGTCTGTACGGAGCCGCTGAATCGACAGGAGCCGAGTGTGAACTGATAAAAAAATCTTTCAATTTTAAAGTCCTTCTTAAATAAATTTTTAATAACATGCATTGAGTCTGAATACAAGGGAATGACAAAATATCGTCCCCGTGGTCTGGATCTTAAAAGTTAAAAAAAAAAATTATAATACGTTTTTACGAAAGTGTTTACCATAAAAGAGGGTTATATAATAATTAAAGAGGAAGTTTCCGGTCCTGTACTGAAAAAATGTTACTCTGAAGAAATTACAATACACTGATATTTTTTATAAGTTGAGTTTAATGAACATAGGGAAGTCCAAGAGCAGAGTCCACTGAATAGACAGGAAGAGCTCGTTTCGCACGTCCTGATCAGCTTAACATCCCCAGACTGCGAAGGAAAACGCCAGTTACCATACAGTGCGGGGAAAGCCGCGACGGGGATGCTACGGGGATGATACATATACAAATAGTAGAAATTAGGAAAAACAATTTCTATTAATAATATACAGGCACCCTACATATATATTAATACCCACCCGGTGTATAAATAAATATATTTGTGTGTATAATAATATTATATATTAAATTATGACATTTATTATTATACATATATATTATAATAAAAATAAATAAATATATATATATATATATATATATATATATATATATATATATACATACCAGGTAACTGAAAAATAATTTACACTCCTATTTTAATAATCAGGATAACTGGATGCAGTTTGGGGCATTTTTCCTTGTGCCGACGGGTTACTTCAATAAACATATATTTTACTCTTTGTGATTTTCGGGCGGCGGTTGGTAGGGGGTCAACTCTTCAAAAAATTTCAAATGGGACCAGTGGTCATTTGATTATCATTTTGAAGGGCTCGATGAGATGAGAAAAATGATGAAATGAAATAAAATTCTCCAAAATGGCAAACTCAGTAAGCCCTAATTTAGAGTTTAGCGGCTGAAAAAATTTTGAATGAGATATGTGTTTTTGTAATATGTTGTTTTAAAGGTTTTTGGGAAATAAGCAAAAGGTATCATAAAAATTTAGTTCTGATATTTAAACCAAAATGGTGACAACAATGTCATTATGTTAATTAATAATTGAAAAAATGAATTATTAAAATTTTTCAAATACTTCCTTTAATTAAACAGCATTGAATTTAAAAATAGTTAAATAATAATTAATTTACTCATTTAAAATTATATTTTATTTCATAAGAAATTTTTAAAAAAGTAATTTTTATTTCATAAGTTGGCAGTATCAACAGCTGATCAACGTTTAAACAAAGGTAAGTTACATTTTTCTAAATTTATATTCATTGTTTATTTTGTAATAAGTACTGCATGATGTTGAAGTGCACTGCGTGTTATTTTTGGATGAAGTTTTGTGTTTTTTTATTAGTAAGATTAAAAAGTATAAATAAAAATGTAACAAAAAAAAAATATTAAAAACACCAATTTTCTTCTAACTTCGTTGACAAAACCTGGCTTTGTTTTTTAACTTAGTTAAAAAATCATAATCTACGAAAAAAAATGTTTGGTTAAAAAGCAATGTTTTTTTCAATTCAAGACAGATTACAAATAGTATTTTTATTTGGAGAAATAAAAAGATACAAAGTAACAGCTGATGCATTTAATGTGCGGCATCCTAATCATACAATTTGCAGGATTGTAATTACAAATTTAATAGAAAAATTTCAATGCACTGATAGTGTTTTAGATGATGAAAAGGCTGGCCGACCTAGTACAGATGAATTTATGGAAGAAGAAATATTAGCAGAAATTTCTGTTAATAATAAAACATTGGCATGAGCAATTGCACGAAATAATAATTTATCTACGTGAAAAAGTATTAAAAAAACATAAATACTATCCATACAAGATCCAATCAGTACAAGAACATATTGAAGATGGTTTTGATAGGAAGGTTGAATTCAGAGAAATTTTGACAAGAGATTAACAGTAAAAATTATTTCTTGCTTCAACAAATTGTCACTGACGAAGCCTCATTTACTTTATAACGGGCTGTTAACAGACATAACAATAGGTACTAGTCTCAAGAAAACCCTGCTGATATCGTAAAAATCATACCCAGCATACAGAACAGTTAAACAGTTGAAATAATAATAGGTGACACACTTTTTGGACATTTGTCATTAATAATAACTTAGATGATGATATGTACTATGCTTTTCTAAACGAGTAAATAATTCCAGCTCCAACAATCTGACTATCTCGAAGTCAAACTAAAAACCTTTACTCAGAGAAGATGTGTTTTTCCAGTTAGACGGTGCTTCTCCACACTGGCTGAATGGCCAGTCAGGTCAGCCCTGTGGGGACATTTATAGCTCACAGCCAACTTCTCTTAACGAATTAAGGGAACGTATTAAGTTGCGTCTGTATTAGTGTATGGAGAAACAGGGAGGGCAGTTTAAATATTTAACATGAAGTGAGAAGCAATAACATTTTTTAATTAAAATAATTTTATTGGGCGTTATTTTTAATTCATGGAATTATAGAACTTTTTTCAATAAAAGCCAGAATTAATTTTACACGAAAAAGTAATTAAATTGCAAACAGTTGTTTACTTACATTTTGTAATAAATTTTTTTTAAATTTTTAATTAACGTAATGAGATTTGAGGTTACTATTTTGGTTTAGTCAAAATTTAATATTTTTTCTGCCAAAGACCTTTAAAACAAGAATCACATGCTCCATTTAAAACTTTTGAGCCGCCCCTGACCCCCCCCCCCCTTCTTTAACAGAAGATCGATACTCTAAATTGTGGCTTACTGAGTTAGCCTCTTTTATCGGATAAGATTTCAAAAGAGAGCATTGGGATACCTCAAATAACAAAAGCCTTGAAGAGAGCATACACAGTCGTAGTTCTAGCTATCTGAAACAAACACATTGTTGGCCGCCAATTTGGATTGGGCGATTAGAATCTAGTTTTAATTGGATCATTTTTCTCATCTCATCGAGCTCTTCAAAATGATATATTAAATGACCACTGGTTTCGTTTGAAATTGTTTCAAAAGTAGTCCCACACCTACGGCCGCCTAAAAAAAGTGAATACAGGTTCATTGAAGTAGCCATTCGGTACAAGAAAGAATGCCACAACCGCAACCAATTTTCTCAATTATAAAAAAAAATTAGAGGGGAGTGTAAGTTACTTTTCAGCCACCTGATACAGATATATATGTATATAACTATTATTTATTCGTCAAAGCATCTCACGAAGCAATACTCAAAAACTTGAAAACACTCGTTTTCAAGTTATAATTTGAGAAAAATGTTTCCCTAATTTCTAATTTAGAAGATAAAATGAAGCCATACTGAAATTCTTTGTTTAAATAAAGGAGTAAATTTAATAGTTCATGAACTGAAAAATTTCGTACAACAGATCCCTAAATTGAATGTAAATAAAATGGTGTCGGAGAAAAACATTTTTTACAGTTTTCTGTACAATACCTTGATTAAATTGCTAATAAAGAAATAATGATTTTTAACAAAAATGTTGAAAATTTAATTCTGAAAAAAATTTTTGTAACTTCAATTAAACTTGTAGAGGAATTTAAAAAAAAACTTAAATTTTATTACAAAACAAAAAAAACGAAACATAACAGAAAAAATCTTTATCATAAGTTTACTTTTAAAGAAAAATTTTTTAATTATTGAAAAAATATATAGAAACTTATTTTCTTTCAACATAAGCATTCTTTTTAACTCATTTGCAGGTTTCTTCATAATTATTAAAAAATAATATAAAATATATTTAAACAGCTATCAAATAAAATTTATTTTTGAAATAATAAAAAAAAAAAAATTAACATTGAATCGAGGTGTATAGTACAATAATTGTATCGGATTTCTCGGAATATAATCTTATATTTATAGTATATATTTCTAAACTATAGCTTCTACATCTAAGAAATATATTATGATTTTTTGACCGCTTATGGAATATTTGTGATCCATATTCGTTTTTTTTTTTTTGTTAGAAATCTTAAGCATTTATATCAACGGTCAATTAAAGTCTTAATAAGCAGATGTGTTGTTAAATGTTAAGGATATCGATGCGTCATACTTATTAATAAGAATTGCAGGTCGGTTTATAGACATTTAAACTGTTGTTACCTACGAACGGAATAAGAGATTCTTTAATATAAAGAAGAAAGTAGAAAGAGTTATGAAGAAGAGATGAGATGTGGAAGAGGAAATGTCGTGTTCATTAGCAGCACTTGTCAACGTCTACTACTACTACTACTCGTTCAAACAATCTTCTCTCTTCTTTCAGTGCTGATTACGACGCAAGAAATCAAACACAATTTAAAAAACCTCCACCACGTTTTTTTTCTGTGTGTGTTGATGGTTTGTACTGAATTATAAAGTCTGTATGTTTTGTACTGTATATCTGTCTTTAAAAAACACACAAAATGATTCATGGGATCGATTTGAAAGAAGAAAGGTCAAATCTCCTGTCTTAAAAAGTAACAACACCCGTTATATTATTATATTGTATATATATATATATATATATACAATATATATATATGAAGATATAACTATGTATATGATGTCATTGTCAGTCTTTAAACAACATTGACAGATCAACTAACTGTAATTCGCTACAGTACGTTAAGTGAACTGTCACATTGTCACCCACGCATCAGCAACGGTCCGTTTGGTTTTTATTATTTATATACATGTCCTTCAATAATAATGTTCAATAATGTGTTTCAGTATCTACTATTTTAAATTATTTTTGAAATGAATTATCTGTATTTTTAATAATAATAGAAATGTTATACGATTTATATATATATATATATATATATATATATATTTTAAAGCAGTTGCAAAAAAGTAGACATAAAAATTATCTCTTTAAAATTAATATGAATGAATTTTAAAAATAAGGTCATATTAGATTTCGTTTTATCTCTAAATTTTTCCTTCGTGAATATAAGTGAAAAAAAACTAATAATTTTATTTTTAATAGGATCAAAATTCGTTAAATCTACTTAATTAAATATAAATCGGATTTTTGTTTTTAACATTTATTTGTTTAGAGAAATACAAAACATACTTATTGCTTTTTTACTAAGTCTTCCTGCAGTTTTCCTACAAACCTATCCCAACGTAGTGGGCTTGTACCGTTTGAGTATTTGTTAGGAGGTAATAGTTCACGATGGATTATTTCGTTTTCACTCAGGAATCGATGCCCCCCCCAGCGACTCCTTTAATGCCCTAAAGAAACGAAATCGCACTGGGATAAATCCCAGTGAATTTTGTCCAGTTTATCCCGATTGCTAACGATTGTGTGAGGACTGATGTTATCATGATGAAAGATTGCTGATGCTACCTTTTGCTTCTTTAGGTGGTTATAGTGCTGGCAGTAATAAGCTATACTCATAGTGCGATATTTGCGGTAAAAGCAACAAGCAATATCCTTTATGGTTCCAAAAGATGGTTGCGAGGACTTTTCTGGCTGACGAACGTGTTTTCGCTTTACAGGCTAAGGCTTTTAACTCCTATGTCATTCCCTACTCACTGATTTCCTCTCCGGAGTGTAGTGATGGAATCTATCTCATGACTTGTGACTGTTTGATGCAAAAAAATTATTTCCCTCTCGTCAAAGTCGATTCAGATACCTTTGGAAAATTTTCTGTGGGCCTGTTTCTGATTTCGGGTCAAAAATCTTGAACCCACTTCCAGAGACTCTGCGCAACCCGAAGTGCTTTGTGGATAATGGAATGGGCACTTCCATGACCTAACCTCTTTTGAAGTGATTTCATCGACCGTAAGATGCTGATCGTCTTCAATAAGGTTCACAGATCGATCGAATGTTGTAACCCATCATACTTGTATGTACCTGTTAAGACTTTCACTTTCTACAGTTTTGCTTACTCCATTTAAATCTACTAGCCCTGTCGCGCCTCTGTTTGTGATGACGTCATATCCCCAAACTGCGCCCGTAATGCAGTAAACATTTCTTAGGGTTTGACACTCTCATTCAGGACAAATTTTACAATAATACGTAGCGCAACCAGTTGTGTCAGGTTGTCTCTTGTCAGGTTACTGACAAGAGAGACGTAAATGCCGAAGCGGCTAGAACGTCCATCCTCTCCTCCTCATTACAATCAATATTCCTTTTGCCAGCCCACACATGTTCGTACACAAAGCGTGAAGACAAAGTCAAATTTATATTCTACTGATATTAATGTACGAGAGAATACATATTTCCACCAATCAGATATTTTTTTAAGAAGGTACGATTTCACGAACGTAATTTTATTGTTTAAAATATTTATCATATTTATTAACACAGGGTAGACAAGTGTACCCGCTGTTAATTTTTTCGACGGGTGTCCTCGTAATTGTCTTTGAGAAAATGGAATATCATTATCAGATTATATTCATGTATGTATTTGTGTTCCAAATAACAGTTTAAAATTTATATTAAATGATTTTTGTTAAAATACAATAAAATTTTTGGTAATATAACGCAAATATAATAATATTGGTAATATAATATTGGACAAACTATATCAATTATAGTTGAAATGGTACTATAAAAGAATACAAAAACCGCGCATACGCATATATATATATATATCTACAGGTTTTTAATAAAGTACAGGAACCCTTGTATAAAGTAAACGTAAAAAAATGAAAATTTTCATTTGCTCTTATCTTAAAATAATTTTTTTCGGTATGAGAAAACAAGCCGGAAGATTTTAAAATCCTCAGGAGAGTCAACTCATACATGTGTTACGGTTTTTTATTGTTAGAATTTCAAAACTGAATTTTTTTAATGTCTTTAACAAATTAAAAAGGTGGATTTCGGTACTTGTCGGACAAATTATCGTTGTTGCAATCTACACTTGTTTGAGGGGTATGAGAATAGAATTTGGATGTTTCTGCTAAACTCAAAAAATAAATATTTTATAGTACAATCACGCTTTCGTGAAACGGTTAATCATTTAGTTGTCTATAAATTAATGTATATGAGCGAAATTGGAACAAGCCTAGGATAAAAACGACAATAAAATTAAGTAAACATGGAAATTTCTGCTGAGGCATTTGCATCGGTGGTACCCTAACAGAGGCCAAACTGATGACCGTGATATGTAATCAGATAATAGTAATAGTAATAGAATATTTTAACTTACATTTAATAGGTAAATTGTCAACCGGTAATTACCGTCAAATATAAGTTCATCCTATCTCCTATCACTCTTCCTTTGTAATGATCCCGTCCAACGAAAGTTGTTCTAGAAAATAGGAAGAATGTTAATGGTAAAGAAAATACTTTGTAAGAATAAACTGTAAACTTTTCATCAGTTAAGTATAGAATATGATTTTGCAAATGCTCTTACTCCAGATACGTTCTTTTATTTTCGTGTGATATCACCACATCTTAAGCGTCCAGTAGGGAGAAGTAACTCAATATTTTAAACAGAACACTTTAATGGTATTGAAAAAGGAAATTGAAATGAAAAAAGTAGGAGCCAACTTTTTTCATTTCAAAAATTTGAAATGAATAACTCTAACCAAAATGATAGTCATTTAATATTTGTTCACAGTTAAATTAAAAAGTGATCTGTAGTACATATTATATAATTGCTCAATAGCGAAACATTCAAAAAATAAAATTTAGCAATGCTCCTACGACAAAATATTTTATTTTTCAGTATGAAACCACTAATTGTTGAACAATCTGTAGGCTCTTTTGAAACTACCTGTGGAAAATATTAAATGCCGATATTTCGGTTAGGGTTATCTATTTGCTTTTTCAATGACCTTTAAAGTGATGAATCACGAATCCATCTCTTCCACTGAAACGTTTTGAGTTGCTCCTCCGTGGGAGATTGGAGCTATGACGATCTCATACAAAAAAAATAAAATAATAAAGATAAAAAATACAGTTCTTTTGAGGTAAAAGCATTTGCTAAATTTAACTAATTTTTTTTATGTTTTACTGTTGAAAAGTTATTAAGATTTGTCATACTTCATTAACATATTTTATATGTACATTAAAAAACTTTTATAATTTAGTTTTTAAGCGATACATTAGAATTTCATTACAAAATAATAGTTTTATATTTAATAATAAAAGCAAAAAATATATATATATCTACGCTATAATTTACAAAATAATTTTTTTTTTTTTTTGCTGTAGTAGTTAAATATAGTTCGTAAATTTTACAGACGTTTGTGAAAACAACTCCTCCTTACATGAATCTCTACCAAGTTATTGTAATTACAACATAAATCATTTAATTACACGGTAAAAAAGACCTACATCTACATTTTTAGTGGTTAGTGATAACAGGTCTGAAAGATATTTAAGAAAAAGAGAAAACTTAAAAGTTTTTAGTGCCCCGGTTTCTTTCTTTGTGTGCACTGTTATTTTTTTACATGATTATAGACGTATAGAAAGTAAGAAATAACAAAAGAGGTATAAAAATAAAAAAAACAAAAAGAATAGGTATAAAATTCCGTGATTTAACAATGACCATAAAATATGGATGGGTTGGAAGGATTTCGTTGCATTCAAATTTGTCACACACTGAAGATAATTGACAATATTGACATGCACGAACATACTGCGCCCATCAAAAATCATTTGAATCTCCATCACATCTCAAGCATATATAATTATTAATACCGGTCATGTTTGTAGTGGATCATATGTATATATATTCAAACGCAATACAAGCTAAACTAATAGCATGTCATTAAAAAATACCAATATTAATACGTAACAATATTATTACTTTAAAATAAAATTTATAAATATTAACTATAGAGGTTACAAGAGTCGTTCGATAATTAAAGCCTAATGTCTTCACAAAAATTATTATTTATACAATAACAATGAAATTAACTAGTGGACAAAAGAAGATGCCGATTATAAATATTTATCGCCGATTCGATTGAGTGGTTACAATTAAATTTATTCTTAAATGAACGGCCGAACTTAATTTGTCGTGGTCAGCAATGCATGATCATATTAAAAACGATTTGAATATGAAACATTTTCGATCAACTTTTATGAACGTTTATTGTATGGAGACATAGAACGGCGTGAGGCAGTCTACCATGCTTTGTAAGCACGTTTCCCAAACGGATGGCCGGACAAGTGTTGTTTTTGATGAATGTGTAATTTATCACAGTTCACAAGCTAGAAATCAGATTTTTTGAGCTAAAGATAATCCTGATTTTGTGCTTGAGTCAGAAAGGAATCCATCACATGTCATGATATGGGCCGGGATGACACCGATATTCTTATTTGAACCATACTTTTGAAGAGTACGTGAACGGTGACTGCAATCAGCCAAATTCCGGAAAAACAGTTTCTACCTCAAATTCAAGAAAACAGAATCATGGAAAAAGCCTATGCGATTTCCTAAATGAACAACTTTCAAGCAGCTGGATCAATCATAGTTCACAAGCATCACCAGTCTCATTGCAATGGCTTCCACGAAGCCCCGCCATTACGACACTCCACAATTCATTCTGAAAAATAATCAAGCCCTATGTGTTTCAACGTCTATACGCAATATATGAATAATTGCATAATAGTATGGAAAAAGCCTTAAGTAATTAACAATTAAAATCCATAATTAACAAAACGTAATTAAAAAAATCCGCTTAGGAAATAGAAAACAAAATTTAGAAATTTAATAATATTTTATAAGATAATATAGCCCTCGTAGCAGAAGATCTAGATAGAATCTACGCAAAATAAATAGAAATCATAAATAACATCGCCTAAAAATAATATATACGACTAACTTTAAAACTTCACCAAAACTTTCAAAAACAGAAACAGGAAAAAAAATCAATCGATTCAAATAACTTGGTGAAAAAATAGAACAACATGGAATAGAAAGGAAAGCTCTCGTCGGAAGAGTAATAGATTTAAATAAAGCCTGTGCATTAACTAAAAATCTTAATAACAAAAAATAATTAAATAGAAATTCAAATTTAAGGCAATGTACCCGTAACAACGTATTAAATCAGAAGATTTATGTCTTTTAATGCTTATCTCTCCATAATAAAGGTTTAGTAGAAAACATAAAAAAGTACGACAGAAGAATCTTGTGGAAAATTTTCTAACCTACAAAAACCGAAGAAGGCTAGAAAATACAACTCCATGGAAAAATATAGGAATAAACGAAAATTTCTCAAATAAAATTAAGATGAATTGTCTCAAATTTTATTGACACCTTTATAAAATTAACGAAGAAGATATTAAAGTGAACACTTCGAAAATAAAAAAAAGAATTAAAATATTTTGCAAAAACCTCAAATACTTACAATAAAAACAAACAATCGCAGTAGACATTAAAAAAAAATAAAAAAATAATCAAAAATACAAGAGTTGTGGAAAACAATTCCTTTCCACGAATAAAGAATAAAATGAACATAAGAAAGAAGGGACAAAACACTCAGAGTGAAAAAATCTGGAATAACATCAAGAAAGAAAAAAAGGGGCCTGAATGAAAATTGATACACAGTCCTTTATTTGGCCAAAATTGAAAAAAAAACAATAAATCATTTATTCTGTTTGCTAAATAATAATACATTATACATAGTAGATAGATATACTACTCCAGCGATAAATAAAGGAACTGCCTTTAGTATTTGCCTGGATGGATCGATCGTGGTAAAAACCATTATCAAATTAACATTTTAAAATTAAACAATTATATAGTAAAATAAAAAAATAAATAAATGTGATTAAAATAAATTAAAATATTAAGATACTGTAACAAGACCGGTATAACGGACCTCGGGTACAGATTCCTGCCAATTAAGAAGAAAGTAGTAGAAAATATAATCATGAAAGGAATCCAGAAAGGGGCTGAAAGAAAGCCTTTTAGTAAAGGTCCTTTAAACAATCGTCTTTTATAATACTGCCCACTGACACACCTAAACAGATGTTCCGTGAGAAGAGATACCGGACCAGAGTAGGAATTTCATGGGAATGTGTGAGGGCGGACGATCATTCTCACGCTTCGTGTTGGGTCTTGTCTGGCAGGTAAAGAGGATAGGAGTATAAATTCTCCGGGGAAGACCAGTTGAAAGGAATACTGATAAAAATCATTCTAAGCTAGCCGTTATGATGTCAGTCTGATGTAAGAGATGTGAGTTCTGCGAGAAGAGAGTCTGCAAGAGTGATACGTCAGAGGAGTTATTATGCGAGTTTGAAGCGAGATTATTATCATTTTGAAGCAGAGGAGAGCGAAGGAGCGAATTTCTAATGTGAATTAAGTTCGACGAAATTAAGGTGACGTCACAATTAATTCCAGTGTGGACAGTACGTGAAAACAAGAAATTGTTCTGTGAATTACTGTTAGACTATAAGTGAAAGAGATAATGTACTAAATTTCATTCATAAATTGTCAGGGTAGATTTATTTGTGAGCACAACAAAGGCATTTGCCGTGAAAGATCTTTATACTTGTACTATTGTACTATTGTACTATTATTGTTTTTATATTTGTTGTTTATATATTGTACTATTGTTGTTAATACAAGACTAGTGATTTAAAGTGTTAAGACACTTTTAATCATTAGGTCACGCTAATGTCTTTTGTCACTGGGTCCGAATGATGCTTTTTGTTATTTATCTATCTCTGAGTAGATCCTGACGATTACTTTAAATTCTGTTTTGTATGTAATCAAGTTTTTATTATTATTATTGTTTGTTATTACTACTTTTATTTTTTGTTTTATTATTGTCGTTTACTATTATTATTATTATTTTTAATAATAATAATAGTAAACAAGGTAAAAGTAAATAACGGTTAACAAGGATAGCACTTGTTAGCCGTTTAAAAGATCGATTCTTTTCTCACACGAGTCAAAACCCGGCCATATAAATAAATTACGTCTTCTTACGTAGTAGTCTATACAGCAATGCTGCTGCAGCAACTTAATGCAAAGTACAGCAATCGGCCGCAATTTTAGGTGTCGGGATTTTTGCAAATGTCACCGTTTAAAGCACATAATCCAAAAAAAATATTATAGAAATCTCCGAAACTTATATATATATATATATACGTACATGTGTTGGCCATATTTGATTAATATGTCCTGAGTGTCTCAAAATAAATTCTTCGAAAATGACAAAAAAATGTATATATATATTTGCCGTACGTATTTTGCCATATATGTACTTTCACCAATATGAAACATTTTCTTTTACTTAATAAGGAATGTTTCAAAATTGCGAAAGTCAGCTGAAATGTAATTTCATAGTTGAGAGTTGTATGTTATGGTAGGAGGTCGTCGTTGAAAGAAGCCATACGAAGGCGATAGTAGGTTGTGTAAATACACTGATGGGAACGTTTGCCAAGGCATTTGAAAGAGGTGGCATCCTGACAGAGGCCAAACTGATTACTGTGTTGAGAATTATAAACTAATTACTCTGTATCAAGTTTAGAGGATCTAAAGGATGACCTCCGGTAAATCCCATCAGAGCTAGAAAAAAAGGGATAGTGTGGGGACCGGGATCGTTACAAAGCGGGTGTCTTTCCCTATGAGGTTCAGGATGTTATAGAGTCGAGTACTGCATGATGTTTTACTGCATGATGTCTAAAACATCGTGCAGTAATTGAACATTTAACAGCGGAAAATGTGAAGGTTATTAACATTCATCGGTATTTAGTGATGAAACTGTTCGATCGAAGTATTGTGAGCAGGAGGGCAATAAGACTTTGTGTATCAATAGCTAGTAAAACAAACATTGAGATTGAACCTCGCTATGGTCGACCGGTCTCGTGAGTGATGAGAAGTATCAAAAAGATGTGGATAAATTGACTATACAAAATCGCAATGGCTGTCGAATATTCATTTCCAAAAAAGACTAGGACGCATTGTTTCACGGCTGGCTATTATAAAATTTGTTCGCGGGAGGTTTCATCCAGACTTACAGAAAAGAACATACAATAACGAAAGAAATATTTCTGAAATAACAGTTAAATGTTATCGCGACGAAGGAGATGACTCGCTTAGAATACTATAACGGAAAACGAAACTGGGGTGCACCACTATGAACAAGAAGAAAAACGGCAGAACATGAAATATCTGCAGTATGATTCACCACAATAAAAAAATTCAAGCCACAATACTTCGAAAAAAATTATTTTGACATCGTTCTGGAATCCCAAACATTTGTACGTAACCGACTACCTAGAACCCAGATCGACTATAAATTATATGTGATATTTAAACGTTGAAAAACCTTAGTGTTAAACATTTCTAGGTAGCTAGGCCTCTTTCTATGTGATAGCGTCTCAGTCTTTCGTCCGGTGATCCCGGGTTCGAATCCCGGTCAGGAGTGGCATTTTCACACGCTACAAAACTGCCATTTCCTTTCACCCTCTAAAGCGATACGCAATACCCGACGGTGGCGCCGGAGACTAAAAAACAAAGGACTACAACATCAATAGGTGTGTCTCGTGGTCGATCGGTTTGAGGCTCCTATGAAGTTGAAATTTGAACCGATTGCACGCTCATCTTACTCATCAGATTTGGGCACCGTGCGATTTTCATTTCTTTCCGTAATTAAAGAGATACTAAGTATACTCACTGCACCACGGACGATGAACTGACGGACGCAGTGAGATCGTGGAACAAAGAAAAATCGCCAGCATCATCTTCATTTACGAAATGAGAAATTTGATTCATCTACGGGAGAAAAGTGTAAAAAAACGTAAGAGTGTAAAGGGAAAGTACTAAATGGGGATTACCTGGTAAAATAAATTAAGTTTTTGTTGGAAATAAAATGTACTTTTATTACCATAACTCTTTTCATATGCAAGTTACGAGCGACTTTGCATTTCATTTCAACCTCCTCGCGTATACTTGCATAGTTTTTTAAGTGCAGACATGGTTTACTAAATTACGTTTTTTTTTCTTAATAATTGACCACCTCATTTGCAAAAATTACTGATAACAAAAAAAATTGTTTTTTTTTAAAATTCATTTAACTTTTGGTAAAGAATCATTTATGGTCACATCACAAAATTAAGGTCAACCCTAAAAATAATATGGTAAACATACTTATTTTATTATAGTTATTTATAACTACTATAATAAAGAAAGAAACAGAAAGAATCCATTACAACAAAGATTAAAAATTATGGTAATTACAATATACTGTTGACTCTTTTGTTATATAGTAACAAGTGGGCGAAGTTTTGTTTTCGTCTCTAAATCAGGAAATTATTTTAAACAAAAATAATATATACAGTAAGTAACACATATACAAATACACACTTGGAGCCACACATTGTTGACGATATGGTGATTGCACACTTGTCACAAACAATTATTTTATAATACAATAACAATACTGACGACATATAATTGCGCTCTATTCAAATAACAAGAGACACGCGGCGATCTTTTAACTTTTTACTAAACTGATGTATAGTTTCCTGAAAGAATAACTCATCCTGAGAAAAAAAAGAAAGAAATACTATCAAGAGACCATATGAGAGAGAAGAAGAACTAGATTTGACTACAGCAGCTAACGCCTAGCCGAGCTGGCGCCTCATATAACACGGCGATGAAATATATGTCCTTGGTCTAATCAACCGAAAGAAAGACTCATTTCCACCTGTATATATATATATATGTTTTTAAATAAATAAATTACTCAATACAATTTAAATATAATGTAGCCTTAGATAATTAAAATAAAAAAATTAATGTTACATAATTTTCAAATAAATTAAAAATGGAACCGAATCAAAAAAAAAAATTATTTTTTGTTAAATCCACTAAAAAGGGAAAAATAACTTTTCCCCATTATCTTGTTTGAAACTTATTTTTTGAGGTCAGCGGAATATTTTTAATGAATATTATAAATTTCTAAAACTCGTGCACACATAATTCACTTAAAATTAGTCGCCGATTCCAACAATAAGTTTCAAAGATTGAGGGAGTAGATGAATTTTTTCAATGCAATTTTTTTTTTGTTCAAATATTTTACAAAAATTTTTCATTGCTTTATTTATTTAATAATTGATAGTTATGTTTATATAAAAATAAAATCAAAAAGACTTTTAAAACTTCGAGTAATGAAATCATAATAATATATAATTTTTCTAAAAAAAATTCAATTTAATCTTATTGAAATTAGCATCCCAAATTAAAGATATGTTTTTAAACTTTCTTTTTTTTCCATTTGCTGCCACCTATCAAAGATTAAATTATAAAATAGTTAAAAAACAAACAATATATTATTTTTCAGATTCAGGATGATATTTAAGTAGATTAATTTTGTTATTTAAATTTTTTTTTTACTGATTTTTCGAAGACAAGTACGGTGTTATTTTCGATTGCACGGTAATACTGCTAGAAGAAATTGAATTTTCTGTACGTTTTGAGATACGAAAATATCATTCACTTAAAATGTAATTTTCTTATATATATATATATATATATATATATATATATATATGAGGTTGGGAATGAAATCCCAACCTTCTTGCCATGCCAGTTTTTGGATCTGAACAACATACACTAATCTTTCTCGATAATCTATCTGCTTTAGTACCTGCACTAGCTGTAGCTTAAACGAATAAACATTCGGCATCTTAATCAAAGCGGGTCGGGACCCGTTTTGCTCGCCCGAGAAGTCTAGACCTGGAACTCTGGGGCCCAGGTGGGTACAGACGATCTTCAAAGCCGACTCACGGACCTTGGGGCCTACCCCCTAGCCGCAAAGCTCACCGTTCCCATTTAACCAAAGGGCTCTGACTCCTGAAACCCACAGTGTTGTGTGGATTATACTGATAAAAAACAATTAAAAAATTCAGGCTTTACAGAAACCTGGGAAAAAAAGTAAATTGTGAAAGACAGAACAGTAGTAATTACGTTAACTTAAGTATACACAATTTGATAAATGATAAAGGGCTATGTATAAAATTTGTCTCGAAAATCTTCAAAACTACTACATCAATTTCACTGAAATTTAGATATACTGTAAGAGTTTAACTAAAGTTGTGCATGGGAAAATT
Source organism: Lycorma delicatula (assembly GCF_047948215.1). NCBI lineage: Eukaryota > Metazoa > Arthropoda > Insecta > Hemiptera > Fulgoridae > Lycorma > Lycorma delicatula. The sequence goes on along the minus strand of NC_134456.1, from coordinate 153,934,569 downwards.
TGATTAAAATTGGTTGGGTTCTTCAGTTACGCTCAATTTGAGTCGACAACAGACAACATAACCTCACTTTGAGGTTATTTTAACTTTGTATTGGTGTATTTTTCATACGTGCTCTGCAGCGAGTCACTCTAATGAGCGAGTTTAAACTAGATGCTTGTGAGTAGGGTTTACCCGTTATTTTTAATTATTCCATCAATTTACGGTTATAATAATTTAATTTTCTTGTAAACAGAAACATACTTCAATATTAAATTTTAAAAAAAATTATATTTCTTTTAGTTTTTTCATTTAATTTATATTTAGTATATTTCTTGCTCAAAAAGTTATTTAAAATCGATGATATTTATTTAGCTAATGTATTTAACCGAACCTAAGATGTGTTGTACTCTGAATATCAGGTCGTTTCTGACTGTGAAATTTGTGAGGGTGTCGTAAACGAAAAGTTGGTCTTATGTACGAAAAAAAAAATTTATAATTACTTTATTTTTAATTTTTAATTACGCACATTTTTTTGTTGAATTAATTGATTTTTGACTAGATAATACATTGTTTTTTAAAAAAAAAAGAATTTAATAGACTCCAAAAAGAAAGAAGTTTTTTTTTTTCATGCACCTCCACAAATACGTCCTCAATACAGTAAACCTTATTGCCTCAATTAAACCTTATTTTTATAAGTCGGCTTAAAATTTTAGTATTATCCTGAAACCTAAACAACATAAATTTCGTAATACGTATCTGGTGTGTTCTTAATTAAAATATTTTTTTCTTCTTAGTGTTTTTTTATCCGAAAAAAAACGTAAAAGTCGTACGATTTAAAAAGTTTTTTATTTATTTTATCCTTCTTAATTTTTTTTTAATAATTTTTTTTTGAATTTTGCTCTTAATTATGTTCATATCGCCCGACATCTCTTTATAACATTGTCGAAGAGGAAATATCAGTAGGCCTGCAAAAGGACTGCTCTAAGAGAAAAGAACGTTCTCTTGAAACAAAACAGGTACTTTTAAAAAAACTTCAAAATTCTAGGAGAAGGATCTATAGAATCTGGAGTCATGAATTTTATATAATATACGAGCGGAGCCTTATTTAAAGTGCGAGAATACGTGAAATTTAAATTGTCAAAAGAAATGCAGTCTAAAGGGGAATATTGACATGGTTTGATCCGCAAGTACAATTCAAATAAGACTTAAGAACAAATATCAAACGGTTTTTATTTTATTCATAAACGTATTTGTAATGAAATGCCTGAAGAACGCTCACATCGATTGATTGTTGTGAGAGAGGGTCAAAGAAAATGCTCATAAAAAACATATTCGTCTACAGAGAATGCATAAATTATCAAGTAATCTAATATAACACACGTATTAAATACAGAATTGGAGTACAAAGCACAAATAACACCGATCTAGCACGTATTCAATACTAGATCGGAATTTTTGCCTGTCAGGCTTTTTTATAGTGGTTCAGCACCAATCAGTAGTACCGAATTGGTACACCGCTCTAACTTAAAGTGCCGAACTGGTGATTAGTAATATCGGATGATCCCACGGTGGTACAGGATTACCGTGGTTGATACCACGATAATTCTGTACCGTTTAAAAAAGAAAGTCCGTCCAAACTGATGCATTTAGTGAAATGTTATGCCCGGATGAAAAAATATACATTAAAAAAATAAATATACTCATTAAAAATAAATAAATAAATAAATAAATATATATATACATAAAAGGCAGTGTTCATACGTGTGTCCGCTATAACTAAAAGACTACTAGACCGACTTACACGCGGTCTTTCCAAAATGGTTCGCGTTTCCGGAGAAGGTTTAAAGGTATTGAAATCCTCGATCTGACCAGTAAAAAGAAAGTAAGGTGTATTTTGAACCGACTACTGTGTTTAGAGAATAGTTTAAATTAAACACGAAAGGTAGTGCTGTTGTTTTGGCAACTGGATTTATTTACATTCTGACTTTTATGAAGTGAAAGGTTAAATTTTTTAAAGTTCCGTAATGTTCAGTTTTTTAATGTTTTATCAAACTTTCAATTGTGTTCATTTAATCTATATATATATATATATATATATACATGTATATTGAAATCTAGAAATAGTTAAGCATTGCCGGGTCAGCTAGCATATATATACTATATACTAGTATAAATATATATATAATGTAATAAAAAATAATAACTTAACTCTATTCTTTGGTTAAACAAGTATAAAAAAACTAAATAAGTTAGAAAATTATCCAAAATACCCTTAAATCATAAGGTAAACAACCAAACAAACAATTATAATATATATATAGGTTGAATTTACAACCTCCTCCAAAAAAAAAATCCTCCTTAATAATTTGGTGAAAAATCATATTTATGTGAAAAGAATAAAACTTCGTACAATAATTTTAAAAATATCCTAGAATAGATTATTCCAAGGTACTGGGGGACCATAAAGTCACAAGACCATTTAAAATTCGAATAAGTTCTACATTTAATTAATTAAAATTGTTTTCTTTCAAGATTAATAAATTGTACTTCTTGGAAATTAATTGTGGAGAGATTCATGACTGTACGTGTAAAAATAACCAAAAGTTACCTAAAAAATCAACGATAAATTCTGCTAACGTCAGAATTTAAAAGTCAAAAGAGCTTACACTCGTAATTTTGCGATCAAACGAAAACTATCTAAACAAAAATATTTAACTTATTCCGGCCGCTTGAAATACAGGGGACTCTTACCCCGTTTTACCCCGTGCTGGGGAGACCACATTCAGGAAGGTCACAGAACAATATTCATCATGTACGACGATGACTTGAAGATGAACTCAACATCAACTCGAAGGCGGTTCCAGTAGTTGGGCATGCCCCGAACCTCGCCGCAGAAAATTCGAAAGATGCTGAATGTTTATTCGTTTAAGCTACAGCTAGTGCAGGTACAAAATCAGATAAATTATCGAGAAAGATTAGTGTATGTTGTTCAGATCCAAAAACTGGCATGGCAAGAAGCTGATTTCATTCTAAACCTCATTATGGTAATCAGGCCAACTTCCACCTAAATTTATTTAATAAATAAAATATCCGAATTTGAGGGACGGAAAACTGAACAATAATTCACCAATGTGAATTATATCGGCGTAAAAGCAACAGTTTTTTTTGTGTAAGTGCGGAAAGAATTCTTGATCCTTACCTCTTTGAAGATGAGATATAAAACGAACTAACCGCGGAGAAAGGTATATTAAAAAATAGAGTACGCCGTAACAATTCTCGGACCATTCAATAATTCAAGGCCAACATCATGAGGCCAATTCATCAACAAGGTCAACTTAATAATATTTAAAAACTACGTCAAGAGACATTATGACAGGTACACACCGGCGGAGAAAGAGCGCGTCATTCTGAAGAGCAAAATAGTGGATACTTAAAAGGTGTAATTTTCAAAACTAAACAAAATTATTTCCATTATTTGTTTGTAAAACCATACATATAAATGAAAATGAAAAAAAAATTAAACGGTCTTGCGACTTTTGAGCCGCAATGTAATAAAAAATTTAATTTATGTTTTCAAATCATTTACAAATATATATGTATATATATGAAACCAGATCTACTTTGCGAATTATTAAAAGTTGATAGTAATTAATTGTTAACTTCATGCCAACTTAAAAAAATAACGAAATTTAAAAAATTTAGAACGGTATATTTTTTAAGGACAGTTTTTCTCTTTTGATGAAAGATTTTATTAAAAATTATTCGATAATATAAATATGTATCCAGTAGCACGTTTTAAGTACAATAAATAGTAATTTATAGTAAAAATAATTACCTAACATAATTAAGATTAAACCAACGCAATTTACTAACGCAATTAAAAAAAAATAAATAGAACAAAATATTTAGTTATTATTATTATTAGTCAATAATGAATAAATTCCATCATTATTTTATAATTATATGTAATACTAATGTAATCTAAAATAAAATGAAGTTTTTATGACGTTCCACTTGATTCTATATATATATATATGAAAAATCATTAAAAAAAAAATACAGTTGTGATATTTTCAGTTAAGGCACGCGATTTGTATGTGTATGGGCGGTTACAAGAGATGCCGGCAACATATAAGCGCGTGTCTAGCATTATTCACTGACAAATGAAGCTTTGTAGTTAATTAAAGGTGAAGCTAAGGTCAATAACGTTCTGCTGCTGGGCTTAACCTTTTACGTGTACATTTTTAAACACAGACACCACACTTATACAGGTAAATTGCAGTAACCATTTATTAACACTGATTATTATTATTGTTAACGTGTTTTTATAATTATTAATGTGTTTAAAAACTATATCCTTTTTTTATTTTATGAAAGAGCATCTAAAAAAATTCAATTTTGCTACTTACACTTATTATAATAAAAAAAATAAACTTAAAAATAAAAAATGCTGAAGGTTTGAATTTTTTAATGGTAAAAATAAAAATAACACCTATTAAAATTTCAGATATGTTAAGATTACGTGGTATAATACCTGTTATGTATTGCTGATCACAAAAGTTTTTTCCTAATTTGTACGTTGCAATCTGTTCAACTGCAACCCCACCCTACAGCCCATTGAGATGAGGATGATATGTATGACGTGTAAATGAGGGTAGTCTTGTAGAGACTTTAATATTTAAATCTAAATGTAAGTGTAAAGTTTAAATCCCACTAGAGTAAAAAAAAAAATAATATTTAAAACTTATTATTTATAGAATAGTTTAATTATTAAAACATAACTAAAAATAACAAAATGCTAATCCAGTTACTCTAAATGGTTAAAAATTAAATAATAAAAACATAAAACGTAATTTAAATGTTGCATTTATTTACCTTATTGTTACAAAAGATGTTCAAAATGACCATCCTCTTCATCGATGCACTTACGTGCTCGACTGATCATATTGAAAATCGTTTGACGCAAAACGTCGTTGCCAATTGTATTTATTTTTAGTTGAATGTTCACCTACAGTTCATCAGTATTGTGGGGATTATATGCATAAACCCTGTCCTCTAAGTAGCCCCAAAGAAAAAATTAGCAAGTAGACAACTCTGGGGATCCTGGAGGCCACCGTCCTCTTCTGACAGCTGAAAGCTGTCCTCTGCTGTTCATTTGTGAAAGCTGCATGAATGCGATTCAGTGAAACGTTTGATGTCCGATGCGATGCTTCGTTTTGTTGGAAGAAGGTGTATTCTTTTTCATTGTCAGTTAATTGCGCATAGAATTCTCCGAAAATTGTGAGGTAAACTTATGTATTGATAATCCGGTCAAAAAATATTGCTCACACTATACGATTACCGGAAACGGTACACCAAACACTAATTTTCTCATCGTGAAGTGGGCACTCGAATATCTCATGAGGATTTCTCGTCATCCAATACTTTCTTTCTTTTTTCTGTTTAGCCTAAGGCAATTACGGTTTAGCTATTACTTCAGTGAATTGAAGAGGATGTTATGTATGAGTGTAAATGAAGTATAGTCTTGTACAGTATCAGTTCGACGATTCCTAAGATGTGTGGTTAATTGAAACCCAACCACCAAAAAACACCGGTATCCACGATCTAGTATTCAAATCCGTATAAATAACTGCCTTTACTAGGACTTGAACGGTGGAACTCTCGACCTCCAAATCAGTTGATTTGGGAAGACGCGTTCACCACTAGACCAACCCGGTGGGTTCCGCCATCCAATACCTGGTGTTCGGTGAACTAACATGGACGGATAAATGAAACCATGCTTAGTCTGACATGAAATATGACATCGGGTCTCTGTCTGTCCACCAATGTTTTCGAGAAGCCAGTTGCAATAATCAAGTCGTTTCGGTTAGTCTGTCTCCTCAGTTGTTGCACGGTTGCAACGCGGTATGGATTCAATTTTAATTCAAGAAGAAATTTACAAGATGTGTGTTCAACACCAGCTTGTTGGGATAACTTGCGTAGTGATTTTTTTGGACTGGCTGTAACTCTACTTTCAATATAATAGGCCTCAACTATAACTATCCTCTCCTGGATTGAAAAAGGTATTTTACACAAACACAACCGCACTCGTAATACTACGCTGCAACAAAACGTATACGCATTGACACGTAACCACCAGACAAACTGTAGCAACAATTAATAGTAACATATATAACCACTAGTCGCGCTAGTTGTTCGAGAATCTTTCATAAATAGAGTTGGGTAGCGGTTTCATTTTGGGTTCGGTTTTATGTTGCTCACTCTGTATGTGACTTTGAACAAATTTTTGTGGTTCGAATATCTCCGAAACTTCTAGATCAATTTCAGTGAAATTTAGTTATGCTGTAGTACTCTGTTTGAGGTCGTGCATGTGGAAATTTGATAAAGATTTTCTCATTATTCTCAAAGTCGTTCTTGAATTATTCTCAACTTAAGGTCGAAAAAAAATGAGTGGGGAAGTTAGAAGCGTTGTTCGTTTTGATGCTGCAAGTCGAAACGTTGACTTTATTTTATCTGTGATATCTATTGTTAGCTTTGTTGATATTTTATTTATTTTTTATTGTAGTGCGTTTTTGACGTGTAACTATTTTCTAACAAAACGTCAGTCTTTTTGCACAAAACTGTGCAAGAATGACTCTTTTTAAATATTTCAACATATCTTACGAGGTTTATACATTTTTGATTAAAATTTTATATTTTTTACAATCAAAGGGGTAACCACTGTATACTTAAGGAAAACACAATTTGTAAATTCTTTTTTTAATAGCCAAGTAGTTTGGCTATTCTTTTTTACCAGGAGTGTGAATAATTAAATTCTCTTTTCTTATTAAGTCAATTAAGCCATCTTCATTTAATGCCTCCATTTGTTCGCTCGTATCTATTTCTTCAATTTTCTATTTAAATATTTGGTATATAAACAAAACAAATATTTTGATGCCATTGTTTTCGCTCTTGACGATAATGAAAGTTTCCCGGCTTTTTTAGAATGCATATATAATTACTCCATTTCCTCCTTCGATAAGTTCTCTAAAGTTAAATTTTAAGTGAATAATTTTTTTTATCACCTGCTTAAGTGAGCTAAACAAAAAAATATCATCTACCGTATTGATTTCATTTGAAACCGGTTGATTTTACTTAAATAAACAAAGATACGGTTAATTAAATAAACAAAGATACTTAAAGCTGTTTTTTATTATTTTTTTTTATTTTTTTATTTTTTTTTAATGTAAAAACAGTCAAATTAATTTTTTTTTTTTTTAACTTTAAGTCATATATTTCAACGGAACCTTTTGTGTTATTCCAAGAAATAATGGATTTCATACTTTAACGGTTTTGCATTTACTTTTTTTTCTCTCTCTCAAGAGATAAATTATGTGTAAAAGAAATTTTTTCGTCAATAACAAAACGGAACACTTAGAAAAAGATTTATAGTAAGATATAACCCGTATTCAATCCAAAGAATTAAGGAATGTATTGTTAAATTTAAATTGACGTCCAACTAGTGAGCGGTTCTTAAATTTTGAGTTATCTATTTTATAGTTTATAGGCTATACACCTTAAACATACTAATGAAGAATTTTACTTAATAATACTATAGACTACAGAAAAAATCATATTAATATTTGTTAAGCGTAAGAAATTTTTTTTACGTCATCAATATATTATAAAGACAAGCTTTCTATTGGCCTAAACCAATCTACATCGGAAACACGACTAACTAAAAAATGGAAATAAATGTCAAGTTTTACAATTTATGGCGCAGACTGGGCTGCTCGTTATTGAATAAATAAAAAAATTGTAAAAAAAATCATCTCACTGAGTAGATTGTTATCAATACAACAAAATAATTTATCAAATATAACATTAATAAAAGCAAAAAGGAATTTAAAAAAAAAATTCAGTGTTTTTACTTTTATAACTTTATTGTTGGTACGACAGCATAGCAATAAAGGGAAAGTAAAACAATCGGACAAAATTTTGAGTATTGGGTTTGTGTAAATGCTGAAATTTGATAAATTATATGTATGTGTGAATATATATAAATATATGGGGTATTTCGCCATTTTAACTTTTTAACTTTTTGTATAGTGGTTGTAGAAAATTGATCTTTAATACGATGAAATTAATTATTCCAAAGGTTTCCGTCAATCTGATTTAAAGATCAAGTCGTTAAAGAAAAAAATTTGTACCTGTTCTATTATTACAAATAATATAAATTATTAACCCATAGGGTTAAACTTGTTATCTCACAATCAGCTGATTTTCGAGGTCTAGAGTTCTAAGGTTCGAGTTCTTATAACGGCAGGAACTTTTGTATGAATTTGAATGCTAGAGTGTGGATACCGATGTTGTCTGGTGATTCGGTTTCAACTTAACACACATCTCAGGAGTGGTGGACCTGAGCTTGTTCCAGAGTACTTGTTTATCAGTACATTTACCCTTAAACTGCACTACGTCTGCAGCAACATCAGTTGTGGTAATCCGGTAGAGGTAATTAATTAATTTTCCTATATACACAACCCGGCAATAGCTGGAAAACTGGTTGGAGAAAAAAATAGTCGTTACGATTAATTATTTTTAATTCGTTTATTGAAGAAAATGAAAAGAGACAAAATTGATTTACTGCATATTTTTACGATTAATTTTAATAATTATTTTTATAATATTTACTTACGGAGCTGTTAATGATTAAATTATTTAAATGCCGCCGTTTTAGAAATGTCAAAGATAAAATTTTCAAACTTATTTATTTTGGATGCAACATTTGGTGTATACCAATTTTTTTTAAATATATCATACCTGTTAAGATATAAATTTTTATTGAAAAAACACGAAAAAGTGGCGGATAGAAGAGGAATTAAGCGACATAAGGCATTTTTCATCTGAAATGTTTTATTTTGATTCCTAAATCAGTCTCTTATGTTTGGCCAACACCTACAGGAACACCTGTGTAAGTCACTATTTACTACTTATCTTTACATCTATAATTTCGTTTAGAAATTTTATTTATGTCTTTGTAGAAAATCCAAAATCAATCTGGCAAATATTTTTTACTTATTAATATTTTTAAATATAATATTTTATTATTTAAACTAATAAAATATTCTACTGTTTGTATTTTTATACAGAAAAATAATCTAACCTGAATAAAAACAGTGTTTACTTTAAAAGATATCTTGATAAATTTGCGTAAATAATTCTACGTATTTACAAAGTGCAGGTAAATAAATTATAAATACAATTTACAATTATATAGTAAAAGTAGATGTTAAATTTCTTTATATAATTGAAAGGTGAAAGTAAGTTGCCTACAGGACTGCACCCACTCGGCGCCATCCTGTCGCAGCATCATAACTGTCCTAAAACGTACACGATACATCTCCCGAGATACACACTTACCGCTAGATTTCATAATAAATATTTTTAATAATAATAATAATAGTAATAATATAATGTTTTATAGCTTTTTTAACATTTAGATCATAATTTTATATGATTTAAAAATTGTTATTTTTAAAAATGAAACACGCAAATTATCTTTAAATTTGGAAAAGTTTAACAAAAGAAAATCTTCTTCTTTTTTTATGTTTCTCCTTTAGTTAATATATTTAAAGAGTACTAGGGAGAAAATAATATTGTCATACATTGTCAATTTTATTGAAAACGTTTTTTCTTATAAAATCTATAATAACTGTAAAGAAATTATTTTTCTCCAATTTTTTATTAACTGTTAATAGAGAGATAATTAAAAAAAACAAATTTTAACAAAAATGTAAATCGAATACAGAGATATAAAAAAATAATTCCGTTATTGATACAAAATTTACAAGTAAAAGAATGGTTAAATTGCGGACATAGCATCTTTTTACTTTTGAAAGAATATGTTAATTATGAGATTTAAATATCATATTTTTAATATCACTAAAAAATGCTATTTTTAATTTAATTAAGTTATAATAATATATTTTTAGTAATACATGAAAACATAAAAATTAAGCTAAAAATTAGATAAATGGTGAAAAAATAATATTTGATAAATATATAAAATATAATGATTATTTCGTGCTGTAAATGGTGCAATATGATTTCTCTACCGTAGTAATAATGTTGCTATAAGTTTGTAAGTATGGCCTATTTTTATATTTAACTTGTTGGTCTTCAGAAATGTACGGGAAAATTTAATCGATTTTTGCAAGAATTCAACTCTTTTCCAGCTTTTTCCGTAAATAGAAATAAACAGTATTTTTCCCCAGAAATCAACCTCTTTGATTACTTTATCGATATTAAATCTTATCTTATAACGAAGTTTATATTTTTAAAATTTGCATCTTTTTCACTTCGCTAATTAGGTATTTGCTGAACAACACTTATTAACCCATATAAATAAGGATTCTGCTTATCACTACTATTAATCTCAAAAATGTTTCAGAATCTTTTTTCTACCGTTAGCTGGAACAGCCTCAAAACACTTAATTCGTTTACAAGGCAGCGCCACCGAACTCAATACTTTTTAATTTGCTATTTTTACTTACAACACTTAATCTGCCACAATTCTTACGTTTATAAAATAAAAATTATTTACTAAAAATGAAACTGAATAAGACATGCTCGCAGTGTAACAATTAGTCTAACTATGAACTAGATTGTTGAATGAGGCTAACTGTAGACTGAGCTGTATTATGAATAATTAAACTATATTCATGAAAATAGGATGAATATTCAGAGTACAGAGAATGATGCGTGCACTTAGTTCCTTCTTTGCATATTCAGTGGACTAATTCCTTTCTTTGCGTGCATGAGGTTTTACAATGCGTTTACTTATCTGCAACTGAGCTCGTTTTTTGCTACAGTAAATGAGTAGGATAATGCGAATTAAGTTTAAGAATTTCATGATATCATAAAACAAAATAATGGACATTATTTTGTTTTGGACAATAATGGACAATAATGGATACGAAATAACGGGCTAAATAAATAATCCGAATAATGACTCAATAAATCCGAAATAATGGACTCTTTTTCCCACTACCTTCATTATTATTTTTTTTAATTTAAATAAAATAACTACAAATCGTTAGAAATATAATAATATTATTACAAAATTCAATATTTACATAATTTATAAAAATATATAGCTGAAAATATCAGTATTAGTTACTTGAGAGAGCATTTTATTCGTTATATTGTAAATAACTTGAATTTTAACGGTAAAGCTTCATAAATACTTAGTTTTAAATAATGTAAAATCTGCACAAAATAATTATAATCTTTCCGTTTTGTTTTTCAAGTATATATAGAAGAAAAAGTAAAGAAACCGAAGGAGAGTGCAATAACAAGCCGAGAATAAAAAATAACAATACCGAGATGAATTATTTTTAGAAAAAAAATAAGTAGAACGAATTAATTGATGGTAAAGAAATTCCATTTGAAAATAAATAATAGAAAACAAAAAGTAATTACATTATAGAAAGATGTAATATATATGATGATTTTAAAGTATAATTAAAAATCTAAAAATACGGTAAAACAATAAATCAAAAATAAATAAAATTTTGTTATTTACGGAGTAAAATTATAAATGTTGACAAAATAAGGTATAAATCAAAAACAAAATGATACAAGTAAGGAGATATTTCAGACACAAGTATATTCTGCCAGTATAAATGTAAGAGTTGAAAATTTTTAATAGTATTTGTGTGGAATGAATAAATAAAGCTTAATTTTATTGAAATGGAGAATAGGAAAATAATAATGTTATAGAAAAACATTATAAAATAGGTTAGTCAATAAAATCTGAAATTAAGATATCTTTAGACGAATAGTACAAAAGGAAAAATTATAACTAGAGATGAACAAGTTTGATGAGCTTGTACAAAAATATTTAAGTTAAGTGAATTTAGAGAAAAGTAGATATGTAGAAGGGACCCACCGGATTAGTCTAGTAGTGAACGCGTCTTCCCAAATCAGCTGATTTGGAAGTCGAGAGTTCCAGCGTTCAAGTCCTAGTGAAGTCAATTATTTTTACACGGATTTGAATACTAGATCGTGGATACACCGGTATTCTTTGGTGGTTGGTTTTCAATTGACCACACATCTCAGGAATGGTCGAACTGAGACTGTGCAGGACTACACTTCATTTACACTCATATATATCATCCTCATTCATCCTCTGAAGTATTATCTGAAGGGTAATTACCGGAGGCTAAACAGGAAAAAGAAAGATATGTAGAAGGAACGAGCTGGTGTAGCCGAACGGTTTAAGGCATCAGTCGGCCAGTTGCAGATATTTAGAAAGTAAAAACATTAAACAGAAACAAGGATATAGGATGTACTAAATATTTTGAGGTTAAGAGATTAGTACAGTACAGGAAGAATGGAGAGTAACACCAAACCAGTAAACTGACTAATCTGATTCTACATATTATGTATCGATCATAAGTAAAGAGGAATGTTTATGAAGCTAGAAAATTTAAAAGGTTGGTTATTCATTTGACGTTTGGGTGAGAGCTGCTGAACTCGATATATTTTCAGTCATTTAATGCCATTTAGTAAACATTGAATAGCGGTCAGGCGCACAAACTACTTTTTCTGTTAAATCGTTTTATTAAAATGGTGACTTCGTGACAACTCAATGAAGGTTATTATGCAATAGATTCAATTATTCGCATTATGGGTGGGTAATATTTGTTCATGCAATTACCTTATGGGTTAAAATATTTGAAGAAAACGGGTCATACTAAATTTAAAACATAAAGAAGCAGGAAAAAGTAGAACACAAAAAACATTTATAGAATTCAAACTTTCAGTCCAAAGATTTTGCGAGTTAGCATGTATTAGCATGTAGTTAGCATGTATCAGTGAACTATCGATCCGTTGAATTTTACATAAGGCTCAAGTTTTTACCCATATAAAATACAAATTTTTCAGGAACTAAAAGATGCTAATTTGGTAGCTCGTATGAGTTTTTATCACAAAATGACATAACGTTTGGATAAAACTTATTCTACCATATGTTTATATTAGATGAAGCTCATTTTCACCTGAACGGCTACGTAAATAAGCAGAATAGTTGATTTTGGAGCGCTGAAAACGCACTTCATTAACATGTGAAATCGTTTGATAATCAGTAGGTCACATCCCAACCCCGTAGGGGGAAGACACCCACCATGTGACGTTACCGGTCGCCACACCACCCCCTCCGTTCCAAGCCGGCTTTACCGGAGGTCGTCTTTAGACCCTCTAACTAATCAGTAGGTCACAGTGTGGTGTATACTTTCGTCATCTGGCTTTGTTGGACCATTCTTTTATCAAGACAATAGAGGAAACACTACGACCTTACTATACCACGTTACACAAAAATAATCACAACATTTTTGAGACAAAGATTAACAAGATTTCCACAAACTACGTGCAAAATGCTACTAAAAGATTGCACTACTACAAAATAGGTGTGCGCACCGTAACAAAAATGGCCGCCACAGGTAAACTGCTTAAATAATAAATTAAAAAAAAGATTTTAAGGTCCTGAAACATGTAGGAAACAAGTGGGTAAGTTTCAATTTTTTTTGAATCGTCAAGCAACCAACTTATGTTTTTTTGGGACACTTCAAATGGATTGACCCGTTTTGAATTCATTTCTGAATTCATACTAATTAAAATTTCCAAAAATGTTAACAAACTTTTAGTCTTGAGTGGACTGAAACAATGGAAGCAAGATGGTGCAGCAAGATGCAAGATGGCGCTGCTGTTCATGTGTTTATTATTGATATAAGTAAACTCTTTCCAAACCATAGCATATCTAAATAAGGGACTTTTGTTGGCCGGTAGATCTCCTTATTTATCTGAAAGCAACTTTTTTTTTAGAGGGTGTTTGCGCAACAGCAAGGTGTATATCGAGCGATCGCAAACGTTAGCGGGTCTAAAATTAAAAATTCAAGAAGTTGCATACATTACACAGTCCGTGTTACGAAGAGTAATGGAAAATGTTTGATTGAGACTACAAGAAAGGGTAGATCGTATGGTACTTACCTGTCAAGCGTTATTATCAAAAAATAAAATGGTGTCTCTTACTTAACAGAAAACTGATAGAATGAGAACTTATTCAAATACAGGAATTTTTAATTTTCTCACTTTACCGACGCTCTTTGTTTTATTTCATGCAGGTAATAGGTTATAACATTTTTAGTCCACTGAATTAGATCTAAAATGTTTAACTACCGTAAACATTTTACCCTTGGATTAGACTTAAACTTCCGGGGGTTTTACGTTTATGAATTAATAATATGCGAAGAGTGTTTTGTATATATTCAGTAGCCAATTGTAGTCAAAATATGTTTTTGTGCTATTATTTTGATAATTATATAAGCTATTTCTGTTATTAAAAAAAGAAAAACATTGTATCAATTCCACAAATTTTCCGTAAGAAGGATAATAGGTTTTACTATTACATTGTTTTAAGTTATTAACAATCTTTAATTAATAATTTCCTCCTATTCTTAAGAAAAATAAGAACAAATAAAGAGATATGTAATCATTGTGTAAACAAGTGTTTTTATAAATTGTGTACTTGTTCTACTGTAATTAATTATAACACGACACCACTGTGAATGACGTAATGAATAATTTATCATTATTTAATTCAATTTATCTTTTTTCTTAATAGCCGTGTGAAAACAAAAGAATATTTTCTAATATTTTAAATAAAAAAAGAGATTTTCAATTCGACTCGCATATATATTACTATTATTATATATTATTATTATTATTATTATTATTTTATTATTATTATTATTATTATTATTATTATTATTATTATTATTATTATTATTATTATTATTATTATTATTATTATTATTATTATTATTATTATTATTACATTATATATTAAAATATTATATATATAAATAAAATTAGGTAACATTTTTTTTTTTTTTATTTTGTAGCGGAATTTCTATCAGTGGTGATCATTACGTTTTTCAGATAAAACCAATAGAAAATATTTTAAATAAAAAAGTAATGTAAAGAGATTAATTTTAACTAGAAATCAGGAAATCGTCCAAAAAAAAGAATTGTTCTCAAAATAAAAAATAATTAGTTATAAATGATAATTTTCTTTATTGAAATATCATTTTCAAATTATAGATAATGAGCAACTAGTATTACTACTAGTAATAGAAAAATTAATTAAGAGAAAAATTAAGTGGAACAAAAATTTATATTAGTATGCAAGTAAAAAAAAGTTATATTACTTTTAAATTTTGTAATAATATTTTGAGAAAAATTTACTGATAAGAGAACAATGATGACCGTATATCCTCACTCCCTTTACCAATTTTAAGTAAAATTTATCGACGTAAATGAACAATATTTAGAAGTCATAGTAAAAAAATCATAATTATCGGTTAATCCAGTGCAAATAAATTTAACAAGAGGATAACTAACAAAAAATGAAAATAGGTCCCTGAGTGAAAAAAATCCACCCTTGATTGAATTGTCCAAACATAATTGAAAGGGAAATGTAATGTGATGTAAATGTAATGTAATGATTAAAATTCGGATTACTCTTCTTCATACATGACAGTTGGTGGGATCACGAACTGTAGCATTTATTATAAATGGATGAATATAAACAACGAACAAAATTACTAAATTATTGTTGCTAACAGCTGACTATTGATTGAAATAATAGAGCTACACAAGTTCCGTCTGCTTGCATCGCTTATATAGGTGACAAATTCAAAGCGAACGTTTTTTTTGTTAAAGTGGGGGTCATGAAACATCAAGATCTGCCAAAAATTTATCCGGTTAACATACTTTCTTCCCTTATGTAGTACATCCATAGTGTCTATACTATACGGTAAAACTATATAGCCGGAAAAGTTAAATATTACTATCCGTTACAATTTGATGTTCATCATGTTAGATATTTTAGAAGTTCCATAGAAATTTTACAAGGTTTTTAAATGTATATAAAATGTAGAAGGATATCCCATGAATACGTCTTAAAGATAAAAATGAAATTCTATATGAACTATTTAGCGTTATTTAAAGCTATTTTCATTTTCAAATACTTGGAATCATAATCATGGCAAATATATAACTGTTAATCGTAAAATTTTAAAGTATTTTATATTCTTGTACAGTTTATTTGCAGCTGCCTTTCAAATTTTTTGAAAGAGTGAATAAAATAATGTTTTATATTTATAAAATTTGACCGGCAGTTACTAATATAGCCTGTATGTGTAGTGTAATAAAGCTGTTAAGTAATTTTATACTTCGAGGTTTTTTCTTTATTATTTATAATTACGTTAGTGCAGGTGTAGCAGTGTATAAATACAATAAAACAAGCTTGTTAACTCATCATGCTGAAATGATGTGTATTCAAAACAGTTGAAATTTAAACAATAGTCCAATTAAAATCTATGTTTAACACAGATGATCTATTGTCAAATTAAAAGAATAGATAAAATTAAAATAAAACCGTATATCTACCCACACCTGACCTAAAATTAGCTTAATATGAATTAAAAATTGACTATAACTGTACTTTATTGAGCGAACGTAAAAGTGGATTTTCATACATGCAGATTTTCAGTATTCATTAAACTTTTATGTAGGAAAAGATTTGATGAATTACAAAGTAAATTTATACCTAGTAATAATAATAAATAATAATGTGAAATTATTTTTTTCCCTTTAAATCATATTGTATATATTTACAATTCAATTTGTTTTTTTTACGTGTTTTTGTGTTTTGAAAAACACAACTTTTACTCAAAATCAAATTCTCTACAAGTTTTATTTTATGGGTTTATTACCCATTAAAAATAGTTATTTTACGCCAAACATTAAATAATGTGTTTTTTCAGGTCAATTCATATGCCGGCCTCCGTGGCGCGAGTGGTAGCGTCAACCTTTCATCCGAAGGTCCCGAGTTCAAATCCCGATCAGGCATGGCATTTTCATACGCTACAAAAATTTTCATTCGTTACCGGTGGTCCGGGAGGTAAAAAAAGTCAATTTTATATAAAATAACTAAATGTATCCCTTAATTTGGGTCCCAAGAATTATAGTCTGGATGAATTTTATCGAAGGTGCAGAAATCAGGTCGAAATATTTCGCTAGCTGACCTTCGCTAACGAAGAATTTCCGAACCTATGTTTATATAAATTTCTTCTTCATTTTCATCAGTAGAACATGATCTGAAAAATTGTTATGTTCTTTGTGAATCACCCTTTTAACTTAATTAAAGTATTAACCGGTGAACTGGATAATTATTTAGGTAATAATTAAAAATTCAGAACATATTCTTTAAGTGAAAATAAAAAAAGACATTCATATAAATATTCCTCTTGTTTTTAAGTCATAGCTTGTGAAAATTTCGCCCTGACATGTTCTCAATGTAAAATGAATCCACACTAATATTCTTAGAATTTAAGGCGTAAATCTGATCGTTTTATAATCTTTTTTGATCTGAAACTTGAATAAAAGAGATTTCAGAATTTTATCTCTAATAACTTTTGAGAAAAGTATTGTTAAACAAATATTTGGTGTCGCAAAACGTATTTTTTAATTTAAAAAAAAATAACTTAGTTAAATTGACAATTGAAAAAAATGATTATCAAGATAGAGAATTTAATTCGGAGATTTATCACAGTAACAACTTTTATTAGAGATAAAAGAGTCTGAAACGTGACAGAAGAATATTGCACTACAATTGTAAATCAAAACAAGAAATATTTGAATAGTGAAAAATATTTAAAAAATCAACAATAAAAAGTGAATGAAAAAAAAATTAAATAAGAATCTATTATTATTTAAATTTCATGGTGTTATATTAAAAAATATTTTAAAAACGAAATCTTATTATTTGGTTTTGAAAATTGAAAACGAGTAGTTTAAAAAAAATTATAAATTGAGAAAGTTTTTATTTGGTACATTGCCATTATTAACAGCTGATCCAGAATTGAAATTCATGTATTGCACTTGTAGTAGTTTTATATGCTTTCAAAATTGAGGAAAATTAGAGTGATTGAGTGGAAGGGGTCAAAGCACTTCTTAAATAACTAATCAGCAATGAAACACCAAAAAAATAAAATTTAGCTAAATCTCCTACTTGAAAACTATCAATTTTTTGATATGAGACCATCAATTGGAGTGCACTTAAACTACTTTGAAAAATATTAAATGACCACCATCTTTGTTAGAATCATCATAGCTCAAGGTTTTCTACGTCAAACGTTTTTTCAATACGCTTTAAAATGATGTATCATTCTTCCTTTCCGTTTAAAATATTTGAGCTGTTCTCCCGGATGCTTATGTTGTAGAGAGATTTCTACCAAAATATAGATCGTTTATAGGTAAGGGTTTGACATACTTTTTTAACTTGACATATACGTATGAATTAATAAAAATAATCCATATAATTATATAAAATTAAAAAGCAACCTACATTCATCATGTTCCAGAACACTTACTTTATTTTTGTGTTGGTTAAAACTGACGAAAAATAATAAAATTGAGCCCGAAAGACTAGATATTAAGCCTATAGGTTTTGGTACAGATTATTTATGGAACAAAAGTTGATTCTGTTATGTGTTTTTAGAATCAGGGAGATCTCTCGTCGAAGCAACATGTGTTCAACCCAATTTGAGAGCGTCTGCAATTAAACGTGCCGTGCACCTGACGCTCTCGCCACCAGCAGCCTGTCGCCGCAGGTGCAACGCGACAAAACAGCTTTACCTACAAAGAGCGTATACACCTGCAACCTGTAGCTAAGAGTTCATCTAG
This sequence comes from Lycorma delicatula, assembly GCF_047948215.1. NCBI lineage: Eukaryota > Metazoa > Arthropoda > Insecta > Hemiptera > Fulgoridae > Lycorma > Lycorma delicatula. Next base: position 153,915,801 of record NC_134456.1, on the reverse strand, counting down.
AGCTAAACACCTTACCTATCTGATAAAAAGTTATGCCAAATTATAATTTTTTTTTTTTTTTTGTTATTATTGAATATCATTAATATTAGTCCAGTAAATGATTATTTAAAAATCTGATGTGGACACCACATCACTTTCTTGTACGCCTATTAAATTACATACACATATTTTTTGCTGCTAAAATTTTCCTTAGTATTTTATATTAGTTTATATATTAATTTCGTTTAACATCGTTGAAGTAAATATGTGGTGTAAGTGAGAACGTGTCGTAACCGTAACCATGCACACATCGATTCGAATTCGACTTCATATACATATATTAAACTATTTTTTTTTAAATTTAAATATATTGATTTATTTATAATTTATTAACCTCTGATTGTAAAAGTTTTCAATTAAAATGAAACGTACGAAAAATTCTATTTCTCTAATAACTTCTGATATTTTTTTGGCATTGTTATTACTGAATTATTATTTATTGTTAAACGATTTTTTTTTTTTTTTTTTTACATCAGACGTTAAATTATTAATAAATCAATTTATTTAAATTAAAAAAGGGGCTAAAAAAATACATCTATATGAAGTCGGATTCGAACCAATGTGCCTTCCCTTTGTAAAATTACAATATTTCATTAATTATAATTTTATTTGTCTATAACTCTGGAACCAATGAAAATAAGTACCACTTATGATATATCGTTGAAAATATCTCAACGGGGCTTATTACTGCAATTAAGGAAAAGTCAAAAATCCAAATGTTTAAAAATGAAAACCCGCTTTATTTAAAGATCTGACGTATACACATTTTTGGCCCAGTCGATTGCAATCAAAAGGGGAGGTGCACAACTAGATGTTATAACAGTCCTAACTACAAAATTTCAACATTCTACGGCTAATCGCTTTTGAGTTATGCGAGACACATATGTACTTACGTACAGATGTCACGCCGAAACTAGTAAAAATGGATTCAGGGATGTTCAAAAGGATATTTCCGTTGAAATCTGAAAACCGAAATTTTTCGCGATCACAATACTTTCTTTACTTTGTACAAGAAAGTAAAAATGTAGCGAAATATTTTTAAAATTTGATATCGAGGAAAAAATGTTACAGGAAATTTATTATTTATATTAAATCTTTATCTTTTTATCTATAATCAAATTAATGTCTCCTTAAATTTGACTATAATTTCTTAATTTTTTGAATTTTATAGAAAACGTATCTCTCAAAAGATGAACGAACATGTGTGAATGTATAACAGTACTCCTAATATTTTTTCAGAATTATTAATTTGTTAAATCAATTGAAACAAATAAAAATAATTACCTTTGATTCTGCTAATATTAAATGAACTCAATAAGTTCTTTCATTAAAAATTTTATTTGTTCAAATGAAAATCAGAAATAACCACAACTATTATGCATTAAAAAATAAAAATTATAATTTCCTTTCTTTTTTCTTTTTTTTTTTGTAGATGATACTAATAATAATTATTTATTATACAGCACATGTCTTAAGTTATTTAAAATTTAAAAAAAAAACATACTCATGTTAGTAATAAACTTGTTTAAATACATAAAACTTAATATTTAACCAATTTTTATTTCTTCAAACTATTTTGAAGTAATAAAATTTAAAATAGAAAACGTAAAAAGAAATCGCAGAAAAAACGGGATTACAAATTTCCTGTGAGACATTTCGTATGGAAAAATAAAAAAATAAAACGAAATCTCTAAAAAATTAAAATAATTGAAAAAATGTAAGTACCTTGGAGAAATAATACGGTATAATGCAATGGAAAGATACAACTCAGAAATGAAAACTAATAGAATGGAACTTATAGTTCCATTTTATAGTGCAGTATACAGTATTCGGACCTATATTTTTCATGTCTTTTTTCACATGAAACCAGAAAATTTACCCCTTAATTTAAATTAAGAAGAAATAGAATCTGGCTTAATTTTACCAAAGAAATCAGGGCGAAATCTTCCGCCAACTGAAATTCGCTGACGAAGCGTTTTTTAACCTACGATTATCTGGACTTTCTTCTTTATTTTCACGAACAGAACATGACCTGAAAGTTTATTACGTTCTTCAGCGAATCAACATGCATATAATTTTCCTTAATTATATTATTTCTTATCCGTACTAAAATGAGAAGATAGAGGATAAATGACAAAACATAAAACGACTGGTAAATCTAAGAATGGAATAAACATTCCTGTTAAATGTACTATATATTTTGATTCAAAATAGATATGTAACATTAGAAATTATTTCAGAGTAAAATGTTAAACAAAAATAAATAAAAAATGAAGAAATCAAGACGGAAAATAACTACCTGAAATCGCCCGACTTACGGAAGTCAACAGCTACTGTTACGTAGTATAAGAGATTACAAAAATTATAGAATATGATGGTTGGGTATATTCATATAATATAATCAACACTAAACTGTTCAAGTTTTTATACGACTTAGCAACAAGTGTTCGGCAAAATACACCTGTGCTCTGAAATAAATAATAAGAGGCTGCTAAGAACGGACCGGATTCAGAGTGCTGCTAGTGGTGTGCAGTACAGTTGAGAGGTTCAGACACGATCCACCCTGGGCAGTCAGGACATAACACGGTGGGAAGCTCCTCGAAGAGCTGATTTCATCGTCCAATAATACTTTAAAGCAACGTCTACTTTCCAATTTCACTTTGAGCACAGTTACAATTCACTGCACGTTCTAATGTAATAACATATTCCGCATTTCAGCATAGCATAACATTCCACAAACGTTTATTTAACCTTAGAAAAAAACACAACACAATCCTTACGAAAGCAAAATATTTACTATGGGTACTTATAGTCCGAGTAAACAGATTTCTTTAACAATAAGTACGGGCTATTTCTGGAGAAAATTATTATCATTTAGTATAATTTACGAGTCTTTTTTAAGTAATATCTTACAAACTAGTATTAAAGGAAACTTAAAAATTGAAATCATGGTATAAGAGAAAAAAAAATAAAAACCTATCATTCAAAAAATTCTATTTCACATTAATATACCTGAATAAATTACAACCTAATGAGATATTTTTGCTTTCCAGGCTCTAGCTTATTGCTGCAGCAGCAGTGTAGTTAAAAAGGCAAAATATAGCCAATTATCTGAATATCGAAGTTTTCTCAAACGTTGATGTTCTAAGACTCCCTTCATTTGAAAAATACAACAAAAAAGTTGTATTTCGGCTGTATTCTTTTTCTTTTTCCTGTTTAGCCTCCGGTAACTACCGTTTAGATAATTCTTCCGAGGATGAATGAGGATGATATGTATGAGTGTAAATGAAGTGTTAGTCTTGTACATTCTCAGTTCGACCATTCCTGAGATGTGTGGTTAATTGAAACCCAACCACCAAAGAACTGTATTCTAACTAATATCTATATCTACGGATAGGCTCAACATAGATTCTTCGAAAGTAGCTCAAAAAAAATTCTCTGTATGGAGTATTGATGGGATTAAAATTTTGGACGAAATTAAAGAAAAGGAAGGATAATTTTCGCCATTATTAATCTTTTTTAATTCTAGTAGAACACTGAGATTTTTAATGATGAAAATACTTATTAAAGTATTAAAAATTCTAAAGATTTAAGTCGTTCAGATTTACGGGTGGGGTTATTTAATAATATTTCTAAACAGTTTCTTCCTCATACCTCGAAAGCCCGTTGAATAAAAACGTTCAAATTTAATACAAATATATACAGGAATATTTTATATATATAGTTAATACTTTTTTCTTTTCTTTTCTTCCTCTGTACGTAAATATCTATATATGCAATATAATATTCTTTCAGCCTCTGCAAAGCACAGAATTAGAGAAACATTTTTACCTTTAATGCTTTAATCCATCAAAGCGATATCGGGCCTACGCCCATCCTCAGTGATGTTTTTTATAATTCTTAAACTGTTTGCATTTACACAATAACATTTTTAGCTTTTTACATTTTGTAAAAATTGATTGTTTAAAATAATTTTTTTTTTTTTTTAATTTTAACGATTTTTAAAAATATTTAATTTAGAATAAATATTTGTTCAGTCAAGAATGAAAAAAATGAAACAATTTTTTCGAAATGTAAAAAGCTAAAAATTTATTGTGTAAGTGCAAACAGTTTAAGAATTATAAAAAACATCACTGAGGATGGGCTTAGGCCCGAAAGGGCTTTGATGGAATAAAAGATTAAAGGTAAGAGTGTTTCTCTAATTCTGTGCTTTGCGGAGGCTGAAAGAATATTATATTGCATATATAGATAATACTGTATATATATAATAGAAGGAAGTAACACGGTACCCATTATTTATTTTTTTATAAATTTTAATATTTATAATTTAATTAAATAAAATTGGATTGAATCGGATTGACTTATTGAAGTAAATAAGTACTCCAATAATTAAAATTTTAATCTCCAAAAAATAAATGGGCTAACTAAAACCCGTAATTAAAATATCAGTTATTTAAACTTTAATTTAAAGATTCACTGTATCTAGTATTAATGTAGATGATAAGGACATTTTTTAAAAAAGAGGATACAATTGAACTCGGTTTAAGAATTAATTTTTTTTTTTGTATAATACTTGCTATTTTTATTAGTTTTTCAAGTAGGAGCTATTCTAGTAATTAATTCGTCATCGCAAACCATTTTTTTAACAGATGATTTTCATAGTCGAAGGTTCTGATGTTCAAGTCCTGTTAAAGGTTAGTTGCTTTTATACAGATTTGAATACTAGATATTGGATACAGGTGTACTTTGGTGGTTGGGGTTCGATCAACCACACTTTTTAGGAATGGTCGGCCTGAGCCTGTACAAAACTACACTTCACTTAGTTGGACGTGGGGGGTGTTGCTGATAGTTCAGTAGTTGATCTGATTGCAATGTACACATTAGGAAAAAAAAGTGACGCTGTTATTAAAAATGCTCTAAATACTGTATAATTTTTTAATGATAAAAACGTAATTTGGTCAAGGAAGTGACTCAAAACCTTTTACTAAGAGTTTTGATTTTTTCTTTATTATATTTTTAATGCTGCGTAAATTTTTAAATAAAAACGTTTCTTGATCAAGTGTATAAAATCAATCAAATCTTTTTTAAACAAAGATTTTATCTTTTTAACAACTATATTGTAAATATTACCTAATTAAGTCATTAATATTTAAAAATTCTACGGATTATTTAAAATAAGAATTTGTTAAGCACAATGCCAGGAAAGTTATTTACTCCTTTGCCGACTTAATTAAAATTTTCAGTTAGTATTATATTAAAATATGTTAAAAAATATATGATTAACATCAAGTTGTTTTATGTTCAGTCGTACATTTTTTAGGTTTTATTTAAATAAAAACAAAACCATTTATACGTATAATCTTTTTTTTTGTTTCTTTTATTGAATTATTTATTAACTTTTAGATTTATTATTTAAAAAAGAAGAATTAGATCAAGGTTAACATGATGAATTCAAGGTATTTATTGCGCTTTTTGAACTAACATAAAAACATTCCAAAAATAATCACACACGTATATAAATATATAAGAAAAACAAAATCGAATTAAATTTGTTTGAATATAAAATCCACTTTAAATAAGGTGTTAAACTGTTTCGAATGAGACAGTAAAAAAAAAAGAGAGAAAAAACGAATAATAATAATTCCATTATTTTTGCACCTCCTTCTTTTTGGAACTAAGGACAACCGCCTAATACATGACAGCTGGCCACACAGAGACAAGTGCGATATCCTGTAACAAAAGTTGTACCGGTGACCCACGCTTGGTGGGAGGGAGTTATGTTTAAAAGTAGCCCCTGATATTTTATTATAGAGTGACTTATATAAACTAATAAAACACTCCTACGTACAAATTGATATTCAAAACATCAGTCATGAAGACCACACAAATTGTGTAATAGTATTGCAATTTAAATGAAAAAAAAAAAAAAAAACTATATCAAGATCGCATTCTTTTAGTATCACAGGTTATGTAATATTAATTATGTTATATTCATGATTAATGTTACGTAAATACATCAGATATATATCTACAACTTCCTTTCAAATGTTGCTGATCGCATAATACTTAAATGCAATCAAAATTTCAGTCCATCGTTAACTTAAATAAAAAAATAATAAATTAAATAAAAACTGACATATGTATTACTCATACATAATTTAAAACGAGATAGTTTATTCGATAAAATTTATAGCTGATTTTGGAATTCAGATAAACTTCAATAAAAATAACCGTTTATCTTACACATTAGATATACCTTACATTATCTTAATGAAGACCAACTTCATCCAATTTCCAAGACCAATTTCGTGATAAAAATTTTCTTTCTAACATTACTGAACAATAATGTTAAGTGCAGAAGTCAGAAATTACTTTTTTTACAGACGTTTCGAAGAAAAATGTGGTATTACTTTCGGTCACATGGTGTGATTGACGGATGAAACTGAATTTTCTTTACGTTTTGAGGTATGAGAAATATAATACCACTCTCTTAAAATGTAATTTTTATACATATGCATATATATATAAAATATAAAATATTAAAATCAAATCAAATTTTATACATCAAACCAGATCAGATCAAATTTTACCCATAAACCCATATGTATATATATATATATATATGCATAGGCCTATGTTTAAAATTATTATACCTGTAAGAGGCGATCAAAGATACATAGAGAATCTTAATTTTTAACAAAAAGAATTTACTTATTATAGGCATTTATTTAACTTGCTTTAGTTATAATCTAATCTTACAACTGCTATATTTTTTGATCTATCGTATGAAAATGAATGAAATTTGATTCACGTATGTAACTTCGATGTATAAAAATAAATATTTTTACTTTTTAGTCTTAATAAACAAACAAACTTGAACAATCAATAATATTCAGATATAATTATTATAAGAATATTTTTTTTGGGTGTAAAAAGTTTATTGTTCATTAAGACGAAAAAGTAAAATATACAAAAAAAATTACAAAAATATGTTTGATTACGTTAAAAAATTATTTTTTAAAAAAGCTTTTATCTAACTAATATTAATATTAACATTAATAAAAAAAGGAAACAAATTAGAAAACACCTCTTAAAAATGTAAAAAATAAGAATTAAATCAAATTGAGAAATTAAACAAAAAAATATAATATATTAACAAATATGAAAATGCACTGAAAAAAAAATTATTTTCATTAGTTTTAATTTTAAAATTTAATAATTATTACATTTATTTATTGGTTATTTATTAGATATTTATATTTTTTTTTTCTGTGTATTTTCATATTTGTTAATATATTATATTTTTTTGTTTAAAATTCTCAATTTGATTTAATTTTCTATTTTTTACTTTTTAGAGGGTTTTTATAATTTGTTTCCTTTTTTTATTAATGTTAATATTAATATTAGTTAAATAAAAGCTTTTTATAAAAATAAATTTTTATAAGTAATCAAATATATTTTTGTAATATTTTGTTTATTTTTTGTATTTTTTTATTCTTCTATACTGATATTGTTCTCTTCAAAGCAGTCTCCCAGAGATACAAAACATTTGTGGAAAGCAGATTCCATTCCTTCCTGATCCCATCTATTTAATAATATACTAATATATACCCATCAGAATAAAATAATTATTTATTTATTTAAAAGACTAAACTTTGTATATTATACTTTTTATTAATTCTAATAGCTATAAAATTAAATTTAAAAAAAACACAAAAGTACATAGAAACTCCAGTGAGGAGAAAGTTAAATGAAACCGTAAATTTATTTATTTAATTTATTCACTGAGTTAATTCGCTTACACCCACATTATGATGTGGGATTATTACTTTTATTTTTATTAAAATACAAAAACTAATATTTGATTAAACCATAGTAATTTGATGTTGACCTAAGTAAATATCATATATCTATCCGACCTTATCAACGGAAATAATTTAATTACTATTGTAATCCTGAATAGATGGTTAATTTTCTCTTTAGGTAGCAAAGGGTGAATTTTGAATGTATATATATATATATATATATATATATATATAGAGAGAGAGAGAGAGAGAGAGAGAGAGAGAGAGAGAGTGAAAGAATGAGAAAGAGAGAGAATGAGAGACTCTTTTAGTTAGTAACTACTTCTAGGTACGGGAAGAAAGGCATCGAATCAACTGAAGCATAGCTTAAGCTAAGCCAAAGTACATACTGATGTTGTATTCTGTGTGTACGTGTGGGTAAAATAAGTATGTATGAATGCACAAATCGCTCGAATACAATATGTTGTAGACAGGTGTAACCATAGTTCTCTCTTTTTCATTGTTAAAAAATAACACTGCTATCGTCAACATGCTTCCAAAAATCTTTCACTAAAGAAAATTCTACTATTTAAATATTATTTGAATCAACATTTTTCACTTCTTGATTAAAAAAAATTTAAATAGGAATTAAATAAAATTGTTTGAACTGTAAATAGAATATGATAAAAATTTAATAATAAAAAATGTATATTAAACTACAAAAGGTTTTTATTACAATTTCTTTTTAGTTATGTAGTTGTAGACTGAATTCTTTATGTGTTTTCGGAACTTATTTTAGGCCTATCAAGTGAGTTTCTAAACGCTTCCGGCTTCTAAAAACTGTTCAAACTACTGCTTTTATCATTCGGAAAACTTCTATGATAGACTCGCGTATTATTTTTTTGTACGACAGTCACCGATTTCTTTTCAGCAAACCGGTACACTTACTCAGCTTCTTCTTATGGTGACGCTTTGGTATTAAATCTCGGGCTCATAGCAGCTTGGCCTGTGCAACAGTGTAACCCAGCTGCTATGTAACAGAGAATTTTAAAGATTTGCCGCTTCAAGATTACGCATAAAAACATTAACTCAATATAAATTAAATTCGTTTTGGAAATCCCAGAGTTCTTGGACAACAGTATTTATTTCAATTCATTTTGTATTATAAACTTATTATTTAAATAAGAAGCTCATACCGATAATGAATCACATGACGGACACACATGCGGACAGAAGTCCGCATGTGTGTACTGTTCACATCGATAATTTTAAAATATGAAATCATCGTTGTTTAATATTGGTTTTTCGTAGCGTAAGAATGTTCACTTTGATGTCATTCAGGTATTCGTAGATTTTTCAAGAAAAAATTGAAATAAATTAGAGAATAAAAGGTAAAAGCATAATTAATTCATTCTTTTAGTATTTCAATAATCTTAATTCATGCTCATTATTAATCTTTTTTGATGTTCTTTATATTGCGAGTATTTATATTAAAACACATTTTCCGTGCTGTTGCATAAGTGTTTTCCGACACCGGTTTTTAATATGCAGTTAAAAAGATTTTCTTTTACAAAGATAAATATTACTTCAAGATATAACACAACATTTTGGCTTACAAGACAGATGCTTCTCTTAACATTTTCAATAAATCTTTTCATCAGTTTATTTAAAATAGAATTAGATTATCTTTAAAAGAAACAATATTACTCCATCGACGAATTTTAAAATACGTAATACTAATCAAAATATATTTTTTAAAAACTCCGAATTTTCTATACGCAATGTATGTATATATTATATATATATAGTTTGGTAGTTACGTATTAACGCCACGCAGCTACAGGTTTATTTAAAAACAAAGTAGTCAATCGGATTTCGGTGGAAAATGAACAGTATCTATTAATTTTAATAAATGGTTATTTATATTTATTTAATTTATAAATATAATTTAACCAAACTTAACCTACGCTCGCTTCGCTCGCTAACCTTGACTAATTAACACCGTAATTTTTTGAGTATTTATTTAATAAATTCAATAATTATTGCAATTATTTATTATTTAAATAATCAAAACACTCCTGTTAATTAGTCAAGGTTAGCGAGCGCAGGTTAAGTTTAGTTACCCACCGGGTTGGTCTAGTGGTGAACGCGCCTTCCCAAATCAGCTGATTTGGAAGTCGAGAGTTCCAGCGTTTAAGTCCTAGTAAAGCCAATTATTTTTACACGGATTTGAATACTAGATCGCGGATAACAGTGTTCTTTGGTGGTTGGGTTTCAATTAACCACACATCTCAGGAATGGCGAACTGAGAATGTACAAGACTACACTTCATTTACACTCATACATATCATCCTCATTCATCCTCTGAAGTATTATCTAAACGGTAGCTACCGGAGGCTAAACAGGAAAAAGAAAAGGTTAAGTTTAGTTAAATTATATTTATAAAATAAATATAAATAACTATTTATTATAATTAATAAAGAGACTGTTTTAAATCTATGTTAAACTCTATATCGGCCCATTTTCCACCGAAATCCGATTGACGACGTTGTTTTTAAATAAAACTGTAGCTACGGTGGCGTTAATACGTAAGTACCTATATTTTTACGTGAACGTTCAAAATAAATATGTAAGTATGTAATCAAATAATCTTTATTAACTTCTTCTACTGAATTATGAACTATTTTGTAGTAAACTGTTTTATATTTAGTGTTTCCGGGCATATACCTTAATATTATTTCATATGATTATATTTTAAAAATTAATATAGATTCTAGATACATCTATTTTTTAATTTATAATTACTTTTATAATTAACGATACTGCTCTGATCAAGGTTTCACTACAGTTTACCTTGATTCATCCAGGCAAATGCTGTAGAATTTCCTTGTTTTTTTACCCCGTAGTAACATATCTACCTATTCCTGAAATGATCTATATAATATAAACGATCAAAGTAAAAGATTTTCTATTTATATTAATATTTTTAGCGTTAACTAGTAAACCAATGAAACGTTATTGCAATTTTTGTGTATGATATTAAACCTTGAAATTATTAAGATAAATTAAACCTATACTATAATTAATTAGCATAAAACATGAGTTTATGTATTTCGATGATGTTGTAATAACGTAATAGAGTAATTTATTTATAATTCTTAAACATCAGATCTCAAAGATATTAAATATATATATATATACATATATATACTTATTTATTTATAACGTCACCATGTCAAGTATAATGCTAAATATACGCGTATCGTGTGTTGGCATTTGTGTTAAAAATGTATACGCGGAATTACTTATTAAATAATTTCTAATAAGCATCATTGATCATTTATGAATAAACATAAGCAATATCAATGTTCATACACAAGTCAGATTGGATCATATATATTATTTTCTTTGTAAACCAGTATACGACTTAACTTAGATAATAAATATTACAATAGAAGACTAAATACAAACTGTAGCATTCAAGTCGTTATAAAAGGTTGATAATTCTTAAATATTTACATATTAAGTCATAGGATTACATCAATACACAAATAAATTATTTTATTTATTTCTCAAAGAAATTGTTAAGAAATAAATGTATATAATTTATATAAATTAGTTTCATTAACAAGTTATTGTATGAAAATTTAATTCCTTTTCCAGAATATGATGTAACTAATTTTAAAATTACATTATATATTTTTAAATACCGATTAATTAATAGTTTTACTTTATTATATTATTTAAAATTGAATTAAATTCAAAAATTATTTTAACAAAATTATACCAAATTAAGAATATAAGTACATGATACACTAGCATCCCCGTCGCGGCTTCGTTCGCGGTATGTGATTACTTACATTTCCCGTCGTAGTCAGGAGATGTTTAGTCGGTCAGGATGAACGAAGCGAGCCCTTTCTGTCTAGCTATGACCCCCTAGACTCCCTTAGACCCCTCTATAATTAAACTCCCCTCTGTGTTCATTAAACTCATGCTTGTGAGAATAATAATGATAAATAAAAATTAAAGCCTATTTATTTTATAAAAACTGTTAGTATATTGTAATTCCTTCAGAACAACAGTTTAGTCAGTACAGGATCCACTAATTGGATTTAGATTTCCCGTCGCGGCATCGCGCGCAAAATGGATGATTAGAATTACAAAATTACCATCACAATGTTAACAAATCTTATAACGATTAATTTAATAGCGGTAGTATAAAACAGCAAAAATGTATAACACAATTTCTGTTTTTTAATTCTTAAAATATTAAAATTCAAAATACCAAAAAACGGTTTTTAGATATTTATCTGAAGAGTATTTGCAAGTACAAATTAAGGGAATGTCTCGTTTATTATAATCGCAAACGGGGAAAATTTTCAATCTTTTTTTACCTTTCTTCATCCCTTTCAAGGTAGAATTTTAAAAATTCTATAAATCGTTTTTTAAATATTCACATGAAGATTACACACACCAAAAATCAAGGTACTATCTTAATTTTTTACAGAAAAAAAACAAACATAGTAAAATTTAATGTTACCCCATTTTAACTCTTTAAACTAGGAATTTCCAAAAATCTAGAAACGGACTTTTTGATATTCATATAAAAATTACCCACACCAAAGAACAAGTTTATATCTAATTTTTACCGAAAATTAAAAAAAAAACAAAATATTCAATCTCACCGTTAATCCATTTTTAACATTTATCTCAAAATTTAAAAAAAAATTCTTTATTAATGTGAACTTACACCGTAAGAAGAACGTGTATACAAATTTTATCAATTTATTTTTAGTAGTTTTTCTGGGCGTTGATTATGAATCATTCAAACATGTTTTCTTTTAATAATGTAGATAACAGAAGAAATCTTGACTTCCAGATTATTACAGAAAATTTATTTTACTTTTCTAACATTCGATAACATAAAACACTAAAATTTGGTAAGAAATTAGACATCAAAGATTATATTATTATGAATTAAAATAGTAATTGATCTTGCCCCAAAATATTTAATTTTGTAAAAGAAAATTTGAAAAAGCTGAGATAGATTTGCATTAACTTTTCTTCCTAAAACAATTACGTAATTAGTCTTGTATATAAACTACCCTACCCTAATTTTTTGTTTTACTGAAAAGTCTAAGAATATTACAATTTATATATCTTATTTACTATACAAATTTTTAAATTTGGATGACAGCCCGTTATTGAGATATACAATTAGTCATGTTGATAAATTATCCTATCTCCTTGTTTAATTGACTCAAAAAATTTACAATAGTTTTAAAAGGGCATTTTTGAAGCTAAATGTGTAAGATATTAAATGGCCGCTCTTTTGTTTAGGGTTGTCATAGGCCGAAATTTTTAAAATCAAAACTCTTGGTATTCAGTTTTCTTTAAAGTGATACGTGACAAACCCTATAAATGAACAGACCCTATAAATGTTAATGAAATGAAGAAACAGCGCTACTCTGAAGAGATAAAGCTACTCTTTTCATTTAACATTTTTGAGGTGCTCCCGCTCACTTCCCTAAGAGCTTGGGAGTGGATTTTGTCCACTTCAATCCATTTGGACTTCAGTCCAATTCAAAACATACATCATGTTAAGTAGGAACATTTGCTAAATTAATTTTTTTTAACGGTTGAACATTTCTTAAAGGTTTCCAAACTTCATGAATATCCTGTATATTATTCTGTTTCTCTAACTCTCTCTCTCCCTCTCTAAATATATATATATCCTTTTTTTGTGTTATTACCCTACCAACTTATTATGTAACTTGAGCCGCAAGAGGTCTACATCGCTCGTTCCTAAGAATGGAAGGCTTGTTTATTGTGTAAGGAATTGTATACTACGTCAATAGTTTTTGAAATTAATATATTTATAATAAAGAGAAATTTATTTTAAACAACGTTCTATTAAATGCATGAACGAAACCGATAAGGCTAAAAAAAAATATTTATTTGAAGTTTCAAATAAAATTTCTGTAACTTTAGGGTAGAAGAGAAAACTTTTCATTTTGTGAAAATTTGTTCGAGACTAAGGGAATTTACACTGAAGTATCTTCAACATAAAGATATTAGTGAAGATATATGGGTAAAATATACGAATAAATATTTGATTTTTTAGACGTTTTAATCAGCTACCGTTAAAATTCTGTGAAATTAGAAAAAAGAGGTTTTGGCGCATTAAAACTGGTATGTGCACTTTTCACTCTTTCAAGATTCAATGAGTCTTCAACAAGATGGTGTTGGTAACTCTGAGGGAAGAGAAGGAGAAAAATCCTTTTGATTTTAAGTATCTCTAAAAGTATGAAATTGTTTTTTTTTTAATTCAAGAAAGCCTTTTAAAAACTTATAAATATTTTTAATTTAATTTTTTGTTGGTTTCTGTAAAAAAAGATAAAACTTTAATTACCACCCTCTATTACTCTTTTAGTGTTGCAGCAAATTGATGAAGAAAGAAGCATGTGGAAAAATATAACTAAAAGAAGAGACAGACTTATAGGCCATATCTTATGTCATCCTAGAATAGTCGCCTTGATATTGGAGGGACAGATAGATGGGAAACTGTGCAGGTAGGCAACGTTTAGAATATGTAAATCAAGTTGTTAGAGATCTAGAATTTAAGAGGTATACCGAAATAAACGACTGGTATTTGATAGGAAATCTTGCAGAGCTGTATCTAACCGATCAAATGACTGAGTACAAAAAAATTACTCTTTTAAAAAAATTACCTAAGTTTTAATTTCTATTTTCATAATTTAATCGAACACAAAATTAAAATTTATCAAGAGATTATAACAGCGAATATTTTCACACAGAATTAAAAGTAATTAAAATTTTATTAAATATGTATTTTAAAAATTTAATAATATACTTGTTTAGAATTTTACAATATATTTATCAACTTTAAATAAAAATGTAAAATTAATTTAAGAAATATTTTTTAATTAATTATTACTTATTTAATAAACAAGTTATTATTTATCTCAACACTTTTAAAGATGACTTCAACCTTCATTATTGTATGTGGATGTGAAATGAATTCAGCATGATGAAGCACAACACAAACTACCTGGAGAGGAGACTCCGCCAATAAAACACACACGCGTGGCGCAGCCGGGAGGAGCGCGCACGCATAAAACACAAACACACACACGAGAGCGAGAGAGAAAGGATAAAAAGACAATATATAAAATAAAATCACTCAGTAAGATTTAGTTGTACAATTCAATAATCTTACACTGCTATCATGACTATAGTTTTACGTTTCAGGTAACATGGTGTAACTAATTTGCACAGATTTAAAAAAATAGTATATTTTATTTATTGTGTATAGGTTACTTATATAATCAACAAGTATTAAACGATTTTCAAAATACTGCAACTTTTTTCTTTTAAACAACTACACTGTAGGTAACTCCATTCAAAATCTGATGCTGATCAACGGTGCCTCGTCTGGAATTTAATATAGCATTTAGTCAATCTAGCCATCAACAATGATTTTGAGAAAGAAGCAATAATTACGATTCAGTTGTATGTGCTTGATGGTTATTTTAAGATACGGTTTCAATTTTAAATCGTGAAGAATCTCACAAGATTTGTATTTTACTTAGCTTGGCTGTGATAATTTGGAGCGAAAAAAATTCTGTTTTGAATATCGGCTACGGTCTCAGGAGTTCTAACGGAAGATCACCTAATTTTTTTTTTTGCGTTTGAAACCGACTACATTATATGCAATTTTTTAATCAAATAATGTATACTACTCTTTACAAGGATAATGAAATTCAGGAAATTTTCTCCCTATATTTTACGCGTTTCTTGAAAGGATAGAGAATGGACATAAATTTCCACTCTAGCATACACTTTCTCGATCGAAAAAGGCATTTAAAAAAAACACACTGCAATAACGAAACTAAACAGCGCTGAAGCAAGATCAGTTTATAGCTGATTACAATAATGGGTCTAATACACACAACCAACAGTGGCGCTAATAGTAGCAGCGTTAAAGGAAACACTCAAATAACTGCAATTCAAACCAGTTCGGTTCGATTTTAAGTTGTTCACCTCATATCTTTATATTTTATTTGTTAAATGATTTTTTTCGTAGAAGTTGAGATAATCGATAGTTCTTATAGCACTTCATTATAGCACGGTCATTACGTAATTACACGAGTTTTACTTTATTCATAAATTTATATTTTGATAACACAATTGTCTTAGTTTATCATTGATAAGAAAAAAAAGTGGTGGGAAAACCAAGACTGCTTAAGCTTTTCCCACTTCTTCAATAATATCCTAATCTTTATATGTTTTTTAATCCTTTTTTTTTTATTAAAACCAATCTTCAAGATTAGAAATGCAAAAAAAAGAAAATTAAAATCTGCACATTTGTAAAAATAATTTTGTTATTTTTATTATTATCTTTTAATTAAAATTTTCACTTCGGTAATTAAATACAGCACTAGAAATACAATAATAAAAAAGAGTTGATATTGATAGTTTATATACGAAAAAAAAAAAATTTTATTTGAGTTACCGTTTTAATGTAGTCAACACCATTCTTCGTTTACCCCTTCTTCCTCCACCACAAATTACCTCTCTATGACTGACGAAATAAGTTCTTTTTCTCTCACATAAATATATACAGAGAAGATGCAAGCATATAATATAATTATTTTTATTGCAAATCGTCGGACCGGTATTGTAAGAAGGATGGGATATAGATAACCGGATGACAGAATGTTGGGTAGTACAAAATGGAATGGAATCGGTTGTTAGTTGACCTGATCCGCACGCAATTAGCGGGGCACGGGCAGGCAGATGGCATGCGGGAGGCAACAGCCACGACCTTGATGGGGTCAGGGGTCCCGCGCGGGGCGTGGGCGATACCGCTTGACGTATCTCTCTTTACACCTGCCACATACTGCCCACTCTATTTCTTTTTTCACTCGCTAAATCTTTTTGTTTTCTTTTTCATCGGCGACAAACGATGATTATTTCTTTAATTTTATTTTTATTACGACATAATAAACTCTGTAATATTATATAAAGGCTGTACTGTTGTTAAAATGAAAATTATTCGCGAAACGAATATAGGCTGTAGATTAAACACAGATGTTGTTCCTTTAATGGAATCAGACAAACAGTATTACAAGAAAGGATTTAAAAAAAAAGTTGTATTAGGTTAGCTAGGTTTTCTTCATACGAACACGCAATCTACGCTGACTTTGTTATTTATATTTAATTCTTTTTTACCATCTGTTGAAATTATAAAAATAATATTTCACAATTATTTTATTAAAACATTCAAAACTGTAAACATAACATTTCTGTAAATATATAAAGCTGCAAACAAAAAAAATAAATATATCAAAAATTACCGATTGAATTAATGAGTTACACCTTAATAGAAGTATACTCCGTAAAAGCCGCGTACTGTTTATGCTTAACTAGCAACATAACTTTGCATTAATTTTATTTTATTTGTAACTAAACTAAAAAAGTAATCATATCTAAAAATTTTGTAATTGTAAAATTTTAAATTAAATAGTTGTCACTATTTAAATTAAAAAATAAAAGAAAAACAAAAACATTATAAACAGATTTCTTTAGAAATTAAGACATACGCTACGGTCGTTCATCCGGAATCCGGAAGCTCTGCATGTAGTTGAGAACTGAATATGAACATAGAGAAAACGTCGGATTTAATCAGAAAAAGAAGAATCGACTTCTACGGTAACCTAAAATGAATGATCTCTTACAGGCATGACCTCTTAAAGCCTATCGGTGTAACCACACCGATAGGCTTTTAAATAACTAACCGACAACTACTTGATTAGATAAACTGAAAGAGACATGGAAGAACTGAAAATAACACAAGAAGATATCGAAGAAGTTTACTGCTGAAAATGATTATTATAAAACATCACAGGTCTTCAGGAAAAACAAAATCATCGGCAGAAGTATAACTGCACAGAAGAAAGAAAAGAAAAATTCCGGAAAATAATGGAAGAAATCTTGAAGAAGAATAACCTGAAAAAGTAAATTATTTGAAAAAATGTAGTCCAAAATGTTTTTTTTTTAGATAAGACTACGGCTGAATCTAAAGCACTTTTTTATGTATGCTGTTACATTTCTAAGATTAAAACAATCTTTTTTCTAATATTACCTTTTCGGTTTCACCGCGTGTCCCGGAAGGTGATGAGTAAACTTAAGGTATTGATTGTGGACATTAAACAAACGAAAATTTTCATTTTGATAAAAGTCCTTCAATTTTCCTCCGATCGCCATTTTGGTTTTTTCAATGAAAAATTATTTTTTAAGAACGGATTGAGACATTTTAAGAAATTTTTTGGATGTGTTCCCAAAATCTTTTTCTACATAATAAATTAGTTTGTAAATTTGACCTTTGAGAATTCCGGAATGGCATCATTAAAATTTTGAATCAGTAATAGTAATAGTAAATACTAGTTTAATTAAATTATTAAGTTACATTTTAAGCCTTTTATTATGAATAAAATGTATCCTTATTTGTTCAGATCGATTGATAAACAGCTGATATGTGGCTGAAATTGTTAAGTGAATCGCAAAAATGTTAAATTGGCTGCAATTTTGAGCCTGTTTTAATTCTTTCACTATTTGAATTAAAAACAATTTCTATTTAAAGTAACAATAAGACAAACAAAATTATGTTTTGATCGCATAATTTTTGCGATCCATTTTAATTTCAGCTACCGGTGTTCTTTAGTGGTTGGTTTAAATTAACTACTCATTTCAGGAGTGATCGACCTGAGACTGCACAAGACTACACTTTTTTTAAATTCATACATATTCTCTGAAGTAATACCTTACGGTGGTTCCGGAGGATAAACAGAAAAAGAGAGACCTATATCTTAGCTGATTATCAACAAATTTGAATAAATAAGTCGTCATTTTGTTCACATCCTGAACCCCCGCTGGGAAAGATATCTACCTTATGATGATCCCGGTCACCATACCAACCCTTCCCCTCCTGAAAAATATAAATGGTCAACATTTTTTTAAATTTTCTAAAGAAAATTTTATAATTTATTTACCTTGAAGATTTTATTGTGTTCAAATACACCAGATCTCATATAAATATTTCACTTCATCTATAAGATATAAATTTTTATCTATATCTTATGAAATAAAAATTTATTATTTTATATACTATAAAAAATAAATAAATAGAATAAATAAACAAAATGAAAAATACACATACACATATGTAAGAGTTTTTTTTTTATATTTGATCCAACTCCTACATTTTATTGACACACCAATTGAAAGTTGATTTTAATAACATACAGTAAAACTGGAATTGAAAATTTGTCCACAAGAAGTTTATTTTTGTGTCAACTTTAACAATTTCAGCCACGTATCAGTTGTTTATTTTTCTATCCTGAATCAGTCCCTTAGATTTGGCCAACGCCTCGTGGAACACTCTGTATGGTTATATTACATAGCTATATAATATACTGTGTAATGGAAAGTTTCTAAATCGGATAAAATTTTGCATATCGAAGTTTTTGAAGATTTTATCTTTCATAAACTCTTTTTAACCATAATACACAGATTTAGCTTTGAAGAATTTTTAGAGGAATTATGTAAATAACTTGGCTTGTTTTTTCTTGATAAATGTTGACTGGCTGGATCGATTAGATGAAATTAATTTGATCATCCCAAAAGAATTTATCTTCTAATAAACAACTCATAAATTTCACTTTATAACCAACAGAGATACTATCGTTATCAATAATGGAAATTCTACACAAGCGGTTAGCAATGATAAGTTTGTTTGAAAAGGACAATGTACGGGTTTTATCATATAAAATTGTTTGATCGTTGCAATCAATCTAATTGAAAATTTTTCTTTTTTGAACTGATAACATAAAATTTTGTAGTCCTTTTATAGATTGATTAGGTCAAACCAAGTATCACAATTAAGAAATTGTTAATAAAATTCATTTAAGCACAAATTACGTTCAATGAGTTCAATTTACTTTCAATATGTTGAATGAAATGAGAAAATGTAATTTCTTTCAATTTTTTTAAGTTTATTGGCCCAATAATATTGTTTCTGAAAAATAAATTTTTTTAAATTTATTTTATATACATTTTTGAAAAATGTTTTAAATGGTTCGATAATTTATTGAAAATGATAATGGAAGCATAAGGCTGTTTTTCTTAAACGAAATTATTGGGTCAACTTGCAAGAAAGTAGATGTATTATCTGATTTAAGAGAAAATCTGTATTTTCTCTTAAGATTAAATCACTATTATTTTTATTAAAGATTGTATACCATCCTTAAATATAAACATATTTTTAATTTAATTCTTTTAATTTTGTTTAATTAACTGATAAAACATAATTTTAGATAGCAATATATGTGCGCTTATTACATCCATCTCTTTTTAGGTTTCGATTTATTTCCGTTTTTTTTTTTTTTTTTTTTTTAATTATCTTTCATTGATAGAGACTACCGTATGTTAGAATTTTACATTTAAGATACGACACACGACACTGAACCGATTGATTTATAACTAAAAAGGTTTTGGACATATTAAAAAAAACGCGTTTATAAAGGAATTGCATACATAGACACGACGAAATTCATTCCAGCGAAGCTGTGTCAAAAATTCAATATATGAAGTAAAATAAAACTGGTTTATATAACAAGTTATGATCATGAATCAGGTGTTTTAACCTATAGATTATATGAGAAGCTTTATACATTAATATATACCATGTACTTGTGTATGTATATACTATATATATATATATATACATATATATGCACATACGTGTATCTTATAAGACATATAAAAGTATAATACGTAGAGGTATAAGGAAGTAAGTATGGGCAAATAATTATTATACGATTTTATAGTTGTACAAAGAAGTAGCAATTGTAAGCGCGGGAGGAAGACTGGCCTAAGGCGATCGAATATGCACGCGGACATAGAACCTGCTTCAGTATAATCTGGTCAACTTACTGGAACAGCAATATTAGCTAGGTAAGGTACCAGGTTTCTACGTAACAAACATTAAAAATCTAAGATATCAGGTAGGTACCTCACCTGACATAAAAGAAATGTATATACTAAGACAAAAAAAAAACCAGTTTAGCCTTCCGATGGATAATAAATACGTATATACTACAACACGTATCTATCCTCTTATTGTTAAAACAAGGTCAAACTTAATAAACTTTTAAATGTCACTCATTCAAAAAATAGATTGTTAATAAAAAAATAATAAGTTGGTAAAAAACTATAAGGTATAAATTTGTAATTAAGTTGTACAATTCATTAGCAATTTTATTTCATTTGAATTAAGTTCACGAATACTGACCGGAAATATGTAACACCATTCCGTCGAAATATAAAATTATAAACTAGGCGGCTTATATGTTACATATCGATCTCAAATATATTCAACAGATATAAACTTAAACTTATTGTATCATATTATATATATATATATATATATATATATATATATATATATATCGAATACTGAGATTTAATTAACAAATTAAGGTCGCACTGTAGTTTTCAAGGTAAATTAAATTTTGAATTACACAATACATTAATATAATTACAAAATACGCTCACATAGATAACGTCAATATTAACTTTTATATACTATGTAACCATTCTAGTATAAAGGTGTATTGAATTATTACCAGTCACATTGATCGAATTTATACAAATATTTGATTTTAATTATAAATTCTAATCGGTAGAAACGTAATTATTTCTTAATTAAAACATTTCTTTTACAATTAATTTTTATTTACAAAATATAGTATGTCCGTAAAAAAATGTGGTGGAGTTTCAAACACTCATAGTTTTGGAACAAAGCATGATAGAGACATGAAGTATAAATCAAAATGAAGAAAAACTGTAAAGAATCTTACATTTTAAGTAGATTTCTATTCTTTACTTGCCTAAAAGACATCAAGGCAATACTCAACCATTTTTAAATTCCATCTACGTCAAAGAATATCCGATGTGATACATTAAACGTTTTGAAATACCCATCCTTTTAAATGGTTAAAATATTTTATTTGAATAGAGAATATTTGAATACTTTAGATATAATCGCAAATAAAGTTAATTAGTAATAAAATCTGGAGACCGTGTTGGCCACGTCTCATCAGTCCATTACTGAGAAAATATTTGGTTGAGGAAATCCCGCCTAAATGTGGCAAAAAGTGAAGGAGCTTCATCTAACTGGAAAAAAGGTACATGTATTTTTGAATATCATATTATGTGATATTTTTATTCAAATTATTTGATATTATTATTTAATATTTATATTAAATATTCATACCTACCGATATTTAATTCAATAACGATTCCTAGAGCTTTCATTTGACACATTTCTGTAGAAATCCCGTATCCAAATCTACATATCCCATCTATGCGCTACAAATTTTTTTTTCCGGATATTTCACATTTTTCCGCCGAAGTAATCTCTTGTTTTTATTGATATCGAAAGATTCGTATTCTTTCTTTCGCCACTTACGATTGCAGGCCTCGTCATATCAAATTTTCTGCCTGTAACACGATTTCCATCATCCTTTGGATAAGTGATCACGTAACTTTTCTGCAACGGTGAATGAACGCAGTCTCTTTTTTTTATTAATTCTGTAGTTCTACTACACACGAAACATTTACAAATTGGACGTTCGTTGTCACAGTGAAATCTGATCAAAAATAACTACAAAATGATCAATAAAAATGTTTTCGTAAAGAATAAGGACAGCTTTCGATAAGACTGGTACACGTCGTAGATAAGAGTTTATTTTACTAATATTGGTAACTACACATAGCCAAGATTTTTATTTATTTCAATGGATGTAAGTTATTAGTCAAAACAAAACAGTTTGCATTAAAATTCTGTATGGATTGATTAATATACATAAATATACATGTATATAAGATTATTTCATGGTCAATGTGAAATCTTAAATTCATGTAAGACGCCCAGGCTATTTTTGTAACCGTCATTCCGGACAAAATGGTGAACGTGGTGCATGACTGTAAACTGTAAAATCAAGAAAACAGACTGAAAATAAATTATCGTTTTTAAATCTGACTTTCATTCAAAACAAATCACACCAAACACGGCAGAAAGCTGTATTATTAATTTAATTCACATTTTGCAAGCCATTATCTTTTTTTTTATTATAACATTGACAATTTTCCCCCCTGCACCGCGCAATTCGTCTCGTAAATGTTAGTAAAGAACTGTCTTACCTTTAGTGTAGAAAACAAGATGTGCTGTTTGTAACTCGTAACTTGTAGGAAGTCTTTCCAGAAAAATGGTTAAATATAAAAATTTTGCTTCAGCGATTTTCAAGAATGTATTCTGTTTGTTAAGTTTAACCTCCTTAAATAGATCTGAAAAAGTATGTAATTTTGGCATTAATATTTGTGTACGAATTGTCATAAGGGTAGAGATGCATGCCCAAAATTTCGATGACTCGAAATCATGAGATTCAAGTTATACATTTAAACATGAAGATTATATTTTTGCAAAACAAATTTTACGACATTAAAGATGAAGATTGTAAGATTTGTTTTACCTCCCGTTTCTTCCACAAGCTTCGCATGTTACGCTTGAATTTCACAATACAATCACTTTTAAGCAAGCGTCGTGAGAGAACATTTTCTGCGATTGCAATAAATTTACCATAAAATTATTGGAAAATTCTTAAATAATATAAAGCCAACAATTAGTGACAATAAAATACGTTTTCCAAGATCTGCATAGTGTCTTTTTAAAAAATGTTTGTTTTCCACAATGTCACGATTTGTGTGTAGTAAATACAATCATAAATCAAGAAAAAAGGCAGAGGAATAAATTACAGCAATAAAGAAAGATGCCAATCACATCGGCAGAACTATTAAGAGAGTTTAGATAGTAAAAAAGAATTCCCTCAAGCAATTTGGGACTAGTGCTAGGCTAAGTCCGCCTCACGATCGTCTCACACCGTTGTTGCCGATGTCAATTGGCAGTAATAATATAGAACTTCTAATGTTTCTAAAATGTTAGATCTGTCTTCAGAAGCCGATGAGATGATGATTATTAATCAAAAACATGGTTTTAATATTAAACAGTTTCACTGTAGTAGAAATTTCAAAAATATTCCTTGAAAGATAATTCGGTCAGGCATTCGATGTTTGTAATCGTTTAAGTTTCTTAAAGATGTTTAACTAATCAAAAATTCATCATCGTTGGCTTTAAACAAATATTTTCAAACCAGGATGTCACCAATTTTAAATTATACACAATCTACAGACATGCATTGATATAAAATATCTCCATTACCTTTAAAAAATGGATTTCAATACCAACCAAAACTACAACGATTACAATCGCTGGATAAAATTTCAGAAAGACTTATTTCATCAAGATTATCATTCGTACAAATAAGACGAATACGCCATAATCCTCAATTCATAGCAGCTCGCGTATAACTTTTGTTTTATTTAATTATCATCGAAACATCATTCGTATAAGAGGTATTCACGTAAATACTACTGGTTTACCCATAATATAGCATAGCTCTTTTTTTCTATGAAATCTTAATTTTCTGAAGAGATTTTAGAGTAATATAAAGTCATTCAATGAGACTTTGTTAGTTATAGATGTTCCGAAGTGGTTACAGGGATGTCAAATATGAAAAACTTAGTAGAAGAGAATTAATATAATTTTTAACAAAATCTTTTAGTGGGTTACGAAGATATAAAAAATTGACAGCTGGAGTAAACAGTGAAGGCCCATCGGTAATAGAAAAAATTTGCAGGTTATAAGCGCACATATTGAAATGATAGTACATATACAAAGATTCAGTAATACAAGAATCTTAGACATAGAATTACAACCCGCAAGTGTTTAGGCATTAAAATGGAGACTACAGATAATGTGACAAGGTTTTGTAAGTAACATATTTAAAATTAAAAAAGAATATTAATCAAACTATTTCAAATTCTTTAAGATTCCAAAAGCTCTGTCGAATACGTACAATTGCAAATTTATAAATTAAATCTTTTACTTTGTTTAATTTTATTCAAACCTTTATAAAGACACCACAATAACTGTTATGATGGATATTTTAAAAACGATATCTATATTATTTAAGTAACTAACCGCATGCTTCATGATGTATCACCACAGAAGCCGTACACGAGGTCAGTCGAGCACGTGAAGGTGTTTTGCCATACTCTTTATTTTAGATTTATGAGGTAACATTTATTGTACGCAACACAAATACAATAATAAAATGTATTAAAAAGAGTTAAGAGAACAACAACAAATTATTAGATACAGCATACATTACAATAAATAAATAAATATATTAAGGCTATTTATTAGCCTTAAAATTAACAAAATCACTTAGGAAATTGAAAAAAAATTTAGAAATAGAATAGAATTTTGTAAGATGATACAGCCTTCTTAGCAGAAGATCTAGATAGAATCTACGCAAAAATAAATAGAAATCTTAATAAAATCGGCTAAAATATACGACTAACTTTAAAACTGCACCAAAACTTTTAAAAACAGAAATAGGAAAAAAAAATCAATCGATTCAAATAACTTGGTGAAAAAATAGAACAACATGGAATAGAAAGGAAAGCTCTCGTCGGAAGAGTAATAGATTTAAATAAAGCCTGTACATTAACTAAAAATCTTAATAACAAAAAATAATTAAATAGAAATTCAAATTTAAGGCAATGTGCCCGTAACAACGTATTAAATCAGAAGATTTATGTCTTTTAATGCTTATCTATCCATAATAAAGGTTTAATAGAAAACATAAAAAAGTACGAAAGAAGAATCTTGTGGATAATTTTCTAACCTACAAAAACCAAAGAAGGCTAGAAAATACAACTCGATGGAAAAATATAGGAATAAACAAAAAATGCTCCAATAAAATTAAAAGGAATTGTCTCAAATTTTATTGACACCTTTATAAAATTAACGAAGAACATATTAAAGTGAACACTTCGAAAATAAAAAAGTGGAATTAAAATAGTTTGCAGACACCTCAAATTCTTACAAGAAAAACAAACAATAAAAAAAAAAAAATTATTAAAAATATGAAAGGGTTGTAGAAAGCAATCCCTTCACAAAAAGAGAGAACAAAATGAACATAAGAAAGAAGAGACAAAACACTCAGAGTGAAAAAATCCGCGAAAATATTAAGAAAGAAAAAAGAGACCTGAATGAAAATTGATACACGGTCCTTTATTTGGCCAAGATTGAAAAAAAAACCAACAAATCATTTATTCTGATTGCTAAATAATAATACTACTCCAGACATAAATAAAGGAACTGCTCTAAGTACTTGCCTGGATGGATCAATCGTGGTAAAAACCATGATCAGGACAGCATTTTAAAAATATATAGTAAAATTAAAAAATAAAAATAGATTAGATTAAAATAAATATTAATTAATTAAAATATAAAGATATTGTAACTACATCAGTATAACGGACCTCGGTAACAGATTCCTACCAATTAAGAAGAAAGTAGTAGAAAATAAAATCATGAAAGAAATCCAGAAAGGGGCTAAAAGATAGCCTTTTAGTAAAGGTAACAGGTCCTTTAAACAATCGTCTTTTGTAATACTGTCCACTGACACACCTAAACAGATGTTCCGTGAAAAGGGTTACCGGATCCGAATAGGAATGTGTGAGGGCGGACGATCATTCTCACGCTTCGTGTTGGGTCCGGTCCGGCAGGAAAAGAGGATAGGAGTATAAATTCTCCGGGGAAGACCAGTTAAAAAAATTACTGTGAAATCTGTCTAAGCTAGCAGTTATGATGTCAGTCTGATGTGAGAGATATGAGTTATTATGCGAATTTTGAAGCGAGATTATTCTGCGAGGAGGACAGTGGAGGAGCGAATTTCTAATGTGAAGTAAGTTCGACGCGATTAAGGTGACGTCACAATTAATTCCTGTGTGGACAGTACATGAAAACAAGAAATGGTTCGGTGAATTACTGTTAGACTATAAGTGAAGGAGATAATGTACTAAATTTCATCCATAAATTGTTAGGGTAGTTTTATTTGTGAATAGCAAAGGCATTTGCAGTGAAAGAATTTTATATTTGTCTTACCTATTGTACCATTATTGTTAATACAAGACTAGTGATTAAAAGTGTTAAGACTAGCGGTCATGCTAATGTCTTTTGTCAATGGATCTGAATTGTTCTTTTCAATATTAAACTACCTGAGAATAAATTTTTACGATTACTTAAACTCTATTTTGTATGTAAGCACCGTTTATTATTATTATATTATTGACATTTATTATTATTATCATTATTGTGGTTGTGATTAATATGATTATTACTTGTTTTGTTATTATCGTTTATTAGTATTATTGTTTTTTTTTTTTAATTAAATTGAATCTGCAAAGATTGTAGATTCAGTGTATCATCGTTAAATTCATTTACCTGTAATGTACTTTATTTTAATTTTATTTGTAGTGTATTTTTATGCATGTTAATAGCAATATATATTTCCTTGTTTTGCCTCGATATAATAAATTAGTGTCATCGCCTTATCTTTGCCAGTAACTGTTATTTTGTGAGCATATTTGATGTCGATAAATATGCATATTTGCTCAGTATGTTACAGAAAGATTCCAGTTAGGCTGCTAGAAATAGAAAAAACTTAAAAGCATTGCTGTAATATTTGTTATGTAATAATAATACACAATACTTAATTATTTCTGAAATTTATTTTTGTGATTACGTTCGTTTTAAGAATAGGAAGTATTTGTGTGACTGAGATATTATTATATAGATTTGTTATATCAAATTATGCTAATATTATATTATAGGGCATACTGAACCTCATCAAAACACATCATTAACAGATCCAAACACACAAAAACGTTTCCCTAAACAAATTTGTATGTTTTTTTTTAACAACTATAAAGTTATATAGATGACAAAGAATAATTTTTGTTCATTAACTAATTATTTTATGAGATCATTAATTCTATGATCTGAAAACGAATATACATATATATATATATATATATATATATATATATAGATTAAAATCTATAATAAAATCTTTCAATTTCACAATTGAAAGTTTGATAAAACGTTATCAAAATGAACATTACGGAACTTTACAAAATTTAACCTTTCTCTTTTTCCTTTTTCCCTTTCTCCCTTTTCCCCTTCCCTTTCCGTATTCCCATTTTCATTTTAACACATTTCCTTTCACTTTCCCCATTTCATTTTCCGTGTTTCTCCTTTCCCCCTTCCCGTTCCTTCTCCATTTCTACCTTATTTCCCTTTTCCCTCCATCTTTCCCCTCCCCATTTCACCCTTTCTTTTTTATCTGTTCCGCTTTCCATTTCCTTTCGCCGTTTTTCCTTTCCCCCTTTCTCCCCTTGCCATTTTCCGCTTCCTCCCTTTTTACGTTCTTCCCTTTACCTTTTTCGATTTTTCCATTTTCCGAGTTTACCCTCTTTCCCTTTTCCGATTTTTCTCTTTCTCCCTTCTCCATTTTCCAATCGGTCCAGAAGTTTTTTAGTCAGTTGTGGACACACCTATCGGAAACATTGAAATGGAATCGTAAAATATTTATAATAGCGTGTTTTGTTTTTTCGTACAACTGATAGCGCTGTTTAAAAAAAAACAAACATGTTTTTACCTGTCACAGGTGTGACATCTTAGTTACATAAATAGGTATATAAAAACACGCACGTATTCGAATACAACGTTGTATCAAAATTTCAAAGCAATCGGTGAAGAACTCTCGGAGATTTAAGATTTTTAACAAACGTACATTTACATTTTTATTTATATAGATATACATAATTATATATGTTTTTAATTTGAAATATTAAGTAATATATTTTTGAAAACCGGACTCAGAAAATCCTTTTGGAGTATAGACTATTTCAATCCATGTGAAAAACAATGAGGAAGTTCTTATTAAAATAAATAATAATTTATTAATTATTTATTATACGAGAAAAATTAATAAATTATATATACAAATAAAAATATAAATAAATAATATTGTGCAAATATAATGACGTAACAGTCAGTGGTACAAGAAAACTCATGCTGCGTATCTCAAAAAATAATTCATATATTTTATATGACATTTAAGTTAAAGTAAGTATTCTTGTAAGTAAATAAAAAAAATAGATATGAAGAAAACCTAAAACAGTAGAGAATGGAGTGGAGATGAAACAGAAAGAGAAGGGTAAGGTTATACTCGTATATAACCGAGTGGGAGTCAAATTTGTATTTACATATTTTTTGTTATAATAGCTTCTTTTTGCGTGTTATTTAATGATAAGTTTTATATTCGGTTGATCTTGAAACGTTGACTTTCTTCTGTAATCAGGCTAGTATGGTATTTAAGTTCATTTTTAATAAGAAAACTTTGTTTTATAATAATAGTAATAATAACATGAAATAATGACCGGCGATAAAAGAATAAGATACCCTCGACTACGGTATTACTCTCGGAGCAACTTTCATCAGTTCGTAAATACGATATGACCACTCGCATTAGGTAAGTTAGACGCACCGGTACAACTCATTACAATAATGAACTAGACCGTACTGAACAGGAGTCGGTGAGTGTAGATATGATAACCGAGCAACATTATGAAACAAGAAGCGTTACGTACGTAAAGTTTTAGTTTTATATACACTTGTGGTTTGGACGGAATAAAATTACACTGGCCTATTCCGAAGTAACTTACATCAGTAGTAGTCGGGCGGGTCACCGGTTCGAGTATACCTGAAAAGAGCGAAGCGGAATACGGTACGAGTAGGACCGTTCGGCGCGGGTGGAGAAAGTCCTTATCGCCTAGGGTAATGGTCATTGTCTTGAAGCCGGCCACAAGCTCCATGATTTATGCACCGCACTATTGTATGCTAATCCTGACCGCCACTGCAATCTGTCACTCGGAGACTTTTGCTCATTTCTCTTTATTAACGCGGTGACGCAGCCCGATTTAAAAAATTTGTCCTTCTAATCACGGACACCCTAGATACATCTAATTCAGTAGCTAAATGGTTATTTTTACATTATATGCTTCTTATAGGACTATATTTATAACGTAACTTGATTAGAGAGGAGTTTTACATCCTGACAAAATCACATTTTTTCACCGTTCTCTTAGTAATGGATTATTTTAATGTGTGTGTAATAATAATAATAATAATAATAATAATAATAATAATAATAATAATAATAATAATAATAATAATAATAATAATAATAATAATAATAATAATAATAATAATAATAATAATAATAATAATAATAATAATAATAATAATAATAATAATAATAATAATAATAATAATAATAATAATAATAATAATAATAATAATAATGCCCTGAGGTAGATAATCCCCACGTCCGGAACACAACATCTATGTTCCACGTCCAGGGCGGCAACAGCTGTACCTTTGTACATCACATATAGCTGGCTAACGGGGTTCCGAGTAAATTCCTCGGTTATGCATTGTTAAGTTTGACCTGGTTCCAACTTCAGGTCACTAAACGGACTGGATTTTTGGCTACCTGCAGGAAATGGAGTAACATATGATTTTGGATATGGATTCATACCATTCTTAGAGCTGGCGATGTGGCGGCCAGGGTCAATGTTATTGCAGGTGTAACGGAGACCCTTCCGTTGTCCACATGCCCCCTGCGATGGCAAGCATGTACCAATGGTGCCCATGTATGTCGGTGCATGGGAGCTCTGAAAGCTTCGGTGAGTAGGAGCCTGGAGTCAGTGCAGAGACTGCGCATCCGCTCTCTGCCAGGACATATGCCGGTTCCACCGGAGTACCGGATAGGACCTCCAAGGTTAGTAGCCCTGGAGTGGGGGTGTACCCCGGCGGCTAGCCTTGCTACAGAAGGGATCAATGTTCATGAATTTTCCTGAACAAACTCACGTGGCAGAGGGTGCACGTAAACACCCTCGTTTAGAAACCGCCGATTCGCCACAAGCGAAGCGGAAAAAAAGTAAGGAGAGTGATAAGATTAGAAAAGATGCTGATAAAATCAGTAAAGATTTGAGAAAAGCTTTGTTTGGTAATAATGTTCCCAAACCAAGATTTTTGATCATTACAAAAGAGAATGGTAACTTCCAAAAGGTAAGTCCATTCTTAATTGCTAGAGAGATTACAAATTGTGCTGGTGGTCCTGTCAAAGATATTCGTAAAACTTTTAATGGATTGCATGTCGAAACCATCAACGACATGCAAAGCCAGAAAGTTTTGGCGTTGAAGAAGATCGGTGAATATGCGGTTTCGGTCCAACCGCATAGTACACTTAATTCATCTAGAGGAGTTGTTGTTTGCCGTGATCTTCTTAACTGTACTGAAGAAGAAATAGTGCAGGAAATGTCTAGTCAGGGAGTGACACATTGTCGCAGACTTTCTATGAGACGAAATGGTCAGATTCTTCCTTCGGCCTCTCATGTCTTGACATTCAATAGGCCAAGTCTTCCTGAAAAGGTACGAGCTGGCATCCATCGGCTTGATGTACGGGCATTTATTCCGCAGCCGATGAGATGTTTTAGATGTCAACGTTTCGGACACACTGCCGCTAGATGTGAAGCGCAGGAAATTTGTATATGCGGATCGAAGATACATGAGGGTGATCCATGTAAAGACCCTCCAGTCTGCATTAATTGTAAAGGGCACCATAACTGTCGATCCAGGAACTGCCCAGTATACAAATCAGAAACAGCCATTCAGGAGGTTAAAACGCTTCAAAAAGTCAGCTACCCTGAAGCGAAGAAGATTGTAAACCTACGTACACCTAGACCATCGACTTCATACGCAGAAGCAGCTGCTACTCCCCCCACACCTAAAATCAACGTGGAGCAGTTGCTTAATACGATGGCGCCAAGTCTCGCGACAATAATAGAAAGAATCATTGATTCCAAGATCGAGTCGACTCATCAGATACAACAAAGTAAACATGAGAAGGCTCAATCCCGGACTGACGTTGCCGACAGAAGACCCGTACCAGCGCAGTTTAAAAAACCGGCAAAATCCTCGATTATAACTCCAGCAATAGACGTAATGAAGAAAAATCTTGATTTATTCGACAAAGATCTAAAGATCACCCCGACGACGAGTCATATAGCTAAGGATACTGTGACAAGAGTACAGGAAAAATCTGCGTCAACCAAAATGGAGGTGCAAGTAACTATCGAAAAAGCACCAGACACAGACGATATTAAAACCGTACCTACAGAGGCCCCAAGAGCTCAGAGAACAACTGTGGCGAGAGCATCTGTATCAGCCGGCCCAAGCACAGCCTTAGACATTGAATCGAGTTCATCAGCCGCCGAAAGTGCATCGGTTGCAAGTTTAGACTCAATTGCAACGATGCTCACAGCACCATTGAAGCTTTCATCACCTGATGTAAGCCGGCGAACGTCATTGGCGTCAGAAAGAGAAGACGATGCCATGTCCGAAGCCTCAGACACTCTGTCGTCGGAAGTTGAGGCCGTTCGCAGAATGGAAAAGCGGTGTAAAAAAGGTTGGCCGAAAGGAAAGCCTAGAAAATAATATAACTGGATCAGAAATTATAAGGAAATGTAAAATTTTGATCATTTTCTTGACACATGAAAATGTGAAATATTGAACCTTTTTTTTATTTTTTTTTGAAGTGGGATGGGGCTAATGACCAAAGTAGTCGATGCCCCTAAAAACCTCAAAAAAAAAAAAAAAAAAAAAAAAAAAAAAAAAAATAATAATAATAATAATAATAATAATAATAATAATAATAATAATAATAATAATAATAATAATAATAATAATAATAATAATAATAATAATAATAATAATAATAATAATAATAATAATAATAATAATAATAATAATAATAATAATAATAATAATAATAATAATAATAATAATAATAATAATAATAATAATAATAATAATAATAATAATAATAATAATAATAATAATAATAATAATAATAATAATAATAATAATAATAATAATAATAATAATAATAATAATAATAATAATAATAATAATAATAATAATAATAATAATAATAATAATAATAATAATAATAATAATAATAATAATAATAATAATAATAATAATAATAATAATAATAATAATAATAATAATAATAATAATAATAATAATAATAATAATAATAATAATAATAATAATAATAATAATAATAATAATAATAATAATAATAATAATAATAATAATAATAATAATAATAATAATAATAATAATAATAATAATAATAATAATAATAATAATAATAATAATAATAATAATAATAATAATAATAATAATAATAATAATAATAATAATAATAATAATAATAATAATAATAATAATAATAATAATAATAATAATAATAATAATAATAATAATAATAATAATAATAATAATAATAATAATAATAATAATAATAATAATAATAATAATAATAATAATAATAATAATGCCCTGAGGTAGATAATCCCCACGTCCGGAACACAACATCTATGTTCCACGTCCAGGGCGGCAACAGCTGTACCTTTGTACATCACATATAGCTGGCTAACGGGGTTCCGAGTAAATTCCTCGGTTATGCATTGTTAAGTTTGACCTGGTTCCAACCTCAGGTCACTAAACGGACTGGATTTTTGGCTACCTGCAGGAAATGGAGTAACATATGATTTTGGAAATGGATTCATACCATTCTTAGAGCTGGCGATGTGGCGGCCAGGGTCAATGTTATTGCAGGTGTAACGGAGACCCTTCCGTTGTCCACATGCCCCCTGCGATGGCAAGCATGTAGTTAAGGTGCCCATGTTCGGAGCATGGGAGCCCTGAAAGCTTCGGTGTGTAGGGGCCTGGAGTCAGTGCAGAGACTGCGCATCCGCTCTCTGCCAGGACATATGCCGGTTCCACCGGAGTACCGGATAGGACCTCCAAGGTTAGTAGCCCTGGAGTGGGGGTGTACCCCGGCGGCTAGCCTTGCTACAGAAGGGATCCATTGTTCATGAACATTGAACATTCAAACGTGGCAGAGGGTGCACGTAAACACCCTCGTTTAGAAACCGCCGATTCGCCACAAGCGAAGCGGAAAAAAAGTAAGGAGAGTGATAGAATTAGAAAAGATGCTGATAAAATCAGTAAAGATTTGAGAAAAGCTTTGTTTGGTAATAATGTTCCCAAACCAAGATTTTTGGTCATTACAAAAGAGAATGGTAACTTCCAAAAGGTAAGTCCATTCCTAATTGCTAGAGAGATTACAAATTGTGCTGGTGGTCCTGTCAAGGATATCCGTAAGACGTTTAACGGATTACATGTCGAAACTATAAACGACATGCAAAGTCAGAAAGTCCAGGCGTTGAAGAAGATCGGTGAATTTGCGGTTACTGTCCAACCGCATAGTACACTTAATTCATCTAGAGGAGTTGTTGTTTGCCGTGATCTTCTTAATTGTACTGAAGAAGAAATAGTGCAGGAAATGTCTAGTCAGGGAGTGACACATTGTCGCAGACTTTCTATGAGACGAAATGGTGAGATTCTTCCTTCGGCCTCTCATGTATTGACATTCAATAGGCCAAGTCTTCCTGAAAAGGTACGAGCTGGCATCCATCGGCTTGATGTACGGACTTTTATTCCGCAGCCGATGAGATGTTTTAGATGTCAACGTTTCGGACACACTGCCGCTAGGTGTGAAGCGCAGGAAATTTGTATATGCGGAATGAAGGTACATGAGGGTGATCCATGTAAAGACCCTCCAGTCTGCATTAATTGTAAAGGGCACCATAACTGTCGATCCAGGAACTGCCCAGTATACAAATCGGAAACAGCCATTCAGGAGGTTAAAACGCTTCAAAAAGTCAGCTACCCTGAAGCGAGGAAGATTGTAAACCTACGTACACCTAGACCATCGACTTCATACGCAGAAGCAGCTGCTGCTCCCCCCACACCTAAAATCAACGTGGAGCAGTTGCTTAATACGATGGCGCCAAGTCTCGCGACAATAATAGAAAGAATCATTGATTCCAAGATCGAGTCGACTCATCAGATACAACAAAGTAAACATGAGAAGGCTCAATCCCGGACTGACGTCGCCGACAGAAGACCCGTACCAGCTCAGTTTAAAAAACCGGCAAAATCTTCGATTATAACTCCAGCAATAGACGTAATGAAGAAAAATCTTGATTTACCCGACAAAAATCTAAAGATCATCCCGACGACGAGTCATATAGCTAAGGATACTGTGACAAGAGTACAGGAAAAATCTGCGTCAACCAAAATGGAGGTGCAAGTAACTATCCAAAAAGCACCGGACACAGACGATATTAAAACTGTACCTACAGAGGCCCCAAAAGCTCAGAGAACAACTGTGGCGAGGTCATCTGTATCAGCCGGTCCAAGCACAGCCTTAGACATAGAATCGAGTTCATCAGCCGCCGAAAGTGCATCGGTTGCAAGTTTAGACTCAATTGCAACGATGCTCACAGCACCATTGAAGCTTTCATCACCTGATGTAAGCCGGCGAACGTCATTGGCGTCAGAAAGAGAAGACGATGCCATGTCCGAAGCCTCAGACACTCTGTCGTCGGAAGTTGAGGCCGTTCGCAGAATGGAAAAGCGGTGTAAAAAGGGTTGGCCGAAAGGAAAGCCTAGAAAGTGATATAATTGGACCAGAAATTATAAGGAAAAGCAAAATTTTGATCATTTTGTGAAATTTTGAACCTTTTTTTTTATTTTTTTTTTTTTTTATTTTTTTTTGAAGTGGGACGGGGCTAATGACCAAAGTAGTCGATGCCCCTAAAAACCTCAAAAAAAAAAAAAAAAAAAAAAAAAAAAAAAAAATAATAATAATAATAATAATAATAATAATAATAATAATAATAATAATAATAATAAAATAATAATAATAATAATAATAATAATAATAATAATAATAATAATAATAATAATAATAATAATAATAATAATAATAATAATAATAATAA
Source organism: Lycorma delicatula (assembly GCF_047948215.1). Taxonomy (NCBI): domain Eukaryota; kingdom Metazoa; phylum Arthropoda; class Insecta; order Hemiptera; family Fulgoridae; genus Lycorma; species Lycorma delicatula. The sequence continues at coordinate 153,879,934 of NC_134456.1, read as the reverse complement.
TAATAATAATAATAATAATAATAATAATAATAATAATAATAATAATAATAATAATAATAATAATAATAATAATAATAATAATAATAATAATAATAATAATAATAATAATAATAATAATAATAATAATAATAATAATAATAATAATAATAATAATAATAATAATAATAATAATAATAATAATAATAATAATAATAATAATAATAATAATAATAATAATAATAATAATAATAATAATAATAATAATAATAATAATAATAATAATAATAATAATAATAATAATAATAATAATAATAATAATAATAATAATAATAATAATAATAATAATAATAATAATAATAATAATAATAATAATAATAATAATAATAATAATAATAATAATAATAATAATAATAATAATAATAATAATAATAATAATAATAATAATAATGCCCTGAGGTAGATATTCCCCACGTCCGGAACACAACATCTACGTTCCACGTCCAGGGCGGTAACAGCTGTACTCAAGTACATTACATATAGCTGGCTAACGGGGTTCCGAGTGTTGTTTCTCGGATATACTTTTTTCGGTCGATTTACATCTATAGGCCGAATTACAGGACTGGACTTTACGGCCACCTGCAGATATGACATTATTAACGATTACGGAAATGGATTAATACCGCCGTTAGAGCTGGCGATGTGGCGGCCACGGTCAAAGTTATTTGCAGGTGTAACGGAGACCTTTCGTCGTCCACATGCCCCCTGCGATGGCAAGCATGTAGTTAAGGTGCCCATGTTCGGAGCATGGGAGCCCTGAAAGCTTCGGTGTGTAGGGGCCTGGAGTCAGTGCAGAGACTGCGCATCCGCTCTCTGCCAGGACATATGCCGGTTCCACCGGAGTACCGGAACGGACCTCCAGGGTTGGTAGCCCTGGAGTGGGGGTGTACCCCGGCGGCTAGCCTTACTACAGAAGGGATTACTTGTTCATGAATTTTCCTGAACAAACCAACGTGGCAGAGGGTGCACGTAAACACCCTCGTTTAGAGCCGGCTGTTTCGCCTGAAGCGAAACGCCGAAAGAGTACGGAGAGTAAGAAGATAGAAATTGAGGCTAGAAAAAGCTTACAAAAGGCTTTTTTTAAAAGTAGTAATGTACCGAAACCTAAATATTTGGTCATTACAAAGGAGGATGGAAATTTCTCGAGGGTGAGTCCTTTTCTCATCGCTCGAGAAATAAACAAATGTGCTGGAGGCCCTGTAAAGGAAATACGGAAAACTTTTACGGGACTTCATGTAGAGACTGTTAATGATATACAGTCTCAGAAGATTTTAGGGCTGAAGAAAATTGGAGAGCTAGCGGTACGCGTTGATCCCCACGGCACGCTCAACACCTCAAGGGGTGTTGTGGTCTGTCGGGATCTTTTAAACTGTTCGGAGCAAGAGATTGTAGAGGAGCTGGCAGCACAAGGAGTAATAGAGTGCCGTCGGTTGAACATGAGAAGGAACGGTGAGGTCTTACCCTCGGCTTCTCATGTCCTTACTTTCAACCGGCCTACTTTGCCAGAAAAGATAAGAGCGGGGATTCACCGTTTGGATGTGCGGGCATTTGTCCCACAGCCGATGAGGTGCTTCAAGTGCCAACGCTTTGGCCACACCGCTCTTAGATGCGAAAGACCGCAAATATGCGTGTGCGGTGAAGAGGTGCATGAGGGAGAGCCATGTAAAGAGCCTCCTACATGTATAAACTGCAAAGGAGCGCATTCTTGTAGATCAAGGAATTGTCCTGTCTACAAAGATGAGGTAGCTGTGCAGGAAGTAAAAACCCTGCAAAAAGTCAGCTACTTCGATGCAAAGAAAATAGTTAACGCCCGTAAGCCTAGAGCAGCAACATCTTATGCTCAGGCTGCGGCTACTGTTCCTGCTCCTGCTCCGATTGCTGTAGATGAGGTACAAATTATAAATAAACTTGCTCCCACTTTGGCTAACATGATTGAGAGGATCATCGAAAACAAGATGAAACCTCTTGGCAATAAAGAACTTGTTAAGCCAAAGATAGTGATACAGCCTGCTGAAGATAAGTCGATAAAAGTGAAAGTTGCTCCTCCAGAAAAGAAAACGGACAACAAACCTGAATGTCAAGTCCGTCTCAGCGAGATCCTCGATGAAAAGAAAAAGGCGATACCTACAGAGTCTGTTATGGAGGCTCCCAAGCCTCCTGTAACTGAAGTGGCCTCTAAGCCTCAGAGGCCACAAAAAATCACACAGGGGGGGCGAGTGTCCCCCCTCCCACAGGCGGTGACCGGTGCGACCCCCGTGTTGGGGAGCGGGCAGGTTGTCGCCTCTCAATCGGTGCCTGAAACCGGCGCCGATCCATGCCCGTCGTCGTCGGCGGCTTCGGTGGTCTCCGATACGGAGACCGGAAGCCTTACAGGCGACGACCTTCTCCGCGAACACGATGCTGTTCGCAGGATGGAGAAGAAAAGGAAAAAAGGATGGCCGAAAGGAAAACCCAGGCAATAATTTAATTAAAAATTAAAAATTAGCGAGTCGATTGTACAATGGAACATCAATGGATGTTTTTCAAACATCCATGAGCTCCAACGCTTGGTACATGACGTAGACCCGATTTGTATATGTCTGCAAGAAACGCATTTCCGCCGAAATGAAAATTTTAAATTAAAAGGATTTGATATATTTCGGCGAGATCAACCGCCAAATGTAAGAGTTAGAGGTGGAGTAGCTATATTAACATCGACTAGAGCTACCACCGAAGCGGTTGTTCTAAACACCAACCTACAAGCGGTCGCCGTTAGAATGAAGCGACCGCTTAAGATCACTGTGTGCAGCATATACTTACCGAATTACGATTGGAATAAGGATGACATAGAAAGATTAATTTCCGAGCTTCCCCCACCTGTTTTACTGGTGGGTGATTTTAACGCTCATAATTCTCTCTGGGGATCGGATCGAGTAGATCCCCGTGGAAGAGAACTGGAAGGGTTCCTGATGAATTCTGAACTTATTATTTTAAATGTTGGATCAGGAACCTTTTTTCAATGCCAGAGATGGATCGACGTCCTGTATAGATCTTGCACTTATAAGCGGATCGATAGCACCGAGGTACAGCTTCCATGTTATAGACGATCTGCATGGAAGCGATCATTTCCCGGTGCAAATTGTAACTGATGTTACTAGAACAATATATCCCATCCCTAAAAGATGGTTATTTGAAAAGGCAGACTGGACGAGCTTCACAGCTAGAACGATGCTCCCAGAAACAACCGGAGTTATCGGAGACGATGTCGACGCCATAACAAATGCAATAATCGAGTCGGCATCGAGATATATTCCCAAAACATCTGGGAAACTTACAAAGAAACCCGTTCCATGGTGGAACGATGAAATAAGTGAAGCTATAAAAAGAAAGAAAAGGGCGTATAATGCCTTTAAGAAGCGTCCTAGTATAGAAAATCTTGTTGCCTTTAAGAAATACAGGGCGTATGCAAAACGTGTTATGATAGATTCGAAAAAACGATCCTGGCAGCAATACGTGTCATCCATTGACAAAACTACTACTGCATCAGATGTTTGGAGGAAAGTGAAGGCGATTTGTGGGCGTAATGATTTTACTCCCATAACTAGCCTTCAAGATGAAGATGAAGATGAAATAAAAGACACTCCATATGAAATTGCAGAGCTGTTATCCAATCATTTCGAAAAGGCCAGCAAAACGGCCAACTACGAGGAAGGTTTTCGAACCAAAAAAGAAGAACACGAAGGTCTACTAAATTTTGGAACTGAGTATAATTACTCATATAATGTACCATTTAAAATGGAAGAATTCGCGAAGGCGTTGGAAAAATCAGGTAACACAGCTGCTGGTCCGGATGAAATCCACTATAATATGATCAGGCAGCTGAATACCACTGCAAAGTGTAGATTATTAGAACTTTATAATAAAATATGGCGGGATGGAACGTACCCGCAGCAGTGGAAAAAAGCTCATGTTGTTCCAGTACCGAAGAAAAATAAAAATTTAAGAGACCCCAATAGCTACCGTCCTATTTCTTTGACGTGTGCTATGGGGAAAATTTTGGAAAAAATGATTAATAATCGACTCGTCTGGGTTTTGGAAAAAGAAAACCTGATATCACCGTATCAAGCAGGTTTTCGACAATACCATTCTACCACTGATCAAATGATCAGCTTAGAGGACATTATATATAACAGCTTTATTACAAGGAAACATTGTGTCGGAGTCTTCTTTGATCTTCAGAAGGCTTTCGATATGACCTGGCGTCATGGTATAATGCTCCAGTTACATGAATGGGGCATTCGTGGCAATTTGCCTATACTACTCAGCAACTACATGAATGATCGTACCTTCCAAGTACGCGTCAACAACGAATATTCATGTGAAAGAATCTTGGAAAATGGCATACCGCAAGGTTCGCCGTTGAGCGGTACCTTGTTTACCATTGCCATTAATAAATTGATATTAGCCATTCCAGTAGAAATCAGCAAAAGCGTCTATGTTGATGATCTGGCAATCGTATATGCCAGCAACAAGACTGCTATAGTGAGGTACAAATTGCAACGAGCGATCAATGCTCTAAATGAAGTTGCAAGGAATACAGGATTCCAATTCTCACCAGAAAAAACGTGCTGTGTACACTTTTGTAGGAAGAGAATTCCTCATCAAAGTCCTGCTCTGACAATTGATGATAATCCAATACAATATAAAGACAGCGTAAGGTATTTAGGACTAGTATTGGATAAATCCCTCACATGGGGATTACATATACAGGACTTGAGTGATAGATGCAAAAGAGCCCTAAACATTATAAAATGTTTATCGAACCTAAATTGGGGCTCAGGAAAAGAGACATTATTGAGACTGTATAAAGCATTGGTTCAATCTAAACTAGACTACGGATGTATCGTATATTCATCCGCTAGAAAGTCGCACTTAAGAAAGTTAGACGTAGTTCATAATAGCGGAATAAGATACGCAACAGGTGCTTTCCGCACGAGTCCGGTGGCTAGTCTGATGTCTGAAGCCGGAATAATGCCACTACATTATAGAAGAGAGATCCTCTTGTTAAGATATGCAGCAAATATATGGGCTTTCCCTGCCCATATAAATAATAAATTGTTTATGAATCATCCCATGGCTGCATTATACGAACGTCGTGCTACCTATTCCAGACCAGCCGGAATTAGGTACCACGAATTAAGAAGGAAATATGAAATTGCTATACCAGAGACACTAGCAATTTCTACTAGAGAAATACCGCCATGGCTCTTGCCAGCGGTAAATACAAGTTTGGATCTCTCTCAAGGAGAAATAAAAAAGAAACCAGCAGTGATCATCCAGCAAGATTTTTTAGCAACCGTCAGTAGTTACGAAGAACATATTAGAATTTATACTGATGGTTCTAAAACTGAACATGGTGTTGGATGCTCGATATATGTAAATGAAGAAGCCCACTATTGGAGACTGCCAGATGTGGCCAGTGTCTACACGGCAGAGCTCACTGCAATTCAGCAAGCTCTTCGCTACACTGAACACTATTGCGAAGAGAGAGTGCTAATATGTTCCGACTCATTAAGTGCACTTGTCGCAATTCGGAACAAGAACATTAAGGATGTCCTAATTGCAAACATCCTGTCCATTTTATACGTTCTAAAACAACGAGGACAGCGATGCGTATTTGTATGGACTCCGGGGCATGCTGGTATTACAGGTAATGAAATCGCAGACGAAGCTGCCAGAAAGGCAACAGTCTGCGATGATTTGGATGCATTTCCTGTAAGAGTGGCAGATATTAAAAACCGTCTAACAAATCTAGTAAGAAACAAGTGGAACGCTGAATGGAGGAGTTTAAATACAAAATTAAACTCAGTTAAAACTTCTCCTTATAAATGGAAAAGCGACTTTAAATTGACTCGCCGTGAACAAGTAGCGGTGACCAGACTTAGAATCGGTCACACGCGATTAACAAATTTATATTTGTTAACCGGCGAAGTGAGACCAATGTGCGGTGTTTGCAATAAAACACTGACAATCAAGCATCTAATAGAAGAGTGTACCATATATGAGGACCTCAGAAAGAGGTTCTGTTTTACAAATAATATTAGTGCTGATCTGGATAATGGAAATGAAGAAAATATAGTTGCATTTTTACACGCCAGTGGACTTCTTAAAAGTCTGTAAAATGGAAGTTTAAAGCTGTGGAAAAAGATACTCTAAGTGGTAGTTATATATATATATACATATAGAAGAAAGAGGAAAGATATGGTATTGAGAAGATTAATCATAATTTTAAGTTCATGGTCTTTTGAGAACCTATCTCAAATTTTAATATTGGGGCCCTTTACACCCCGTAAGTGTTTGTGATTGTCCTTGTCTTTCATGTTTTAATGTTTATTGTGAAGTTTGTGTTTTTAAATAAAATGTAAGGGCCCTTTACACCCTTACATATGACGATCCTGATGGAGATAATAATTTCTTTTAAAGAATGTGACGAGGGCTAATGACCTTAGCAGTCGATGCCCGTAAAAATTCAGTTAAAAAAAAAAAAAAAAAAAAATAATAATAATAATAATAATAATAATAATAATAATAATAATAATAATAATAATAATAATAATAATAATAATAATAATAATAATAATAATAATAATAATAATAATAATAATAATAATAATAATAATAATAATAATAATAATAATAATAATAATAATAATAATAATAATAATAATAATAATAATAATAATAATAATAATAATAATAATAATAATAATAATAATAATAATAATAATAATAATAATAATAATAATAATAATAATAATAATAATAATAATAATAATAATAATAATAATAATAATAATAATAATAATAATAATAATAATAATAATAATAATAATAATGCCCTGAGGTAGATAATCCCCACGTCCGGAACACAACATCTATGTTCCACGTCCAGGGCGGCAACAGCTGTACCTTTGTACATCACATATAGCTGGCTAACGGGGTTCCGAGTAAATTCCTCGGTTATGCATTGTTAAGTTTGACCTGGTTCCAACCTCAGGTCACTAAACGGACTGGATTTTTGGCTACCTGCAGGAAATGGAGTAACATATGATTTTGGAAATGGATTCATACCATTCTTAGAGCTGGCGATGTGGCGGCCAGGGTCAATGTTATTGCAGGTGTAACGGAGACCCTTCCGTTGTCCACATGCCCCCTGCGATGGCAAGCATGTAGCAATGGTGCCCATGTATGTCGGTGCATGGGAGCTCTGAAAGCTTCGGTGAGTAGGAGCCTGGAGTCAGTGCAGAGACTGCGCATCCGCTCTCTGCCAGGACATATGCCGGTTCCACCGGAGTACCGGATAGGACCTCCAAGGTTAGTAGCCCTGGAGTGGGGGTGTACCCCGGCGGCTAGCCTTGCTACAGAAGGGATCAATGTTCATGAATTTTCCTGAACAAACTCACGTGGCAGAGGGTGCACGTAAACACCCTGGTTTAGAAACCGCCGATTCGCCACAAGCGAAGCGGAAAAAAAGTAAGGAGAGTGATAGAATTAGAAAAGATGCTGATAAAATCAGTAAAGATTTGAGAAAAGCTTTGTTTGGTAATAATGTTCCCAAACCAAGATTTTTGGTCATTACAAAAGAGAATGGTAACTTCCAAAAGGTAAGTCCATTCTTAATTGCTAGAGAGATTACAAATTGTGCTGGTGGTCCTGTCAAGGATATCCGTAAGACGTTTAACGGATTACATGTCGAAACTATAAACGACATGCAAAGTCAGAAAGTCCAGGCGTTGAGGAAGATCGGTGAATTTGCGGTTACTGTCCAACCGCATAGTACACTTAATTCATCTAGAGGAGTTGTTGTTTGCCGTGATCTTCTTAACTGTACTGAAGAAGAAATAGTGCAGGAAATGTCTAGCCAGGGAGTGACACATTGTCGCAGACTTTCTATGAGACGAAACGGTGAGATTCTTCCTTCGGCCTCTCATGTATTGACATTCAATAGGCCAAGTCTTCCTGAAAAGGTACGAGCTGGCATCCATCGGCTTGATGTACGGGCATTTATTCCGCAGCCGATGAGATGTTTTAGATGTCAACGTTTCGGACACACTGCCGCTAGATGTGAAGCGCAGGAAATTTGTATATGCGGATCGAAGATACATGAGGGTGATCCATGTAAAGACCCTCCAGTCTGCATTAATTGTAAAGGGCACCATAACTGTCGATCCAGGAACTGCCCAGTATACAAATCAGAAACAGCCATTCAGGAGGTTAAAACGCTTCAAAAAGTCAGCTACCCTGAAGCGAAGAAGATTGTAAACCTACGTACACCTAGACCATCGACTTCATACGCAGAAGCAGCTGCTGCTCCCCCCACACCTAAAATCAACGCGGAGCAGTTGCTTAATACGATGGCGCCAAGTCTCGCGACAATAATAGAAAGAATCATTGATTCCAAGATCGAGTCGACTCATCAGATACAACAAAGTAAACATGAGAAGGCTCATTCCCGGACTGACGTCGCCGACAGAAGACCCGTACCAGCTCAGTTTAAAAAACCGGCAAAATCTTCGATTATAACTCCAGCAATAGACGTAATGAAGAAAAATCTTGATTTATCCGACAAAGATCTAAAGATCATCCCGACGACGAGTCATATAGCTAAGGATACTGTGACAAGAGTACAGGAAAAATCTGCGTCAACCAAAATGGAGGTGCAAGTAACTATCCAAAAAGCACCGGACACAGACGATATTAAAACTGTACCTACAGAGGCCCCAAAAGCTCAGAGAACAACTGTGGCGAGAGCATCTGTATCAGCCGGTCCAAGCACAGCCTTAGACATAGAATCGAGTTCATCAGCCGCCGAAAGTGCATCGGTTGCAAGTTTAGACTCAATTGCAACGATGCTCACAGCACCATTGAAGCTTTCATCACCTGATGTAAGCCGGCGAACGTCATTGGCGTCAGAAAGAGAAGACGATGCCATGTCCGAAGCCTCAGACACTCTGTCGTCGGAAGTTGAGGCCGTTCGCAGAATGGAAAAGCGGTGTAAAAAGGGTTGGCCGAAAGGAAAGCCTAGAAAGTGATATAATTGGACCAGAAATTATATGGAAAAGCAAAATTTTGATCATTTTGTGAAATTTTGAACCTTTTTTTTTTTATTTTTTTTGAAGTGGGACGGGGCTAATGACCAAAGTAGTCGATGCCCCTAAAAACCTCAAAAAAAAAAAAAAAAAAAAAAAAAAAATAATAATAATAATAATAATAATAATAATAATAATAATAATAATCCCTTTTTAATTCAAAACAAAACAATCATTAAGTTAAAAAGAAAGATATAATAAATAACAAAAATAATATAAAAAAGAGCAGGCTTATTCTTATTGGTGAAAAGATGTTTAGAATGTCGATATTATAATACTTTGTAACTTGAAAATATTGTAAAAGGAGAAAAATAAAATTTGAGGAAATACAAAAAAAAAATGGTAAATAAATTCAAAAAATGCTTATGTGCATGAGTCAAACGTAGAAAATTTAACAATTTTATTAAAGATTAACATAATTAATGTAATTTATAAATGTAGGATGGTGGTTATGAAATTAAAATAAAAACTAAGAAAAATAAATCATGGAGAAATATTATTTTTTTAGAAAGAAGAATTATTGCAGATAATTCTGAAAATAACAACTTGACCGCTTTAGTATAAAAAAACCCCTTTCGGCACGCCGGAAGGCGGAAGTAGATTTTACCGGTGCTAAGTAAGGGATAAAAATAATTCTCCACCTTTACGTTTTTACTCAATAAAAAATTTATAGCAATATTTTATTTTTTCGAAAAAACCACCCCATTTCCAGCCCCATGGTCCGATTTTGGCCGTTAACAAACTCGACCGAGATTTTAGGTCGAGTTATTTTTAGCAAACAATTTGAAAGTTATTGGCGCAAAATTAAAGTAGTTATCGTGTCCACAAGAAAGTGAAATATATATATATTTGAGGTGACGGTGGTTTTGGGGTCTGGGGTATGTGAAACGCGAAGATATGTCGAAATTTTCCGGAAGTCAAATCATGGTACCCATTACAATAGGTAGCTTTCTTATGAAATCTACCTAAAAATACCAGATTGCGAAAACTCAATTGAGTTGACGATCTATTTTCTGAATAGAGAATGACTAAACCCTACATACACAGGAAGAGACAACTCAAAAAAAAAATTAACTAGAAAAGGGTAGGATTGTGAAACGTAATTTTAAAGGGCAATGAAAAATTATTGTAAAAACTTCGTATTGAGACAATTCTAATTAAAATGGCGGCCATTTAATATTTTTCATAGTTATTTACAAGTGGTCTAGAGTACCTCTCACGTAACCTTTCAACATTTAAACGTAGAAAAATAAAATTTAACATATCCTTCTATCTTGATACGATCTATTTTTTTCAGTATAAGAATACTTCTATTCTAGTACTGAATGCGTTACAATCGTTCAGCTATTCAAACCGTTTAATTTTTCATCTAGAAAATAATCATATATATTAAAATTTGTCTATGGATCTGAAACGAATAGAAAGTATTATTCATAATTTGTACCAAATCATGATCCTAATTTTAAAAAATTGCGCTCTGATATCGTTAGCGCAAATAACCCTTAAAGAAATTCCAAGGTCACATTTGATTACCTGCTGAAACTAGTATAATTTAAAGAAAAAAAATACACATAGCAGTTGTTTTAAAAGTACGTTCTAACAACAGAAATTACAACCATTATGTTTTTTTTTGTTCTGTTACAATGGCTTTGTAATCACAGTTTTTATTATTTACGCTCTGTGCTTAGTAAAACAAATAACTATTAGAAATGAAATAAATATAAATAATAATACAGGTTGAATTAGATGATAATAATAATAATAATAATATTTATAACACCAAGAAATATAAATAGATAGCAAGCATTTCAAAGAACTGATATTTTACTTAAATTTATATTTACAAATTGTAAGTAGGTTTTATAAACGTGTGTAGAATAATACAAATTTATTCGATCATCGTAAAAATTTGAATTACATAAAAATAAACCATCGACAAATTATAGGTAGTTAGTTGTAAATAGCTACGACCTTCAAAAGAATAAACGGCCGCTTAATATAATGTTTTATATCTTTGACATTTCTGTTTACATTCTTCAAGTACTCCTTTAAACGTACAAAAAAATGTACTTAAACCAAAATATTATTTATCGGTGTTGATTTTAATCGATTGCTTCTCAGGTAGATGTAAGATATTCCGGTTGATTAGAATTTCTTTTGGTTGAATTTAATTCTTGTGGGACGAGTAAATTGATTTAATTCAGAACAAATTCGTAATTAAATTGTTTCTCTTTAATGATCCGCTAAGATTGTCATCACTGTTAAAAATGTAGTACGTTTACATATATTCCCGCATGAATTATAATATTATCTCTTTGAGCTCCCTCAACGAGCCAGAACGAGTATTAAAAATTTTAAAACGGGCTGTCAGATAGTTATTTTTTCACAACTGTGAAGTATATAACAACATTAGAAATTAGAGAAATTTAACTTATTCATGTGCTTATATTTATTAATATGGATTTTTTTTTATCGTTCTCCTTTGTTTATCCCCCCCCCCTACCTGGAGCCGGAACCGCAACTAAGCTTCTACACAGCTCCAGGGGATGCCATCGCCTGAAAGTGCCATCGCCTCAAACTGAAGGTAGTTTGAGGCGATGGCATCCCCTTAGTTCCTGCCCGGGCAGGAACTAAGATTCCCCCCCCCCCCAGGTAGCCGGGACTCGATGTTTAATCATTTGCCATGCCTCTAATAAAGGGACCTAAGGGGATCCCCTCATCGGGACTCCGGTCTTGATGCCACGCCTCTAATGGAAGAGGGATACCCCACCGGGACTACGGTCTTACGTTACCCTTCCGTCGTTCCAAAGTGAGTCCCCTTACAATCATCGAAATTGGGACACCTGAGCATCCCACCACTCCTGGACGAGGCTGTCCCAATCCTAGGTCGTTCCCAAAAGCAAATGCGGGACGTGTCTCATTTCTTGCTGCTGGTCCTGCAGCCACGGCCCACAAGTGAATCCCCTCGAACCTTACATAAGAAGCATTTAGTCTCAGTTTGACAATCTTTCTGAAGATGGTTCTCAACTCCACAATTACAGCAATGCCTCCGTTTGTCGGGACCGCTGCAGGAACCAGCCCGGTGCCCTAACCCCCAACATCGATAACATCGCTCTTCGACGGACTTCTTTGACTCTCGACAGGACACTCAGCAATATGGAATTTTTACTGAAAATAATAAATACTAATTAATAAACAAAAAACAATATCCGATTCTAATCATACTAGAAACGAACACGTGTTTTCGCGTAACTGAACAGAATACACAATGCAATAAACGATCTTTCCCATTACATATTTGAATAACTCATACTTAATAACACTCACATACATGAAAGCAGCATTAATGGAAAGGAAAACTCCGTCAAATGAAAACATTACTCCGTCAATGAATGTTTAGATAATAATAAATTTAAATTTAAAAATAAGCGACAACCGGTTGCATAACTTCCCGGCTGTGTTCTTGACAAATTTTTAATGAAAGAAAAATCTGCCAAGAGCACAGATGCGCTTATGGAATACGGCAATAAAGCCATATGGTTTTTAATTATTAATACTTAGTGCACAATTCTGAAAAAATATCAAAATATTTAGTGAAAATCATTGAGGTCAATTTGACCCCTTGATCTAAATACATTTTTACTTAGAAAATTATGCTAGATTCAAAGTATAATAAGAAAAAAAATCAAAATGCTTAGTAAAAACTTTTGACCTCCTTGAACAAATGACGTTTATATCATAATAGTTATATAATTCCTGGGGTATAATTACTAAAAAAAAAAAAAAAAAAAAAAAAAAAAACCACAATTTCTTAGTATAATCATTTGAGTCCCAATTGATCAATTGTTCGACAACTACCTCATGTAACGTGTAACATAGTAATATGTAGCAACTTCCTCATGTAACATATTTAAAAACAAGTCACAACTTAAGAAACAGATTAAATATTAGAAATTATAAAAAAATTCATAATCCATTGTATGATTCTTATAAGGAAATATTTTAAGTAATTTCCGCGGCTAAATGTATAACCTTATTAATGATATTAAAACATTTAATAGATTTAACACCTTACTTGCTTGTCAGTAGGGGCGCAAACTGTAAATTATGCAATCTAAAATGATTTGCCTATTTCACGCATAATTTTGGCGATCTACTTAAATAATAATTACAGCCATACCTCAACTATTTGTCAAAGAAATTTGAACAAATTGCTCCTAATTCTGTTCACAATAAACTCAATCAGTAAAAAGTGAATTTTACGGAACTATTCATGAATAAACAATTTTAAATCTTAACATTTTTTAACTTACAAAGTTAAGATTTTGAAACAGATTTATTCGTAGAAGTTTTTGTTGGGTTCAAATACACCAAATTTCATTCGAATATCTTAATCTACTATATTTATGATATAAATTTACATTGAAAAACCACAAAATAATGAACAGACGGAAAAAGATAAGTTTTTGTCCAATGTACCATTTTTTTTATTTATTTTTATCTCTTGAATCAGCCCGTTAGGTTTGGGGCAATATCTAATGTATACCTAATATGGGTGGGGGGGGGGAAATAATGCCTCCTTTTCCTAGAGCATCAAAAAGGTCAAAACTGGGATATATATGTAGCCAAACATTTGTGGTGCCAAATTTCAACTTTTTGTCAGCAAGTTTGCAAGATGTAGGGAAAAACTTTACAAATAATGTTGAATATCTCACCAACCGTAAATCTGAAATATTTAAATCTTTGGAATTTTAAATAAGTAATTTTATCATAACAAACCTCAATTTTCTACGATCACTAATCAAAACTTCAGAAACTAAAAACGACAAAAACTACCCCTTCTACGTGTTGCATACCAGGAATTTATATGGTTTTATTTTCTTTTTTGGGCTCAGATAGGTGTGAAACATCAAAATTTGCAAAATTTTAAATTCTTACCCGATATATATTTTACCTTTGTAACTGCAGCTGCTACACAGCAGAAATAAAGATAATCAAAAAAGTAAAAATCAAAATTGGTCTATTTAATGAAGAAACGGATCATTTTATTGAAGTCGGTTGATAAAAAATAAAAGATTCAGAGAATATTCAATTGATCTAATTTAACAGAAGACGTAATATTTATATATAACAATATTTTATTTTAAATATGGAAAAAAAATTTAAACTATAAAAATATGGAAATAAATACACGATGAATATTTTAAATATTTATTTTTAAAAAAACTATGCATAATTTCATTTTGTATCGGTTAGAAGCATAGAATCGGATCACTGACCTTAGACAACGCATACTAAAGAAACGAACGTATTGTTCTGGTTTTCCAGGCATTCGTCAACCTGCAGCAAGTACCGCACTAATTATATTTAGTGGGTGAGTGGGTGGATTGTTGTGGAAGTCGATATATTTTCATTCAAACTAGTTTCTAGAACGGTGCGCATTAGAACCAGTAATAATCGGGTCACGCTTCAAAAATAGAAGTCCGTTTTGTTACGAACCAAGCTAGCTGCAAACAGCTTCAGCTCCGCGTCTATGTAGCCGAAGGTTTGTAAAAAAAAAAATATATATGTATACACGCAAATACAAAATAAAAACAGTGTTTCGTTTATACAAAACAAAATTAACAATAGTATAAAATACACAAAACAACAACATGTGCAGGTGCTTCCGTTTTATTTGGTTAATAAAAAAGATCTCTACTGATGTCCATAAAGTTCTACTAACATTCCAACTTTTAAAGCAATTAGTTTATAAACGAGGTCGAACAAAATACCACTTGCTTTTAAATGTCGCCCAACGCTCTCGGCTTCACCGATAACGATCTAGTCTTTTAATTTAATTAATATTCAAGATTGTCTTTGTACTCGTAACTCGTAGGTTTATTGACTCAGTAAAGTAATTTCAATTTAATTATACATCGTATTTGAATTTTTTTTTTTGAAGTGCAAGTAAAATCACTTCTTTTATTACATATATTACATGTTTTTACCCTTTATAATTATTTAAATTTAAATAACATTCCATTTTATTTATTTTTTTTATTTCTTTTCATAAATAATTTACAAGAATTAATGATTCTCATGTAATTTAATTATAGTAAAATGAAAACAACAAGGAAGTCATATGTTTTAACTGAGAATTTTATAATTTAATGTTATTTATCTGTTAAAATAATATTATTATTTTTAACACGAATAAACAAGAAATATATAAAAAAACAAAGAACATGAAGGAACTGCAGAAATAAATTTTACAGAACACTGAATAAATAATATAAAGTATGTTACCATGACATAATTTTTATGAACATCGACTTCTATTTTTCACACAGAAGCTTGAGGTGATAACATTCTCTAGTACGTAATAATATAAATTATACCTATAATAATTAATATAAAATATGTATGGATAAAATAACTCTAATTTATTTATAAAATTCTATTAAATGATCTTAACAATGATTAAGCTATATAATTTATAATTAACTACAAAATTAATTAAAGAAGACGAATATTATAAAAGTAGATATTTTCTTTAAAGTAAGAAGAAATCCTTAAAATATCTTAACAAATATTACTTGTTCCAGTATATATATATATATATATATATATATATATATACAGAGTGTTTCTAAACTGGTGGGCTGGCTATACTTTTCCGGATTCTACTTGTAAAACTAAATAAAAAATATCATTAGGAAAAAGGGAAATTTCTCCTTCGTTCTGTATGTGTCCACCATTTCCTTATTTTTATATAAAAATTTATATAACATTAAAATTTTGTAAACATCTTGGTAATAACGTTTTAAAATTAGCAAAAAATCAGGACTTAAATAACTTCGCAAATTACATAATGGCGGCCATGTTTATTTTTCAATCCGTTATATCTTCATAAATATTAGTTTTATCAAAATGTATGTTATTTGCTAAAAAAATTAACCCTTTTCTTTTGAACAAAATGAAATGACGTTTTATTTTTTAAAATCGGTTAACAAATAGATATGGCAGAATCTCGGTTATGGCCGAGTTATGGCAGAAAATTGATGTTGTAATTTTGTGTCTGTTTTCACTCCTCCACTTTACTTCCATTAAATATTAATTGTTTTTATTTATTGTTAATTCTACTATTGTAAATTAGTATCAAATTATTTAATATTAAATTTTATTTTGGAAAAATTATTACTTAATTTTATACTTATTTACAATACTAGAATTATCAATAAATAAAAACAATAAATATTTACTGAAACTGAAGATAAAGTGGTGGATATGAAAACAAACACAATATTACAACATCAATTTTCTGCCATAACTCGGCTATTTGTTAACCGATTTTAAAAAAATAAACGTCATTACATTTTGTTAAAAAGAAAAAGGTTAATATTTTAACAAATAAGATACGTTTTGATAAAATTAACATTTATGGAGATATAACGGATTGAGAAATAAACATGACCGCCATATTTTAATTTGTGAAGGTAAATTTAAGTCCTGATTTTGTGTTAATTTTAAAAGTTTACTATCAAGGCGCTTACCAAATATTAATGTGATTCCTCTATCCGAACTTGAGATATAAATTTTTATATAAAAATAAGAAAATGGTGGACAGTGACAGAACGAACGAGAAATTGCCATTTCCTAAGGATATCTTTTATTTTGTTTTACTTGTAGAATCTGGAAAAGTATAGCCAGCTCACCAATTTAGAAACACTCTGTATATATGTGTATATATATATATATGTATAGGTCTATGTATAAAATCTTGTGGCAGAAAAATTTCCAAAACTAATTGATTAATTTCATTGAAATTTAGATACTCTGTAGTAGTATATCTGAAGTTGTGCCTGTGAAAATTTTATGAAGATTTATTGAGTCATTTATGAGTTACACTCAATTTAAGGTCGAAAAACATTTTGAAGTTATGTTGACTGTAGTAATTTACTTTTCATAAGCGCTTATGCAGTGTTTTATTTATTTTTTAACATAGTTCCTTTTTGACGTTTAACTATTTTTTTATAAATCAAAAGTTTTTGTGTAAAACTTGAGAAGAGAATGACTAGATACTTCTTTAAAAGTATACAAAATAAAATAACGAAAAGTCGGTTTTTTTTTGCGCAGAACTACGAAAAAATCTTTTCTTTTTTGTTTTCTATTTCCATTTATTTATTATTTTAAATTTTATTCTATTTTACATTTTTAGTTATAGTGTTTGCAAAATGTAAGAATGCCTTTAAAAATAAAACTCTACCGATATAAACATATGACATTTGGATAATACGTAAATATCTAAAAAGATAAGGGAAAACAATAAATTTAATATTTGTAGTATATAGGTTTTTTCTATTCCATCCTATCCTTAACAATCTCTTCAAACTTAAGGACAATAAGTAAACCCATGGCCCAGCGAGACGAGGACGATTTATTGACATTTAAATGAGTTAGTCTTGTATAGATTCAGTCCGATCATTCCTGAAATGTATGGTTAATTGAACCTTAATCACCAAAGTACTCAGCAATCTACTACCTAATGTATGTATTAGATGCAATTCTTAGTTTCAAAAAAAAAGAAGAAAATTCCATTAAAATTTGATGAAAATATTTTTTAATCAACAGGAGGTTTTGAATACTGCACCGAAAAGTACGGTGTGTTTACATGTGTGAATGTAAATTCTCATTAAATCATTCATTATATATACACATATCTTTTTTGTGATAAAATACAATTACAACTAATCAGTAAAAGACTGAATATCTCGCTGGATTCAATCCTATAATCTCAAACCAGAAAAATCATTCTCAGACAACCCCCATAAATTAAATTCAAAATGAAAAGAAATCTTATCACTACACCATCAAACCACTCAGTACCAATTTTTCGTTTTTAACGATATCAAAATAGCTAAAAATAAAATAAAATTCCAGTTTTAATTTAATATTTTATCGTTTGTCATCTTGTCTAAATCTGTACAATTACTCCGGTTTCGAAATGATAGTTTAACAGAACGTATTTTTATGTCATATATCAATTATTTTTCTTTTAGTATTCTATTTATTTATCATTCTTTATAATATTAAATAACCTCAACTTGCATTTGTTAAGTAATTTATCAACCCATATTGATCTTATATTTTATACCTACCATGATAAGACTAACCTGGTGGGTTACGTTTATTTTTTATTTAATTTAAGGTTCTCAGATTAAAATCCTAATAAAGGTAATTAGTTTTATTCTGATATGAATGCTAGATCGTGGATACCAGTGTTCTTTGGTGGTTGGATTTTAATTAACTACACGTCAAAGGGATGGTCGGTCTGAGTTTGTTCAAAACTAAACATTTACCGTTACAGTTACATTACACTGATAAGCCACTTTTATGACTTTTATTGTTGATGGGATTATAAATAAAAAATTTTTAAAAAATTACATTCATAAAAATATATTAGACATTTTTAATTTTCTAAATATTGACTAGATAAATAATCAACAATGTACAGAAGGTATCGTTCAAAATCGGTTAGTTCATTGTCGAGATCAAGTAAAAAAGGGCTATCATATATTCTACACCTATGTACACACATCCTTCTGGAAATTTTTTAATGGTAGAATTGTTTTCTATTTTTTGGTTAAAATGGAACATAAAATTTGAAGATCTATAAAAATTCGACAAGTAAAATTTTTCCCGATTACCATATGCATACATACCTTTCCCTTATACATATACACACCTATATATATATAAAATATTTAAATATTACTATTACAATGAATATTTACCAAAAATTATTTGTTCCTTAAAAATGGGATATACAAAAAGATTGTTTTAAATCAATAATTTTAGGGTTACATTACTGTTTACAATGTAATAAATATACACCTTATGCGAATTATGCAACCTAAATATAAATAAATAGATGAATAGAGATGGACGTACATACTTTTAGGTCAATAAACTTTATTGCTATATAATTTTAATATACGTAATAGAAAATTGAATTCGATTTTTAAATATACCAAAGTTTATAAAAAATTCCAATTTGTATATCCTAATACTGTAACAAATAATATGATATAATTTGTTCCTATTTTGACCACAATAAATAAAGCAAAATCTCTTGTGTAAGAAGTTGTTATATATTTTACAAGTGAACGCATACATATACGCACGCACTGACACGTGCAGAAATGTAAGATATATCGCAGGCTATACGATATATTATATAATATACCACTAATGATTGTTTTATGCTGTTTTTTTTTTCTTAACGATGCCACTGATATCGATAAAAAACTTAGGATTCACTTAAATCATAACCTATCCATGCAATCACCGAGATTTATAAAGAAACATACTATGCGTTCAGCAGACTAATAAAATGAAAATATTCACGAACTTATGACAACAGAACTCAGTTTCCTAATTTATAAACGTATAATATTTTTATTTTTACTTTTTCGGTTATATAGTAATACGATATATCTGTACATTATATTATATAAGCGAAAATATGATCATTGGATGAAATTTTACGTCAGACGTTTTACACATCTTGGCATTTTATCTCCAGATTAATGGAGATGAAATTTGGCACGATCATCTCTGAATATAAAATATTGATAATACTTTATTTTAATCTCGATCGGATGAAAAGGAAGGGATATAAACACGTTATGGATCACATTTCTCAAAAAGTAGACAATGTTTTTATATAACTTAATATTTATTATGCAGCAAAGGTACTTTCTGAGGGTATTTGGTCTTTTCAAACCTCAAAAAAAAAGATCGGGGCAAAAACATTATTTTTTGTAGTTTCTGTACTCAAAGTCACATTCTTTCTTCTATTTATTAGATGATTCCTTCAATTTTATTATATTTAGGCAAATTTCATTTGGGGGTGGTTGATAATAATCACCACCCTCATTTTTGTTTGCTATTGTTTTTTGTCAGTCCGTTTTTTGATATCTTCAAACTGGATAATTGATTTTTTATAGTCTTTACGATTGTTTCTGTATTTAGGGTATGAATGATATTTAATTTTGGTGCTGTCAGTCAAGGGAACAGGAAAATACATATCTCATGGATCCCATATGTCAAAATTTTAGTCTAACTGGAGATAAATGTTTCCCCCTTAGGTAGATAAAATACGTTTTTGGTAGTGTTTGATCATATTCAAACCCCTAAATTAAAGAGTGGGTGGAAAAATATTGTTTTTTTTTTGTAATTTCTAGATTTAAAAACATATTGTTTTAATAATTAGATGATTAACCCCACCGTGTTTATCTAGTGGTGAACTCGTCATCACAAATCAACTGATTTCGAAGTCGAGAGTTCTAAGGTTCAAATCCTAGTAAATGCTTCTAGGCTCCTAGTAAACTTTTATATGGATTTGAACTCTATATCGTGGATACCGGTGTTCTTTGGTAGACGGGTTTAACTTAACCACACATCTCAGGAACGGTCAATCTGAGACTTTACAAGACAATAGCTCATTCATATATATCAATACCTTATATATATGATAATACCTTACGGTCGTTCTGGAAGTTAAACAGAAAAAGAGAAAGTAATTAGATATTTCCATTACATTAGTATGTCATTTTTGTTATGTACGTGGACAATTTCATTCAGGTTTGGGGGGATAATAAGCCTAATTTTTTATTACTTTTATTTATTAAAATGTTGTTCGATTCTATTCTGAATATTATTGATTGTTTCTATTTATTTTTGGTTACAGTCGGTTAACGGAGTGGCAAGATACGGTCACTATGGATCCTAAAAACTTAAGAGTAGAACAATTTGTTATGTTTTATTATTTCTTAGAAGATTTTTATGATGCACTTTATGTTTGTTGTGTTTTGTTCCATTGGACACTAATAAAAAAAAAAAAAGAGTAAAAAACCTTTTTTCAATTCATTCTTATATCGTACAAATCTCCTTATATATTGGCTGAAATAGAACCCATATTTTTAAAATTTACGTAATTTTATTTTTAAGTAAATCGGTTAAAGAGGGTTGTGATACGGGTTTTTCATATAATTTTTAATTTTTGAACGGTGAACTAGTTGTTAAACATTTTATTTACCAAGAAAGTGGCAATTCTTTGCGTTAAAAAAACAAACAAACAATAAGTCTTGCTATAATCGAGTAATATATGCTAAACCGAGAGAAAATCCCGTTAGTCATACGTCGAAATGATGTAATTTCACTCATACTAGTACAATAATACTGATCAAATAGGCTTATAAATACAAACAGGATTCTGTTACGTGGAATTAATTTTATTTAAAATTCTAATACTTTTTTCCGCTGCCCAAATTAAATAATTTATATACTGGATTATTTCTGATATGAAGGGTACATTAAAGGTTACAATACAATATTTCTTCTGGCTGTGATTCATGGATAGTATCTGAAATATTACTCAAGAGTTATTTTCTCTGAGCGTAATGATATTAATTATAAAGCCACCTCCTGCGGTGAACTATAATATGAATTATATGCCACTTGTAGGGCTGAGTATCATCCGAATTTCAATTACCTTTCTATATATAAGAATATACTCGCATAACTTTAGAAATCAAAAATTATTTTATTCGTAAGTTTCCCTAATAATCCTAGCTTGGTATAATTTCTTTTTTTTTTTTTTGAGAATAGTTACGTCAATTTTAACTGTAATACACACCCAGTTCTATGTGAGATCCCCAGAAGTCTCTTTTTTCATCGTGTTACGATTTATATTTTTTGTTAAAAGTTACATAAATAGTATTTTAAATCGGTTTTGCGACCGCGAAATATTTTTATTCATTTCTATAAACAATCAAATAAAAATACTGAAAAATTATTAATTTATTTTATGAATTTCTATCATCATTACAAAAAAAGCTTTAAATAGTCAAAATAATTATTTATTAATAGAAAAATTTTTGTTTTTAATTATATAACTTGTATCTTCGTTTTAATTGTAAATAAAAACCTTTCTTTGTTAATTATTTAAATTTAATTATGCAACTAACGAAGTATATTAATATTTTTTAGTTAACTTTAACAATCATTAATTATGAAATTAATATTTCTTGTACAATTTACACCAAAATTTTACTGTTTTTGTTTAGTTAATAAAGATATGAATTAAGCTATTATAAACGAGAAAGCGGGTTGTAAATCAATTTTAGTATTGACTTCAAGGAGTATATGTAATTAAATATAAAATATTCAAATGTCGGCAGGACTTAAGGAGGTCTATTGCGACATTACAGAACCAAAATTATATAACCTTTCTGACGATTAAATTATGACAAAAGATTATTTTAATTTATAAATAAAATTTTAGATCTGGGACTCACTGATGACAGTATCCACTTCTTTGACCAATTAGTACCAAAATTAAAATAACATCAATAAACCGTTTTCAGAAGTCTTCATATAAATTATATCTGTCAATCCAGTCTGAAGATATCATGCATAACGATAACTGGCAAAAAACAAAAAATAAAAATTAAGCTTTCCCTACTTCTGAATTAAATTGCCCAAATACAAAAAAATAATACAATTATTCAAGATATAAATGTAAACAAAAAAAATCTGATGTGTACACCAAATGACTTCATTTACGCCCAATAAATTACATATACACATTTTCTTTTTTAAATGAAAAGTACATAAAATTTTATTTCATTAATAACATTTTGTTTTATTATTCCATATTTTGTTTATTTATCGTAATTTTTTTTTTTTACAATCCGAGGTTAATAATTATTAATAAATCAATATACCTAAATTGAAAAAAAAAAATATTACGTCTGATTGAAACCGATGTGCCTTTCCCTTGTAAGATCCAAATATTTTATTAATTAAATTTCCATTTGGCTATAACTCGGGTACCAATGAAAATTTTTTTTGATTAAAATTCAATTTTTTGGGGGATTTTGGAGTTTTTTGGACACTTTTAGTCCAGTCGATTGCAATCAAAAGGGAAGGTGCACAATTAGATGTTACATCTAAATTTTTCTCTAAATGAAAAATTTCAACATCGTATGGCTAATCGTTTTTGAGTTATGCGAGGTACATACGTACATACACACGTACGTTCGTACAGACGTCACGGCGTCAAAGTGGATTCAGAGATGGTCACAATGGATATTTCCGTTGAAATCTGAAAACCGAAATTTTTTGCGATCATAATATATCATTTACTTCGTACAAGGAAGTAAAAAATTAACGTACGAAAATGACCTATTTCGCATTGTTTTCCGTATGTAATATCTTTTATTTCTTCAATAAAAATGTATGCCTTATGGATGAATTGAAATATCTATATCTATATGGTGTATAATATCCGACATCTATAAAAAAAATTATTTTTGTAATCAATAATAGCTAGCTAGGCAAGTATTAATTTATCAAATTATGTTATAAGAATAGATTTTAATCCTTTTATTCATCTTTTTTGTTCATATTGTTTAATAAACAGCCGAGTTATAGCTGAAATTAATAAAGCGAACGTAAAATTATGCAATCTTACAATTTTCCGCCTATTCTATTGTTATTAATGGTAGAAATTATTATTAATTCACTTAGCGAAGGAAATAAAAATGAAGATATGTTTACATTTCCATGTATATTAGTTATTCTTGAAAGACATACACGTATAAATTAATACATATATTTCATATAGAGAAATCTTCATTTTTATTTCCTTCGCTAATTGAATTAATAATAATTTCTATCATTAATAATAATAGAATATATATGTATATATATATATATATATATATATATATATATACACAGAGTTTTAATGAAATATGAGTCTCCTTAAATAACTTTTCAACAGTTAAACAGAGAAAACTGAAGTTTAGCAATTGTTCCTAACTCAAAAATATATTCATAGTGATATGAGATCATTATTTGAGGTGTACTGTACGCCACTTTTGAAACTAAGTATGAAAAATTATAAATTTTCCCTGTTTTGTTTTCGGTCACATAGGACGATGGGTTTCTGAAGTCAAAATTTCTGCTTTTTAATTATTTATAAAATTATATGTCATAACTTTACCCCTTTCCATTGAAACGTTTTGAGTTAGAATCTCCTCCACCACCTATTGAGGAAAGTGTATAGGTGATCCCACACCTCAAAGTAGATAGTTTTGAGGTAAGAGCATTTGCTAAATTTTTTTTTTGATGTTCCACTATTAAGCAATTATTTAAGAGGTACTGTAGATCACGATTGTAACTAGCTATAAAAAACATTAAATTCCTGTGATTTTAGTTACAGTTGTCATAGACGATTAATTTTTTACCATTATCACTAAAAAAGGTTTGTGAAATCCTCCTAACTTTTTCATTAAAATATTATAGTTGCCCTTCTTTGTGATTTGGGATACGTTGCGTGGCCTCATATCTTAAAAAAAATAAATAAATAAAAGCTTTCAACATTGAAAATTTGTTAATTTAATTTTTTGCCGATTTTTCGAAAAAAGTATGGACTTTCTGTCGCATAGTGGGAGTAAGAAATAAAGATGAATTTTAGTTACGTTTGCAGATATATATATATATATATATATATATATATATATATATATATATATATATATATAGAGAGAGAGAGAGAGAGAGAGAGAACACTAATTATAAGATTTTGTGGTTCCATAATCTCCAAAACTACTAAATCAATTCCATTTAAATTTATATATGCCGTAGTAGTGTAGCTGAAGTAATGCATTTGAAAATTTGGTGATTGGTTTAGTCGATCTTGAGTTAGGTTCAATTTAAGGTCGAAAAAAGCTGACGTAGACTAAGTAGTGGTGCATTTAGGTAGATTTCATAAGAAAGCTAACTATACTGTAATTGGTAACATGATTCGAATTCAGGAAAATTTCGACATATCTTCGCGTTTCACATACCCAAGATCCCAAAACCACCGTCAGTTCAAAAGTTTATATATATATATATATATATATATATATATTTCACTTTCTTGTGGACAAGATAACTGCCGTAATTTTACGCCAATCACTTTCAAATTGATACATAAAATATAACGACAGGAAAATTTAATCGAGTTCGTTAATGGGCAAAATTGGACCATGGAGGTAGAAATCGGAGGCCTTTTCGAATAAACAAAATATCGCTATAACCTTCTTATTAAGTAAAATATCGAATTCCTTTAAACTTCCTACTATTCTTTGGGTAAGGGTCTAAAACTTATCAAAATAATGTTTTTTGATATCACTAACCATTAGCCCAGGGGATGGAAAAATGGGGTTTCGAAGATAAAAAAATTCATACCTCTCTTTATAGGCACAGTGAATCGGTTTAAAGTGGTCATTAGTTCTTTAAACATTACCTAAAACTTTTGTCTGAAACAACTTTTGATATGACCAACCCTTACGGCAAGGGATAACCAAAATAATGCTGGAATTGTAATAAGAAAGGGCTTGTGAAATTTTTTCACATGCAACCATTGTCGTATTGAGAAAATTTGAAGTTTATCTTAACTTTAAGGTGGAAATCTTTTTTACTCTATACTTAGCACCAGTGAAGTCTACCTCTGCCTTCCGTCTTGCCGAAAGGGATTTTTTTTATTATTATCGGTTTTGTATGTTATTTAGTTTTAGAGTAATTACCAAAGTGAGATACTAATGTAATGCGATCATCTAGTTAGGTTAAGAATGTGATTTTGAGTCCAGAAACAACAAAATTAAAAAAAAGTGTTTATTATCCTCAACATTTTTAAGGTGATGGGGTTGAATAATTCGAAGTATCATCAACTTAACTTATTATTCAAGGAGATTTAAAGGAAATTAAATTATATTAATTTGCCTACTCTTTGAGTACAATTTTGAGAATGAGATATGTGACATCAGTATTTCCTTACCCCTTTAACTGATTAAGTGGCATCGATACTCAACGTAAAAAAATCATCTTGCCAGATTAAATCCACATCAGTCGATCCAGTCTGGAGATAATAAGTAAAATATAGGTTAACATGAATATATCTTTCCGGAATTTTTCCACAGATAAAGTTGTTTTGTTTTATTTGGTTAGTGGGATATGAAACATCAAAATCTGTAAAAACTGATGTATAAACCGCATATCTCCCTACATGCATAACTTGAACTAATTATCGTACTTTCCCTCATGTAGTATACTGTATATACCCGGGAAAAGAAAAATATCGTTTTTAAACTGATATTTTTAAAAGATTTCATAACTTTTAAATATGAAAACCCTTTTCCTTTTGTTGTAAAATTCATTTTACATTATATTTTATAATAAAAATTTTTTTAAATCGATTAAAAAAATAACTATTAATTAAGTATAATAAGATGAAAATAAATGTTAATTAGATATTCAAATATCGACTTGGAAATATACCTACGAAAATTACGTAAATTTTTCAGTTGAAAGAAATAACTTAATTTTTTCCATTATTTTACTTTTAATCAAAGGATATCTCAGAAAAAAATCATTCCTTTTCAAATATTACAACAAAACACAGGAAAATTAATACAATTTATAAAAAAGGAAACAAATAATAAGACAAGTATTACGAAACAATTTTGTTTAATACAAATGTATAAAACATGATAATAATATATATATATATATATGTAGTAAAATATATTTTATAAAATCAAGGAACGAATTAATATACAACTAAGGCACATTTTTGTGGCTATATACAGTGTAACGTTATACAAAAATAATATATTATCTATATATAAAATAATAATTATAAAAAAAAATTTGATATATTTTAATATTATATACATAATAATTATAATAAATGGCAAGTCTTTAGTTGCCTTTGGCTTGACTAGTTAATAACAGAATGGCAAGAAATGTTTACTTTTTCCATTTTAAAAATAAGGCGTAAATTACAAATTATTTAAATCGCTTCTCAATGATTTGTTATGGCACTTCAGGTATAAATAATTATTGCTTAATTAGACATATGTATAGTCTAGTTTATTAATACGTAATTTCAGTATAATTCAGGTAATATAGATTACCTAGTTGTTTAATCTAAGTACCTTTTATTAAAAAAAATACGTAAAAAACAGTGATTTCATTGAATGACAGGAATTTTAAAAATTTATATAAAGAAGTAATTTCTATTTGACATTACCACACACAAATTTCAAGCTTACGTGATAAATTAATCACGTAATTAATTAAAATTAATAATATATATATATACATACATATATATTAATGAATAATTATAATATATAGAAGTTTGCAAATGATTTTTTCTAATACATGTAAAAAGTAGTAAGTTAAAGTAAATACGTATTCAATTTGATAACTATTTTCTAAATGTTAAAAAATTTTAAACTTGAATATTCTTAATCAGAGAAACACAATTTATGAAAGGTAAAAATTAAAAGAGCCCCTTTTCACATTTACTTATATGTAAAGGTGAAAATAAGGTTTTTTTAAAATAATAATAATAATAAAAGCAAAATTTATAATACAATATAGGCTAATATCAATACTAACTAAAAATACATTAAAAAATTCTAGAAAAATTACATTCTAAAGAGTAAAATTTCTTAAATTATTTGTTAAAAAATATAAAATAAATAAATACATGGTAAAAAATAATTTATAGTTAATCTATTTTTATTTGCTTATTTTTTTATCTATTAATACTATAAATATTATTAAAAATATCAGTCTTGTAAAAAGGCACTAATTTAATTAAAAATTGGTAAACAATTACAACGTTATTAAGAAAAAAGGATAATTTATACAAATCAGCCATTCTGACTTAAATGCTAATAATATTAAAATGACTTAAAAAAAGAGTAAAAATTATATATATATATATATATATATATATATACATATACTTTCATTTTCACTGGGATAATATAAAAAAAGTTTTTCGAATTTATTTGACCATATATAATAATTCGTGACTTAGCATGTTTAAACATCATATATATATAATATAATTATAAAAAATATATTAAAATCTGTTTTTACAGTCTCACACAAAATTTGATTTCATTATATTTATATATTACAAATATTTTAAAAATTGAAACTTAAAATTATAATAATAATCTACAATAAATACAATATACATAATTATATATATAAGAAAATACAATAAAATATTTCTTAAATACTAATAAATGGCAAAAAAATCTACAAATGGAATGTCGGTAAAGTTGTGAAAAGTAAAGAAAATAAAGAAGTTTTAAGAAAAAGGTGGGAGATACGTCATATAAATGAAAAATTAATCATTTTTTCACGAAAGAGATGGCGAAAGTCGTTGAAAATGTGAAATTTCTTCTGAATTAGGAGCTCCAAGCCCAGGACAACCGCCATCACAATGTTTTGAAAGTAATGACATACGAGAAAATGTTTTACTGCATGTAGAACATGAATATTTTTTAACTTCGGAATGAGTTTGAAGATGAGCGCGTAAATTAGATCGATCGGCAAAAGCGCGTTTACAAAGAAGACAAGAAAACGGTTTTTCACCGGTATGAGTACGGATATGACCTTGAAGTAACCAAGGTCTAGAAAACGCTTTACCGCATAATGTACATTTACAGGGCAGTGTGTGCGTTCTTATATGCATTTTTAAAGCTCCCAAGCTGACGTAAACTTTTTCACAGTATTTGCAACTGAAGGTTTTCTTCGCCGATGAATCTTCATTGGCGGCGCAATGAAATTGTTGGTGTTTCGATAAGCCGGAATACGTCGAGTAAGATTTGGAACAGAAGGGACACTGATATCGAGGAGCGTTCGACGAATCCTTGGGTCGTTTTCTTCCGCTACTGTTAGTACTACCGCTGCTGCTATTACCGCTGCTAATATGTCCTGTGCTGCTGGCGACGCTACCAGGAGATGACAAATCTTCTGGAGTAGCCGGCGGTGGACTCGTGCCGTAGTATAAACTTTGCGTATGAGAATGAGAAGAAGTAGATGATGTCGGAGATAATGATGCCGGTACGTAGATCGGTGGGATGACATGCGGACGAAATTCTTGCGGTGAAGGTGGACTTCTTGAGGGGTAATGATGATAATGTTGGTATACATCGGCGGGTGGTGGATACGGGTAGAGGTAATGCGGCGGCGGGTAGTGTGCTCGCGGCCACGAGCCAGGAGCCGGATGTTCCAATGGCAGTGGAGTATTTAAACTTAACGGCTCCAGCGGACCGGACTTCGGTAGAAATAACATTCCTGGTGAAGGTGGACCCGGGATCTGTCCCTGCGGTGGTTTATAATCCCCTCCGGAACTAATAAGTGCAACAGCCGGTGGAGGTGTTAAACTTTTACACGATACACTTAAATCCTGCGGCTTTGTGCTTAGATTTTCAGGTTCTTCTGTAACAGAAAAATAAAACGAGATATAAAATACTGAAAATATTTCACCTTTCTTTTTATACACGTAAAAAAATAATTTTTCGTTAATAATACATAAATTATTACGCAATACAGTTTTAAAACGGTCGATCAACCGGTCTCGGGTTCAATTCCAGGTAAATATCTGTCAGCTTTAATTTATCATTTCATCCATAAAATATTTTTCGTTAAAAAATGTACAAAAATACTTCCCGGGTCATAATAATTTTAAAAAAATACAAGTTAAATGGATAAACAATTTTCATAATTATTCTTTCAAAATTTAAAAGATTTTCACGATAATGTTTTAAATTTTAAATATACTAATTATTAATAAATTAAAAGGGCTTTTTAACGATAAATTGGATGCAAGAATAAAACATAAATCAAGATTCAAAAAATCAAGAACGATAAAGCATGCAATTCTTTTTTTTTAAATAAATAAAAATTATGTAGTTCATTATTGAAAAAGATAAATGGTAGTAATATTGAGACAAATAAAAAAGATATACACGTTTTCACTTTTAATTTTTAAATAGTTTTGGAATGTTTTAATAGTGTCCGTTTAAATTTTAAAAACACGATTGTTACAAATTTAATCCATGTTATAATATTGCCAATTCATTAATTACCGGTAAACATGTGAGTTTTTCCTTATAATGTAAACAATAATAACACAAACGAAAATTTTCGATAGTGAATTCATGATACGCCGATTGTAAAATATAAAATATTATTTTTAAAAGGCTACAAAGATATACATCATTTTTGGTGCGTTGACCGTTATTAAATTGATTAAATTTAAATAACAACAATATAAAAATAGAATGATTTTAAATTTTTTTGCTAAACATTTTTTTTTATAAATTCAAAAATAAAATAAGGATAATTTAATTTTTTTTATTACGATTAAACCCAACTACTTAAGGTGTAATAAATTTTATTTATCATAAACTTCTAAAATTCACTTAATTCTTTAAAAAAAAAATTATTTAAACAACCATAAAAATAAAAATTGTCACCGAATGTGTTTTGATATATGGAAAATAATATGAAGGTCCTAACAGCAAATAGCGAAACTACAAATAACAACAGAGAACGATTCTCATAAACATCGCCTACTTTATATTTAACTGCCGATGAATCTGTCTACTCAAAAATAAAAAAATAAGCGTAAGATAAAAAATAAAACGTCTTCACGAGGTAATATATTCCTCTGCACGAGAGGTCCTCGGCCATTAAATAGGAAATAGCTTTTTTACACAGCGGTTCCGAGATTTACAACATGGCTCGTCTTATCATATTCACTACGTCGTCTTTTAAACTCGGCGAGAAAACAGCAGGTGATAAAAACCTTGCTCTTTCTCACCGCTGTACCTTCTATAATTCTTTAAAAAACCTTTTATGCCTATTTAAAAAAATCATTAAAATAATTACTCTATTATTTAACACGAATTTGATTTTGTTTTTTTTAAATGGTTTATTAGAGAGAGAGAGAGTAAAGAAAGTAACAAGGAGCTGTATATAAATAACTGGATGAATAACATTTGGTATTTCTTTTTAAGTAAAAGAAACTTATTATTACGTCAGAAATTAATGTAAAAATTGAAAGAATTTCAAATAAAACAATACAATTAATTAACAATACTTTACAATAATCATAAAATTTTAACTATTCGTAGTTATGTTTATAATTAAAATAAATATTAATTGTTTATTATAAAAAAATTTCTAATTTTTTCAATTCAATTAACACTTAAAAATAAAAACAATTTTAAGTAGATTAATATTCAAAAATATAAATATAAACAATCAAATTATAGAACGCATTCTTGAAATAGTAGAAATATGAGATGAAATTAAAATTTTGTTAAACGATATTTTTATTAATAATTATTATACTTGAAATATCAAAAAATATTTAATAATATTTATATTTTTTCCTGAATTATTTACAGAATGATAAACAAACCAATATAAATTTTAATTAATTAAAAATTAACGTATTGTATGTTTATAATTAATTTAAAATTATTTATAAATATTAAAAAGAGAAACGCGCACATGGAACTAATTGAATTTCTTTGCCTAAAATATTTATCTAGTTTTTTGTACGTAAAAAAAACTTGAGTCAATTAAGTAATTTATTTATTGATAAAATGATTTCTATGATGTCTATATATATATATATAGGTTACACTATTTATTCTTTGTAATTTTTAGGTAATGTAAAATTTCAAATTAAAATATTTGTTTATTTTCACAATCTGCATTAATTTAAATTAAAATTTAATGAAACGAACTAATCTAATCAATAAGGTAAAATTAATTCAATTGTATTTTATTTAATTTTAAATGATACAATATTATTTTATCAACAATTCTTATACGTCAAATTTATTACACTCAGTATATAAAAAAATTTATTTTACCCATGAAATTACGAAAACTTAATTCAAAACTTTCTACTAAGTTATAAATTTGGCTTTAAAAAATAATAAATTTAGATAATAATTATTAATACAAGATTGTCTAAGAAAAGAATATTGGAAAATTTTATTGTTTATTATTATTTGATTTAATTCATTATTAATAAATTAAGAATTAATAATTATAAATTATTTTAATTCATTCTTAAT
The DNA here is from genome assembly GCF_047948215.1 of Lycorma delicatula. Classification (NCBI taxonomy): domain Eukaryota; kingdom Metazoa; phylum Arthropoda; class Insecta; order Hemiptera; family Fulgoridae; genus Lycorma; species Lycorma delicatula. The sequence continues at coordinate 153,847,767 of NC_134456.1, read as the reverse complement.
CGTAACAAACCGCATAATGCTTATTACATAAATAAATTATTATGATATAGAAAAGATATCTTTGAACTATAATTTTCTTCGTCTAACCTCCTCTCTCTCACTCTAATAATTTGTAATTCTGTTCGATCCATAAATACTGATATATTTCATACTGGGTTTTAAATATTTTGTTAATAAATAATGAAAATAAATTTTTTAATTACATCAAATTATAAGTAATATTTACAATAAAATCTGTATATTTAAAAATTTTAATAATAATTATAAGATTTTTTTTGTCTTTTCATCAAACATTAATCACAAGCAAAAACAACTTTTAATTTTAATAAATAAATAATAAAACCTAATTCGATAGTACAGCTTGCGATTTAAATTATATTTTTAATAGAAAAGTTATTTCTAAAAGACGGAAAAAGAAAACAAAAAAATTGTTACATATATATTATAAAGTATTAAAAATATTATGTACCTTTTTCTTCATCGATTGTTTCCTTAAAAAGATGAACAGGACGTTTCTTGAGCGGACAATGACTGTATTTAAGCAGTAAAGATCGCGGCATAGCGGTGTTAGTTTCTTCTTCTACAACACGCATAACTCGACAAGATAAATATATATTATTATTATTTCACTATACACTCACGGGCTGCACTACAAAGGAGCGAAGCATATCCTCACAGACCGAGAGCTGGCGGAATTCTGTCGAAACCGGTGGTGGATCGCCCAATATACACTACCCCCTCCCGGCAGGTGGATGGCTCGCACGTGCTGTGCGACCAATAGGAAGGCTTCTTTCCCGACCAATCCCCAGCTCGCTCCAACGGTACTCGGTAGAAGGGGCAACAGGTGCTCTCTGTTCTTATTACATTTCCTCCCGTAATTGCCGCCTTTTATGTGAAATCTCAGCCGATGTGTAGATGCGGTTTGAAGGGGGAGTGATGTTAGTATGCGATTCTTATTTGCTTTCTGCATTATAACTAACCGTACTTCCACGCTTACGTATTATAATCGGCCACCGTATTCCATCTAATCTTATTCGATTAACTGCAATTATTTAGATACTGTATTAATATTATTTAACTGATTTTAAAACCCTGACCTGAAACAAACTATGTACGTACATATCACACATACATTTTTGTTATATGTTTTGATATATACAAACCATTTTATAATTAACAAATTTCTAAAAATATAAATTTTAGTAGACCTAAATAGATTTTATCTAAGTAGATAAATTTTATATTCACTAGTTCTTAAAAGATAATCAAACCAGACAAAAGAACCGTTTTCGATAACTCAAAACAATACTTCGGCTAACCAAAAAAGGGGCCTTATTATGTTTCCGTTGCCATTTTCAATTTAAAAAAATTCTACCCCCCAATTAATTAAAAACACAATTTAAAAAACTGATTTATCCGCATTCTGTTCAACGTAAATGAATATTTGCTCAAAATAACTTTCGTAACGCCTTCAGAATATATGTTACATTTACTTTAATATTATTTCAGGTATCTTTATTTAAGTAATTTGTAAAGTGTTTAATGATATCATTTTTTTTCTATTTTTATAATTCGTTTTTATTGGTATCTTTGATACCAATAAAAACGAATTATTATCGTATTCGGATCGGTATTATTATGCGCTGGACGCATGTATTATTATTGTTATTATTAAATACCGATCAGAATAAAAGATTCATGTATCTACTGGTACTTTAATGAAATTTGAATAATAAACGTGCATACGATCAAATTTTAATGAAATATTGACTAAAGATATTTTCTTTTCGACACGTACAGAAAATTCCTGTATTAAAAGAAAATTATTGTTATTTTATAAATTAACAAGCAAAATATTAAAATTACATTAAATTTATAAAAAATATAATAAGTTTTGATATCCTACAACCGAGAATATTAGTATTTAATGGTTGAATAATACAGAAATATTAAAATAGAAAGACGTTATATTTGTTTTGGCTTTTTTTTGGTATAATTAGATAAATATAATAAAACATTTTACATATAGAATCAAAAATAATGATGTACATTCTACATAAAAAAAATTACAGATGAACAATCTTTCTATTTCACAAGACTTAATTTAATTTCTAGCTAACATGAATCTTCAAGATTATTTACTATTACAAAACTATTCGTCTAGAATGAATAAGAACTTAGAAATATTAATTATAACATCTTATAAATTAATAAGATAAATTTTTAAAGAGTTAATAATTACAATTAGACAGATTTTGAGGAGAAAAAAAATTTGAATTCATTAAAATATTTTAATTAATGCAAGATGAAACGCCAGTATTGATATACTTGAACATTATTAGACAAACCATTGCGAAAAATGCTGAACGTACCATGGTACATAAGCAATAGCCTCATATACAACGACCTAAGTTGTGAACCGTTCGGCAGGAAATTTCTCTGGTCAGCCGACGGTATCAAAATCGTTTGAATCGGCACACGAATCAGTCAGTTTGGCAGTCAATTTATTGGATAACACGATCAGTGATTTTTCAAGATTGCTAAGGAACAATATTTTTGGTTTGCCTTATCGTTTCAATTAGGTGACTTTATGGTCTGGCTGCACGGATTGCTCTTCAATTTCATTTCGTTGTTAAGTCACCAGCCGCTGGGTCTGAGACTACTTAATGTTAGTTAAAATATAGATTTTATTTATTTATTATTCACTTATCTTGCTGAACAGATTGTAAAGTTGCTGTATCGTTATAATGATAAAATATAATAATTATAATCTATTATATATATTTTAGTATTTAAATGTAAATTTTGAATTAATTTTAATTTTTATTTAAAAATTGGTACCTTTTTTAAACAATTCCATTTATGTACAAACTTTTTAATATATTTTATAATTACTGAGATTATTTACAGAACTAAAGAGAAAAAAATTTTAAGTAGGAAAAAGTTTAGAAAAACTTATTTTTTGAAAAATCTACATAAATACAGATTATACCTTATTGATACGACTCAATACACTATGTTAATCACGAAAAAAATGTCAATTTTAACATAATTTGGCCTAATACATAAGTTTATTTCTTATCTGAACCCCTTCCCAAAAAAATAATTATTGATTGGTACATAAAAAGAAAATTAAAATTCACTCAGCACACCTTCATCGATTTTCATAAAGGAGAGAAAATTTTATTTAATTAAATTTTGGAAAAATCTAACTTAAGAGGTTTTCTAAAGCTATATGCACCATATTTTTTCATAGAAAAGTTGAATTCATTAAAGAAAAATAAATATTTTTATATAAATAAAAAATACGATAAATTTTTTAAAACATTAAGTGAAAAATTGTAAATATTAGTCATTTTTCATATTTTTTTTCGTAAATGTAGCTGAAATGTGTAGTACATAAATTTAATAATATTATAGAATATAAAACATTTTTTACCTTTGATCGTGAAACCAGACTAAATAAATTATTAAGGCAATGATTTACAGATCTACCTATATTGAAAATTAAAAGTGGTAATTTATCCTTATCTTTATATTTAGGAATGAGAATTATCTTTTCTAAATACGAATAGTCATTTACTGTTAAAAATAATCTTACAACAAAGTTCCCCATTGGTTATTAGTTCTTATGTAATGGAAAAATCGTTATACAAGAAAAACTTATCTAAGATTTATGTTTTTGGTTTGGGGATTATTTATAATGAATTTTTATTGTAAAATTATCATTACATGTTTTAAAAATTATTTTAAATTTAAAAAATCGATATATTTATACTTTGATCGGCTTCCCCCCAATCTTGCCTCCAAAGAATTTTTTTGTCGATTACATTATCATGCCAAAAAAGTACATTATCATACAAATCCCTTTTGATTTTTGTGAAGGAGGGAATTTTATGGAAATTTTTTTTTTTTAATTGTATGATAAGTATGAAACATGTACTGAGCTCAGTACAAAGCGGGATTATGTTTACATAATTTTGAAAAATGTAATCCTGAAAAACCTCCTACCATCTTAAGATATTGACCCCAAAAATTTCCCAACAAATATACACAAGTATCTGTATGTTCATCAAAATCGGTATATCCAGTCAAAAGTTTTTAAACTTAAAACTTGCCAACGCACATGCATAATTCGTTCATACGTACGTAGACATCATTCAACTTAGGAGCTCAACAAGAAGCTTATTATGCTACACTTTTAATAAATTACCGAATAACTAAAAATATTGTTCCTTCAGTTTATTAAAAAATATTAAATAAATAAAGTTTTATCTTTTACCGTAAATACTATGAATTTTTTAATACATAATTTTCATATGATTATCAAAAATATAACTTCTAATGGAGGCCTAAATGTTACAAAATAAAATTTTATTTCCTTCTATTGTTATTTATCTAACTGCTTGGCAAATATTTTACAAAAAAAGGAACATAAAAATTATTTATCAATTTTTTAAATAATCATTTTAACTTTAATTAATATTTTTCATAGTTACAATTTTTTATGAACATTTACAGAGATTTTCTTTTGTCCAGCAACTCTGTAATTTTCTTTAAATTTTCCATTATTTTTCTATATCAAAACAATAATAAATTTATATTGAAAATCAAATAATTATTAAAAGGGAATTGAATTACTAATCTTTGGGTTAGTTGAGAACAATTCTATCATTTTTCTGATCAATAAGAATTAGTCGGTCAGAATTAAATGTAAGAATAATCACTTCATAATTACGTTATTACCACGAAAATTATTTATTTTGTTAAAATTAATCTCAAAAACAAGCTAGTTTAAAGTTAATTAATTTACCACGAATCAGGGATTAATATTCTAGATTTTTCAACACAGATAAAATAAAAAGAGAACAATGGAAAACGTGAATGATTTCAATAAAGATTATTTCAATAGACAGGATTACAATATACTAATATAAAACTGTAAATTTCGATAAAAAAACAAGGAACTTTTTTTTCTATTTTTAAGGAAATCTAAATAATAATTCTGGAAATTTTCCTATTAACCTTGTTTGTTCTTTTTTTGATAGAAACTTATATTACTACGCAGTATATTCTGTAAGAAAAAAATAGATTTTTTAGATTTGACGTTTCATGAACTTCTCTACCAAAATAACACAATTTTAGCATTGGAAAATTTCGAAAAGAAATAGGCTATTTACGTACGTACATATGTATGTAATATTCTTTTCACAACCAGTATATTTAAAATCGGCTCCTTAAGTGGAACTGTAAGTAAATAAATAGTTTGATAATAAGTGAATGAAAGGGGGTTCTTAAGGAACTTCCATAATAAGTCAATCCGTAACAAAAGTTACCTGTAAGCAATAATCTTAAAGTTCATTAGTTAAAAAATATATCTGCATAGTCCATCAAAACCAACAATTAACATAAAAAAAACCAACAAACAAATAAATAGTACAGAGTGGCGTACGAAATGATTCAACATTTGTTTTGGTAATAATCGTTTAGGTTAATAATTATTAATGTGTTTTATGTTGACAGAAGTGGCAGCGGTTCATGAATATTAGTTTCTTCTTTTTCCGAGTGCGCGGTTTGTGTATCGTTCCAAGATAAAGGAAGACTGACTGTTGAACAACGCGTAAAGACTGTGTTGTTTTTTAATGAAACGAAAAATGTGATGCTTACACAAAGACAGTTTCGTGCACATTTTCAAACTCAGTGGTCGCCCTTATTTAAAAAAATACGTAGAATTTAAGAAAAAATCGAATAGTGATGGTTCAGTATTTGAGAATAAGCACGAACGGCCTGCCAATGTTTTTTTTTTCACAGAATGTCGAAGGTGTCAGCGCAGGGTTGCTGAGGAGCCCGGGTAAATCAACAAGAAAAGCAAGCAGCAGCACAACTCTGGATTTCCAGGTGGTCTGTGCAGCGAATTTTAAAAGCTGATAGTATTTGTATCCGTAAAAAATAACAGTGGTGTCTAAATTAACGGTTGACTACAAACATCAAAGAATGGCATTCGCTGAACGGGCTGTGAACCAAAACGTACTGTTGAACAATGTTTGGTTTTCAGATGAGGAATTTTCACCTAGAAGGGGTTATTAATAAGAAAAATATGCATTTTTGGGCTTCCAAAACTCCACATATGCTTCATGAAAAGGTAAATCCCGCTCCAAGAATAACGGTACGGGTCGTTATTTCAAGTCATAGGGTAATGGGCCATTCTTTTTTGAACAGACAGTGAACAGTGAACGTTATCTAAATATGCTGCTTAATGATGGTGTTCCTCAGTTTCTTGTAAAAGGATTTCAATTAAAAAAAGAGTGGTTCATGCAGGATGGAGCCAGACCACACATAGCTAATGCTTTTTAGGCTTTATGTATGAGACTTTTAACGCAAATGTCATTTAAAACCGATTTCCTAAACGTTTTGCCTGATATCTTTAAACTGGTTGGATTGATTTGGCAACATGATTTCTGTTAATTAGACCACTTCAATTTTGATCAAGAATCATTCAAAGGATAGTTAAATTTTTTACTATTTTACCAAACACCATTTCTTTTTAATGGTGTTTTATTTTATTCATAGAAGCTTAAAAAAGGTTGGTAGGCTAGAAAATTTAAAAAGGGAAATGGGTAGGACAAATGTGGATATAGTAGGAATTAGTGAGGTTCGGTGGGAAGAGGAAGGCGACTTTTGGTCAGGTGATTTTAGAGTAATTAACTCACCGTCAAATAATGGGCAGGCAGGAGTAGGTTTCGTGATGAACAAGAAGATAGGGAGGAGAGTGGAGTATTTCAAAACGCATAGCGATAGAATCATTGTAATAAGGATAAAATCAAAACCTAAACCGACAACGATTGTTAACGTCTATATGCCTACAAGCGCCCATGATGATGATGAGGTAGAGGGTGTATACGAAGAGATTGATGAAGCAATTAAACACGTAAAAGGAGATGAAAATTTAATAATAGTTGGAGATTGGAATGCAAGCATTGGAGAAGGCAAGGAAGGAAATATAGTGGGTGAATACGGGCTGGGCAAAAGGAATGAAAGAGGGGACCGACTTATAGAGTTTTGCACGAAGTATAATTTAGTAATTGCCAACACCCAATTTAAAAATCATAATAGAAGAATATACACTTGGAAAAAGCCAGGCGATACTGCAAGGTATCAGATAGATTATATCATGGTTAAGCAAAGATTTAGAAATCAACTCGTTGACTGCAAAACTTACCCTGGAGCAGACATTGATAGCGACCATAATTTGGTGATAATGAAATGTAGATTGGGGTTTAAAAACCTGAAGAAAAGGTGTCAGATGAATCGGTGGAATTTAGAGAAGCTTGAGGAAGAGGAGGTAAAGAAGATTTTTGAGGAGGACATCGCAAGAGGTCTGAGTAAAAAAGATAAGGTAGAAAATGTAGAAGAAGAATGGGAGAATGTTAAAAAGGAAATTCTTAAATCAGCAGAAGCAAACTTAGGCGGAATAAAGAGAACTGGTAGAAAACCTTGGGTTTCAGACGATATATTGCAGCTGATGGATGAACGTAGAAAATATAAGAATGGTAGTGATGAAGAAAGTAAAAGGAACTATCAGCAATTAAGAAATGCTATAAACAGGAAGTGCAAACTGGTGAAAGAAGAGTGGATTAAAGAAAAGTGTTCAGAAGTGGAAAGAGAAATGAACATTGGTAAAATAGACGGAGCATACAGGAAAGTTAAGGAAAATTTGGGGTACATAAATTAAAATGTAATAATGTGTTAAACAAAGATGGTACACCAATATATAATACGAAAGGTAAAGTCGATAGATGGGTGGAATATATTGAAGAGTTATACGGAGGAAATGAATTAGAAAATGGTGTTATAGAGGAAGAAGAGGAAGTTGAGGAGGATGAAATGGGAGAAACAATACTGAGATCTGAATTTAAGAGAGCATTAAAAGATTTAAATGGCAGAAAGGCTCCTGGAATAGACGGAATACCTGTAGAATTACTGCGCAGTGCAGGTGAGGAAGCGATTGATAGATTATACAAACTGGTGTGTAATATTTATGAAAATGGGGAATTTCCATCAGACTTCAAAAAAAGTGTTATAGTTATGATACCAAAGAAAGCAGGGACAGATAAATGTGAAGAATACAGAACAATTAGTTTAACTAGTCATGCATCAAAAATCTTAACTAGAATTTTATACAGAAGAATTGAGAGGAGAGTGGAAGAAGTGTTAGGAGAAAACCAATTTGGTTTCAGGAAAAGTATAGGGACAAGGGAAGCAATTTTAGGCCTCAGATTAATAGTAGAAGGAAGATTAAAGAAAAACAAACCAACATACTTGGCGTTTATAGACCTAGAAAAGGCTTTCGATAATGTAGACTGGAATAAAATGTTCAGCATTTTAAAAAAATTAGGGTTCAAATACAGAGATACAAGAACAATTGCTAACATGTACAGGAACCAAACAGCAACAATAACAATTGAAGAACATAAGAAAGAAGCCCTAATAAGAAAGGGTGTCCGACAAGGATGTTCCCTATCGCCGTTACTTTTTAATCTTTACATGGAACTAGCAGTTAATGATGTTAAAGAACAATTTAGATTCGGAGTAACAGTACAAGGTGAAAAGATAAAGATGCTACGATTTGCTGATGATATAGTAATTCTAGCCGAGAGTAAAAAGGATTTAGAAGAAACAATGAACGGCATAGATGAAGTCCTACGCAAAAACTATCGCATGAAAATAAACAAGAACAAAACAAAAGTAATGAAATGTAGTAGAAATAACAAAGATGGACCACTGAATGTGAAAACAGGAGGAGAAAAGATTATGGAGGTAGAAGAATTTTGTTATTTGCGAAGTAAAATTACTAAAGATGGACGAAGCAGGAGCGATATAAAATGCCGAATAGCACAAGCTAAACGAGCCTTCAGTAAGAAATATAATTTGTTTACATCAAAAATGAATTTAAATGTCAGGAAAAGATTTTTGAAAGTGTATGTTTGGAGTGTCGCTTTATATGGAAGTGAAACTTGGACAATCGGAGTATCTGAGAAGAAAAGATTAGAAGCTTTTGAAATGTGGTGCTATGGAGAATGTTAAAAATCAGATGGGTGGATAAAGTGACAAATGAAGAGGTATTGCGGCAAATAGATGAAGAAAGTAGCATTTAGAAAAATATAGTTAAAAGAAGAGACAGACTTATAGGCCACATACTAAGGCATCCTGGAATAGTCGCTTTAATATTGGAAGGACAGGTAGAAGGGAAAAATTGTGTAGGCAGGCCACGTTTGGAGTATGTAAAACAAATTGTTGGGGATGTAGGATGTAGAGGGTATACTGAAATGAAACGACTAGCACTAGATAGGGAATCTTGGAGAGCTGCATCAAACAATGACTGAAGACAAAAAAAAAAAAAAATTTTATTCAAATCCGTAAATAAAAAGGAGTGTGCACAAAAACCACTTTTTATAGTTTTTGGATTAAATTACATTCTTTTATTAATTAGATTAAATTAGTATCTCACTTCAGTGAAATTTTCGGGCGGTTTTATTCAAGAGTAAAATAAAATAATCTTATTTTTTCTGATTTCTTGCGACAGTTATCGTTTTACTTAAAAACATCAAATCGGATCAACCAATTATTAAATATTGTACGATGAGTTAAATATCGTTTGTTGATCAAATTTAATTTTGGTTACAATTGGTCAAGAAGGTGGGAAAGTACAGTCACCGTCGTTGCCGGATCAAAAACTTTTTAAGAATATAATAATTTTTTTTTTTGACGTGAAACGCCTTTAAAATCACACCGAAACATACGGATACCAGAACAGAAATTTGCAGCGTAACGAGGTGTATATCGTCCTGCCTTAATAACTCCCTGACTATTAGTCTCAGAGAGTTAAATTCGATGTTATTTTATAACTTACATGGTCAGGTCGCCAATACTACTTTGAATTTGCGTTTGTGGCAAACGAGTTAGCGTTGGGGACAACGCAGATACAAAATTTTCCATCGGAGACTTTCAGTTTGTTAAAAAAAATACGATGGTAGCTCTCCCATTGAACTCTATAGATAAGTTGGTCGGTCTGTAGTTTGAAGGAACTTTATCAAAGGTCTTTAACGTTTCACGTTAAACCAATGGCCGTGCGCCCCGACACGCACCCACCCGATTTTTTTAGAAATAGTTCATTACTTGCACGCTTACATACTTTAATGTTTTACTAAAAGAAACTTTTTCTCCTAAGTAGTCTATTGAAGTTGGAATATTCGGCAGTTACCTGAATTTCCCGACCAAGTGGGAAAATTATGTAAATCTACTGGTTTTTTTTTGTGAAATCATTCCCGGCTCGATCAATTAAAAGAAGTCTGTCTAACATGCTATATAATTTTATTTATATGAGATTATATTTCTAAAACCGAATTAAAAAAAAAAAACAAGTTGCAGGTCATTTTATAAAATAAAAAAGAACCAAATTTTTTTGCTGTAATATCCTATACAAATGAATGCTGCTTTAAAAATAGAGCCGGGTGTGTTTTGGTTTATTGTTTTAAATCTTTTTTTATCTATAAAAAGTAAATGAGGTATAAAGGGCGGTACAATCACTGAGCTCCATCCATTGTAATGTAGAGACGTTATGCAGTACCTGCAAAGCTAATCCTTTAACAAAAACAACTAGTTTGTTACTAAAAACAAACGCGTAATTTAATACTAAAAAGGTGCAGGTAATCAAAGCACAATAGTAAGGGCGAGGAAGTGCAATATGGCGCAACTGCCTTCTGTAGTATAGCTATATATAAATATGTATTATATTTATGCGAGTGTGTTAGTATATATTTATACACATACTAATGTATTTATGTGTGTGTGTGTGTGTATATATATTTTAAGGGAGGGGAGTTGTTAGAGCAGCTGTCGCGTGTCGCAGCTGACAGAAAATCTCTACAGATCTCCACATAAATGACGATACACCAAGCGGATTGAGATGTTTACTCATAAACTCGTATCATCGTCTTTCAGTAACGTTTTAATTTAAACCTATCGTAAATAATGTTTCTAGGAATTTTATAGTTTCATGAAATGCATATCCTTTTAAGAAGTTCTTTTTTGTGTTATTCAAAGGGAAAAGGTTTTATCAGCTTTTTTTTAGATTTATTAATTCCTTTTTATTCTATTTTTACCACCTGAAATACAACTTTTGAGTTCAAGAATATCGTTTAAAAGTTCGGTTTTAATGTTTCGTAACCTGATGACGTAATAATAAAATTATAAATAATATATATAGTATATAAAATTACGCGGCAATAAATTAATTAATTTAAAAAAATCAAAATTAAATATTATTAACATTTAATATACATTATTTTTACGTACTTATTTTAGGTGTTATAAAAATTAAAAATCCTTTTAGGTGATCATGCATTAGATAAGATGAACTAAAGTGGACATAAAAGTTAGAGGTTTGTTAAAAATAATAATAAAAAGAAAGGTTTTCTCCTTTCCTTCTTCAATGAATTTTGGTTAATGTTTATATCTTTTATTGCGAATTTTAAATACCGGGTAAAAATACACCTTTTTAAAGCAGTTTTATCAACTAATATTATTATTTGTTTGCATCCCCTGAATGATAAATATACAGAATAGCTGCACAGTACACCATATAAGTGAAAATACGATAATCAGGTCAAATTTTACAGGTTTGAAGATTCAATTGATTTACAATTTGATGAGGTTTTTATGTAGTGCTTGACAATCATGACCTCTTGTAACAAAAAAAAAAAAAAAAACAATTTTACAATTGAAAGATTTCGTATGTATATACACACAAACGGAAATATGTTCGTTTGTTTATTTGAAATTTGCGAATTTTTTTTTTACCTTCAGGACCCACCATTAGGTATTGCTTCATAGCATGAGATGAATGACAATTTTTTTTAGCATGTGTGTTTTTACCATGCCTGACTGTGATTCGAATCCGGAACCTCCGGATGAAAGGCCGAGACGCTACCAGAAAATTCCAGACTAGATGAACCACTTTGATGCGATGATTTCTGAATATCGATCAAAATGTCATTTAATTTTGCCAATTAATCAAGGCTGGGAACCATGACTAAAATTTCACTCAAAGAGTAGCTACATTTTTTTTACTTTATTTAATGCCTCTTAAGTAGCTATAAATCTCCACAGAAAGGTAAATAACTTCCTTTTTTCGTTTTTGTTCTCAAAATCACATACTAATTGGATTGATTCACAACGTACGAGTAATAAAATAATTCCATTACGTCAATATTTCATTTTACTTACCTGGCATCAGAGCACTAGAACTATGCCAGAAGAAGAAAAGTATGGGATCATTAAAAAAAAATGGGGTACAGGGTGTTTTTTCATTTCTCAACATTTCATAACCCAAGGACCCCAAAAGACAAAAAAAAAGTGAGGGTAATGTTCGTAAGTGAGGGTTATGTACGTGTGTTAGCGTATTTGAAGCTTAATAACTTTCGACTGGATGAACTGATTTTGATTAAATTTGGCACAGAGACTTAGGGTTATAGCGTAATGTGTTGGTAAAAGTTTGGGATCAATATATCCAGGGGTGGGGTAGATAATTTTTTGGAGGTTAATTTTCTCAAAGTTTTCTCTATTTTATATTTAGTACATGCTTATCTTACCATTTTTTTTTTCAAAATTTTACCCTATCCCAAAAAATCGAAAAAAGCTATCTTTTTATTTATTTCATATTTTTAACCGATTTTTTTGTCTTCTTAGGTATAGAAGTAGTGCAAGTGGCCCAAAAAAATACTTTAAGGGACAATATTTGGAGTGAGGGAGCCGATCAAATTTAAAAATATCGATTTTTTCGTAATTTAATTTTTTTTTGTTTCATACAATGATAATGTTACAAGTAAAACAATGATAATGTTATGTTGTAAATAAGGTTCATCATATATTACCTCCACCCCAAAAAATAAATCTTAGGTAATTTTTTTCATGCATCATTATTTTCCCACTGAATAAGAATAAATAACTAATGCCAGGAAAGTATTACAACTTTGTTGTAAGCTTTTTTATTTATATCTCTCGACTCGATAGATCGATTCGGATAAAATTCACCACGATAAGTTTTATATACTGTATATGGGGTATTGATGCCATTTACCTTTGGTAATAATTTGTCAAGGAGGCAAGGATATATGGACCTTATGGGTCCCGTATCTAATTGCAACCATCTATCTTTAATTATGAATATGTCCATTGATTTTGCATCTCAGATGGATGTAACTTTTCTGACCTTTAATTATAACAGTATTTATTTTTTACATAAAAAAAGGTTTTGGGTAATTTATTCGATATGCATACTACCGTACCTATTTATATTACCGTTTGTAATATAAATACAATATATTTTGGGTTAAGCTCCATCAAAAAATATTTTAAAAATAGAAAAGTGACTGTCAGATAATTGTCTGGGCACATAAATATGAATCGCGTAGATCGATATTTAGAAAATTAAAAATTTTGACTTACGAATGTATTTACAATTTTTTCATGTAATAACATAATATTTCGACTTATAAGAAAGAGCCTTATTATGCATCCTTTGCAGTTTTTAATAAATTACCGAACCATTTAAAAATTCTTCCCATCAATTTATTTAAATTACAATTAAAAGATTTTCTTCTACGGAAACAATATTACTCTGTCGATGAATTTCATCGAATTTCATATTATTTTCCGTATTTATGTTTTAAATAACTAATATATATTTTAATCATATATATTTTTTTATTTTAAAATTAATTGTGATATTTTGTGATGCTACTACGATCGACTTTTTACTATGATTTCCCTTGATTCATCAAACAACTTATTTTTTCTATTCATGGTGTAACATATCTAGCCAGTCCACATAATGTAGTATTATACACCGATCAAAATAAAAAGATTTTTTTTTTTTGTAAATAATATTTAATTTTCGTTACAGTACAATTTCTAAAACAACATCCTTATTTTTTTTGTTATACATATTTGTTAAAATTATTCATAATTTAAGAAGTTACTTTAACAGTTTTACATGACATGGAATTCGTTTTTATAGATAAAAATTAGAATGTAACGGAAAAATGTCATATTTATCGACTGTTAATATGCAAATTTTGAAGTTTTAGTTAACAAGTTACGATAATTTTATTACTTTAATATTACATTGTAGCATAATATATTTAAATCTATTATAAATCATTAACATTTATATTTAAAAAATATAGAAAAACAACCTGTGTATTAAAAATACAGGTTGAAGAATGGTGCACGCAGAACCTTCATCATAACAAACAGTATAATCGAAATGCGAGTCACAGTTGCGGTGCGGCTTTATTCCCTTACTGGTTTATAGTTATTTAGAACGTTTTGCAAGAGGGGCGCGAGGACCAAGCCGGTTCTTTACTTGGTTGCAAAAAAGAATCATAAGAGAAAAACCGGATGCGGAGCCCATTCGGTTCCGGTTCTTTACTTTTTGTTCTGCAAGGGGAGTATTGTATGGAGTAGAGATATGGAGCAGAGCGCTACCTCATCGCATCATAGTTATTCTACGCATAACTTACCTGAGGTTTTTTCTTTTTTTCGTATCTGTCAATGTAACTGAATTCTGACGTAAACAAAGTAACTCTTAGTTACGTACCAGGTGTAATACGTAAATCCTATACCTGATATATATATATATATATATATCTATATATATATATATATATATATCCTAAAATATATATGTTATTTCCGAAATAAATGGAAAAACAGAAGTGGTACAAACAAATTATATAATCCATAGAGAAGAGAGTTTGCTCTAATCCTTTTAGTTCAGGTAGATATTTCTAGAACAGTGCTGTTAATTGATCCCAGCGTCTAGAATACACTATTAAAAAAACTTCTTATTTAAATTAAAACAATCATTCCTTTATTTAAATTTAAAAAGGCATTTAAAAAAAATTTTAATTTATTACTGAATACGTAATCTGCTGGTGAATTTATTTATTTATATTTTTAAAAGATGAAGCACAGGTGAAAAACAGGCTAAATCTAATTTTTAATACTATAAGGTAATTCCTGATCACCTTTTTTTTTCTTTTTTTTTGTTTCATATGTAGTTGAAGAAAAAGTTCAAATTGTGTCCATTTTTAAAGGTTTTTTAATATTGTAAGAACAACGGGCATGTCCATCTTCAAAGAACCGGATCTATCACAATAATAATGTTTAGTAAATTTTACTGTAGATTAGCTATAGACTAAAACTTTACAAATTTGAATGAATTATTTTCAATTTTATACCAAATAAACTTTACAAATTTTGGTAAACGTTAAAAATGTTAATCGATAGATCATAACTTATGAAGTATTCTTCAAATTATATTTTTTTCATTTCTAATCGTCCTCAGAATTATATAATACTGTTATATACAACTACCAAACAAAAAGAATGAAATCTTAGAATAAATAATAAAATTGATGCAATACAAATGTAAAAAAGACTATCATACATTAACATGACGTAACTACAATATAAAATAATTTTGAAATTAATTTCTTTAATCGTAAACTTTACTGTCATTATTTAAAAGGGAAATATCCTGCTATCATCTTTGTATTTCATAAATAAGCATTTTATTATTCTGCTCAATAATAGTAATATATTTAGATCACGTCAGGAGTAGGTTGATATACAACTCCTTTTCTTAGATGTATCAAGAGAAACCATGGTAAAACATTGATCATAAAAGCATCACAATTGGGTATAAAATGGAATATCGATTTGATTAAAGCTCAAATTGATTACTTAAAATATGATGTAATACGAAGGTAAATATATGAAAATAATAAACATAAAAAAACAGTAATTTAGTATTCAGAAGGCGTTAATGGAAATTATCTTAACACATATTCTGTACACATTGAACGGGATTCACAAAATTGACGATCATTTTTTTCACTTTTAAGTTATTATTTAAAAATTCATAAACAGAATAATATTATTTCCGTAAAATAAATTTATTTAATTATATTCTAAATAAATTTTTGGAAAGATTATTCAAATAGTGCGACAATTTATAAAAAATTCGCCAACGGAGGCGTAATAGATCCGTTTTCACAATCCGAAATATCGCGTTGATGATTTACACTAGTGAACTTTTGTTTGGTAAAAGCGGATATTGTTATGTTTTTAAGAATAAGGGACCGTTCCATTCAGCAAACGTTACACATATAAGAAAAATTAATGAATTTAATTTTCTAAATATCGGTCTACGCGATTCATACTTATGGGCGTCTGATGATGATCTGACAGCCCATTTTTATAACTTAAAAATTCATTCTGACTTTTTGAGAGAGCCTCAAGAGTGACATTATGCGTTACACGAGAATATGTATCTACAAATATATTAAATATTTAGTAATAGTGACAAGTTAGCGTTTTATTAAGGCGCATTAGGTTTTATTTAGTTGTGCATCAGCACAACTTCATTTTTTTTACGAACAAAATTATAAAATCAGCATAATATATATATATATATATATATATATATATATATATATATAGTACTGTGATTAAATATTATAACAGGTTTGAACCCACTAATATTAAAATATCATACGTATAAAGCTAAAATATTATTGCATTAATAAAAAAGATAGGGTTGAAATGATGTGGTATGTCTAGTGACACACGTGTCTTTAACAAAACACAGGATGAGCCTCTTCCTGCAGGAATGGGCGCTCCTTTTCCGTTTCTTATACATTGTAATTGCTACTCATGAGCTTCTTTTTACTATTATGATTATTATTGTTATTAATTGTGTTTTTGTCAATAGACCATGTCCACACTTATTAATATTATAATTTAAGTTATGAATATTCGTATATTATACAAATGTAGTAGTAATCGATTTTATTAATCGACTTTTAGATATTTTTTTCATTCTCAGGTGCTCAGTTTTCGTTTTATTAGAAAGGGAATTACACGCCTATCATTCCTTACTTGATCTATATAATTTATAATTATTCCGTAATTTAAATTATTTCTTTAATTAAATAAAATAATTATTTTTTATTACTAGGTACATTAGGTACGATTATCTGTTCTACTACTGATTAATCAATATTAAAAAAAAATTATATTTAAATAAATTTCGAACCAAAAGATTTTTCAACCTAGAAAAATATCGAAAAATGAAATTTATAAAATATTCCGAACTCAAAACAATCTATTTGATGTCATGAGGCCACCACATCCCTACCACCTACAGGAGGCAAGTCAACAATTTTAAATGAAAAGACAAAGATTGTGATTTATAATTCCAAAGTACTTCAAAAAACAAAACTTTTAATGTAAACAAAAACTCGTCGAAAATGCCTAGAAAGACATAAAAAAAATCAGTTAAAAAATATGCAGTAAATAAAAAATAACTTTTTCAATTTTTAGGAGAAGGGAAGAATTCGGGCGGCAAAATGTTTTTTTAAAAATGATGAGAGAAGAATGTACACATGTTTAATATAAATATAACTATAATATAAACAAGATAGCTTAATATAAAGTGTGGTTATGTTTGAAGAATTCAAAAAAATTGATCTCGAAGAAACTACTATCCCACTCCATGGAGATATTGATCCAAAAATATATATCAATAAATTGCCTCGTGTACACAAGTCTCGGTGCCAAATTTCATCAAAATCGGTTTATCTAGTCAAAAATGATTAAGCTTCAAACACGCCAACACACGTACGAACATTACCCCCACTTGTTTTTTTTTTGGATCCTGGGTCATGAAACGTAGAAAAATGTAAAAAAAAACCTGCCCAACATTTTTTTTACTAATTACGATACTTTTCTTCTTGCAGCACAGCTCTAAAGCTATGATGCCAGGAAAGTAAAAAATTAAATTATGTTAAAAAATTGGATGTAAAGTTTTTTCCAATAACTTTGGAGTTCATTAATTCAGATGATTGACATTTATTTTCTTTATTTCATCCTTTAAAAATAAACATTGTACTGAAATTATAAGGTCCTCCATTTTTATTTCATTTGTGAAATTTGTCTTTTTTTTGAAACCCAATTTGTGACAATGAATTTTTTTGTAAAATGTATAAATTGAAAAGAAAAAATTGGGGAAGGAATATTTGTAGCAATGTACTCATCATCCTTACCACTGTAGGGGAAGACACCTAGCCTTGTGACGATTCCGTTCGCCATACCATTCCTCCGTTCTAAGCCTTGGTGGACTTTACCGGAGGGTCGTCTTTTAGACCCTCTAAACTTGATAACAGAACACAGTCATCAGTTTGACTTCTTGTCAAGATGCTACCGATGCAAATACCTCGGCAAACATTTTCATCAGTGTATTTACACACTTACTACCACCTTCAACCACTTCCAACCACGAACACCTACCGTAACAATGTACTCACATCTTGACGCCGGAGGGAGACACCCGCCTTGTGACGGATCCGGCCGTCTCGCCGCCCCCTACGTACCTAGCCCTTAGGGACTTTACCGGAGATAATCTTCAGAAACCTCAAGACATATTCCAATCTGGCCACTGTCAAGATGCCACCGATGCGAATGCCACAAGCGACATTCACATAGGTGTACCGATGATCTTATGTATGATCTTATTAGGTCTTAAACTGGACCATGCAAATAAGTTGACCTACAACCCTAACCAGGCGAGGGTGAGCCCAACATCCAAAACAGCTGTAACTATTTCGAAAACTGAAACATAAAATGAATAATAAAAAACAAATATAAAGTTGTAAATTAAACAAAACACCTAACTCAAACCAAAAAAGGAAACACAGAAAAATTAGGCCAAAAGTAATCAGTAAAATTAACAAACTAGAAACAATCCTAAAACTAATAAAAATAAAATAAACCTAAAGAAACGCTAAATAAAACACACAAACTCAATTATTGCTATTTTGGATGTTGCACAGTTGTTAAGGGATAGTGTAGACTAATTTTGAAACTAGTTATGAAAAATATTAAATAACCGCCATTCTGGTTAAGGTTGTCGTAGTCCAAAGTTTCTTTTTTTTAAATCAAAATTGTTATTTTCAATGTTTTTTTAAAAATTCTATCCCTTCCATTCAAAATAGTGAGTTGCTTCTATATGGATAGTTGGAGGTGTGGTTATCTCAAATTGAAATAGATCATTTTGAAGTAAGTTGATGTAATAAATTTTGTTTTGCTATGATTAAAATTTAAAAATTTATCCTGTGTATTAATTTTTAAAATTAATCGCAAATAGTTTTTCCCTCATTGTTTTATATATATATATATATATATATATATATATATATATATATATATATATAATTTTCTTTGTCTATTTTAGCAAAAATATTTGCTTTTCAGAAAGGATATTATTACATAATAAATTAATTAAATAATTAAACTATAGAAACTGTTTCTCATTATAGATATTAAATGAATTTTGATGATTTTAGAATATACTGTTAGACAATAAAAGTGTTATTTCTGTAAAATATATTATTTAAATTATAATTAAAGATTTAAATTATGAAATTTGGTATATTTATATTAAATTAAGCCGCATGTTCAAATTTTACTTGTTTCAGTATGTATTTTTTGTGAGAGATTTAATTATGTTACAATTGTTTTCTTTAACTGATCTTTTCTAAACCCGAAAACTTCTAAATTTCCCTGGATGAATCAAGGGAAACCATGGTACAACTTTCAGAGATGAATCACAAAATATATAATACAAATTTATAAAATAAAAAAACAGATGTGCTTATAGTCCAGATTACTTATTCAAAGAATAAAAATACACAGAAAGATACTAAACAATAATTTTAAAATAATTTACATTCATAAGACATTAATAAAATCTACTTGAACACATTTATATAGAACCTTTTATTATAAATCCAGATTTAATAATAAAGCCTTTGTACACAGTAACGATTATAAATACAAAAAAAAAATTAATTAGATATTTTCAAATCATCTAATTAGACTACATAATCTTCTGTTCAAAGATTTTAGACTTAAATTATGAAGAAAATTTACGACAGATAAGAGAAATTTTGTTAAAAAATAAAGAAAACTAATTAAGGAAATAAGTCCATTTAGCAAGGCTCGAAGCATAAGTACAGAAAAAATACCTGTATATCGGCGGATCGAATTGAGAATTCCATATTCTTTAATCACTGCTTAAAATTGTATATCCATTCAAAATGCTATAATTTAAAAAAATAACATTTTTAATTTTAAAGATTTCCTGATTATTTTGACAGGTTTTTAATTAAGGTGATAATCACCTTGATATATATAAAGATACCGGGATATATACAAAGGTATCGGGAGAGCAAGTTAAAACCGAACCGAATCGGCTCGAAATACAGTTATTTGACTATCACCATTAACGCTGTTTCTAGCAGCACCAATGTTTATTTTGTATGTGATTACTTCCATCTATTGTTGTCAAATGTATATTGTTTTTGCTTCAGAATATAATAATTTCGTTCTTACCGCATTCGATCGTGAAAAGGGTTGATATAGAAACCTTATGTGGGTTTTGGATCGTTTCAAAAAACGCGTCAAGTATTTTAGAAAAAATTTTCGAATGTCAGTATCCCAGCAAAGAGTAGATAAACGATTCGGTTAAAAAATGGAGTACATTGGGATCAGTTTTAAATACAAAATGAATAGGCGACCTTCCATTAGGACTCCAAAGAACTTAGTCGATATTCAAAAAAACAAATCTGCCAGTTCGAAAAAATCAATTCGCAAGTTTCACAACGAAGCGGTGTAAAATACGCATCTTGCCGTACGATTTTTTATGATTTAAATTTTAAATCGTATTGTACAAGACAACAGTCAAATCAAAGCGTATTAATTATTGTTTCTTAAAAACATTGTTGATAGACAAATAGATTTGATGCTGTATTTCATATCAGATGAGGCAATTTTAATTTATCTAGACTTGTTAATTCGCACCACACCAGTCATCGAATGACTGAAAATCCTTACCAGATGTTTGAGGGTATACTTTACGATGAGAAAATCGCTGTATGATGAGCTCTTTCTGTTAAACCTATAGCAAGGTCGATATTTTATGATCGGACGATCAGAATATAAGTATACTGTAAAATTTTGGAAGAATTCCATCCTCCGTTAACAAATCGTGAAAAAGAGTACGGCTTCTTCCAACAAGAGAGATGAACGTGACAAATATCAAACGATTTCCAGCACTGTTTTACAGAATAACGAACTGTCAGCAAAGACCGATGGCCTCCTCGTTACCCATATTTGTCTAGTCGTGATTTTTTTTTCAGGCTACTTGAAGGAAAGGGTTCAAATTAGAGAGTATTAGGAACTAAAGTATATTTGAATTAGAGTTTATCAATCGAATTTCCACGCTATCGATAAACTGAAGCCGAACATTAAACAAGAAATCGACGGTACCAACATTTTGCGTCGGGTGACTCTCAGTATGATCAACCATGCAGGGGACTCACTTTAAACATAATTTATAAAAAAAATGGTAAACAACCTTTTGTTAATGTTAGACTGAATTTAATTTACTTCATTTCATTCGTAAAATCTTACGTGTTGCAACTTTATTTAGTCTGTAGCAGTCTGGTTTTAAGTTGCTAACCTGATACATCAAAAAGTACCATTTTTATGTACAAATGGATTTAAAAAAATAAATTATGTTATTTTAAACAAATATAAGTCCACAAAAAAACCGACATTTATACTAAAAATTACAGTGTTCGATTCCTAGTAAGGTTTTTCTTTTATCTTATCCTATTGCTAATCTCAAACTGTGACTGAACGAAAAAAAAGAATGATGAAATAAAATCGCCAAATCTGCTTACAAAGGACTTAGCCCTCGACAGATACTACGTAGAGAAGAATTAAAGTACGTAAATATGCAAGTAAAGAATTATGAAAAAAATTATTCTACTCTTAATGTAAAATTTTGAGATACTGGAAAAATGATAACCATATCTCTCCACCCCTTGACCAATTGTACCAAAATTAAATGGCATCATTGACCCATATTCAAAAGTTAGAGTAAAATATTTAATAAAAATCGATTTATCCAATCTGAAGAAATAAAAAAAAACAATAACTGGTGAAAACAGAAAAAAATACGCTTATTATCTTCCATTCCTGTTTACCTCTTGTAATTTTTTTGTAGTCTTAACTTCAAAATACGCACAAAAGGTTATTTGGTAAAAAAATATATATTGAAATCTCAAAAACAAAATTAAACTGGATTGATTTCTCTTCCAGTCATAGTATAAAAGAATGCAACTGATCTCTAAGGTAAACAGAGTTATGATTTTGAGAGCACGTTGTTTTCTTTTGTGAAGCCTCAGCAAAACTCTTTAATAAAAATTTATTAAATTATATTAGAAGACAACTAATAAAATTTAAAATCAAGTTACGTCGTATCCTCTTTACTGTAGAAGTCTAAAACTTAATACAATTAAGATCTCGTATAGACATTAAGATAATTAATTACATTGTTATTTATGAATATTATTATTATCTATTAAGATCTACCGTAGAAATGCTTTGGACATATGCAACGCTTAATGATTAAACCAATTTAAAAATAATTAAACAAAAAATTTAAATTTGCAGGCAAAATTTGAAAAACAATTATTTTGGAAACGGTCCTTGTTGGATCGGAGCCAAAATTAAACTAAAGCTCAAATATATATATATATATATATATATATAGAATAAATAATTTTCCAAGTTTCATGACTTTTTAGAAATTCGTTTTGGAAATATAACAAAACCGTTAATAATTAAGCCAATTAAATCCCTACTATTAAGTCCCATCAAGTTAAGATTTCAGTGCTTTAAACAACTGATATAGTACCAAATTTCACGTTCATACGATGCCCCCAGAATAAGCTGAAATTTTAAAATAGCGGTAAATCACCATTTTTCTGAATAAATTCAAAAGTTAATAGCATAAATATTCTATATTATAGGAATATTTTTATTCAAATTACAAAAATTTATGTTCCGGCAGTACAGAAATATTTATCAAAGTAAATATTTCTTTACAGATTTTTCACGGTGGTATTTGTGTGTTTCGGTTGTAGAAAGTTATTAACGTCGATATTTGCAGAAATCCTTTACGCCTATAATTTTGATCGATCACCATACAAATACAAATCTTACATACAAATCACAACCTTATACACAAATTTTATTTACAAATTACAACTACAACAGTAACAATATAATTAGAAAAGTAATTAGTTGATAGTTTGTAGTAATTTTTTAATTTTTAAACATATAAATTAAAAGGGTACTTAATTTTTATAATCACTTGTTTTATTACTTGTTCAAGTTGTATTTGAAGAAATAAATACATTCATTTGAAGTTAATGTAAATTCAAAACTACTTACATTATATATAAACACATAAATACATATTTTATTGTTTAGTACGTGATTGACGTAAAGCAGATTATAAAATATTGTTGGATACTTATTCATTTATAATAACATCTGATATGTATATATATATGTGTGTGTGTGTGTGTGTGTGTATATACAGGAATTTTCCTGTATATGCAGATTTAAAATGCTTTTATTATTTATGAACTTTCATCTTATCTTATTTTAACAAATGTAAACCGTGTACATCGTGATTTATGATAGTTATATATATATATATATATATATATATATAAAACGGCTTATGCTAAGTTAAATTATCTTTTAAAGTTGTAAAGAATAATGTCAACACTGTATGATCAGCTAGCTATATACAGTAATTCTATCGTTAAGTTTTTTCTTTTTTTTATTACAAAGAAATCCATTATACTTGTATAGATAAAAATTTCACCTTTGATATATATACTAGATAGTGATGTAACTATAATTTTTTCGTAAGAGTGATCAACTCCTTTTTTTTTGTTTTATTTATTTATTTATTTTTATTTTTTACCTACTGCCTAAACACAGGATTTCTTTAATATACGCTAATATTTCTTAAACTGATTTTTTATAAGCCGCTTAAATAAATCTTAACTTTTTATAAGCAATAAACTTTTTTTATTTTATAAATTGTTTTTTTCCTTCGTATTATAACTAAAATTAATAATGCAATTTTTATAAGCGTATAATTTGTACCCTTATAACATAAACCTATTATATTTAAATTAATTTATTTTCTGAAGTACAGACCCTTTACTAAACATACTTTCTTTTTTGTCAAATATTTAAATTATATTTTTATTAATGTTATCAGGCAGTTTAATATTTTAAAGAACGATTTAAATCCTGTTATTCTACATAAGAAATAGTTTTTGTTTTCATAAATTAACGCTTAGGCCCCTATAATTAATCATAATACAGAGTGTAAAAAAATAATATCGGGGTTTTAAAGCTACTTAATATCTTTAACTCTGACTTGCAGTAATGAATCAAAAGTAAAATAAAAAAGTAACTCTTACAGTTTTTCGTACAAATGTTCAATATGAGCACCTTAAGTCAAGCGGTACACTTCCAACCGATAGGAGAGTTTGTATCATACTTTAAACATCATGTCTGAAGTAATGGAATCACAGCTGTTTCAAACCTGTGTCTCAAATTAGGCAGATCAGTAGGTAGCGGAGGCGCATACACAAGATCTTTTATAAAATCCTAGAGAAAAATATCACTAGGGGTTACACAGGGGGATATTGAAAGCCATCCCAAACAAGTTCTGTCATCAAAACCATGCCGACTAATCCATTGGTAAGAAGAAAACGCCAATCAACCGATCCCGTACAGAGTTATGCTAGTGAGGGGGCACACCATTTTGCTGATCCAACTTGCAGTTGCTCTGAACAAACTTGCAGTCAAGGAACAAGGTGTGTACGCAGCATATCCAAATAAAGAACACCTACTACGCTTGCTCCAGCGAAAAAGGATGGCTACAGGTATCGTTCAGATACGGACAATACGTATGTTAACGTTTTCATTAAGATGAACTCCTGACTCGTCACTAACCACAATACGTCGTCATCTGCAAGCTGCAATATTTCGATCGCAAAATTGACACGCACAACGTAGTCGGTAGGCTTCGAAGCTTGTAACAGCCGTAAAAGATGCACACGCGTTTCACTCATGTAAGCATTTCCTTATAACAATGCACACTGTCATCACCGACATCGTTAGTTCGCGGCTGAGAGTGAATAAGCAGATTTTCCTAACAGATTCTTAACAGATTTCTAAATACTACGCAGGAAACAATCCCTGACACGTTTAACATTTACTTTAAATAGTTTCCGTCGTTCTGTACTTTTACATTTACGCAAAAATCAGGGCGCAAACCGATTACGACGTACTGTCACTCGGAGGATCGCAATTCAATTTTCTGTGGAATGCTCGTCGATTTATAACAACAAATTCATATTAAGAAAAATGCAAAACACAGAAGGCTTTCTGTCCAGCAGTCGCCATCTTGCTAGTGGCTTTGTCAATCGGAATGATGGTCATATGCGAAACTAAAATTATCCATTTTGTTCTTCGATTCTAACCTTAAATCAACGCTCTACACCTCACCCAAGAGTTATTATAACAAATTAAAATCCCGACATTTTATTTTGTACACCCGGTATTTTCCATAATTTTGTGGAATAAATACGACTATCATAGACCAACAATTTGATAAATTTTTATTAATAAAATTCCTGATTTTTATTATTAAAATTCTACGTATGTTTGTTAAATACCAACGGCAACGAATGAAAGCGGTTTGGGATAAATCTGTAAACGAAAATGACTTAGCCATTCTTAAGAATAACAAGATTCGACGCTAGGCCGGTGGGGAAAGTGAAGAGTGAAGTAGTTTTTTATTGAACTTCTTTTGTGTACTTTCCGCATAAGTGTTTTGCCATATACAAGAGAGAATATCCGTTGTGAAGGAGAAAACAACTTAAGCGATCCTTCTTTTAAATAATTAAATTTACTTCTTTAAACAGAGAGAGAAAACTTGTGTTTTTATATAACAGCACAAATAAAAATCCATAGCTATAAGATTTGGATTACCTGGAGACCAGGCTATCCATCCTTCCTCTTAAATAAAGAACTTTATTGTGGAAAATGTTTTGATTATTTTAATCAAGAACAAATGTTTCAAAATATGGAAGATCTCAGCCTAATAACAGGAGAAATGAATTCTTCAGTATTTAAAGAACTACTGAACTATAACATACCCACGAAGAATCAGTACACTACGTTCAAACATTGTAACGATTTACTCGTCTCTCTTCGTACCTAAAAATAAACTGGTTTCCAGATCTAACACCCAGAATATCTGGGTAAATTTGAAACAATTTCAAGTCGTTTATGTTTGTGGTTTAATAAATTTGATGTAAGCCTAAAATGTTATAACCGATAAAGCTTGGTAGTTTTTTAAACATTGTGAACAGTTTAAGGAACACGTAACTTAACAGAACATTCCTACACTGACATTTTAAGCTAATAAGTTGTTCGCACTGCTTAAACAGTTTTCTCAGACACTGCTGGTCAATCTTCAATAGGCTGTCCATTTTTCTTGATTGTTTGTCTCATCAGCGAAAATTGTTTGCGTATGCTGGCTTTTCACGATGAACATACGACAGTATTCATAGAACAAGTATAAAAGTCACTAATTTAGCGAACCAAAAACCATATTAAACTTTCCTTTCTACCTTAATTATGTTGGCTTACGAGTTTCACGCAACTCTTCACCTTAAAACACAACAAACATGCACTGCTGACGGATAATTTCTCTTCACTGTGACGTATATTTTATGTCTCTATTACGCATTATTCCCCAAAAATGTTTGAAACCCCAATTATTAAACGGTCAATTTATTAAACAAAAATCTGATGTGGACACCATATGACTTTCTTATACGCTTATTAAATTAAATATGAATATTTTTTTTAAAATGAAAAGTACATAAAATTTTATTTCATTAATAACTTCTGATTTTTTAAAATTATTATTCTTTTTTTATTGAATTATTATTTATTGTAAGACGTTTTACAATTATAGGTTAATAATTATTACTAAATATTCATTTAAATTAATTAATATTCTAAATATTATTTTAATTAAACATTAAAAAAAGGGAGCTAAAATCTGATTCGAACCGATGTGCCTTTCCCTTGTAAGATCCAAATATTTTATTAATTAAAATTTCATTTGACTGTAACTCTGGAACTAATGAAAATAAGTACCACTTATAATAAATCGTTGAAAAATTTTTGAATTATTTATTTTAATATAGCTTTTGAAAATGAGGGTTTATTGCTGCAGTTAAAAAAAAAACCCAAAATCCAAATTTTTTTGAATTTTTGAGCTTTTTAGACACTTTTGGTACAGTCAATTGCAATTAAGTGGAGGTGCACAAGTAGGTATTACAACAGTCCTAAATCCAAAATGTCAACATCCTCCGGCTAATCGTTTTTAAGTTATGAAAAATACAGATGTCCCACCGAAACTATTCAAAATGGATTCAGCTATGGTCAAAATGAATATTTCCGTTGAAATCTGAAAACCGCAATTTTTCACGATCACAATACTTCATTTATTTAATATAAGGAAGTAAAAATGCAGAAATAATTTTAAAAATATATTTCGGTTTCGTATAAAAATAAATTATTATAACAATGGTATTTTAAAAATGTTCTAGTAACTAATAATTATTGAGTAAAGTAATAACCATTTCGTTTAAACACATAGTACGGGATTTTTTGTTGCCTCGATATTAATATATACGTTAGTTTGTTACAAATCCACATTTTTGTCCTCTATCTCTTGTTTATTATTGTCATTATTTTTTATAATAGATATTAGATACACTCGTATATAATAAAAACATACCATAGAATTTTAAAATAAAAATATTTATAAGAAAAATATAATGAATAAAAAAAATCTAATGACATGTCAACAGAATAAGGATAACTGATTGAAAAAGATTAGATCCCAGAGAAAGAATACCTATCCAGAAGAAGAGACAGGTGAGAAACTAAAATATAACATTCACACACACACAAACACTGTCACATATATTCTTTATCTTGTACAACTATCATTTTGTATTTTTAAGAACATAGGATAAACACACACACACACACACACACATTGATATGATGATAATTTAAAACAGAGTATATGAAAAGAAACATACAGGTACATAATCACAGTTTTACCACACAGAATAAAAAACTATTTTCATCTAAAACTTGATAAAAGATGATTCATAAACCTACAGCTAATTATTTTGAAAGTGTTAAACTTAGATAACATATATACAACAATTGATACACAGGTAGTTGGGTATTTTTTTTTAGAACATGAATTGGATAAATATGATTCAAGTTACTGGAGTTCACAAAATATTGATTTCTTTCTTAAAATGATCAAAAATAAATTAAAAAATTGGTTTAATGGAAACATGTATAATGTTGTTATATATATATTTTTGAAATGAAAAATTTTTGAATTATTTATTTTAATATAGCTTTTGAAAAACGTGTAAAATTTTTTTCTCGTAAAAATATACATCATTTTTAATCAATTTCATTGCCATTATTAAACATAACTATTAAAGAAAATCGGTAAAATATGATTAAAACAAATTATACAAATCTTTTATCTAAAATTCATTAAAATAATGTTATATTGTTTGCTTTGAATTATTATTAGGTGGGGGTGAAATGTAATCCACACTGGAACGTAACGAGAGAACAAAATGCACACAAAGATGGTGCTGCCTTCTTTTACTTATATTCCCCTACTAATAACATTTCTAAACTAGTTCACCCACGCACTATCATTTTCTGTCAACCAGTACGTGTGCTATGTCAAGGTGTCTAAAACAACGTCCATTGTCTGAATTTTTAACAGTGGATAAAGTAAAGGCCAGTGATTCAACATTGTCAAAAAGCTGTTTATGATCATGAAATTATTTACTGAAGCACTGTGAGCAGCTGGATAAAAAATGTCGTGCATTAGAAGCTGGTAAAGGGAATATGAGGATAAGTCTCCAATGGTCGATCAATGTCTCTGACTGAAAAGAAGCATCAAACTAAGTTCGATGAATTGATTTAAAATTACTGAATATCTGAATGTTGGGTCGACTGTAAATTGTGTGCGATACATACAGACGTTGAAAACCTTAAAAGATGACTGTGTCGTGTTTGACAAATCACAGAGCTGATTATTCTGCAGCATCATAATGCCACACACACTCCGTGCAACCACCGGGGCTCTGGTGAAGTTGAAATGTAAACATATTTCACACTCAACAGAATTGGCACCCTGCGATTTTCACTTTTTCCCGAAATTAAAGGCGGATATTAAGGAATATTTCAACACGAATGATGAACTAAAGGACGGTCGTGGTTCAAGGAAAGACAGCCAGGATTCTTTAGCAACAGAATGAGAAAACTGGTGGTTCATCGTCGAGAGAAATGTTTAGCTATAAGGGCATGTACACGTGAGAGCGCTTGATCGTACGTGTAAACGCGCGTTAGAGAAAGAAGAGCGTACACATACGGCGTTGTGCTTACATATATGCCGCGTTGTATACTCTAGTCTAGCTATGAAGGTTGAGGAGGCAACATGTATTTGGATTTTATACCGTCGTTTAAAAACAAGAAACGCCGGGCAAAAACAATATTGGGTGCACCCAATTTTACATGATAGGTTACCTCACGGTTCCTTTGTAACAGTGTATCCAAATTTGATGAAAGGGATTAGCCTCAGTTTTTTAAGTATTTTAGAATATCTGTTGAATCCTTCGACGAGTTATTGAAAATAACAAGTAAAGCTCGACCAAATCAGGTCTATGTTGAGAAGTGTAACTGCTTGCTGGGGAAGCGGCTGGTCGTATACTGTTTGCACGGGCTGAGGAATTTGGGACGAATAAGCTGCTACGCTTGCTTGGCCATACACCCAGATTGGCTGCTGAACATGTGTTGATTGGTTTGGTTACTGTAGCCTTGTTGTTGGTATAGCACACTCTCTGGTGCTTCATGGATTGTAAAACGATCGAGGTGAATTGTAAAAATCTTGTATTCTTTGAATGGCCTCAAACAACTGAATTTTTGTACGCATTCTACCTTGACCAGTAGCTTTATTTAATTCTTTAAATAAAGAAAAACAAAACAACTTGGCCTCATTCGTGCTTTTCTTCTTTGTTCCCTTAGTAAAAGACTTTTGGTTAATGTGTCAGAAAGGTGCTTATCTGGTGGGTTTAGCTCGATATTTTGTTCCTTGGACTGCCTGTGCTTGGCCAGATTTATTAAAATCTTCATTATCTACTTTCTCATTATTTAATAATACACTATTTTCAATAAATGAAACGTACCAATAATTTTCTTCTTATCTACTGAACAATACTTCTCAGAAAAAATATCCACTAAATCTTTCCAAGCTAATCTTGTTAGAACGCTGTTCTTGTAATTGTAACACTCCATATCCAATCGAGCTCACCGCTTTTCTACTTCTTCAATAAAAATTTCGCTATCAAAATTTTCAAACTACATGAGTGTACTTGTCGACAATGTGCGCTTGATTGAACGATGTTTCTCGGTTTAATTCAAAAACTAGTAACTCGAGGTGCACTGTAATCGCGCGTTCCACGGGAAAACTCAAGAAACGCGTCGGATGCGGGGTTGAGTAAAACCGTGCGATTTCATGTGTTCGCTACCATTTGTTCACTAGTGCTTTATTATCGCGAGTTGGTCTGACGCGCGATCATGCGCTATCATGTGTATAGGCCCTAAACGGTGATTAGGTGACTAGACTATATGCAAAGATAAATGAAAATTTTCGTAGGAAATGTACTTTATGCTACATGCTATATACTTTTATGCTACTATTTCTTTCATTTGCAGTTTATTATATAAATAGTATAATTTTAATTATAGAAACGTCATTTAGTTAAAGGGATCAATTAGGAAAATATTTTACTATGAATTTGTTTTTTTCTCAATTATACTTTCAATACCGCATAATCTTTAAGGTAAAATCATCATTTGATCAAAGGAGTTAAATCGGAACCAATTTCTTTTCTTTTTTACTAAACATTTCGATCTCTTTTGGAACTGAACACTAAATATTCACAATTAAGTCGTTAATATTTATAAAGCCTAAAACTATTTGAAATAAAAATCTGTGAAGAGCAAAGCCGGGAAAGTTATGCGACACTTGGCCGGAATTTTTACTTTATTAAATTAGGTAGCTAAAAAGTGTACGCAGAGTTATTACTCACATGTTTATTGATAAATATACGAGAAAGTATACAACCTCAAATAATATATAAGTATGAAATGAAAATAACTGAAAATTAAATGGAAGAAAACAGAAGTACATTATATATGATGTCATCAGAATAAAAACCTACGGAGGAGTTTGAACTATTTCCAAGGCTGTATTGAAAGACGTGGGATTATCATAAATCATTTTACACTTACCATCATTTAATTTTTTTATTTGCTTTTTTATGTTTTTTTATTATTAAACGTCCAAATTTAAATAAAAAAATAAAGCTTGTCGATTATTGTACATACACATCATATAAATTACAGATTAATTTTCCTTAATATTTTTAATATTAATAGTTTAACTTTAGTAATTATTAATTAAATGACGCAAAGCGTATAAAAAATTTGATTGATCACGTAAATTAACTTATCTCCGGGACATTTAAAGTTAAAAAAAACTCTTATAAAAACAAACTAAAAAAGTAAGTGAAGGAAAATCCAACATTTTTCCGCGTACCTTAAAAAATTATAAATTCCTGTCGTACTAATTTTTTTTTTTCTAAAGATAATGATATAGAAAAAAAGGACAAACATTTTTGGGGTTAAAAAAAAAACTAACAGAAATATTCAAAATGACAATATACACGTTTTTGTGTCTAATTTTAAATTAAATAGCGTTGTGGGTAATATTTCTGATAAATGTAAACAATTATAACTAACAGACTATGTGTGATTGCTAAGAGGATCTAACAAAATTAAATCGGCCTAAACCAGACTCAAAAATTGTTACTTTAAAGAAACAGTAACTATTTAAAGCCGAAGAAAAATGTTATAGATTATTCATTTTTGCTCTATCTTAACATCAACAAAAATCTGCTATGAAAATAAAAAAAAAAAATTATAGTCGTATTTGGAGTAATCTTATTACATATATTCTTAATGTATATACTACATTGAAACTATCTGTGTTTCGGTATGAGACCACTACGCCCTAAACAACCACGAGGATATCATGGAGAGGGCTACTTCAACACTCAAAAATTTTAAATGTAGGATAACAGAAAAAGCAGACGAAGTAATATTTTACAAAATATTCATATGTTTTTTTTATGTTTATAAAATCATTCTAAGAATTGCTGAATGAACACACTGATTGGCTTACCATTATTCCATTTCCTTTGTTGCTTCCATTGAGTCTGATTATTTTTTTGTTAACATTATTATTATAAAATCAGGGTGTAGGCTATTTGATTAGAGGGTTGTGTTCATAAGCAGCCTGTTTTTCTGAAGTTTTCTTGGAAGGCACTGTCATATGTGTACCCAAGTATTTATTTATGTAACACTACATGATAATGTTAATTTAGTCGCTAATGACTGTAATTGTTGATGCGACTGTAAATAAAAGCATTAAAGAAAAAAGTATTTATTTATAAAAGAACTTACAACAAGAATTATGAATTAATTGGCTAATTAAAGTACTACGATTATTAATTTAAATTGTAAAAAACACATATCATAAAAGAATATTATACTAAGTTAGTCAAATATAAACCATATTTTTGTTTTTAACATTTACTAGTATGGGATAAAAATAATACATTTATACGCAGTGTTTCTGAAGTTCTTCATATTTTCTTAACGTATGCGGAGCCTGTGGAAAAATTCCCTACTTCATTCAAAATTTTTGTAAATGTCAAGAACTATTTGTGCACGAACTACTTTGCTTCATTGTCACTCTGGAATCGATATCCTCTGATAGCGTTGTAAACAAAAAAGATAACAGCAGGATAAATATGGATTATACAAAGATGTTCTAAGATTTTTCAGTAATTATCGTCCAGTTAATTCCGATTGCTAATGGTTGTATTAGACCTGGTGTTACGAAGCAGAACAACTTTTCTAATCGGATGTTATAGGCGGCTTTCACTTTACCTAAGAATTGGCAGTAATAAGACATCGATAAAGTTCGATGAGCAAAACGTCTTTTCAGTCCAGAAAGACGGTTGCATGAGCATTTCCAGATTACTGATGCGTTCTCAGGTTTACAGGACAGGATTCTCCATGCCTAAGCTACTCCAAACGAGCTGACTTCGACTGAAGTGTAGTGAAGTACCCGTATCTGTCGTATCACAAACATATGATACTGTCGTATAATAGACTTGATGATAGTAGTATCCTGTATGATTATTTGACGCAAAGTATTATTCTTCTCTAGTCGAAATCAATTCAAGAGCACTTGGCAAAATTTCCTTTCGTACAGGTTTCTGATTTCGGGTAAAACCTTTTGGGAACCCGACTCGATTAAACTTCACGAAACCCGAGGTGATTGTAACAATGGATATAATGAATTTCATTAACCGTAAGATGCTGATAATCTTCAATGAGGTCACAGATCGATAGAATGTTGTCAAACGTCACACTTGTCCTAAACTTCTATCTTTCATTTTCTACAACTTCTGGCCCAGTCGTAGAGTTGGGTAGGTGACAATTATCATATTCCCAAACTGTGTACGTAGTCATTTCAAAATTTCGGAGGTTTTGACCGATCTTATTCGTGAAAATCTTCACAATAATACGCAACCGACGATGGAACCTCTTCCTGCGACATGATGCTACTGATCATAGAGAGGCGAATGCCAAGGCGGCTGCCTCCATCTCCTCTGCACATCTCAATCGTCAATCTCCCTGCATTCCAGCCCACTACATGATTCTGCCCAAGCCGTGAAGAGAAAAGTCCAGTTTGTATCTAACTTAGCTAATATACCAGAGAATATACATTTCACCAATGACATTTTTTTTAAGTACAATCTCGCGAAGATAATTATTATTTTTATTTTACCTTTCAAAATCTTTAACATATTATATCATATTATGAGTATATTGTATCAGCTTTAAATATCATGGTCAGGAACACCCTGGATTAGTGTCGTCGAGGTAATGAGATATTCTAATCAAATTATCTGCATGTACGTATTTCATTCCAAAACATCAATTCAAAATTTTTATTAAATTATTTAATAAATCTTAAATTACGTAATTGATTTAATTGCATACTAAATAGAAACTATTAATACAAATTTGTAAAGTTTAGTCATTAGTGATAACGAGAGATAATCTGACAAGAAAAATGTAAAATAAAAACCACTGTTTCAAAAGAGTCTGATATTTCCTCAATCAGAGATGATCATGCTATTTTTCTTTCCTGTACTACAATATTAAAAGACCTATAACATTAGACACACCTTTCTTTTCTTCAAATCTAAATATCAGACTCATTTTCCTTTTTAACATCAGACAAAAAAATGCGTGAGGTACAATGAGGCAACAAAAACTTAAAGTGTTAAAAAATCATTAAAAGCATAACAATGTTTAAAGAACTAATACACATAATTTTAAAGGTTTCTAAAAGAAGAAGAAAAGACAACCAATAGAGTTTGCTCAGAAGCGAGAAAACAAAAAAAGTAAAGCAAAAGATTGAACTATTGGAAGAAAAGGAAAGGAAACTACTGAAAAGAAAGAGAAATGAATGTAAAATGTTCCTTTAAATGGTTGTCCTTAGTCGGCCAAACTCTGAAAAAAGATTGACCAATTTTCAAATAGTTGAATATTTTTTTAATAAAATCAAGTTTTACAAAAATAAATGTAATATCTGCTTATTTTGCCTGGGTGGTATAAAAATAAAATAAAAGAGTTCTAGGATATTTATAATAAGAAATTATAATAGATTCATACCTACAACACAAATTAAAAATAAAAACTGTAAATATTATTTTAAGAATAAATAAATAATAAACAACAATTATGTACTTTTTTTACTCTAAATATATTCTATTTATATATAAAGGAATGACGATAGTCTTACTGAATATAATAATAAAAATAATTTATAATAAAACCATATATATATATATCGTATAATCAATGAGATCATTAGATAAAATTAAAACTTTATAATGAAATCATAGATAAAAATGTAGTATTATTTTAAACAAAAGCTTAACTAACTATAAAACAAAAAACTGGTTAATAATAATTAACGTAAATTAAAACAATATAATTGGAACAAATAACCCAACTTAACTGGTGTATGATATTTATAAAATACAGCTATGTTTATATATGGCTTGTTTTTTTTTTTAATTTTGTTTTTTTAATACGTAAAATATGTGTAAATAATTGTTACCCAGGTATTAAACTGCCAATGGCTACAGATACCAATCAATATGTGTGGTCAACTCCGGTAGATATACTAATTTCTATTTATTTTCTTATACAAATAAAAAAAATCGTACATCTTTTAAAAGATCATTAAATATAAGACAGTTCATCGTTCGATAACTACAGCGGTTTAAGTTATAAGTTACGCAGTTAACTCCGGTTTTATGTATATGTATATATATATATATATATATATATATATATATATATATACAGTAGCCGATTGGAATTATCGAATAATAATTATTTGAATGACCGAATGTTTTATAACATATAACCGATTAGTAAGAGTAATCTAACCTGAAAATATACCATGTCATTGAATTCGAACAACAGGTTGGTATGTTATCTAACAACATACATATAGTACGTTTACATTACCATCTCACAAGGTCAATCGGTTAAAAAAATCGAATCAGTTTTCTTCTTTCTTTTTTTTAACTCTCGTTCGGGTGGTCTTCCCTAATCTTATTGATATTATACTGGGTTCAATATACCGCCCATTTGCGTCTATTTTAGTGTCAAATAAAAGAATTTCATGGAAGTAACATTTTAAAAAAAAAAAAGAAAGAACTGTGAAGCCGAGATCGATTTCTCTTATTCGTGTACTTATAAGGTTTTATCATGATATAACTTTAAACCTACACCGTTAAATAATTTGATATTATCATATATATATATATATATATGTATATCAAGATTTTTACTAGGAATTTTTAAATCTCATTTATTTATTTATTTTTATTAAATTTAAATTCTGTGCCAAAAAGTATATCATAATAGTCATTTTATTTTAAGTGATAATACAATTTTAAAAAGTATCTTATTTGAAAAGTTATTTGTAGAATAATATATATACAAATCAAATAACAATAAACATATTTAAGATTAGCTAAGAGTATATAATATTATTTTATTATAAAACGTAAAACAAGGAATTTAGTAGTATTCTTATTTTATTTACATTTATAATTTTTAGTTTATCATTAGTCGCTTTATATATTTGTCGGTATGTTTGATTCTTAATAACTCACTTCATAATAATGTTATAAAATAAAGATAGAATTATTTTAATCCCCCAGTTTATTTTCTTTTACTTTTTCCAAATTCAATTTTTATTAATCTGTCGTAAAAAAATTAAAGAAAATTAAAAAACAAAAAAAAGACAGCCGGCAAAGATTTGTATAACTTTGGCTGCCGAGAATTTTAACCACAAAAAGTCTACCTACTATTTGAAGGAAAGTTAAGTGGGAACATTAAAAAACATAAGTATGTAAGTACTCTCCGTTTCTTTATAAAATTTAAATAAAATGCCATACCTGACCGGGTTCAAATCCTGGTCAGGCATGACATTTTCATACACGCTACAGATCATTCATCTCATTCTCTGAAGCAATAACGAACGGTGGACCCGAAGGTTAAAACAAGGAAAAAATGAAATCAGCGACTCCATATTTAAAAATAATCGTACAAAATTTCATAAAAATCAAATAATCAGCATCTGAACATATCAAGAAAAATGATTACTATAAAAAAAATAAATATATAAATAAAAATATATTAGCCGTATTAGTTCTCACACTTGAATGAAATTTCACAAATACAGAGTGATTCAAGGAAACAAGAAATTTTGAAAACATTCTTATGAAAAAATTATATTAAAAAATTTGTTCATAACATTAAAAAATAAATAAATAAAATATTGTTTATAAATACATACAAACTTTATTTTTTGAAGATCACATCTTTGCAGGTGAGCTCAATCTGTACGTAAACATTTCTGCGGTCTCTTAGTTGAAACTCAGCACGGTTCGACGCAACATTTCAGCAAGAATTTCTACAATTGATAACTGCTGCTCGGATCTTGACTTTTAGTTCTTTTATCGTAGCAGATCCACTATTATACTTTTTACTTTTAAGGTGACCCCACAAGAAGAAATTGCATATCGAGATATCAGAAGATCTGGGAGGCCATTTCACGTAAATATACGGTTGCCAAACTATTAGCGTATTGCAGACATCGATATTCGTGCTGTGTGTGATATTCCTCAATCTTGTTGAAACCAAGGGTTGCCAATAATTTGTGCAATTGTCAGGAATTTTAGGGGAACTGTGTTTTTCAGTACGGTGACGTAGTGATCTGATGCGACTGCATTCATGATGCAATCCTAGTTTTCAAAAAAATAACGGCCCATTATGCCATACGATGATACAGCACACTACAACCTTGCTGCTGTTCTGCGAGATTTTTTTTTTTTATCTTGCGGGAACGAATGGGCTTCTTCCGACAGCCACAATTTGTTAACAAAATCATTGTCCTCGTTTATCTTTTATTACCATTCGTTCACAGAATTGATGCCATATTATGTGATCGTCGAGTTTCATTCCTGGAAGACCTACAACTTGAACGGACGATGAAGTAACTCCTGCGACAGTATTCTTCGAACACTTGAACTATACGACTGTATCGACATTGCATGATTACAAATTAAATGTTGAGGGATTCTTACGATAGCAATTCGAACAGTCTCTTTGACTGTTCGAAGAACAATCCGCAGACTATATAGAATTGTCTGGATTACGAACGATCCGCATACCACCTGGATGTTTCTTTTCATTGCTGAACCTATTTTCTCAAAATTACCTACCCGTGTGTTAACTGGATATGCTGGCGGTACACGATCGTGGGGTATTAAATTAAATTGGCGGCAAACTAAGCGCAGCCCCACACTATTATTAATTTTAAAAAACTTTGAAAGCATAAGCACGTTGCCCACATTTCCAAGTATCCATGATAACTAAATAGCAAAAAGAGATGAGCTGACTTTCCTAAGTTATTCAGTGCTAATACTCCTCCAGAGCTACAAGCCCAAATTTAAAAATTTACCGTTTCCCTAAACGTGACACGAATGTGGTACTTTAGGTTCCACGTTACGTTAGGCTTGTACCACGTTAGGTTTCCCTAACGTGGTACAAGAATGTGACTTTTAAACAATATTCCCAGTTTTTTTTTTAAACCTCCAGGACCACCGTTAGATATTGCTTCAGAGGATAAGATGAGTGATTTGTAGCGTGTGTGCCTGGCCGAGATTCGAATCCGGGACCTCCGGATGAGGTATTCCCAGTTAAATAGTTTTCTCCACACCTTGTTATGGAGATTTGAATAAGCTAAGAACTTAAGATAAATTGAATAAGCTAAGAACCAGTTTAAATTAGCTAATTTGAACTAGCTAAGAACTACTTTGCATTAAATTACGTGAAAAGATGTATGTGTAAAAACTGCTGAGATACAGGACCTATAAGATTCGTATTACCCGGTCTCTTGATCGTATTGTCGCCGAAATTAATTGTTTTCAATACTCTATATACAGAAATTTAGAAATTATCTTGCCAATTATTAAAATCGGTACGTTCATTCGAGAGATAACTAGCAAAAAAGTAAGTTTTAAACGGGCGTAACATGAGTTACATTAAAAATAAACAAAACAAACACCCTTTTTTTGATTAAATATTTTACAATTTTTGAAAAAATTAATTAATGAAACGACAATTAAGTGGAACCTCGATTATTTGGATTTATCTTTGAAAGAATGAATCCGAATAATCAGAGAATCGGAAAATTAGAAAATTAAAAAAGGTTTATCATACACACCGGACATATTACTTTTATGTTTATTGGGTATAGCACTTAATAAAGACGAAAAAAATAAATGTATTCCAATAAAATTAAAAAGATACTTTAGAACTTAAAAGTGCTTCACAATTGCTAAAAATATAACTAAAATTCCCACGAAAAACAAAGATCGATAAACATACATTTCCTTTTAAAGCAAACCTTTATTTGAATAGAATTTTTAGAGTTATTAAATAGCTTATTTTTTTTTTTAATTTCTTAATATGTCAGTATACAAACAGTCAGGGTAGTTGGACATCCAGAAAATTATGTTCAAATGATCTGTGCCTTATTTTATATTAATACAATCCTGATTGGAGAATAAAAAATATCACCCTCAATTTTCTACCGTAATTATGAAGCGAGTTACTAAGTTTCAAACATTAATATAATAAATAATTGTATATAAACTGATTTATCATTTATTAGTTTATTCCTACGGGCTCTAGGAAACGCCCATATGCACTAAAAGAAAAAAAATTAATTTCAGATTATCAACGTATAATAAAAACATATTAAAGAAAAACAACCGTATTTAGGGTAATATTTATTGCTTTAAGATACAAACAATGCTGTAAATTTCTCGTTAGTTGTGTTATAAACTCATTTTATAATTTACATTCACCCCACCACTTGTTTTAAACGGCCACCTCGTTGAACAGCCACTTTTACGGAGAACCAATGGTCAATATTTAAACCATAGTTTATTTATATTAACTCTCCGTGTATGCCTACGCACATAGTGTTTTTATGGGGGTCAAATATTTATAACCTAACAGGGCTAGAAGCATCTTCTACAATTCCATTATTATCTCGGTCAGAGTTGTTCATTATTACTGTCTTAACATATACCAATAAAATTTTAGAAGAAATAAAATCTAAAGTAGATTAGAGATACATTTTTAAAAGAGATATTATTTTATTCAAACATTTGTTTAGTCTCTTTAGAAATAAAAAAATATATGTATGTATAATTTATAAATTCCACTCTTTTAATACGTTAAAATAATAATTTACATATTCAATTATACTAAAACAATATCGGGATAAAATACTTTAGAAATAGCTAATAATACAGATAACGGGATGAAACAGAAAAAACAGCTTTGAAAATTTGGAAATAAAAACTTTAAAAATTAAATTTTCCAAAGAAATTTACATAAGAAAGAATTTCTATTAATACAAAATGAAGGCATTACAATCATGTAATCGGACCAGTGTGATCTTTTTACGGAATTGAAACAGAAAATCTGACTTGCCTAAAGAATTTCCTCAATATTGAAAGGAAAATTTTAAGAAAACTCTACGGTCCCAGAAAAACAGAAGAATGATACAGACTAAAACCAAATAAGGAAATTTATGAAATTGATGAAAAGAATTAGAAACTGAAGTAGGTAAAGAAAGTTAAAATTATTCCTCGGATACATAATTCTTCCAAATAAATCTAAAACTAAAATTGTATATTATGTTATATAACAAAAAAATAAGAATTATAGTGGAATTCTAGTTATTCAAATTTTAATTATCTTTTTAAATTAATTAATCTTTTGGTTGGAGGCCGATTATTCTCGTTTAAACCAAAAATATTTATTTTCCTCCAGAAAGTTGATAGGTTAAGAAATCATACTACATCTACAAAGGTTCCATATTAAATGGCTACTTCTACATAGACTAAATAAACAAATTTTTAAAAACTAAAACCCAAACAGAATACATAAAGCAGATGAATTAGAAATTTCATAACCTAAGGATAAAAGAGGAGGTTTGGGTAGAATGAAGTTAAGAGAAATAGTTTATAATGCAAAGGTCCTTGTGGATGAAGGAAGAAAAAACACTAGAAGAAAAAATGGGAGCGCTTTGAGTACATGAAGGAAATATGGAAAAGAAAAGTAGAAAATAAAAAAGAAATGATGTTGGCGTGTGGTCCCTAGTAGGAAGCTTTGAAATAAAAATCATAATAAAATATGGACATTTAATTTATGGGAAGTCGGTAAAGACCAAATCGTTTTTTAATAATCATACTATTTTGGGGTTAAAATAATAAAAGCTTTCCTTCAGCTAGTAACATAGCTCAAATACTTTAAATATTATCATAATAATTTACTGTTACCATAAACTAAGAAGTTGGAAGTAATATCTCAAAATGTAGAGTTAATTCGGAAATTATTTTTTTTAAATTCGGCAAAGGGTTGCAGAACTTTCCCGGCTTCTCCCTTGACAGTTCCCTTGTTTTAAATTCACGATAGGGGTTTAGAAATATTAATAACTTCATTATTTTTACTTAAAATTGATCAAATAAATTATGAATTACAAATAGGAAACGATTCTGGAAATCGACTTTAGATAAATTTAAATAGTTCTAAAAATCGGTTTCTATAGATTGTTTCTAGAGATTCTGGTTATATTTTATTAGCTGGTGCTGATCGTGTTAAGAGTGATAGCGTCTCGGCCTTTCATCCGAAGGTCCCGGGTTCGAATCCCAGTTAGGCAAAGTATTTTTCATACGCTACAATTTTCCGTTTAGGCTAATAACAATAGCAGTTAAGTTTTTTAATCTCGTAAAAAATCATTAGCTGGTGCCGAATATAGAAATGTTGCCTCGTGTAAAAATTAATAATCCGTTCCCTAATAACAAAACATTTTAATTAAATTTCGATCGTTAACTCTTTGATTACGTCACATGAAAACTAATAAATGTGAAATCGTGTACCACCTAATCCGCTTACACCGCTAAGGCTACAGACGGCAAATTATACAATCTGACAACTTTATGCATGTTTTCTTAAATAATTATAATGGCTGCCATTTTATAATTTTCAAGGTAAAAGTTTCAAATTTATTTATTTTATAGAAATGTTGTCGGGTACATATAAACCAAATTTCATTAAAATATTCCAATTTGCCGTTAAAATATAAATCTTTATTAAAAAAATACAAAACGGCGAACAGATAAATTAAGGGAAATTAAGGGAGATAGGACATTTATCTGGTCGAAGTTTTTGTTTACTTTGATGTCCTGAAATCAGTTCATTAAATCTGGACGTTACTTCCCAAACATTTTTACCAAATTGCTACTCTTTTAGTTAACGGGTTTTCGAGAAATGAGATGAAAACTGTTTACATATTATGTTAAATACGAGTATTCTCCCAACTTAATTCCGAAAGAAATTTTAAATAACTTAATAAATAATTACTTTCATCATACTACTGATCAATTTTCTACAATTTCTAAACAAAAAATCAAAAATTCAAAATGATGAAAACTAAATCTTCTCCCCTTTTTAGGTAGATTTCATAAGAAAACTACATATTTTAATGGGTACCATGATTCGACATCCGGAAAATTTCGACATATCTTCGCGTTTCACATCCCCCAGCTCCAAAACCACAATTTTTATATAACCACAAAACCACAAAAGTTTATATATATATTTATTTCACTTTCTTGTGGACACGATAACTTCCGTAATTTTGCGCCAATCACTTTCAAATTGATACATAAAATATAATATCCCAACCACCGTAGGGGAAGACGCCCATCTTGTGACGATTATGGTTGCCACACCCTCCCCCCTGTTCCTTGCCCTAATGGGCTTTAACGGGAGTCGTCTTTAGACCATCAACTGATTATACAGTAATAA
This sequence comes from Lycorma delicatula, assembly GCF_047948215.1. Taxonomy (NCBI): domain Eukaryota; kingdom Metazoa; phylum Arthropoda; class Insecta; order Hemiptera; family Fulgoridae; genus Lycorma; species Lycorma delicatula. Next base: position 153,804,960 of record NC_134456.1, on the reverse strand, counting down.
GTCAGGCCTCGGTTGGGATGCCATCAATGTAAATGTCTCGGTAGACATTTACATCGGTGATTTTTTTAACTCGGCTTTTGTCTTTGCTGCAGGCTTCGTACAGACATCTTGAATGCCCCGCATCGTTTCCCTGTAAAATAAGTAACCGAGTTCGCGGAAACACGAATCCGCGCCTAGTTATACGTTTTACAGAGGCGATTTTTAAATGTCGCTTGGATCGATGCAATAGAAAAACAACGTACCACCAACAATGTTGTTCGCAATAACGGCGTTACTCCTAGCTCCCTTAGTAAACTCATTTTAGTTTATACCCAAGACACATAAAATATAACAACCCAAAATCTCGGTCCAGTTTGTTAATGGGCAAAATCGGACCATGGAGAGAAAATTGGGGTTTTTTCGAAAAAACAAAATATCGCTATTAATTTCTTATTAAGTAAATTATCAAATTCGTTTAAAGTTTCTACCATTCTTTGAATAATGGCCTAAAACTTATCAAAGTAATGTTTTATGATATCACCAACCATTGGTCCAGGTGTTGGAAAAAATTGGATTTCAAATGATAAGGAAGTTTTAGATCGGATTTTGTTATCTCTACGAAGTATTAGTATTTTGCATAAAGTATAATACTGTTTTTGTTATGTGAAACAATAATTTTCGTTTATTCGCGTATATATTTAGTTTTGCTTCGAACACTTTTTGAGTGCAGTTTTTTCTTATAATTGTTATGGTTTTTATGTTAGTTTTTAATCTTTCTGTTATCTGAGACGGGGACCTTTACACACCTTTCGGACTTTGTTAAATTTTATTTTTATTTATTTTCCATTTTTTATATATTTTTTTTTATTTTTGCATCTTATTACTAAGATTCCGTCTGTGATATTAGTTTTAAGTATGTTTGTAGAGATATTTTACCAGTATTATTAGCTTTTGTTTTTGAATACTTCAGTTTTAGTCGTTTTATTTTTTGTTTTTTTTTTTGTTCCGGGGGATGTAAAAAAACGCGAAAGCGTTTTTTACCCTCTAAAAGAAAAATAAATCTTTCTGAAATTTTTGTGGTTTATTCAATTTTTGGACTCAGGTGGTCATGAAACGTCGTCATCCGTAAAAAACGGAATCAAAATTCGGGAGCTATGAAGGCATACCGACCTTTTAGAAAATATAAATCATTCGATTTCCTTTTATATTGTTTTTAAATGAAATTGTAAAATTGTATTTTTTATATATTCGTAATCATTTTTAATTATTAACATTTGTATGTATTACAGTTGAAAAATACCGAGGAATTGAAAATGACACCTCATAATAGATAAAATTTTATTTTTAAATTTATTGTCAATGATTTATTTATTAATTTGTTTTTGTATATATCACATAAATGAAAAAAAAATTAATTTGGTATTCGGATGAGAATTGTTAACATGTGTTATTTATTAAAAAAAATATAGGTTATTAACAAACGTAAATCTAAGATATTGTTTTTTTTTTTTTGCTGTCTTGTTGATGCAATAAATATTATTACGACCAAATAGGCAATCGGTAATAGGATTCGTGGTAGTCCTTGGAAGAGACGTGCAATACAGTTTACCTTTATTTCGGAACTTGTTTTCGTTTCAAATCGTCGACAAGTCCGTGCTATATTTTAAACTACGGTTAAAACAACTGACTGGTTATTAAATTGATTAATTATTACAGAAAGCAAAAATAAAATTACAATCCTTTTAGTTAAATTTTAAATTAAAAAGCGATACAGGTTTTAAATTAGTTTTATTTAATTCATTTTGTTTTTTTGTTTTTTTTTACTTTAAATCATAATATAATATGAATAGTATACTATATACTTCAAACACACTACATAATATAATACAACGTGATATATCACTGACGTCATTCAAGATTGATATAACTCTGATATCATCTTTTTTTTTCAATTACATCAAAATACTTTGTGCGTTTTATATCATTGTTTCGTCGCCTAATGCATTTAAACTGAAGAAAAATTAATTTTCTTAGTTAATTTTTTTGGTTTCAATCTTCAGGGAAAAAAGATTTTTTTATGTATTAAAAACTAAGATCGCTAGCGAAAAAAAAAACAAGGTTATATTTGAAAAAGTTTTTCTTGATATGATAATTTCTAGCAGTTTTATTTTTGTGAAACAGGTTTTTTGCAAATTTGTCTTTTCTGTAAGAGATATAAAAGAATTTTCTTAAATGATATAAATATGAACAATAAATTTAAACGAAAATGTTTGGATCCATTAACACCAAAAATCTGTTTTAATGAAAAAAAATTTTAATTCCTGTTGGTTTTCAAAAACGGTAAAACATGTTTAATTTATGATTCTTCATGTGTAGGCTGTATTTGTATTACATTTGATCTGATTACATCGTACAGCACTTAAAAGAAACCATAATCTTTTTACTTAAAGATTTTAAATAAAAGTAAATAAAACAATCTGATGTTAACACTACATGACTTCCTTGTACACCTATTAAATTAGTTGTACATATACCAACTTTTTTAAAATGAAAAGGTCGTAAAATTTTATTTCACTAATAACTTCTGATCTTTTTCATATACTGTTTTTTATTGTTATTATTGAATTATTATTTATCGTATTTTTTTATAATCAGAGGTTAATAATTATTAATAAATCAATATATTTAAAATTAAAAAAAAATGAAGTCGGATTCGAACCGATGTGCTTTTCCCCTGAAGATCCAAACATTTCATTATTTAAACATTTATTTGGCTGTAACCCTGGAACCAATGAAAGTAAGTACCACTTACTACTTATATTGTTGAAAAGCTTTCAATGAGGGATTATTACTGCAGTTTAAAAGAAGTCCAAAATCCAAAAAATTTGGATCTTGGACATTTTTGATCAAGTCGATTGCAATCAAAATGGGAGGTGCACAACTAGATGTTACAACAGTCACAAATCGAAAATTTTAACATTCTACGGCTAATCGTTTTTGAGTTATGCGAGATACACACGTACGTACAGACGTCACGCCGGAAAATAGTCAAAATGGATTCAGGGATGGTCAAAATGGGTATTTCCATTGAAACCTGAACACCTAAATTTTTTGCGATTACAATACTTCGTTTCAAAGATAGAACTTACTTTGTGTTAGCAGTCTTGAAGCCAACGACAAAAATTTAGACGCAGGTGAATATCTCCAAGTAGAAAATTTTAGATTCTTTTGAGCGGTATCGGTAGAGATTTTCTAAACAAAATAATCATTCTATTCATGTGATAAACTGATGCAATTTGCTAGTTCAACAGTCCAGTTGAACTAGCCGAAAGGTTGCTGTTCATTGATACGACGTTATTTATGTAGAATATAATGGAAAAGAACTGTTTGCACTTAAATACTGAAATACTGAAGCGAAGATTTTCAGATCTGGAATCCTTTTATTTGTCAATCTTACTTGGTATTCAGAATGGTCAGTTAGTGTATTTTCCATTATAATACGTGTAAATAAAAATTGTATCTGCATATTCTTTATTTGAAAACTGAAGAATTTTTTTTTAGAAAAGTGATACCCAAGCACTTTAATTTTCTTCAGTTTTGAAAGCATACAAAATTATTGAATTGCAATAAATGAATTGTAAATGCTAATTCTGCGACCTACAAACAAAAAAAAAATTCAATTAATTTCTTCCAAAGTATTCATTAAAGTATTTTCGTTTCTTAATATTTTAAGCAAACACAATGAAATTTAAATAATGCTATTAAACTATAATCTTAAATGATTTTTACTTATATTAAGTAATAATTAAATCTGTTTATAAGTATTTTCCAGTACTGAAATGATTCTTGTTTCGGTTTAAAAATATTATTAACAATCGAAATTGTTTTGAGAAACTTATTGGCATCTCTTTTATTTTATTCCTATTATTCATTCATTTTGCTCAAGTGTTCTATTCGCCTTTCTTATTAGTATTCTGTTTTTTTCTTTTTCTTCTGTAATCATTCAGATGTTTTGCGGTGACGTTCATAGTTTTTTTCGTAGATTTGAACCATCTTGTAGTATTTACCTGTCTACAATTTTCAAGTTTGTATATTTATCATCGATCTAAGGTCTATTTCTTTTGAGGGTTTCTTTGGGCGCAAAATGCTTTTGCGTTACCATTGTCCGAACACGACTTATTTATTATAATAAACAAAGATGTATCACATTATATATATATATATATATATATATATATCAATAAAAGTAATAAAATTACAATCTGCTTTGCGGCAAAGGTGAACAGCTGGAACACATTACAGTAATTCAAATTCTTGTATATAACGGACGACCCTCAGAAATCGTAAAACATATGACAACAATATTTCATTATTCCCTAAAATAGTTGGCACATTAGCGCCTAGATTAAACTTACGAAGCAATGCCGCATAACAGATACAATCCACAAGGATTTGGTGCCCGTTAGGTGGCAGTCGCAGCGAGCACAAACTGGTGCGTCTCTTTGCGTCATCAGAAATCCATGAGTGAGTTGATGTGTCCTGTTAGCAATGGCAGATAATAATCTCCTCTTACGGTTATTTCTGCGGTTATTTCTCACGGTGACACAGTGTTCTTAACTGAGTGAAGGGTTTTGTTCATTGTAGCATTCCAATCACTTTGCTATTCATCGTGAACCATCCTCTTCAGGAAACAGAAAAGATCGTTCGAAGCAACACGATTAATAAAAGGATGGAAACAAGCCTCCTTTGCCGCACCATCAGCGCGCTCGTTGCCTAAAATCCCAATATGGCTGGGGATCCAGCAAAACCTCACTGTTGTATTGCGGTGATTCATTTGCGAAATGACACAATCTCATAAACAACAGGGTGTCTGTAGTTCACGTCCTTAATCGCCTGTAAGGCATTCATGAATATGAGCAAAGAAGAATAGTTAAGCAAAAACGTGTCGAAATGTTGGGCTAATTATATGTTAATCTTATTAATGGCATACAGTTCTGCAAACAAAATACTGGGGATGCTAGGAGGGCCAAACTTGTATGTCTTTTTGCTAACTACAAAACCACAACCAACAGAATTAACTTTTATAGAGCCGTCCGTTTGAACTGTAGCATCAGTTTTTAATATATCATAAACATGCTATTAATAATATTACAAAATTTCGTTTTGCAAGATAACCGAATTTGTGTTCGTTTTATTATATATACTCTAAGGGCAAGCATTCGGCCACATATAGAACCCAGGAAGACCTGGGTTCTATATGTGGCCGAATAACAATAGTAAGAACTATTGTTATGAATGCGTCTCGGTTTCCTCGTTTTTGGGTTTCAGTTTTATTACATATTTTCTTGGTCATTCCATAAAATTTTGTGAGTATTATGACCCTGGTTTTTTGGCTTCTTTATTTAGCCCATTCGGCCGTATTACTTCTCCAAGGTACTTGAAACTGTCACTTGTGTTATTTTTATCGTATCTTATGCTAAGGTGTTTGGGTGGATTTTTTATGTTTGCTATGAACTCTTTTTACTTTTTAAGACCGTTTTTGCAGACATTTTCTTCAATTTCCGTCGGCTGTTTTTAGATTTTTTGCTAGAGTTGCTAGATCCTCCGAAAATTGTCAAGAAATCAATCGAGAGGCCATTTTTCTTGGGTTCTTATTAAACTTTTTTAATTTAATTTTTTCCGCACTGTTTTCAACATATGATTTTATTATTTTATCATTATATTTGTTTATAAATACTTTATTCTTTAAACATTTTGTTTATAAATTATCTGATATTTTATCATAACGAAAAGTATTTATTGGGAATTTCTTTAAAATCATAAACTCCAACAAAGGAAATTATTATTGAATGGTATTTAAATAAATCAATTAAGTTTTTTTTTTAAAACACAGGTACCTTCATATTAAATTTATTTTTAAATATAAATTAAAAACTAAAATGTTTTTCTTAAACGCAATAAATCAATTCAAGGAAAATTAGTCCCCCTCCTACTATAAGTAAGCAGAAATAAAATTTTATGCACCGTCTTTCCATTCATGGTTATGTAATTTATCGACAGCCTGGAGCGTATCTTTCAATTTAAGATTTTATTTTTCTGTTTGGCTTAACTGATATGCATTTTACTTAACTTACTTTTTTTTTGATAGCCCTCCTTTTTTGTAAGATTTATTTTTTAAATTATTTCGGACTTTTAAATTGCTCTTAATTTTTTGTTATATATTAAATCTATTCAGCCCGACATACCGTTTTCCCTAGTTCATAAAAAACGTCAATTTTCTATTTATTTATTTTTAAACCCGTGTTATTCCGACTAAACGTAAAAAAATTATGTTTTTTATATCATGATTTATTAAATATTTAAATTTTAAACAGAAGTCGATAGATAAAAAAAGATTATTTTTCATGGTCACCATATGAATAAAAAAATCTGAATTAACCCGATGTTCCTTCAGTATTAGAATCTATTTATTATCCGCAAGGAATATATTTTTTAGAAAAATTATTTGAAATCTATTTATTTCAAAAAATTGAAATTTATTCCGAAATCTTTTAATAAATTTCATCAACTTCTGCGTATAAATAACAAATATTCTATTCCTGTATACTACTTTCATTAATATCATCTCTTCATTTTTTTTAACTTTTTTAACTCTAAGTAATCGGTAAATTCAAGATCCAATTTTATGGCCATGTCTTTCTCATGAATGACATAAGACTCAACTGATGACTGACATAAGAACACAACATATACATATATAGCTAAAATTAAATTCTTTAATTATCACTGAGCTTTAAAACTATGCATACAACGAAAGAGCATATACAGATGTTATTTAAAGTAAGTTTCATGTGTAAAGAAATTAAACTATGACAAACAATTCATAGTTATTTATTTATATGAAAAGGAAAAAAAGCATTAAAAGATTTAAATGGCAGAAAGGCTCCTGGAATAGACGGAATACCTGTAGAATTACTGCGCAGTGCAGGTGAGGAAGCGATTGATAGATTATACAAACTGGTGTGTAATATTTATGAAAATGGAGAATTTCCATCAGACTTCAAAAAAAGTGTTATAGTTATGATACCAAAGAAAGCAGGGGCAGATAAATGTGAAGAATACAGAACAATTAGTTTAACTAGTCATGCATCAAAAATCTTAACTAGAATTTTATACAGAAGAATTGAGAGGAGAGTGGAAGAAGTGTTAGGAGAAGACCAATTTGGTTTCAGGAAAAGTATAGGGACAAGGGAAGCAATTTTTGGCCTCAGCTTAATAGTAAAGGAAGATTAAAGAAAAACAAACCAACATACTTGGCGTTTATAGACCTAGAAAAGGCTTTCGATAACGTAGACTGGAATAAAATATTCAGCATTTAAAAAAAATTAGGGTTCAAATACAGAGATAGAAGAACAATTGCTAACATGTACAGGAACCAAACAGCAACAATAACAATTGAAGAACATAAGAAAGAAGCCCTAATAAGAAAGGAAGTCCGACAAGGATGTTCCCTATCTCCGTTACTTTTTAATCTTTACATGGAACTAGCAGTTAATGATGTTAAAGAACAATTTAGATTCGGAGTAACAGTACAAGGTGAAAAGATAAAGATGCTACGATTTGCTGATGATATAGTAATTCTAGCCGAGAGTAAAAAGGATTTTAAAACAATGAAACAATGAAACAATGAAACAATGAACGGCATAGATGAAGTCCTACGCAAGAACTATCGCATGAAAATAAACAAGAACAAAACAAAAGTAATGAAATGTGTAGAAATAACAAAGATGGACCGCTGAATGTGAAAATAGGAGGAGAAAAGATTATGGAGGTAGAAGAATTTTGTTATTTGGGAAGTAAAATTACTAAAGATGGACGAAGCAGGAGCGATATAAAATGCCGAATAGCACAAGCTAAACGAGCCTTCAGTAAGAAATATAATTTGTTTACATCAAAAATTAATTTAAATGTCAGGAAAAGATTTTTGAAAGTGTATGTTTGGAGTGTCGCTTTATATGGAAGTGAAACTTGGACAATCGGAGTATCTGAGAAGAAAAGATTAGAAGCTTTTGAAATGTGGTGCTATAGGAGAATGTTAAAAATCAGATGGGTGGATAAAGTGACAAATGAAGAGGTTTTGCGGCAAATAGATGAAGAAAGAAGCATTTGGAAAAATATAATTAAAAGAAGAGACAGACTTATAGGCCACATACTAAGGCATCCTGGAATAGTCACTTTAATATTGGAAGGACAGGTAGAAGGGAAAAATTGTGTAGGCAGGCCACTTTTGGAGTATGTAAAACAAATTGTTGGGGATATAGGATGTAGAGGGTATACTGAAATGAAACGACTAGCACTAGATAGGGAATCTTGGAGAGCTGCATCAAACCAGTCAAATGACTGAAGACAAAAAAAAAAAAAATGAAAAGGAACTTGGTGACCACTCTGTAGAAGTGATGCCATTTTAGATTACTAAAGAGAGATCAACAGTTGATACTGATAAAATATTACATAAAAAAGTAAAAAAATAAATAATTAAATAAAAAATAAAAATAAACAAAGAAATTATTAAGTAACAAACTTACCAAAATGTAAACTAATTAAAAAAAAAAAATTATACCAAAAATTATAGTGTTTAATAAAACAGGTATTTTTAACTGTACGGGATATGAGTTGCTTAGGTTTCAGTGGTTTAGATATTCGTGTGTTACATTTTAAACTTTCGATTAGGGTTGATTAGATAGTTGAAAGCGTGCGTATTCTACTTAGATTATATAATTCAGACAGTAGTCTGCCTGGGAATGTGCATTGAAGTAATCTTATAAATCGCCTCGTATCTATTGTATCATTTCGGTTTTGTTCTATACTGAACCCAAAACAACTTTGCTATTTGATTACATTGGATATTTTCGTCCTTAGTAAAATTAGATGTAATTTTAGATTTTATAATGTTTAATTTTCCTTCATTCATTAATTATCTCAACTTTTCATACATTTTGAATCGTTAATATATTTTTTACCTATAGGAAAAAAAGATTTTTGATTTGGTTTAAAATTATAATATTTTTTACTACAATTAGGTCTTTTTATATTTTAATTATAAATGTATTAATTTATGAATTTTTATTTATTTTCAATTATAAAAGAAATTAATAAATAAATCTTTCATTCTGATCGGTATTTAAAAATACATTACATAGATCCCGTCACGAATAAGTAGATAAGCTACTTCATGGACAAAAATAAAAAACTGGCCCACCAATTTCCTGTATGGATCAACGGAAACCATAGTAAAACTTTGAATAGAACAGCATCACAAAATACACACGTGATTATAAAATAAACGCTAGATTAATTTTTAAAAGATGCGATAAAATTTAATATTGATTATTTAAAATATAAATACATAAAATAATATTAAAATAAACGAATCAATATACGAAGTACGTTTAAAATAAAACTACAAATACTTTACAATTAACAAGGTATTAGTAAAAATTATTTGAAAACTCATTTATGTATGCGTTGAATGGAATGGATCACAAAATTCTAATTTTTTATTTTTTTTTTGGTTTATATATATATTTATTTATTTCAAACTCATGGACAGAGAAATATTATTTCTGTAAAAGAAAATATTTTTAATTGTATTTTAAATAGTTCGATAATTTATTTATTAAAAATAACAATGGAAACATAATAATGTTGAAGTTATGTGTAGAGTTTTAGGAAAAAATTTTGATTTTCTAGTTTCATTCAGGCTGGTTAATTCTACTTTCCTAGCATCACAGCTCTGTAGCTATGAAACGTGTTTGAAGCTTAATAACTTTTGACTGGATTTAAACGTTTTTGATGAAATTTTGTACAGAGACTCGTATGTTTGAGACAATTTGTTGGTAAAAATTTGTGGTCAATATCTCCTGTAAGAGGGGTTTTTGTGGGTCAACTTCTCAAAAATTTTCAAAAAATAACCCCACTTTATATTGAGCTCAGTACATACCTGAATAGTTACGTTACCATTTAAAAAAAAATGTTTAATTCTCCCTTCCCAAAAAATCAAAAAAGGCTTTCTTTTTATTTCATGCATACTTTTTAACAGATTTTTTTAATGTCTTTCTAGGCAAAGTAGTACAAGTGAGATCAAAAAAATACCTTAGGGTCAATATTGAGGTGGAGTTGGAGTCGATCAAAGTTTAAAAATATAAATTAAAAAAAAAATTGTTTTAAACTTTTTTGGGTATATTAAAACTTTTAATAATTATATGTGTCTTATAATAATTATTAACTTATTTTTTAATAATTTTATAATGAAATTACCGTAAAATTTCATCATAATTCACCCCCCCCAAACAAAAAAATTATTTTAGGTAAATTTTTATTGGTTATACATTTTTCATTCGGTTCTTTTTAGTTCCTTCTATCTAAAAAACTTTTTTTGGTCTATTAACCATATGATAATTTTACAATAAAAATTCATCAAAAATTATCTTTACCCTAAAAAAAAATTAGTAACTTTTTTCATGTATAATTATTTTTCTATTTTTTAAGAACAAAAAATATCCGACGCCGGGAAAGTATTACAATTTTTTTGTCTGTGTTTTTTTTAAGTAACCTGTTTTATCGTAAAAATAGAGACATCGATACGTTAACATTTTCTAAATATCACTCTACATGATTCATACTTAAAGTCCAAAAAAATGATCTAAATTACATTTCTTTCTTGAAAATTAACTTTTTGAGGGAGACTTAAAAAATAATATTATACTACAGAAAGAAATATACCTAAGTATAACAAATAAAGGCGTTTTATTAAGACGTTTCATAACAAATAGTACCATTTGATGTTGTTTCAAAATAAATCAATTTGATAATACCAAGAGATCTTTTATATAATAAACCCAGAAATTTAGCTTTATAGGCCACATGTGATTTTTTTTACATCTACGTAAGAAAAACAATGAAAAGTTGAATTCTTGACAGAATTTTCAAGTAATTTTGAATGATTAATTAATTACTACGTCACGTTAAGTAAATTGTGTATTACAATACAAGTAAGTTAACAAAAAAAAAGGTAAATAAATTCTTTTGTTATTTACAGTTACGATTAAATTACTAAAAATTTATTAATTAGTTATTATAAGCAATATTATCTACACAAAAAAAAATTATTAATTATTTTTAAATTAGTAAACAATGGTTTATATTTTTTTTTTAATTAGTATTTAAAAAAAAACACACTTATATACATGCTCCAGATGATGGTTGAAAGCCGAAAGCGTTCGACAATTTTTAACATGTTAAAAAGATGTATTTATTATAATTGTTATTATAACAAATAAACGGCTTAAAATCAACACCTAAATAACTATTTTGCGCTTGTTTTAATGAAAAATTGTTGGTTTTGTCATCGTACTATGGACCTACGATTTATCAATCCTTTACTAAACTAATTGAGCTTTCGAGACTTCTTTTTAATTTAATTAATATTAATATTATTATTATTATTCCATACCATGGAAGAAAAAATTACATTTGTTTAGTGCAAAAAAATGAACATTTTTTTTTTTTTTATTAACTGTAACTTTATTATGTTTCATTTGTTGTTTTTTCTTGTAGCATTTAAATAATTAATGATGTGACGAAAGCAGATGCAACTCTCTTGTAATTAGATATGCATGTTGATAACATCCTAAAAACAGAAACAAAATGAATTGTTATTCTGACAGAGAGTACTACAAGCATTCGGTTCGTGACAATGAGGAATGCTAGCGATCGAATCATCACTGTTTTGTAATGTAACATCCGAGTGGGACACAATTTGATATGTTTTGTATTATACTTGATACTTAGCAATGGTATTGTTAGAATAGATTTCGGTGTTGTACATTTCTATTAGTTTAATGGCAGAAGAGTAGAGCGCCCGCATGTCATGTGCTCATTACCGTCCGACACAAAACCGTGGGACTGCTACTGCCTGCCCAATCTGCTCATCGGTTCTTACCTCACGCACACACCACGTGATCAATCAGGTCGGATAGTTGTGATCTGTCAGCGCTCTATGGAACACTACAGCTAGGGTTAGCTTTGTCGCATCTCAGACAACACCTGAATAACAACGACTCACCTACAGCCACCACCATCGTCGTAACCGCATTCTTGATCATTATTAAATCTTGTCGAAGATAATTTTTACAGGTTAGGGTTCTTTTTATGGTAACTAAATACAAAAACGGTATTAGTTGAAATAAAATACCTATGTTTTTCTCATTGTATTTATTTGTCTTGTATTGATTTTATCGCTTGATAGTTCGATTTTCGTTTATATACAATTAGTCAATTATTTATAAAACACACATAAGTGGAATAACATTGTTATTTTTAGACCACCCGATAATTTATATAAATTTTTAAAAACTACTTTTTTAAAAAGTTCCAACAGATTTAAAAAACAGATTAAAAAATGTTAAAATAGATTCAGCTGTGACACCGTAATTAATACTAGAGTATCCAAAAGGCAAATCTTTTTCATTAGCAACAACCTGTTAAAATAGAAATAATAAACCGTAAAACAATAAATAGAGCATATTAGACGATAGAATTAGCAATTTTTATAGTTTTAAGGTATAAAAAATATTCAGAAAAGAAACTTGTAATAACTTCCAGGCATTGGTTATTTATACTTATTCAGTGGAAAAAATAATGATACATGAAAACAGTTACCTAAGATTCCTTTTTGGGTGGGGATAATTTATATACGAAGTTTTGTTGCAAATTTATCATTATTTCTTAAAATAAATCAAAAATATTTTTCAAGTTAAAAAAATCGGTATTTTTTTATTTTTTTTCTGCTCCCCCAGCACCAAAATCACATCCCAAGAAAGTTGTTATGATTTTTCTACGTTTACTAAGTAAAATGGAAGAAACTAAAAAAATCCATTGAAAAATGTGCAACCAATTAAACGTTACGTAAGATTTTTTCTGGGTGGTGGTTGTGAATTATGACAAAATTTTATGGTAATATTATTATTAAAAGTTTTAAAAAATTAATAAAATCGATATTTTTAAACTTTGATCAGCTTCTCCTTCCTCAATATTGCTCTAAAGTATTTTTTTAATGTTATTTTCATTACTACTATTCCTAGGAAGACAAAAAAAAATTGTTAAAATGTATGAAATAAATAAAAAGACTTTTGCGATTTTTGTAAAAAATATTTTCAATTTCTACTATTTATAAAATTTTTAGTTTTTCTAATAGATTTTTTAAGTTTTTCAATTAAAGATTATTGTTGACATCTGAAAACTTTTGAACTACATCTTGTTAAGGTACATTTTAAAAAAAATTGTCGAATGATCTAAAAATGGCATTCCCGTTCTATTCACACGTGCGCTCGTACACGCACACACATACAATTCATATATGAAGAGTTTTTATTTAATCGAGGTGGTTTATTTTGCAACATTTCGATGAAAATTACGGTATTACTTTCAGTCACACGGTGGGACAGGACGTGAGATAGAATTTTGTTCACGTTAATTACCATTTATTTAAATTCTGGTTTCCTTTTATATATATATATATACACATATATATAGGCCTACGTATAAAAACTGCGGCTTGAAAATCTTCAAAACTACTCGACAATTTCATTGAAATTTAGAAATATTGTACTGGTCTATATGAAATTGTACATCTGAATATTTGATGAAGATTGGTTGAATCATTGTTCAGTTGCACTCAATTAAAAGTCAACAACATAACAGATGACAAGAAAACAGACAACATAGCCTCAATTTGAGGTTATGTTGACTTTGTATTGGTGTATTTTTTCATACGCGCTCACTGAGTCAGTGGTAAGCCAGATGAAACTTGATCCTTGCGTGTAGGTTATAATCATTAACCCACCGGGTTGGTCTAGTGGTTAACGCGTCTTCCCAAATCAGCTGATTTGGAAGTCGAGAGTTACAGCGTTCAAGTCCTAGTAAAGCCAGATATTTTTACATGGATTTGAATACTAGATCGTGGATACCGGTGTTCTTTGGTGGTTGGGTTTCAATTAACCACACATCTCAGGAATGGTCGAACTGAGAATGTACAAGACTACACTTCATTTACACTCATACATATCATCCTCATTCATCCTCTGAAGAATTATCTAAACGGTAGTTTCCGGAGGCTAAACAGGAAAAAGAAAGAAGAACAAGAAAGGTTATAATCATTAATCGAACGTATGTAGTGCGATGCATTCCGAAAATCAGTACGTTTCTGACTGCGAAATAGTGAAGCCATCGGAAACTGTAAGTCAGTCATCTTGCGCAGAATTACACAAACAGTTTTATTGAGGTGAAACATGTTTAAAATCACACCGAAAACATACGGGTACCAGAACAGAAATTCGTAGCGTAGCGAAAAGGTCTATATTGTCCTGCCTTAATATCTCGTAAATAATAATAATTTATTTATTTATCTTGTACAATAGAACAGCCACTTGAGCCTATGGTTGTTGTACATTGAACACAAAAACTAATAATGTACATATAACATTAACATATACAAATAAATAAGAAGTTTACATATACATAAATAATAAATGTAAGTACTGAAGCTATGCATAACATGATAATAATAGTAATAATAATACAAAACATAACAGATGTAATTTTCATATTATTATATGACATCCAAAAATAGATAATAAAAGTGAATTAAACAATTTGACAATAACTTGAAAACGAGAAGAAATACAATCATTAATTAACAATCCATCAGAAAAAAAAAACAGAAAAAGAAACAGGGCGTATATGATACATGATACAAGAATAATGAGTCTTATTGATACTAGTACATATGATACATGATTTTTTTTTTTGTCTTCAGTCATTTGACTGGTTTGATGCAGCTCTCCAAGATTCCCTATCTAGTGCTAGTCGTTTCATTTCAGTATACCCTCTACATCCTACATCCCCAACAATTTGTTTTACATACTCCAAACGTGGCCTGCCTACACAATTTTTCCCTTCTACCTGTCCTTCCAATATTAAAGCGACTATTCCAGGATGCCTTAGTATGTGGCCTATAAGTCTGTTTCTTCTTTTAACTATATTTTTCCAAATGCTACTTTCTTCATCTATTTGCCGCAATACCTCTTCATTTGTCACTTTATCCACCCATCTGATTTTTAACATTCTCCTATAGCACCACATTTCAAAAGCTTCTAATCTTTTCTTCTCAGATACTCCGATTGTCCAAGTTTCACTTCCATATAAAGCGACACTCCAAACATACACTTTCAAAAATCTTTTCCTGACATTTAAATTAATTTTTGATGTAAACAAATTATATTTCTTACTGAAGGCTCGTTTAGCTTGTGCTATTCGGCATTTTATATCGCTCCTGCTTCGTCCATCTTTAGTAATTTTACTTCCCAAATAACAAAATTCTTCTACCTCCATAATCTTTTCTCCTCCTATTTTCACATTCAGTGGTCCATCTTTGTTATTTCTACTACATTTCATTACTTTTGTTTTGTTCTTGTTTATTTTCATGCGATAGTTTTTGCGTAGGACTTCATCTATGCCGTTCATTGTTTCTTCTAAATCTTTTTTACTCTCGGCTAGAATTACTATATCATCAGCAAATCGTAGCATCTTTATCTTTTCACCTTGTACTGTTACTCCGAATCTAATTGTTCTTTAACATCATTAACTGCTAGTTCCATGTAAAGATTAAAGAGTAACGGAGATAGGGAACATCCTTGTCGGACTCCCTTTCTTATTACGGCTTCTTTCTTATGTTCTTCAATTGTTATTGTTGCTGTTTGGTTCCTGTACATGTTAGCAATTGTTCTTCTATCTCTGTATACATGATACAAATCAATAACAAGTAAATATAGACATAAGCATTAAATAATAATAATAACAGCAATAATTTAAGTTACGATGAAATATCACAGTTATTATGATTAAATAATTATAAACCCACAAACAAATAGTTATAATTTTAATGATATTAAGTAATAACCTTAAGAATTCTGTTTACTTTTGTGTTGCCTCCACAACCTCTCATGCAACCACACTACAAAACATCATGAATCAACACAAATGTCATGTTATTCAAATAATTGTTTAAGGTTTTTAACGAATGATCTTCCATTTGACATAAAGAAATCAATCCTTTCCTCATTATACTCATTAGCAGCATCCGTGCACCTTGCATTCGGAGACAAATCAGATTTCCGCTCAGTCTTAAAAGGTTCGAAATCCCTTTCTCTTTAAGGGACGCGTAGCGCCAAGTCAGAACAATTATCAAATTGACCATGTAACAAACGATGGAAGTGCAAAAAGTCAAAATATTTCCTACTTAAGCAAGGAAGGCCAAGCTGTTTGCGAATTTCATCTGATGTAATATCGATACGAAAGCGGAATTTGCGCAGGAGCCATGAGATAAATTTTCTTTGGACATCCTCGATCATTTCAAATGTAAAATCTCTGTCTCGGTATCACACTACTGTAAGGAACGCCAGATGATAACGTACCAGAGACCTATACAGAGTGAGACAGGTCATGAGTTTTAAAGACAGGAATATGTCTATAAAATTACTCGTCAACCATTTAACAAGACCAAGATTCCGCCTTCCCTTGCTGACTGTCTCCTCGATATACCTGACTATAGAGAGTTTTTGGTCAAAAAGTACACCTAGATTCATAATTTCCCCAACTCTGGAACTTCATTAATGATGTACCGGAATTATGAGGAGACTGTCTCTCGTTAGAACGACAAGACTCTTGTCTGGTCAATATTATGAGGTATCAAGTTGATCTGGGCCCAAGAATAGATCTTAGAGATATTGTTCTGAAGCTTTAAATGATCAGCATTAAGTCTATCTGTTTTAAGTCATCTGCGTATAGTAGAAAATTAGTGTCAACCACATGAGAAATGTCATTAACAAATAATAGGAACAAAAGAGGGACAAGGTTCGAGCCTTAAGGAACTCCGGAAGACATAAAACGAGGCTGTGAGATAGAACCACCATAACAGACCCTAAACATTATGTCACGCAGATAGGAGTCAAATCAGCAAGTGTAATTCATGCTAAAGCCAAAATCTAATAATTTGTGTAGCAGTAAATTACGAGGTACCTTGTCAAACGCCTTTTGCAGATCAAAATAGAAAACGTTGAATTGCCTTCCTTGTTGAACAGCGAGACCAGTAGTTGATAAGAATGCACACAGATTAGAAGCGATGGAGCGACCACGCCGGAATCCATGTTGATTTGGTGATATAATCTTCTCCACATGACCATAAACCTTATCGAAAACTATTCGTTCCAGAATCTTATATAAAATGAGAAGTACAGATATTGGACGATGGATTCTGTACCAGAGGAGCACCATGACTAGACCCTTGACTATAAATACTGACCCTTGTTTTACTTTCTAGTAGTTCGGATATGCTGGGACACTCTATTCGCCGTTTGGAAGGAATAAGGTCGGACAATGGTAAAGGACGACACAGTGGTCATGGGGCGAGATGCTCCTTCTGTTCAGACAAGAAAATACACAATTTTTTATAAGGCTGGGTGCGGCGAGGAGACCGTACTAGTTGTAATTCTTGCCTCTCTGAGACGGCTGCTAACGGAGGCGGCATCTCCGACTTTTGTTCTACCCGGAGGCGAGCTTGGTCCTGCGATTAGGAAGATGTAGGTGGTATATGTGGCCAAGGGAAAGGAAGACTGGGTGCGAGTTTTTGCTTCTCCCGCTGGGGCAACATCACGGCAGAAGGTGGATGGACGACTGGGTGGAAAGGCAACGAGAGCGTCGGTCTTGACTCCTCCTGTACAGGACAGTAGGATTGCGGTTGTCTCCTCCAAGTATACGCTGACCTACTACGAAAAGTGATGCAGTCGGTAACTCAAAAGGAGGCAGGTGAGGTGCTCTCTCTCAGAAAGTGTGACGAGTTGTGCATCCGCAATAAGGATGCGCGAAAAGCCAAGGAATTTACAACTGTGTTGAAGAAAAAGGTGGCGAATCTCAGGCTGGATGTCAAGTCGAGAGGTGGCCGCAGATCTGTGGTGCATGTGATAGACCTGGAGGCGGATACGACGGAACAGGACCTGCGGCACGTCTTAATTCGGGTAGCTGATGAGACGGAGGGTTTAAGTTCTCGTCGATGCGGCCGGTTCACGGCAATACAATAAATGAGACAGTCACTACGACGATGCGGGCGGCCAAAAATCTGGTCAAGCAACGCATACGAGTAGGCGAGGTGCATTGTCAGGTCCAACTCAGGGAGATGGAAGAATGATGCTATGGTGAGGCATAGGCCACGTCTCGGCAGTCTGCAAAGAGACTGTGTTTTAACAGTGGAAAGACCGGACATGAGCGAACACAGTGTGAGCACCCGAGGACCTGTGCTGTATGTGGTGCGAAGATGTTGATTGTGGAACCCCGCGCTATGAAGACCGAGTCCCGGCGTGAGTGCGTGGTGCCCCCATTTGCGGTGGTGGCATAGACCAAGTCCCAGCTTCCGGGGTGGGGTCCGGGAACGACTTAGTGGGCCTGGTTACCCCGCCGTGGAGATTAAAGTGGATGCACGAAGAAAGAGGTCCTGTCGGCTTGCACGATAACGAGTCGAGCTGTCATGCTTTTAGGAACCTCCCGGGGCTGTGTTATGCTTAACTGCGGGTCCCACCGCGGGAGGGAAGTTATTGAGGTGGAGGTTTAGTTGGTAGGGCGCAAGTATACATACGCACACTAACAAGATCTTGCGGAATCTGTTAGTGAGTCCTACAGTCTATCCGTAAATGGGATTCCTTCCCTCATGAGAAAATAAAAAAAACAGATTACTTTTGAAGCTAGCAACTAAAAACATTAAAAATCGCCATTTTGGTTTGAATTGTCGTAGACGTAAGAGTTTTAGGTAGAAAAGTTTGTTTTTACAATCACCTTTAAAATAATGTCTTACAATTCTACACTTTCCATTTAAAATCTTTCAGTTGCTATACCTTTGGTCCCTTAAATGTGGTAGTCAGATTCCAAAAAAAAATAATATCGTTTCGCTAAATAAAATTTTTCTGTTTAACTTTTGAAAAGGTTTTCAAGAGTTACGTTACTTTGTTTATAGCCTAATATATATATATATATATATATATATATATATATATATATATAGAGAGAGAGAGAGAGAGAGAGAGAGAGAGAGAGAGAGAGAGAGAGTCAAAATTCGGTACATGTACTGAAACTAAAATAAAAAAGGTTTACAAAAAAATAAGTTTAGAAAAGTCTTTGTTTTCAACAAAAAAAATTACAAAATATCATTTATATATATTTTGCAGTTTGAAAATATTTATTTTTTGTGTCTTTTTAGTTAACTTAAGTGTTGACTTATTTGCAAAATCTAAAATTATATTCTTAAATTACATTTTATTTCAAAAAGTAATTCGCTTAAAATTTTCCCTGAAAAAAGTTTTCCCTGATTTCTTCTCCAAAGAACAAAATGAAGCTGTAGTAGGTTCTTGGAAATTAATGAAGAGATTTTTTGATGATTTTTGACTTAAGAAAAGATCATATAATTCAACTTTCAGTAATTTTTTAGGAAATTATTACAAAATACAAAAAAATATATGTCGCAAAAGAATATTTTTTATTTTTGACGTAATATATAATCGTTACATTGTTAGTAAACAAATCAAATTTTGCAACAAAATTTGTAAATAATTTACGAGTAATTCTAACAAATATACATGAATAACTTCAATAGAGCGTGAAGAAGAATTCGAGATATTTGAGCAAGAAAACAGTCCGAATATATATATATATATATATATATATATTAATCGAAAGGTTAAAGAATTAAAAATATTTCGGAAAATTATTTTTGTGTTTGTTAAATAAACTAAAATGTTGATTTATTCTCAAAATACGAAATTATATTTTTAATTAATTTATTATTTTACAAATAATACATGATAACTTTATGCTTGTTTTATAAGAAATGTATATATATATATATATATATATATATATATATATATATAAAGAAAATCCAAATTATTATATTGTATTTGATAGTAAACTGTAATAACCTTTAAATGAAACAGGGAGTGTCTAAATCTTTAGAAATATTGATATATAAATACATTTTACAAGGTATTTTTATTAAAAACTATATTACATCCCGTTTCTTCATTTCATAGTTTTTGTATTATTTAACACGATTTCAACAGTAAAGTGAAGGTATCATTCGATACAGAAATCCGTTTGAAATGTTCATTTTTATCACCAATTGATATGCAGAAGGGAAATTCATAAAATGTAAAATTTGTTCGACTGCTTTAACAGTACTGTATTGTAGTCAGATAATACAAGTATAGCTTGCTGTTCTATATTATTATTATTACTCGTCAATGTATTAGCTCCAATTCCATGCATTTTCAGTTAGTTAGTCGTACCAGACTGGCGCTACAAAATACGACCTACGCCTTTTAACTCCCACGTGTCATGTTTTAACGTCTTGTGCTGAATGCAGATTATTTAGCTTGACAGACAAATGTCTACTCTGACTAAACCTTTGTTCCGCTATTTAATATAATGTATATCTTTTTACCGCATAGGACCACACGGTAGCACAGACAATTTAATCCGCCCCACTGCGGTTACTAGAATTTATGATATTGTAAAATGTAACAGTACTTACTCTCGGTTATATAACAGTTTCATTATAATGATTATTAAAAAAAATTAAACATTATTAATGTTCGTCGCTCATACCCCGTTACATATTATCCTTATCGTATCGTTTAATCAACAGCTACTTCTGTTGTTTATCTAAGATAATTAGTTATTTAGAAAAATTAATGGAATCTTTTATTTTATTCGAACAAATTTTTTATTAAAAAAAATAAGATGATATATATTACCTACTATTTTTCACATGGGCGGACATTAAAAAATATAGGATTTTTTAAGCTGCATACAATTTTTGGCATGCTCACAATTTTTTTTACTTTATTAAAAAAATGCTTTAATACGAATTATTTTAAGCAAACGGTTAAGAAATATGATCTAACTCATTTATGAAATGAATACAACTGGAAATAAATGTAGTTAATTTGGTACCAAGTTACCACAAACGTATAAGGGCGCGGCCAACACTCGAGTTGTGTTTTATTGGAAAAAATGAAAGGAACGCCTTCTCAAAAAAAAAAAGAATTTGCTAAAATAATTATTTGTACAATTAAATTTTGTTTTTTAGAGAACTAAATTTTCTTTTAATTGTTTACATCTGTTAAATCTTCCCTATAATTTATTTTAAATATTTTCTTTTGGAGAAAAAATACAACACTAATTGAAAACACCCTCAATTTTTTACATTTCGTTATCAACACAAAAAATTGTGTTAAAATAATTCAATTTTTAATGGAAAGATGGTCATTAGTTTTAATAAATCACCTACCAGTTTTTTGATAAATCATCTGTTGCAAACTATTTGGTAGTGCGAGTAAACCATTTAGTACAGGTTTCAATGATTGGAAACACAGTGAAAAAATTTCGGACCGTGAAAATACCGTCCTGCATAAAAAAAAACACCCGTATACTTGTTAATCGATCTACAGAAAAATTTGAATATTTAAAAAATTATTCAATTATACCAATGGAAAATAATACTAATTACTGGAAAAATATTTTAGAACGGATTGTTGAAGTAATCAAATTTTTAAGTTCAAAGTATTATGCTATTGTTGATACACTAGCAGAAGTAGAAACGAGAAAGTTTTCTATGATGAAATTTACTCAAAATTTGGGCTTCTGGTCAATTTAAAAAAATTAAATGAAGACACAATTAGAAAGAATGTTGCAAAGTTGTGTGAAACGTATATGGACAATTTAGAAAATAGTTTTATTGAAGAATACCTTCGTTTTAAACACGTGTATGTATATATATATAAATATATATACACACACACACACACACACATAATATATATTGAAAAATAAAGAAAATATATTTACTGCGGAACTTATTTTAAGGACAATAAGTGACTCGAAAATTGAGTCTAAAGTGGCCACAGCACTGCGCATATTTTTAAGTGTTGCCACTACAGATTTTAGCGGCGAAAGATCTTTTTCAGCACTGAAAAGAATAAAAAATTATTTATACGGTCTTCTATGGGGTAGAGCAAATTAAACGATTTGAGTATTTTATCCATAGTGAGTGACTTATTTAATAACTTAAATACTTGTGATATTATTAACCAATATGCAAAAGAAAAAGCTAGGAAATTAAATATATAAATTATTATTTATATAAATAAATATATATGTAATGGTAATAAATCGACTTTTTCTAGTTCTGACACTTTGTATAACTTTGCCGGTCACCCCGCTCAGCTAGCCCATCCTGTGTATTTTCTTATGAAGAAGGCCCATTATTTTCAGTAGCCCACGGGCGCCGAATATCTTATAATAGCCCTGTGTACGAGGGATGGGTTAAACTCACGTAAAAAAAGGTCACTAAAGTACACGTAAGTCACGGAATGAGATAACTGTTTCACCGTAGCAAAAAAACCGCACTGCTTCTCCTGATGATGATTTGATTTTTTTGTCATTCAACTTTCAGATTGAATTTATTTTCTGAAATTTGTTTAGTGATTTCTATTTTAAGATGAAGATTTAGGTCTAGTTCTTCTTTATTATTTTTTTTCTGCTAGTAATAGAGCTATAACGTTTTTCTTTAATTCAACATGGTTTATTTTCTAGCGATTTAAAACCACCTTGAAATCATTCAAGAAACTAAATACAGCTCCACTTTCCATAAGTAGCGAGAAAATATGGCAAATAATATTACCTCAATGCCAGTTTTTTTTATGTTAAATTATCTTCGTATGTTTATTTTAACATTATCTGAAGTGTTTATATTTTTAATTAATATTGGCTTTTTCACATTTATTTTCTTATTTTATAATTAATTGTGTGTATTATGTTATGGTGTTGCTGTGATAAAGGTTTTAACAGGCATATATATATAATTTTTATTTATTTATCAGAATACAATAACATCACAAACAAATTAATACCTTACATTTTTTTTCAAAGGGTAGTAAAACTTTACTCTCATATTTGCCATTCAATTCCTTCCTACTGGTTATATATTATATATTATCTTTTTATAAATTTATCTGATTTTCATTATTATTATTTTTTTTTTTTTTTAATTTTAATTGATTTGTATTTAAATTATTTGAGTATATTTTAAATTTGAGACGTTTTGTTTTTAACAAACTTCGAAATTGATAAATTTGCATTTTTCTTCCCTCACCACTAGGCCGGATCCACAATTAAATATAACACAGCCCAGGGGCCCGCTGGTCGCAACTTTCCTCCGTACCTGGCTCTAACTTCCAGAGTAGAGTAACCAGGCCCGACTATGTCGTTCCTAGGCCCCCACCCCAGAAGCCGAGATTCGGTCTTTACGCCAATTTCAATGTCGGGGCACCCCGGAAGGGGCAGCCCTGTCGAGACTCGATCTTTTTCAGAGCAGGGGTTCTGGAATCCCCGTGCCTCATCACCACCGCCCACCCGCGCAAGCACGGACGAATGGTGGCTCCGCAGGGAGCTGTCGATCACCCCATCGCCCCCCCACTTCCTTATGACGACACACACCCGTCAGTCCGGTGGCCCTCCATGCCATATATCGCGCATGTCGCAAGCGCTGTACAACTCATCCACCGGTGTCCCGGCTTTCCGAAGTTGCAGCAGAGCTGCGACCTGTCGGTTCCCGTACAGGTCGCCGAAACATGCCCCACGGCTCAGCACCGATATCTGTTCTCATCCTCCCGGATGACCGCCCTACAATGGACCCATCCGATTCAGATCCTCCCTTCCGTCATACGTTTACCCGCTCGGTATGTTGATAAGTTGGCATTTAGTTTCTGTAAACTTTACTCATACCATTTTAAATAGAATAAGATTCTCTATAAGTTTTGTCTAAAGATTTAACTTGTTTATTATCATTTAACAAAGTTATTTTACTTAAAAAATAAAATAGTGTGTTTTTCGACTCTAATTTTTTTGTCTTTTACCCTACAAGTTTCGAAAGCTACTAAAAATGCATTTCTGAGCCCGATTCTTTCCATTTAGCAGGTCAAATTTTATTTAAAATTACCAAATTTACCCCTTACTCTGGGTTTCAAGAATTACAGTCTAGCATAGCTTTACCAAAATTGCAGAAATCAGGACGGAATTTTTTACCAGTCGATATTCGCTAATGAAACGTTTTCGAACCAAAGTTTATAACTTTCTTCTTTATTTTCACGAGTAGAACATGTCCTGAAAGTTTTTTACATTCTTTGTGAATCACTGTATATAATAGCAATAGGTAGACTTGATCCTTGTCTCTTTTCTTTCGGAAATACAGCTTCCTTTTGATCATCTTTTACTCTTAACATTATCATGTGATCCTTTTCATATTGTAGGCATAACGACAGATAATTTACTAATATGATAATTAACTGGTTGATTTGATAATAACATTGGTTGATACAATAGGAACATTATTTTTCGGATTTTATTATTATTAATATTATTATTATTATTTTATTATTATTATTATTATTATTATTATTATTATTATTATTATTATTATTATTATTATTATTATTATTATTATTATTATTATTATTATTTTATTATTATTATTAATATTATTACTAACAACATCACGTCTAATTAATGGCTAAATTGAAATTCTTAATCACCATTTTGTATCCTATAAAATATTATGCTTGAATCTGTAACATGAAAATGTATATTATTACACTACAAACAGAATTTAAATACATTCCCAATTTGTTGCATGAATATATCAATATTGCTTTTTCTAGAGATAATCAAGTCTCAAAGAATTCGAAATATGAAAATATAAATTGAAAAGTCATGTCGAGATTGTGAAATGAATTTCTTTCAGTTTTCTAGTTCCATTTATATAATTTATTTTTTCAAAATAGATTCATTCAACTAAGAAAGTACTCAACTTATTGAATGGCAAAAGGAAAGTAGAAGAAAAATGAAACACTATGAAAAGGTGTCTAAGAAGATGAGTTTTACGAGCGTTCTGAACAGATTAACTAAGACAGGGTGAATAGACGAGAGTCGGTGGCAGCTGATATGGAGTGAGTGTCTAGGGGAGAAGCCACAATCACACCATACATACACACACAACGCACATATACATATATATACACCATGCACTCTGTACTCTCAAGCAGATGTCCGCTCTGCTCCCACACCTGCGTACCTAGCTTACAGTAGATGTACCCTCTCATACGGCACATGGCATACTGTTCCGTTCATATGTCAACACTCGGTGTTTGGTTTACTTCAGTACATATATATGTATATATATGGTTTACCAGGCGGGGACTATTCTTAACAATTACCTAACTTTCAATGCGCAGTTAACTGTTCTCTTTTTCTTAACAGAAAAAAAACAACTAAATACCAGAGATGTTCCCTAATAAAAGAAAAATATATAAAAATTCTAATTACGGAAAAAGATTGATTTGTGATAAGAACTTAAATCTGCTGTGTGATAATGATATAATGATTGTAAAAAACAACTTATTTAAAAGAGTTGATGAAAAAAAAAGTCTCTTAGATTTTCAAAAAGAGGCAACAACTTATATATATATAGTAACATATAAAATAAAGCATATCCTGAAAAGAATTTCAGGACATGTTCTACCATTGAAAATAATAAAGAAAAAGCAACATTCATTGAACAGGTCAGAAAAAAATTCTTTTTTTAGTTATAGATTGGGAAAAATTTCGTCCTTATTTCGATCTGTTTCCAGAATTAAATTAAGCTATACTGTACACTTTAATTTAAATTAAGTGAAAAATTTGATAATTACATATGATTTTTAACCTGAAAACTAAATAAAACAACACGCAGAATTACATCTCTACTATGTTTTTTTTAAAGAGAGTAATATAAAACATAATAAATTAGGTGTCTCAGAACAGAATAATTTAAGTTTGACGTTCAATAAGTTTGATTAAATTGCTACTAAATAAATAAAATTACACGAAAAAAAAATGATTCTAATGAATTTAATTCTAAGAAAATCTACTGTAGTAGCGTCACCTGAACATGAAGATCAGGCTAAGAAATCTGAATTTTATTAAGAAAAAAATTTACCTAAATGCATATAAATGTTTTATTATAACTTTAAACGAAAACAACAATCGTTTCGGAAAAAATCTATAACCAAATCAGTTATTAAAAATAAATAAAAATAAGAAATAAGTTAGACAATAGTCAAATAGCATCATTTAAATTTTACTGTATTGTGTTAAATATTAAGAACTGGAAATTTATCATTAAAAATAGTTTTGAAAAATAAACTGAAATGAGATATTTTATTTGATAAGTTGGCAGTATTGACAACTAAAATTTGTGAATTGCATTTGAATGATTTGGTGTGATATTCAAAATTCAAAGAAAATTACAATGTTTAGTATCATTTTTTAAAAATACATATTTAATTTTCAAGTGAAGAATACGCAGACATAAGTTTTGTTTACGGGTAATGCAACAGAAATACGCTTTTATTCTAAAGCTGACTATTCACCACTCTAAGTTCCAGGTCCAGTTGAGTTCCCCAGTAGAGTGCAAATCAAAAACTTCAATTGGTAAAAAAATAGGGTTTTTACACATTATTGTAAAAAGTATTGAAAAAGAAATTTTGAAATAGAAAATTCCATTTTATGGATCTGACGTACAATAACTTCTTTGAATTGCCTATAAACATATAAAATTTTATAACAAAACTTTAGAGAATTTAATCCTGAACCCCCTAGGGGAGACATCCACCTTGTGACTATCCCGGTCGCGCACTACCCCCCCCCCCCCCCCGTTCCTAGCCCTGATAGGCTCTACCGAAGGTCGTTTTTTAGACCCTCTTGGCCTAGGCTGTGATAACACAACACAATCATCAGTTTAGCGTCTATCAGAATGCTAACGATGCAAATGCTTCGGCAGACATTTCCATCAGTGTATTTACACAACCTACTATCGCCTTCATAAGGTCTCTTCCAACCACGATCACCTGTCATAACTTACAATCCTGAACTATCAAATTAACCGACTCGTGGAAGCGCAATCCCCGCCCCTAACACTGAAGATTTTTTTTCACACAAAAATTCTTCCTATATCAAACTTCAATTAGATCATGCACTCATGAGAAAATTTATGTAAGTAATGTCGACATAAAGAACAGTTTAAGAAATGTGTGGTTTTATTATAAAACAATATTGTATAATGAAAATAATGTGACAGAAAAATACTATGTTAAAAATATAAACCGAAATCATTTCAATATTGGAAATTATTTAGAAAATAAAATCGATAAATAAAAGTAAACTAAAATTAAAGTAAATTAATTTTTTTAAATTTGAATTTTCAGAATATTCTGGTATTGGAAAGGTCATGCACAAAAAATAGGTAGGATCACAAAAATAGGTTTATTTAGATTATTTCTTAGATGTCAGTGTAAAAAGCTATTAACACCTTGAAATTTTATTATTCCCTAACTATTGAACAATTGATGTCGTGTCAATCGTTTCCATATGTGGTACAGAAGAGGCAATTTTTTAAGTTAGCGACTAATTCGATAAAATTTTTCGAATACAGAACGCCTAGAAGAAATCGAATGATCATAACGTTTATGAAATTGGATGCTTTGCGATTTTCATTCTAGGCAATTGTCATCGACAAGGTATGTATGTTCTACAAATCCAAATGCGATCTGATCTTTTCATGACGTTCAATTATCAATTGAAAACTCAATTGATTTTAGTAATCCGAAAAAAATATTTATTGGAAAAAATGTATAACTCAGTGATATCAAATCTTAAGGATAAAAGTACACTGTAAACACTTACTGTGATTTATAATGTAATAACAAAAGCCTTTTTTGTTAGGCTATTTTTTTTTTTTTGGTAAAAACCTTGTCTTGTTAGTAAATGAAATAGTTGGTTTTGAGTCACCTCAGAACATCGATTAAATACAACACTAACTAACCAAAGATCGTCTCATTTATGTTGCCCCAAAAATTGTCGGATTATTAATTATTTTATAAACTCCGCCGTAATTTTATAATAAGATAGTAAAAAATTCTGATGATGATTTTTTTTTACCGAATCGAAAAGGGTTTAAGAGGTACCTACGGTATTGATATGTAATGATGTTATTAATTGTCACAAGAGTAGAGATGCATAAACAACATTTCGATAAAACAAAACCATGATAGAGTTAAGTAACAAATCGAAAGATGAAAATGAAATTTTAGCAATATACGAGTAAGATGTATGTGTTTTAAATAATAAATATTTAGAGTAAGATTTGTGTGAAACTAGTTTCAAATCTTCCATTTCCTCCCAACGCTTCTCAAGCACTCGCAAGTTACTCTTCGATTTCATTACACCGTTACTTTGAATAAGCGTTCATATAAAATCTTCCAAAAAAAAAATACAAATGAGCTTATCCAATTTATAAATGATAAAGTACAGGTCTTAATAAATAATTAAAGCATAAAGTAATAAATATTGATTTTACAAATTAAATATTGGTGATAAATAATCACGAGCCAAAAAATTATACGGTAAATTGGTGATTTTATATATGTTTTATCTGAAACTTTTTTAAGCAAAACGGATAAAAGAAATCTATCTCCACTCATTTTTAATAAAATTATTATAAAAATAAAAAATTAGGGGAAAAGCACGATTATTTAAGTTTTGCAATAAATTAGGTTATTTAATTTTCACTACAATATTTAAATGAAATAAGTTCTGAGAAAACTTTTGTATACACCGATGTACCAAGCAGACTCAAGTTTAGAAAATTGAAAAAACTACTTTTTTTGCATTTTATTAACAAGGATAGAAGTATGAATTTATTTGTTATTTGTAAAATATATTTAAATCAGTCTATACTGTAAATATTTAATTAGAAGCATAGAGTTCATTAACGTCATCGGTACGGAGAATTGCAATTATCTTCATAATCTCTTAACCGCAAATTAACGTCCCTAATTTCGTCGAGAGCGATTGAAAATTATTTCTTGAACGTTTTTTAATCAAATCGCCCGGTATTTCTGAACAAAGAACAATAAATTAAGTTTGTTGAATTGCCATTAAATAAATTAACTTTTATCAAAAAATTTTAAATAATAAAATATAGCTGAGAAATTAATATAAATATATAAATTGAAAACAAATGTTACTTTTTAAGAAACATGACCTTCATTAAAAACAAATCATACCAAAACATAGCAGAAAACTTTTTCCACCGATTTAATTATAGAATCATATAATTTTTTTCAATTCCGATAATTCTTTTCCCCAATAATTTGTCTCAAAAATGTTACCTTTCATTCTATCTTTGATGTTTTTACTATTTTACCTTTGATGTAGAAAACAGGGTGAAACTCTTTGTCAGTCATAACTTGAAAGAATCTATCCAGAAATATTCCTATATACACACATTTTTGCTTCAGAAATTCCCAAGGATATACTTAGTTTTGAAAATTAAATTTTAGCAAAAAAGTATATGTTTTTTAAAGATGAAAGATGTAAGATTAATATGAAACCAGTTTTGTACCTTCCATTTCCGGATTTCATCATGCTTTCAAGTAAGTGAACCCGTTGTCTAATCATATAGTGTTAGCTGATAGGAAAACTCTGATATACTATAATAATCAGCGATTAACAACAATAAAATATATTTTTAGATATTTGTAAAATAATTTTTTTTTTTCAGAATGTTGTGATACAAGTGCAATAAATACATTCATAAATTAGGGAAATGGCACAGGAGTATAGATTAAAACAAGATAAATCGAGAGGGCTGAAACACACATGAGTTTAGTCGTTTTGTTTGGCATATATAGAGCATTGATACAGCAAAGAAACTCAGTGCCGCTAAGCAGTCGAGAATGAGCACTGGGTCGAGTACGTCTTGCACCATTGTTAATCTCCGTTGACGGTAACATAATAACATAGAAAATGATATTAAAATGTCAGATTAGTCAACAGAAGCCGGTAAGATTATAATCTATCAAGAACATGAGTAATATTAAATGGTCTCATAGTGATAGACGCTTAATAAATATGTTATTTCATCGACATCTACGCATCCAAATATCGGTCATATAAGATGTATTCACTTAAATACTACTGAAAACATGTCATACACAACTAGTGTATTTTACTTAGTTTTTTTCTATATTTAGGCTCCTTTAAAAGAGTAATGTTCTTCATTAACTTTCACTTTCCCAACTACTAATTATACTTTTTAGCTACATAAATATATTATAGAAGGGAAAATACGATAATCGGGTCAAATATTAAAAATCATGATAATTCATGTCCTTTCAAAGCAAAAAAAAACAATCTAACTAATTGAAAAATTCCGTAAGGATGTATGCGAAATGGCCTGTTTTTTTTTTCTAATTGATACAAGTATCTTTAGAATGGATGGATCGATTCCGATAAAATCTGCCGCATAATTTCTGTATATGAGTCACTGCCATTTAATCTTGGTCATAATCGTACAAGAAGGCAGGGAAATAGGACCTACCTCATGAGTCACGTAACTAAAAGTAAATAAATTTTTTCAGATATTTTGATGCCCGTTAGACATCTAAGTTACTTTCTGATGATGTTCGGTTTTATTCATATATCCATAAAGGGATTAGAGGTAAACAAAATATTTTCCTTTTTCCTCATTACTGAACTTATTTGTGCGATTTTATTTAGGTATTGGATAAAATAAGCTGAATTTTTTCTTTGATTTTATTCGCCAGTTATAGTTTTTCCTTGGTAACTTTAGACTGGATAAACCGATTTTTGTAAGATTTTGTACGATAATTTCTAAATAGTTTTCATTTATGTCATTTAATTTCGATTAATATTGGTTGAAGAAGTGGAGTGGGTTGAAGGGGATGTGTCTGTTCATCTGAAAAGTTATGCGTTTGCCAGTTTTTTATTTTAATTTTATCTGTTAATTTTTTTTTTTTTTTTGTACTACGTCAATTTAAATTCGTTTATTTATTCATAAATAATATTTGTAATATTATTACTATTATTATTATAAATTAATTTATAATTTTAATAACAGCAATAATCTGTATATATATAAAAAAAACATTGTAAATTCAGTATCTTTACAATGGATAAGTGGATCAATTGGTGATCTATGGTAAAGATTAAATGAATAAATAAAATATAAAGTAGATTTAGATAATATTAATAGGATAATAAGCACACAGGTAAGTTAAATATAAATAAACTATGAAAATAGATTGACGTTGTGGACGTGTTCATTGTGGATAAAAAAGTAATAAAACCAGTTACAGATGACATTTGTAAAGTTATAAAAAGATATATAAATTTACAGAGCAAAGAGCATGTAATAGTAGAACCTAACCTATCCGGATGATATATAAGACACATATTTTTTAAAACCTTCATGACATGTTGTTAATGCCCTAGCCAGATCAATACCGGTGATTCTATGAGCATATGAGATGGACATTTTAAAATTCCGACAAGAGAAGATTGCAAAACGAGTTGTAAGTCTTTCTCAACCGAGCACCGTAGAAAATTCTTTCACGGACTACAGTCGGGCTGACGGTGTCATATGATAAAGTAGAAATGCGATGCAAGAGTATTTATTTTATACGTTCAACTAACTGGTTTCTGTTGTACGCGCGATGATATTATTAAAATGGTGTTTTTCTGATGTTAAACATTTTATGTCGTAAACCTAGCGAGCTAGGTTGCTTAACTACCGCCATGATTATATTAATCATACGGTTCGAGGGGTCCTCTTTGAGAAGGTCAAATAAAGGGAGATCTTTTTTCAATCGGCAAAAATAGGGTGGAATAAAATAGAAGAGGAGAACAGTTATTATTAGTTCACTCGATTACTTTCCTCCAGCGCATGTCATGACTCGTTCATTGCAGAATACAACAAAATATTTCATAAACATATGTGCTTAAAACTTCTGTTTCACTCTCTCTCTCTCTCACCCCCTCTCTTTAAATGGATGTAAAAATATAAATCACACACCCTCGCTAAACATATTTCCCTTTATGTACATTTAAATAATTTTAAATAATTATTCTCAAAAGAACTATAAAAAATTTTGATACAATTTACATAAAATAATAAAAAAGATATATAATTTTCGTAAATATATTGTATACATGTATGTATTCGTTTGTAGAAAAATCTAACCATATTGTTTTACCTTGAAACACCTTAATTAAATACTAATTTAGTCAACAATGTTATTAAATATTTATTATTTCTTACATATATTTAAACATAAAATCAAACCATATTGTTTTGGTTTGAAGTATCTTAATATAACGGTGAATTTGTCATTATTATTAATTAATTATTATGCTTACGTATATTCTTATCAGATGTATATCATCTCTAGAAGCTTCTTTAAAATATCAAAATGAATTTTCAAGATATAAAAAGAGACTGTCAAATCATTGTTTTGCTATCAAACGTATAAATCAAGTTGACCGATATTTGAAAATTAAAAACATTAGTTTAACCTGATATGATTTAAAAATATTATGTAATTTTTCTCGCTTGCGCTAAAAAAAATCTGATAACAAAGTTGTAATACTTTCCTGGAATTGGTTATTTATTCTTAAATAGTGGAAAAATAATGATGCAAAAAATAAACCAAAAAAAATTGTAACAAATTTAAAAATATAACGATATTTGAAAATGTTATCGGCTTCCTCACCCCTAATATTACTTCCCAAGTTTTTTTTTGTCACTTGCACCACTACTACTACGAATAAGAAGACATAAAAATAACATCGGTTAAAAAATAGGCAATATATAAAAAGATAGCTTTGCGATTTTTATGGAAGGGGAAAATTTGGGGCAAAATTTGTTTTTTATCTAAAACTAGAATAGGGCATTAAGAGATTCAATTAATTTTTATTTTTATTTTATGACCTTGAACATCCGAATTATGTTTTAGACATATGTTTTTAGATATTATACATATGATAATAGAGCGACAGAGAGAGAGAGTGTGTGAGAACGGATAAAGGATCATGATTTTATAAAACTTAAATAAAAATGTGCAAGTGCTGTTACAGAAGACACTATTAATAAATCTTACATCTTTTTATATAATTAAGTAAATATCATTGCCGAAGAAGCATCCCCCCCTAGTTTTAATCCGTACGCTAGAAAATAATGAAAGAAGGCAAAATGAGGCATTCATATTGATTCATTAGTCACGTACATTTTAAATTTCTGTAACTTGCAAAAAAGACAGGACAGCTTCCATTCCACAGTTTCTGTTTGGCTATGCAATGTCAATTTAGTATCTAGAAGAAGATAAGATACTACAATGTCAATCAACTAGTAGAAGATTAAAATTTAATGTTTGGTTTTGTTTCTATTTAAATCATTGCTTAACCACGTTCTTGCAAATAGGAGAAATTCCATGGCTAATACATAAGTTTCGGTCTTATAAATGGCACAATTTATTAAAATTGTGTCATCTGTATAAACTATGGAATTAGAATAAATTAAATCCTATATCATTAAATAGGAAAATAAATTTTAAGAAATCTGATTGATGATAAAATAACCAAAGTATCCAAGGTTTAGATATTTTTATTGCGTAATATAAATTAATATTACCTATACAAAAATAGGGATACGCAACAAAATTCATATTTTGTGTTACTGGCGATTAACCAGTACAGTAATGTTACATACAAACATCGTAAATACATCCTCCACTTGCCCAAATATTTTTTTTAGTATCATATAAATAAATAAAGCCAGCTGAAAGAAAAATTACGCTCAGAATATTTTTTGCTAGTGAATTATATTCTCATCATAACTTAGAAAAATAATACTTTTTGTCTTTTATTACATTATTAGAACTTTTAATCTTATTAATATTATTTATTTTTAAATTCATATTTAATTTAAAAAATAAACGTTTCCTAAAACGAAATACAACACAATTATGCAACCACTTTTGATTTACTACCTTCTTACTTCTTAAAAATTATTACTAAGAAGTAGTATCACTTGAAAAGTCTTTCAAATTATATATATATATATATATATATATATATATATATATATATATATACACACAAAGGTGATTCACGAAGAATGTAGTAAATTTCAGGACATATTCTAATAGTAAAAATTAAGAAGAAAGTCCATAAAAGCAAAGGTTTGGAAACTCTTCATTAGCGATTCTTGTCTGACAAAAGATTTCGCCCCGATTTCTGCGCCTTCGGTAAACTTAAACCAGACTGTAATTCATAAGATCCAAATTAAGGAATAAATTTTTGAGGTTTTATATGAAATAAGACTCAAAAATGTATTTTTAATAGTTTTGGAGAAATCTGGAGTAATAAAACAAAATATTGCGGTAAATAACACACTATTCTATGTTTGGCGTCAAAGGAATAATAAAAAAATAAAACATTAAAACAAAAGATGTAGAAAATTTTATTCTTAATAAAACCGTACGAATAGTAAGAATCTTTAAAATTATGAAAAACTGAATGTGGCAAATTTTAACTAAGTATTAAACAAAACAAAATCTACCACATTTTGATACAGAAACAAAATAATGGGGGTCTCAAAACAGAATTTTTTTTGTTTGATGTTCAATAACATTTTAATTTTTCCAGTAAATAAATAAAATTTTACAAAAAAAAAAAGTTTAATGAATTTTATTCTGAGAATATCTATGTAAGTAATCTCATCTGAATGTGTAAAATAATGTAAGGATTTAACTTTTATTAAAAGTGGCAAGAAAAGACTATATTATAATTTTAAACCAAAACAAAATTCATTTTAATAATTAAAAATGTACAAATAACATAGTCAGTTATTAAAAATGAATAAAGAGAAAAATTAAATAAGACGGTAGGTTTAAACTTCACTACGTTATATTAGAAATAACGAAAAACCATTATTTAGAAATAGTTTTGAAAAAATAAATTGGAAAATTTTTTAATCCGAAAATAGACCGTAGATTAAGAATTAAAATGTGTATATTTAATTTGAATAGTTTTGTATGGTATAAAAATTAAAAAGATAACGTATTTTGATTATCACTTTTTATAAATGTCTTTTACTTTTCAAATGAAGAATGTGCAGGTACAATTTTCATTTAGGGTACTGTACTGAAGACACCCCAAACCCCCAGGAGGCACCCATAGTGGAAATTTTAAGTGGAAAAAGTAGGAATATGACACATAATTTTAAAAAGCATTGGGAATATATTTTGAAGTAAAAAGTAAAATCGGGTTACAACAACTTGAACCAAAAATGGCGGTTATTTAATATTTTTCACAGCTAGTTTTTAAATAAATAGCAGATTTTTTATGTATTTTTTAATCTTACCTACTACAAAACGATTTTATTTTCGGTTTGATACCACTGCTTGAGATATATTATAGGCCAGGTTTATAATTAAGATGTAAATGGTGGTTAACTTGTTAAGGTAAAAAAAAAGCAAAAACAGAAAAAAATTTAAGAATAACATCTAACCGTCAATTGATGTCTCCCATAAAAAAATTAAAAAATTTTTTTCTAAAACCGCGACTATTTTTTTATAATTTTTATTTTTTTAAACTTATATAAAACATCGAATAAAATAATTATAAGATTATAAATTATTTTATGTAATAGCTTACATTTATATTATCTGCGCGGTATGATGTAGTTAGTTACGAAATGAGTAAAAAGAACAGTCAAATAGCAATTATTTTTAATTATAAAAACTGATTTAAATGTTGGAATAAAATCAACGTGTGCGGGCGGTTAACTGTAAATAAATAAACAATTATCGATATTTTTAAGTTCATCAACAATCAACGATATAAGAACGTATAACCGAGAAGGATGGAATAATAAAGCGTAAGAAGCATAGAGTGGATAAGAGATGAGGTCACGCACAGTATTTTCATTCGATATATTAGTCCGTAGTTGTACGTTTAAGAAAAGTTGTGTTATAAAGAATACGTTTGTTCATCCTTTACATCGTATGATTTATGAATGTTTTAAAGTCGTGCGTGTACCGGAATGATTTGTCACTGCTTTCATCCCGTTTTATCTCGGCTACATATATGCAAATAGTTCTACCGATAATAATGGTTTATACGATCTGTTCGGTGACAATACCGTCGCAAGTGTGATTCATAATACCGTACTTTGCGTTTACAAATGCGATATAGACCGGAATGAAGTTCCAATAAAAAGGTATCTTGTCTATATA
Source organism: Lycorma delicatula (assembly GCF_047948215.1). Taxonomy (NCBI): domain Eukaryota; kingdom Metazoa; phylum Arthropoda; class Insecta; order Hemiptera; family Fulgoridae; genus Lycorma; species Lycorma delicatula. Next base: position 153,768,628 of record NC_134456.1, on the reverse strand, counting down.
ATATCGGACGGAAAGTCTTACAACATAACTCATGATCGGCGCGTTGTACTCATAAATAGTCGATAGCTAGCGAACTACTAAAGCTTGTATTAATTAATACCGGTACAAATACGTACAATGCATTACCACAGATTAGCTCGGTAGGCCGGAGATCACTGCTTTAGCTCGCTTTATCTGGTACACCCTGCGCGCTCAGTTACCTTTTACAAGTGCTGCGCTGTGCTATTCGGTTACGACATGCCTGCCATTCAATTCTTATTCAGTCTTGCACATTGCCTAACGCCCAGCTGTTAGCTGCTTTATTCTAATCTTTATATATATAAAGTACAAGGGAAAGCCTCCCCTAATGGAGGGCTGTTCAACAGGTTCAAGTTCTGCAAGGTGTAAACCAGCAGTATTTTATTCGAGTTATGTTAATTCATGCTAGTAAAACCAGAAAATACTATTCTTTCAGGTGTATACTAAACATTTACCCCAACTGAAACTTATACCTCGTTGCTAATAAAAACATTTTTACACCAGTAAACAGGTTCAGATTTAAAGAAAAAAGAAATATTGAAAAAAAATATTTGTAACCTTGCAAGTCCCTTAACTCCCATCAACGAATTTATAACTGTCATTAATTAGTTACTATATAAAAAAAAAACTGTTATTTATATAGTAATAAACTTTTATATTACATAAATCTTTGTTGATATAAAAAAAAGTATTATTTTCATAAAGTTCTACATATAATTTTGTAATCTACACAATCCATAATTTTATTACGCACCATACAACTTAGCTGGTGATTTTATAATTTTGTCTTCAAAAAAAAAAAAAATTTTAGAGAAAAAATTTGATTACACTATTATAATCATTAATTCCTTCCTGCAAAAATATATAAAACAACATTTGGATGACGTTTCCAGTTTTATTTTTTATTAACGTAATTATAAAAAACGTGATTTTAAAGGAAAAATAAAATTTAGACCGCTATAAAATTACCGACGATAAAAATTTGATATTCTAAAATAGTTTTCATCTAGTTCTTTAAACGATAATGCCAGTTAAACGATTTTTTAAACCCACATGAAGTATTTTTGCAAAAGCGCATTGCGCTTAATAGATGTTTTGCAGTAAATGGTTTATCTTTGGAATCGTCAGTGTAGTATGAATTCGACTATAAAAATTTCAAATTAAAATAAAGTGAAGGAGGTATGTGATGCACGTAGATTTAAAACTAATTTATGAATTAAGATCTTACGTATAATTAGTTTCGAGGCGCGATTGGTAGCGTCTTGGCCTTTCATCCGGAGATCCTGAGTGCGAATCCTGGTCAGGAACGGTAGTTTGCATACGCTACATTTCCATATCCCACCCACAAGAAATATTATGCAGGTAGCTTATTAAAATATTAGAGTCCTATTATAAGTATTTTTTTTTGTTTGCAACTAATCTAGAATAGAGCATTAATAGATTCAATTTATTTCTGGTTTTATGGCCGTTAATATCTGAAGTAATACGTTGTACCTTAGCTTGTATTAATTTTAACGTTAATTAAATAATTCAACAGTATAAAAAACATTCTTTGTTTTATAACGCTTTTTTCCTTTTTTGCCTAAAGAGTGCATACCGAAATCTAATGAGCCTTTTGAAATAAATGATACATTATTATAATCGTCATAAATAAATAAACCTTTTATTAAAATCAATACATAATAATATGATATAGATCACGTCATTATAAGATAAATTATATATATAAAAACAAAATAAAAGACAACAGATAAAAAGAGATGCAATTCAAGTTTATATTATTTATTATACAATGCAACTCAAATTCAATTACAACAATTTGAAATTGAAATAAAAAGATGGTTGCGTCTCAGCTTTTCATCCGGAGGTCCTGGGTTCGAATCGTGCTCAGGCATGATATTTTTCATACGCTACAAATTTCCATTCTGATATGACAAAATGACCAAAACAATCGATGCCGAATGCGTGATTGACGTATTACGGTGGACGATTAGCAAGTATCCAGAATTTTTTTCATATAAGTTCATACATCTACTAACCGAGATGTATTATCAATCCGTGTCGGAATAAAAAATTTTTGTTTTTTTCAGATCCAGTTGTTTTTTGTCGCATCAACAATTAAAGTCATTAGCGACTCTTCAAGATTTGCGTGAATATACCGGTAAACGTGTATTCTTGAGCAGGAAGCGCGGATAATTGAAACCCAACCACCAAACAACACCGGTATCCAAATCTATTATCCAAATCCGAATAAAAGCAACTATCTTTATCTTTATTGGGATTTGAACCTTAGAACTCTCGACTTCGAAATTGCTGATTTACGATGACGAGTTTATCATTAGACTAACCCGATGGAATTATAATTAAAAAATTTAAATGGACATCTTTATTTTTAACGGAAAAAATATATATGAAAAAAAATTAGCTAGTTTAAATTCGTTTGATTTATTCTCTTCGTAATAGTTTTTTTTAAATAAAACTAACAGTATTTTGAACGCGAACTATGAATATGTTGTAAACAGAAAAGTTTCAAACTGACGTTTTTATTAAAGGTAAAACACACAAAAAGAAAATAATGATTCAAGAATTGCAGAATTAATCATCTCACGTGATCAAATTTGATGAAAAACCATAACGTAAAAAAAAAAACCAAGAAACCTTAATTCTTATTAATATTTAAAGAAATTTCCGTAGATGTAGAAGTAAATCAAAACAGAAAAGAAAACGGTACTGAATACCACTCACTTTGAATGGTTTTTTGATGAATCAGCATTTTTTGTTTTCTTTTGATACTTAGAATTTAAAGCTTGGATTTTAAATATGTTGATATACCAGAGTTGGCCATTAAATAACGAGACTAACGCTGCTACAGAAGGACTGCGCATGCGCCAAATTCGTACGACCGACAGCTATGTAGCGTAAAGCCTTCCTTTCGATTGTTGTCACTCGAGTTTCTGTAAAAATATTAGTCTGGCCGTGGCCTTCGTTTTGAAACATCTGCTTTTTTTTACAAAAAAAAAAGATAAGTGTTTTATTAGAGCAAAGAATCGTCATGAAATTTCATATGAAACTTGAAAAACCTTACTGAAACTTATATTTTATTAAAAAAAGAGTATACAGCAATGAATGTCTATCACATGCGCGGGTATTTGAGTGGTTTAAGCGTTTCCAATATGGTCGAAAAGTAAAATATAAATATAATTGTCTATTCATTGCAGCCTCTCTTTTAGGGTAAAATCAACCGTTGTTTAATTGTATAATGATCTATTTATTGCATTGTATTATATTTACTGTACTAATATGTTTTTTGTATATTGTAAGAGATTTTAATATGTATTTCCATTACTGCATATTATGCATGAATGTAGTATAACATTGGTGTACTAATTGGGTGATTACATCACATAATCGTATACATTGTAGCATGTATATAAAGTATTATGATATTGTATATTGTACAGGGGTGATTATATAATTATGTATATATTGCAGTATCCCTTTTGGAGTAGTAACAGGCATTGTGTAATAGTATTATGTTGTATTATTATTTTTATTACATTACATTATTACTTTACTGTACCAATATGTATTTTGAGTATTATTTGAGGTTATATAATGTACTTTTATTGCTGAATACTATGTGTGAATGTGGTGTACGAATGTGTGTACGGGCGATCTCCCCCTATATGATGGAATGTTTATTAGCTATGCTAGGAGGGTAGATACCCATGGGTGGAGGTTTAGTCGGTAGTGCGCAGATATACATACATACGCTTGAAAGGAACCCCGAAACTGCATCGGTGTTTGTAAAATTGATTTCCCATCTCTACAAAAAAAAAGATGGCCGAGAAGACGTTAAAGATGATGTTCGCGATGATGATTGTTTTTTTCGATATTTATGGGATTGTGTACCTTCAATGGGTTCCTGAAGGTCAAACTGTTAAACAACATTACTACCTTGAGGACCTTGCTCAACTCCGTGAAAAAATAAGAAAAAAACGACCCGAATTGTGGAAGAATAAGTTACGTTATTTTCATCAGGATAACGCACCGGCTCACACTGCATTGTCAGTCAAGACTTTTCTAGCCAAGCATAACATCCTGGTGTTAGACCATCTGCTTTATTCGCCTGACTTGGCACCACGTAACTTTTACCTGTTCCCGACGATCACATCTGCATTAAAAGGAACAAGATTTCAGATCTTGAAGCTGTGAAAGAAAAAGCGGCACGCTTAATAAAAGAGCTCACAGAAGAAGACTTCTAGCACTGTTTCGAACAATGGAAAATTCGCATGGAGCGTTGTAGAGATCGAGGAGGGGTGAATTTTGAAGGCGATAATAACTAAATATGTATAAATTTAAAATAAAATATTTTACAGATTAGTCTCGTTATTTAATAGTGACACCTCGTAGAGTAAATATTCAGTGAGTATTAATAATATTCCTGCTAGTGTTTTAAAGAAGTTGTAGATGCTGTTATTATCCCTATTAAAAATTTAATTAATAAATTTTTTAACACCGGAATATTACCCAGCTGCCTTAAAACTTCTACTACTATTCTGCCCTTTAAGAAATGCTCGACACTTAATTTACAAAATTATAAGCCAATTTCGCTATTGTTCTTTTCTAAAATATTTGAAAAATTAATTTTTAACAATTCTGGTAAAGCATAACATATTAATAAATTGTCAGCATGGTTTTTGGGAAAAAAAATTCCATTGGCACAACTATTTCCCAGTTTTTGGAAAGTATTTTAAAAATCGTAGATAACAAAAAGATTGCATTTTCAATTTTTTCCTATCTCAGTAAAGTATTATTAGTTCCACGCTATTTTAATGATGAAAAAATGTATTAGCTATGGTATCAGAAGAGTTGTTTACAATCGGTTAAAGTCATACTTTACCGTTGTAAACGATATTATTAAAATAAATATTATGTGAATACTAACTTTGTTTTATATTTAAAGTATATACTGGATCAAAGAGGGGAAAATTTGTGGGATATTATTGTAAGAATATTTTCAACAATCATTAGTCTGTTGTACCGGAAAACAGTAAACTATTTTTATACTCATAAAATAAACAATATAATGAATAATATGCACTACATTCATTCAATTTTATTAATGTGTTAAATTCAGCATAAGATGAGCGAATTTACTATTCATATAACTAATGTTAACTAATGTTAACTAATAAATAAATCTTACTTTATATAATAATATATTATGTAGATGATGGTACGAATTGGTAAATATGTTATTCCATGAATAAAAAGAAGAATTACCCTGGGTAATTCATCCATTTGCCTGGATGGTTCAAGGAAAACCATGGTAAAGTCTTGATCAGATCAGCTTTACAAAATACACAATTAATAAAAGAGAGGCGACTGAAATGTAATGCACACTGGAACGTAACAGAAAAACAAAATGTCCCACGAAACGATAAGTTCTATCGTCTTATAGTTTCATTTCCTTACTGCTAAGATTACAAAACTCGTCGATTCATGCCGTCTCCTTTTCTCTCTTTTTCTGTTTAGCCTCCGGAACCACCGTAAGGTGGTTCCGGAGGCTATCATCACAGGAGGCATATCATCACATTGAGGGATATGTAAGAATGCAAATGAAGTGTAGTCTTGTAGAGTTTCAGGTTGACCATTCCTGAGATGTGTGGTTAGTTGAAACCCAACCACCAAGAACACCGTATGAAAGTATCTAGTATTAGATACTAGATACTTTTATTCAAATCTGGTATTCAGATTCATTAAAAAGTAACTGGCTTTAAAAGGATTTAAACTTAGAACTCTCTACATTAAATCAGCTGACATTCGGTGACGAGTTCATCCTGTCATTCTCTGTCAATCATCAATGGTATGAAGTGGAGTACATTTGCTATGTCAATTAAAAACAATGTGGAATGAATCAATTTTTATCTGTGGAATAATTGATAACTAACGTCAATAAAAGCAATTTACGATCTACTCTGAGTAGATGGCAATAACATTTTGTACAGAAATTGGTAAAGCGAATATTGATGATGAACATCATAGTGGTGGACCGATCTCTGAGACCGATGAGAACCAAAAACAGGTGGATAAACCAATTCAAAATGCCTGTCGCATCGGACAACAATCGTCATACACGAATGAAAAGCAAAAACGCTTCCATCTGCAGGGAAATTTATAGTTACAGTTTTTTTTTTGATTTTCGTTGTGTGATGGTCACAAACTATCTAATAAAAGGAAGGACCATCAATGGGGAGTATTACACTTTACTATTGGACTAATGGTGCTATTCAAACTAAACGTCCATACGTATCCAAAATGAAAGAGTTCTTTCACCACGATAATGCGCTTGCACGCACTTTCGGGTTGTTGCAGCAAGTCCCCCATGACCTACGCTTAAATGTGTTTCAACAAGCGCCGTATTCGTTGGATTTGGCTACCAGTAATTACTTCCGCTTCCCAAACCTGAAGAATGGTTCTGGAAGAAAATTAACTTCAAACGGTGAAAGTTTTGTGACAACCCTTATTTTGCAGAGTTGCTCAAACTGCATCTTATTGAAAAACTGAAAAGTCGTTTTTTAAATGTATCGAATTGCAAGATGACTACGTTAAAAAAAACAACTGAAAAATAATGTATTTTCTTTGTCTTTCCAAAAGGTCCTCATATAATGATTTTGAACGGACGTAATTAGTTTGCCAAATAAATATTTTTCCAATTAATAAATAAATATGATCAATGAAAAAGGTTCTCGGAGTTTATCAATTAATTAATTAAGTGTTATTTTATGATCAGGGTTTAATTAATACCGTATTGAATCGAATAATTATTTATTGAAGAAAGTTAATTGATTTTTATACGATGATCCGTTTTCATATTGAGACGATGGAATTTTAATTTAAACGCGATTCAACATCGTAGTTAAAAGCGATACTGAATATATATTTTAAGTATAAATATGCCATTTGATCGGGAGCAAAATATTTTTCTTTGTGAAAAAGAACAGTTAACCTAAAGTCACGCCGTGACCGTGCACGCCGCTATTCCGAGTCCATTCGGTCATTAAGAGCTAATTATTATCGGAGAGGCCTCTCTTATTCTACATTAATCTAGTTTTACAATTCTCTTGTTAAGTGTCACTATATGACATCATCGAGTGGGCGCTAAACTAAACTGTACGCGCAGATTAACTGCGCAGATAAACATATTTATGGTCTAATCTTCATTTGCATGGCCGGCCCATTTTTACATGAAACTTAGACATTTGAATTGCTCATAATAAATGTTCTGTATTCTCGGTTCAGTTCGTTGAACAAGATTAACATTTTCTACTGTTCGTTGTTCTTTAAAAAAAAAAAAAAAAAAAACATTACCATAACGTATTTTCATCTATGGCCATGAATTTCACCTGACGCATAAACACACACAGACACATACAATACGTAACCTATAAATAAATACACACACACACACACACACATATATATATATATATATATATATATATATATATATATTAACTAACCCTCTACTTCACCTGTAACATGGTCCGTATCTTATGAAACGTGGTTTAAAAAACATGTTCTTCAATTTTTTTTTTATATAAGCACGAAATCTTTGTGTAGTTCATATAAGATAATATGCGTTTAATTCCGTACAAGTATGGTTCGTTCCAATAATCTATTCGATAATTTTACATATTAATTCATTATGGCCCCTGATGAAAAACCTATATAACTGTATAATAACGCCAACAGCACGACCATAACTTTAGGAATAACGTTAATGTTAAGAAATCGTAGTGATTAAATCGATTGTTATTGCGTCAACAGAAAATTTTCTAGTCTCGATAAGAAAATATTCGATAGCTTCAGACTTCAAAGTGTGCGTGCGCACGAATTCGTGTGTTTTTGATATAAATTTTAAGAATCAGGTAAAAAGTGTAAAGCAAGATCCAGTTTAACAAAAATTGTTGATTCATATCAAATATGTATTACCATTTTAAAAAATTACTGTTGCAACTGTGAATCATATGCGATTATCAGACAAAGGGCCAAATGAAACCCAAAAATTATTTTTTTTAATAATGAAATTAAATCAATCTTTTTTTTTAATTTTGAAGATGCTTAACAATCATTCAAAAAAATAACTTTCTTAGAAAAAATAAATTATAAGCGCTGATTAATAATAAATTAATAAAATTATCAGTAATAATTTGCACACGTTACCCCTTATGAACAGTTGAATTCTTTTATACTATTACCGCAAAAAAAACTCAATTCTATTTCGTTTTGTCGTTCCTGAGATATTAGTATTTGCGCAAAAAACATTTTGTCCATGTTGTATAAAGTAAGGGCTGAAACACGAATTAATAACGTAAATGTTGTAATTCTTACAAGGATGTGTTAATTTCGACATTCTACATAATTTAGTGAAATATCGCCGGAGTCTTAAAAAAACATCATGCAGAATTGAACTTTAAAATCTTTCTCAATTTTTTTTTATTTTACAACTATTTTAATAGCTTTTAAGTAATAATAATAATAATAATAATAATATATATTATATTATTAAAAATTATATAATATATATTATATTATAAATTATATATATATTTTTTTTTTCAGGGAGATGGATATGTAATTACGCACGGAGTGCGGGGCTCCCACTGGTGGTCTCAAACCGCCTCACCAGACTACCGGCTAAAACCATCCCCTTTCTGCCAAAACTCAGTCCGGAACGATTTTACACTTTACTTCAAGCTGAGTCTTCCTATCCTTACCTGAGAAGGCTGCCATCTAGTTTGACCTGGCTCAGGACTATCCAGGTCGCCGTTCGTAGTCTTGATAATGTCCCCGACGAATCGGGCCATACTCTCCCAGCTGCTCAGATCCCAGCGGATCATCGCAACCACATTGTGGGAGCTCATTGCTGCGAGATCCGCCTTTTGTGTCCCTTAATCTGTCGCCCACCGAGTACGCTCGAAAATGGTGTTCTCGACGTCGTCCTGTACACCGGAGCAATAGATGCAGTCGGAGAACGGCACTTTCCCTATGGTATGGAGATAAGCGCGGAAGTACCCGTGACCCGTTAAAAACTGGGGCACATAGAGCTCCACCTCTCCATGCCGCCGCTCTGTTCACGGTCTGACCAGAGTGATAAGCCTTCTGGTCCATTGTTCTCTGGTTTCGCAATCACAGGTCTCTTACCTGGCAATGAACGTGCGAGTTCGTTCCTCCCAGGCGATGGGTTTCCCGGCCTTCGCCTGCCCACCGCCGTCTCCTATAGGAGCGCCACCTAGTTCCCTTGCCAAAAGAACAAAGGGTATAATTTCGGCGACCACCAGAACGGCAGGCTCGAAGAGTGGTTCAAATCCTAATAAAAGTAGTTAATTTTACACAGATTTGAATACTAGATCATCGATACCGGTGTTCTTTGCTAGTTGGGTTTCAATTAACCACACATCACAGGAGTGGTCGGCGTGAGACTGTACAAGACATACAAACATATATATCATACATATATATCATACGTATCATCTTCACTCATCCCTTGAAGTAATACGTTACGGTGGTTATGGAGTCTAAACAGAAAAAAAGAAAGAGGCTCCAAAAATGTCCAATATAAGAATGCCTGCTTCATCGCCGCAACCACTCCTTATGAGCTTCTCCAATACCTTTCCAGTTATGTCAAGCATTTACAATGGGCGGTAGGAGTACGGCGACTTCGGGTCTTCTTTGCCCTTGGGAATGAGCACAAAACGCGCGGTCTTCTATCTGGCGGTGAAGGCCCCAGCATCGATACATACATTGACCATCTAGAAGCAGACGGAGGATACGGCGCCTAACCAGCTTGACGATTGCCTAACATGCCGTCGGAACCAGAAGCTTTTGTGATCTTCAGTGACCGTAGGACTCCCTTCAACTCCAGCATCAAAAAGAGAGGGAAGTCACCGAAGTCCCGCTCGGTACAAACTGAGAGGGTCGAGAACAACGTTTTAACGACGTGCTTCGCTTTAACCTCGTCGTGTCTGCGGGACCCTCAATCGGTGGGTCACTATCTTGTAAACCACCCCATAAGGTTCTGCGTCCACGGTCTTCGTCAGTTATCACCAATAGTCAATTAAGTTATATTTAAAATACAGACTGATTTTTATTTCAAAAAATAAATATTTGTCATTTGTTTTTCAAAACCGGGAATGCAACATTTTGCCGGCTTTTTTTTTTAATTTGAATTTATAATAAAATAAATTGATCAGCACCTCATTTATTCAACTATGTCCTGGAGAAAGTTATCCAAGAATGGAGAAGTGAGTTGAAGGGAAAGAAAGGTATAACTCGGGAACAAAAAATAAGAAAAAATAAGTTCACTGTTTTGCATTTGCAGACGATATAGCCATTTTTGTAAAAAGAAAAAATTAAGGATTTTAGTGGAAGTACAAAAATAAGTTGTTAAGAACGTTGACCTAAGTAAAAACGGAATTAATAGTAAAAAAAAAAGTAAATACCAGGAAGATAAACACAAAATGTGGAACAATACAGGAAGAGAAAAATTCAAGTTCTTAGGAAAAAGAAATCAACCGAATGTCGAACAAAAACATTCACTGCAGAACAAGAAACAGAGAATGGAACTAAGATATAAACTGACAACAAAAAAAAAACTTCAACAAAAAACCAATTTTTAAAAAGTCAAAAATAATACATTATTGCACATTAGTGAGACCAGTGGTATTGTACGCAATAGAATGTCATTCTCTGCAGGGTATTAGACATATTTGATGGGTTAAGAATGTAGATAAGTGAATACTAAAATCAATTCTGGGACTCCATGTGAATGAAAGGGGACAGTACAGATTGAGACCTACAGAAGAACTATATAAATTAGAAGGAATTGAAAAATCAGTAGATGGAATGAGAAATAGAAGGCTCAAATACTTCAGACATTTATACCGGAATGGATGGAAGAAAGCTAACTAAAACTATCTTCAACTTCTAAAAAACAAATAATAAATAAATAAAAATTAATTGACAGTAAGATTAAGAATATTGATGAGATGGACATTGAAAGACAAGCAATTCCGGATAGAAGAAGGGGAGAGAAATAATTAAAAAGTTGGAATGTTTTCAGGATAGTTACAGAAGAGGAGAAGCGGTTTCTCAAAGGATATAAGGGAAAAAGCGAGAGTTAGAATGAAGTTTTTGGAAAATATAAGATCGGGAAGAAGAGTAAATTAAACCTAAATAAGAATCGTTATATATGCTCCATAAATGGACTGTACGAAAAAAAATTTTTTTTTTTTCAATTTTTGACATTGTCAACAGGAGAACGGTTAATTTTTAAGTTTTAATGGAAAAAAGGTTTTCCATGTTTTCAGTCATTTTTTTTCTTTTAATAGGTAAATACTAAATTATTTAAAGGAAATTAGGAAATTTGCAGCATAATTAATAATTTAATTCTATATTAGTAGTGTTTGTTAAACGAAATAAACATAATTTTACAATGGATAATTTATTATCAAGTATAATTAATTTTGAATTACAATATTTCAATTTGATCTATTTTTTAATCAGTTTTAAGTTCCGTCAGTAAATTTTTCATTACGGTAAATTTTCTTTGATGTTTATGTTTGCAATTAGTGCTAAGTCATTGTTTCGGTTTCATACCAGTTACTAGTTATTACAACAGTGATATTACGATATCTTTTAAGCGGCTGAACACTGATTGTTCTTTAATGATTCGGCATGTGATGCTGAATTGCTCATTTTCGTTATTGAGAACTCAAGTAGTCTACACGTATAAAATTAAATACTTATCAGTAATGAACTTTACCAATTTATTAAGTAGTCGAACTATTTCATATATAGAAAACAAAAACAAAATTGGCGAATAACTTCTTCTGTTATAAAAATAATTATATATTCAAAAAAAAAAAATATATATATATATATATATACATATGTATACATTTTACTTATTTCTTTTTTACTAAATTAAGTAACTGAGATATTGTGTATTATACATAATACTGAAGTAAGAATCTATACTTAAAAAAATAAAATTTATTTTGACTCACAAAACCACTCAGATAAGACTTATTTCTGGAAAAAGTACCTTTGCAACCACATTTTGTACCAAAAATATTAATTTCATAATAAGAAATCAAACCTATCGTAACCGTGTTCATTTTAATTAACATCTCAATACTATTAATGAATGAATATTTATTTAATTAAAAAATAAACTTAATAGAAGGAAAAATACTGAGAGAGTACATAAAATTTTGACAAATATATTCTGTCAGATATTCGTCTCTGAAAGAAACGGAAAGAATTTCAGGACTTTTACAAATAAAAATAAAGAAAAATGTTCATATAAATACGGGTACGGAATCACTTCGTTTTTGAGTTATAGTTTGCGAAAATTTTCACCGTGATTTCTGCTCCAAAAGAAGCAATACTAAAATTCTTGTAATTTAGATTAAGGAGTTTTTGACTTGAAAAATTGAATGAATTAGATATCTAAACTGTATTTCTTGTAATTTTTGATAAAATTATTCTACAATACAAAAAAATTATTAAAAAAAAAGTAATATTCAGCATCTTTAATGATACACAGAAGCTCCCACCATGGTCTACTCCGGGTCTTTCAACCCTGCTGTTTCTAAGCAGTTTTTGACAGCAGTTTCTAAGTCATCATACCTTGCTGGTACAACATTGCACTTAGCACTAACCAAGATGTCCCGCCTCAGCCTTCCATAAAATCTCAACTGATCTGCATATTCCAATCAGCCGTTCATTCTCCGTCAGTATCAAATATTTTTACGCGAGGTATTGAGCCAATAATCACCTTCATTTCGGACTTTCTTCCTCTGTTTCTTTTCTTTTGTGGCGTATCGTTTCTTTCTTCTTTATATATATATATATGCTGTGTGGTTTCGTTTCAACTTTTATTTTACCTCTAGTATATGAGATCCATTTACGTTTACTCAAGCACTGAAATTTCCTTCAATTTTGAAATCATACAAAACTTTTTTTCAAAAGAAGTATACAAGAATTTCAACTGTTCATCGGCTATTTATAATGCCAATTTATATTAAAAAATTTTCCACTATTTCTAATAATGAATATTAGTTTCTTAATATTTTAACACAAATATATAATACATAACACAAATTTGAATAATGCTATTTAAAAAATCCTCTTATTTACTTTCAATAAAGACAATGCCATTTCACAGTTGTTATTCGGATCAGCCCGAAGCCGTTCCATAACAACCGGCTAGACAATAGGTTATGTAACTCAATAAGGTGCACTAATTAATAAAGAGAAAGAACTTCTCTATATATTAATTACCAAAATTATGACAATAGAGAAGGTAAAATTGTTTATTACATAGAAATGTTAAAAAATAACTATCCTCAATTCGAAACTGAAATTAAAGATAAATTTCAGTAGGAATAAAGGAACACATTCACTATAAACAAATAACACCTGATGAAATTCTTTGTAAAAATTTATTTGTTTACTAGTAATTTAATGAAGATATTGAACGAAAAACCTAAAATTTGTTTTAAGACACCAACCTTTTGTGTTTTAAAATAATTCTTAAAAAAATTTAATAAATACGTAGGCCTGTTTTATTCAATATTTCAGGTCAAAAACCATTTTAAACCATAAAATTACCATCAATTTAAGTTAAAAAATTTCAGTATTGTTTCATTTTACGTTTAGAACAGAAATCAGAGCAAAATCGTTGACAAGTTATAATTCGAAAACGAAACGTTTCCGGACCTAATGTTTATAAATATTTATTTCTTTATTTACACTTGTAGAACATTCGTACAAGTGAAAGTAAATCTTTGAACTAAATACTTTTCCTTTTTTGTTCTGTATATTAATATATAAATTAAGAGTAACAAAATAATACATTCCAGTATTCATTTTTGTCTTTTATGCATTAAAATGAATAAATATGCTCAATGAAATAAATTGCCATTACTTCTTCTTCTTCATTTTTTCGCGGCCATTTAGTGTGGTTTTTGTTTTAGAAGAATTAATATCTAGAATTCAGATTAAAGAATCAATGTAATATTTGTTACATATATTTACACCAACTTTCTGTAATGGAAAAGAAAAATCCGAAGTAAATACATAAATAAATTTCAAAATAGCAGCTAATTCAATTATTTAATCTTTTATATCTCGGTAATCTTTAGTTTTACCGAAATACCTTTTACAAACTAAAATGTTTATCCTTTTATTATAAACAAAATGACACAGTATTTTGTATAATCGGTCGGCAAACAACCGAATTACTGTAGAAAATTGATGACCAAATTTTCATGAGCCCTTGCCGGTAATAAGAAATTACTAAATTGATAAAAAGAAAACGTTAATTATCAATTTCCTGCAAAAATTCGGTTCTTTGTTAACCGATTTTTAAAAATACATAATCCTTTTACTCGTATTTATAATGAAAGCTTAACCGTTTTGTTAGCAAAACATATTTTGATTAAAGTGACGATTTTGATAAAATCAACGATTATAAAGATATAAAAGGTTAAATAATTTACGTGATTGCCAGAATTAATGATAATGTGATTTTCAGATTTATGAACTTGTTTAAAAAGTAATTTTTAACTGGAGAAAATTATTGTGAACATTTGTACCAAATATTATAATGATTTTCTCAATACTTTCTCTAGATTTAAATTTTCTTTTAAAAATTAAAAAAAAATAAATGGCTTTCAGAAGGAAAAAGAAGAGAGAAATGGGTTATTTTTCATAAGTACTTTATGCTCATTTTGTTACGTATAATCCGAAAATGACTTCCCAGATAAAATTTTGTTAAACTCTGTTGAAAACGAGAAAATAATCATAATAACAATAACAACAGAAACAATACAATAAATACAATATTTAAGAAGCATAAAAAGTAATTTTAACATTATTTACAAAATAAAAATATTAAAAACAACCGACAACCAATAACTAAAAGCTATATCATTTTTATTGTTTTAATAGTAACAGTCGAAAACAGAAAGTTATCTTCAAACGAGTTAAAAACTATTCAAATTTCCTTATTCAAGTCTGTTCATAGCATGAACTAACACAAGCCTTCTGTAAAGAGTCAGGTTGAACGACAAAAATTTATTTCAAACAAGTCAGAGATAACAAGCATCTTCAACCAGTCGTAGAAATATTCTCGTCTTATAATAAAATTTTAAAATTAAAAGATCATTTTGTGAAAGTCCTTTATTATAAAATATTTAGCATCTTTTTTAAATAAATTTTATTAGAAAGGAAACATTCACCTTTGGTTGATGATTTATCCCTTTCTTTCAACAGAATAACAGTAGTTATCAAGCTTTATGTAAGTCTTGAAAAAAAAAATTATTTAAAAAAATAATTAAATAAATAAAACCCAATAAATTTACATTTGAGGGGTTTGTAACTAATATTGAAGCGTTTCTAAAAAAAGTACAAAAAGTCTATAAAATAAACTGATGTTTTAAGTATTTATGTTTAAATATTTTAAATTTATCTTTTTCCATGTATCGGTGTAAAAAAATAAATTAAATGTTTAAAACGACTTTCAGTTTTTGGAAAAGGATAACAGTATCAATTTTTAATCTAAAGATTACTCTTCAAAGTTTAAAAAATCCCTTTCGGCACGCCGGAAGGCGGAGGTAGATTTCACCAGTGCTAAGTAGGGGATAAAAAATATTTCCAACTTAAAGTTAACAAAATCTTCAAATTTACTCAATACGACAATGGTTGCTAAACATGTAAAAAAAAATTTCACATGTTTAGTATACAACAAGCTTCATCGTCTTAATTTGGTCATCCCTAGCCGTAAGGGTTGGTCTTATCAAAAATTGTTTCAGACCAAAGTTTTACGTAATATTTAGAGGACTAACGACCACTTTAAATCGATTCGATACTATGAATATTAAGGGAGGTATGATTTTTTTGTCTTCTAAACACAATTTCATTAATAACTTCTGATACTTTTTCTTTCTTTTTTTGTTATTTATTAAATTATTATTTATCATAAAAAGTTTTTACATTGAGAGGTTAATAATTATAAATAAATAAATATATTTAAAATAAAAAAAAGGCGATAAGTCTGATTTGACCGATGTGTCTTCCCCTTCTAAGATACAAAAATTTCATTAATTATAATTTCATTTGTATATAACTCTGGAACCAATGAAAATAAGTACCATTATGATAGATATATCGTTGAAAAGCTCACAATGAGGGCTTATTACTGCAGTTAAGAAAGAGTCCAAAACCAAAACATTCGAATTTTAGGCTTTTTTTAACACTTTTGGTTCAGTCGATTGCAATCAAAAGGGAAGATGCATAACTAGATGTCACAACACTCTTAAATCCAAAATTTCAACAGCCTACAGCGAATCTTTTTGAGTAATGCAAGATAAATACGTACGTACAGACGTCACGCCGAAACTAGTCAAAATGGATTCAGGGATAGTCAAAATGGATATTTTCGTTGAAATCTGAAAACCGAAATTTTTCGCGATTACAATACTTCCTTTACTTCGTACAAGGAAATAAAAAAATTAAAAATAAGAAATCAGTACTCTAGTTGAAAAATTATTAACAAGAAGCAATAAAAAATAATTATCCCTGCAAATAACTGCAATTCTCATAGTATGAGAGGACAAAATTTCCAAATCGGAGATTTAAAAAAAGAAAAACCAAAAATTAGATTAAATAACCCTTAGAAACTTACACCTGTATTGCTGAACATTTACCGCAATTTCTTAGAGTTAAAAATTTAATCCTTCTACCTGTGATAAATTTGAAAATGATAATAACAATTATTTGCCAATTTATAATTACACCTTTATATTTGTCAATCTGTATAGCGGAGCGGTCGTCTCTGCCTTCCTTCTAGAGGTACCGGGTTTGAGTCGAGGTCAGGCTTGGCAATTTTAACACGCAGAAAAACTCAACGTCATCCATCATTAACTGTTATTGGTCATCTCCTGTAGTTGCTATAAAAATAGTTTATATAAAAGCCTGTCGTTGCTATAAAAATAGATTCATTTTTCTAATGTCCATAACTGAAGAATTATAAATATTTTTTTTAATTTTAAATTATTGGAAGGTAAATTTTAACAAAAAAATTTTACCATTCTATCTCTCAACCTCTCTGTGTATGTATTTCTACTTTAAAACGCGATAAAATGAAAAATGCTGAATTATACCTTTTTTGTGGTTAGGGGGGGGGGGTGATAGGATTTGCGTAGATTAAAAAAGATATATAAATATATATTTTTTAAGGTTAACTTTTAATCAATTAACCGGAGGATTCAAATAACAGTAATGGCTGTAAAGCAAGACTTCTGGAATTACATTTGTCGATTCTTTTAGTTTTGAGGTAAAAGGTTCAGTCCCCTCCCCGTTCCACCTTTCGACGTATAGAATCTGTTTAAGAACCAAATAAGCAAGGGTACCCCCATTGGATACAATCTTGCTAGACCACTCTAGGTCACTTAAACCAGGAACTAGAGTGAAACTAGGAGGGTCTCTAGGAACTAGAGTGGTCTAGCAAGGTCCTATTGTGAGTAGTACCTTAAAGAGACTTAAAGACCTTAAAGAAACTTAACGGACTTACAGAATCTCACCAGTAAAACAATACAATTATCAACTCGTAACGAATTCAAACCTACTCGTATCTCAAGAAGAATTCAGACGCAATTCTGTCTTTTGTAAAATAAAAAATTATGAATATCCAAACGTTAAAATATATAAACCGCCATTTCAGAAGAATCAATCATTCAACAACAAAGGACAATAGTCCAGACTCTGGACTTTTCTTTCGTTTTCCTGTTTAGCCTCCGGTAATTACCTTTCAGATAACACTTCAGAGGATGAATGAGGATAATATGTATGAGTGTAAATGAAGTGTGTAGTCTTGTACAGTCAGTTCGACCATTCCTGAGATGTGTGGTCTAGTATTAAATCCGATGTGCGATCTAGTATTCAAATCCGAGTAAAAATAACTGACTTTTTACTAGGACTTGAACGCTGGAACATTCGACTTCCTAATCAGCTGATCTGGGAAGACGCGTTCACCACTAGACCAAGCCTCTGGACTAAACAGGAAAAACCTAACGTGTCCAAATTTTGCTCAATTTTTAGAGCATCACTGCTCTATAAAATACAAGTCACCATATTAAATAATGATAATACGTCAGACTCAGGACTAAACAGGAAAAACCTAACGTGTCCAATTTTCGCTCAAATTTTATAGCATCACTGCTCTATAAAATACAAGTCACCATATTAAATAATGATAATACGTTTGGCTATTCAGGAAAAATTAAACAAGATAAATGCGACGTACATAAACGCTTGCGGGAATATACACATAGCACACCAAAAATCATACAAAATGTCGCCATAGATTTTTTGTTTCATTTTTTGGCACACAGCTCACCAAGTCTAGAAATGCAAAAAAATCTTGCGCGAAATGCCCAAGAAGATGACCGAATATTCGTTAATTTAATTTGGTTTTCATATTTTAATATTTTTTAAGTTTGTTTTAATATCGCTAACAATAGAAACCGTAAATAAATAAATGTCAATGGAACATTGACATTTATTTATCTTGCAGCATCATAACGAACCACGTTTATAGCTTGCTCCAGTAAATACTTTCGAACTTAAATTGAACGTAACTCAAGAACGACTCAAACTATCTTCATCAAGTTTTCACATGCAGGTACATTACTACAGAATATTTAAATTTAAATCTACATATATACTCGTGTATATATATATATATTTCTAATACCGCAAAACGTGAAGAAAAATCATTTTCACCCCCCCCCCCCCCACTCCGATCATTCGACCGAAAGTAATACTGTACTTTATTTTCAAAAAGTCTGTAAGATGAAACAAACCAGAACGGGAAATTTTCATTTGGTAAAATACAGTCGTAAATACTGATATATTATGGTACAATAAAATACATGCACAACTACATCGATGGAACAGGTGGTAGCGTAGTGGTTTGCTGGCTATTTTTGCAAGTTCAATTACGGGCTAAGGTTTAGAAAATTAAAAATATATTTATTAATAATCTTAATAACTGATGCTATTCAGTAAAAGTAATTTAGCAATGATAAATATATAACCTCGTTGAGATTTTTTTCTGTTTAGCCTCCGGAACCATCGTAAGGTATTACTTCAGAGGAGTGAGGATGAATGTAAATGAAGTGTAATCTTGTACAGTCTCAGATCGACCATTCCATTGGGTTTAATTGAAACCCAACCACCAAAGAACACCGGTATCGACGATCTAGTATTCAAATCTGTATAAAAGTAACTGACTTTACTAGCATTTGAACCTTAGAACTCTCGACTTTGAAATCAGCTGATTTGCGATGACGAGTTAACAACTAAACCCGGTAGGCTAACTCGTAGAGCTGGTAAGAATGTCTTCCTATGAACTTTTTTCTGAATTAAAGAACCAGAACAGAATTTTTTCACGATCTTTACTTTTAAAATTCGCCTTTATAAATTATATAAATCATAATACTTTTTTTTGTTTAAATTTTACTATATTTTCATTTCCGTTCGGTTACAGTTCTGAGAAAATTTTGTTGGAGTTTAAAATGTATATCACAATCCTGTCTTCCAATTTATAATTTTCGAGTTGCTTCCCAATACGGGCTTGAAGTCTGGTAATCTCATACCGAAAGATAGATCTTTTCGAAGTAGGAACATTTAATTTAATTAATAAATAAATAAATTTAATTTTTACTTTCCCGGTAATATATCTCCTTTTGCTGCAGCAGCTTAGCTATAACGTGAAAGTATAGCGATTGGCCAAAATTTTGGGAGACAAACTGTCTGCAATTATCGACGTTTTAAGATCCCCTTACTAAGAAAAAAGACTGAAAAAAGTTATAAAACTTTTCAGTCTGTAATATACGTAAGCAACATTAACTAATCAATTATTCGAAAATGGCTCAAAGAATTCCTAGATTGATGACAATAACTGAAAAAAATGGAATAGTTTTCGTCATTTTGAATTTTTTAAAGAGGTCGTAAAAGATTAAGGTTTAGTTAGATGAAAATTCTTATGAAATTATTTAAAAATCCATCTGATTCAGGGGTGGATGGATATTAAACATTATTTCTAAACATTATTTGCCTCATATCTTGAAAACCCGTTGATCAAAAATATGTAAACTTGTTACAAATATTTGACCAAACTCCCAAAATTTTCCTGATTTTCAACTCTATTCAACAAGAAGGCGTGATGCCTTCTTGTGGAAATTATGGTAGCGTATTTTGTTTTTGTAATCTATAATTTTTTAGCGTAATGAAATGCACCAGATCGGACCAACTTATTGAAATAAATAATTACCACCAATCAATAAACTTTTAAGTCCCAGAAAAAAGAAGGGGGTAATTGAGACCCGTACTTAAAATATCAATTTTTTAAACTTTAATTTTCAACTCTGAAAATCCAACTGCATCTTGTATTAAGACATGAGATTGTTTTAGGATCTCATAGGATCCGATTTAAGAATGAAAGAAAATTAGTTTTGAATTTTTTTATAATTTTGATATTTTATCTGTTTTTCCAATTTGGGGCTGTTGTTAAAAATTTTATCCAGATAGCTGTCGTGCAAGAGGTTAAAATTGAACCCAAATTTTTACTAAAAATTTTAACTTTTTTTCTCAATCATTTTTCTAATAATCCTCAATTTGATTTGCTAGTTCTTTTCTCAACTGTAAGCCTACTCTAAATATTGTATAATTAAGTAATTAATATTTAATAACCGTATGGCGTATTAGAAATAAAAATTCTCTGAATGATAAAGACGGGAAATTTATGCAACTTTTTACCGGATTTTTTAATATATTTTACAATAGAAGAGTTATTTAAGGATACCCGTTCATAATTACCACTCTTAATATATGTGTTTCAGCAACCAGTAGAGAATAAATTTATTTAGTCCGTCAGATTGTAAAGTAGAATAAATAAAATTAACTATCAACCGGTTAATATTACTTGTAAAAGTATTTTTTAATAATATCACCTTAATTCAGTGTGATAATAAGATATTTTATATGTAAAGCATATGATAACAAACCTGCTTACCAGAAATAGAAAAAAAAAAATTTTCTTCATTAAAAAGATTTAAGTACCCAAGTTACACCGGTATAAAGTAAATTATTCTTTCTTGTTTAGAATCCTGTTATATCGAAATAGTATAATTACTACAAACATATCGGTCGCAGTCGTTTTATTATCGAGTAGAAGCTGGGACATTTTAATATAATAGAGGCCAAAGTTGTTATTACCGGCCGGTAGACCTGGCTTCCATCCAAGTATCGTTTTGTATAGTTTGTCGCGTGGCTTAAGTAACATAAGGATCTCGGCTCAAATCGCTCAATCAGTAGTTAATTGCAGTAATACGAACAGAGCTACCGGGCTACTGATAAAAGAAAGGTGAAAGGTACGGTGAGACGAAGATATAAAACGAAAGAGACGGCGAACGATAGAAAAAGGAAGTGTGTTTATAATGTAGACAAATTATAATAACTAAGACTGTGAATATCTCACGCACCTGAGTCATCATTACCCTCTAAACCTATGTAATGTCACGGCCGGAAACATTTGCATATATATATTTTTTAAATCATCAGTACCATGATGATTTAGAAACGAAAGATCTGGTCATATTATTTTTCCGAACCACTGATCTGGATACGTTTTATGCATTACAAGTAGCATGTTTCGTAATTCAGTCGAGCCAGAACAAAAACTAACCTGGATCAAAAGAAATGAATAAAATTAAAATAACAGCCGTGTAACGTTTAAACCAGGACGAACCGACGTTTATTGTATATTCATTCTATTCTACCCTGTAACCCAAATTCACCATCAAATCCTTATAACATCTTTTACTCTTTTTAAATTTTTTTCTTTAATCAGTTAACTCGTCGAATACAGTCGAACTGAATAGTAATGTAGTTTAACACCTGGTACTTAACATAATGGATAATCCAAAAATTCTTTTAATAAGTCTATTAATAACAACATAAACTGTAAACAATAAAAATCATTTTTGAAGGAAAAAATGCGACTATAAATCATATAACTTTCCTTACTTTGTAAGGTAATCTCCCCACCCAATCCAAATTGTTTTATATAAAATAAATAAATTTCTGGTTTAAATTTTTTTTCAATTTAGGTGGAACATAGTTAGTGACCTCCTTAGATTCTTAGCCCTGCGGTGAGGGGCTGAGGGGGCCACTCACCGCAGGGATTGATCAAAAAACCTTTTGATAAAATTTGAAAATATAAAATCCCACTTCCATTCATAAAACAAGTAAGGGTGGACCTAAAGACCTAAATAAAGCAAATATAAAAATAAAAGATTGTCAAGATAGAAAAAAATTTGAGAAAAAAATCTGCAGAATAGAACTTCTTGTGAATGATTTTTTAAAAATAAATTATTAAAAATAGTAACGGAAAAATAATAAGATCCTTTCTGGTAAATTGAAATATTCTGTTGTCTGCTTTGACAGGATGAATTTTTTTTTTTGTTTTTTTAAGAATCAGTAACTATTATTTCAACAAATATTGAACATTCAAAGATATAAACACAAAGATATGTAAATATTTGAATTTTCTAAATATTTTCCTACAAGACTAAAAAAATAATAAACAAATAATTTTTGCCTCTTTTTTCGAGTGAAAAGTAACATAAATTTTATTTTATAGGAATTTTAAAAGTAAATTTTTATTCAAGAAAATTATCTCAGTAATTTTAAGAAAAAAGAATTTTTATATGAAAAATGCAATCGCCGTTTTTCTTTTTTTAATAAAAAATTATTGTTACTACCTACCTGTAATGCTAGTGCAATGTATACAATACGTTTGCTAGAAATTGAACCCAAGAGTTAAGTTTTATACCAAAGAATTAAGTTACTATTTTTCAGAATTCCTTTATAAATAAGGAATTATTTACACATATAAGTTAACACTTTTAATTTTCTAAATGTCAATATACATGATTCATTCTAATAGGAGCTAAACAACGATCCAATAACCCATTTTTGTATCTTAAAAAAAGTTCAGACTTTTTGAGGGAACCCCATAAGATATAATACTTAAGGCGAGAATTAGATTTTGATTAACCGTCTTGCATGATTATGATGATAACTAAAGATAACTAAAATAATTAATTTTTATTGCCTTAAAAACAATATCAAAATGTCACAGAGGATTATACGTTAAAAATAGAGTTATTTAATTATTTCACGTTTTTTACGGTTTTTTCGTCATGGGTTTTTCAAATTATTTATTTTATTTAAAGATTAGTAGGCCTGTGCACAACAGTGGGACGTTTGTAAGCTGATGATGATGATGGAAGTTTAGTATACTTGACCAGCGCAAATTATTTAATAATCCACAAAATAATGTAGCCTTGCAAGTGTTAGACTTAGAAACATTCAAAAACCGTTCTGAAGAAACATATCTACTACAACGCCCCCTGGCAACTTATAACCGTAAAACTAATCTAAGAACCTGCTCTGAGGTGATAACTATGTAATGCAAAAAATCGCATCAAAATCGGCCCAACCGTTTTAGAGAAATACATCTACTGCAGTGCCCTTGGTGATCTATAACCGTAAAATATGTCTAAGAACCTGTTCTGAATTATACCAACGTAATGCAAAAAACCATATCGAAATCGGCCCAGTAGTTTTTGAGGAAAATAGTAACATGCAAACACACACGCAACCTCTTATCCCAAATGCATACACCATCTCCATTCCGTCGGGGGTAAATAATTATTATTATAATAATTTTAATTATTTTGTGAATAAGTTATGACGTAATAATAAACATAAATTTGTCCACATTAACTCAGTCAATTTTCACAGTAGATAAATCTGAAGATTGCCCTGACTTGAGTTTATACAGACATGAACCGTTTCCCATAATGCAAGAGATCCGTTAGTTCAGAAAAATATCGAAGCCGACGATCCTCTGTCATCATTTATCCAACCCTGAGGCCACAAGTCTGTAATACAAATTTTCTCTTATAAAGAATCTGATGTTGAGACCACATCAGTTCCTTTTACTCAACTTATAACTACAAATATTCATTTTTTTAAATGAAAAGTACATAAAATTTTATTTCATTAATAACTTCTGATTTTTGTTGTTGTTATTATTGAATTATTATTTACTGTAAAACGTTTCTTACAATCAGAGGTTAATAATTATTAATAAATCCGTATATTTAAATTAAAAAATAGAAAAAAGGAGATGAAGTCGGATTTGAACTGATGTGCCTTCCTCTTTTAAGATCCAAATAATTCATTTATTAAAATTTTATTTTGCTATAACTCAGGTACCAATTAAAATTAGTACCACTTATGATATATCGTTGAAAATCTCTAAATGAGGGCTTATTACTACAGTTAAGAAAAATTTCAAAATCCAAATTTTTTCGGCTTGTTGTTTTTGACACTTTTGATCCAGTCGATTGCAATCGAAAGAGGAGGTGGACAACTAGATGTTACAGCAGTCCTGAATTCAAAATTGCAACATCCTACGGCTAATCGTTTTTGAGTTATGCGAGATACATACGTACGTACAGACGTCACGCCGAAACTAATCAAAGTAGATTCAGGGATGGTCAGAATGGATATTTCCGTTGATATCTGAAAACCGAAATTTTTACTTCCTTTACTTCATACAAGGAAGTAAAAACGATTGTAATATTGATTCTAAGAAAGCAAGGATAACCCCACTATAATAATAATGATCCATGATAAAAAAAGATCGGAATGCAATTAAAAATTAAAAACCCACTATAAAACAAATGAATTTAACATATCCATCAACTAAAATAAAATACCCGTGACCAGGCTCTGCAAAAGAGTAGATTTTCTTTTTGGCGGCCGAAAAGCTTTTCGCATTATCATCGCCCGGGCAAAATAGTAGACGGATAAGACTACCCCCAGATGTACTTGCGTTCCGTTCCGGCTCCGGAATTGTTCAGTGACGTAATACCCGGTGCATGTAAAAATAAACTTAAACCGGTTAAACAACTGATAACTCCAGCAAAAAAAAGCTTTATAATGATTTAATATTTGTTATCTCTAATGAAAATTACTAGTAACAACGGGTTTTATGAATAAATTTATACTTAAAAGCATTATCTGTTGTCATGAAATGCTATTATTTCTTTGAATTAAAAATATACTTAACACTAAACTACTGTAATGCAGTTTATAAAGATATAAAGACGTAAAATAATGAACTATGACTTTTAGTGACACAAATAAATGCAACAGAGACAATAGAAATATTTTTTTATATAAAGAACATTTTCATTTATTTAAATATGTACTAATCTAACTCATGATTTTTCTTTTTAAAGATAACAGTTAACATGTTGCATGATTATTATATTTTTTTAATGTACAAATTTATATTGTAGTAGGTCGTATAAAGAGATTTTCTGTAATTCATACTTTAATAAAAGACTGTTACAATAACACCTTTGTAATGTAATATAATAATTAGTAATAAAGTGATTACATTTCTTGTACAGTTTTATTCTATAATATCAAAATGATAAACTTAACCATTAATTTTCTTCTTCTTGTTTTTTTTTAAATTTGTATAATGCTTATACAAATCCTTCATTTCCAATAATTTTCAATAAATCTTATATTTATATAAAAAGGGAAAGGGGGAAAGGGATAATGTTCATTTAATTTATATATATATATATACATACATACATACCCAAATCTAGCAGTAACAAAGCATTACTTCTGCTAGTATTATATAAATAGGCACATTAAATTTATTCTTTTTAGGTACATAAATTACTTTTCTTAATAAAATGAAAAACTAATAAAAAATACCTTTATACTTATTAACAGAATAGATAAATAAAATAGTATATAATAAAACGTTGACTACCTAGGGTTTCACACCCAACAGACTCTTATTTAGAATAAAAATTAAGTGAAATATTAATGTATGTGAATAGTTACATTAAAAAAAAAATATTCTAATCGGTGAATAAATCTTTGAGATTCCTGGCTCATAGTGACCGATTAGTAATCTTTTTCCATGATATTTGTTATAAAAATTAAATGGCAATTACTCGCCATATTCACAAAATATCGGAAAAATTTCATAAAAAATCGGTTAATCCACCGTTTTCTTTCTTTTTCCTGTTTAGCCTCCGAGAATTACCGTTCAGGTATTACTTCAGAGGATGATATGTATAAATGTAAATGAAGTGTAGTCTTGTACAGTCTCAGGTCGACCGTTTCTGAGATGTGTGGTTAATTGAAACCCAACCACCAAAGAACACCGGTATCCAAGACCTAGTATTTAAATCCGTATAAAATTAACTGTCTTTACTAGAACTTGAACGCTGGAGCTCTCAAGTAATGTTCTAAAGTATCCAACTTTGGCTCATAAAAAACAAGAATATATAACCTACTTAGTTTAATGATCTGTCTTCTTCAAAGCAGGCCCCTTCTGGTGTAACACACTTATTTCAGGATTATTTCCATTCCTGGAGACATTTTTCAAAGTCATTTTTAGTGAGAACCTTAAGCACTCATGTTACATTTCTTTTAACTTCTCTATGCTCAAATCTCTTCTTTCCTTTAAGCGGAATTTTAAATTTAGGAAAGCGGCAAAAATCGTAGGCAGCCATGTCTCGTGATAAAGAACTTTGTTGAAGTTCGATCCCATGTTTTGTCCAGAATCTACGGATAAGTTGTGATGCAAGGGCTGGAGCGTTGACCGATGAATTTTCCAATCGCTATTTTTCCCAAAGTTGTGGTCTGTTGAGTCAAAAGCGTCTCTTAGCGGCCATAGAACAGTTATGTGGTTTTCTATATTGACAGTTTGTCCTTGACAGTATACTCGTGATAAACCTCGCCTTAATAATTCAAAAAAGACTGTAGGTATAACCTTCACATTGCTTCTTAATTATATGGTTTTCTTTTGCTGTGTATAAATTGAACACTCACCAGGTTTGTCTAGTGGTGAACTCGTCATCTCAAATCAATTGATTTCGAAGTCGAGAGATTTAAGGTTCAAATCCTGGTGTAGGCAGTTACTTTTATACGGATTTAAATATTAGATTGTGGATATCGGTGTTCTTTGGTGGTTGGATTTCAGTTAACCACACTTCTCAGGAATGGTTGAGCTGTGACTATAAAAGATTATGCTTTATTTACCTTCATACATATCATCCTCATTCACCTTCTGAAATAATACATTACGGTGGTTCCGAAGGGTAAACAGAAAAAAAGAAGAAAACAGAAAGGATAACTTGAAGTTTTTCAGTGGGATGACTGTGGCTTTGTCTTGGGTCATAACCATAAACCCATGTTTCATCTGCGGTTATAATCTTTTTTTTCATAAAATCAGAATCACTTTAAATATATTCCTGTAAGTCTTGCGCAACTTAGAGCCGGTTTACCTTTCGTCCATGAATGAGACGTTTTCGGACAAACTTTGCTCGCTACATCCCGAGATCTACCATTAAAATCGACTGCACTGAAGCAAATGAAATTCTTTCTTCTTCTTCAAGTTTTCTAATTATTATTTGACGATTATTCATCACCAGCTGTCAAACTTGCTCAATTTTTGGGGGATTTTTGCTAATAGAAGGTCTGTCCGAGTGTTTAGTGGAAAGAAAAATAATGATTTTTAAATTTCGCATTACTTTTTATGTTACCTTCATTCATAAAAATGGCATTATTTTATTTCTCAAAATGATAAAAATTTGGTTTCACTTACAAAAAAAAAAATTAAAAAAAATTGTTTATCTACCGGATAATGATTGAATAATTTTTTTTAAATTTTAAGATACTTCATCCGAACTGCAAACCCCAAAAAAACAGTAACATTAAATCATGCAATAAGTGCCTCCTTAAATTTGAAAATCAACTGACAACAAAACAATTTACTTAGCTTTAACATTCACTAAGAAAAAAATAATAAAATAAATCGTTTATTTATTTTTATTAAAATGAAATATTTGTATCAATTTCTATTTTTATTTGTAAATTTAATTTGTTAAAAGAAAATAAAATAAATTAACATTAATAATTTGTCAAATTCTTGATAAAGATAAAAGATGTAATCGAATTTACAAATCCATTGAAGGGATTAGGGTTAAGGAGCATTATATGAATGGGTTACAACTTCCTGCATGTATAAATTACACACTAAAAAGAAATACCTGACAGAACCATCTGACGGATGATCTTAAAACTACGTTGAAAAATAGATTTAGTTATTACTTTCCCGGTTATTATGACATATAATAAAAGAAAGTAGTTATTTATTATTTAATATGAATAACTGATCGTGTAAAGTGAAATGATGCGTGGGAGTACACAGTGTCAATAAAGTACGGAAATCCTTAACTGACTTTTCTACAGTTAAACATGCAAATGCTCATAATTCAAAAAGCTATAATATTTCAAGATATGAGACCATTACTTGTGTACTGTACGCCACTTTTTAAACTACGTGTGAGTAATATCAGATGGTTTTTATTTTGGATTATGTTTGTGATAGACCGATTGGGGTTTACGTCAAACTTTTTGTTTTTCAATTATCCATGAAGTATTTAATAACGATATATTTTTTTAATAATAGATAACGATCTATTTTTTTTTTATTCATGATCACAAAACCCCGCCGAGCCATCACGGTTTTTGTAGTAAATCAGAATTTTCCTAACATTTGACGCTAAACATATTGCAACGTCAACCACTCGTTCGACAAGACGTTTGACTATAATGAGACAGAAATAAGACATTTGATATGAGACGGTATGAAAAAATCCAAGCTAAGTTGCAAAACGCGTGGAAAGCGATGAGAGGACGCGAGAGATACAAAATTGGTTTCACACAAATTCTCCCCTTTTTATCTTCAAAACGATAGAAAATTTATTTTTTTGAAGTTTAATGTTCTTGTTTAAATTTGTTATTCAAGTCAATAGCGATCAATTTCATCAAAATTACGTGCATATACCTCTAATTCTGTAACAATTCAAAAGCTGTATATTACGCTAAATGAACAAAGAGAGTACGAGGTATTTGAAATCTGTGGACATGAAGAAAATGATATGGACAGTCGTATAAAAAGGTAAACTAGAACGGAGATTGAATGAGAACAGAGAGTTAATCAAGAAAAACCCAAAAAGGCATGCTAATTAGCTGAGACGTGTGATAAGAGAAAAATAAGTCGATTAAGAAATCGGTAGAAGGATGCCGGCCTCCGTGGTGCGAGTGATAGCGTCTCGGCCTTTCATCCGGAGCTCCCAGGTTCGAATCCCGGTCAGGCATGGCATTTTCACACGGTTCAAATCATTCATCTTATCCTCTGAAGTAATACCTAATGGTAGTCCCGGAGGTTAAATAAAACAAAAATAAAAGAAAGAGAGAAGGATCAGCAGGAAGTGCAGAGAAAAGAGGATAGTAAAACTAATAAAAACGACTGATCACCACATCCCTAATTCCATATCGTAGGCAACTAAAATATTTAAAATTTTAAAGAGCATGAAAAACAAAATTTTTTTCGAAAAACGTTGAGCTACGTAATAAGCCTAACCAAAGTTAGGCTTATACTAGTAGGCAATTAAAGAGGCCTATGCAGTAAACCGCAATTAGCAAACCGGACATCATATAACATATGAGAATAAAACCATAAATGTGCAATAAAACACTAATAATTGTGTGTGTGTGTGTGTGTGTGTGTGTGTGTCGGGTTCTATTTTGCTCAATATCTAAGAAAGGTGTTGAAGTCAAAATTAAAAATTTGTTAGGATGAATTCTGTATATAGAGCACTGATTTCATTCAATTGTTTTTTTATATCCGTTAAAGGAAAGGATTTCCTTTATCCATCCAGACAAATGCTGAAGCAATATCTTTTATTTATTTGTGGAGTAGCATATCTATCCACTCCTGTCATGATCTACATAATCTATTTTTACATATAAACGCGAACGAAAGTTTTCTGTTTTGCTGGCTTGTCTGTATCAGCATAACATCAGAATTAACAGACCGACCCCTATCAAAATTTTCAGAATACATTTGTGTTATCCCAGGAAAGGTATTGAGCCATAGATGGAGACCCTAGCCTCTTGTGGGGTGAAATTGTGAATTAAAGATATTCATTAAAGAAAAAAAATAATCTATTTAATTCATTATTATATTTCTGTCATCGTGGCAATTGAAATAGGTTGGGGAATTTTTCTTCGTCAAATGTGTATTAAGTTCATTCAGTTACCATAGTTCCGTCTTAATTAGTTCCGTCATAATTCCGTCTTAATTCAGTTTCTTTTTCAGATTTCTATAAGTTTGAAAACCTTAATTGTTATTTATCAGTATTATTCTCGCAACCATGAGGGTAACGACAATGCGGGGGTCCAGACAAGAATAGAAAGCAAAGCAAACTCTGCGGCACTGGATTCGGTCCGTGACCCCTGGAGGCCTCGGCGGTCCAAGGGGTGGAACCCCCTTGCTAGACGGTCGGGCGAAGCAAGCCCCGACCGATTAATATTAAAACATACTGAAAAGAATAAAATATTTATTTATCCAAAAAACTTAAATTGACTTCTTTATTATATGAACCAAATACTCGTAAATAAAAATGTTTGATGAAAAATAGATTATATAAAGACGTAATTTGAAATATTCGATAAATAAGGGAATATTATCCAATGAGATTGAAGTAAAGTATTTAAACTAATTTCTTTTGAGCTTCATTAGTAACATTATGTACTTACCCGGTCCTAATTCTACAAAACGATCCTTTAATCGAGATTGCTTCAATAGACTTTAACGATTCTGCTAATGCCGTTATAATTTCACTTAAGAGATGTAATAAAATTACGGTAATCTAGCGACGGACTGACTTTGGCGGTGTAAGAGAACATTTAAAGAACAAGCGTATCTCATAAAAACATTTAGGACCACCTTATTGTTGATCGCGCGCGCATTCCTCTATAAAGGAAATGACAAGTTTTTAAAATAATATATTACGGCCATTAATGAATAAATGGTTCGTTTCTTTTTATATCAGCCAAATTACTTTATTACTTTACGTATTACAGCCTCACGGATATTATAAGTTAAAATTATTATGGTTATTTAAATACGAGCGCGCGCACGCGCATATACATACACACAGTACAATCATAAAGTATTGCAAACTTAAAATTATTTTTCAACCATTCATCATAAAAAAATGAAATTTATGAAATATACCTACTTCGAAATAATCCATTTTTTGGGGTGTGAGACCACACACCCCAGCACCATGGAAGAACTCAAATATTTTAAATGGGAGACGTATGATTGTGACACAACTCTAAAAAGCGTTAAAAAAAATTGTCATATAAAATTCTGGCTAAGATAATTAAAATCAATATTGTGAACATTTAATATTTTTAATATTAAGGTAAACATATGATGATACTAAATATAAAAATTAATTGCAAAATAATTCTCAATTCAGAAAACGCATTGAAAATTATTTAAACATATTTTTGAACACGTCGAACAGAATGCACAAAATTCAGGATTAAAACAAAATTCTTTTATTAGTATTAAAAATTCATCGACTGATTAATATTGCTTTTGTAAAAGAAGATTTTTTAATTATATTTTAAATAAACTGGTGGGATAAATTTTTATAATGATTCAGTAATTAAAAAAAAATAACGGAAGAATAATAAAGACTCTCATAAATAGAAATATCTCAGAAGCAAAAATATGATATTGTACTTCATAAGGAATACTTGTAAGCATAATAAATAACTAATAATGATAAACAGGTAGCGTTTTATTAGTAGTCGCTTTAGAACAAAATAGTATTATTTGATTTTGTTGAAAACGAAATTAATTTGATAATCATATGAATATTTGTCATCTAATAAAATACCAAAAATTTCAGATTATGGCTAACATAAATAAGATGGCAGTCCAAAAAGTAATGAAAATGACTTTCCAGAAAAGTTTAAAGCCCGCAAAGTGGGAATCCTGCATGCATACAAGTACAGATGTAGACAGAACATTCGGTGTTATCTACTTACCGTGTCAATTTCAAGTTGATTGTTGTAGTCGTTGAGTGTCTGGGATCGTTTTCGTTAAGTGTGTCGGGTAACAGCTTACCACAGAAAAAATCGATTAATGTTATGGGATTCGGTTTTGTGCCCGTTTAAAAAAAATCAGTTTTCGAAACGTATGAATGAGGAAAAAAGAATTTGATGAAGAGTGTGCATTTCGTGAAACATGTTTCCGTTGACAGGCCTCATTTTTGGCCGGAAGAGAGAGCGTGAAAAATATGGTAAGAGCGGGTCAAACCGAGCACGTCAATTAATAATAATATGGTGAACATAGCAAGTGTCATCATTCAAGAAGATCATAGTATTAGTGTGCAGTAGTTGGGAGAACTGTTACACAGCTCAAAAAGCAGTGCGTACAATATTCTGAGCGAGCAGATGCATATGAAACGCGTTTAGTATCGATGAGGTCCGCGGGTCTTACCGCCTGACCAAATGAAATACTGCGTATTCGTCTGCGAAAAGTTGTGAGCTAGCTATAAGAAGAAATGAACACGCGTTTTGCATAACTAATAATCGTCGACGAATCTTGGAAGTTCTATTATGATCATGAGATCTGTTTGTGGTACGGACATTCGGTCTTATACTTTACGGCGACTGAATGGGGTGTTGGAGGGAGAAATTTCAGACAAACCAACCAATGATCCTGAGATAAAACAACACAGCTTTCCAATAAAGTCAACTTCTTCACTACCAAAAGGTAAAAGCTGCGCAAGTAGCTCGAATAAAGTCATCATGATTATATTATTTGATCATGAAGGTCGAGATCAGGTACCGACAGGGACGACTGTAAATGCTTTCTAGTACATCGATGTCCTGAAGATAATGTGACTAACTTAAAAATAAAACGCCCTAGAAGAACTTCGTTGGTTCTCGATAATGAGTACCCCCATGTCGTTCAGATAGTCTGCGAATTTTTGAATGGAAAAAAATTAAAACGGTTCCTAATCCATTATACAGCCAAGATCTATCCCTGTGCGAGTTCTGGCTGTTCTAAGAGGTGAAGGACCTAAAAGGACGAAAATTTGAGGTGAATCTAAGCTGTTGTTAAAGCCGTGGTGGTGAAATGCTTTCGAAAGATGGCCTGGATTGCATGCTTGAAAAGTGTACCAAGCGCTGGAAACAGGGTGTTGTGCAGTTAAGGGAGATTATTTTGAAAAGGAACATACAAATCTACATTTACAATATAGCTCTTTTTAAAGTACAGCTATTGTTTCATTACTTTTTAAAAAGCCTCCTATTTGTTTCATTTGCATAATAATTTTATTTTACTATTTATTAAAGAATGAATTTCGATTTCCATTAAAAAAAATCGTTTTAAATGGAATTTCAGTTTTTGCATATTTTATACGAAATTTTTTTTGAAAAATAAGAAAAATATTTATTTGATGTTCTCTTCATTTTGTTAAATGGGACAATTCAAAAGATTTTTGAGGTACAAAATATTTATTAAAAGCATTAATAATACTATTCTTTTTCCTAAAGTTTTATTCAAACAATTATATTAACAAGTAAACAAACGTTGTCAAAGTGGTCACCGGAACAGAAAAAAGCAAGTGGGTCATCGCCAGACAGACTGGTGGCCGCTGACGTCGCCGCCATCCACCACGGCCGCCGCGGCCACGCGAGCTACAAGCTATGATCGGAGCTCGGCTTGCCACCCACCTCGCGGAGAAATATTGCACCGATATCGCTTAATTACCGACAGAGAAACCGCCGTTTACCTGTCTCCAACTCATAGAAGCGTAAATATATATTTTATAGACCGCTGTACCGCCATCCAAAAGGGAAATCGAGTGTACATAATCCGGTATTAATGATTGTCTATGAATTAGTTGCAGCACCGCACAACATTCTACGTACCTTTCTATGTATCTAACCTTCTCCCTCCCTCAGTCGCTACATTTCCACGTTCAGTCCCCCCACGATAAACTAATCTCGCTACCACATCTTTCCTAAAGTAAACATTCTAATAAATCAATACGGTAAGCTCACATAACGATGCACTGCTTCTATTCCGTGTAAAGGTACCCTTCGGAACAAATCAAGAGTTTATCGTTACGTAATCGGACTTCAAACTACTAAATTCCGCTCTCACTTAATTTTATAAAACATACATGCAGGTACAATATGAATGTATACAGGTATACTCTGTACATATAAAATATTAATTTCATTTAATAAGGATTACGTAATAATTTTATCCGTATTATAAATCTTTCTTAGTGACCTCATAAACGACTATAAAAATTATTCAAGATTAGTAACAAATTTATGTACAATAGACTTTTGATAATTACCAGGAATTGGCTAACACGTGTGTTCAGGCTAGCTATAGATATTCACAATTTTAACAAATAACTATTGCACCTGATATTAATATAAATAATGTATTTATTACTGATGTGTAATACATGTTATGACAAATTTAGTACTTAAATAGTAATAATAATGAATAGGCTCATGAACATTTTGAATTTCTTGTCTTTTTAACCTCACTGAGTCACTGTCCTTCATCAACTAACCAGCCACGCAACAATACAGTTCGTCGGCACTAAATCTCACTTCCACTTCATCACAGCTTAGTGAATTAAATGAATTTTTATTTTCAACATGCCCCCCCACCTTGGAAACTTAAGTTTTCGATCAAATTAACAAAATTATTATTTATTTTTTTAAAATTATTTTGATCAGCTATAGTTTCAGATGAAGTTGAACCTATTAGTATAGATGATTGCACTGTAAAAAATTCTGGTTAGACTGACTTTCCATATTTATTAATATTGCATAATTTCTAGCAGTTAATAATACAATTCTGTTTTTACAAACATTCTCCCACGAATTATGATTATCTTCATTACTATTAACAGTATTAACAGTTCTGGTGTACACTTTGAGTCAATTTTTGTTGAAATTTTGTTTGTGGCTGCCACTATACTTGCTGTTGTGTTCGTAAATTTGAAACCTGAAGCTGCAAATTTGGTCGTTCTACATTTGGTTGTAACATATTTGTTTGTTTATTCCTATTTTTTAGCTGCAATAACAAAGAGTTACTGTTTAAATCATTATTATTGTTATTTAAATTAACACTGTTGAAGAAATTTGTCTGTTGCAAAGCTGCTTTTAACTGACTATTTACAGGTATATTTGATTTGGCAGAATTTATTGTACTAAGGACATCATTTATCCTATAATATTATTGGGTATCTTTGTTAGCAGGTATTCTAAATTGTGAATAAATCTACTCTTTTAGAGCAGAATTAGCAGCTCTACAATTTAAATCTGTTGTTGATGTATAATTTTTACAATTTTTCCTGCCACTATGTTCAAATTACTAATGTTATTAAACCTATTTACACTTATAGAAGCAGCTGATGAAGGCAGTCCATTATTTTGCTGTGAAATATTCAATGAAGATGAGTGTATAGCTTCAGTCAAAAATTTCTGTTGAATTTGTGTAAACTCTTTTAGTTTATTATACTGTATAATATTGCTACTATTTTGAGACCTCTGATTTGACAATGTTGATGGATAATGATGTATAACACAACTTGGATTGCTAGTTTGTTGTGGTACATTATAAAGATTATTATTGAAATTGTAATTATTATTATAGCTATTCTGATACATGATACCAGAAGATAACTGATTTGCCCTAGGTATTCTTTGTTTCTCATAGTTTATATTTTGCACTGGTACTTGATTAACAAAATTTGGATTAAACTGATTCTGCATCCAAGTATGATTATCTGATATGTTACTGTAGTGGTACAAGATAATTCTGCACATTATTCATAGTCTGCTGAGAATTCTACTTTAACTGATTGTTATCACTGCTTACTTTTTCATAACCACATTTTAATAAATTATTATTATAAACATTTTGAGAATTATTAACATTATACAGTGAATTATCTGTTTGTTGGTAATGTATAGTTGAATTATTAGAGGGATTATTTATATTTGTAGTAGTTAAAATATTATTTATATTAATACTATTATTTTGAAAAGTATTACTACTACTTTGCTGAACCGTACTTGAATTTTACTGATTCATAAATGTTTTATCAATATTTTCGAACTGTGTTGTATTTTTATCACAGATTTGAGAAGAATATGAAATATTATTATTAATCTGCAAAGTAATATTACTTTCTTCTAGCTGCTTTTTATGTAAATAAGTAAGATTCATTAACTTGTTATCTAATGGTATTAACTGTGGTTTTTCCCTTGCAAACCAATAGGTAATGATTTTAATGAATGATCTTGTGTAGTTGATACACTACTAATCCCAATATTACCAGTGCTATTATATGATATACCTTCATCATTACTGTTACCCACAAGTGATGATGTTACAGTAGAATACCAAAATTATTCCGGTTTTGCTTTTTGTTACTTATATCATTATTTGCCTTCAAAATGACTGGACCAACTAGTCCCAATGGATCAAAAAATTTTGAAACTTCTGATAATATTTTCCTTTTTGTAATATGACTTGTGTCTTCAAAATTAAGGTTAATGACAAATTGAAAGGTGTCTGCTTCTGAATTTCAGTAAATATCTAATGTTTTTACTATTGACTCATCTTTCTCTTAATTATAACTCTGCTGAGTCTCGCGGTCTTCAGGACATATATCTTCGAGTATCTCTCTTTGATTAGCACACCATTTTCTAAGATTAAATCCTGCTACCTGTAATAATTCTGTTAATAGTTTTTGTAATTGTTTTTGGCATCTTCTTTTGTGCAGCTCCAGTTAAAACACCATCAACATAGAAATCAGTCAATACTACTGGTGCTGTATGCTCAAATGAATTTAGATTATCTACTGCTAATTGTTTCAATGATCTGGTAGCTAGGTATGGTGAAGAAGTCATACCATCAGTTAGAGTCAATAATCAGTAAGTCTTAATCAGTTTGTTTGAGTTTTCTCTCCAAAAAATCAGTTGATAACATGTTTGATCTGGATGTAGTAGTATCTGACTATACATATTTTCTACATCAGCTGTCATTGCATATAAATGTTTCCGAAAATGAGCGACAATAGAAAATACGTCCTCTTGTATCGCTGGACCATTCATTAAGCAATCATTTAAAGATAACTTGTTTTCAGTTTTACAAGAAGCATCAAATACTACTCGTAAATTAGTATTAGTGCTATCATTTTTAATCACGTGTGGAATATAGTTTTTAATGGTATTTGAATCAATCATTTCAAATGATTTAATCTCTCATACTCCTGCATAATTTTTTTCAATATTGCTTCTTCATTTTCTGTTAAGTATAAAAGATCTGCCATAGTCAACTCACAAAGTGTTTCTTTTGCTTTCTCCCATATTCCTCTATAATTATATTCAGATATTTTTGATGGATACTTAAAATTACGTCCAAAATTAACAAACTGTAGCACATGTTCATTTTGAAATCTATTAACTAATAATTGCCATGCATTTTTATAATTTTGACTAGTTAATTCAATAGAATAAATTGAATTACACAGCCATCTTTCAGTGATTGCTTCAAAAAATAAAATTTATGAACATCATCAAGTGAAGGGTTTTTGTCAGCAATAGCATCAAATAGTTCCCGAAATCCTAACCATTCCTCATATCTGCCTGAAAATGTAGGAATGTTTATTTGGGGAAGCCTTACTTAAATTGAATTTTGTGATTCTAACGTACCCATTTGATGTTTGATACCAGAAGATATTGAATTAGAGGCAGATTGAAGCCTTTTAATCAATGATTTAGTGTCGCCTATTGTTTCGAAATACGAGTCTTCAAAATCAGCCCGTTGTTTTAGGCTATCAGATTCAGTTTCTTCCTTTTCTTTAAAAACTTCTATTTGATCTTGTATTCTATTGAATTCACTCCAACACTCTTTTACTTTCTCTGATCGTATTTCCAATTGAGTTGTATCCTTTGTATTTTCGGATACATATTTATTCAAACATGTACTAAACCTAGTAATTTTAGTCTTTACAGTAGCCCGCCTTCTGATTAACTCTTCCATGGTTATTGTATGGCAAATAAATAATTATTAAAGGAGTACTGTATTGCATTACTGGCATGTAATATTACAACAAACGATTATATCCAATGTTATACCATTTCATTCAACGGGAATTATGGGCTGACTACAGCGGTGAAGAACTTCATTTATCAATAAACAAAGGTGAGTGCTTAATTATAATTCATGCCGGAGGTGAAATAGGCTTTATTCCTAACGCAATGTTAATAGTCAAATCAACAAGTGGCAATTACCATGATAGCACGAATACGAAAAATTATTTGAAATGTGCTGAAGAGAAATTACTTCCTAACCTTCTTCCTGAATCTGTAATAGTTATTAACAAAGTTGCGTATCGTAATACCCTTTCTAAAAACTTCCAGCATCATCAATCAAGAAACAAGACATAACTGTTTTGCTAAAGAAATATATTCCAATTTCGTCGCTTAAACCATAATTGTATGAACTAATTAAGTTGAACAAAAGTAACAGAAACGATACCGATTTGACGAATTGTTGAAAAAACGTGGGTATCAAGTTCTGCGGCTTCAACCTTACCATTCTAATTTAAATCCGTTCGAGATTGTAAGGTCAGAAGTAAAACGACATGTTGCGAGCCACAACACAACGTTTATGATGTCAGGATAGAAACTGTGTGAAGATAAAATGAAATCGACGACCGATGAACACTGGAAACCTTACTGTGAAAAAGTTAAAAAAAAATCGAAGGTAAATATTAGAGCCAAGAATCGTTAATAGATTTTCTGACAGAGTTTTTCACCGTTTCTTTATGTAGTGACAATGATAGAAGTGACAATCCCACTGAAGATAGTAATAATAGCGAGGAAAGCGTTCTAACTGAGGAATTAAACGGATAATTCATTTTCCAGTAAGTAATTAAAATTACTGTAATAACCATCGCAATATTTACCGTGTAATATTCCGTTATTACATTTTACAATGTACAGTACAGAATTAGCCGACTGTATTTCATTTCAAAATTGCTGCATTTTTAAAAAAAAATAGAACAATTATTTGGTAAGGGGGATTACTAAGAACAAGGAACACGAATTTACGTTTGATAGTAATCGTCACCACTCCGTGCTCGCCGTTACTTGGCGGCGACTGTACCTATCGTTTAATTTTGATATATGGGACCCAGAAGATCCGTATCTTCCGACTTTCCTGAGCAATTGAGAACAAAATTAAATGAATCAATGCCCTACATAAAGAAATAATCGTGTGTTTGTCTTATTTCATTCAAATCAGTATATCCAATCTAGAGAAACGAAGTAAAAAATAAGCCAATAAATTTTCATGCAAAGGCATACGAATTTCTACGTATATAGGTAGAAATATTCTTCCTGAATTTTACAATACAAAGTAGTATTTTCTGGTTAGAAAGGGTCATGAAATTTGAAGATCTGCTAAAACTGCGACATATAAAATTTTACCTGATTAGTATACTTTCCTTTATTCAGTATACTATATACCTATGCAGTATAAAAGTATAACCAGAAGAATAAAATTGATTGGTACTGCTTATTTGATGACAATTTATAAAAAAACGTAATAATATAATCACTTCCAAGCAATATTTATAGGTTTAATGCATTATTGTGTCCATTCAATCCGTGATACAAGGCGTATTTATCATTTTACACTAGAAATGAATATGATTAATCAACTTTTAGACGATACAACTTCTTAGAAAGATTATAGCAACTATGTTTCTTTTTTTGGTGTTATGCAAAAGGCATAATATAATTGATTATCGTAAAAAAAATAGAAAAATCCGTTATAAAAAATTGTATACAACATTATTAGATCGATAAAACGATTCGGTGAAGCAAAATACTACCACATATGATAAACCAAGGTTTTTTTTTTTTTTTAAGAAGAAAACAAAATATTTACGTCCTGCAGACTTCTTAATATTACCCGTAGTAATATTACAGAATAATGATAAGATTTCCGAGTATTATTCTTTAAAAAGAATACTTGCTTTATCTTGCAAGTATGGAAAATAATTATTACTTATTAGAAAGTTAAAAATAATTTATTTATTTTAAGAAAAATAAATTAAAAAAATGAAAACAAAAGAGAATCAATAAACAACTAATGTACTTAAAATGGAATTCAAATAAAAAATAAAACAATAACAATAATAAATAAATGTAAAGATAACTTACAAGATTAAAATCTTAATTTTACAAGAAAATTTAAATTATTAATACTAAGTTATAAAATCAAAACAATAGAATAATAATAATAATGGAAAAGAAATGTCGATAACGAATATTATACATACCTGATTAACAATGCCGTATTTAAATTCAATCGTTTTTCAATTGAATTAAGAAGTAATTATAATAATAATTTATAATTTATTCTGCGTATAACAATAAAAGTATTACTGTTAGTCATTTTACGGATTGCTAATTACACACCGTTTTGATGAATACATTGCAATAAATTTGTAAATAAATTGTTGATAAAATCACAGAATTAACGAGAGAACGTGGCTTTGAACAATAATTACCTGTAAAAAGAAAGTTTCATCAAAATAAAGAATTCATTCACCTTTTCATTATTTATTTTATAAACAAAACAATGTAGAAATTTAAGAGAATATGAAACAGTACAATAAATATCAACATATCATAGATAAAAAACTAATTGTACTCTTCTTTTTCTGTTTAGCCTTCGGAACAGCCGTAAGGTATTATTTCAGGGGATTTTAAGTGAATGTAAATGAAATGTAGTCTTGTACAGTCTCAGGTCGATCATTCCTGAGATGTGTGGTTAATTGAAATCCAACCACCAAAGAACTGGCCCCCCGGAGTTGTGCTATACTTAATTGCAAGCCCGGCCACGGGTGCAGAGGAACGGTGAAGTAGAGTTTTAATCAGTAGGGCGCGAGCCCTACCGATTAATAACATGTATAGGCTCTTAATAACATCTAGCCGAACCCG
The DNA here is from genome assembly GCF_047948215.1 of Lycorma delicatula. Classification (NCBI taxonomy): domain Eukaryota; kingdom Metazoa; phylum Arthropoda; class Insecta; order Hemiptera; family Fulgoridae; genus Lycorma; species Lycorma delicatula. The sequence goes on along the minus strand of NC_134456.1, from coordinate 153,727,435 downwards.
TGCGAGTCCGACACTCCCCCACTAGTAGGGGATACGTAAATAGTATTTCTCCGCAACACCGATAATAAAAAAAAAAACCACCAAAGAACACTGGTATACACGTTCTAGCATTCAAATCCGTATAAAAGTAACCAACTGCCTTTTACTAGCAATTGAACCTTAGAACTCTCGACTTCGAAATCAGCTGATTTGCGATGACGAGTTCATCACTAGACCAACCCGGTGGGTTAACTAACTGTACTATGTAACCGGGTTACATAGGAATAAAAATTTTAATTCAGATCTCCGTGCCGAAGTGGTGTAGTGTCAAGGCGTCACGACAGCTCACTGCAGTGAGGCGGTCTTTCATCGGGGGGTTCCAGGGTTTGAATTTCCGTTAAGGCATGGCATTTTTCATAAGCACAAAATTGTATTTCTATATTCCCACGTACTAGTATTTCAGTGATAATATGATGAATAAATTCATCACGCTGAAATAGAAAAAATACTCGGTAAAACGAGATAAAATGGTTTATTCAATTAATAAGACATTTTTTTACTTTCCAACAAAATCTCCAGCAAATTAATACACATATTTCATCAATGAATCAGCTTATTTATCTCTGTTACAAAGAAATTTTATCTTGATTTCGGGAGACAATTCAGCATATTTTCTTTGCCTTCATTACCATCGGACGTCTTATTACCACGTAGCGCCTCCATGAGTGGATCAAACAAATGGAAATCCAGTAAAGCCAAGTCAGGACTGTATGAGGGAGTTGAAATAGTACTTTCCGATGCAATTTGTCGATGGTTTCTCCAGTTACCTGTGCTGTGTGAGGCCGGACGTTATCGTGAAGCAGGATAATGTTTTTGCATTGAGATCCAGGGCGTTTTTGCAACACTGCTGGCCTCACTTTGTCGATAAGCATCTTACAGTGACATGGGCAATTTATTGTTCACTGATATTCTAGAAAATGGAATCTATACGAATTTCAAGCGATGGAAAGGTTTTCTACATCCAGAAAGGTTTTCGTCGTTCGCAGAATTTCAACGGGCTTGAAACAATTTAATTTAATTTAAATCTTTCCAGCCGCTTGTAAAAATGTCTGCGGTTCGTAAACTTTGCCCGTAATGTTTAGTCAATCTAGAGTAAATATTAACCGGTTTTTACCTTTGGAAAGCAAAAATCGGATCACTGCACGCTGTTCAACTAATTCGCAAAGTTCAAGAGGGCTCCCAAACATAAAATAAGATTTTGGGTTTTTATTAATCTCTTTGATCCGGAGTAACAGTAAAAGGTGAAAAGATAAAGATGCTACGATTTGCTGATGATATAGTAATTTTAGCTGAGAGTAAAAAAGATTTAGAAGAAACAATGAACGGCACGGATAAGTACTACGCAAGAACTACTGCATGAAAATAAATAAGAATAAAATTAAAGTAATGAAATGTAGTAGAAGTAAGGAAGATGGACCACTGAATGTAAAAATAGGAAGAGAAAATATTATGGAGGTAGAAGAACTTTGTTATTTGGGAAGTAGAATTACTAAAGATGGACGAAGCAGGAGCGATATAAAATGCCGAATAGCTCAGGCAAATGAGCCTTCAGTCAGAAATATAATTTGTTTACATCAAAAATTAATTTAAACGTCAGGAAAAGATTTTTGAAAGTATGTTTGGAGCGTAGCTTTATATGGAAGTGAAACCTGGACGATCGGAATACCTGAGAAGAAAAGATTAGAAGCTTTTGAAAAGTGGTACTACAGGAGAATGTTAAAAATCAGATAAGTGGATAAAGTGACAATGAAGAGGTGTTGCGGCAAACTGATGAAGAAAGAAGCATTTATAAAAATGTGGTTAAAAGAAGGGACAGAATTATAGGCCACATATTAAGGCATCCTGGAATAGTAATCGCTTTAATATTGGAGGGACAGGTAGAAGGGAAAAATTGTGCAGGCAGGCGACGTTTGGAATTTGTAAAACAAATTGTTAGGAATGTAGGATGTAGGGTGTATACTAAAATGAAACGACTATCACTAGGTAGGGAATCTTGGAGAGCTGCATGAAACCAGTCAAACGACTGAAGACAAAAAAAATAAATAAATAAAATTAATCTCTTTGAGATTTATTCAAATAACTAATCAAAACTCATCATCGGGTTACCAACTTACCATTCTAAATGTATCATACCCCTCTTACCGACTGTATTGCATCCACATCACTTTAATTACTGAACAACCGTCGGAAATGCATTGTACTTTATCAAGTAGATATAAGATAAAATAATTAATTACCTATAAAATTATCTCGCGGTTTCGGTTGCGTGGATTTTGGATTTGAATATAGAATAATATTTCAAAAGAAATATTACATTTTTGTTAAAATTGTACAATAATTTATAATATTTCATATTATTATTAATATTATAATATTTCATATTTTGGTAGAGGTATTGTGAAACGGGTTTGTTTAGTTGTCGAGGATTTTGATCTCTGATGAGCTAGCTGACATTAACTTCGTGAGTTTTCGAAAACCTCAATCGTATCTCGTATGAGCATTAAACGTCAGTTCCACGAATTTAAATATCAGTTACATTTAACGTCGAATTAATCATATATCATAATCTTGTATTTTTTAATAATTTCAATATTAGATATAGAAATTAAATTAAATTAATCAATAAAATAATGGCTTATTAATGATTTAATACTCTAAAACAATAACATTTTAAACATATATAAATTAAATAATTAACACTTAATTATTAAACATTTAAACCTTAAAACACCTTAAATCGGTACAATTTACTGGTGAAAGACCTGCTATTATAGACTATGAAATAATAAAAAAATTGACTATATATCATAACCTCTAATATTTATACACACGATGAAAGACGACATGAATCCTTACAAAATAAATGCAGTTTGTACGAGTGATAAGAGTATAAAATGAAGAAAATTCTGATTTAAGAGATGTAAGACAATGATGAAAGAGTATATACACTTATCGTTTAGAATTGCCGTTCTACATGCGTAGAACGGCTTTACCTAAGTTTATAAAATAATTCCAAATTTATATCTATCAGCGTCTTTATTTCATTCAAGTTAACAGATTATAATAGTCAATTTTCTCTTGCTTTTTTTTCTTTTTCCTGTTTAGCCTCCGGTAACTACCGTTTAGATAATACGTCAGAGGATGAATGAGGATGATATGTATGAGTGTAAATGAAGTGTAGTAGTAGTCTTGTACATTCTCAGGTCGACCAATCCTGAGATGTGTGGTTAATTGAAACCCAACCACCAAAGAACACCGGTATCCACGTTCTAGCATTCAAATCCATGTAAAAATAACTGGCTTTACTAGGACTTGAACGCTGGAACTCTCGGCTTCCAAATCAGCTGATTTGGGAAAAAATTTTCTCTTGCTTAGAAGATAACAACGAGACTAATTTTATCATAAAGACCCGTCAGATTCAGCAATACGCTTTAAAAAAAGCAAAATAAAACGACTTGGGAGTTTTAAAATTCGTTTAATCAAACTGGTACTCAACAAAGTGATAAATAAAAATTAGATGAGCATATTAGAATATAAAAATTTTACTGCGGTCAGTAATTTATAGCTAAACTTTACTTTTCCAAAAATTTCCTGAAAAAACCCTTTTTTTCTTCGATTTTATCGTCAATGAAAAAAAAAAAAAAAAACGGTAGGCGAGTTGGGAAAAATTATTTCATACATTTGTCAGAAAAAACTGATGATTCCAATGGTGTGATCAAATTTTACTTTCCTAGCATCATAGCTCTAGAGCTATTCTGTAAGAAGGAAAAAATGGTAATCACTCAAAAAATGGGGTATGGGCTTATTTCATTTCTCGACGCTTTAAGATCCAGGGACCCCAAAAAACAAAAATAAAAAAACCATAAAAAGGGGATAATAAGTATGCACTTTATAGATGTGAAATTGTAATTGATGTTGATAAATTGTAATTTTTTAAGTGTCCGCTGGCAGCAGCACTTCTGAATTTATACAAACCTCTTCCTAGATCCTCTGCCATGTGCTCATGTAGTTTGATTGCCGAGCTGCTTGGAGGAGGTCGTTTTGTTCATTTCTGTGATTATGAATGTGTGTTTCGACGTAGACAGGACGCCGTTGGTCAATAGCGTTGCGGTAGATTTTAGAGCGAGGGTGGACTGTATGTGTTCATAGGTGATGAATGAAGACAACACGTTGTTGATTACTGAAGGATTGTTTAATTGTACGCCGTCTTGGCGTTTAAAGTAATTTTAGTAACATAATTCTTGTAACTTATACCTACTTATTACCTTTAAAGATAGCAAACATAAGCTAAATAAAACTTAAAATAATGTTCATCTGAACAAGAATTGAAAGTCCATCCGAACACGACCGCCTCGGGTCAGGTATGAGTGTAGGCTGGTTTAAGACGCTACGTACAAGCTGACTTAGGAGTGGCGTGATGATCTGGTGACCATAGTTTGCTGTGGGCACCCTAGCCACCGCTAGGTTTCAGCACCCTACGGCAAGAGGGGTTGAGAACAATGTGGAAAGTAATATTTTTCATCGCCATTTGAGTGTCTCTTCTTACGACTACTATTCACGGTAAGGCGATTTGATTGTAGTATTTATATACTTTTCTCTTAAAAATTATCTATTCGTTTGAAATATTGGTTGTTCTATTAATGCAAATCATCAATCCAATTGCGATGTCGACACTAGGTGCAATTGATACAGAACAAAAGGGGCATGTTGACACAGTGTATCAACTTACCCCATGTTTGTAACACATTTTGTTTTATTTTATTTTAGGCCCGTCATGGTGCGTAGATACACAAGAAAAACAAACAGGGGAAATGTACTAGAAGAAGTGTTTGAAAATGCTGCTAAGGATGTTATAAAAGGCGTGTCTCTCAGAAATCCCGCTAAACTGTAAGTAGATTTCAATACACTGAGAAGATTCATGAAGAATCCCTCTGATTCCTGGATAATAGGATATGCTAAGCCATGGCTCATTTTTACAGCAGAACAAGAGAAAAATTAACTTCATATATTTTACATTGTTCCGATATTTATTATGGTTTATCACCTAAAAATATTCGTATGTTGGCTTACGAATATGCAGTTGTAAATAATGTAACTTTTCCTAAAAACTGGGGTGTCAACAATATGGCGTCTAAGGATTGGTTCACGGGTTATATGCATCGTTATCCCAAGTTGTCTCTGAGAGAAGCTGATGCAATTAGTTTAGTGCGAACATCAAGTTTTAATAAACGCAGTGTAAGAAGGCTTTTCATTAATTTGAAATCCATGATTAGTCGTTTTGAAATAAAATGTCACAATATTTTGAACGTCGACACAACTGGCACAACCACAGTGTATCGACCAAATAAAGTAGTTCCTTTAAAAGAAGAAAAACAAGTTGGTAGAGCAACATCTGTGGAAAGGGGAGAACCGTTAAAGTGATTTCCGCAGGGAATGCAGTCGGAAACAATGTACCACATCTCCTAATTTTTGCTTAGGTCATCTTCAAAGACCATTTTATTGTAAATAGACCTGCAGGTTGTATTGGAGCTGCTCATCCATCAGTTTGGGTGACAGAAGCTGTTTTTACAATACATGAAACACTATCTCTCATGTTCTCATGTATCTCTGTCTCATAAGACAGAGGTTTCTTGTCTTCGTTGATAGATGTGTCTATGACACACGTGATTGTCTCATTTGTCAATTTCTGTCATTGGCTTTTGTAAAGAGAACGGTGTAATACTGTTATCCTTTCCGCCTCACACTACAAACTGACTTCAGCCTTTAGACAAAAGTGTTTATGAACCATTTAAGAAACTTCTTTGTGCAGTTGCTGACAACTGTAGGGTATGAACCCAGGAAAAACAATGACGATATACGATCTACCTGGCTTAGTAAAGGTTTCTCTTCCAAAGGCAGGCACATCATCAAATCCAATGACGGACTTGAGTTCCACAGTGATTTGGCCATTAAATGAAAATGTATTTAGCAACGAAAACTTTCTTTGCTCAGCTGTTACCGAAAGAAGTTTTTGGATTTTGTGCTTTTTTAGATATTTTTGGTAAAGTTTATTGCGATAAAAAGAGGAGGTGCACAACTAGGAGAAGTTATAACAGTCCTAAATTCAAAATTTCAACATCCTACGGCTAATCGTTTTTGAGTTATGCGAGATACATACGTACGTATAGACGTCACGTCGAAACTAGTCAAAGTGAATTCAAGGAAATCTGAAAATGAATATTTTCGTTGAAATCTGAAAACCGAAATTTGTCGCGATCACAATACTTCCTTTACTTCGTACAAGGAAATAACAATGACTAATAAAGATTTTCATAAAAACAAAATGATTCAGGTAATGTTACCGTCGCTTTCTGAGATCATTCTACTACCGAAAATAATGAAAAATTTCAAATAAACATGAGCCAAGGAACGCTCCGTTATCAATTTATCTTTTTTACAAGATTTCGTTCTGATTTCTGGACAAAGAGTGAAATAAAACCATATCAAAATTCTAGGAACCCAAATTAAGGAGAAAACTTAATGATTTCTTATGGGTTTTGACGCGAAAAATTGAATAAAACAGGCTCCAAAACTATATCTCCTGTAGTTTTCATATCACCTGACGTAAACTGAAAAATTAGTTGTCTAAAAACATTATTTTATGTTTGTGATAAAAAAACTTTGTTTAATAAATAAATGCATAAAATTTATTATCAAAACTTGTAAAGAGTTTTGATAATTCTGAGTTTTAATCAATTCAGAAAATTGATGCAAAATAACCTAATAAAAAATACCAGTTCAAGAAATTTGATTTTATTACTAACACTTACCAAATGAAAACTTTTAAATGTTATCAAATTCAGAAAATTAAGTTAAAGTACAATTTATAGATTGTTAAAAAGATAAATATAACTGATACATTTAATAAAATTTACATTAAATTTTCAAAAATTTGTCCTTCTACAATACATTTCGCTGCACGCTTTCAGCTGGATGAAAGTCCGGAGTTCACAGAGGCTCGTCTTTATTGGTCAGCGCGTCGCCAAGTAGCTCATCAGCCAAGGGCGGGCGTTGGCTACTAAGTAAGTAAGCTTTCAGATTGCTAGCGTTGCTCTGCGTTATACTACACGACTTTTCTTAATTTGTGTGGTGGCATCTGTAGTACGAGCAACCAATCCTTACGCGTATCAAGTTTTCTCTTGTACACAATACTTTTTATCTAACCCCAGACGCAAAAAACTATCAGTGATAGATCAGGTGATTTTGAAGGCCAGGAATGAGGCCCGCTGTGGCCAATCCATTGATCTGGAAATTGCTCATTTATGAATGTCGATTTGGCACGTGAGATGTGGAGGGGCGCACTAAATTTTATTTTTTCCCCGGTAATTTTATATTCTTCCTCTTAGTATTCTCCCGGTAGTTTTATAGCTACTTTAACAGCTCTAGCAATAAAGGAAAGTATGATGATCTATCTAAATTTTAGGCTTAGGCGATTTTACAAATCTTAACGTTTCATGATTACAAATTGAAAAAACCTACTGAAATTTTCAGAAGATTATATGCATGAACGTACTTACGTAGATAGGTATATTGGCATGAATTTTGGTAAATATCTACGGACTACCTAAACATAGAAACTTGAAATTTTGATAAAATATATCTATAATTTAGAATATCGATGTCACTAAATTTTTAACTTAAAGAAGTTATGAGGTATTTATCGAGATTTTAAAATTTCAATTTTTTATGCGGGCATCATTGGATTTTAAAATTCGGTGCAATGGTAGTTTTATATGAGTTTTATACAGTACTGATATTTTATTCGGACTTACGGATGGGACTAAAATTAGCATAATTATTTCAGAGTTTTTGTTATTTATTTCCAAAATGAATTACTCATAAAACTTGGAAATATATCATATATATAAACTTTTGTAAAATTCTGGCTAAGATTTGGTCAATCCAAAATGATTTTTTTTTTTTTTTTAGATTTCTTAATACTTATAAGCACCAAATTCGGTCACGTATTTCTGTGTGTAAGATCATAATTACGATTTAGGCCCACACAGACAAACGGAAAAGGCGGAATCCAAAATTTCACAGTTTACTCGTTTTTTTTCTAATATTATTATTTGTTTTAACACAATGTTTTTCCAATTATTTTTTTTTCATGTTTGTCCTCAAATCTAGCATCCTTAATTTAACATACTTCCTGACACTGCCTATTGAAATTTTGCAAAGTTACTAAGGTTGAGTGACAATACAATATTAAACCATTACTTTTGCAAACACCCCCCCGTTCGGAGGTAAATTAAAGGTGGAAATTAAAAGTACAGGTAAAAAATTTTTTTATTTTTTTCATGCAATTATTTTTTTATATATATATATTTTTTTAAATATGATAATTTGATCGAAGTATGACTAAAAAATATAAAGCAAGTTTTTAAAAACTTTTGTAATATTATTTTTCAACTATGTCAGTAAATCCAATTAAATTCCATTATAGTATACACGTTTGCCAAAAACAGAACTGAGTGGGAAGTCTTTGTTACCAACTGAATGTTGGCTGAAAGGAAGGCTGTGAATGTTTTAAAGAAAACAGGAGATCCGATAATGCTTTCCACTAAATAATGATTCCATCATCAGTGTCTACCATCTACTTTTTAACTAATAAAGCCTTCATCTCGTGAAGAAATACACAGAATCAAATGATTAAAAAACTAAGTGATCATCACTGAAGGAATTGGAGACAGTGATCACTATAGTATTCTTAAAGTGCTTTTTGTATGAGAATTATCTATATGTACCTGGTGTTTGGTCACATTGTTAGGAACCGATCTTCATCAAGGGGACAAATTCCAGTAGTTATTAAATACAGTTTATTTTAAAAACACAAAATTTAACTAAAATATTTCCTAATAATGGAATCTTTCAACAGGGTATTAATTTTAAGAAGAAGAATCAAACAAAAGGGGTAAAACAGGACTTATAATTTAAAAAATAACTTTTTTTTAAGAAATCAAATTTATCTAGAATAGATTTCAAAAACGTTTTACCATTTTTACTTCCTTGTACAAAGTAAAGGAAGTATTGTGATGGCGAAAAATTTCGGTTTTCAGATTTCAACGGAAATATCAATTTTGACCATCCCTAAATCCATTTTTACTAGTTTCAGCGTAACGTCTGTGCGTACGTATGTTTCTTGAGTAAACTCAGAAACGATTAGCTGTAGAATGTTGAAGTTTTGGATTTAGGACTGCTGTAACATCTAGTTGTGCACCTCCTATTTTGATTGCAATCGACTTGGCTAAGATGTCCAAAAAAAGCTCAAAATTCAAAACGTCTGAATTTTGTACTTTTTCTTAACTTCTGTAATAAGCCCTCATTGAGAGCTTTTCAACAATATATCATAAGTAGCACTTAATCCCATTGGTTCCAGAGCTATAGCCAAATAAAATTGTAATTAATGAAATATTTGGATCTTATAAGGGGAAGGCACATCGGTTCGAATCCGACTTTATTTCCTTTTTTTTCATTTAAATATATTGATTTATTAATAATGGATTTAAATATTTATTGAAAATTATTAAAAAGATTTTTATAATAAATAATAGTTTCAGTAATAAAACAATAAATATATATATATGCAAAAAAAAATCAGAAGTTATTAGTAAAATAAAATTTTATATACTTTCATTTTAAAACAATTTGTATATGTAATTTAATAAGCATACAAGGAAGTCAGTAGTGTCCACAATACAGTTTTTTCATTTATATTTGATTTTAGGTACGAGATAATAATAAATTTATGAATATTTAAAAACATTATGGCATATTTAATCTAAATCTCTGCTAAGAGTGAAGTCGGGATATTTATGCCGTTGCATAAATAATAATTCAAAGCGTTCTTTGAACGATGATTTTTTGTAATCCTTGATGGTATTTAATAGCTTATTTTTTCCGAAGTACATCGGTTATGTCGATATAGTAATTTAACATTAATTCTAAACGAACTAGATTTATTTTCTGTTATCGATTAACACTACATAATGTAATCGACATAACAAGATCTCAACCATCAGATTAGTAACGTAAATTAAAAATTTTACCCCGGAGATGAAGCTGATAATGTTTACAAGGATATAGTATTATAATAACAAGATGAACTACTCGTGTAATTATTTATTTAATTTTTACTAATTATAATCGAATAAAATAAATAAACTCATTGTTTGCTTTCCTAACGGAACATAAATAAATAAAAAATATTAATAATTTAGTTTATTAAATTAAATTACTTAATTTTATGTTTGGATTAACTAAATTACACAATAAGTTGTATCAATGTTCACACAAGATAATGTTAATATGTAAGACCGCCCTGAACTTGCCATGTAAACGGATTTCTTATGAAATCAACAACAACATGGGTGTGTTCATGTTATGTCGACTTAAAAGTAGTGGTTACGTACGTGCAAAATGCTAAATAGCCAATGGTTAAAATAAAGAAACAAATACAGAAAACAAAATGAAATAAAAAATCCCATATAATGTTTTCAATGTTGAAAATGTGAACTGGGTCATAATTAGAATAAGTTAGATTTAACTGAAAGTGAAAATTGCAGATTTTAACTTTTTCTTTCATTAAATGGAATATATTAATTTATTATCAGTTGCAGTTAAAATCAATTTTAAAACAAATATATATATATATATACATTATTTTATAAACCAGTTAATAATATATATATAAACTGTTTTACGGTTTCAGTTTAGTGAGGACATTAATTATGCTTCATAAGGAAAAAATAAAAACATATTTTTTCTTTTTTTTACAAATAACTGAAAACACTCAAATATTTAACTAGTTTTAAGTATAGACCGTATGATGTAAACCGATTGATTTCAAAATAAAATTACTTATATTTCTTTTAATATGAAACCTATTTTGCATTAACCATTTAATTTAGGGGCCGATGAAACACAACACGAACCAACAGTGCATAATACATCAAATACTTGTATATTGATTTATAAAGTAAAAAATTGTTCTATTGTGAGTAAAATTTTGAGATACGGAACCCATGTTGACCGAATATCCTTAGTCTCTAAACCAAATCGAAATAAATAGAATCAGTGACTCATATTCAGAAGTTTTCGTACAAAAGTTCATAAAACTGGTTAATCCAATCTGAAGATTGAGATAACAGAAAAAAATTAAGTTTTGTATCTACCTACACGTGAAATTAATTCCCCAAGTACATAATTAACGTAGCGGTTCATTTAATTATAAAAAAATATGACTTAAGGCTGAGAAAAACAGAAAGAATTTTTTTTACCCTTTGCCCTTTAAAGGGGTTTTAATAAGACTAATCATTATGGCAAAATATTTAAGCTACGTAAGGGAACAATAAATTAAATGAAAAAATTTACCTACCTTTGGGTAAAATTTTTATAAGTTCCGTAATCTCCTCGGCTTCTTAATGGATTACGATCAAAATTAAATAGAATCAATGACATATATACACAAATCATCTTGTCCAATTTTACCCTAATCCAGTTTGGAGAGATCAAGCAAAAAATAGGCCAACGTATAAACGTAAATTGATGGTTTATTTTTATTTTTTTTATTTGAGAGGTTTGCGTGATGATGTGCAAAAACCCTACATGCAAAGCTTGGTCCGAATATTTTTTACATACTGCGTAGCTACATAGTATAACTTCGTAGCCCACAAAGTAAAAAAAAAAAAAGCACTATTAACGCTAGGCTGTAGTGTTCCAGAAGAGATGAATTACACTCTTTTTACCTCTCCAGATCTGGTTCCACAAATGTTATACTATTTATATGAGTAAAAATAAATGTAGTTTCTTCTACGTTACGTAATCTTATTGTTATTATAAATTCTATTTAAAATTTAGCTAATTATATGGTCGGTTGTTCTTAATACTTATAAGATTTCAAAAAATAACGATAAACACTTAGCGAACGTAGAAGTTTTATGTCGTTAATAGAAATTAATCTTCGGTAATAATAGCGGACAAAAGTTTTCGCTACGTTTAAATGTAGTCTAGATTTAGGAAACATAATTACTGTAATTCTAACAGTATACTTCAGTTAACAGGTGAAAGTTTCGGTTAAAACGTACCAGATAAGTACAAATTCTGGTACCGCTACCAATTACTATCTATTCTTACTGCGCAGACAGTCGAGGTATTACGCGCGTACAGATCGACCCAATAAAATTTTACGGTTATTGGATTTTTATAATCAATTGTTTGTTAATAAAGTTGTCAGCAATTAAACCGAGCTAGGAGCTACTGCAAGGACGGGTCACGCGCTCAAGATAGTCGAGTTCGCCCGGCGTAGGACCCGACAACATTACGCGAACAAACTTACAACAGAATACTGCGTCTCCACACCCGCACCGTACAATAGGCGCACAAAGATTTATTTTAATCACCGTTTGATCAGATAACACACGACCGTTCGCTGATTGTCTTATATTTGTTTAATGTATCGACTCTTGTTAATTACTAAGAGTTGCTACTTATTACCTCGGTTCGTTTCGATACACGTTAATCCTTGTACGACCACTTCAATTGTAACAGGTCAACACCCTAATCTAACAATATTGACCTTTTATTAAAAAAACTTACCAAGAAACCGGACCGGTTAATATTAAAAATTATATATTAAATAAATTTAGTCCTTCAAGACAGACCGACATATTAGTGTAAAAACAGCTACATAAATTAGTAATTAAAAACAAAACAATAGCAAATATTTTATCTTTAGACGCACACACACAAATACACAACTGCTGTATTATATGTACATATATAGAATAAATAAAATTGTTTTGTACATGTGTGTGTATATTGCTGGAATAAATTTTCATTTTTCTTTAATAAACAGCAATACGATCTCTAAAAAGAATGGAGTTTAGAAAATTTTCTGAACCGGCTTTAGTAACATTGTAATGCGACTACTACGAAAAGTTCCCTTTCAAAGAAAAATTGGTGAAGCTGTATCGGGGCGCACGGCCGTTGGTGTAACGTGAAACGTTACAGACCTAGGATTAAGTTCCTCCGAGCTACAGACCGACTAAATTATCTATAGAGTTAAATGGTAGAGCGACCATCGTATTTTTTTTTAACGAAACTGAAAGTATCCGATGGAAAATTATAGTTCCTTCATCTGGCCAACTCGACAGATAAATTAGACGGTCTGTATGTCAGCGAGTCACTTTTAGTGTCTTGGATCGAAATACAACGAGACATTGACCGCGTACTAAATTTAATTTTAACATAAAACAGACACTAAATGGTACATGATATTTATTTCGACTAATATTCGACGACAATTTTGTTCAACATTGGTTTGTGATATGAGAAGTAAGAGATATAAAGAATAACAGCAGCGGTAGAGGTGCTCGCGCCGTCGGCGTCGTGCCAGGTTTGCGACGCTCCAAGAACAGTCTCGCCTGCTCGGTACCCGACATTGGGGTAACTGTGTGTGGCCTATAACTTCCCTTTTCCAACGATATGCGTAATTTATATTTCCGGCTGGCTTTTGCGCGAGCTGAGGCTGACATATTGAATTTTTACACATTTTGTTCGTTTACTTTTTTTACACATAAATATTGTTAAAAATACACTTATTATTATTTAAATCGATCTATTTCGACAAACTCTAAACAAAAACACACGAATCACCGCGCTATCACATCTCAGTTGTGAGCTACAAATAATGGAAATGAGCGAGAGCGCCAGTTTTGGCCGATCTGCGGTGAGCCCTCTCCACGACAACCCGCTCGCCAGCGACGCAAACTCAAAGTCGTATCGGCGAGTTGCCAATGTAAAATTATATGACACCGCATTTACGTCTCTGAGGCTAGTAGTTAGGGAGCGATTTGTTAAAGTGAACTAACACTCACCTTTCCAATAAATTAGGAATTAAGTAAATTCCATTTAGGTGTATTAAGAAGAAAAGTATCCTTGCAGTTAATTTTTTCAACCTTGGAGTAAATTAAAAGCAAATCATCCTACTCGAATATATCTTTAAATGAATGCATATTCAACTTGATTATGACTTTTAAAGTTCGGGAAAATTCTGAATATTTTGCTCTCTACAAAATTTTAGATTACAAAACAGTAGATATATGATCTTTATATATTTCTCTAAACCTAATAAGATCTTTAAAATGACCTCCAATATAATTTCATGTTGCAATTTAAAAATGCTGAAGATTCACTTCACTTCTTTCACACAAGGGGGAAATGTCATTATTATCACGAAAGATAATAATGAGTAACTGACGTATAACTTTCTAGAAATTTTCAAATCTCATCTAAAATAGCTTCAAAATTAGTAAGACATTGTAACACTTTATAGTAAATTGTAATACAAAGATTTATTTTAAGAGTGAAACGTAAACTATAAAATTACGTAGAACGTTAGATGGAGAACTTTTCCTAGATTTCTGAAGATATTAAACATACTCTATTTGCATGTTTCGAATTTTTTAACAGTATGCGGACAACTTTATTTTTAAAAGATAGATCTTCTGTCTAATAACATTTTACCCTAAACGCAACCGTTCACGATACACCTCATCTCAAGTTGTAGCTATTGGTAACATTAACTCCTAGAAACTGAACATAACTACTGTGTTGAAATTTTATTATTGTTTAATGGGGTAGTAACATGGTAAAATTTATTATATTTGGTAAAGTTTTTAATTAACTTTATCATTTTTTTTTTCGTTTAAACAGTTTTACACAACACTTTAAATTAGTGAACCTAATTGTGTATCAATCTCGTTATTCTAGTAAATAAATACAAAAAAAAACAAACTTTAACAAAACAGTTATTAATTTTTATTTTTATTTATAAAAATAAATAATTAATTTAATGAAACTGACAATTACTTTTATTAAAATTTAAAAAATAAATAATACCATTTTTAGAAAAAAATAACAAAATTTAAAAATTCAATCAATTTAATATACTGACAAATAATTTAATTATTACACAATTAGACAAAACTATCCGTAAAAAACTACGCAATTTTTACTTTTCGTAAAATATGTTATATATTGCTTTATCTATCTACTGTCAATAGATAGATAAAGAGCGTTCTGAAAGTCGCTGTGCAGTATGCTTTAGAATTATGTGGTGCATTCTGTTCTTTCGGCGTTAGGTTCGTTGGGCATTGCTCAGTAGTAAACCAAAACTTCAGTTGTTGATTTATGATTGAACACGCTTCGTTTTGTGTTGTTTTATTTATCGGAATCAATAGTTACGAGAAACGTGGTGTTTTTTCGGCATAGAAACGCATTTTTCTCGTTGAACACGCCTTCCGTGAAGGTGACAAATATATTGATTTAGTGAAACACGAGTTTCTAAAGACTCCTATTCCTCACCGCGATGCGTTTTGAACTCTAAACAAAACCTTTCTGGCAACAGACTTTGTTGAAGAGGCTGATCGAAGTGGGAGACACCTAAACGAAACCAACAGAATCTGCGTGGTATTTCGGATACTAAGGCCGTAAGTCCATCAATGTCAATGCGTAAGTTAGCACAGCAACAAGATATCGGACTTGCTAACGCATATAAAGCTGTAAGAAAAGAATTAAAATTATTTCCCTATAAAATACTGCGTGCTCAAGAACTGAAATTTACAGATCGTGACAAAAGACCAAATTACTGTCAATTTTTTAAAGTTTTTATTGACCAAAATTCCGTAGGTATCCTTGACATTACGTTTTTTTTTTTCAGCTGAAGCGTGGTTTTGTCTGGGAGGGTATATTAATTCACAAAATACCCGTCTACGGTAGACGACTATTCTCCATGAATACACTAACAAACTCTACACGAAGTAAAAGTTAAAGTCAGGGTCGGTGTGAGTAGAACACGCATTGTGGGTCAATCTTTTTTAAAAATAGAGTTAATAGTGATCGTTATTGTGCTGTTTTAACAACTTCATTAGTCCATTAACAGAAGTGGAAATCAATCACTGTTGGTTCCGATAAGATGGCGCCACATCGCACACAGCTAACACATGATGACATTTTACGAAGTGATTTTGGTGAACTAATCATTTCAAGGGGATTGTGGCCTTCACGATCGTCCGATCTGAATCCACCAGATTATTTTCTACGGGGGGCGGCGAAACAGACAGTGTATCACAACAGATCACTCACGACTGACGAAATAAAAACCGCAATAACGGAATAAGTATAAGACACTCCAGTACATCACCTGGTTTGAAAAATAATTGATACGTTTGCAGTGTTGTAATGTTAGAGGATTTTTTTTAACACTTTTTATTAACTATTCCAATTATTGTAATATCCGTTTCTGTAAAATAATGGAATAAAAATACAAAGTAATAATTAAGAAAGTTTCATCATTACACTTCAATAATTTTAGTGCAACAGCAACTTTCCGAATGTACTGTACAGCTGGAGATTAAGGTCAAAGAATAAACATTTATTAAAATTAAGTAATGTATCCGAAAATATTATAAAATTTGAGGAATGTTTTTGTTTTAAAAATGAAGTTCGCCGCCATATTGGAAAAGTGACCGAGATGTCAAGGATGGATAGTTTTTACGAAAACTGAAAGAAATGTTCCCAATTTAAAGTTCTTCAGAACTTTTCTCTGTTAACGAGAACATTCCAAATGAAACAATGTATATTTAAACTAATTTACTGGATAAAATTCTAAAAATCTAGTATAACGTAGAAAGCTCTTATGACAAAAGTTAGGCATACCTTTTATAATAAAATAGAAAAGAATACAGATTAATTTATCATGTTACGATGTTGTACCGATTAGATGAACAATGTATGTTACGTATATGTATCAGGATATTTTATATATTCTAAACATAAATCGGTCGAGAAGAGAGACCAGCAGTTGTCATCACTCAAACGTTGACCTAAAACAATAGCGGGTATAGTATCGTTTGTATCTTAGACGGTGTTTGTATTATAATAATATTACAGTGTGTAGTAAACAAAGTAAAATAGATTTTCATAGCGGTACCGATTTATCATGTCTTATACAAGTCTAGACCGAGACTGACCAGGGTCCGGATAGCCTCGCCTAGTGTTGTCGCCCTTCCTACAAATATTTCAACTATTTTGAATTATCATGCAACGATCAGTATTTATTATACTATAGTGTATAACAATTATGAATAAATCGATCGGTCAATGACATTTAATTTCAATTAATTTTATTATATATATATATATATATATATACATGATTAATTTCCTTTATCTATGTTAATGGGTTATTAATAAAATCATTGATCGGAACACATTACAGATCTATTAATTTTGTAATATTGTTATAAATAGATCGTTTATTCTGATCGGTAAAAATAATATATTATATATAGATCACGTGTCAAGTATATATATTTATAAAAAAAAGAATTATCCTGGCATTTGCCTAGATGGATCAAAAGAAACCGTGGTAAAAGATTGATCAGAGCAGAATAAAAAAATACACGATTAATTACTCCCATAAAATAAAAAATGCTGCCAGTGAAGAACATAACAATTCATTACAACCAGTTACTCCGGTCAATTTATACAACTCATTTTTGAAAAACGTTTTACAATTCAATCATTTTAAGCTGTGACTGTATCTTTATGATAAAACAATTCCTTTTTATTGAAAAAGAATATCCAAAATTATGAATTATTATTTTTTAATATTTTTGTGTACGAATATTTATTAATAATTTACGATACATGGTTAAATAAATACAAAAAAAACTAATTATTTCTATATTTATGATTAATTAATGAAAGTTGAACGGTGGGATCCTTGTTTTGATTTCTAAAAAATTAAAAAAGATTTTTTTTGCATTTTGTTGGCTCACAAATTTTCACCGGGAAATGACCATAGCTGTTGATGCCTGCTTTTTCATAACAAAAACAAAAAAATAATACCGGAGTATGTGTTTGAGCACAAAACAATGATCTGACAGCCAAATTTTGTACCTTAAAACTCGTTCTGGCTATTAAAAGAAGCCTCAAGAGTTGGATTTATACTTCTGCGAAAATATACGTAAGCGTAATAGATATTTCATAATGATAAAAAACTTAGCGTTTTATTGAAGGTCTTCAATGCAAAAGAGTACGACTTCACTTTGTTATAAATTAAATCAATTTCATGAACCTACAAGAATTTTTCAAGTAATAATAAAACATCCAGAAATTTCGCTTTACGGGCAACAGAAATACAATCGTTTTCATTAATGAAATCGACACGATTAGCAACGCTATGTCTACCTGAGAAGCACGATGTAACTAACGGTTTTATCTACATATAAATGTAGATGGTTACGGTTCATCCAGTGAATAATTTTTTTGAACTTCTATCGTGGCATTTTCAAGTCCCTTAAATAATATAGGTAACAGTTATATTATTTGCAAAGAAGGTAATGATACAAGATTTTGAGGCAGGTTGTTAATAATCAAGATCAATGCAGGGGACGGAGGAAACATCCATAAAGATAATGTGATTTTAGTCTACAACATTAAAACTTACAAGTTTTTAATATATGAATTTAGGAAGTATTATTAAGATATGTACATGAAGATACTAAATATAGAAAATCTGATGTAGGGTACCACATAACTTCCTCGTACGCCTATTAAATTACAGTTAAATTGTCAATTTTTTTTTAAATGAATAGTACATAAAATTTTATTTCACTAATAACTTCTGATTTTCTTTAATATAATTTTTTTAATGTTGTTAGTGAATTATTATTTGTTGTAAAAATGTTTTTATAATCAGAAGAAAATAAATTATTAATAAATCAATATATTTAAATTTTAAAAAAAACTGATGTGAGCACTACATGACTTCCTTGTGTGCCTATTAAATTACATAAACATATTTTTGTAAAATGAAAAGTACATCAAATTTTATCTCATTAATAACTTCTGAGTTTTATTTTCTTTTTTTTTGTTATTCAATTATTATTCATCGTAAAAGGTTTTTTTTTACAGAGGTTAATAATTATTAATAAATCAGTATATTTAATTGAAAAAAAAAAGAAAAAGATGAAGTCTGATTGGAATCGATGTCTTCTAAGATCAAAATATTTTATTAATTAAAATTCTATTTAGGTATAACTCTGGAACCAATGAAAATAAGTACCACTTATGATATATCGTTGAAAGGTTCTCAATGAGGGATTATTACTGCAGTTAAGACAAACTTCAAAATCCAAATATTTTTGGACTTTGAACTTTTTTGGTCACTTTTGGTTCAGTCGATTGCAATCAAAAGGGGAGGTACAGAACTAGCTGTTACAGCAGTTCTATATCCAAAATTTCAACATCCAACGGCTAATAGTTTTTGAGTTATGCGAGATACATACGTACGTACAGACGTCAAGCAGAAACTAGTTAAAATGGATTCAGGGATGGTCAAAATGGATATTTCCGTTGAAATCTGAAAACCGAGATTTTTCGCGATACTTTCTTTACTTCGTACAAGGAATTAAAAATTTACCTCGATGATATTTTTCTATCTTCACAATTTTTTTAAAATGTCCGAAAAAGCTCAAAATCCAATTTTTTGAATTTTGAACTTCTTCTTAAGTGAAGTAATGATCCCTTATTGAGAACTTATTACTGCTGTTAAATTGTGTATGTCGGAGCTTTTGCAGATCTTGACGTTTCATGATCCTCTCAAACTAAATAACACAATATTAACATTAAAAATTTCGGAAGGATTCCGATATTTAAGAACGTTTTAAAATATTTTAAGAGTATTTTTATTTGGTACCAAATAGAGACCTCGTGGATCCATAATTTCAAATATTTATTAAAAAGTTAGTTATTTTTTCAAATAATTGAATACCCGTTGGATAGCTGAAATAATTTGTGATTGTGTTCGGTCTTACTCAAGCTCTCATAAAGAGGTCGAGGCAAAAAAAACATTTTTTTTTTTTGTTGCTAAAGTCACACTTTTGTAAAAATTACATGATTCCATGATTTACATTATTATGTAACTTCGGTTATGAATTTGGACGATTTAACTGAGTGATTGGGGATTTTTCTTGTATTCAGCAGCTACCGTTTTGTTTGATATCTTCAGATTCGATTAATATCGATTATTGTGAAATTTTGTATGATTGCCTATGAATATAGGTTGCCGAGTCCAATTAATTTTGGTTACAATCAATTACGGAGGTGGACAGATATGGGCAGACACCAATGGTCCCGTATCAGAAAATTTTACTCAAATAATAAGAATAATTTTTCAACATAATTCAATATCTCTTATGACGTTTAAACCTTTTTTGTTACCCAAGGGTAAAACAATGTTGAAGATCCTAGAATTATATATATATTCGTTTTACAAATTTTCTGACTGTTTGTAGAAAAAATATTCTAAACATTATAAGAACGTTGGGTTATATATACCACTATGTTATAAAAATTAACCATTAGCATTCAAAAAAAAAAAATGTTCATTAAGACTTTATTTTTTATTTTATATGTTTATAATATGAGTATATTTCATTTTATAGCCTATAGATTATTAGGGTTTTTTTATTATTTTTACCTTTATCACACGCCAGAATTCTCTTTAGTGATAACGATAGTATTTCTGATGTCTACAAAACTAAATATCTGGATTATATTAGATTACAAGTTGTTAGGGATGCTAAATTGATTTCGTTTGTAATAAAATCAAATCTGTTTTTTTCCTATGAAATGCCTTAATAATACGCTAACTTGTCATCATTATTAAATATCTATTATACCTACTTATATTTAACGATGGTATAATGTATACTTGTATAATGTTAACTTGTGGGATTCCCTCAAAAAGTAATTCAAAATTTTTAAGAACAAAAGAGGGTTGTGTGATCGTTGTCATTCAACACAAAATATTTTGCTTACGAGAAAGAGCCTTATGGTATTTCAATAATAGATTTTTAATAAATTACCAATCCATTGGTAAATCGTCTATTAAAATACCATTAAAAATATTCTCTTATACAAAAAATATTATTGCCAATGAATTTTTAAATAATATTTATTAAAAACTTGAGAAGTAGCATTTTCAGTATGTCCGTTCATCATGTACATAAATAAAAGCTCAAATAATTTTATTAATATTTATTGAATGTTGATTTATTTTATAAATTATTTCCTGCGTTTATATTTTAAATAGTTAATATAAACTTTAATCATTGGAGTGTAATTTTTATTTTATAATGATCAATTGTGTATTTTATGATGCTATTCCGATCAAGGGTTTTTAATTTAGACTTGATGATTTCTCCACATAATTTTGAAGTATGTGCTTGGGAAATAGAAAATGAATATTTGTAGTGTATGACAAATGCCTTGCCGGGATTCGAACCCCGGACTTCCAGGTGAAAGACCAACACGCTAGCACTCCAGCACGGAGATCAGCGGATATTATTATAAATTCTCAATCGGGATTTATCAATCTGATAAGAAATTTTAATTTATCTATAATATTACATTATTTTTAGAAAGTTATTTTTTAAAATTTAAATCCCTCATTCATATAATTTTATGAACATATGAAATAATATCTGGTACTTTACATTTTAAACATAAACTTTTTTATGACGGTAAAATATGTTTGTTTATTTATTTTTTTTTTTAAATTAGTTTCTCCTTAGGAGGCTTTCTTTCAATAATAGGGATCAGGAAGTTAAATGATCGTCTGTCATTTAATTAATGCAGTTAATCAAATAACTTTCTAGTTCAATTTTGCGGTTCAATATAACACACCTAGCTTTCTAATTGCAAACATAATTTGATGGAAACAATTAACTATTCCGATGCCACGAGACCACTGTAACAAAACACTACTCATAGTTTAGCAATCCGCTTTTTTTTTGGTTTTTTTTAGTAAACGTCTTATATCCTAATAGGTGTTTAATCAATTAGTACAGGTGTCACTATTTTAAATTGACTTATCTCTCGATCTGACAAAGTTGTAAATTATTAAAAATAATCCTCTTGCCTAAATAGAAATTCACAGATTATTATGACAGTAATGCTTTTAATATTGTTTGGTTTTTTTTTAATCAAACTTTATTATTAGATAATAGCTGCTGAATATGGTGCTACATGATTAATTCTAACTGGTCAACCTATTACTAGTAGCACCTAAGGTGCTTGAAAATGTTACATAATACTAAAACAGAATTTCATTTCAAACAATTATGTTTCTAAAAAATGAAACATAATTGTCTGAACTGTATTTTTAATTAAATCCAAGTATTAATTTTTAACAAATAAACCGATTTTGATGATTTTTGTTTTATAAAAATATTTTCAAGCGGAAGATTTTTTGGATGAAAAATAACATCTTAAATAAATAAACCTTTCATTCTGATCGGTAAAAACAATTATAAAGATCATTTAAATAACGGGTGGTATTCCACGGATAAAAAAAGGAACTGGCCCAGTATTTACTGGATGAATAAAGGGAAACAGTGGTATCTTGATTTTCAGAAGCATTACAGAATAAACAATTTTTATTAACAAATAAAAATAGATGCGATTAAAAGTACATATTCATTATTTAAATATAAATACATATTTTATTTTAAATATAAATTCATGAAATAACGTTAACGTAAATACATGAAGATACAAATATTAAAAAAAAATATTACAAAATAAATCATATTTCAGAAGGCGTTATTGAACATTATTTGAACATATATTTATGTACACGTTGAGCGGGATGCAGAAAATTCAAGATATATTAAACATTTTTTAATTAGTATTAATTAAAAAATACATCCAAACTATTTTAATTACAAAAAGGCTGATTATAAAAATATGACATTCACCTAATTAACAGTTGTTTTAATTACGTTATTTTGTTTAAAGAAGAAAAAAACAGGCTCTGTAATTCATTCATCTACCGTCCTCGTCAAGAAAAAAGAATTTATAATCATGCGAAAAGTGAATGAATAAAAGTATTAAACCTGAATGAATAAAGAAATTTATCATAATATAAATAAAAAATAAATAATTAAGATTTCTGTTACAAAATGCTATTCTTTTTTTTAGAATGGCCTTGCTTCTGACAGAGGCACGCGCAAGATTAAACGAGCAGTCACTAGATTTCAGTAAACATGACATCTATTAACTAAAGTCAATAAGAAACGTGATATTAAATGGATTACGCGAAAGTATAAAAAAAGAAGTTGCAAGATAACTAAGTGGAAATAAATACATAACAAAACTAATCTATCAAATACGAAAACGTATAAAATAACAAGTGGTAACTTAAAACGTAGTAAAATAACTTATTATTAATTAGGTTAACAAAATAAAATAAAATTTATATTTATTTTATAATTAAAATAGAATGTTTTTAGCAATAAATTCAAAAATAAGAGATAAATAGTAAAAATTAAAAAAACTTTTCCTTTAGTAAAATGAAACTAAACTGTTTCATTGATTCTGATTAAGCTTATACAAAAATATGTAACGCATGAAAAAAATGATAAAATATTTTTTATTCTTTGAATTTAGGGTCCGTTTGGAAACCACACGAATGAAAAGTACGAGTATGTAACACTCCTAATGTAAAAAATATTCTACTGTTAAAATCAAATTTTGAGATTCGACAGCTATGATGACTTAATCTCCCCATCCTCTGAACCAGTTGTAACCAAAATGAAATGACGTCAATGTTCCATATTCAAAAGTCTACTACGTTTAATAAAAATTGGTTTATTTCACTCTGAAGATATCAAGCAAAATGGTAACTGACTATAAAAAAAATTTTTTTTCTAACACCCCTGAATGAAATGGCTCGAATACATAATCAATTTGACTTATCAGTGTAATGGAATTATGTAACTAGTAGAAAAATATAACATTAAATCCAGAAACGGCAAAAACGACAAATTTTTTTGCTCCCTCCCCCCATTATCAAGATTTGAATACGCCCCAACACCATCAGAAAGTATCTTAGCCAATTGAGTATCACTATTTTTTTTTTTTTTTTACTTGATAACGCCACATAAGCTTGAAGCTTGTGCGTGGGATATGGAAATGGAATTTTTGTAGCGTATGATAAATGCCATGCCTGACCCGAATACGGTAAAAAAGAATAAGAAAGAGCTGGTACAGTATTGTTTGCTTGATCGCAAACTATTATATCCCTTCCACAGCTTTTATTAAATAATATTATAATTAATAATTATTTTTATATATAATAATTACGTTGATAATTATTTTTGTATCATATTATTATTATTATTATTATTAGATAATTACATAAAACATGTATAAATATTCATATATAGGGTTAAGCTTAACAAATCTCCTAAGAACGGTTTTCTCTAAGTTTCCTCTTCAATAAAGGCTAAATTTAGAAAAATAAATTTTCAAAAAAGATTTGAATTTTAGGACCGGGGTATGCAACTTAAAATTTTATTTTTAGACATTTCTTGATACCTCTTTATATGAAGTGTAAACTTTCAAAACATGCATAAAAATATTTTAATCGGCAGTATTCTACTGGAAGAAAATACCAACGACTACAGGATCACGCAAATACTGCCCACTTTGATTCGTAAGACTATGAGAGACTGGGGTGGTCCTTCACAGGCTATTTCACCCAACTGTCAGTTGGCGTTTGTACAAAAGTAAGATAGTATACATAATATCGGTGTTTGTAGTTTTTTTACCGACTTTTCGAAGAAAATTACGGTGTTACTTTCACCACATGGTTGGATTGGAGGGGATGAAAATGAATTTTCTATGTTTTGAGGTATGATGAGTACGAAAATACCAATTACTTCTATTGAGGTATATATATATATATATATATAGGCCTATGTATAAAAAACTTTGTGGCTCGAAAATCTAAAAAAACTACTATACCAGTACCGCTGAAATTTAGATATGGGTAGAAGTGCATCTTGTCGTTGTGCATGTGAAAATCTGATGAAGATTAATTAACTCTCAATTTAACGTCAAAAAAATTGAGCGGGGCGAGATAGAAGCGTGGTTCGTTATGATGCTGCAAGATGGAAAGTGGAAACAAACTAAAATAACGAAAAGTCGAAATAGCGAACTACGCAAGATTTTTCAAGGCTTTCAAAATGTTATTCATCCCCGTAGTTTGACAGCCCATATTTTGCGTTGTATATCCCAAAAATGATAATGTTTGTCTATAATGTTGCATAGAGGTGATTTTTGACAATCTACACTGATCAAATTTTGACTATCAATATCCATGTCAAATATATAAAAATATTAATGAAATACTTTGGTTTAAAAAGTAAAATTTATTTATGACTACAGGCGGATAATTAACAGGTTGAACGAACTGTAAAGTACTAGCGACAACGAGTGGTAAATCCCAACTCGAGGGGATATGTGTCTTATTGCATGTTGTAGCCAGTTGTCGCACGCAGTCGCTCAAGGTCGCTTGCAATTGACGCGGTTCCGTAAGATTCTTTGCATTGGAATCAGATGCGTTACTACGTACGTACTCGCGCGAACTTGCAGCCGCTCCTAATATCTTCAGTGGACGACAGGTCTGAAACTAAACAAACCTCAGGTCCGAAAGCTACTTTTAATACCCCTTTAAGTGGTGAAGATAAATACAAAATAATTTTTTTAATAACAAAAATTAAAGGAATTAGAGCCAATAAACAAAAAGCAGTATGTATATATATATTTTTTTTTTTTTGACAGAGGTAAGGAATAAATATTAAGATAAAACTTTTCTAAATATATTCATACGTAGGTTAAGCTTAAAAAATCTGCTTAAGCAAAGTTTTCTCTCACTCTTATACAACCTTCAATAGAAGCTAAAATAAGAAAAAGAAAATTTTCAGAAAAGGTTTTTCTACATTTTCGGTGTGAGATGTATAATTAAAAGTTTTATTTCTAATATGAGGTACCCTGTATATGAGGTACAAACTTGCAAAATAATTTTTTAAGAATATTTAATTAGAAGGGAGATACATAACAAAAATATATTTCAATTATTATAGGTATAAGTGGATTTTTTGAAAAAATAAATTGGATTATTTCGTACATGCATTACAGGTAACAATTTTGATTTAATAAAATTTTCTATCTTCAAAAATCGGGTCAAAATCGATAGAAAATCAAAATTTTCTATCGTCAAAATGTTTTCGCGATATCCCCTCACCCCCTACACGAATTTTGAAAAAAAATTAATACGATTAACGTCCCACACGTAGATATATTTGAGCCAAATTTGAAGAAAATATATAGTAGTGCGACATAAATACATACGTACGTTGTACGCAAATACTTATACACACATATAAGTTTTTTTGGTGTAGATGCACTAGTTGAACCTTAAAACTTAAAAATTTGTAAATAATCCGATACTCATTTTTGACATGATCACTATACATTCCCGTTTAATATGGCTGTTCTAATTAAATTCGTCAAGAAAGTAAAAAGAATAACAAAATAATATACCGTATTTTAATTTCATCACTAAGTAAAATTTATCTTTAACAGGAGGTTTATTAAGAAAAACTACAATAGTAATTAACCAAACCTAACGATATTGTATAAACAAATTGGTAATAAATAAACAAATCCAGATATGTTGAATGATAACGTGTTGACGTAACAGGTATTTATTCAAAAGACTGAATGCGTTAATTTAATAGCCAGTAAAGCATTATATCACATTTTTATTTTAATAATGTTATTCTGCACCAAAGATTATAATTGAAATGATATATATATATATATATATATATATATATATATATATATATATATATATGTGTGTGTGTGTGTGTGTGTGTGTGTGTGTGTGTGTGTGTGTGGTGTGTGTGTGTGTGTGTGTGTGTGTGTGCGTGTGTGTGTGTGTGTGTTAAGGAGATAACAGAATTCTTGCGCAAAATTTTATGAAAACCATTCACTGAAATAATCAATAGTATACATGAACATAGTTGATCAAACACACCCGCACACAAACACATATTTATACGTATATGCATAATTTATATACATAATAAACACACCTGTATTTCCAAAACTGGAAATGTTTTTAATTTCATTTGAATCATTATGCAAAGTAAGACGGACAGCAACGATTTGTATGCACTTAACATATGCGGCGCAATTTGCAAGTATAATATATTTATCTTAAATAACTGACATTACTTAATTTCCTTAGGTGGATACAAATATTAAAAAAATGAAAAAAATTATGGACATTTATGAAAGGAGTGGGTTTAATTTAAACGACAATATAGTATATAAATCTAAAATAAAGATATTGTAATTTAATACAGACATTTACTTGTAGAAGGTTGTTGTAAACGTTATTAAAGGCTTTTTAACTAGCAAATAATGCAAAAAAATCGTATTAAATATAAAATCTTTTTTTTTTTTAATTCCAAAATATATTATTGGGTACAACAAAATATTATTATATGTATATATTATTGGGTACAATGAAATATAATAAAATTAAGGTGGCACACTTTAATATTCTTTCAATACTAATTTTAATTTTTTTTTTCAATTAACTTCTCTCAAGAATATTACAAAGAAAAAAAAGGTTATATTAATCTTAACCAAAGTTACTGTTAAATATTAAAAAAATTGAACGAAAGCTTTTAAGAGAAAAAAAGTGCTATGAAAATAAGTAAATTAATCTTAAAAAATGAAATATTCTATCAAACTAAGCAACACATTCATATAATTTAGAAAAAAAGTAAAATTTAAAAATAAATGCTTTTAAAAACATAACAAAATGTATTACCCAGTAAACATAAGTAGAAGATAATTTTGTTTTCAACAAAATAATATCTAAAAAGTTGTCTATTTTCGCAAGACCACAATGAAAAGCATAGGAGAGGGGACATCAGTTCTATTGTGCACCTTAACTTTAGTTCATCCAAAGAAATTTACTAGCTATTGTACACTGAAGCTAACATTTCCATTTTGCATCAAAACATTTAATATTTGATGCATTTTTTGCATCATATTTAAATCATTTATGTAGATATTGAATATGAAAATGTGTCCCATGCTTTTCATTGTGGTCTTGCGAAAATAGACAACTTTATACATTTTATTTTGTTGAAAACAAAATTATCTTCTATTTATGTTTATTGAGTAATTCACTTTTTCATAATTTTTAAAAGCATGTTTTTAATTTATTTATTTTATTTTATAATTTAATTTTTTTCTGCGAAGATGAGCTAAATAAAAGCATATCTAAATCATATTAGAAACAGTTTTGTGATGTTTCCGTTGCCATTTTTAGTTAACTCAAAAAGTATTAATCTGCTTTGAAATGCCTTAATAAAACGCTAAGCTTTTCATTATTATTAAAACATTTTATCATGCATACATACATTCCCGTTTGAAATATATCACCTCTTTGAACTTCTTTAAAAGGTAGAATGAGTTAGCAATTTACAAAAATTGGCCGTCAGATCGTTTGACATCCATAAGTATGAATAATAAAGACCGATATTTAAAAGATTAAAAATATTTACTTACCCTTATGTTTATATTTATACATGGGCAATTAATAAAAAAAAGAAAAAAATTATAATCTTCACCTTTAACAAATCAGTTGACAGAACTTTTCGTGTAACTCAACATAATACTTCGGTTTATAAAAGAGAACTTTAGGTTTCTGTTACCGTTTTTAATAAAACATCACCGATATAAAGAATATACCTATAAATTTATCTGAAATTAAATTACAAAAGCTTTTTGACAAAGGTTTGTTTATTCTGGCAATTTAGTAAAAAGTTTAAAAAAATAAAACAAAAAATGTTTTTTTAAACACTATAGTTAATGTAATTACACTTTTTAAATAAACAAATGGAATTTACGTCTTTAAAAAAAAGTATTTCTTCATTTTGTAACGATGCTCAGAAAAATTTTTATTAAGGATTCCACTGATCCATCTAAGTAAATGGTAGACCATTTCCTTTTTTAAACAATGGATACGCTCACTAACCAAATTTCTAAAAAAATCTATATTATTATATACTGTTCTAAATAAAATGTATTTATTTAAACAATGTATTTATTTATACAATAAATATTATACAATTGGAACACTTAAATAACTTTCCAAACATAAAACGTATAAAAATTAAATTTAGCGAGTGTAACCTTGAAACTATCTACATTTCGTGTAAGACCACCACACATCCAAGCTTCCATTCAGGAGCAACTCAAATATTTTATTGGGACTCATTTTGAACTGCACTAAAAAAAAAATTGGCGTAATGTTTACGGGGTACAACAATCTTAACCAAAACGATTTTTTTTTTAGTGTGAGGCCACTACATCCCAACCACCCACAGGGCTCCAAAGGGAAGCAACTTAAAAATTTTAAATCGTATGGGTAGGATTGTAACATATCATTTTAAAGTACATTTGAAAAACAAAAATGTTGAAACAAAAAAGCCGGAAGTTTTTACACCAACCCTTACCAATAATATAGACATTTAATATTTCACAACAAGTTTTTAAAATGATCTGCAGAACCTCTAAAGCAAATAACAGTGAAAGACAGTAAAGCAGTAAAAGGAAAATATTTTTAAAAAATGTTTAAATCTTCGGGTCCGAATCCAAGTCAGGCATGGTATTTTTCATACGCTGCTTCCATCTCCATATTCCACATACAAGTTTCAAAGCTTCTGTGGTGAATTAATTCATTAAGCAAAAAAAAATCATCCAGCCCTAAAAGAATATACTTTTCGATATGAGAATAGTACTTGGGAGAGTAAAAAAATGCCCGCTATTTCGGTTAGGATGGTTGAAGCCCGAAGATTTTACTTCAAGTTTTTAATCAATTTAAAATAATTTTTTAACAACTCTACCCTTTAAAGTTTAAAATTTTTAAGTTTCTCCCTGGTGGGGATTTTTGAGTGTGACCGAAGAATAGATATTTTTTAAGGAAGGAGAATTTTTTAAATTTTATTTTTTTACCTAACGCACGGATGTACGTTTTTCACTGGTAAAGTAGAATAAGAAGTTGTCTGTGTTCTTTAACACTAACTCGAAAGTTCATCAAAATCGGTTTTAGGACCGGTTTTAAATTCTATCTTCACAGTGGACCTTCCAACTACGGACTTTGTCACTGTTGTTTCATTTGCCGATGAACAGCTATCGTCGATGTTCCCAACTCTGGCTTCAGGTAAACTACAATCTGAATTAGACAAAATCAACGGATGATTGTCAAGATGGAAGATTAGGTTTAATCAAGCGAAGTTTAGTCGAGAGACATTCGCAATGAGGAAAGGAGACTGCCCACTGTCAATCTCGAAGGCGTTTTCATACCACATGCTCAAAGTATGCGATACCTTGGTCTTCATTTTCATCATCGTCTGACGTGAAAGATCCATGTAAGAGAAAAGAGAAACAACTGTATATTAAGTTTAAGGAAATGTACTAGCTGGTAAGCAAGAAGTCATAGCTTTCACTATCCAACAAACGATTGTTATTGTACACGACGAGTCTGGAAACGATTTGGATCCACGGGATCCAGTTTTGGAGTACAGCAAGCAGCGGAAACATCGAAATTATACAGAGATTAAAAAAAAATTACTGAGGACCAACACAGAGGCGCCTTGGTTCGTAAGAAACACTGAAATCGCCAAATACCTGGGATTACCGTACTGTATGTTCGAGAAGAAATAAATACAGCGATTCGATAGGAAATATAAACTGCGGCTAACAACCGCGTGTACTATTTAGCTATTAACCTTCCAGACAAGACAACAGCAAAGACATTAGAAGGCTAAAACGACTCTACGTGTTGGAACTTGGTGACTTTACGTAATTTGAGGTGGAACTGCATCAACTTAGGGTTACCTATCATATTTATATTTCACTTCGTTCAATTTCAGTTATTATTCTTTCATTATTAAATTATAGTTTTATTTTTTCTCTTGGTTATGAATTTTTATGATTTTTTTTTGTTGACGTCTTCTTGTTCTGTGCTTAACTGATCTGTAACCTAACTTTACGTGAGTTCTTACAATAAATTTTTTGTATAAGAATATTAGTAAAACATTTTTAGATGAGCTTCGACGGAAGCCTCTCTAAATGCGACTGAATAAGTCATCATATTTACTTATGGTTTCTGTAATAGTGTAACCGATTATAAATTTTCAATTGACAACAAAAAAAATTTATTTTTAGACAAATTTGTATGGTTTTACCATTATCCTTTATTTTTCTTATAACAAAAGAAATGGGAACTTACTTCATCATACATTGCATTAGCTATATAGAAATTAAAAATATTTTTCATTTAATTTTTTATATTTTCATTGCTAAATATTTGAAAAAAAAAATTAGAAAAGATGTGGTAAAATATATGTATACTGACACTCTTTTTTTTTCTTTTTTTTCCTCTCTCAGCTCAACTGGGCCGGACCGACTTGTTGGTATTACGCCGCCCAGGGGAGTGTCTTTAAACTCAAATAGGCCTCCCCACCTACCGGCTATATACCGGCATGGCAGGTCAGCCTACCGGTTAGCTCTTTTTGAGAGTTCTTTATTAATATTGCCCTTTTGGACACCTCGCCAGACCCAGTTCGCCGCGACGCGGCACCGGGTCCCTTCAGTATTCAGTGTACTGTTACCCGTGGAGTCCTTGGTGCCTCATCAGTGCCAACACACCGCAGCATGCTGGACCTCACCAGCAAGGCTGTCCACCCAGTCCTATTCTAGCCAACACCTTGTCTTCTCTCATCGGAGTATTTCTGTACAACTTGTCTAACAAAGCTAGCAAAATTGTTCCAGTTTGACTCGCTTCTTAGCGTGTAGTCTATTGTTGTCTCTGGAGTTATACCTGTGAGTGCCTTACTATGTCTAAGTGTGTCCCACCTATTGCACTCAAAAAAGGTGTGCTCAGCATCATCTATCTCGTTGCAGTAGTTGCAAATTGGCTCTTCTCTCTTGCCTATTTTGTGCAGGTAGTTATTGAAGGAACCATGTCCTGTAAAAAACTGCGATAGGTGATGATCAACCTCACCAAATCTTCTCGACAACCATGGCTTGATGTTGGGGATGAGGGTTCTCGTCCATCGACCCACAGCTTCCTGCGACCATCTTTCCTGCCAGATATTATAAACAGCATCCCTGACCTCTCTATAAGCTCTGACATTCTATAAGCTCTTAAACTCACTCACGGAAACACTCGCTTTACCGTAGTTTTTAAACTTCCTTTCTTACTTTTATTAAATCTAATTTTAGAATCGTTGTTTTATTTACCTAAATGTATTTATTTTTTCTTTAATAGAGAATGATTTTTTGTTAGCATATCTGTATTTTAATTATAAATAAAACGACTTTTGGAGAAAAGTACGGTATTACTTTTTTATATATATAAGGAATTACTCTAGACTTCCAAATCAACTGATTTAGATGTCGAGAGTTCCAAGGTTCAAGTCCTATCAAGGCAGTTACTTTTATACGGATTTGAATACTAGATCGTGGATACCGATGTTCTTTGGTTGTTGGGTTTCAATTAACCATCTCAGGAATGGTCAGATTGAGACTGTACAACACTACACTTCATTTGCACTCGTATATGTCATCCTCATTCATCCTCTGAAGTAATACCTAACCGTAATTCCCGGAGGCTAAACGGGAAAAAGAAAAAAAGAAGATATTCTGTAGTAGTGTATCTGATGTTGTGCATGTGAAAATTAGATGAAAATTGTATGAATCGTTATCAGTTACCCTCAATTTAAGGTCAACAACAGACAACATAATCTTAATTTGAGGTTATGTTAATTTTGTATTTGTATATTTTTCATACCCGCTTATTCAGTAAGTCACAATGGTGAATGAGTTTAATGGGTTTAAAGTTTATGCTTGTGTACAGGGTGTACTAGTTATTTTTATTAATTTATCAAATTACAGTAATAATAATTTAATTTCTTTATAAACAGAAAAATATTTTAATATTAAATACATAAAAAATTATACCTTTTTAGTTTCTCATGTAATTTATCTTTATATATATTTCTTGCGCAAAACATTATACCGAATAATTAAACAAAAAAATATTACATAAACTAAAATAACGAAAAGTCGGTCTTCTGAGCAAGAATTTTTTCCAATACATACATTGGAAACGGGAAACCTGTTCGATGTAACAATCACCGCGATAAAAGATAGTTGGCCAATAGAAATTTACATGTCACTACGACTTCTTGTATTAAATTATTTTGCTTTATTTTACAACTTATATTGCATTTTACTTTGTATCAGTATGCAGACGTAAGAAAACTACACATCAATCACAGACAGAAAAATGGAAGTGGCACTGTTATAAAATACCGTTAAGTCATAGTTTGAAAATGGTTTTATTTATTTATAATTAAAAATTTAGTTTTTTTTTTATTTGGTTTGAATAAGATATACTTTTTTTGTCACAAACATATTCTTTTTTAATTGATCATTTAAAAAAAAAAAAAATATTTTTCTTAGTGATCGCTTGGTAATTGGCTTAGAAAGACATGTTTATATATTTTGGTTTTTTAATGATCTATTCTGATCGGATAAATTTTTACAATGGCAATTCACAAATTTATAACGAACCTCTTTAAAAAATACTCAATGTCAATTTAATAGGCCGGCCGGTTTCACGTGGTGAAAATTAATAGTGAATCCATTCGGTATAAGACAAGTGTTAAATACAGCTAAAAGCGGACACGCTTAGTTTACCGTCTTATATTTTAATGACCCGAATAACCGTTGTAATTAAAGTCGGACATGAAATTACTGGCTCATGGCTTTCACGGTTGACTTTTGCGTTTTATAACCGTCTGTCTGGTTTTAATTTTAACAACGATTTCCGTCATACGAACAAATATAATGATAGGACAACATTAAGATGGCCAGCACAAATTCGATGGTGGTCAAGTGGAAAGACTCACGCAAGCGCGGCACAATTGAGCAGGTTTACTTTATGTCGTAAAGCGATATACCCTGCTGTGTGTGTGTACACAGTATTCCATAATATCTCGCTGAACCTAAACCGACTTCCTTATACCTTTATCATTATATTTATTAGTACTGTTCATTTTATTTCTTCAAAAATATTACTCTAATGATAATCTTAATTTATTTAAAGTTTTATTATATTGACTGCAGTTCACCGATAAATATTTAACCGTTTTTTCTTTAATATAGATTTATTTATGTATTTTACTTTTTTATCAAAAGAACCGTTTGATATAATAGAAAAAGATTTAAATTACTACTTCTAAAATTTCATATAATTCTGGCTCTTCAAGAAAAAAAAAATTATATATATATATAATATGTAAGGAATTTTTTTTTATCAGAAACAGCTATAATTATAGATAGTAAATAAGGAATTTTACTGCAAACGCCGTTTGCGAGAGATTTTTTAAATGCCTCTCTTTTTATAACGACTTTTTATTAAAAATAAATTTCCAGTGTAATATTTATTATTTAACCTACAGGACAAAAATAAAAAAATCCCCATATATTATTAAAATGTATAAGGATAGTGGTTATTACAGTTATTCTTTACCCTAAAAATTCTGAAGAAACTTATATAATAGTCAAGAATTTATATTATAATCAAAAATTACTTTTTATAAACTATAAATATATCGTTTATTATATATACATGCAGATGTCTCAAAACAAAATTATTTTTAATAATTGATTTTTATAAGCTTTTATTTAACTTGCTTTAATTATAATCAAATCTTGCAACTGCTATATCTTTTGATCTATCGTATGAAAATCAATCAAATTTGGTACACGCATGACTCTTCGATGACAATACAATACTATGGTGTTAGAATTTGGATATGACTCACCCCCACCCTTCTCCCTGCACACTTCCACTACGCTAAATTCATGTATGATGTTGAAAATTATTATTTCTCATGAACTATCGCATGAAAATCAATGAAATTTGATTCACGTATGTAACTTCGATGACAATACAATGTTACAGTGGCGGCATTTTTATATGACCCCCTTGCCGTACCCCTACGCTAAATTCATGCATGTTAATTAAAAATTTTATTTCTCATCGACTATCGTATGAAAATCAATGAAAATTGGTATACGTCTGTAACTTCGATGGAAATACAGCACTACGGTGTCGGAATTTGATATTACCCACCTCCACGCCACCACGCGCTACCCCTACGCTAAATTCATGCATTTAGTTGTAAATTTCCATTTCTCATGAACTATCGTATGAAAATGATTGAAATTTGGTACACGTATGTAACTTCGATGTATAAAAATAAATATTTTACTTATTAGACTTAATGAACAAACAAACTTAAACAAACAATAATATTCAGATATAAATATTATTAAGAATATTTTTTTTGGATGTAAAAAGTTTATTATTTAGTAAATGAAGACTAAAAAGTAAAAAATACAAAAATATATTTGATTACATATAAAAAATTATTTTTAAAAAAGCATTTATTTAACCAATATTAATATTAACATTAATAAAAAAAAGGAAACAAATTAGAAAACCCCTCTAAAAAGTAAAAAATAAGAATTGAGAATTTTAAACAAAAAATATAATATATTAACAAATATAAAAATGCACTGAAAAGTAAAAAATAAATTATATAAATATCTAATAAATAACCAATAAATAAATGTAATAATCATTAAATTGAAAAATTTTAAATAATGAAAATACTTAGTTAAATAAAAGCGTGGCGCAGTTTTTATAATAATCTTTTCGAATTAGTATTTATAGACATTTGCTGTATTTTAAAATATAATTTTTGTTTAATGAGGTTGTTTAGTATATGTATATACTTTATTTATCTGTAATAAAATAATACAAGATTTAATTCTTTGATGGTTCAAATTTGCACCGAGGTGACCTTTAAGGGTTAATAAGATTAAAAATAAAAATTAAATTTAGAAATTTTGCACAAAGTTATTACATTTTGACGATAATCTGAAAAATTATTAATTATTGTCATTATTATAATTGTAATCGTACTTATGAATTCATTAAATAAAAATTCGTAATTAATTAAAATGAAACTTTTAGCGGAAACAGTGCGTTCAATTTGTCTTAGATTACAAGCAGAATTCGAAGATGAACTTAAACTATGTGAGAACACGTACAAAGAAAGCAACTGGGTTGCATTTTCCCAGATTGTTACTTGTAGCTAGTCAGTTTCAACTGGAGAGGTTCCAGCAGATCTTTCCGCTTCCTCGCGTCGTTATTGAAAATGAAAATAAAGATTAATTGTTGTAAAACTAAATGTGTCGTTTTAAATAAATTATAAAAACTACGCAACGCTTTATTTAACAAAATATTTTCATTACTTTTAATTATAAAATGTAATAATTATTTTTTGTTTATTGGTTATTTATTAGATATTTATATAATTTATTTTTTACTTTTCAGCGCATTTTTATTTTTGTTAATATATTATATTTTTTTGTTAAAATTCTCAATTCTTATTTTTTACTTTTTAGAGGGTTTTTCTAATTTTTTTCCTTTTTTTTATTAATGTTAATATTAATATTAGTTAAATAAATGCTTTCTAGAAAAATAATTTTTTATATGTAATCAAATATATTTTTGTAATTTTTTTTGTATTTTTTTTTATGTTAATAAATATTTTAAAAGATCGAATTGAAATGATCTTATTAAAATTACAGTACTGCATTTTTCTACCACGTTTCGGTCTCCTTTGTTTTTAATAAAAGTCAAATTTCGTAAACTCTTCGTCATGTTCATTCAGACAATGTTACTTAGATTATTATTTTTTTAATTAAATTCTCTCAAATTTTTGTAGCAACATTTTATTTATCTAGTGTACTGGAAATTTAATCGTTATATGATTTATAACGTTTTATGACGTTTTTCTCTTTGTGGAACATCTCTGAAATTCTTTCAGTTTCTTTGTGAAACACTCTCATATCACACACGCGCACGCGCGCGTGTGCGCGTTGTTAGAAATAAAAACCAAAACGATCTATTTTCTGGTATGAGACTACAACAATTCCAAAATCTTTATGTGAGAGAGCAACTGAACAATTTTTAATGGAAAGGTTAGGGCTGCAACAGATCAGTGTAAAACATAAATTTGACAAAAAAATATACATTGGTTACGACAACGCTAATCAAAACGGCAGCATTTAATATTATTTTTACAGCTACTTTCATAAATGGCCGACGGTACACCCGATAAGCAACACTACATATTAATATTCTGATACTACGTTTATAATATTATATTATAATATATTTATTATATAATATATTCTGATTATTGGACCATAAATCAACGGTATCCAAAAAAACAAAAAAAAAAACGGTTTGACAATGTATTTTTTAATATAGTGGTGTAGGATATTACATCTCGAAAGATAACCGAAGGTTTTTTCTTACATTTGCTGCTTTTCGATCAAATTTAAATATGTAAAAATTATTTTTTTAAACCATCCCTTCCAAAAAGGTTTAAATAATATGAATTTCAACAAATGTTGTTTTTAACAAATTCTATTGTAATTTGATTGATTAGGGTGTAAAATATTTTACCGATGTTAAAGTTTGATTTTGTTAAATATTCTAAAGCTGTGAGAACTAATGATAATTGATAAATATCAGTTATCACTTATCTACGAGCAGTCTTTAAGTAAAAATAAATTTGATATATGGTGAATCTCATTTAAAAACAATGATTTCATTAAATTTTTGAAAAAATTCATCAAGAGGGGACGATACAGAAATTGCGTTACATGTTGACAAAGTACCCAAAAATTAATTATTTTTTGCATTTGTTTTTGACTTATACTTGTTTGGTTCTCCAGACTGGATAGATCGATTTGCATGAAATTACCTAGATAAATTAAAAATAAACAAAAAACCCAATAAACAAAATGAAGGATATAAAATCAGATCTGTAAAAAAAAAATAATAGAGCACTGTTGAGAAAAGTTTAAAACTTAGTAATGGAAAAAAGTAAGATCACTTAAAAGAAATATTTGAAAACATTTAGAAGATAGAAAAAATCAAGAAGAATAGTAGTTTGCCCGAATTCATTTTATGTACAAAAAGGAGATGTAATGTACAGAGTCCGGCAAATAAATCTGACGATTTTGTAGTAATTGTTATGTTGGCACCACTGTCAATGAGAAGGCGAGAGTGTTGTATGGCAGGTCTATTCATGCTATTTCTGTAGCCAGTATGTCGTGGTCGGGTGAACAACGAGCGTTTGTGATTGAAGCGTATTTTAAAAATAATAACTCGGTTATTGTAACACAGCGTTTATTTCGCAGACATTTCAATTTAAATCGACACGCGTCTGTTCCTAGTAGGAATACGATATTGTTGTGGGTGAAGAATTTTAGGAACACATCGTCTGCTTTAAAAATGAAACCAACAGGACGAAAACGAACTGTGAGAACGCCTGAAAACACTAACGCGGTAAGGTTAGCTGTCACGCGGTCTTCACGACGTTCAGCAGCGAGACATTCTGCTGCGCTAGCCATTTTTGATCGAAGTGTACGATGAATTCTTCATGCCGACCTGAAATTACATCTGTATAAGACGATGTTAGTGCAGCAACTTAATGCAAATGGTTGGGCGCCTCGTAAAGCAGCTTACGAGGTCATCCTCGAAAATGTTCACCAGGATGCCATTATTATTTTAAGTGACGAGACACATTTTCATCTGTCAGGATTTGTGAATAAACAAAATTACCGTTATTGGGCTTCGCATAATCCACGGCAAATTCTTGAAAAACCACTTCACAGTCAATATGTTATTGTGGTGTGCGGTTTCAAAGTTCGGCATAATTGGCCCATATTTTTTTGAGGAGTTAATTCGCAGAGCAACAGTAACATCTCATCGATACGTAAACATGTTGAATGGATTTCTGCGACCGAAACTGAATGACTTTGAAGGACATGAAATTTGGTTTCAACAGGATGATGCCACAGCCCATACGGCAAGAATCGCAATGGATGTTCTGCAAGAAACCTTTCCTGGACGTTTGATTTCCCGATTTGGCGACATTCCTTGGCCAGTGCGTTCACCTGATCAGGCTGTTTGTGATTTTTTTCTGTGGGGGTATCTCAAACTTAAAATCTTCAGTAGTCGACCACAGTCAATTGCAGAACAAGGAGGCATTCAACGAGAAATTGAAGCAGTTCCACAAGTGATGATTGAGCGAGCAATGTCAAATTTTAGAATGAGGTTAAGTGAGTGTGTGAGGAGTAATGGAAAACATTTGGACGACATAATATTCAAATTAAAAAAAATCTATGTAAGAATTCACTATAAATTGCAAAAATTGATTCTTAATTTGATATATTAAATGTTTTAATAGTACGAAATACAGTTTAATTATTATCTCTCAAAAATCGTCATGTTTATATGCCGGACCCTGTATATAATAATCTCAAATGAATTTTCATTCTTCTAGTAATTTATAAAATTTATCAGTTTTACTGAAGAGAGTAGAATAGCACATTAATAAACAAATTGGAAAATATCAGGGTGGTTCTAGAAATCTTGCGTGAAACAAATATTTTGTATAAAATCAGTGAAGAAATAAAATAAGAAATAAAAAAAAAAAATTATGTAATTATATTTCTAGATTTTATAAATTCATAAAGTTTACAGAAACAGATTTTTAATCCAGATTCTCTCAAAAATGGAGATCTATGATAAAATTAAAACTTTAATCGGACAAACAATTTCAAATACCTTTTCTAATAAATTGTGTATGAGGATAAATTATATATAAACTGATAAATTTACGAGGTTATTGTAGAAACTACTTAAAATCAAAACAGGCTAGGCAAGGAGATGGATTATATCCGATCTTCCTTTGCCGTATGCTAGATAAAGTTATAAAAGAATGGAGGAAAACATTGAGGCTGCTCGTCCTGTAAGAGAGGATCTACGGGATCACGCCGCGACAATAGCCGACTTTGATTTGTACGACTACGGGATCGTCGTCCTTCATAGACTAGTTCGCACGATTGTCAGTTGATGTTTGTATAAAGCTAACATAGAATTTATAGTATCGATGCCTGTAGAAAAAAAAATACGATATTACTTTCAGTTGTATGGTGGAAGTGGAGAATGAAAACGAACTTTTTTTTCGTTTTGAGATATGAGGAGTATGAAAATATGATTCACTTAAACTGGAGATTCCTTATTTATATGTGCGCGTATATATATATATATATGTATCGGGTTGTCTAAACAATATTCAGCCTTTGAAGAACAAAATTGAGAATACATTTATTGTTAGTGGAAAAGAAGATTATGAGACTACACATTCACCATACAATGAGCTTCTGCCATTTTTCCGGCAACACCATAATTCCGTTGCTATAGAACTTCTGTGGTTTCTGGCTGTTCACAGGCTTGAAGAGCGTGTTTACACAGACTCTCGAACATGGTTTTCACAGGCTATAGTAAAACCTATTTAAAGCTGGAGTAAATTTATTTACTATTTTTAAATCTAATTATTATTTCAACCTGTTCTTGATCATGATGACTAAAAATCAAGATTATTAAAAACAGATTAAACGGACCGTATTTTACTAGCGACTACTAGAGCAAATCCCAAAACGAGTGGGATCTGTCGCTTCTTACCTGTTGTCGCATGTAGTCGGCCGCTCAAAATCGCTTACAATGGGCGCGGTTCAGTAGCACTCTGCACTGGGATCAGACGAACGTACTCGTGTGACCTTGTAGCCGCGAATAGTTTCTTCCAGTAGACGAGCGGCCTGAAAGAAACTAAACAAGATTAGATTACACAGAGAAATAGACTCTTTTGCTTTTGCAGACAATAGAATAATAATCGCAAACAATTCATATAAATTAATAAATGTTAAAAGAAAACATAGAAAAAACGGGGTTACACATTTTCTATGAAAAAATGATGGCAAAGTATTATTACCAAAATAAGATTTAATTAGCAAAATTTCGAATAAAATCATTTTTGATTTTAGGGACTCCCTTTTTCTGTAAGGAAAATGTTTTTTTTTTTTTTTTGTCTTCAGTCATTTGACTGGTTTGATGCAGCTCTCCAAGATTTCCTATCTAGTGCTAGTCGTTTCATTTCAGTATACCCTCTACATCCTACATCCCCAACAATTTGTTTTACATATTCCAAACGTGGCCTGCCTACACAATTTTTCCCTTCTACCTGTCCTTCCAATATTAAAGCGACTATTCCAGGATGCCTTAGTATGTGGCCTATAAGTCTGTCTCATCTTTTAACTAATTCCTGTTTAAAAACCGTATGGCAGATTTGAAATAAAAAACTATCAACCCTTTTCCGGTATTTTTCCAAAGCATTCCCAGAAATCGCTATTTCATCAAAACGTTTCATTGTGGAATGAAATTTAAAAAATATAGTTTAAAATTTTTTAAATTGTTGAAAGATGTTTGTTAACAATTTCAGTCACTGATATACAATGAACTATCCATTGTTAATAGAATAGTATTATGATAGATAATGAAAATGTTTTTCGTACAATAATTTGAATTTATAAAAAGCTTTAAATATTAATTGAATAATTTAAATTGAACATTTTCTTAATCCAATCACGATGTTCAAATTTTACTTGTTTGTATTTCGTTATTTTATGTATACTTTCTCGAGAGTAAGGTATTTTCTCGCGCCGGCTTTCGTGGTGCAAGTGGTAGCGTCCGCCTTTAATCCGGAGATTCCGGGTTCGAATCCCGGTTAGGCATCGCATTTTCACACTCGCTACAAATCATTCATCTCATCCTCTGAAACGATACCACCTAATAGTGGTTTCGTAGGTTAAACAAAACAAAACAAAAAATTAATAACTGAAAATGGATATTTATTTTTCATAATTTGTTTATCATAATTAGATTTTTATTTATCATATTTTTACGCTTATAAAATATTTGTAAATGTTTTTTAAATAAATCTCTTTTAGTAATTCTACCATCATTTTTTTATTAACGATTTTTTGTTGATTGTCTAAAGTTACTAATTTTGTATTTTTCTTAATAATCGCTAATAGATTTATTTTTGTACATAAAGACTTTAAGCAACTTTAATGTTAGATGTCTTAAACATTTTTCTTTAACGGTGTTGTAATTCTAATTTTATCAAGAATTATGATGTATTAATTCCTAAGCACGTGTTAATAAATTTAAAAAAAATTAATTCATATATAAAATTATCTACATAATCATTGTAATAAAATATATTCAGTGTTTTATCATTTGTGTATGCAATGGAGTTCATATAAAACATTCTGTCGCAAGTACGTCAAATTTCCGGTTTTAGATAAGAAAGGATGTTGCACAGCTATAATGATTTTTGAAAATATTACTTTCGGTGTGTTTTTTTTAATTTAATTATATTAGAATCATGTGTTCTTTAACAATACTGCAAGGTACAGTGTATTCTTCCAATAAATATAATACTTCCATATTCGTTTTTTTTTGTACCTCCTTTTCATACTTGTTGAACTGTGACTGCATCAACTGCCCAAATTGAAGACAATCTATGTGATGTAGAGTGTACATTAAATGCATTAATTAATAATTGTTTCAGTTCTAAATAATCAGTACTGTCGGTATTCCGTGATATTATCCATGATATTAAATTGATCATTATTAATTATTATTATTATTATTATTTTTATTTTTATTTATTTTTTATTTTTTTTTAATATTTTTTTTATTTTTTATTTTTTAAAATTTTTTTTTATATTTTTTATTTTTTAAAATTTTTTTTTATATTTTTTATTTTTTTAAATTTTTTTTTATTTTTTATTTTTTAAAATTTTTTTTTCATTTTTTATTTTTTAATTTTTTTTTATATTTTTTAAATTTTTATTTAAAAAAAATTTTTTTTTTCAATAATTTTTTTTTATTTCTCTTCAAATTAATAAGTTATCCAGTTTAGAATTTAATATATCTATTTTGACTTTTAAATCTTTATTGTTTTTCGCCTGGCTTTTATAAAGTTCTGCAATTTTTTTTAATTCAATCAAATCTGCTTCAATATCATCTTCTGACTGGTCGTCAGGAATTTCTTCGTTAGATGTGACATTTGGTTTTTCTAACTTTATGTTAGAAAATATACAAGGAAAACACCTTTTCCACATGATTATAATCAAAGAACAACAAATGTACCTTTATTGTATAACGTGTATGAAGTTAATAAAATAATAATAGAAAATAAATTCAAACTTAAAATGTTGCTGAGCAACAACATTTATTTAAAATGTTGCTGAGCAACATTTTAAATTAATAAAAATAAATCTAATTTATTAATTATTAGCAAATTCTTTATACGTAGCTTGTGGATAAATTCATTAAATATATTTTGAAAATTAGTACATATCAATATTAAAAATATGTAAAGTTAACCGATGAAACGCTAATATATTTTTGCTTAATTTCGCAATTATGAAGAAGAATCTGCTACTGACGTAGAAGTATGTACACTCAGTTTGAGGTAATATAAAAATAAAATTATCCATCAAATTTCAAAGAAAACTAGATTACCTTTTAAATTATTTAATGTTGTTAGATGATATTAAATTATTCTAATTTTTAAATTATTCTCTTTTTCTAATTTTCTAAGTTCATGGTGAAAACGACAAAAGATACCATTTTTTTTTTTTAGTTTTTATTGTGAACCTTGACTTGATCATTTGTTACTAAAAAACCAATAGACTGATAGCGTTCCAAGTTTTATACAATTAGCTAATTCTCTTATTTTATAACTTATGAAATCTCAGGCGTTTTTGAATTGTTATTCGAACAACGCACTTTGATAGTGTTACTCATAATTTGTGTAATTTTGGAGCCGGCTCAGTTAAAAATTTTTTTTTTTTTGTCTTCAGTCATTTGACTGGTTTGATGCAGCTCTCCAAGATTCCCTATCTAGTGCTAGTCGCTTCATTTCAGTATACCCTCTACATCCTATATCCCTAACAATTTGTTTTACATATTCCACATGTGGCCTGCCTACACAATTTTTTCCTTCTAACCGTCCTTCCAATATTAAAGCGACTATTCCAGGATGCCTTAGTATGTGGCCTATAAGTCTCTCTTCTTTTAACTATATTTTTCCAAATGCTCCTTTCTTCATCTATTTGCCGCAATACCTCTTCATTTGTCACTTTATCCACCCATCTGATTTTTAACATTCTCCTATAGCACCACATTTTAA
Organism: Lycorma delicatula; assembly: GCF_047948215.1. Classification (NCBI taxonomy): domain Eukaryota; kingdom Metazoa; phylum Arthropoda; class Insecta; order Hemiptera; family Fulgoridae; genus Lycorma; species Lycorma delicatula. The sequence continues at coordinate 153,683,147 of NC_134456.1, read as the reverse complement.
AAGCTTCTAATCTTTTCTTCTCAGATACTCCGATCATCCAAGTTTCACTTCCATATAAAGCGACACTCCAAACATATACTTTCAAAAATCTTTTTCTGACATTTAAATTAATTTTTGATGTAAACAAATTATATTTCTTACTGAAGGCTCGTTTCGCTTGTGCTATTCGGCATTTTATATCGTTCCTGCTTCGTCCATCTTTAGTAATTCTACTTCCCAAATAACAAAATTCTTCTACCTCCATAACCATAATCTTTTCTCCTCCTATTTTCACATTCAGTGGTCCATCTTTGTTATTTCTACTACATTTCATTACTTTTGTTTTGTTCTTGTTTATTTTCATGCGATTGTTCTTGCGTAGGACTTCATCTATGCCGTTCATTGTTTCTTCTAAATCCTTTTTAATTTCGGCTAGAATTACTATATCATCAGCAAATCATAGCATCTTTATCTTTTCACCTTGTACTGTTACTCCGAATCTAAATTGTTATTTAACATCATTAACTGCTAGTTCCATGTAAAGATTAAAAAGTAACGGAGATAGGGAACATCCTTGTCGGACTCCCTTTCTTGGATTCTTTCTTATGTTCTTCAATTATTACTGTTGCTGTTTGGTTCCTGTACATGTTAGCAATTGTTCTTCTATCTCTGTATTTGAACCCTAATTTTTTTAAAATGCTGAACATTTTATTCCAGTCTACGTTATCGAATGCCTTTTCTAGGTCTATAAACTCCAAGTATGTTGGTTTGTTTTTCTTTAATCTTCCTTCTACTATTAATCTGAGGCCTGAAATTGCTTCCTTTGTCCCTATACTTTTCCTGAAACCAAATTGGTCTTCTCCTAACACTTCCTCCACTCTCCTCTCAATTCTTTTATAGAATTATTATAGAATGTATAGAATTCTAGTTAAGATTTTTGATGCATGACTAGTTAAACTAATTGTTCTGTATTCTTCACATTTATCTGCCCCTGCATTCTTTGGTATCATTACTATCACTTTGTTTGAAGTCTGACGGAAATTCCCCTTTTTCATAAATATTACACACCAGTTTGTATAATCTGTCAATCGCTTCCTCACCTGCACTGTGCAGTAATTCTACAGGTATTCCCTCTATTCCAGGAGCCTTTCTGCTACTTAAATCTTTTAATGCTCTCTTAAATTCAGATCTCAGTATTGTTTCTCCCTTTTCATCCTCCTCAACTTCCTATTCTTCCTCTATAACACCATTTTCTAATTCATTTCCTCCGTATAACTCTTCAATATATTCCACCCATCTATCGACTTTACCTTTCGTATCATATATTGGTGTACCATCTTTAACACATTATTAGATTTTAATTTTTTTTTTTTTTGTCTTCAGTCATTTGACTGGTTTGATGCAGCTCTCCAAGATTACCTATCTAGTGCTAGTCGTTTCATTTCAGTATACCCTCTACATCCTACATCCCCAACAATTTGTTTTACATACTCCAAATGTGGCCTGCCTACACAATTTTTTCCTTCTACCTGTCCTTCCAATATTAAAGTGACTATTCCAGGATGCCTTAGTATGTGGCCTATAAGTCTGTCTCTTCTTTTAACTATATTTTTCCAAATGCTTCTTTCTTCATCTATTTGCCGCAATACCTCTTCATTTGTCACTTTATCCACCCATCTGATTTTTAACATTCTCCTATAGCACCACATTTCAAAAGCTTCTAATCTTTTCTTCTCAGATACTCCTATTGTCCAAGTTTCACTTCCATATAAAGCGACACTCCAAACATACACTTTCAAAAATCTTTTCCTGACATTTAAATTAATTTTTGATGTAAACAAATTATATTTCTTACTGAAGGCTCGTTTAGCTTGTGCTATTCGGCATTTTATATCGCTCCTGCTTCGTCCATCTTTAGTAATTTTACTTCCCAAATAACAAAATTCTTCTACCTCCATAATCTTTTCTCCTCCTATTTTCACATTCAGCGGTCCATCTTTGTTATTTCTACTACATTTCATTACTTTTGTTTTGTTCTTGTTTATTTTCATGCGATAGTTCTTGCGTAGGACTTCATCTATGCCGTTCATTGTTTCTTCTAAATCCTTTTTACTCTCAGCTAGAATTACTATATCATCAGCAAATCGTAGCATCTTTATCTTTTCACCTTGTACTGTTACTCCGAATCTAAATTGTTCTTTAACATCATTAACTGCTAGTTCCATGTAAAGATTAAAAAGTAACGGAGATAGGGAACATCCTTGTCGGACTCCCTTTCTTATTAGGGCTTCTTTCTTATGTTCTTCAATTGTTATTGTTGCTGTTTGGTTCCTGTACATGTTAGCAATTGTTCTTCTATCTCTGTATTTGAACCCTAATTTTTTTAAAATGCTGAATATTTTATTCCAGCCTACGTTATCAAAAGCCTTTTCTAGGTCTATAAACGCCAAGTATGTTGGTTTGTTTTTCTTTAATCTTCCTTCTACTATTAATCTGAGGCCTAAAATTGCTTCCCTTGTCCCTATACTTTTCCTGAAACCAAATTGGTCTTCTCCTAACACTTCTTCCACTCTCCTCTCAATTCTTCTGTATAGAATTCTAGTTAAGATTTTTGATGCATGACTAATTAAACTAATTGTTCTGTATTCTTCACATTTATCTGCCCCTTTTTGAAGTCTTTTGATGGAAAGTCTTTTATCTGCCTTTTTTTGAAGTCTGATGGAAATTCCCCTTTTTCATAAATATTACACACCAGTTTGTATAATCTATCAATCGCTTCCTCACCTTCACTGCGCAGTAATTCTACAGGTATTCCGTCTATTCCAGGAGCCTTTCTGCCATTTAAATCTTTTAATGCTCTCTTAAATTCAGATCTCAGTATTGTTTCTCCCATTTCATCCTCTTCAACTTCCTCTTCTTCCTCTATAACACCATTTTCTAATTCATTTCCTCCATATAACTCTTCAATATATTCCACCCATCTATCGACTTTACCTTTCGTATTATATATTGGTGTACCATCTTTGTTTAACACATTATTAGATTTTAATTTATGTACCCCAAAATTTTCCTTAACTTTCCTGTAGGAAAGTTAATTTTCCTTACCATTTTCCTTAAGGAAAATGTAGGAAAGATATATTGATAAAGAAGTGATCAGTAATAAAAAATAAATTTATAAGAGGATTGGGTAAAAATATTGAAAAAAGTTATACATTTTATGAAAGTAATGAAAAAACTGGTTCTCATTTTTGTCCCGAAATAAAATATAAATGCCAAAGAATCTTTAATAGTTTTATAAATAATAAAGAAAAATTGAAAAAAGTTATTAATAATAAAAATTAAAATAATTATAGTCAAAAAACCTCAAAATTAAAATGATTATAGTCAAAATAAATTTCAAAAAACCGTTCTTAAAATATTCATATGTAGGTTAAGCTTAAAAAAAAAATTTCTTAAGTAAATCTAGAAAATTTTCAAGAAAAAAATTTCAAATAAAGTTTTATTGCACTTTAGATCTGGGATCAATAATTTAACATTTTATTTGTAGAGATTTCTTAATACCTTTGTATATGAAGTATGAACTTACAAAATATTGTTTTGAAAATTATTTAAAAAGAAGGGAGATAGGCTCAAAAGAGTATATTTTACTTCAATTTTAAGATATGGAGATTGATTTTTTAAACGTTTTTCAAGTTTTCTCAAAGATGACTTTGAAAAAAGTGATTTTTTCGCGATATCCTTCACGGCCTTGACGAATTTTGGAAAATATTAACATGTTCAATAATCCAGGTACAGAAATATTTGAGCCAAATTTGAAGAAAATTAGTTTGGTCAATCTTGAGATAAAGGCCAAAAGCAATGTGACACACATAGTATATACGTACGCACATTCATATAAATACATGTTTTTTTTTTTATCTACATGAACTAGTTCGACCCTAAAACATAAAAATTTACAAAACCCGATACTCTATTTTTGACATGATCACCATACGCCTGAATACGCCCTTTAATACAGCTATTCTAGATATATTCGCCTGAAAATTAAAACAGAATGATTTAATATAAATATAAACTGAAATCTCTAAAAACTAACTACGGTAAACGGTAAAATTAAAATAGCTGAAAATATTAAATATCTTGGAGAAATAATGCAGTGTAACGCCCTGGAAAGATCCAATTCAGGAAGCCTATCTATTAAAAAATAAATATATACACGTACATCAAAAATACAAAATTACAAAAATACAAAAGTACAAAATTTCCACTTTTTTATTGCAAAATTTAGATGCTGTAACACAACAGTAAACCTGATATGCTGATGATGACAGTCAATGAATCCAAATTGATAAAAATTATTAAAAAAAAAGGAAATTGTTAAAATAGATTTTACGATCTAAATGTAAAAATAATCAAAATATCTTAAAATCAGAACAAGAAATCTACCCAGAAATCTGAAAAATAACTGACTGTATAAGAAGAAGATAACGCTTTTACATACATATAAAAATAATAGAGGTAGCAGATTAACAAAACGTATCTTTAATTATACTAATAGACAAAAAAAAAATGTTTTATGTTTCTCTAAGTGAGATACTATTTCTTGAATTGGTTTTTTGCGTACATTTCAGATCTATAAATACAATTTTTCTATAATCCTTAGTTTTAAATAAAACGAGGTTATCCGGGAAAAAATCAAAAGTAAGTGGAGGAAATGTATACTTAAAGACATATTACATTCCATAGTATGAAGTAAGAAGTTGACTAACAATATCGTGATAATTGTCGGATTTCTGTTTGCCGAGAAAGGTTTTACAAACGTCTTTAAATGAAGCCCAAGTTGAACTTTCTACATTATTTAACATCGAGCTAAATACATCATCTTTGACCAACTCTCTTATTTGAGGACAAGCAAATAATCCTTTAATTTAACTTACAATCAGAAATTTTTACCTGACGTACAAAAATCCGAGAATATCCTTCTTCATTGCGTTTACAAAACTTTTCATTAGTCCTAGCTTGATATGGAGAAGAGGTAAAAAAATATTTTTTGGTTCAACTAAGGATTCATAAATAATATTTTTCCCATTTGGAGTAAAGTTGTCTTGTTTCTTCCACTCTTTGGTAACATAATGTTTAATGTTTATTGCAGCTGTCCCATTCGCAAAGAAAACACATGTACTTAGTATAGCCTAACTGCATCTCTAACAAGATAGCTAGAACTTTCAAATCACCAATATGTTCCAGTTATGTTTTTTATAATTTATTTTTACAAGAACGTCTTTCATCACATCGTATGTCTCTTTCAAATTAATACCATAAGCTATTGGTGTCGAAGAATATTTGTGACTGTTGTGTTGTAGAACCACTTTTAAACTATACTTGGACAAATCTATGAAAAGGTGCCAGTCGTCAGGTTTATGAACTTGTCATAAGCTCATCAATATTTGCGCAATAAAACAAATTAATTTTTTGCATATATATATATATATATGTATATGTATATAGAGAGAGAAAGAGAGAGAGAGAGAGTGCACCGGGCTAGTCTAGTGGTTAACCCATCGTCGCAAATCAGTTTATTAACAGCCGATTTTCGAAGTCGAAGGTTCTAAGGTACAAATCTAATAAAATATAGTTGCTATTATTCCAGTTTGAATACTGGACAGTGGATAGCGCTGTCCTTTGGTGGGTGGGATTCAATTAACCACACGTCTCGGGTACGGTCGGTCTGAGTCTGCAACTCATTGATGTAGCATATAAGTCATCCTCATCTGTAAGGGTTGAGGGGGGACAGGGTTTCTTACCAGTTGCACAGATTGCAAGATTAGGCAAAAAAAAAATATATATATATGTATATCGTATATATATATATATATATATATATATATATATATATATATATATATATAGGCCTATGTACAAAATTTATGGCTAGAAAATTTTCAAAACGACTAGATCAATCTCATTAAAATGTAAATATACTGTAGTAGTGTATCTTACCAGGTTATATAGTCATATAACCTCAATTTGAAATGTTTTTGGTTGCAGGTCAAATTGGGAGGTGAAAATGAATTTTCGTTTAGTTTTGAGGTATGAAGAGTACAAAAATACTATTGATGTATAACATTTTTGTGGCTCGAAAATCTCCAAATACCATTTATGTAAAAAATATTTGTCTCACAAATCTCCAAAACTACTAGTTAAATTTCATTGAAATTTAGATATGTTGTACTGGTTTATCTGAAGTTGTTCATGTGAAGATTTGATGAAGATTGGTTGAGTCTTTCTTTAGTCTCAATTTAAAGTCCAAAAGAGACAACAATTTGAGGTTGGTGTAGTAGTGAATTTTTCATACGCGCTTATGCAGTGATTCACAGGGGTGAGTAAGTTGAATCTTTATACTTGTGTGTAGGGTCTACTCGTAGACCCGTAGATACGTAGGTGGTCCAATCGAAAAAATGTATTATCTTTCAAATAAATAGATTTGGATTAAAAAAATAAAACTTTGAATGTAAGCTTTCATGATTTTTTCTAATAAAAAAATTTATTGATAAATTAAACCAATGTTAAAGTATAATTCGACATCAATATAAATGTATGATCGTATTTAGAGGAGTGGTCATAGCAACAGAGCCCAATTTCCTGCTAACCAAGGGTAAACTCAAGTAATGTTTCTAGCCGCGATAACTAAACTACTAACTGTTATGCACTTTTACTGCAAAACACTAATAAATAACTTTTAACTAGTACGAGTAACTGACGTAGTTTTACGAATACTTACTTTTAATGCAGCTGATAAATACATTATTATTTGTTAAAATAGAATATTTAAAATAACCTTTTTCATTTAAATCGAGTTAAAATAAATAAACGATATTAAAAATTAGTAAATATAGTTAGTGTTGCGACATCGACGAGACGCCCTTGTTCAAGAGCGTTGTGGTAGATTTTAAAGCGATGGTGGAATGTATGTGTTCATAGGTGATGAATGAAGACAACACCTTATTGATTACTGAAGGTTTTTTTAATTGTACGCCGTCTTGGCGGTTTAAAATAATTTTTTAACATAACACTTGTAACTTATAACTTATCGTTAAAGATAGCAAACATAAGCTAAACAACACTTAAAGTAATGTTCATCCAAACATAAATTGAGAGAGTCCATCCGGACACAACCACCTTGGGTCAGGTCTGAGTGCAGACTGGCATAAGATGCTACGTACTGTGCTCGAGGGAGCAGCTAGTGACGTAGAGTGTCGTGATGGTCTGGTGACCATAGTTTGCTGTGGGCACCCTAGCCACCGCTAGGTTTCAGCACCCGACGACAAGAGGGGGTGAAAACGTAACAGTTAGTTCATTTTCAAAAAAAAGCTACGAAAAAACTTTAATCAAGAAGACATAATAAAATTAGCTGAAGACCCTTTTCTTTTGGTAGAAACCAAAAATAAATTAGAAGACATAGTAAATAACATGTATATTATACTACGATGAGAGAAAATCAGTTTGAAATGTATCACAAATTTACAGTTAAAATGATAATAAATAATCAATATTTTGTTTTGACGCGCCTTAATAAATTACTAAACTTATTATTACATACTCATTATTTTTACGTGTATTCTCGTTTGAAGTATAATATCATCTCTTGATGTTTTCTCAACATTTAAGAAAGAATCCTCAAAATAGAAAAATTGGCTGACAAATCATCACTTGGCGTCTATATGTATGAATCATGTAGATCAAAACTTAGAAAAAAAATTGGTACATATTCTTGTTTTTATATTGTAACAAGATCGGTGTAACGAACCTGAATAACGGTTTCCTACCAATTAAGAGATCAGGTCCTGCTTTTACTGAAGGTAACAGGTCCGTTTAACAATCGTTTTTTGTAATACTGACAGTCATTTTCACGTTTCGAGTTCGGTCCGGTCCGGCAGGTAAAGAAGATAAGAGTAAAATACTCCGGGGAAGGTCAGTTACAATCAGTCTAAGCGAGACGTTATGATGTCAGTCAGCGAGAGTATTCTGCGAGGAGGTCAGTGAAAGAGCGAATTGCTAGTGAATTAAGTTCGGCGTGATTAAAGTGACGTTAGAAGTAATTCCAGTACATGTAAACAAGAAATGGTTCGGTGAGTTACTGTTAGACTAAAAGTGAAACAGATAATGTACTAAATTTCAATCATAAATTATTAGGGTAGTTTTATTTGTGAACAGCAAAGGTATTTGGAGTAAAAGAGCTTTATACTTGTCTTATCTATTGTACTACTGTTGTTAATACAGGACTAATTGTTAAAATCGTTAAGAGATAGCGGTCATGCTATCTCTTTGGCCAATGGGACTGAATTCTGGTTTTCATTATTTATCTAACTGTGAATAAATCCTGACGATTACTTTAAACTCTGTTTTGTATGTAATCACTTATTATTATTATTGACATTTATTATTATTATTATCATTCACGGGGTTATGATTATTACGATTATTATTTGTTTATTATTATTACTGTTGTCATTATTGTTACTATTTTGACTATACTTGTGAGTTGTTTATTATTGTCGCTTATTATTCTTATTGGCATTGTTATAATTGATTTGTCCTATTTTACATGTGTTTTAAATTATTAAACATTTTCAATTGTCAATCTCTCAATATCCTGATCGAACCGCGCACACGCGGCAATATTTATTAAAATACGATATTTTTTTAAAAACGTTAATAAAAATAATGAAGTAATGTTCACCTCTATATCTCAGAACTCATTTCGTGTAATTTAACACAATAGTTATCCTTTCAAAAAAGTCTTATTATGCTTCTGTTACCATTTCTTTTTTTAGAAATTACTCAACCAATTAAAAAAATCTTCCTATCACTTTATTTAAAATACAAATAAAAAGATTTTTTTTACAAAAAAAGTATTACCTTGATGGATGTTTTAATAAACAGCGTCAATTAAATGTATTTAGAAGTCATTACTCGTATACAAAATATAAAAATCGGTTAAGGAAAAAGGATTTCTTCTCTCTCCCTTTATGGGGGTTTGAATAAGACCAAACATCAGCAAGTACCGCAGCTACCTAACAGACATTAGATTATTTTAAAAGATTTACCTTCCATTTGAGTAAAAATTTTAAATACGTATCTCCCTGCTCCCTTAATGATTTTGACCAAAATTAATAGGCACTAACGTTCCATTCACACAAATCAACATACTAAATTTTATTCTAATTGGCCATCCATTGTTTAAATAATATTGCAATGCCTCCTTCTGGAATTTTTAAAATTGAGTTTTTTTACACGCTTTTCTTTAACATATATTGGTTCAACCGTATCTTCAAATCATGTAACTAATTAAACTCATTTCCCGACGTTATACAACGGTGAAATTTTACACAGAGACATAAATCGGATTATAATACAATATCCCATTGTTAATGGTTTATGTATCTCCATATTTTATTTATAAAGTATTTATATATAAGTTGGAGATAAAAGGGGACATCTTGATGAAAGGAGTTCATTCCACTGACTTTGACTCTCGATTCAGTATGAGTAGATCAGGTGGCTGTTGAAGCGGATTTAAAAATAACTAGTATAAATTTATAAAATTTACGTACGCTAATCTGATTTAGTTATAAATAACTAACCCAGCGAGTCGGTCTAATTGTAAACTCGCCACTGCTAACCAGCTGATTTCGAAGTCGAGAATTCTAAGGTTTAAAACGCTAGTAAAGGCAGTTACTTTTATACGGATCTGAATACTAGATCGTCGATAACGGTGTTCTTCAATGGTTGGGTTTCAATTAACCACACATCTCAGGATCGGTCGACCTGAGACTGTACAAGACTATACTTCATTTACATATTTATGCATATCATCCTCAATCACCCACTGAAGTAATACCTTACTGTGGTTCCGGATGCTAAACAGAAAAAGAGAGAGAGATTTATATAATTAACCGGTATCCTTGGAATAACGGTATAAATAATTTTGTGTTTGCTAGTTTACTAAAACTTACTTGCTAGTTTTAAACACTTATACAATTTAAAAAAATAATAAATAAAATTTTTTTTTAATTTTTAAAACACGCTTTTCTTGAAAAAAGTAAATAATAAAAACAAAAAATAAACGATAAATAATTGGTACTAAAAAGTAAAAATAATTTTGTTTTAATTTTTTTCGGTTAGAGAAACGAATCTTGAAATGCAAAAAACTGCTAACATACTTTCCCTTATATACTACTTTACGCAGATATATAGTATCATCTATCTAACCGGAAAAATATACACACAAGACCAACATCAACCAGCATTTATGATACACCTCAATTCTTAATTCTATTTTACAGAATTCAATGACGTAGCAAGTCCGACTATATTTACTTTAAAATTACATGGTAAAAGTTGAAATAAGGACATCGTGTTGCAAAGAATCACCTTGTAATTCCATATTTTTTCAATCCAAGTTAAATTTGTCTTTAACAATATTTAACTTTTTTTAGGGGTTTTCCAAGCCCTACAATGAAATAATACCCAATCGATGGATTCAAGTAGTGAATCGTAAGGTATGGTATGGCTGTATTTAATTGATGTCTACTTAGAATTTTTTGTCCAATGACTGAGTTTTGATAGATGAAGAGTATATTAACAATTTTGTCAAAATAAAATTATATAAAAATAATAAAACTGGCCTCCAACGGCAAAAACACTGCATTATATTGTAAACTGAGTAAATTATACAATTTTAATACTAAACCGGATAAATATACAAATAAGGTGAAGTGTAACGCGAGTACGGAATTAACAACATCTTTTCGGAATAAAATTATCGCAGTATATTCCGGCCATTACGGTACTTTTTTTCTTTTGGAAAGGCACTAAGAAGTTGGAAAAGAGACGGTCCAGTCGGCATGATCGCTACTGCGTCACTACCGCAGAACACGACCACTAACCCTATCGGTTCACAGATCTCTCATATAAGCGCAATTGAAGCCGTAGTCATCCATCCGTGTCATTTGCTTCGGTTGCGTCAGCCCCTCTTATGATCTTGTTTTCATATCTGATTATTACATTCATAAGTAATATAATGTCCCACGCAACATGTATTTATATATATATTAATTAAATACCCTATAGGGATTTTAAATATTAAAAGCGTATTACTATGACGTGTTTGAAGGCTACAACTTGTATTGACTTTCCTTATATATCATTTACCATTATTGTTCATTTGATTTATAGCTGTCGTTGATTTTATGTTACTTAATTTAAATTTGATTTAAAATTTAAAACCGTATATGTAGATTGAAACAAGTATTATACCGTCTGTATATATACATGATCGTAACAGGTGTATATACCAGTTTAATTAACAACTTTCTATAACCGACACAAGTTATATAGAATGCAATATTGTTTCACGATTCGCCAACTTCACGATAGTAACACAATTTATTTACGTCAATATATTATACCTAAATTTTAAAAATAAAAATATAATTTTTTTAATTATATCCTAGAAAATCAAAAGTTAACCCGTAGAATAATATAGGACAATAGTATAAAGTAAAATTATACTAAAATATGATAAATATTTGTTTGCGAAACAAATTAAACCGTACTGTTTTGCTTTGAAGAACCTATACAAAACGCTAAGGTTGTCCGTGATTAATTATTAAATATTCATTATGTCTTCCTATATTTCCATCTGAACTTTAATAACGTCACTTGGTGCACCCTTAAAAAACAGTTTTCAAGTTCAAAAATGGGTTTTCAGATCGTTGTATGTTGCTGAATAATATGAACTAGGCAATAATGTAACCAGAAAACAGAATTGTTTTTGTTAATACAGAACAATAGTGCAGTTTAGAAGAAATATACTTCCATTGCCGCTTTTAGTAAAATAACTAACCTTTTAAAAAAATCTTTTAACCGATTTACTTAGTATGAGATTAAAAGATTCTCTACCGCAGAAACAATATTATTCTGATGAATTTTTGTAAAATATTAATTAAAATATTTTTTTAAATTATGAATTTTCTCAACGCGTTCTAAGTGATTTTCATTAATGCCTTCTGAATTGTAATTTATTTTGTAATTGTTTTTATATTTAGTATCTTCATGTATTATTTACCTTTATGTAAATTTCATGTGTTTATATTTTAAATAATAATTAATATGCGATCATAATTAGTTGTGTACTTTGAGAGCTACGTTGGTCAAGGTTTTACCTCGAGGCAGGTTTTACTGGGGCAATTCCTTTTCTCATCTGTGAAGTAGCAAACTAACTATTCCAGATGTCATTTATATTTAATGTATTATTATGCACCGTTAGGAATAAAAGATTGATTTATTTATTAGAAATCGAAATTGAAATATAATAAGATTTTTCCTTATGAGCCAAAAAATTATGTTCTGTGATTAGAAAATAAATCTATTTTCTGCGTCGATGAAAAAGAAGATTGTTATTTTAAAATTATTATTATTACATTTTTATGACTTTTGCTAAATAAAGATTCAATATTCGTAGTAATAAATATGTGAAAATGATAGAAGTTATAAATCAAAATTATTGGCTCTAAATACACATCTGACAGTCCATTTTTGTATTCTGAAAACTCGTTCTGAATTTTTCAAGTAGCTCAAGAAGTTGTAGATTTTAAACGGAGAGTATAAGAGGAGATAATATACACATATTTACTAACGAATGTATTTCAGTTAAAATAATCATGTTAAGTATATTTTAGATGTTAAATCGACTTCTTTCTTGTAACAAATGCAAATGGCACTTTTTTAATAAGACCGTAAAATTTAGATCTTTAGCTTAGAAACACATAGTAAATACGGATCATTTTCGTTTTGACATAATGAATTAATACCTAAATTTATAATGTAAACTTGTTGCAAAAGCTTTGACCTTTGATAAGTCGATTAAAAATTGGAACAACGCAATATCGGTAGCGGGTGGTGACTGAAAGCGTGTAAATTGGAATCGACCTTAATTTAGCCCCCGGAATTCGGTTGAAAATATGATTAACTGTTTACCCGTAGTCGTTCGCATAACTCAAATTTAAGAATATAAAAATTAAATATAAGAAGCCGGTCGACCTGACGACTGCATTACGGGGTGTGCTTAAGCATCGAGAGAGAGAGAGAGAGAGAGAGAGAGAGAGAGAGAGAGAGAGAGAGAGGGAGAGAGAAAGACCGAGCCGAGGAGAGAAATATCGCGTGTTATAAACAAATATATCAATGTCGGTACATCCTGGTCGATATTTTTTAACCGAAAAGCGAACAATTCCGGTATTCTCGATACCTGTCTCGTACACTTTTGATAAAATAATCTGCGGCCGAGTAACAAGCAAGCTTTAAGACCGCCCACGATGACTGCGCCCCATGCGGAGTGCGTGCGTACTAATTTACACGCAAACTCGACTCGACTTCGGCCTAAACTCTCTCGCTAAACTTTCCCAGCCACTTAAAGCTATTATAAAGATATAAATTATTCTTATACAACCGCGGTCCGCTTTCACGAACTGTTTCAACACTAAATCTATTGTCTTATCAATCAATCGGCCGTCTCGACTGTCTGCTGAAGAAACGACCCGTGCCAACTTCTGTTATTTATTGCTCTGATACCGAAAAATTACTGCTTATAAAAATTCATGAAAATAAAAAAAAATATGAATATACATAAAATACCGTAACCGAATGAGGTATGATAATAAAAATTACATGACAATGTCTTTATTTATGTATTATATCTTAAATAATTAACAGCATTATTTTTTTTCGTACTACATCGAGTTAAAAATCAGTTACAAATCTGACCTCGTATTAAAAAATTAACTGTTGTACTTACAAGAATAAACGAACGAGTTTTTACAGTTATACAAAAACTAAAAAAGAAATATGTATAACAAATAAACAAAAAAAAAATTTTATAAAAAGAATTATGATTATTTTACATTGTATAATAAAATTTGGTTTTTCTTTTTAATACTCAAGTTGACAATAATTTTGTTACAAACAAAATTTTGGCTTAATCTTATATGATTTTCGCTAAATCAAAATATGTCCTCAAGATCTGTCCTAAGGGCTTTAATTTTTTAAATTTTCACTGGTAAAAAATTATAATTTTTAAAATAATTTATTTTACCCATTAAAATTAAATACTTTTTTTTACTTTGAGTCGATAAAACAGATCTTACTATTATACTAATAATGATATATGAATGTCTGAAGTTATTTATAAATAATTTAGAGTGGAATACTTTGAAGGAGTGATCGGTTTGGTATTACATCATAGAATGAAATCGATACTGTTTACTATGACTCATTCCTCCTACGAAAAATTAAATTTATCACAGTAATACGATTTAATTAATAGCCTTTAATGTCATCATAACCAATATAATCAGTTTAAACTGGTTTTTCTCCGGAGATCCAGGGTTCAAATCTCTATCAGGCATGTCATTTTTCATAAGCTACAAAATTTTATTTCCATATTCTCACGTACCAACTTCAAAAGCCTTTGCGGTGATAATTCATCATTACAACACAAAAAAGTTTGATGTGGACATCAAATGACTTCCCTTGTACGCCTATTAAATACATATACATATTTTTTGCTGCACTTCATTTAAACTTATTTCATTTGCAAGTGAATTCGTTCCTCCAATTCTTTAATAAAGTGGACAGTTACACAATTGTGCTGCACACCACACTACAAAACACTCTTTTGTGGTGTCCATATCAGCATTTTATATTAGTTTATATATTAATTTTGTTCCCCCTCAAACATGTAGTTATGTGGTGTAAGTGAGAACGTGTCGGACCCATTACAGTGCACACATCAGTTCGAATCCAACTTCATACACATTTCTTTTTTTAATTTGTTTTTTTTTTTAATTTAAATATATTGATTTATTAATAATTATTATTCACTGTTAACATTTTTGAATTAAAATGAGAAGTATATAAAATTTTATTTCATTAATAACTTCTGAATTTTTACGTATTTTTTTTAATTGAATTATTTTTTAGTGTAAAACTTCTTTACAATGAGAGTTTAATAATTATTAATAAATCAATATATTTAAATTAAAAAAAAAAAGTTACAAAAAGAGGAGATGAAGTCTGTTCCGATCCGATGTGACTTCCCCTAAGATCCAAATATTTGTTTAATAAAAATTTATTTGGCTATAATTCTGGAAGCAATAAAAATAAGTACCACTTATGACATATCGTTGAAAAGCTCTCAATGAGGGCTTATTACTCCAGTTAGAAAGAAATTAAAAATCCATTTTTTTTTTGATTTTGTGCTTTTTTGGACAATTTATTGTAAAAATGCAATTTTGCAATTTAAAATAATAATAATTGCATTATAAATGCAATTTTTTTGGTGCAAAAGTTGTTTGATATAAAAAAGGGAGGTGTACAAATATGCGTTACAACAGTCTTAAATCTAAAATTTCGACATTATACGTCTAATCGTTTTTGAGTTATGCAAGATATATATGTACGTACAGATGTCACGAAACTAGTCAAAATGGATTTAGGGATGGTCAAAATTAATATTTCTGTTGAAATCTGAAAACCGAAATTTTTCGGGATTACAATATTTCCTTTACTTTAAACAAGTAAGTAAAAGTCCATAGTAAAGTATCTTTACTATGGAATAACTTAGACCAAAGAATCGATTTCACTTTGGCTTTCATACGAATAACCATCGCATATTTGGTATTTTGTTTTATTCCTAAGTTTTCTGAAACAAACGTGTTGGTTTTGTTGTGTGTTACACACTTTTTTTTTATATTGTTAGTAATTTATATAAAAATGGTTTATAGTTTTATAAATCATCATAACAATTTTTGCTATGTGTATAATTTAGCACAAGTAGCATACGTGTGAAATCTATTCTGGGTGAACAATAGGAGATTAGGACAAGTTTTGGGCCTCTCACATCTGCTGTAATTCTTGTACAACTTGACTGAGCAGCTTTCTAAGCGGCAAGCCGCGACATATACCTTTTACTGTTTCTATGGAATGGAGAGAGCTAAGGGCCACTCGACTGACATCAAATTTGTTCACAAAAATTAAAGGCATCTTAAGCAAATTCAAGAAATATTTTATAATTCTAGTTTTTCTTTAGGCATAAGATCTATTCCATACAGTGAAGAGTTACCAGAAAAATTGTTAAATTATTCCTGGACAAAATGAGGCTATGAAACAAGTAGAATCGGTGCGTTAACTTCTTAAAAACTGGGATGCAATAAGTCTGTAAAATTCGACATGTTACATTCACATTTTAACCTTTTGCACCTAATACCGACGATGTAAGAGATGAGCAAAATGAACGCTTCCATCAGTTTATATCAACGATTAAAACATACTACCAGAAGAAATGGAGCCCAAATATGCTTTCAGGTAACTGCTGGAGGCTGAAAAAGGGCATTCCAAAGATTGAATAAAGGAGTAAACTAAAGACAAGCAGACATTGGGTAAGATAATATCATACTATGATTCTTTAAAGATTGAGGTTTTTTTTAAAACTGGGTTACTAATAAAAACGTTTCCCTCCAGTCAATTTTAATTTAGAGATATGAAATATCTAAGTCAGAAATTAAATATCTATTACTAAGCCAGCTGGCTTAGTAATATTTTTGCTCTGTAATATTTTTTCAATAAGGTTATTGAATCTATGTAATAGAAAAAAATCCCTTTCGGCACACCAGAAGGCGGAGATAGATTTCATCGGTGGTAAGTAGGGGATGAAAACGATTTTCACCTTAAAGTTAAGTAAAACTTCAAATTTACTCCATACGGTAATGGTTGCATGTGAAAAAAATTTCACATGTTTAGCATACCCCATCTTCTTACAATTCCAGCAACATTTTGGTAATCCCTTGCCAAGGGTGTTCTGGATCCTTTAAAAAAACACGTCACATAAAACATTTTTCAGACAAAAGTTTAGGTAATGTTTAGAGGACTACCGACCACTTTAAACCAGTTTGATAGTGCCTATTAAGGAAGGTATGAATTTTTTGTCTTCGAAACCCTATTTTTTCCATCGCCTGGGCCAATGGTTGGTGATATCAAAAAACTTTACTTAGATAAGTTTCAGGCTCCTAACCAAAGAATAGTAGGAACTTTAAAAGAATTCAATAGTTTATTTAATAACAAAGTTATAGCGATATTTTGTTTTACCGAATATATATATTTATAAACTTTTGAACTGACGGTGGATTTGAGGTCTGGGAGATGTGAAATGCAGAGATATGTCGAAATTTTCCGGAAGTCAAATCACTGTACCAGTTACAATAGGTAGCTTTCTTATGAAATTAACGTAAAAACATTTTTTACGTGTCAAACAGTGTATTTAAATAATCTTTATAAGTTAACAGTTAGGTAAAAAAATTAATAATATTTCCATTTGGAAATATTATTAATATTTCCAAATGACTGCAGATCTCAAAAAAAAAGCTAGATCTCTCATAATAATTGCTATTTAGTGTAAAAAAAACTTTCTTTTTTAAAATAAATCCAGCAATATGGACAAGAGCCACCATTCATGCGCTTATCAATTATTTTAATTTCAAGTAACACTGTTATAAATAAATATTTGATCCATATTATTATATCTGTGTAATAAAAATAATAATTATCTTTATTATTTTAATGTAGGGTGAGCAAATTTAAACCTAACCGAGCCGGCTCGAACGGCAGTTATAAGTGTCATCTTTTTCGCTGCTACCGGTCCTGCTGCTACTACCAGCGTCACTATTTGGTTGTTTATGTTAATAATTTTCGATCGAGGAAATATTAGAGCTTTCTGTAGTGAAAGCTTATCTCAGTTCTGGATCCTGGATCCTTTCAAAAAACAGATATCGAATGCCAGTATCCCAGCAAAGATGATTTGTAATTTGTACGAAAAGCAAACACGATAAGATCATAAAATGGATTCATTAAAATTACATCGGGATCGATTTTAAATGTAAAACCAAATAGGTAACCTTCAGTTAGGACTTAAGAGGCCATATTCAGTATTCAAAGAATTTCTGTCCATCTGAGTAAATTTATAACTGAATTATCACAAAAAGTGGCGTAAAGGGTCAAAATCCGTTATATGCCCACAACGCTTCTACAGTTGGTTAGTTCTTAGGTGGGGCCGCTGAAACGCTATACTGAAATAAGAAAATAAATAAATAACATTATAAATATAATGTAACCAAACATAACCTACGCTCGCTTCGCTAGCTAACCTTGACTAGCGAGCGAAGCAAGCGTAGGTTACGTTTGGTTAGATTACATTATAATTTTATTTATTTATTTTCTTATTTCAATATAGCGTTTCAACGGCGTCATCTAACAACTAACTAACGGAAGCGTTGTGAGCATATAACGGATTTTGACCGCATAAAAAAGTAACACATCTTGCCGAAATACTCTTCATGATTTAAACTTGAAACCGTATCTTGCAACTTAAGAAACATCTTAATAAATGCGAGTGGCTTCTCAAAAATATCACCCGATTCCATATTTCATGTCAGACCAGGCGTAGTTTAATTTATTTGGGCATGTTAAATCGCGTTGTACTAAGTTTCGGATGACTAAAAATCCTCACCGGTTGTTTAAGCGTTCACTTCATGACGAGAGAATCGGTGTAGGATATGCTTTTACTGATAATCCCGAGACCAATACATTTTGACCGTACTGTAAATTCAGAAGTGTAGCCATATCTCAACGGATGTAAACAAATTTATTATATTCACATCAAAAGGCTTAACATTTTATTTCTAATATAATTCGACAAAACTAACATTTATGAGGTTAATAATTATTAAAATAATTAAGTGGTTCCATTTTCGAATTTTTAATGGAAAGATTTTCAAACTTCAAATTTTCAAAAGGGAAGGATGAATAATAAATTATACTGGAACGATTAAATGCATCTGGGAGCGTCGACTAGGCGCTTTATTACGAAACCCTTCCACAATTGTAACAGACAGTTCAGAGTAGCACCGCCGATGATGTAAAGTGATTGCTGGAAAGTGCAATCGGGATATTAATCCTGGTGGAATGACATCTATTTTTCAATTTCCAGATGTCTGCGTAAACCGGCCAAATTCTGTAAGCACTACAAACCGAATGGCCAACACCACACACGAGATTATATAATTTGGCAAAATTAAGAAACCGTCTTTGATACAGATTTGTGAATGGATTATTGCGGTTCGGTCAGAAACAACGGTTCAAAAATATGATTTTTCTAACGATCTCGGTGAAAGTGAGGTTAATTGTTTGCGATTAAGTGATTACAAAGATAATTGTAATTCTACGGAAGTCGAAAACTCGAGTCCTGATAATAGTAATTAAAGTATGTAATTTCTACGCATTTAATTAATTACTTACAGTACAGACTGATTTTTTGACATTACGCAAAAAAATAAATACTGTTATATTTTCAATCTTCTATGGCTACTTTGTTAATAAGATGCGAAAAAGTACCAAAACTTTTATATTTTACTCAATTTTCCAAACTTGGATGTATACAGGGAATCATTAATTTGTAATATCTAAAATCTATGTAAGATTAAACATTGATAATATTATATTGCACTAATTAATAATATACAAAAACACTCAAGAATTGCAATTGTTTATCACCATTTAAATAAAGGGCCGTATATATATTTACGAGAGAGAGAGAGAGAAAGAGAGTACAAAAAGGCAGTGAGAAATAGGAGAAGTAAAACAATATCAGAGGTGGGACATAAATTACCTGATAGTAACCAGAAAGCTAGTGAATGTAAACTGCTATCAACTATATCTGTAATATTTATTTTGTACCGAGTCAAGCGTATCCATAATGTGTGATATGTAAGTCCGTATTATAAAATATACTTCTAAAAATGGCGTCGTTGCAAGTGTGAAATATTACATAATTCTATTTTTTATTACTTTTTTTATAATAAATAATATGCTACGATAAATTATTATAAAAATCACTCAAAATGTAATGAAGCATTAATTCTACGTAACGGTAAATATAACTGACACATTTTTTAATCTGATCGTTAGACATGAAGTCAACGGTAAAAATTGCACTATAAACGAAAAGTAAGGAGGATTAAAAGTAATACAAGTATATTTAGTTATAATTATTTATTTACGATAAAATTTTTAAAACAAAAAACTCCTGTTTACTAACTTCATATTTGGCGCCGTTTTGAAAAATTTAAATAAGGATTGAAGAATAAACCGATTGAAAACTTTTTATTTCAAATACGCCATATGGTTTTTAAATACACTGATAAACATAATTTCTGTTTCCTAACATGCGATATATGATTTCAATCTGTTTTTTGATGTTGAAATCGAATATGAACTCAAAATTCTTCTATCACCCAACATTTTTGAAAAATTGTTAAATTTTAATTAAAGGATTTTTTCCATTTTTCAACGTATAGTTAGCATTTTAAGCTCCTATATTGTATTTTGTTAGCTCATTTTTTAATGTTACAAATAAACAATACTAGATAAAGAATTAAATCATATCACAGTCACATATTAAGACATCATATCTAATACTGAAGGTGAGTCTTCATGGACAAGATTAATCATGTCTGTGCAGGTCAAAACATGTAGCTGAAAACACAGCTTTGTTATTTGTATTAAGCATTGGATTTATGAATGAATTAATTTTGGTCAGTCTTATTGCTGTCTTAAGTTTGTTAACAGTACAGTAACATAATGCCTCGAAATTGTGTAAATGATGTGGATGCCTTTTGTTATGTATGTGGAACGGAACACAAGAATGGCGGGAGTTTTAATATTTCTCCCTACAGATCGCAGAGCTTGGACAATGTCCCTTGCTGCTGCATCTTTCTATTATCGGGCGGATTTCATCGGTTATTTAGTAGCGGTTATAAATTTTAAGTTTTATTTATGGACGGATTTGGTAATTTGGGTTCCTATCCGTATGGACCAGCGTGAGATTTATTTACTGGTTCTGACCGTGAGAGACTAAGATTTTGAGCCTAGTAATCCCGGCGTGATTCCCCTTCAGTCCATCCGCTTAAGTCCTATCGGTACCAGCACCTATGGGCTAGCAGGAGTGCCTCTAACGGAGCCCTAGTTATTTGAAGGGAGAAATGCTCCCCGTTCTCCGGAGGGAGTCGCATATGCTAATTAAATGAAATTGTGGTCTCTTCGTGGGACGGTGTGGGGTATTGTCTAGCTTTTTATAGCTTAAAAAAGCATATCATTTGTACTTTCAGTGTAAAATTGGTGATCAGAATAAGACGTGGGCTCCTCATATAGTATGCCCTAATTATACTCTATATTTAACAGGATGGCTGAAAGGAACACGGAAGGCTTTGCCATTTGGTGTACCTATGGTTTAGCAAGAACCAAAGGATCATGTTACCAATTGTTACATTTTTTAAAAAGTGTGTTGGAATTTCTAAAAATCTAAAATTACTGTAAAATATTCTTTATTGCAATCTGTAATCAGACCTGAACCTCACAATGAAATTATTCCAGTTCCTGAGCCACCTGTGAATGTATGTTTCGAAAGCCCGATAAGAATCAGGTAGTACTGAAGAAGACAACAATGATTTGGAATTTGAATTATCCTCCAATAAGCCATCACAAGGTGAATTAAATGACTTCGTTAGGGATTTAAATTTATCAAAAAATCAAGCTGAACTGTTAGGATCAAGACTGTAAGGTTGGAATTTACTTGAAAAAAATACAAAACCTTCGGGCTTTCAAAGCCGAAAAAAAGAACTTTCTCAGTACGTTATTGATGAAGATAATTTGTTTTATTGCACAAATATTGATGAGCTTATGTTGCACTTAGGACAAGTTCATAAACCTGACGACTGGCGCCTTTTCATAGATTCGTCCAAGTATAGTTTAAAAGTGGTTCTGCAACACAACGGTAACACATATTCTTCGATACCAATCGCTTATGGTATTAATTTGAAAGAGACATACGATGTGATGAAAGATGTTCTTGTAAAATTAAATTATAAAAAACATAACTGGAACATACGTGGTGATTACAAAGTTCTAGCTATTTTGTTAAGTACGCAGTTAGGCTATACTAAGTAGATGTGTTTTCTTTGCGAATGGGACAGCCGAGCTAGGGATAAACATTATGTTACCAAAGAGTGAAAGAAACGATACAACGTAACAGATAATGGTAAAAATATTATTCACGAGGCCTTAGTTGAACCCAAAAAATATTTTTACCCCCTCTCATATCAAGCTAGGACTAATGAAAAAATATGTAAAAGCAATGAAGAACGACAGTCTCGGATTTTTGTACATCAGGCAGATATTTCCGAATGTAAGTGAAGGGAAAAATTAAATAAGGAATATTTGTTGGTCCTCAAATAAGGCGGTTGGTCAAAGATGGTGGTTTAACATTAACTTAATGTTAAATAATGAAGAAAGTTCAGCTTGGGCTCCGTTTAAAGCCATTTGCAAACGTTTTCCCGGCAAACAAAAATCCGACAATTACCACGATATTGTGAATCAACGTCTTACTTCATAGAGAGCTATGGGATGTAAGATGTCTTTGAAAATACATTTCCTGTACTCACATCTGGATGTTTTCCCGGATAACCTCGGAGATGTAGGAGATGTAGGGGACATGGTTAACATTTCCACTAAGACATTTTGGTGCTGAAAATCCGCTCTAAAGGAAATTTGAATACTAACATGCTAGCCGATTACTGTTGGACATTAATTCGGGATGTGCCTGAGGCTACTAAAAGAAAAACATTAGCGAAATCATTCTAATACAAGTATGGCCATGCAAAATTATAAATTTTACATATTACAACTATATTTTCCTTAATTTTTTTTTGAAGCGTAATTTATTTATAATTAAGGGTGATAGAAAAATATGTATTTACAGATCTGTAATGTACGCAAAAAAGTAATTCAAGAATAAGTATCACACACTTAGAGAAATATTAATTTTTTTTGTGTATATCACTGATATTAATGCTTTAATTAAAAATATCAATTTTTATTACATAATTTTCAAGGTTGAAAATCTAACATATCTAGGTGCTATTATTATTTTATCCGACCTGGGAATTGTGTTTTTAAGTGAGTCACATAATACCCGAATTAAAAATTAAAAAACTTGAATTTTTTATAATTTATAATACTTCATCTGCTTTTCATGTAGTGGCTTGTTCTACAATATTATATGAAGTAATTTTCGAGCAAAGAGATCAAACGGGATCCAAATGTTTTCAATACATATTTACAATACAATACACAATTAAAATAAAATTAAAATTTTATTTTTCAATTATATAGTTTTAAAACTGCAAAACTGTTAGAAAAAACCCTCATTTGATTAACGGTGTCAAATCAAACCCAAATTTTTTTACTGAAATTTTTATTTTCGTATTTGAATATTGTAAATATTCCTATCGAAAAAATCTACAAACTACCTATGTAGACAATCTAGTTTTTTTCTAAAAAAAAGCGTTCATTAATGTTCATATCACCGAAATCGGTGACTCATTCATTTTGTGAAAACTCTTAGTATAAAAATAACCCATACAGATAGTTTGAAAATCTCTTCCTTTTATTTAAGTCGATTAATCATTAACGATTAAGATTAACTTATTAATCTTAAAACTATTAATAAAAGAAACTAAAAAATTTGGATATATAGTTAACTAAACATTATTTCATGATGCTTCATAGGAATGGTAAAAGTAAACCTAATCATTTTTAACTTAGGTGCAAAACAGGGGAACCGATTGAAACACATTCTCTCTATAATAGTACCTAAATAAAATAATTTTTCACAAAAAATATGTATATATGTATTAAATTAATATTGACATTTGGATATGTTTTGTTTTTAATAAATTTACAAATTTTTACGTTTTTCTTTAATTTCTGTGGAAATTACTCAAAATCAAATTCTGTACAAATCTTATTTAAAACTTTTATGTGTTTATTACCTATTTAACTAAGTTATTTTATGCCAAACATAAAACAGTACGTTTTTCGACCCCATGCTTTTGTCCTTTACTCCAGATTTCGCAAAAACGACTAAAAATATAGTCTCTGGACCTATCACTTTTTTTCATTTTTCATTTACATTCATATAAAACCACTAAATTTACCCCTAACTTGGGTCTTAAATATAACAGCTAGGCTTAATTTTATCGAAGACTCAAAAATTAGGACGAAATTTTTCGTCAGTTGACAATCGCTAACGAAGCGTTTCCGAATCTCTGTTTATATGCGCTTTCTTCCTTATTTTCCAGTAGATTATGTACTGTTTATTACATCCTTCATGGATCACTCTCTGTCTGACACACACGCGCGCGCGCACTCACACACACTTACACACATCCTTACCTCAAAATAATCTTTTTCGTAATGAAATCACTCTTGGAGTGTACTGTAGGCCACTGTTTCTCAGCTGGTGGTCTGAGAATCAATGGTGGTCCGCAGGAAAATTCTATTGGTCCGTGAACTTTATATTTATCATATAGTTTTACATTTAAATGTATTATTACTCTTTTTTTTTAATGGAAATAATAATGCATACAACTAAGAAAACCGAGCACTTAACGTACAACTACAAGTTTACAGTGCTGTTTGAACGATTTAGGTAATTAGTCCGCGAATTACTAAAAAAAACCTGCAATTTCTTCATTTAGGTGTGCAACTTTTTGTGTGGTTCGCAGTATAAGTTGTGTTGGGAAACACTGCTGTTGATCATTTTTGAAACTATCAGCAAAAAATGTTATATTGCAATCCTATCATTTCCATTTAAAATTCTTGAGCTGCTACCACCATGGAGATGTAGCCGCTTATTAAATTTTATATTTCCTACTTTCTTCTAGTAATGGCTAAACCGATTTCTTTTCTCTTATCATATGACTTACCTAACTAGCATTCCTGCCCTGAATATCCTGTTAACCATCTTCATCGTATCTTATCCGCATTACTTATTTAATTTTTACAAATCTGTACACTTAATTTTTTCCCATGCCCACATTTCAATTGCCTCTATTGTTTCTTATTTGACACGAATACTTCTTATGAATTTGTCACAAGAGATAGAGATGGATGAACGAAATTTTTATGTAATGAAAACCTGATAGAAACGAATCGCAGGTCAAAAAACATGAAGATTAACTTTATCAAAATAAATTTTTTTGTTGTTTTAAAGATAAATTATGTAAGGATGAAGGTTTGTGTAAAACCATTGCATCATACACCATTCGCAAGTTTCGCTTGGATTTTATCATACAGTCATTTTCAAACAAGCGTTTGTTGTCCGGTTGCAATAATTTAGCGTCAATCGATAAGAAAACTCTTTAAGTAGAATAAAAACTAACTATTTTTGGCGATAAAGACGTTCTGAAATTTGTAAAAAAAAAATGTATTGTTTTTTTAAATTTTTCAATATGCGCGAAATAAATAAAATTACAAATCAAGGAAACTGGCAATAGAGATAAATCTCAACAAGACGATCGAAAAATATAGCACTCACAAGTATTGAATGACCTGTAGTGTTTAGACTGCGGAAGAAACTGCCGCAGAGCAACCGAGTACGAAAATTCGAACCCTGAGCCAAGTATATGTTGCACCGATGTCAATTGACAGTAATAACGCAAAAGTGATGTAGAAATGTTGTATGGTCTCACAGTAATAGATATTTAAGGAACGTGTTCCACCATCAACATCCAGGCATCAGTCATATGAGGTGTATTCACATTTAATAAACTCTACTCTGTACCAGGGATAGATTTTTTCTTAATGTCTTTGATTCATACGCGTGCAGAAGTACACTTCAAACACAAAACTTTACAAAACGATTTTTTTAATTATAACTACATCTTATTATTGTATGATATTGTGTAATTGTATTAAACTTTTCATTTAGAAATATTTCAGTTTTTCTGCTTCGTATTTCATATAACGATTTATTCTATTGTAACTAATAATTTATAAAACAATTCGTTTATTCGACAATTACAGTTCAAATATTTTTAATGAATTTTAATTCTTAAATATAAATTATAAAACATACAATTCTTAAAAAAATTAAATTCTTAATCTTAAAAAACATTTTTACATACCACTTCAAAACTTCAATACAATATTTTTTATAAGACAATTAGGCTCAGTTAACTCGGTGATTATTTTAAAATTACATTTCATAGTGTAATATATTTATTGTTATTTTTTCTATAAAAATCAACAAACAAAATATTTTAAGATTTAAAACCAATGCGGACGTTAGTGCATCATCTGTACCGGATTCCACATATGCAGGTACTGTCACTGTGCAAGTCATCTTTTTAATTGCAGGAAGGTATTGTTAAAACGAAATTCGATTAATCAGCTTCTGTTTCTATAATATTATTGTTCTGTTATATGTAGGGCCTACATAATTGTATTAAAGAACAATAGAAAATAAATATTAATAATGTATAGACGGTTTGCCGAATAGATTTCATTAAGAAACGTGTTGAATATTTTGCTACCTAATCTAATTTTATTTACCTTTCACGTAATTATTTGAATTTTATTTAAATGTTCAAAAAATGATGATGATATTCTTAGGTTGTAACATTTAACATTATATAATATTTGAAAACTCTAATAGTATTCATGAGAAGAGAATGGGGTGTAATATTTGTATCAATTAGGAAGTGATTATCTGTTGTTATGATCAAGTGATAACTCGATCATCTAAACACTTAACATATTTGTGTGTTAATTACATTATTTATTTTTTAAATTGCAAACTTCTAAATATATTACAATAGAAGTTTCCAAGTGTTTTCAATTAATTCAGTAATTGCCAGTAATTTTTCTTTTAATTAGCTTTTTCTTTTATGAGTATCCCATTTCTTCATTATCCCTAAACATTCTCAAAAAAAAATTTGTTTTTAGATTAGCCATATAATAAAACGTATATACATTAGATTTTTTGTTTCCAAACAGGGCATCAATAAAGACTGTTTCATATTACCAATAAATAATATCTCTCTACAAAACACGCACAGTGGTTTCGAACAGTCTTCATCTTCGTAAATGAAGATCCGTATTTCAAACTTTTTTCATTTTTAGTGAAGGAGTGATGTTTGGAGTTTTTTTTAATAGCATTAACTTTATTTCTCTCAACAGCAGGCCTATTAATCGCTGCATTCTGATTTCCTTGGGCTTGTAAATCATCGGACTGCTTCGAAGAACTTGCAGGTGCCGACTCAGCAAGTTAAATTTCAATACTAACTGCACTTCCGCTCTCTTGAAATTTCCAGTTTTTAACCGCTTATCCACTTTTGGGCACAAAACGAAATCAATAAAAAGGTACTCAAATCAATAAATAATAACTAAACACTTGAAACTAAGCGCCCGTAAACTAGAACGATATTTAAGCATTATTTACTCGACGCACAATCGAACACCAAACAGTGGACCTCTTTCAACCGGAGTAGTAATTTTGGCGAAGACTGGATAGATGCACATGCAACCGCGCGATATGACAGTACAGGGTGCGTGTAGTGACAACTTTCACGTAAATTCCTCTTTGCAAACCAAACTCTGCAGTTCCGTTTTTTTTTTTTTTTTATATCCAACGCTACTAATAATATTTTCGTGTACCAGAAGCCGGGTCCACCGTGTAACCTGAGGTAAATGTAACACCAATTAGCTACTGCTGCATTAATTCATGGAAGTACGATCTACATCCGCAACGGAACGGTCTGCGAACCGATGTCAAGGTGTTGCATGTATAATTACTGCTAAACTTTAAATATGGATAAAAAACCAGCATTGTGCTTCTCCAGTAGACATAACATTGCAAATAGCATATTCAGGACTTCCTTCAATGACAACGATAGTATTTCTTTTGTCCATAAAACCGAACAAGGTTTTACAGCATCTATTGGAATTTCTTAACTAATCGGAACGAGTTAAAATATATAAATGAGCTGACATATCATTGTTTTGGCATCCGTAGATATGAATCATGTAGACAGATATTTAGAAAATTGAAAATTTAAACTGTTTCTAATGTTTATATTTATGAATATGAAATCTTTATTTAAAAGAATAATTATTTATTCTTTAAAATTTCAACTCAATTTCAACTCTAAAAAACCAGACAAGAAAATAACTTCGTAAAAACAACAATTCTGTTGTATGTAAAAGAACTACGTAACAACAGGCTGCGGAGGTCGAAGTGTCTGTGTAAACAAGATAACTTCGACTATATTTCCTTTCCTATTAATCTTACTATAATTCCTTTGCCACCTTAATTAAATGACCCGGCCATTAAAAAACTCTACCCACCAATTCATTACAATTAAAAGATTTTCTTTTATAAAATAAATATTACACTGTCGATGAAATAATACTAATTTTTTTTTTAAAGCCAGACTTTTCTGCATCCCGTTCAACGTGTACTTAATAAATATTAACTCAATTAATTTTCATAAATAACTTGTGAGTAAAAAAAATAATTAAAATGGATTTTAACCACATCTATGATTTCATAATAATTATTTTGTATTTTTTAATATTCTAATCTAAGTTTTAGGACGATTTCCCTCGATCCATCCAAGCAAACGCTGAAGCAGGTAATAAGCTGCAGT
The DNA here is from genome assembly GCF_047948215.1 of Lycorma delicatula. Lineage (NCBI taxonomy): Eukaryota > Metazoa > Arthropoda > Insecta > Hemiptera > Fulgoridae > Lycorma > Lycorma delicatula. The sequence continues at coordinate 153,654,513 of NC_134456.1, read as the reverse complement.
AATAAGCCCTCATTAAGAGCTTTTCAACGGTATATGATAAGTGGTACTTATTTTCATTGGTTTCAGATTTATTGCCAAATGAAATTTTAATTAATGAAATATTTGGATTTTACGTGGAAGGCACATCGACTCGAATCCGGCTTCATCTCCTTTTTCTAACTTTTTTTTAAATTTAAATATATTGATTTATTAATGATTATTAATTTCTAATAGTAAAAAGTTTTACAATAAATAACAATTCAATAATAACAATAAAAAAATGAAAATATATCAGAAGTTATTTTATGAAATAAACTTTTAGGTATTGTTCATTTTTTTATATGTGTATATGTAATTTAATAGGCATATAAGGAAGTAATATGGTGTCTACATCAGATTTTTTTATCTGCGAAATAGAATATCTATCCATTCTTGACGTGGTTTATATAATGTATTTTTTTTATATTGATCTGGAAAAAAAAAATTAGCTTTATTTTTTCTCCATTTTATAAAATACCTTAGTTTCTTTGATTGTTTATATTTACCATGTATTACGCTTCAGTTATATAATTGATCGGTCCAAAAGTTATGAAATATGATAGGTTATCAAGTTTATAAACACGAAAACTGTTCAATCAGAAGAAAGTTTCCATGAAAATTTGGGAATCGACAACTGAAAGTATAGTGGAGAAATGGGTTAAGATGTTGAATGAAAAAAAGGGAAAATGTTTAAGACGACAAATGTTGTAGCCCCCCTCCCTACTCATTGAATATTTGCTACTCCATGTTACAAAAAAGATTCTTTTCAATAGACTTCACAATTTTCCAATTATTTCTGTAGTTGTTCTAATCTTTATTGCATCAAAACGCATCGGAAAATTTGTACTACAAAAGAATATTTTTCGTGATGGTACCAAAAATACTAACGGACTTTCAACGTATCGGAATAGTCTTAAAATTGTTGCAGTCGATATGAAAGAGAAGAAAATGGTTTTTGAAAAAATCATCGCTGGTATTGAAAGTGAGTTTTACACGTAACACGAAGAATCATACAAAAATGGCGACAAAATAGTTCCACAAAAGCTAGGAAATTCGTGACAGGATAACTGTTTTTTTAAAAAAAAAAACATTTATACCATCTACTTTGACTATCAGGGATTTTTCTAAACAGAAATCATGTTTATTGACCGTTGCGATTTTTGGATCCTATTCGTAGACGGTTGCAAAAAGGATGAAAATAAGATAAACAAAATTGGAAAGAAAAATGTAATGATAAAAGATCAGAATTTAGTTATATGATCAAGAAGGGGTAAAAATTCCGATCGATGAATGTCTTACATAGAAATTTTCTTCAGCAAAGGACCACAGAAGGAATACATGAGGAAGTAGAATCGGGAGAAAAAGGAAACAAAAAAAGATGCTCTAGACGGAGAAAAATTAAAGATATTAAAACATTATCAAAAGAAAAATTTACTAAAAGAGCTTGTCTGTCTTGCCAAATCATCATACATAATACCGCTAACTGTATTTACTATAGTTTAAATTTATCCCGCATTTACATAAAATGTCGAAAATCAAGAATAGCCAACTTAACATTAAACGTAGCCTTGCGCTTACAATTTTCTATTAAACTTAATTGGAGAATGTCTACCTCTTACTTGTTTAATGAAGAAAAAAACTAGGGTAATATTCCATATTTTTTCTCAACGACCTTCATTAAAATACTAAATACGCCAAATCTAACTGAAATATTTGTTTTTATAAAAACTCTAGTATTTAAATACATAAACTAGTCTACAGAAGGCTACACACAATGAATAGTTAAAAAAAAAACTTGAAATAATTTACTGTTTAATATTTACACATCATTAACATACAAGAAAGAAAACTTTTAAATCTCATTAAATAAATTTAAAAAAAAACAATGATGTAATAAGAAACATAATGAGCACTCGTAGAAGTTATTAAATAAAATTACAACGAACAGAAAATTAATCATTTTGAATTAATAAATTCCAAATTAAATCAAATTAAAAGAATATAATATATTTAAAAAAATTGTTTAATGTATGAAATTATTTAAAAATTAAAAAACAATTGAACGTTTAATATTTAAACAACATTATTCGTAACAAACGTCTTTAAAGATTAAAAAGCATTCCAACTTTTAATTTTAAAAACATCGTTATTTGTAGATATGTTTTTAAATTGTACAATCTGAAAGAACTGTGAGGAACAACTTCAACTTTTTTTTTTTCTACTACGACCATATTCAGATCTGGTTCCCTACACAAGCAGATTAGTAAAAATATATACACATCCAAATTTTTAGATATTCCATGGAAAATATACATTTGTTTTTTTTTTATATATTATTATTAGATGCGATTTTTCAAATGGCTCGGTAATTTATTAAAAATAGTAAGGGAACCAAATTAAGGCCCTTTCTCGTAAGCCGAAGTACTTTGTTGAGTTATACGAAAACAATTAGTTATCTGGTTTGATAGAGGCGGATATTGCTATACTTTTTAAAGAATTAATGAATATGATTTTTAGCTAAAATTGTAAATTCATAATTATTAACACGCGGATAAATTAAGATATTTAATACGTTAAAGATCGGTCTACATGATTATGGGAACCAAACTATGATCTGACTGCCTATTTTTATATCTTGAAAATTCATTTTGGCTTTCTGAAGGAGTTCAAAAAGATGACAATCTATTGAAAACGGAATATACGTAGACATAATAAATATTTAAGAATAATGTAAAATTAATATTCTGTTAAGACACTTCAAAGTAAAACAGTACGGTAAAATTTTGGTGCAATTGAAATGAACTTTATCCGAAACTCAAGAGGATTTGTTATCTATAATTCAAGAAGAAATTCCTCTTTATTGGCAACAAGAATACTGGCGTTGTTATTTACGGGCATTTTATCCACGCAGTCAGCAATTTAAGTCTATTGAGAAACGTTGGGAAAAGATTACTTTCGTTAAAAAAAAGAAAACATATCGATAACCAATTGCCCAAAAAACTCTTAGTTTTTCCGTACATCAGATATTTTGTTTTTTCAGTACAAATGTATATCTCAACAAAAAAAATTGAAACATTTTACAATAAAAATCGATATATGTCTAATTCATTACAAAATTTCAAGCTATTAAATCAGTAACATCTCTATATTTTTTTTATTTTTTTTTATTTTATGTGAAAAAAAATTTAGGTACTTTGTTATGAATTATGAGCATTCAGCTCATTTGTTTAAATTCTATTAAAAATATCGAAGTTATGGCGAGAATCACTGGAGTGTGTCTGTCCGACTTTAGTTAATTTTCATTTCCTTCGCTAAAAATCAATAATTACATTAAGAATGAGTTTTAAAAGGGATGTGAATATCAAAAATTAATAGTTTTTTTTTTTTATTTTAACATAACCTTATTAAATACTTTATCAAGTATAATAATTATTGATAATATTCATTATTAATAAAAAATTTTATTAGTTTTTAATTGGTCGTTTTTAGTTTTTTCATTGGTTTTCACGGTCTTAAAATTAATATGGTCCCCATTTATAAATTTTATAGACAAAAATTATAATTTCTAAATTTTTATTTCTATTAAATAGTTTTAATATCTGCTGTCGGGAAATTATACCAATATATGCTGCTATATAGCTATAACGGCAGAAGATCGATCAAAAGAAAAACTTTATTTTTAAAAGTTGATATTTTTTTAAGTTTTGTGCGTTAGCGAAACGTTAAAAATAATAAATTTAAATAAACCGTAAATAATCTACGAAAGAAGTTATTATTAAAATGCTTCCACGACCAAAAAGATCTATTTTTGTCAGACGGACATCGTGCGTATGTACGCACGTATGCAAATTGACCTGTATTTATTCCTACAACTCTGGACTCCGTTGATCGATTTTCTTCAAACTTGGTTGATGGAATTAGTTTCCGGAGAAAAAATATATTAAAACTTATGCCAAAATTAAAAAAAGCGGTGAGAGTGTTCTGGCCGAAATAAAATTTCAGATTTTTACTGGGGCACTTTCACTACAAATCTTTCTATAGAAAAACAAACCTTTTCACGAAAGTTGAAACTTTTTTTATAAAGATCACCAATATTTATTTAATATTCCCCTCCTCACCAAAAAATGACTATATATTTTTAATTTTTTAGCTATATGAGTTTTTGCATCTTTCAATAGACTTTTAAACCACTATAAAAAGTTTTTGGCCATCCCACTCAATAGGTTGTTTAAAAAAATATTTTATTTATTTTAATTTATATCTATCTGAAAAGTTACTTATTGCATTTAAAATATAAACATTTAAATTTTTCGATAGCCTTTATTTTTTAGTATTGCTTGAAAAAAAAATTGCCAAAAATTATCACCCATTCCTAGAAAATTACAATTTTTTTTTATTTAGATTGCTTTATTTTTGTTTTTTAAAAGGTTTTTTATTTTTAATTTATTATTCCCGCCTAGGGATTGTTTTTTTTTAAATTAGTTTTATCCTAATGCTTCCCTTTTACTATAGCACCCCCAAAATAAATAAAAAATGTATAAATATATTTTCGCAATTTTAAATTTTTAATGCTCAAAACGAATTTCTTTAAACAATAAGGTCACCAAAATAACTAAACATCCATCCATCCTCAGATAGCGAAGCTCTTAAATAAAAAAAAACTTGAAAAAATGATTTAAATTTTGATTTTAATTTATTTAAAATAATTTTCAGAGAATATTTTAATTATTACAAAAGCCCCCGATACATGAGCCGCAAAAATTTCAAAAAGTCGAAAACATATTTTTCGAAATTGTGATGCAAATATACTAAAACTAAATATTTTGGTAGTTGATATCTTTTGTTAAGTATCTTGACTTCAAAAATTAAAATTAAAAGATTTAAACGTAATCAAACAAGTCATTTTATATCTAACAGGTATAAAAATAAACCATTAGCTTACAATTTTTTTTTTCTTCTATATATATATATATATATAAAAATAAACCATTAGCTTACAATTTTTTTTTTCTTCTATATATATATATATATATATATATATATATATATATATATATATATATATATACATACATACAAATATAATTTTTTTTGTATTTATTTAACTTCGTATCATATGATTAGAAATAAATATTTTTACATAATTTTTTAATTTTGATTTTCAACGTAAGTACATTTTTGTATTTATTTGTACTTTATCTTAAAGATAAAAATAGAGCTTAAAATAACTGAAATTCAAAACCTTCTAAGTACTTCTTTTTTTTCAAAAATGAATTGAATAACTTGACCGGCGTAGGTGGAAAAATTATATTCATTACCGACTTTTTTTATTGAGAATGTCAATTTAAACATATTTGCGTTTCTGGGGTATATGACCATAAGAGAATATTTTTATTTTGATCGGAGAAAGAAAAGTTCCAATCTCCTTATGGTTTAATATTTTTATATTCATGCTTCACTAAAAATAGATTTAACGAAAAACTTGAAGCGAAGAAAATTATATTAGTATTAAAAAACCCTTTAAAATACTTTCTCTAAATTTTAATAAGAGATTCCTTCTAAATTTTACTCCGACTATTTCTTTTTATTAGTTATATACTTCAGGTGATGAATTTTATTAAACAATTTTAGCGAAACAAGAATTGAACACAAAAAAAAGAAACTACTCTTCAAATTTTGTGTTTTTTTTTTGTTTTATATGAAATACTTTTTTTATCTTACAAGTAGTTTGAAAATATACAACAAATTAAAAAAAAAACAACTGATTGAAATAAAGATTAATACAAATTTTTATACTGAAATTCCTTTAACCGTCTTACAAAAATTAATTTGATCCTTTTTTATACATGATTTGAAAATATATTTTTAAATATTATTATTATGTTTATTAAGATTATTTAAGTTTTAAGTTTAAACTTATTAAGTTTTCGTTGAAAAAGAGTTAATTGTAACAAAAAACTTTTATGAAAAATTTTGAAAAAAAAAGAAAAATATTATCATTCTTAAAGAATATAAACATAGAAACAACAATGAAATACAATATCAAAATATAGAAAAATAACAAACACAATGAAAAAATGAAGATTATTCTTTGTTCACCTCGTCAGATAAGTTATAACAGGTTAACTAAGCAAATCTTTGATTTATTTTATAATAGAAAACAGAAATAAATTGAATTACAAACGCAAAAGACTTAAAATTTAAAAATACACATATAACAGAAAAGATATTAAAAATAAAGACACCTTTAAAATCAAAATTATAATGTTAGAGGGTTTCCAATAACAAAAGACCAGAAAAAAATACGAAAATTAAATGGCCGGAAGAACTCAACAAAAAAAAAACATGTAAAGAGAATGAAGAGATATTTGGAATAGAGAAAACAGCAAAGAAGAAAGAAGTGTAAGGGATTGAAGTACCGTCATAAAGTGACAAAATAGAAAAGAAAAAAGCACTCTTTCCTTCAATTTAATACCTTACGTCAACATTAAAACGAAATAAAAAAAGATTGGATATTTCGAACAGCCATGAATATATTAAATGCTCTAATAGTTTCCATTTAGACATTGTAAGTTATTTCTTATATGGTCATTAATTACAGATGGACCAAATTTGAATTTTCTGGTCCATCAATTCGTATAACCTCCATTACGGACGTTAGACATCGATATCTATACGTAGATTATACAAATATTTCCTATATATTTTTTTACTATCTGTATAACCATGCAAATGTTATACTACACGTAAAGAAAAATAATACTGTTACCTGTTAAGTAAATCGATTTGAGTACACTAAAAATCGATTTCTGTAATCCGTAATAACCTATATAAATACATATATATATATATATATATATATATATATATTAAAATGTACAACAGGCGTGAATAACGGGCATTCAGAAGTGTGTCTTTATCTAGAAATTACAGTTATTAGGTTTTAATCGAGGCAGCTTGCAACCTTTACCTTGCTCTCTCGCTGCATGCACTGACGGTCGTGATTTTGATAATAGAGAGTTCGCTCATAACAATCCACCTTGAAGGTACCACCACATAATCGACTGTTTATATCGAACGTAGCGGATAGATATTTTAGACCACCTGAACGGCAGCTGGTTTCATTTCATCTTCACCTACACCTGACCGATAATATTGACAGTGATCTATGAATTTAACCGCTTAACTGATGATGAATTTCACTTTCGTTTCTACGTCATGGCAGACGATAGAAAAAGAATTTATAATAATTTATAATGATAATTATTGTCAAACAGCGGGTGTCTAAATGCAAATTACAAATTTATATATTTAAAATATTCGTTTGTCATTCGTGAAGTCAACGTATCATATTTCGTATACATTACGTAAGAGAATAATAAAAATAAATTTTTATCCACAGACAAATGTACAAAAGGTAATATATACAGAATATTAAAAAATAATTATAATAAAAATAAATTAAACGATAAAAAAACTGAATTTCATAATACTAATAATTTTTAAAAAGTTAATTATAAAACGTTAAAAATAATATACAACCATTAAATAATTTTTCAACAGTAGTTAATCAAAGGAAAATAATATTATACCAATTCCTCTACCTCAAAACGATTCATTTTTTGGTATGAATCTCAACATTAACAGCTCCCACAGAGGGGAAAAAATTTTAAAAGGGAAAGTAAGGTTGTGAAGTTATTTTACAAAGCAATAAAAAAAAATTAAAAACTTCAGGCTGTGATAATCCTAACCAAAAGGGGTAGCCATTTAATATTTTCCTCTACTAATTTCAAAAGTGGCCTACAATAAATTCCTAAGTAGTGTTCTTATTTTTCTATAAAAAAATGGATAAAATTAAGTAGGAAAATTGTTTTTTAACGAATAATTCCAATAATAAAAAAATATTTAAATAAATATCTTTTAAAATAAATCTTTTAAATAAGTAAATATTTTTAAATAAATTAAAAAATCTTCTAAAAAAATGTTGTAATAATAATATAACGGTTTTTAAAAATGCCCTAGCAAATAAAAAATAGTACCAAATAAACAATAACTAAAAAAAAATTACTAGCTATTTAAAAGTACTTGAAGTACTAATTTTAACAAATGTTAAATTAAAGAATTTAAATTAAAATTTTTTTAGGGTTTCTTAGTTCGATTTATTTATTCTTTTTAAATTTCTAATTATTTTGTTTGCAAAATGTAAGTATGGCTTTAAGAATAATACTCTGCCGATATAAACATATGCCATTTAGGTAATAGGCAAAAATCTAAAAAATAAGATAAGGAAAAACGTTAAATTTAATATGTATACTTTTTTGGTTTTCTCTTCTATTCCTACGTACGTTGCAATCTTTTCTAACTTATAAACAATAAGCAAACCCATGACCCAACGAGGTGAGGATGATATGTGTGACATGCAAGTAAGGTAGTTTTGTACAAACTCAGGCCAACCATTCCTGATATGTACGGTTAACTGAATCTTAAACACCAAAGTACAACAGTATTCATTGTGTAGTATATGTTTAAAATACAATTCTTCGTACAAAAAAAAATCTTCTGTTAAGATTGTGTGAAAGAATGTTTTAATATCGGAAGTTTTCAGCACCGCACCAAAAATATGGTGTGATACTCACAACTCAAAAATTTTAAATCGAAAGGATAGAAATGGGTAATGACATAATTTTAAAGACCATTGAAATAAAAAAAATTACGTAAATAAACTTCGGCCACGAAATCCTTACCAAATTATAGCCAAATAATACTGCTTATAGCTACCTCCAAAACTGATCTACACTAGATCCCAAATAGTAGTATCATACTTACAAATAGATCGTTTGAGGCAGAAGTATTTACTAAATTTTATTTTTTTTATATATTTAATTGAACAGCAGTTATTTAAGAAGTATTGAATCTGACAATTTTTTACTGTATTTACCAACTTAATTAAGAAATACTAATTTCTTTATTTGTAATAAATTAATCACAATTACACTTTGTGAGAATTTATAAAAGGTTTATTAATTTTGAAAAAAGTCCCAGCAATAATAATAATTTACTACAGTGAGGTGCATGCTTTTTATATTTTTATGAAACTCGTTATCATTAATTAAGTTTCGTTAATTAAGACATTTTTAGGTAAAAGTAGAAACCGAATAAAAATAAAAGGACAAAGAATAAAATATAATATACCAGTACCAGTAATACATCAGTACCGATATACCGCGCATTTCAGAATGTTTCTGCAATTTTTTAAAACCGAATTCCTCTGCAAAGTATTTTTTTGAATGTTATATAAACGTAGATCTCTACGTTTTTGTTTCAAGTTAGACTAGCGAAAAATTTCCCTGAGATATCTGTTCTAAAGGTCAAATAACGCTACGTACTATAACTGTATGGACAAATTATTGACCAAAATTAGTTGTTTTATGTATCATATATAATACAAAGTTATATCTCCTGTAGTTCTCGAGAAAACTGTTGTAAAAGCCCAAAAACTTGAGTCGAAAAGCACCCTTTTTAGGTTTGATAAAAGAATTTTTCCCGAACATCAATCAATTTGTCGATGTAGAAATTAATTCAAATATAGATAATTACTGTGAAGTAATTATTGTATTCATGACAAAAGTTACGTATTAGCTTTCTATTCTATTCATAAACCAAATCCCCGATTAGAAATCTTTCAGATTTCTTCGTATGAGGATACATTAAGGCATTAGAGTATGATTAAAAAACTGAAAAAAATTATCTTTTACACAGAATGGGGTTTGCAACTCCCCCAAAACCATAACTCAAGAATCTTAAACAAGATAACCGAGTCCATAAAGCGCTGAATTGGATTGACGATGGAGGTGGGCATTTTCAGTGGCTAGTATAATATTAACGTATAAGTTACTTAAAAGGTATATTAAATAATTTAAATCATAATGTGGTTTTGTTATAACATTATTTTGATCAAAGTAGGCTTAAATTTTAACTCATTTACTAATAGCAGGAATTATTAATTTAATTAAATTTAATTAGTATGAAATAAAAACACGCAACAAATTTTCACAAATAATTTTTACGATAACTTTAACAATTTCAGCCATATCGTGGTTAGTTATCAGTTCACTATAAAAGGCTTAACTTTTATTCTAAAATATAATTCGTTAAAACTAAAATTTAAGGAAATATTAATGATTACAAATTTTAAAGGTAAAATTTTCAAACTTATTTATTTTGTAGAAAATATTTTTGGTACATACATATCAAATTTTATTTTAAAAAATCGTTCTTATAATATAAAATTTTATTGAAAAAACACAAAATAACGGAAAATTAAGCAAGGGAGGGGCATTTTTTCACATTTGATATGGCGTTTATGTTTATTTGGTGTCCTGAATCAGTTTTGTTAAGTTTGGCTTACACCTATCCAGGGATACCGGTACTATTAATTTTTTTTCTTTGAAAATTTTCTTAGAATTAAATTTCCAAAAATAATTTATTGAACGTAAATTTAGCTATTTAAATATTAAAGAAATAAATTTTTCGTCAAATCTGAAGAGGGTGTTTCTTGAGTTCAATTTTTGGGAGGTTTTGCAACAATTTTCTTGTAAACTATTGTAGATGCTGATATTGGACCCAATTTTTTTCCAATTTTTGATGCAAAATTGCATATAGAACCACTAATTTTGTGTCTATATAATATTATTATAATAGATTCGATGTTCCTGTTGAGAGCAGAAATCTAACTGAAATCTTTCGCTAGTCGAAATAAACCATTTCCAGATCTATCTTTATACGAACAATTTTCATTATTTTGATGAGAGAATACGGTTGTAAAGTATAGCAGAAATTTAAAAAAAAACTGTATATAGAACTTAATTTTAAGTATCTTTGCTACGTAAGGCTGTTCATAAATTAATGAGACTTAAAATAAGATAAATTTTTTATGATTTTTTTTTTTTAATTCACCACATAAGCTCATAGATTATGGGTGATATTTTAATGTATGAAAAATGTCATGACTGATTCGAATCCTGAACCTTCTGAATGAAATTCTGAGGTGCTTCCACCATATTACAAAAAAATTCGTCTAAGAAGTTTATTTTCATACTTTTTAAACATTTTTCACGTAACATTATACAAAGTGTTTCAAAATGAATATCGGAGATTTAAAGTAATGAATAATTTATTGTTTTATTTAAAACTGTCCTGTCCATTTTATACGTGCTAAAACAACGAGGACAGCGATGCGTATTTGTATGGACTCCGGGGCATGCTGGTATTACAGGTAATGAAATCGCAGACGAAGCTGCCAGAAAGGCAACAGTCTGCGATGATTTGGATGCATTTCCTGTAAGAGTGGCAGATGTTAAAAACCGTCTAACAAACATAGTAAAAAACAAGTGGAATGCTGAATGGAGGAGATTAAATACAAAATTAAACACAGTAAAATCTTCTCCTTATAAATGGAAAAGCGACTATAAGTTGACTCGCCGTGAACAAGTAGCGGTGACCAGACTTAGAATCGGCCATACGCGATTAACAAATTTATATTTGTTAACCGGCGAAGTGAGACCAATGTGCGTTGTTTGTAATAAAACACTGACAATCAAGCATCTTATAGAAGAGTGTACCATATATGAGGACCTCAGAAAGAGGTTCCGTTTTAGAAATAATATTACTGCTGATCTGGATAATGGAAATGAAGAAAATATAGTTGCATTTTTACACGCCAGTGGACTTCTTAAAAGTCTATAAAAATGAAAGTTTAAAGCTGTGACAAAAGAAACTCTAAGCGGTAGTTTATATATATATATATAAAGAAAAAATGGTATTGATAAGTTTAATTTTAATTTTAAATGTATGCATATATACATAAGGGAGTCTTGAAACGTGGCACGTATAGTGACGGGAGGTAGCCCTCCTGCCTAGGCCATTTTGGCTCACCTGCATTCAATAGCAGTGAGTCGGGGTGTGTCCGATGATGGCATGGGGGACCCTCAAGGGTGGATTGAGGGCGCGAGGCTGTGGGTGTACGCTGTGCATGCCTATAGCCTGTTTATAAGAAGGATTCAACTGCCAAGGCACCCTGGCGCGACTGATATACTGCTCAACGGCGGTTCTGGTCGCCCCGAGGGTGCTTAAACAAACTATAAATGAGACTCGTAGAAGAAAGAAAGAAAGATATGGTAGGAAAAGTTTTAATTTTAATTTTAATTTAATGGTCTTTTGGGAACCTATCTCAAATTTTAATATTGGGGCCCTTTACACCCCATAAGTGTTTGTGATTGTCCTTGTCTTTATGTCTTAAATGTTTTGTGTAGTTTGTGCTTTTAAATAAAATGTAAGGGCCCTTTACACCCTTACATATGACGATCCAGATGGTGATAGTAATTTCTTTTAAAGATTATGACGAGGGCTAATGACCTTAGCAGTCGATGCCCATAAAAATTCAGAAAAAAAAAAATAATAATACTCCGGTACAAACAAGTAATATGTAATACTCTGAGTTAAATAGAAGTTAGAGATAATAACATTATTACAAATGAATTAAGAATTCAGGTAACAACAATAGTAAAAAGCACGTTCCTTCTCAAAAGTCTTACTAGACTTTTAATTGATAAATGGTTATGAATAAATTCATTTTAAAACGATTTTTAAAAAATGGTAAAAACTTTTTTGGGTGTCTGTTGTTGAAGAATTTAGAATGCCGATTCAATATAATTAACTATAAAGATTATTTAAAATATGTTTTTTTTTTATATTCCGATATATAGTACTGTAAAGTCAAAGAGTAATATTTCTGATAGAAAATATTTTATTAGCAAATATGAGATGTACCACAAACTAGGATTATGTAAATTATAATAATAGTAATCGTATGAATAGAATCAATAGTTAATAATGATAATGATGATGAACTTACGACCCTAATAAAATGAAACGTTGGATACAAGAAGGTTATGCCAAAATCATTAACATAGGTAGGCTTTACGTATGTATATTATTTCATGGTAATAATAAGTTAATACCAATAATAATCTTTTGTTTTAATTTTTATATTAATAAAATTATTATAATATACCGTTTAATATTATTAACAAAATAATTACCTTGGTTATAACATCTTTATATATTAAAATGCCATCGAATATTATTATTATATATACGCTGTAAATTTTTGCTTTATATTTCCTTGACTAATAATATTTGAATAATTCATTAATAAATCTTCTCACAAGCTTATCAAATTTTAAGAAGTGTACGGTATAAATAGTAGATTATAAAATTTAAATTAGATAAATAATATATAATTATAATACTAGAGAACAACAGTTCGGTACTCGTAAGTAACAAATATCTTTTAAATTCATTATAAATGAATCAAGGTGAAACACCAATCTTGCACTTTAATAATGTAGTAAATTAATCTTTTAAAATAAATTATTAATAGGTAACATTCATGCCTGTATTGATTTCTTTAGGTTACTGGTAGCATTTTTGTTTGTCACCCGAAAGGTTCTGTGTTCGAATCTAGGATAGGCTCAACAAATTTTATAAGGCAATTTAATTATGTAAAAAAAAACACAAAGAGTTGTGTGATATTTCTAGCTATATCAGGCTACCGAAGGCTTTACCCTTGTCAGATAATTACTTTAGAAAGAAAATTAAATTGAATATTAAAGAATGTAAGTATGAAAGTTAAGAATCATTTTAAAAATAAAGTACATTTGGACTAAAATAATCAGATACAAAATCCATGGTTCCCTGTTATCATTAATTATAAACAAAATTAAGTAACGTCAATGAGATATACTCAGAAATCATCTTACAAAAATTTCATAAACGTAAGTTAATCCAGTCTGGAGTTATCCAAGCAAAATTATAACTGACGAAAAAAACAGTTTATTATTCCCAACTCTGAATGAAATTTTACAAATAAATAACAAAAATGATCTACTTATTGAATGGAATCCTGTAAATACAGTAGTATACAAATGTGAATTTGAGTCTAGAAACGACAAACAAAGAAAAAGAAGGGTTTTTGCCGCATCCCTTTATGGGAGTTGCAATAAAATCGAAAACAATCAAAAAGTATTTTAGCTACCTAAGAGGTATTAAATTTTATAAATAAATTTATTTATCCTTGAGTAAAATTTTGTATGGAACCTAGATAAGGTCCGTATATCCCTGTAACCTTGACCGATTATGACCAAAATTAGATGGTATTTAAGTTCCATATAGAGAAATCGTCGTGGCAAATTCCACTAAAATCGATTTATCCTATGTGGAGATACCGAGCAAAAATCAAGACAACATACTTGAATTCTGTAGAATTTTCAATGCTAAAATTGTGTTTTTTTTCTTGGTTGCTTAATAAGTCACGAAACATCACGATATGTTAAAATCCCACATAAAAAATCTGAATCAATAAGTATACATTCTTTTAAACACTGTAATGTGTACTTGTATCGCTATACACCGGGAAAGTAATCTGTTGCAACATAGATTGGAAGTAGATCAATTTATAGATTTTATCCAAAAAAAAACCTTTAGAATCGTGTTAATGTGCAAGAACATTATTGTACAAAGTGTAAAAAAATAATATGGAGGCTTTATTTTGACTTACTGCAGTGAATCATAAATAAAATGAAAGAGTAACTCTTACAGTTTTTCTCTACATTGTTCGGTGAACTTGCAGATCACATATGCCGTGTGACCTTTGTCACGCGGTACACATCCAACCGGAGATTTATCTATACTTTAATCACCATACTTCAATCCTACACATAAGATCGGATGGATCCTATGCTAAAGTCGGATGGATGCCGACCGATCCTGCGGTCGGGAAAAATGTCATTCAATCGATCCCGTACAGAGTTATGCAAGTGAGCAAGCTCACCATAGTTGCCAAATAAAATTCTGTGGTCCATTTTACAGTCGAGGAGAGAGCCATGCACGCAACATATCAAAATAAGGAATCCTATTTCGCTTATTTCAACGAAAAAACGGCCTGTAAACTTGTCGTCGGGATGTCGCACAGAAAACAGAAAATTTTGGGAAGTCTTTCGCGTTGTAAGAGTTTAAAAGAATTTTCTGACCCCCAGATACGGACATTATTTGTGGTAACTTTTTCACTAAAATGAAATTTTAACTAAATGTCACTAAATGCAATACGTTTGGGTCGAGAAAGTTATCTTCATTCCGCAACATTTCGATTACGAATTTGTCATGCAAAACGGAATCGGTAGGCTTCAAAGCATGAACCAGCTGTAAATTCTGTATGCAATATAATTCTCTACGCATATGTAAGCACTTCCTTAAAACATTCCATAATGTCATCACCAGCATCCTTAATGACTTCTTGATACGTTCAACATTTTCTTCAGATACCCCGACGTCCCATACTCTTCCCTTTACACAGACACCCGGTCGTTTCAAACCGATTATGTCATCGACGAATGTTTTTGTCCTTTGAAGGATCATATTTAAACTTTCTGTCGAACGTTCGTCGAACTGTAACTACAGATTCACATTTAACAAACTGGAAAATAAAGAAAGCTTCCCGTTCAAGAGTCACCATCTTTGCTAGTTAAATTTTTCTTTGCTAGTGGCGCTGTTAAGGGATTTTAAATCTTTCGACAGCCAATTAGGCAACTAAAACTCTCATTTTATCATTGATTCTAACATTAAATCAACTCTGTACTCCTCATCCAAGAGATGTTATAACAAATTAATATCCCGATATTCTTTTATGTGGAGCCAATAATTCTGCTGTAATTTATAATAAATTATCGAACCATTTCAAGGATATTCCTGCTAATTAATTAAATAAGTAAAAAAATTGTTATTTTAGAAGTATTACTTTGTCGATGAATTGTTAAATACTAATTCAAAACCCCTTAATTTTCTGTACTTCTGTTTGACTTGTACATAAATGTCTGCTAAAATAATTTTCAGTAATTCTTTGTAAATTATGATTTAATAATTGCATTATCACACTGATAAGATAAGGGATCAATCAACGGCTATGAACGGAACTACAACTTTTCTTTTTCCTGTCCTAAAATCATTCTACCCTTATCATTCTACCCTTAAATCAATACTATAACCTCATTCAAAAAATATTATAACAAATTAGAATTCTGGTATTCTTCTTTGTTTTTGTACATCTGTATAATTTTTTTAAAAATAAACAGTTTTTTTATTATTTAAATATTATTCAGATAGTTTATGTAAAATTACACGGAAAAGGTAAGCAATAAAAAGAATTCTAGGAATTTTATACTATATCGAATGAAAATATTACGTTAATAAATAGTGAATATTGTATTCTACGGGCTATTTTGAAAATAAAAATATTCATTAAATGTGGAACGTAAGATTACTTTTGAATATTTAATACAGGACAAGTAATAATAATGATAAATAAAAATATTGTGAAACTACATTCTGTGATTAAAAGTGAATAAAATTATGAAAAAATTCTACCACCCACTGTCAAATGATTTTAATAATTATAATAACATCTATCGTAAAATTTAGATACGGTTTCTTCCGTACTAAAATGACGATAAACAGACTTTTAATAAACGTAACTTTAAATAAGGTTTAACCTAATATACGAGTAACAATAAAATTCATAAGAGCGCAACGAAAGAAAATAGAATTGCTTCTTTCTTTTATATGTCCGGCGATCGAAAGAGGTCATTATGAATAAATATCTTCTTTTAAACAAAATATTTATCATCTTCATTATTGTGGTTTTATAATCCAGCATGTAGAAATAAAATATTATTATTAGTTAAATTATTACTAATGAAAAAAAAAGAAGATTTTAATGCGTGTTCTAAAGAGTGAAGTTATAGGCTCAGTTAAACTAATCTGCTAACACGCTCAAAAGTAATTCGTTCAATGTTCCTACGGTACATTTTTACCTGTGCGTTTAGTTTTATTTCGTCAAAGAAAGTTCCGCTAACTCAGATTTCTCTCGCACAGTCTATCTCTTTCTACTTTTCTTTCTCCCGTTAATTTACTTGTTTTATTGCCATCCATTAACGTAAAATTATAGACCGATCTGAAAATCTATTAATTTTTGAACTCTACAGACTATATACCGTTTTAGAAGACAAAATTCTTAACTTTATAGCAATGATTCAATGTCGTTAATAAATAACCCGATGCTATTTATAGCAAAACAGAATACAAAAGAAATGAATGAATGTCTGGTATAACTAGTATGAGAATTGTAATTTATAACGTATAAAAATAATTAACACGATAATTTAGTACTTTGTAAACTAGGCTAATAGAAGTAAAACGAATTTAAGAGAGTATTTAATGGAAGGTAAAAGGAAATAAATATTATAAAAACAACATATTTTTGTATTACAGGAAGAATTTCTCATAAAGAAACGGAAAATCGATTTGATGGTTTCATATAATTTTTAACCTCAAAAATTTTACTAATTAATATGTACTTTAATACTTACTCACACCTTTTTACTTTATAATTAACAATTGTATTTATGCTGACCTTATAAAAGGTTATACCGCAGTTTCCATCTAGGCAATCGACGGAGCAGCTTTTTATCTGTTGAATAGAATATCTAAGCATTGTTGACGTGATTTGTACAGAGTGTGTCACGAAGAAGCGGAAAAAATTGCAGGTCATGATATACAAATAAAAATAAAGAAAATATTACGTATGAACGTTGTTCCGAAAAAGGTTAGTTTTCCAGTCATAGATTTTGAAATCTCGTCCTGATTTCTGCTCAAAGGGGTAAAATTAACCGATTAAAATTCTTGAAGTTTAAATTAAGTTTTATATCATAATTTATTTTTTTTTAAATAATAAAGTAAAACCTAACTAAATTTCTAGTGATGCTTGAGAAAATTATTGTAAAACAAAAACAAAAAAAATTGTCGTCGTAAAACACAGCACTTTCAGTTTGGCGGAAAATAACTTCGTTAAATTTCCAGTAAAGAAACGAAATTTGTAGAGAATTTAATTCTAAGAAAATCTATAAAAATAACATCAACTGAACATGAAGAATTGTTTAAAAAGTTTAACTTTTAAGCTTAATAAAACCAATAAACTTAATAAACAAAAAAGAGGCAGAAGAATACTGAATAATAATTTTAAAACAAATTTCAATATTTCAGTACAAAAACTATATAAAACCATCAAATTTACCCCTTAATATGGCTTCAGTTTATTCATGGATTAAAAATCAGGGTGAAATTGTTTGCAAATGAAGTGTTTAAAAGCAAAGTGTTTCCAAATTCTTGTTTGTATGAAATTTTTCCTTTATTTCATTTATAAGATAAGTTTGAAATTTTCCGATTTTTCATGAAACATCTTTTATAATTCTATTAAACTCGTAATTACACTACATGTTAACAAAGAATGGGAATATCTTTTCAATCGTTAAACATGGTAAAGTTTAATTTAGTTAATACTTTTAACTCGAAACGGTTTGTTATTCGTTATACGATTACAAACCCGCAACCCCCTAAGGAAGAAATACAAGCCAGATATTCAAAAATTTTAAATAGAAAAAATACATTAGTTTAAAAAACTTTAAAAGAAACGTCGGGCTATGATAATTCTAACCAAATATTAACTACTTAATATTTTCACGGCTACTTTCAAATGTGATCAACAGTAATGCTCTACACCAAAAAAAAAGGTTAGAAATATGAGCACTTATTAAATATTATTTTTTCATCGTTTCACTATTGATCAATTATTAGAGTAAATTTTACATATCACTTTTGAAACTATCTGTGAAAAAAAATAATAAATGGCAGCAATTTTAGTTAGGGTTTCGTAGCCCAAATTTATTATTTTCTCCAAATTTTTAGATTTACAAATTTCTTTAAAATGATGTGCCACAATCCTATTTTTTCATTTAAAATTTTGGATTTATCTAAATGATAACGTTTGGTAATAGTCTCACAGCAAAAAAATAGAACGATTTGAGTTAAATTTAAACGAATTTGTAAAATTAAATTTTTTTCTTTAATGGTTGAAAAATTATTTAAAGATTCCCGTAATTTATGAGCACTGAATATAAAGATCTTACGATTAAATTAAAAAAGTAAACAATTAAACCTGATGAATAAAATAAACGCAATTCAAATAATTATTTTAAATCTGTGTAAAAATATAATATTTTTATTTAAAATATTCTTAAAAATTTATCAGTGTTATAGTGATCCACTCATCATCATATATTACTTTCCTAGTATCATGATTCTAGCTAGCGCTATGGTGTAAGAAAGAAAGTACAGCAATCTGCCAAAAAATGGGGTATGTTTTTTTGCATTTCTCGACGTTTCATAACCTAGGGACCCCTCCTAAAATGGTGGAGGGGGGTAATGCTTGTACGTACGTTCGTATGTATGGGTGTTGAAGTGTTTGTAGCTTAATAACTTTTGACTGGGAAAACCGATTTGGAGCAATTTATTGGATGCAAATTTGAGATCACTGTCTGTAGGAAGCGGGGTAGATAGTTTATTGGGATCAATTTTCTCAAAATTTTGCTATAGTAAACCCAATTTTTATTAAGCTCATTATGTGCGTGCGTGCTTGTCTTACCATTATATTTTAAATATTTGCTCCAAAATTATCACTTTCCCAAAACCTGAAAAACCTATCCTGTTATTTACTTCTACTTTTAACCGATTTTTTTTTAATGTCTTCCTAGACATATTAGTAAGACAAGCAACCCGCAAAAAAATACTTGGAGGTAACATTGGTGATAGGGAAGCCGATTGAAGTTTAAAAATCAATTTTTTTTTATTTTTCAAAACTTTTTTCGTTTATTTAAAATTTCACAACATTAAAAGTTTAAGTAATAAACTATTAGGAATAATATTACAATAGAATTTCATCATAATTCATCCCAACAACCAAAAAAGAAATTTTAACTAGGTTTTTTATTAGTTGTACATTAATTTGGTGGATTTTTTTTAGTTTCCTATTTAACATAGTAAACGTAAAAAAGCAAAAAAAAAAAAAAAAAAAAAAACAAAAACAAATTGGAAGATTATTATGGCGACGAAGGAGCAGAAAAAAAAAATAGTTTTTTGAATTTTTAAAATTAAAAATTTTTTTTTTAAACATACAATAATTATTCTACAATAAAACTTCATTATAAATTACCCCTTCAAAAAAAAAAAAATGTTAGGTAACTTTTTTCATGTATAATTATTTTCCACTATATAAGAATAAATAACCAACGAATGCTAGAAAAGTATTACAACTTCGTTGTCAGATTTTTTTTTGCAAACACGTCAAAACTAGACCGACAAATCTATAAAATTCCAGTAATATGTGCCGACATAATTCTGTGATGTTTGTGAAGTTAACGAGTCTGAAATGTATACATCACCTGGATAAATGTGTTAGAAGAGGGTTGGAATTATTGAAGAATCTAGCTGGAGGCAGATGTTGTGCTACATTGAGGGTGCGGGAGGGCGTCTCGCGATGATAACAGGGTTTGCATCCTAACGTGTTTTTGAAGGGCTGTAAAATCGGGATAAAATTTACCGTTTTATATCGCAAAGTGTCGGTTTTGTTTATTGGCTCGTTAAACTATATTTGTTGGAGGAGCCGTACGGGTGGGTGCATCTGCGTCCAGATGGATCGTGGCCCCCTGGGCTTACGTGGTCAGCAACCCAACCCTTCCTTTTATAGATAGCCATTTTTTTCTTATTTAAAAACAAAAACAATGTGATTAATAAACCGCGGGTGTTATTATTGCATCGAATCATTACCGTTTTCCCGGTCGGTAATTAGCGCAAGGTGCAAACTACCTTTTTGCTCGTTATACCTGCCCTCCCGGCGGCCACGAATATTAAGAAAAACCCTTTCACTTTTTTCTGTTTGTAAAATTAAAAACTGCCTCGTAACCGTGTCGGTTCAATATTTTAACCGCTCACGAAAGTACGTGATGTGGGCACGACCGATCTTCCTTCTTCCGCATCTTTACTTACCTCGCCCTCGACATTCCAACCGCCGTTCTTCCTAATTAAGATTTTAGCAAATAACCATAATAAATGTCTATTTATCTTCGTTTCGATCAAATAAAGAAAGAGATAAAAAAGAATAGAATACCTACGAGTAAGAGTCAGGTGATTGCGCAAATGCAATCGAGTAGATGTTTTCTTATCGATTATTAATACTGAATCGTCTCGTTTTACTATCCTTTCTCTTTATTATTATTTTTTTTTTTATTTTATTCGGCTCATGTTCTTCAAAACTGATACAAATCAAATAAGTAATAGAAATAAAATAACATTACATAAATTATAAACGAGAATGTATATTACGAAGGAAAACACAATGCATAATCTCACTTACCGTAACCGTTCATTCATTAACGATAGATAGCTTATACTACTATATATATATATATATATATATATACTTTTTATAATTATATATCTATTTCATGTATCAAAACAATTATGTATTTTCTATTATTTATAAAAGAAATTGTAAACAGAGCAGAAAAAAGAAACAAAACTGAAAAGAATGAAACAGGAACTAATCTCTTTATTAAATTAATATGGTTTTATTATTATTATTATTATTATTATTATTATTATTATTATTATTATTATTATTATTATTATTTTTGTTGTTGTTGTTGTTGTTACTGTAATAAGTGATTAATTTTTTATAATGTTATTAGCTATAATAAATATAAATTCGTTTGAAAGATATGATGCGTAGCCATTTTACTATGTAATATATTGAAAAGGTTTTTATATGGATAATTAACAAACCTCGTTTCGCTCTTGTAATCGATTTTTTAAAATATATATATATATACATACAGAATGTCCCTGGAGGTATTAACCAAACTCTAGGGGCTGATTCAGGATATGAAAATAAACAAAAAGTTTTTATGCGAACAAAGTTTCTACTTTGCTCATTTTTCTTCCGTCGACCAGTTTGTGTTGTTTTTCTTTCAAAAGTATATCTTAATGAGTTGAAACACTTCACTGAAATTTTGTATACATTTACCCAACAACATCTACAAAATAACTCAATTTGAAAAGTTTACTTCTGAAATTTCCAAAAATAAAGCAATTAAAATCGTTTTAAATTAATATTACCATAAATAATGTAACACCAACAGTTAAAATTAATCGAAAAAATTATTCGGTTTGACAATTTTGATTCCCTTCACTAATTGAATTAAAAATAATTTCTTTTATCTGTACCTACAAAGCAACTTGTCCTGGCCGACTGACTGACTCATCAACGTCCAGAAAATAACTAACTATTGAAGATAGATTGATGAAAATTTGTGTACATGTTCTTCTTACAGTGTAAGTGCACACTAAGAAAGGATTTTTTGAAATTTCGAGTTTAAAGGGATAAAATGGAGTAACTATGAAATTTTCAATTTTTTTCAATTTCTCGGTAATAAATAAAGATATCAACTTGATTTTTGGTGTGTGTAATCTTCATGTAGTATCTAAAAACTAATTTCTAGATTTTTCGAAAATCAATCTTGAAAGGGGGTAAATAAAAGTAAAAGGATTTTGATCAATGATTGCAAATTTCCCCCATCTCCGACTACCCTAAACGAGATACATATTGGAGATGCGAGATACATAAACGAGATATTCGATTTGGACTTGCAAATACTCTTCACATAAATATCTAAAAACCATTTTCGGGTTTTTGAATGTTACTATTTCAAGAGGTGAAAAAAAAAACAAAACATAAATGGTTTCTTACATTTTCCCGTTTTATGCTACCGCTTCTGAATCAACCTATGAAATTTGGTAAGACCGTGATGGTAATTTAAGTTTGTAATTCTGATTATGTATTTCGCGAGCATTTTCGTGACGAAAATGCTAGTTAATAAGAATAAAGCATCCATAAAATTGTCAAACCACATCATTTTTGAGCCACTTTAACATCTTAAACCATATCTCTGCTGTTTACCAACAGATTTGAACAATTGAGAAGCCATCTTGTTAAAAATAAAATGATTAATATTTTAACTAATGAAGTATTAACAAAACTAATATTTACGGAAATTTTAATGTCCCTATTTTAGAATTTTCAAAGGTAAGATTTTCCAGTTTATTTATTTTGTAGAAAATGTAATTGTGTATATGTATATTAAATTTTCTCTAAATATCTCAATTCGAACTTAAGATTTAAATTTTCATTGAAAAAAGAAAGCTGGCAGACAGAAGGAAATGCATCCAAGTACGCTATTTATCCACATAAACATTTTTGTTTATTTTTGATGTCCTGATCCAATCCCTTAAGTTAGTCTAACATCTTCTAGGAGACCTCTGTATATTGATATAGCTTTTGACTGTTGAAAGCTGCCACATCATTTTTTATATAGCAATAGAAATGATAATAAACAAATTTAAATACCATTATTTTGGGAATGGCTATATATTTTTTCCAATTTGTCGTTAATATTAATTTCACCCATATCGATTTTATATTTTTATGTAATTTTACAAATTTCAGGATATGCCTTGATGATGACTTTTTAATAATTCAAATACGCATCTAGTAATAACTCTTCTTTTTAAACGCTTCTTAAATGTTTCTCTTTGTAATTTATATTTTAACAACTATTTAGAGGAGCTTAAGTTTAATTTTATGTTGAATTTTATTAGGTAAAATTTTTAGGTAAAAGATGAATATTACTTTTGTTAGCGCATGAAATGAGTTTTTAAATAAAAATGGGTAAAAAGGTATTTACATATTAAAAAAAAAATATTAAACAGTCAAAATTTTAAACTGATTTATAAAAAATGTTACGTTCACGAGAAACATTTTTATTAAAATATCTCAAAGCGTTCTTTAATTAAAAAAAATTACGGAATAGCATTTGTCAACATTTCCTTTTTTTATGTTTAATGTCATGAATTAGTTAAGTTTTGCAGGCACCTCCTGGTTGAAGTAAATAGCAAAAATTACCTGGTCTGACAATTTTGTGCCTGTTTTCACTTCCTTCACAAAATGAATTAAAAATAATAAATAATTTTTATTATTACTAATAGAAATTGCCAGGAGAAGAGAGTTACGTGTATAAGTAAATACACACACATATATATATATATATATATATATATATATATATATATATATCGGGTGATATTTAAGTATGAAAACAGCTTAATACTGCATATCTGAGAGGTATATGGAGGCAGAAAGAAATGAGGTTCTACATAGTTAAAAAATTTGCATTACGGTGGGTTTTTAATTTTTTTTCGCCATCTTGGATCCGACATACTGAATGAAACTTAATTTTTAATTTTTATTTATAGGAAAAATATGAGAAATGATTTCGATTTAAATTTTTTTAAGAAAAACAATGGTGAAACCCGTTTTTCTGTTTCTACTTTCGTTATCGAGTTATAAGCATTCAAAGTTGCCATGACCGAAAAATTATGTTAACAATAAAACGATGTAAAAGGCGCTGCATGAACAATTTTATTGCATTTTACATTCATATTGTACGCAATAACAAACTTTAAACAGTCAATAATTCTGTCATAATACTGATGATAACAATAAACAATAACAAATAATTAACAACAAATTAATCGGTTATATCAACTAATATTATTTGCTGAATAAAAATTTACTTCCAGTGTTAATATCAGCTGATATTTGTTACTTATCATCTGGTAATTTACAAGGCAGTTTGTATTACGTTGAAACAATGTAACTTATAAACTCCTCATTTCACCTTTTTACATCTAAATGTAATCGTATAATTTGATAGTGCTAGTAAGAATTAAGTTATAGACCTAATGGTTAAGATTTGATTTTTTCTGAAAGTTTTATTATTAGTTTCCTCGTTAATTTAATTAAATATTTTTTCTTCATATAACAATGCCTTCTTTAAGTAAAACTGGAAAAATAACTTTGTTGATGTAAGAGTATGGTGACAAGAGTTCGGCCTTTACAAGAGGTATGTGATTTAGTTAGTAATTCTCTAACAGAGAATCATTAAATTAATCGACTGTGACCAAGACAGTACAGCGATTTGAAGAAGTCGGTACTGTAGGAAAGAAAAGTCACAACTGATGCAAAGTTATTATATATATTGCAGAACTTTGTTGGAAACACCTGTTAATCGATACGGAAAGCAACATGACATGAGTCCAACAAGTCTTTAGTTCATGTCCAACAAGGCATCAGTTATTTTTCAGTTCAAGAAATTCTTAAAAAGATTAATTTCATCCTTATAAGTTACACCTGGTGCAAAAACTTTCGGAAGATGAATTTGGGCGCCGAGTTAAGTATTCTGATATAATAATGCAAAAAATTAGACGCAGACGCATATTTTTCTAATTCAATAATATTTACCGATGAAATGACTTTTATGATAATGGCCATATGTATAAGCAAAACTATCGAAATTGAAGTGATAATAATTCCAGATGCATGTTGGAAGCTGAACACCCTCACAACATTATTTCATGATGTTGCAAACACAACACCCTCAGAGAGTGAACGTTTGGGCGGGAAACGTTGGTCATTGTATTGTAGGGCCTTTTTATTTTAGATGACAATCTTAAACCCACAGGGTTGGTCTAGTGGTGAACTCGTCTTCGCAAATCAGCTGATTTCGAAGTCGAGAGTTCCAACGTTCAAATCCTGGTAAAGGCAGTTACTTTTATGCGGATTTGAATACTACATCGTGGATACCTGTTTTCATTAATGGTTGGGTTTCAATTAACCACGCATTTCAGAAATGGTCGACCTGAGACTGTACAAGACTACATTTCCCTTACACTCAAACATATCATCCTCATTCATCCTCTGAAGTAACACCTGACGGTGATTCCCGGAGGCTAAACAGGAAAAAAATGATAACAATCTAACTGAAGATGTTTTCTGCAACTTGTTTCCGATAGGATTTTACAAATATCCGGGAAAATTTTGGACAAGAATTAAATAATAACGTATTGTTTCAGCAAGACACCAGCTCATTATTATCTAAAGGAACGGAAAATTTTAAATGAACAATTTCCAAATCGCCGAATAGGTCATTGAGGAGCCACAGAATAGCCTGCTAGGTCCCCAGACCAGTCTCCTCTGGATTTCGTTTTTGGGGGTACCTGAAACATATTTTATACAAGAAACCTGCAGACATTGAAACAAATACGAATTGAAAAGAATAATAATTAAGTGCTCGTGTACAACCAGACACGATACAACGTTTTTAACGGACATTACTTAAGGTTAGCACACTGCCAAGCTGTAGAGGGGTAGCATTTTGAACATTTATTGTAGAAAGGTATGCTTTCAAAGGTATGCTGCACAACAATGCAGATTTTTCTTAATTATGTAGAACCTCATTTCTTTCTGCCTCCATATACCTCTCAGATATGCAGTATAAAGTTGCGGTATATATATATATATATATATATATATATATATAGAGAGAGAGAGAGAGAGAGAGAGAGAGAGAGAGAGAGAGTGTGTGTGTAAGAGAGGGATTGAGAGAGAAACTTAGTAAATTTTATAGGTGTTCAACCGTACCTTAAGCTGTAATTATTTTTTTTTCCTAGTGAAAAAATATTTTCATAAAAAATGGGTGAAACTTGCAAGCAAACCTTTCTTCAAGATATAACGTAACTATATAACAGCGTTTAAGCTCGGTTGAAATAAAAACCGTTGCAATTTTGCTTAGACATAACGTTAGAAATTCAAAAATAATAATAATAGTACAGTTTTATTAACCGATCAAGTTCTTGGAGAAAAATCAAAAACATTTAACTCTAATATGTTTAATTTTTATTTATTTATCTTTTTAAAATAAATTTTATTCATCAGTTGCGATTCAAAATTATGAAATAAATCCTTTATTCTAATTATTACGTAACAATTATATAAGTAACATTAGAAATAAGTAAATATGCTATTCACAGATAAATAAAGAACTCGCCCACAATTTGCCTGGCTAGATCGCGGGAAACCGTGATAAAATTTTGGTCACAGTATCATTACATAATACAAAATTAATTATCAAATGGAGAATTATTCTGATTAAAGTACATCAGTATTTAAAATATAAACATAAATGAAATAATATTAAGATACTAAATATATAAAATAATTAAAAGAAATTCATAAGTTAGAAAGCATGAAAAATATTTGATCACATATTTAAATGGGATGAAGAAAATTCGTGGTTTTTTCTAAAAATTTTATTTAGTATTGTTTGGAAATTCACTCAAATGTAATTCTGTCCCTGTAAAAGAAGAATTTTTGACTTAATTTTAAATCAATCGATGTTAAGATTTTTAAAATTATTCTGTAGCTGAAAAGTGATTAAAGTAATTTATTAAAAGTGGCAATGGAGGAGAACTAAGGAGTTTTTTTGTATTAAATATTGTACTGGATTATTCGAATAAATAACAATGATCATGAATTTAGACCATTGAATATATTTTATAATTTGAATTTTTAGAATTAATTGTATATATTTTATACTATTATTTTAATTATATAAAAATCCAGTAGGTTCATGACATTTTTTCCCTGTATAGTAATTATAAATATTCATACGTAGTAGCAGATTTTTCACAACTCTTGACACCGCTACAAAGTTTTCCATCTTGATGGAACAGTAATCTATTATACATAAATTTTCAAAAGTTTATTCTACGTAATAATATTTTCGATAAATCATACAGTACTTTTTTTAAATTATATATATATATATATATATATATATATATATATATATATATATTTATGTATGTATATATGTTATTTAATTAAATAAAAACATATTCTAAGGAAAAAAAGATAATTCAGATCTGTAAATTAATAATTAGTAATATTGTATAATTATATAAAAATTACTAATGAATTATAGATAAGCTCAGAAATAAACCGATTTTATTATTCATAATTGACCTAATGAATATTTATTTTATGGTACGAAAACCCTTCATTAATTATCCTACAAAGTATCATTACTACGAGATTCAAACACACACAATTAATTGATAAATGTAAAATATAATAAATGGTGATAATGTATAATTTTATTTTAAAGAAAGTAATGATTTATCTCATTTTTGAGACATTCATTTTTAAAGATTTACAAGATTAAATTACTGAAAAAAGCCAGAATTGAGAGCCAAGTGCTTCGTCCCCGAGAGAAATTACTAAGGAAAAAGATTGTGCGGAATATTAAAGTATGTAAGTGTGCAAATAAATAGAGTTATATTAAAAACAAATGTTTACTCTGAGGAAAATTTTTAGATCCAGAAACCATGGCAATCGTACACTATACCAGTAGTAACTAAAATTAAATAGTATCAACGATTCCTATTCAAAAATGTATGTGTCAAATTTCAACCAGATCGACCTAAACAATCTGAGATATTAATTAAAACAGATTCATCGCGCAATATTTTTTTTAATAAGATCGGTTAATGTAATTTGACATCAAGGAGAAAAAACTAGGCTTATTCTCTCTCACCCCTGAATGAAATTTCCCGAACACATAAAAAAAGATTATGCAACATCAGGAGAAGCTAACAAAGGTTGCTTCCTGGAAATCAACGGTTTTATAGTAAAGATAAATAACGTTTAAGCTAATTCCATTTAATAAACCAGTTCCCATAGATCAACGAAGATAAAACCGGATGAAGAAGTTTCACTCCATAGTACTTCTGTTGTAGATAACAATGTTTATTAGTAGCTGCTAATTTAACAGCTGTACTACTCTAGAAAAAAAAGCTACGTATATGAGTAACAGAATGCCGGCAAAGAGTTTCATACTTTTCCCGGTAAATTTATCTAACCCGTAGAATAAAACTTTGAGAAATAGGACCCTTGATGATCGTAACCTCTTACCTTGACCAATTGTAACCAAAATTAAATACCATCAATCACTGGTATTCAGAAGTCATCGAACAAAATTTTATAAAATTTGGTTTTATCCAGTCTGAAGATATCAAGAAAAACGATAAATCACAAAAAGATTCGGTTTATTGTTTACCCATTCCTGAATGAAATCTTCCGAATACGTAACCATATGACAGACTAACGTAATGAAATCATACTAATATAATAAAAAAAGGTGAATTTAAGCCCAGAAAGAACAAAAAGGAAAGTGTTTTTTAACTCACACCCTTATTGAGGAGAAGGGATTTGTATAACACCGAAAACAACTAGAAAGTATCTCAGCTACCTAACGAATTATAAATTACACATAACGTTTATCTATGTTCAGAATAACATTTTAAGATAAGGACTCTTTATGTCCCTATCGTGACAAAATTAATCCGAATGGACAATCCAGTACATATGTTCTTCCAGAATTTTTCAATGCTAAGATTGTGTATTTTGGTTAATATACACATTTTACCAAAATCAAAACTACGTGAAACTTCCAATTTCCCAAAAAAAAAATCCCGACATACAAAATTTGATCCAGTTAGTTATTACAAACAATCCGCATTAAATTTTTTCTTCCAAACGACCTTTTGGAAGCTAATTATACATAAATGGAGAAGAAACTATAATTAACCCCGAAATGTGTTTGGAAGAGTTCCATTAATGTAAACTAAATGATACAACATCGCTTTACAATAAATATATAAATTATACTTACTACTGTTACGAAGATCTAATTGTTTATTTTAACTAGGAGTACTAAAAGTACTTCTATACGTTACATAATTATATACCGAGTATATTAAATGGAATAAAACAAAAACAACAAACTCATCTCTCGTGCCATAAAAACAAACAGCACTTCTTCTGTACCCACGCTACGAGTCGAAACAGATCATTTGTATGAATGTTAATCGAGTAGAAAGCTGACTATGAAAGACGGCTGGCCTATCTGGATAGAATATGTTCGTAAATTAATGGACTTTGTTTCCTTTCTGATTGATAGCGATTTAAAGAAAACGAATTCAAATATTTTAATCTTGATGCAAAGCAACAGGTCAAACACTTTCGCTACGATGACTTTGATTTATTTAATTTTTATTTTATATATGCATAAAAGATATGGCAATTTTTTTTTAATTTTACGAAATAATTCACTATGCTTTATAGCAAAATATTTATTGCTAATGTACGTTCATCCGATTTTTTATGATCAATTCAAACGTCAAACGGCAATAAATACTTCTTCATTTTATGTTTTAAGAAAGCAATTGAAGAAACCGTTTTGGCAAATTTATATACCTAACTGTAGCGGGTGTTTCTCGTCGACTATAAAATGACTACATCTATTAACAGAAGCTATTAAAGTATACATAAGCGTAAATATTACAAAGAAAAATAACAGTAAACATATTTTTCCGCCACTTCATTTCGATAAGCAAGACCATATTCTGCAAAAAACTCTATGTAATAGTTAAACCGAATTTATGCATAAATCATTTTTTAAAATAAGGTCATGCATAGGTCATATAACTTTCTCGGTTTTACTCTTGACAAAATTTTATTTCAAATGTGCCGTATGGGTTTTAAATATTAATTGTTGGAATGTTTAAAGTGTAACTGAATTTTTATCTCAAAGAATTTTAATTCAAATATGCCATATGATTTTTAAGAAATAATAATTACAATATTTAGAGTACATTTTTTCAAACACGGCTGATACGTTAAATAAATAAATAAATAATTAATATAATCAACCTTACCAGCACGTTGATAGGTTCTCTAAATCTTTCGGTTTACTTGGAAACCATCATCAGAAGTTAAAATTAATGTATTAAAAAATTATAATTAAAATTAAAAAACAGTCATGACTGTCCGATCCTACTAGTATACTCTAACTTTTGACTTTAATACAATAATTTTAACTCCTGATGATGGCTTCCAAGTAAGCTGAAAGAACTAAAGAACATATCAACGTGCTGGTAAGGTGGATTATATTAAATGTTAATTTATTCATTTAGAGTAAAACTGCGAAAAATATCAAAATGTTTAATAAAAACCCTGTCTCATTTCACCCTTTGTTTGATAGCTACCCCATAAAATATTTTTAATAACAACTATAATTTAAAAAAGAGATGAAGTATCAAAAATTATCAAAAATTCAAATAGATTTCTAAATTCTTAAGACAGTTCTTAGAGGATCGTCGTTTTTTCAAAAAGTTTCCATATCGTTTTGGTAAAAACATTTGGATTTTCAATCATGAAAATGAATGTTTATTAAAACTGATTTTTAGTACTAGTCCAATTTACTTGTCTTTTGAACTTAAAAGTCTATTTATTTATTGCAGTGACTATTTACTTTTATAAGTCGGTCCCATTTATATATTGTGGAGGGGATACTCGCTTATACACTCTCTTCGTCTAGGGAAGTACTGGGCTAGGCTGGCTAAAACCGGATAACAACATGAATCATATGTTCTCCAGTGATTCGGAATGGAAAAATGTGAAAGCGTTAATTACCACGATCTTAAAA
The DNA here is from genome assembly GCF_047948215.1 of Lycorma delicatula. Classification (NCBI taxonomy): domain Eukaryota; kingdom Metazoa; phylum Arthropoda; class Insecta; order Hemiptera; family Fulgoridae; genus Lycorma; species Lycorma delicatula. Next base: position 153,623,050 of record NC_134456.1, on the reverse strand, counting down.
ACTAGGGAGAAAATCTACGTGAATAGTTTGAGGACTAAGGTGACTTATAAAGGGACTTCCTAGAAGCAACAGCTGTGGAGCGAAGAGGTGACGGACAGCCCCCTGCGGAACTGCCGTCCGACCACGCTTGCGAGGATGGGCGTTGGTAATGATGGAAGGAGATCTCCTGATCCCCGAGCTCGAAGGGATCTAGCGGGGCTGACTAATGCTTAATTGCGTGTCCGGCCCCGGGAGGAAGTCGGTGAGAAAGGAGGTTTAGTCGGTAGGGCGCAGGCACACATACGGTTTCTAATAACATCTAGCGGAACCTGTTAGCAAGCCCGACACTGCGTAAATAGGGTCCTCTGACTCACCGGAAACAAAAAAAAAGAAGAAAAATGTCGGTCCCATTTGATGAAATGTTTTTCAACATGGCTAAAAAAATTTAGTTGGCTAAAATAAAATATGGGTACCGTGATTATCCCTAATTCCATAGAGTAACCAGAACAAGGCTGGGATACAAATAATCAAATTTCAACATGTCTTATCAGTGAATTTTCAACATATGAAGAATAAACTGTTTAGAAATAATGTTGAAATATCCCCCCCGGCCAATTAAATCCGATCGACTTAAAATTTAGAAATTTAAAATAAATTAGTAAGTAATTTAATCATCATAAATTTCAAATTTCTACAACCGCTATAGAAAGAGTCAAAAATTAAAAATGAAGAACACTATCTCCTCCCCTGTTTTGTTAATTTTGTCCAAAATTTAATGACGTTAATGTTCCAAACATAAAAATTTTGAGCCATTTTTGAAGGATTTATGTTGAAACAGAAAGGAGATATTAATGAAAATTCGTTCAAACACGCGTACATGTACATACGTAGCATACGTTTCACGTACACACATAGCATTCATCTTCTGGAAATTTCCATAAACGTTTTTGGTTTTTTGGAGTAAGTAGGTCTTCAAACGTCAACATTTTCCAAAAAAAAACCTGTTACACAAAATTTTGGCTAATCACTGTAATTTCCGTTTATAGGTAATCCTGTAACAGCACACAGGCGCAGACAGGAAAGTAAAAATAATAATACAACAGTTTTAAAACTGTAAAACAGTATTAGAGTGTTAATAAAGTATAGGAATCCCTAAATAACTTCAACATAATTAAATTAACAAATGTCCTTACCAACTCAAAATTTTAAATGGAAAGTGTACAAGTGCAATAAAAATCTTAAAAGGGTACTGAAAAACAAAAACTTTAACTCAAAAATATCAGGTTATGACAACTTCAAAATGGAACCCATTTAATTCACAGCTACTTTTAAAAGTGGTTTACTGTACCTCTTAAATAATACCTCAGTAGTGAATCATTGAAATATTACATATAGCAAATGTTCCTACTTCAAAACTATTTATTTATCGAATGAGATCACCACTTTGTGTATTTTAACCCACTTTAAAAACTAGTCTCTGAAAAATCATTAGCATGCCTTAATTAGAATGATTGTAAATAAGAAAGCTACTTAGTTTAGACATATTATTAGAGAGAAAGAATTGAATAGCATAATGCTTGAAAGATCAGTAGAAGGCAAAAAAATACAGGGCGAAAAGAGTTTAGATTTTAGACGATCTAAAACATAATGAAAGACATGGAAATTTTAGCAAATAGAGAAGAATGGAAACCAAGAAATCATGCAACGAACTTGTCTCAGGACATATGTATAATGATGACATTTGAGAAACTAAGTCAAGTATTCAAATTTAATTCACAAAAAAAGTACAGGAATTCTAATAAATTAAACGATATTAATAAAATATTTTTAAAATAATCTGAAAACTAAGTTATAGGACTTTCCCGTCACTCGACTATAATATTTTTATAACATAATATTTTATTGTTTATTAATTCAATAATTCTAACTAAAGTGCACGCATACCGTATTTAATTCGCGCAATGTGGCAGTACTAACGGCGACGTTCGACAGTAACTAAATTAATGTAATTTGACAACTTACAAGTACATAGAACAAATTTCGCCTGTACGGTCGGCAGACGGGTGTAGCCGCGAGGCTTAACACACCAGATACCGAGTCGGCATCGACTCGATAGACCCGGAGATCGAGTTCGAGACCCAGCCACACCGAGTTACTTTTTTACGCTTTAAATATTTTTCATTTATTTAATTCTACCGCTCATCTGTGACATAACAACATAGCAGTAGTTTAGAGTATTTTTTGGGGTGGGAGGGTAATTTTGCAAATATTGTTATTTTTTAATCGTTAACAAATGTGCTTAAGAAAAATATGACCTTAATTAGGCGAAATCTTGAGATACTGAGGGTGACCTTGCTCTACAGCCTCACCCCCTAGACCTTTTAAGTTGAAAATTTAATGGTATGAATACCCCCACATATATAGAAGTAATCTGACGAAGTTTGATCAAAATCAGTCCAGTAGTTCTAGAGATATAAGATGATTTAGAAGCCAACATCGAACACATATACATACAAACATTAATATACGGAAAATTTCCATCCGGTATTTTTGCTTTTTGGGTTCCTTAGATGTCAAAACGTCAAGATCAGGTGAAAACCGCATAAGTCCAAATTGGACTGATTACAATACTTTTCCTTTTAGAACTATAGGTTGCTATAGAGCTTTCTAGACGGGAAAGTAATAACAAATAATTAAAAGCTAATAAAATTAAAAATCTACAACAGTTTTTTACTATTAATAAAAGTATGAATGAAAAATAGTCGAGTCAACTTTACAATGTGTCGAAAAATGTTATTTTTCTTAAAAAAAGTTTTTAAAATATTTATATAAATACTTTTTTAATATAATTTGAAGATAAGCTTAAGGAAATAAAAGAAACAATTTTTTTTTTTTTTTAAATATGACAGGATAGAAAACAATATTTTTTTATACAAATCAAAATAAAAGAAGGTTAAAAACAAGATATGTAATTAAAATGTCACGTAATGTTAACAAGATACTGTTATTACACAATTGTATTTAAAGTGTAAAGTACATAATGTTAAATTGTTAATCCCACTTATATGTTACATGTAGTGGCAATAGCGATCAAATCATTGTGATATTTCTTTCCATTTTTTGAAACCTTGACTTTGGAAATAATTTTACAAGTAATAATTTATATATATTTTTTTAAATGCAGTAGTACTGTATATAAAATAATAACTTAAGCTGTCAGAACAACACTTCTTTCTACGTAGACCTACTGTTTTTTTTCACCACCCATCAAAGATTAGACTCGACTTGATCTACTGATTCGTTTTATATGTAATCTATATGTTATAGAGTAAATGCAAGCTTGGCGTATACATCATTGTGTGTGTGTGTGTGTTGTGCATGCGCGCGCGCGCGCGTGTGTAATTGTTAAGTAAAATATTAAGTGCACAAAAAATATCCTATGAAAGCGTCCGCTTGAACACCCACATCATGTTCAGTTAGCTGTCCAGTATTCGTAAAGTATAAAAAGAAAGAGATAGAAAGAAAGACGGTGGTAGCGCCGGGACTATTCCGGAATGAAAGAAGGTGGCATATATATATATATATATAGGAGGGCGATGTGCGCCATAGGTAGGCCATTAATCCACCTCAGCGGTTCGCCTGCCATATACATAAATAAAATAAGTTCAGTGTTATCCTGCGTCGAAGGTATGCTATGAAACGAACAAACGAACGATCGAGCCGACCGACTTCTTCTGACTGTTCTTTTAATAGCTGTCGTTGCATTTCAGGTCAGCCATAATTTAAAACGGCGTCGATATCGGCTTTCAAATGTTGTTCACTAACTTATTAGAAATATGATCCGATCCCGCAACCGAATGGTAAACCCGACAGCTAAACAAAGATCGGTAAAGAACAGTACGAAATGAAATAAAACGCAGAGAGACGCCGTTCGTGAATTTAGTGTTATTATTTGCACACTACACTGGTAGCAGCAATTAGTCGTAAATTGCAATAAACAGTTTACACCTTCCTTTTAATAACAGTGCATGAGGGTATATATATATATATATATATATATATGATACTTCAACGAACAGTAAGAAACCTGTAACCTTAAGTTGTTATATAGTATTGTACAATTGTATATGATATTGGCGATTGTAATCCGTTCCGTTAAAACAGTAAAATTAGCTAATAATACGAATCAATGCCATTATTCAAATAATAATTAATTTAAAGTGACTATAAAGTATAAATTTACACATAATATAACGGTATAAAAGTCATACTTTTTCTGTGATAGGTTTTGTATATATAAATATAATTTTAACTGAATATAAATAATTCATTATTAATTTTTTTCTTCCATCTTGTTATATGAATATAACAATTAAAGAATTAAAGCACCCTCACCAAATAGATCACTTCACGAAACGGTTTTAATATTTCGTAACATGAAACAAGCCAATAATTATTATTAATTAAATTAGCAAACAGTTACGCTTTGAAAATAATTATTCGTTTAAATTTATTTACAAACATCATCTAAATGTTTAATATATAAATTTATAATATTCATCGTATAAATAATTACTACTTACAAAAAAGTATGAACTACTTGAATAGTAGCGTACTGTTTTTTTATATTTCGTAGCACCCTATTAGGAATCATCAATATCATTTATTTTTCTATTCTTTTCCATTTTTCCTAATGTACCTGTTTTTCTTCTTCTGGTGTTCTTTCTTTCATCATTCACAGAAACCTATGCATTATAAACTATTTCTCTAGACTTCTTTTTACCCAAACAGTCCTTCTCTTTCATTACATTGAACATTTTTTTAATATCCAGTTAAAATCTGCCACATTTTTATATGTTTTGTTATTAATAAACTTCAAAATTCTTATATTTGTATTTAGTTTCTGTTGTCTTTATTCATACTATTTTACTCAGAATCAAATTCTCTACTTCTTTTGTCTAAAACTTTTACATGTTCATCACCCATTTAAGAAAGTTATTCTACACCAAACGTAATATTGTGTGTGTTTTTGACCCTAATCGTTTATATTTTACCTCAGATTTTTCGAAAACTACTAAAGATAGAGTTTTAGAACCATTTTTTTTTTTTTTAATTTTTCTGATCAAATGTCATATAAAACCACTAAATTTACCCCTTAATTTGGGTCCCAAAAATGGCTTAATTTTACCAAAGGCACAGAAATCAGGACGTAATCTTTCACTATCCGACAATTACCAACAAAGCGTTTCCAAAGCTATGTTTATATGAACTTTTTTCTTTATTTTCTCCAGTAGAGCAAGCCCTGAAAATTTATTACATCTTCCTGAATTTCTCAGAATATAATTTTTTCTTCTATATAATGAATAGTTCTGGGTTTAATATACGATATCTTTTGATATTTTAATTTACAGTTTTAGTTTCCTGGCATCACTACAGCTACACTGCAAGAAGGAAACTATGATAATCAGTGAAAAAATGGGGTATGAGTTTTTTGTATTTTTGTTTTTCGGACCCAGGGAACCGAAAAACCGAAAAACGTGTGGGGGGAATATTTGTACGTACGTACGTATTTATGCTCGTGTGTTGTTGTGTTTGAAGCTGTATAACATTTTACTAGATGAACCGATTTTGATGCAATTATGTACAGAGACTCATATATACGGGGAAAGTTTTAGGTAAAACTTTGGGGTCAATATCTCCAAGGAGTGGGTAGATAGTTTTTTAGGGTCAAAATTTTGCAAACATAACCCTGCTTTATATTAAGTTGATACCTGCGAGCATGTTTATCTACCCAATAAAAAAAAAAATTGCCCCAAAATTTTCTCTTCCCTAAAATCGAAATAATATTTTATATATTGAATCTATTTTAACCGATTTTTTTTTATCTCTAACTAGGCATAGTAGTGATAACGAACCAAAAAACTACATTGGGAGCAATATTAGAGATAGGGTGCCGATCAAAGTTTAAAATATTGTTTTTTGGAACTTTTTAAAACCTTTTTTGGTTTATTTAAACTTTTTATAATAATATTACAATAAAATTTCGTCACAATTCATCTCCACTCCAAAAAATATATCTTAGGTAAATTTATTGTTTGAACATGTTTAAGTGAAATGTTTTTTAGTTTCTGTCATTTAACATAATAAACGTAGACAAATCAAAAAAATTTCTTGGGAGGTAATTTTGGGTGTGATGGTAAAGAAATACAGATTTTTTGATTTTTTTTTAATCTGTTTTCATATATCATTATTTTTTACACTATATAATAGCCAATATATAATAGTCAATGCCAGGAAAGTATAACAACTTGTCATCTTTTTTGATTCAGAATTATATAAGATTTTCTGTATTAATTATGAATTATCACAACAAATAAATTTAAAAAAATATTATTATTAATAAATGTGACAATTTTTTCTACCTGAATATTTTTTATTACATTTTATGATCAAGATTTAACATAGAACATTTCGAATTAAACAGTGTTTTTAATTAATCTTAAATGTTAAAATTTCTTCATACATACATATATATATATATATATAATAAATTATTAATATTAAATAAAAATCTATTTTATTTAATCGCGTTCATAAATAAACAAATAGTGAATAAAATATAGAAAAGGTTTATTAATGCTAAGATAGTAGTAAATTCGATCACCATATTACAGAGTACGAGACATAATGTATTTTGTATGCCTACAAACACCATATTTCTGTTCTATTAAGACTGTCATCGCTGCTAGTTTTACATAAAATTCAATAAGCCTGAAATACATGACATTAAGTGTTATTTATTAGAGCGAGATTGCGAATTATCTATTGGTAACTAACTTAAAACGCGACAACATTATTGATTATTCCGCTGAATAAGTAATCGTATTAACTCAGTAATTCAACCATATTTATTTTGAAAGTATTAAGTGTTATTGTATTATTTTGTTAACTGATATTTTAAAATATCACTGTTTACATAAATAACTATATATTTATCACTATTTATAAATAAAGCAATATGTGTTTGTGTACGCTTTTTTTGAGAACTTAGAATTACATGCATTTTGTGAAATTGTTACACTTTAATACAAATAGCATTAGGCGAGCAATAAAATTAGCATAAATTAGTGGTTTAATGCTTTTTTTTTAGTATGTAATTTAAGAAACAAAAGAATATAGAGTGCCACATATGGGTGTTTTTTTTTGTATTAAAAGTTAAAGGGTGTAAAACTAAGTTTTTCGTGAATTACTCAATAAATACAAATCTATGAAATCCACGAATTATTTTCCGTAAACTAATCCAAATTACCGAAAAAACCTCTTATAAGAAAGACCTTCTACGAACAGAATTGACTTAGTTGTATTCTCAGAATTACTACTCTTTTTTTAACTCTTCAATAAAGTTTTTCCGCTCACTTTTCGCAAAAATCCTTTTAAGAAAACTTCGGATCAAAAAGAGATTTCAAATAAAAGTTGTAGAACTTTCAATTCTTTAAAATTTTATTTTTTTTGACTCTAAGACTAAGAAATGACACCAAAAAAAGTCTCAATCTTAAAAAAAAATTATTTTCCGGATTTAAGCCATCTTTATTAAGTTCTATAAGAAAAAAAATTGTTGTGAACACCACAAAACTTCCTTGTACGCCTATTAAATTACATATACACTTTTTTTTTTTTAATGAAAAGTACAAAGTTTATTTCATTAATAACTTCTGAAATTTTTTCATTTTTTTTTTTTTTTTTAAATTTATCGTAAAATTTTATAACTCTGGAACTAATGAAAATAAGTACCACTTATATCGTTGAGAAGCTCTCAATGAAGGCTTATGACTACAGTTAAGAAGAAGCCAAAATCCAAATTATTTGGGTTTTGGGCTTTTTTGGACACTTTTGGTTCAGTCAATTGCAATCAAAAGGAGAGATGCACAGCTAGATGTTACAATACTCCAAAATCCAAAATTTCAACATTTCGGAACAATCGTTCCGAGATATGTGAGATACATACATACGTACGTGCAAACGTCACGCCGAAACTAGTCAGTGAATTCAGGTATGGTCAAAATGGATATTTTCGTTGAAATCTGACATTTTTCGCGATGACAATACTTCCTTTCCTTCGTACAAGGAAGTAAAAAGACAACGGTACATATAAATTTTCATATCACTGACACAATTTTTATCCAGAATTTCCTTTTTTCAATATTTTTATTAAACGTGTATAAGCTTTATAACATAAATACATTAAGTACAAATATTTTTTAATATTTGTGAAATATTCATTCTTGAAAACCTACGTTGGAGTCATCGGAAAATAGTAAACACAAAAAAAGTTGTGCCACTTTATACATGTACAAATATTGTAAATGGAATTTTTTTATGAGTATTTAAACATATGAAATGGTTATCCAAAATAAATTAAAGTACCGTGACTGTTTGAATTCATTTAACTTACTTTTTGAATTGAGATAGAAACGGAAAGAATTGGGGACGTAATTTTCAATTAATAGATTTTAGATTGACTGATTAAATCAGTCAATCTACGCAATTTTTCATAAAAGGTAAACATCTTTTTTTTTTAAATAAATCAAAAAGTATTGATTTTATGTAGAAATGTTGACAACAGAAGATGAAAGATTATAAAATCCTCTTTAATTTACATTTTTAACGGTCTTTATATTGAAACAAAAAAAAGCTTAAAGCAATCTGAATTATTATATGCGCCTAAGCTACTGATTCATCCGATTTGAGGCAAAGGATTTAAGGAGCTGTCGTTTCCATTATTCTAGATATGCTGGTTAAAGTATGGGACGAACTCTCCTAACGGTTGAATGTGTGCTGAGTAACGAAAGGTACTCACACTGAACACTTGTCGGAAAGAACTGTAATTGTTACTTTTTCATTTTATTTGTGATTTATCACTAAGTCAATGTTAAGAGATTTAACAGCTTTAAAACCCCGATATTTTTTCCTCTACAACCGGTATGATTTTTATACTCAGGTTCTTTCTTGCAGACCCACCGGGTTGGTCTAGTGGTGAACTCGTCATCGCAAATCAGCTAATTTTAAAGTCGAGAGTTCAAATCCTAGTAAAGGCAGTTACTTTTATACGAATTTGAATATTAGATCGTGGATACCGGTGTTCTTTGGTGGTTAGATTTCAATTAATCACACATCTAAGAAACAGTCAATCTGAGACTGTACAAGACTATACTTCATTTACATTCATACATATCATCCTCATTTATCTTCTGAAGTAATACCTTACGTTGGTTCCGGAGGCTAAACAGAAGAAGAAAAAGGCTTTTTCTTGTAATCCTTTTTCTTGTATTCTGTTGAATTACACGAAAATAGTTCTGTTAACTGTGTTAATAGAGGTGGATATATTGTTAAGTTTTATAATTCTTTTTTACTACTCTAAATATTTTTAACAAAGGTTACACATTAATAAATATAAACATAATATTAAACTAACATTTCTAATTGACTAAACATTGATCTATATGATCTTTACATTTAGGAGCTCAAAACAATGATCTGATAGCCCTTATCTTGAAAACTAGTTCTGACTTTTTTGTGACCGCCCAAGAGATAATATTTTTCTTCAGATAGGAATCTACATAAATATGACCTGGATTCAAATCATCAGTAAGAAATTTTATATTATTCAATATTTTATTGTAAAAGAGTGCTTAATTTAATGAATATGTCACATAAATCAAATCAAAACATTTTTACATTATTTTTGTGAATAAAAGAAATTTACGTTCATATTTTTATTTCAAACTGAATTAATTTGGGCGATTTTCGTTATAATTTTTGTTTTTAAATAAGAAAATATAGACCTTTTCATCGAGCCGACATATAAGTCGGCAGAAACAGTTAAAAAACAGAAGAAATAAAAACGTCTTGTGTTAATTAGCTTCTAGTTCATTCATAACAAATTAAACGAACGAGTTTTTTTTCTTCTTTAATCAGCGGTCTTTTTATTATAACATTTAAAAGTATACAGCAGGTTATAAAATACATAATATTTTGTCATTAACTGGAAAAAAAAGAACTAATCATAACTTATAAAAGCATAAATTACATTGAAATATGAAGATTTGATTTCATGTAACAATAGTTTTGAAAGTTTTGACAGAGTAATGTTCAATTCTTTACAACTGTTTAAGTTGGCAAATTTCCAATATACACTTTGCATTCTTAACTAGAACTCTACAATCTGTGCTGGTACATGTATGTCATCTAAACAGTGGAACCGATTCCTTATTATTATTTTTTTATACAACATTTAATGAATGAATCTCTTTGAATTGGAAAAGTTCCAAAATAGATTTTCTTTTAAATAGCGTAACATAGTCACCTAATGAATGTATAAATAAATGGATTGTTATGAATATTAAATCAATTATGAACAACTGCTTCATGGATAATTTTAAAATTACAATAACAAAAAAGAAAACAAATAAAAATATCATCAACGTTTTATATTTTCAGAGTGGTTAGAAGGAAATTAGTAAAGTAGAGGTGAAAGAAAAATCTTAAAATGTTAAAAAAAAATATCAAATGAAAATTCATATCTTCAACCACGTTTTATGACGCAAATGGTCCAAATTTTATTTTAACACCAAATAAGATTTCGAAAAATATTTTGAAAATCTATTTGAAAATAATTTTTAAAAACAACACAATACATGTTTTAACAAAACTACACATTTAAAAATAATTACTTTTTGTTATTTTTTTAACTGTAGAAAACGGTTAAATAATTTCTCATAGTTTGTATTCTAATGCGAGCAAATTTATATAAAATCTATAAATATAGATTAGTTCAGTGAGAGATTGAGTTACAGACCCTAAATCAGTTAAATATCCTAACAAAACTTAATGAAATCTTTTCGGACGGATTAAATGGAAAAAGAAACTGTGGCGTTCGTTGCATCGCACTTCAACTCCTCAAAAGTTATCTTAAAAACAGAAAACAGCTGTTATTCATCGGTCAACATTCTGACGAAAAAAAATTTCTTAATGTGGTGATGTGATCTTCCATAAGCCATTTTATTAGCTTCTCATTTATTTATTAAATACTAGCCGATCGGGCTTGCTTCGCTCGTTATTCTCGCAGAGAACACTTCAGTCACCATTCCCATCTAGCCAGCGGGCCCCTCTCCCTGGACCCCCCATAATGTTCGTTACCCTCAAGAATAATACTGATAAATAATAATTAAAATATTCAGGCTTTACAGAAATCTGAAAAAGACACTAAATTACCAAAAACAGAATAGTAGTAACTATGGTAATTAAATGCATACACCTTTGATGACGAAAATTCCTAACTTATTTCTTCTGCGCCATAACTGAAATATATTTATGAAGTCAAAGGATTAATCTTTCTTTAATGAATATCTTTAATTCAAAACTTCTCCCCCAAGAGAGCTAGAGTCCGGCGGACGTATTAAAACCTTGCCTGTGATAACACGAATATACCCTACAAATTCGAAAGCAACTGATCAGTTGGTTCTCGCGTGATGCTGTTACAAACAAATACACACGCAGAAATATTTTCGGCTTTATAAGATGTAAATAATTTATTTACTTAAATTAAACAGTAATATTTATACAATTCTATCATTTGCCATTTACACTGTATTAATATTTTCAAACAAATCTTGTGCACATACCTATTAGCCTGCTAAATCAGGCTTTCGGAAGATGGTAAAGAGTGCTAAACCTATATCTTTAACATTAAACTACAAATAAATTAAATTTATTCCATTTTAGTAGAATTTAAAAGGAGAACCTAATAGTTCATGTCAAATTCAATTCACTCACAAACATGCGATACCTCCTTTTAATACATATAACAGCTTGTATAGAAATAATTAACGATATTAAATATTTGGATGTTATTATGGGTTGTGGACTCAGGTGAAATACGCTATCTATTACTGGATTTCATAATGAAAGTATTTAATTGTTCAATTTTACAAAGTAAACAATTTAAAGCTGCTGGAATTATTATTATTAACATATTTTGCTTATGCTTAATTTCTGCTCCAGTATTTTGTGACCGTCTGGAGAACTGCAATGTATACTTACATTTATAAATTATTCATTATTCTAAAATATATTTTTTAAAGCGGTTTTTGGTAAACCAGTTACTCTAGTAGTATCATTTTCGATATACCAAAGGTCTTGACAATTCATCATCTTTATGTATAACACTTATTATTTACTTTAAAATAAATTTCAGTCTCATTACAATAATTATTACTTTCGTCCTATTGCAAACAGTAGTACCTGAATATAATTCTGAACATTTCTTTAATGGTCAATAGAAGATTAATTAGGTTTTTAGCGAGACGTAGAATTGTAGAATCTAATCAACTGTTTTTTTTTTAGTTGAACCTCAGTACTGAAAATGTTTAAAAAAACTCAATGAAAGTATTTGATTAAGTTAAAACAAACAAAAGATCTGATGTGGACACCACATCAGATCCTTGTACGCCTATTAAATTACATATTCAATTTTTTTTTTAAATGAAAAGTTCATAAAATTTTATTTCATTAATAACTTCTCATATTTTTCATATTTTTTTTTTAAAATTGTTATCGAATTATTTATTGTAAAACTTTTTTACAATCAAGGGTTAATAATTATTAATAAATCAATATATTTAAATTAAAAAAAAAACGTTTAAAAAAAAGGAGATGTAGTCGGATGCGCCTTCCCCTTGTAAGATACAAATATTTCATTAATTACAATTTTATTTGGCTTTAACTTTGGAACCAATGTAAATAAGTACTACTTATGATATATCGTTGAAAATCTCTCAATTAGGGCTTATTACTGCAGTTAAGAAAAATTCCAAAATCCAATTTTTGGGGGGTTTTTGGCTTATTTGGACACTTTTGTTCCAGTCGATTGCAATCAAAAGGGGAAGTGCACAACAAGATGTTACAAGAGTTCTAAATCCAAAATTTCCTACAGCTAATCGTTTTTGAGTTATGCGAGATACATACGTACGTACGTATGATGTCACGCCGAAACTAGTCAAAATGTAATCAGAGATGGTCAAAATGGAGACTTCCATTGAAATCTGAAAACTTAGATTTTTAACGATCACAATACTTCCTTTACTTCGTAAAAGGAAGTAAAAATCGGTAACTGCCTCCCTCAATTTTACAAAATTCCTGGAACCGGTTCTTTAGCTAATTACGCTTAAAAAAAAGAGAAACTGCGGTGTCCAAAGCATCGAACTTTAATTCTTCATAAGTTACATTAAATACAGAAAACAGTTCTCATACTATTTGGATGAAATAGAATTAACCTAATTTGGCTTTTCACAAGGGACTTATTTTTTTTTTTTTTTTTTTGAATTTATACATATACTCGTATATCTAACAAATTAAACTTTGATAACTAAAATTCTGTCATTTGCGATGGCATAGTATAAATATTTTCAAACAACTGTCGATCGTTTTAATCAGAGATTGGTTAGGCAGTAGCTTGGTTTATTAACATTAAACCACAGATAAATTAATGTCTCGTTTTCCCTGAGTTTAAAGGACTAATTTATTAGAACTTATTCTGAAACATGCGATGCATCTTTTCTTTTTAATAACTGCTTATGCTCTTAATATAAAATATTTGGTCGTTACTAATGATTGTGAATTGAAAAGGTATACACACATCGGCTAATTGTATTCAAAATTAAAGTTTTTAATCGCTGAATTTTATAAAATAAGCAATATGAATGGATTATTTTGTGTACACGCAGTCTCTTCTCTAATATTGCGTAACGGCGTGGAAAGCTGCACTGGATATTCGCAAAATAATATATTCGTTATTTAAAAACACCCCAAAAACTCGTAAAAAAGAGACCTTTGAGTTACAATATTGTTTACGGTAGAACCCTTTTCGAAATATCAGTCCATTACTTAGGTACAACGCTCAATTTATTAGTTTTTAAAAAATAAATTTCAGTCTAAACATCAAAGGAAGGCAGTTGTATTCATAAATCGTCACCCTAAAATGCGCATTTACAGAGGAGTGGACATTTTTAGTCGCTAATGTAATATTGATATTATTGTTCAGTTAAATATATAGTAAATATACATATGTAAATAATTTAAATCTGGTAATATGAGATAATTTTTTTCACAAAATTATTTTGAGAGAAGTACCTTTTAACATTTGAAAGGCAAAATTTTCAGAATTGTTTTGTTGTGTTTGGTTTTCAACAAAAAAAATGAGTTTTTCAAAAGTTTTAAACAGTTTTTATTTGTTTTAGTTAATCAATTTTCCCAAAATGAGTTTCTTTAAAACTTTTACGATGTTATACTCGTATATATCAAACCTATAGATTTGTATTTTGCGACACCAACTATCTGTGTTTTACAATAATTTTCTAAAAAACTAATAGATACAGCTGTAAGACTTTTTCTATTACTTTTTTTTTTAGATCAGCAACAATACAAAACTATTAAATTTACCCCTTACTCTACGTTCTAAGAATTTTAGTACGTATTCATTTTACTGTTGGAGCAAAATTCAGAATGATTTTTTGTAAGCTATTACGAAGCGTTTTCAGATCCATTTTATTTATTTTTACTTTTACAGTATGTCCTGAATTTTTTTCCGTTTCTCCGTGAGACATGCCGTATAGTTCTAATGAGTTAGATAATCTACTACATAGATAAAAAAAGGAATTGTCCACGCATTTTCTTGGATAGATCAGGGAAAACCATGGTAAAATTTTGATCAAAGCAGCATGACAAAATGAACAGTTAATTAAAAAATAAAATGTAGATTTGATTAAAATCCATGAAATAATATTAAACTAAATACAATAAAATACAAAATAAATAAAAAAATAATTCACAATTCAGAAGGTGCAATAAAAAATCACAACCACCAAAAAAACAATTCCATTGTAAAAGTGTTAGTGAATCTCCATATCATAAAAACAGAACGATAAAAAAAGATGAATAATACAAACCCCCGAAAAATCTTACAATGTGAAGGTATTCCTCAAAAAATAATTGTTTGCCCCGAATCTGAAAAATATTGATGTACAAAGAATCATAATATATTTTCTACAGCAAACTTCTCTAAAACATATTTACTTCAAAAACAGAAAAAAATATTTAATAAATAAAAGTAGTGAAACATTACAAAATAATAAATAGCAAAATAATGTTACTCTAAATAGATGTTGCTCTTAACGATTGAGTAGCTTGCTTGTTTTTTTCTAAACCAGCTGTTTGTTATATTTTGAAACAGCACCGTGGCGAGTGATTTTTTTTGTATTGTTTTTTCGGTTTTTTCAGGCGTTTTGGTAACTATATTTTCTTTGCGTTTGAAGCAAAGAATTTTGTTTTAGAGTAGCAAATACATAAATTTTCTTTGTATATCATTCTTTTTCGGATTCGGGGCAAACAATTATTTTTTGAGGGATACCATACTGTAAGTGTTTTTCGAGGGTTTGTATTATTCACCAATTTGTTTTTTGTTATTATGTTTTTGCGATAAGGATATTCACTAATCCTTTTACAGTGAAATTATTTTTTTGGTGGGGTGATATCAATTATTTTTGTCATATCTTGTTAAAATGTATGTTATTTATTTTTCTCTAAAGTATATAGGGATCTCTTTTAAAAACGATATTTTTAGATTAATAAAATAATCAATACAGTATATAAAATTACCTTTAGATTTTAGTTGTTGATTTATTTACACTATCAGCAATGACCGTCGTTGTCTACCGATATCAACAACAAAACATGTTTTGGCTTTTTGAGGTAGCCCTGAAAAATGAAAGATGATAATATAATTTAGACCGTAATATTTTAGGTATAAATAATAAATAATGATAACAAACTTGACATTTTATTATGATGCTTCAAAGCAAATGAAAGAAAAAAAAGCAAAAACTGATTTATTTTAATTTGGAAGTTACAGAGTACAACTTCCGGAATAAAAATAACTACGATATAGAAACGAACAAACCAAAAATAAGGTAATTTTAAAAATATACTAAAAATAATTTATTAAAATACCACCTGTCGAAACAGTGACGTGTTTATATGTTAATAAATTCTAAAAAAAAAAATTAAATCAAATGCAAACAAAATGTAAACATTAAATTATAATACAACTGTTGTATTTATAATATTTATTTTTGTACGTGATATCACATTGAATTCATTAACATAGAAATGTGTTTAGTTAATTTTTACGGCGTGTTGATTTGCAAGTCCATTGTGTCAAACGTGTTTCCTAGTGATGAAAGTATTGGGCGTGCCTTTTTGTACTCTCTGACACTCTAGCAAACATACAATTCAGTAATTAAAAAAAAAATAATAACAATAAGACGAAGAAGAAATGAATATTATATTTATTCAAACTTTCCTATCTCATTTTAAAGAGCCAATGACCATTAGTTTAAAATCTGACGTTTTAATTTTTATCACACCTATTTGCTTACTTGTACTTCCTAACGAAGTACAAGACAATTAAATATATTACCCAATATATATTTATACAAAACAATTTTATTTTTATTGTTTATTTGTCATTTACACATTTCTTTTTAATGAAAGTTAATTTGTTACCGTTTAATAACAGTTAAATTTTAGTATTATTAATAAGCGATTCCGGATGAACGAAATAACAAAAATTAAAATAAAATAATAACGATAATAAGTAAATCTGATCGTAATCAGGATAGAATAAAATAATTAATTCCGTCTATTAACATAACTGCATTAGACATACGCCAACAATAAATATAACAAACAAATAAGGAAAGCTTCAATTAGTGACATTGATACGGATGATTTCAATTTGTTTCAATAAAAGAAACAACATATTTCTTGCTTAAGCAGTCATCATCATCATAATCTGGTGTTCTGCCAGGCGGCAGGTTCCTTACGTCACCTGTGTTCATCCGTTTCTATTCCAAGCTTTTTTCTTCACCCCATTTAATTTCCAATCTTCATCTAATTAATAATATTAACTCCATCCTTTTTCTTCCTCCCTTCCTTTCTCCTTCTAGTGATATCTCTATCGGAATTTTCAAGATTCCACTTACTTTAACCAGAAATTCTAATCGATTTCCTTTTTCTTTTGTGTACTTCTCGTATAATTTCTCTTTTTCTTTAATCCTTTCATTATTTTTTCATTCCTTACTTAATTCTCCATCGTAATTTCTCCATTCTTCTCCACATTCTTATCTCAAGAGCCTGAATCCAGTTTCTCTCATTCTTCCTCATCATCCACGCTTCACTTCCATATAAGAAGACACTTAATACAAAACATAGCTAACTTCTTCTTTAACTTTAAGTCCAGACGTTTACAACATAGTAATTTCCTATTTTTATTGTAGGCTTCCTTTGCCATCGTTATCCTTCGTTTTATTTACATTGGTTTAATTTTTTTACTACTCTGTCAGCATACTACCCCTGTCACGTAGGGTAAGTAATTTTTTAATTTCTCCATTCTTCTTTCAAATAAATTGGCGGGTAAAGTTTTAAACAACTTGGTAATTTATTAAAAGTGATAACGTAATCATTATAGTGCACTTTCTCATAAGCCGAAGTACTGCGTTGAGTTATACAAAATAAAAACAATTGTAATGTCTGGTTAGAAGAGGATAAGGTTATATTTTTAAAATAAGTGATATTTCTTTTGACAACGATAATATATTTATAAATATAAACAAAAAATAAGCAAATATTTTCAATTTTGTAAATACCAATTTACATGATTCATGTATATGGGTGCCATACAATTATCTGGGAGCTCATTTTTGTATGTTGAAAACTAGTTTTAAGTTTTTGAAAAGTGTCTCAAGACATGATATACTTCAAACGGGAATATTCGTAAATATAATAAAGATTTAATAATAACGACAGGCTTAGCGTTTTATTAAGTTGCTACAATAAAAAACAATAGGGTTTGCTTTTAGTGCAAATGGTAAATCATGTTATAAAAAACACTTAATTTTACCATTTTATCTAATGTAACGTTCTATATTTCATTCGGAAACTTTCTATATTTGCAAATGAATTTCGATACCTCTAATTAAAAGCTAATAAAATAACGGGAAATAGAAAGTAATAATTTTGCAGATGTTCATTGCAAAAAGATTTAAAAATACGGTAATTGTAAAATGTAACGGGTCTCTGCAGTTATTTTATTTAGCCCCGTGATATTTTTAAATAAAGAGGGACGGGTACGTCACCCCACAGGACTAGGACGAAATGGTAGAAGAGGGTGCACGGATTCAGATGCCCTTAGGCCATCTGCCTCGTTCCCCTTTACTCCTCGCTCCAGGTGCACCCTTCATAGCTCTGGTTACAGGAACTCTCAATACGACGTGTTCTTTACCTTTATACCTACTATTGTTTGTATCCACCCTATTTTATAAACCTGTTTTGTAAGTTCATCAGCCTTGTCGTACCGGTAACAAATAAATAGAATTAACGTAACATATATTTAATCTTTTTTGAATTTAATTTTATACACTATAAACAGAAAGTTGCAATAATTACCTCATATAGTGATGAGTCGAATCAAAATTAATATTCTATTTCAAACAGGAAGAGAAATTATCGTTTTTTAATAGATGAATGAGAATAAAAATAATTTTACAATATTTATCATTTAAAATCTACCATATGATAGAAAAGATTTTCATTATCAAAATAAATAATTTTTTTTTCAAAATAGTAAAATATACACCAAGAAAATATAATGAATTAAAGCAAAATAAGTAGATAATTTTTAACTTATGCGAATAATATTTTATTATTTAATTTCATCTTTTAAACAACTGATAATTTAAAAAAGCTATGAAATTTGTGAATGACTTTTCCGACTATTAACAATAAAAATTAAGACTGAGCTAAAAAAAAAATTTTTAGAGGTATAAAATAAAGGGGTCGTAGAAGTATTTTTTAAAGAATAAACTTTAAGAAGAATATGCCTAAATATATTCATATATAAATTAAGCTTAAAAGACTTGCCTTACTAAACTTTTCTATTAACCCTTCAATTTTATATACTTTTAATATAACCTTTATATTAGCCCTTCAATTAAGGCTACAATAAGAAAAAGACAATTTTCAAAAAACCTTTATCAATTTTAGGTCCGGAGCCTATAATTTCAAAAAAAAACTTATAGAGATTTCTTGATAGTTCTGTATATGAATAATAAACTTTGAAAATCGTTTAGAAAAATATATAAAGGGAGATAGGACAAAAAAACCAAAAACATATATTTCAATTTTAAGATATAGGGGTTGATTTTTGGAAATTTTTTTTTTGATCATTTATGTTTGCACTGTAGGTAAAGAATTGCTTTGAAAAAATCTTTTCTAAAATGCCTCAGAAGAAAATCGAAATTGGGGTTTTCATGATATCCTTCCACTCTATTACGAATTTTGAAAAGAATTAATATGATTAATATGAGATACAAGCCCAAAGCAGTTCAATACACATACACACATGCATATGTACATACATATGTTTTTTTGGTCTACAGAACTAGTTAGACACTAAAACGTAATAATTTTTCAAAAATTCCGGTATCCCCATTTTTGACGTAATCACCATACATTCCCCTTTAATAGTTATTCTAGCTATATTAATCGAGAAGGTAAAAAATATATTTTATTACTAGTCCAAAAATTTATCAGACAATTAAAATATTTATTAAAATAAATTTTATAAGGTGTGCTTTGAAATTCTCGCGAATTTACGTCCAGATTTATAAAAAGCCGGTAAAGGATTGTATAACTTTCACAGCTTTCCTATGACAGATTTTTGTTTCAAATATTTCATACTGTTTTCAAATATTAATGATTTAATTATGCAATATTTAGAGTACAACTCCGTAAAAGATTTAAATGTTCAGTAAAAAAAAATTGAGTCCCCTGATAAATTGACAATTTTAAATTAGTTTACTAAAAAAAAAAATTGTTTAACAGTGATGCCCCACCCATGTATCCTATGGGATCGAAAATCAGGCTAAAGCTGATATATATATAGTCAAATATTGTTTATTATATAATAGGCAAATTATAAAATAAAAATATTATACAATATAGGCAAATATTTTATATATACATATATTTGTAGCCAAATGTCTGTGACAAATTTCATCTTTTAAGTCAATGGATTTTTGAGATATGAAACAAAACTTGTTTAGAAATAATGTTCAATATTCCCCGTAAGTCCGATGAAGTTAATTAAATCTCTGGAGTATTAAATAACTTAATACGTACTTTCATCGTTCTAAATTCAGTTTTCTACAACCACTATATCAAAGGTCAAAAATTACTCCTCATCTTTTTTTTTTAATTTTTTTAAAAATCTAATGCCATCAATACACAGAAATGTTTTGAGTCATTTTCAAGTAATCTATATCGAGCAAGTCCGTAGATATTAATAAAAATACAAGGAAACATGTACGAACGTATTTCTTTCTAGAAATTTCTATAATTTAATCTCTGTTTTTTGACTTAATGATGCCTTGAAACGTCAAAATTTACAAATAATTCTAAAACCCAAAATTTTGGCTGGTATTTATACTACTACCCCTAGGTAAGCTGGATAAACTACTACCCCTAGATAAGCTTCAGAATAGGATTTCTCACGTCCATAAGTTAAGCTTTTAAATATTCTGAAAAGAGTAAATGTAAAATGTTAAATGAAAAGAAATATTTGCGACTCATTATTTAAAGAGCACTGAAAAACAAACATGTTGACGTAAAACACTTCAGGCTTCAACAACCCTAATCAAAATGAGAATCAATTAATATTTTGAAAAGTGGCCTACAGCTACACCTTAAGTTGTGATTTCATACTGAAAAATCGATATTTTTCAGATAGGAATGTTAATATAACCTTACTTAATATAACCTTACTATGTTTTAATTGTTAAAACGTTAGTTGAGGATTCGCACAGTTTAATAATTCTTTATATACAAGTGTCTCATCAAGAAATGAAAAAAATTAAAGATATACTCTAAACGTAAAATAAAGAATATAACGTTCATTAAAACATGGTCCACAAACGCTTCATTTTCAAGTAAAGGTTACGAAAGATTTCGCCCTGATTTTTGCTCCAAGAAAAATTAAAGCCATGCTGAAATTCTTTAAATGTAAATTTGATGGTTTCATTAACTAAAAAAATTAATATAAAATTTTTGTGAAAATTATTGAAGAACAAAAAAATATTGTCGCGAAACACAAGTTTTTACGTTTGACGTACAATAACTTCGGTAATAAATAAATATGTAATTGTAGCGTTAATTGATCATGAAAAAAGTTAAAAATATTTGACTATTAAAAAAAGAAAACAAAAAAAAAACGAAACATGATATCCCTATATTTTTTTTTTTATTTTGAAGCATACAAAACCATTTTAATCCTATAAAAAATTTTAGTTACTGATTAGCTGATTTTAATAATTAAAAAATTAAAAAAATTTGTTTTCAAAACGATTTCTAAATAATAAAATTTTGTTTATTATTTTTAATATAACAAAATAAAATTCATCGTAATCTAATCTTTACTTATTTATGAATAAATTAATAATAATTAGTTTTGTTTTTAGATATTTTTGAACACTGAAGTCATTGTTATAGCGGTCACAAATAATTTTTTTACTAAAGTGTACGTTGCAATATTTTCAACTAGTGAACAATAAGTACCCTTTCAATACCCTTTCAGCCAAAGAGATGAGGATGATATATATGATATGCATTTTTTTCAAAATCTAATGCCATCAATACAAAAAGATTTTTTGAGTCATTTTCCAGTAATTTATGTCGAGCAAGTCCGTAGATATTAATAAAAATACAAGCAAACATGTATGAACGTATTTCCTTCTAGAAATTTCTATAATTTAGTATCTGTTTTTTGTAGGGGTATAGCCTTGTACAGACTCAGGCCGACCATTCCTGAGATCTGTGATTAACTGAACCCAATCACAAGGGGACACCGGTATTCAATATCTAGTATTCAAATCAATATACTTGGATCTGAACCTCAGAACATTCCACTACGAAAATCAACTGTTAAATAACTGATTTGTGACGACGAGTTAACCACTAGACTAGCCCGGTGGCTTGTTTCAAATAACGATACAGTACTTTTTTCCTGCATATAGGTCAAACTAATTCCTCCTACTCTAATTTAAATTTATTTTAAAAAAGGAATTTAATTCAGAATGCAAAACTGTCACTTCATTCATTAACTTCTCACAAAAGTATCATGAAAATAGAAATTTATTTTTATTTTTTAATATTTCGTTTGTTTTTTTAAATATGGATTTTTTAAAAATGAAAATGTTAAATTTTCTTTGAAGTGTAGTATTTATTTTTTTAAGAAAATATAAAACGAAAATCATACAAATCATAAGTTACAAAACGTGTTATTTTATTACAAGTAAAATTATATATTTGTTATTAAAATTTTATCAAACCAGGTGGATAATTTTATTAAAACTTGTTTTTTGCTTTTAAAATATCTACAGATCACGGTAGATAAAAATTACTTTTTGTTTTCTGCCTGAAAAACAGGAAAACCTTTTTTATTTACAAGATTTTTTTATCGATTCAGCATATACAGATATATATATAAATTTTCTTACATATGAATATATGTATGTATACGCAAAATTCTAGTTTTTAATTTATAGGGTATGTAATGTTGAAAATATTGGATTTTATGATTGAGAGTGACTAGCTAGCCTGTCTGATCATTTTAATTATTTAATACAAACAAATCGTAGACACGAATTCAGAATTTTTTGAAAACTCTACGACAGATGTTAACCCATATCCAGATGGTATTGAGAATAAAATTTTATTCTTATCATTTGAACTTATAAAGAGTAATAATCAAAACAAGAACATCTGCGTCTATCCTAACAAATGAAATTGTGGGGGGTGTCAAAATTCAATAACTGATATAGAAAAACATAACGTATAAATATATTTGTGTGCATATAAACGTTTTATTTTTAACACTTAAAAAAATATCCTTAAATTTAAAATTCATGAATCATTTACACATGGTAATTACCATTAAAGTTAAAAAGATGATTCTTACATTAACGTTAAAAGATAAAACAATCATATACATAAATATGATGTAAGTGTGTGAGTTTAGTTGAGTGCATACACACATGACTGCCTTTTATCTAATACGTATCTATTTCTGAATAGAGAGAAAATATCGGTGACTACAGAAAAAGATATCTTATAAAAATTTTCTTTTGCTGTATCCTTATGCGAGTGAATGGTGCATTTATAGCGTGTATATATATATATATATATATATATACGTACATAAAACATCAATGCTTCCCAGTGAATGTATTATATGTACATGTGTGTAGGGGGAAGAAGAGGGCAGATGGACAAGGCGCGCGCCGCGCACGCGTGTTCTGCAATGTGGGGTGAGCTAGTCCGGGGCAGGTGGTATCATCGCCCTTCAACAGCACAGATTTCATTAACTCCCCACCCCAAATCATACCTTTATTTCAAACACATCTGTTAACGCACTTAACGCAGTTAAACCTTAGTTTAATAGCAAATCATCTTATACAAAAACCTGATTAATCACAAATAAATATTATTAATATTAAATATGAACATATTTTCTTTTTATCACGGCTTAAAAAATACACAGACCGTTATATAATGCATCGAAATAAAAACACTTTCATTACAACATACAATAAAATGCACGTATTATTATTTCCTTAATACCAATTATATATTTATGATAGTTACTAATTATTATCGACTAATATACATGGCATTAATTAATTTTATCATGCTAGTTCATAACAATGAAATACAACAGGCAAATAAACTCTTACCAACAAGCACACTACAGGTACCTGATTAACTAAAATAAATAAGCTGCTTTAATTAACTTATTAAACTGTGCCGTATAATTTAACGTAATACATCAAGCATAATGAAAAAACATATTTTTTATGGATAAATCTGATATAAAAAAATAAAAAATTTCAAAAACACATATGAAGGTCGTTTAGTAATTAAAAATACAAATAGCTGTGGAGGCAAACCATTTGAAAAGAGGGTTATGATACTTTAAAAACAGTAAGTTGGTTACTCTACGATGGCCTTTGATCAACTGTTTGAGTAAAACTGTTTTGTTTATAACCTCAAAATCTCATTTAGAAGTTTGCGAATTAGTTGATCAACGTGCAATGACCGTTTTTTTATTTTTTTTTTTATTTTTGAAAGGTGAAAATCGGTTAAAGTTTATTCTCATATGAGAAAATAATTTGAACAAAATTGTATGAACCGCAGATATTTTAACAAGCAGGCAGAAACATTTAGATGGTCGAAATTCAGTGATCGATGAGCACTGTTCTGAGCGCCCGATCAAAGTTTAAAAACTCAGCGCTTGAAATTCGCACAGACTCTCACATTCAAGAACTCCGAGGGATTGCAGTTGAAATTATAGCTGAAAAATTACAATTAAGTGTCGTTAAAGTTCATAACTATTTCGCCGATAAGTTCGACAAAACCAGTATTACTGTACGGTGCCCCTGTTTGGACGGGGGCGCTGGACACTGGGATAAAAAACAGCAGGATATCAGCACAGGCTGGCCTGCCTCAGGGTTTGTTCTGCAAACAGGGCAGTTTCCAAGGATGCGGCGACATGAACTACGCCCTGAGCCAGTTTTTATCTAGGCATGGGAAGTTCAGGGTATACTTATTCAGATTCGGACTTAACCATTCAAATATCTACCCCAGCTGCATGGAAATTGAAGAACGGCGTACTATGTGTTTTTTTGTAAGCCCAAAATTCATCTCTGAGAGGAACAACACTGTTCCCCAAGCCGGAAATAGAGACGTTATTTCCGTCTGAGGATCACGAAGAGATAATGGTCATTTCGGTCGAGAGCTGGCAAGCAGTGTCGAACTAGGCCAGTGCTGTAATGTCAAAACTATAAGACCAGAAACAGTTTCCTAGAAGACGCTAGGAAACAAAGAGCAACGGTGATGCCTTGGCGCTAAGGACTGGGGATAGGATGCCTGCGGAGCCTTAGAAGGTCCCAGATCGCTGGGATAGTTCTGGAATGATGTAGCAGACAGCACTCCCGGTGATGACATCTCCATTGATGATAGCCGTAGGTAGTCACACCGAACGAAGACAGCCGGTCCTCTCCTGAAGTAATACCTTGCGGGAGTTCCGGGAAGAAGGATGGCGGGGTGGTGGTTTAGTCGGTATGCACAGGCACACGTAGGAACTAAGTAACATCAAGCGGAACCTGTTGAATGTCCGTCACGCTCTACTGAATTCTCCTTAATAGGATTTCCTATCTCAATCAAAAAAAAAAAAGCTTGAGAACTGTAAAACAAGTACCAGATCGTGGATACCATCAGTGTTCTTTGGTGGCTGAGTTTCATTTAACCACAAATCTCAGGAATTGTTGACCTGAAACTGTACAAGACTATACTTCATTTACATTCACACATATCTTCCTTATTTAACCTCCGAAGTAACCTCCTCCGATTTAACCTCCTTATGGTAGTTCAAAAGGGTAAACAGAAAAAGAAAGAAGACTGGTGTAAAACAAGTGCATGATGGATTTCAAAGTCGACAGATTTCCATATGATCATTATTAGCGTCCGTGATGTTTTGGGCTGCGTGAGTTTATGAACGTACAGTATATTAAAAAGAATAACATAATTAATCGTTATTAATTTAATGTAACATTAGAATAAATATATAGAACTGATTTTTTTTCTTTTAGCTTAGTCTATATGTTGAAAATAAACATGTATATATGCATTTGTACGTATTAACAACTACAAAATAAAATGAAAAATTAAAGAGAGAAGAAAAAACTAAGTTACAACTAAGTTATAGCTGTTCAATAAGAAGCGGTCTTTTTTATGGGTTTTAGAATGTATTCCTTTTAAAAAATATTATTATTAGAGTTTAATGTAGAAAAATAGAGCGTGCGTAGCTTTGTTTTTACTTCCTAACGGGCAAGCGACATAAGTATCTGTTCGAATAATCCATAAATTGAAATAGCGATGTCATAAAAAAGTATTCAATGTGTATACTCTAAAGTTATCTGTTGTTGACCTGCGGTGCGTGCAACCGAAACCGATATCGCGGACTCTCATGATGTTTGTGGTTTTTAAAACGAACAACAGATAGACATTAATCGCGCTACTATATGAATTAATGTAATCAGATGCCTACTCTATATAGCACAACCACTTGTTTAACTGGAATATATAAAGTTATTGAATAATTTATAATAATACGGTCGATATGTAAAATTCATTTTTAACATGATGGAAAATCTGTATTGCAGGTACAGGGCTATATAATAAACAATCGGTCAACTCGAAAGTAACCTTCCTACTTGTACAGGCAGGTATAATGTAAGAAATATTCATAAGTTAAGAAATAAACCTATTTACATTACCTATTCACACAATAGCATAAACCTACGCAGCAGTTATTCCATAATGTATATAGAAAAAATAAAAATATATTAAGCTAACTTGTACTTTCTCGCCCTACCACACTACTAATAATAAAAAAACTTTTTTTCTTTTGTCCAATTATTTTAAAAGCACCGGAACAAATGTAATTACCATTAATATTATTACATTTTGTTAAAAACGATGTATAATTATAAAAAGTATTAATTTTAATATTAAGTATTAAAACAAAAACAAAACGTAAAAGGAGATTGAAATTCGTGCATTAGATGTAGCTTAATTTAAAATAAAAGCGATAAAAAAATTAAATTAAAAATATTTATTCTTTAATCGATCTTATGATGTAAAATCGTTTTATTTAATAATATTGTGTCAATTTTATTTTCAGAGTTTAATTAAAATAATAATATTTTATTTTTATTATTATTACAACATTTTAGATACGTAATACAAATAATAGGACTTCTTAATAATTTTGTATAATTAAAATATGAATTATCATTTACTACAATTTTTGTTTTTCGTTTTAATTAAATATTACTAATAATTCTACAGATGTAAATTACACTATAATTAATTCCACACTATAATTACAATATAGTAGTCCTTGAATATTACAGTAATCAGAATAAGTAAAAAAGTAAATACAAACCGTTTAACAGAGTTCAAAAGGACAACTTTATTCATATTACATTAATATTCACGGATCGATAAAATTTCTGTTGTCCACAAAAACAAAGCTTCTGGTTGTTTTATTAGTTAAAAAGTCCTCGTGGGGTGATCAAATTAATTTCATTTGTAATAAAATCAAAATATTTTGCTTTCAAGCGCCTTTATAGAGGTTAAGTTAGTCATCACTATTCTACCCTACTAAAGGGCGTTTGTATGTGTGTCTGTGTTGTGTGTGTATATATATATATATGTGTGTGTGTGTCTCCCTTAACTTAGCACCGGAATGTACCGATCACTAGCAGAAAATCCCTATTCGTTAGTACATGTGTCGTGGTGGTCAGGTGCATACTTATTATATTATTATTTGTTGGCATCCGTGGCGCGAGTAGTAGCGTCTTGGCCTTTCATCCGGAGGTCTCGGGTTTGAATCCCGGGCAGACATGGCATTTTCACACACGCTGCAAATCATTCATCTCATCCTCTGAAGCAATACCTAACGGTGGTACCGGAGGGTAAACAAACAAACACAAAATATTATTATAAATCGATAAATCGAATGTATAAAATAATATTTTTTATTTATTTATGTTTTTCTTCATAAAATAATGAACTACAATATAAAAGCGGGCTTCGGAATGTACCGATCACTAGCGGAAAATCTCGATTCGTTAGTATCAATTTCTAGAGTTAAATTTCTAATTTAACTTTATATCAATTTTCATCGTTCAAAAAAGAAATGTTTTTACACAAGAGGTAATCAACTTTGGACAACTAATAATCCCATTCTGAGACGCCGCCCGCCAGGAGGGCCTAGCTGCGGAGAACGTGCCTGCGGCAGGTCAATGCAGCTAGTTAAATACTATCTCAGTTATCCAGCTCGAACTTACCGCACAGTAGAGTAAGGAGGCTTCATTTATATAGTTTAATATTTTGTATATATATAAGAAGACAAGGGGGTTAGTAGATAGCATACCGTTAACATTTTTATTTACCTCAAAGCTTTTACTGGTTGAAGGTACTCTGCATTTTTCGTTTGTCCGTCCGTAGCACAGACAAATAAATTATTCGGCGTGCCAATTCTTAAGCTCTTATACGATTCTGCTGTAGACAAATCTCCTTTTGTTCAGATGCTTCCGACGCACGGCTGGCTTTCTTTTTTGTCTGCAGGAGTTATCTGACCAATACTCTTTCTCTTCTTTTCTCGGTGGCATTTCGATAGGTTTGAAGGAAACGGTGTCAAAAGTTCTAAGGAAACTGATGTGGTCGAATGGTGTAAGGTGTCAGTCAAAATTTCTAATCTAAAAGTTCGAATATAAGATTATAATTTTCCAATGCCCTTTCTCCAATATAACTATTTTTCCACTTCTAATTGTCCAACTATTTGATAATCATTTTTTCAGTAATCGCCGATTTCCATAATAACGACTTTATTTTCTTGTTATATTTTTGTAAACTTAATCGCAAAATTTAGGTTGGTTTAGGGACTACACTGAGCGAGTAAAAACGAAAGTACGGACAGATTTTTCAAAATGAAATGTAAATAAAAATGTTCCTCTTTTTTTAAATTATTAGTGTGCGAAATTTCATCACGATCGGAGTAAAATTGTAGATCTGTATAAAAGACAAACTGACCCACCAAAATTTTTCTTCATATGTATTACTAATTAAAAAAATTTATTATGCACACACTAGTATTTTTTGGTATAAAATAAAATGTCATACACAATTTCAGTTTATAAACTCGCTACTCATTCAGTGTCACTTTTTAGTTAGGTAAAACTACAATCCACAACCTCAATTTTATATATTAGGAATAATGATTTAAAAAAACATGTGTACTATTATTGTCGAAGATTTTCAATCAACTGCCTGTGAAATTACAGAAGTGGAAATTTGTAAAACTCCATGTCACTTTAACAGTGTCCATGATATAAACAGTAAACTTGTGTATTACATTATGGCGAAATCTGTGCCAGAACTGCTAACAAAGCTACAGAAATACAGTGTTGCCTATTGGTATAAGTGAAATTACAACAGAAACTTTTATAAAAATGTCACATTATTAATTGACGAGACATAGATGTACTGTTATAATGTATTGTAACAACATCATCATAACTATAACTGCGACAAAGTCACTCAAAAACCAGTTTGACTTCATATTCTTGTTGTTCATCAATTTAACGAACAACGAAGAATATTTTTCACAGAAATGTAGAACTTGTAATTTTCAGTGAGAAAGAAACATCCAGATACATGAGACGGCATTAATGGGTGTTTTAACTATCATTTCCTGTTCCTTATTAATGAGTTTTTGGTAAAATACACTACAGCTGATTTCCTCATTGTTCATAGCCTTCAGGATTTGCTCCTGCAGATTTTTTTCTAAACTAAAACAACTTGAAAGGCCGTCATTTTTAAAATCAATATAAAAAGATTGCAAAGAAAACTGTTGCAAGATCTGCCTTTTGTAGCACGAACAGGTTCCAGGGAGCTTATCAGCAGTAAAAATAAATTGCTTGGAGAAGTGCGTTAATAGTGTAGAAAGGTACTTTAAAGGAGAAAGCCATAATAACATGTTAATTATCTATTATATAAATTTTGCTTCCTTTATGGACAGCCCTCATAAAGGCTAAAAATAGTAGAAAATTACAGACTGGAGCAAATGTAAAACACATTACTGACAATGTCTTGTGTATTATGTTATGCTCAGATTATACTGATTACGCACGACTCTTTTAATGCAGAGAGAGAGAGAGAGAGAGAGAGTGTGTGAGAGATAGGAGAACAGCATTAAACGACATAAATAAACGATTTAAAAATAAAAAAATGAAAAGACAAATTTTTATAACAATGCTTAATCAGTAATTTAGCAACTGCCTGATATTCTTAAAATATGTCTGATGGGATTTCCAATGGAACTGATTTTAAAATTTAAATTATCGGTATTTGATAAGTTTAGGTCTTAGTAAAATGTATGTGATACAGACATTTTGCTAAGCCCTGAACTTATCGAATTTCAATCTAGCAGAGCTTATAGGTAGATAAATTTACTACACCAGTTTAGAACATTTTCTAATTGAATATTAGAAAATATTCAATTTCAAATTAATTTAGAAATTTTAAATACAACTTTTGAAGAACGTGCATTATGTCATCTTTTTTAGCGCCGAGTTCTACCGCCACTCGATGCTTTTCAATTTTCTCGTACAAAAATAAGTAAAATAAATTATTGGCAATATTGCCTACAGCAGTAAGGTAATCACACTTTTCCAGAAAGCT
Source organism: Lycorma delicatula (assembly GCF_047948215.1). Classification (NCBI taxonomy): domain Eukaryota; kingdom Metazoa; phylum Arthropoda; class Insecta; order Hemiptera; family Fulgoridae; genus Lycorma; species Lycorma delicatula. Next base: position 153,592,597 of record NC_134456.1, on the reverse strand, counting down.
ACTGACCAAAATATTGTAGAAAATACAAGTGATATGATAATTTTTTTAAATTTATTATGTGAAACTTTAGAAGAAAAATTTCAAAAAGTTGAGACAGAAGAATGGATAGCCTTTGATTTAACAGTTCTCTCATCGCGCAATTTTGGTTAAGGATTATCAGGCAGTGAGAAACCGTGTTTACAATATAAGACTTTTGTTGGAAATAAAGCTGTAACATCAGAAAATACAAGAATTTTGTTGGAGATAAATCTGAAACATCAGAAGAGTATAATGACTTTAAATATGCTATGCGCGAAAAAATTTAATTGAAATAAAAGATTTTGCAGAATTAGTAATTTTTATTTACGTAATGAACAATTTACGTAATTTCTCTGTCGAGGAATTTAAAAAAGTACTATATTTAAAAATAACAAATGCTTTATTTCCTCCACCCGTACATAAATATGTGCTCAAAATAATTTTGATTAAGGCCTTCTGTTTCAAGGGTTCCCATACTTTGTTAACATTTTGATATACACACGCGCGCGCGTACACACACACACACATACAAGTTAATCTGAATGAATACAATAAGATAAAAAGCGTAAATTTATGTAACGATTTTATTTAATTGGTAAGCAATTAAGGTTAAGCAGAGATTGTGACTATACGAAAACCATTTTTCGTGCAGTAATACTGTCAATCGCTCGTTAAATCACACACTGATAAGTGAGATAAAGAATTACCGCAAATAAAATTTAGAAAACAGCTATAAAGGAAAGTACGATTCCTTCTCCAACTGAGAATAAAAAAAAATCCATGGAAAATGTTGGAAAGTTGTAAATACTCTATATGTACGTACGTATGTCGGCCTAAATATTGATACATATAACCAGATTATCTGAATACTAAAGCTTGAAATTTTTCACAAATATACTAAAAAAAAAAAGAATAAAACAGAAGGTTATTTTGGATTATAGGATATTTGATGCGGTGAAATTTACCAAGTTTTGAAATTGGTAAATTTGAGCGAGACAATTTAGAAGTGAGGTTTTATGATGCTGCAAATTGGAAAGTTGGCCTTTATTTATCTGCAGTATCTATTGTTACTAATATTAAATATTCTAATTCTGGTAAAGACGAAGACGTTAGTTTTCGAAACTAACGTTTTCGAAATCTGGGGTAAAAGGTAAAAGATTGGGGTAGAAAAAATACTATTTTATGTTTGGCGTTAAATAACTCTGTTAAATGGGTAATAAACACATAAACGTTATAAAAACAAAGCTTATAAAGAATTTAATCCTGAATAAAATGGTACTGAATTTGTTTTGTTTAATACACAGTTAAAATCTGCCTTATTTTGATTCGGTTTGATTTAATAAACCAAGAAAATCCTTACGTTTGTATTTAGTTTCAGTGGACTTTATCTATACCATTTTACTCAGAATCAAATTGTCTGCCATTTTTGTTTAAAATTTTTTGTTTAGTACACATTTATCAAAGCAAATTTTAATCCAAACAAGTTTTATGCCAAGAAATTTTATGTTTGGCATAAAATTATTCGTCAGATTTCTCGAAAACTATTAGAAACAAAATTATCTGGGATTTATTCATTTTTTTTTTTTTTTAATTTTTCAGGTAAGATTTTATATAAAACAACTAAATTTACACCTTGATTTGGGCTTAATCTTATCGAAGAACCAGAAGGGGAAATCTTTCGTTACATGACATTCACTAACGAAGCATTCCTGAACCTATGTTTATAACACTTTCTACTTTATTTTCACCAGTACAACATATCGTAAAAGTTTGTTACGTTCTTCGTTAATCACTCTGTACAATATGGTGTTTATAATTTAAAATTTTACGCAAATTTTTCTAGGAAGTTGAGGAAATTTTGCGACATTTTCATTTATGACTTTTTATTTAAGTAGTTTAGAAAAAACTTTGTTACAAAATAATTTAGCCCTTACGTATTTCATTAACTTTCAGAAAAAATATTCAAATTTTTTCCTTTCCATCTCGAAAAATGCATGTACATAATTTTACTTTTTTATTAGAGTATTTTAGGTGGAAGTAGCAATATGTTTAAAATAACCACATGGGGAACTCTTAGTATAATTGCCTATCATACTATTTGCAAATTTTTTGTGATAAATTTAAGTAACTGTTTAAATAAAATTATATCCGAATTACAGTAACTATATATGCATGCTTTAAAATCATGAAGAGTCAGCAACATTGCAAAAATAAACGTTTGTAAAAGTATTTACCCTAGCCCTACCTCAAATTTATCGTTCAAGAAGTATACATTTTTAGTTTCATCCCTCAAAAAGTCAGAAATTTACATTGATAATGAAATTATTTGATCCTTTTTTTCAATAATATTTTAAATGAAAATAGCTGTAAAGAAAAATTTTTATTTCGAAAGACCAATTTTCAAAATACAGTTACAGTTTCTCAGTACTAGGAAATTATAACAACTTCGTTAGCAGCTTTTGTTGTAGTAAGATCTATAAAAAAGAGAAAAGAATTTAAAAAAAAAAATACAATCTAACAGTATCATTGTAATTTTTGATCGAACAGGGTATCCATTTTATTTCATCTGCTAAAAAACCAAAGATTTCTGTTTTCAGATTAAAATGCTATTTTTTATAATATATGCAATAATCTGTGGTAAATTATCATAAAGATTATTTTATTTAACTTTTTAAATAAAATAAACAGATTTTTATATTACAGCACACCTGTTTTTTATATTTATGTTCATGGAAGCTATTTATTGTAACCAAGACATACAAGAGCAAAACATTATCTAGTCTTTGTCTTGTTTCAGTTCCTTTTTTTATATTCACGGATTCAATAATATATAAACATTTTATCACTTTAAATTCTAAATTATGTGGCAGAATGTGATTGCTTTAGCATGTATCAGAAGGTTAAATTTACTTATGGTTGTGACTATTGATCTGGAAATACAATAGAATAAACTAAACATATAAATATATATATATATATATATACATAAACATACGCACCAACAAGTAAATAGGCTGTACTTCTGTATGAGGGGGAGTGCCAATAGGTGCGTCCCCCGATACCCGGTGGTGTCATATTTTTCCTTCCGTTTAAATACTAAATCACCTATTTGAAATGAAATGAAATGCCAAGGCCCAGTAGTTGCGTCCTACGCAAATGAACAACTTAAGTCACTTTATAATTGGAGTACCACTAACGTAATAATGCGTTAACCTTAAGGGAAAAACTACTTTAATTTAGGTTTAAATTTATACTTAAAATGCAATAGCATAATAAATCTAGCTAACTCAATAGTAATGCGTTAAAATTAAAATTATAATATACGGTGACTAAAAGTAATATACGAGGTTATTACAACACGTTTTATTTTTTTACGCTTTTCAGACTATATAATGTGAAAACAAAAAGTTATAACAAAGAAGTCAGCAAATTGGTAAAAGTTGAGCTACTAAGATGAACTAAGAAATATAAAAAATCTAAATATAGATTTTTAAATTACCTTAATTTATTCTTTAGAAATAAAGTTTCTGTAAACTAATGAAAAACTAAACATTTTCCAAAAATAAAAAAAAATCAGACAAAAAAACAGTATAATTTAGGAAAAATATATGTCAAGGAACAAAAAAAGTTATTCATAATAAAATCTATAACAAGAAAAAAGGCCTAATTTGAAAGAAGTAAAAAAAATACACCTGTTTCGATTGATTTTCAGTTTATATAGTAATTTTTGTGAAAATTATTGTAGAACACAACAAATTAAGGTCGAAAACAAACTGTTACGTTTGATTTACATAACTTTGTTAAGTTGGTAGTTATCAAATAAAATTTTTTAGTACGATATTTTTTGCCACGTTTTGATCAAATATCTTAAACTCTTCGTGATTAGTTGATTTAAATAATATTTTATTTAAACTCATCGGTAAAGATAATACACGGTTCAGTGTTAAGTAATTCAATGAAATTAAGATCTCGATTTTATGACAATACATTTCCCTAGTATTAATAAAACATTTAAATAAATAATCTTTTTTAATTATTTCATAACAAAATTATATAAATCGCTAACAAAATTAATACATGAAATCAAGAAACATAAAACCTATTTGAAAGTGAAATCTGTTTATAATGACGAAAAATCATATATTTTATTATCATATTACTATAATCAAAATTTTAAAACTGTAATTTATAAATATGAAAGCATTATAGATATTTAATAATTATGACAAGCTTAGTGTTTTATTAAGGCACTTCAGAGCAAAACAGTACGATTTGATTTTGTTACAAACAATATATATTTGATCATTTTATTAAAATTTATGATCAAATAAAAAACTTTGATAAGTTGTAATGTTTTAAATTGATTAATTATTAGTTTACATGATTCATATTTTTCGTCGTTTGTTTTTGTAGCTTGAAAACTCATTCTGACATTTCAGGAAGCCTGACGAGATGATATTATACTTCAGACAGAAATTTAGGTAAGCACAATAGATATTTAATAACAATGATAAGCTTAACCTTTTATTAGGACGACGCTTGTTTATAGAGTATATGTAACTATTTTCTGAATGTTTATTTGATCTAACTTATTTCATTTATTTAGATTAATTATTTTTGAATCGCTCGGTATAATACTTATTCGGAATTCTAAAGGTATTAGCTTGTGTATCGTAGTCGTCACTGAATATCCGTTCACTTCAAGATTTTTCTTATTCTTTATCCAAACATTATTTTCTTTTGTCATTACATTCCTTTAAAACAAAATAATTTTATACGAGTTGCGAATTTTTATAGACAAATCAATATTTAAAATAACTCTAACTATGAGATTTAATTTTTAAAAAATATATATTTATATAAAACTCGCTTTTAAAATACGTAGTTTAAAATTCCATTTTAGATGCTGATCTGGAATAATATTCATGCATTTATTCATTTCTAATTTTGCTCATTTTGTATCTCAAGATCTTTGTATCTCAAGTCGAATAAAACATGATTTTTTTTAAAAATATATCGGTGTCTGGTCGCTCCACTTCATTACAGAAAAAGCAATAAAATTTGTTTTATTAACGTTTAAAATTAAGCTACTATTACCTAACTAATGTAGAAGTATCAGCATACTATCCTCCACCGATGTAAAAGTTTATTTCCAGTCTTTGAAAGAAAAAAGCGATAAGATATCATCTGAAAAAAAGGAATAGCTTCTACACGGGTTAATTTAGTTTGAATAAATCGGTTACATATAAATTAGAAACAAAATGGACAAAATCACAAAACCCTGAGGCTAACCGAAAAAGATAAATGAATTATATCTTATAATTGATCATTATTATCTGAACCAACTAGAAAACTAAATAATTACTAAACCTTAACATGGCACCACTTCAAAAAATGGAAATTTAAAAAGAATACTTAATTGAAAACTTATTATTTATTATTAATCGATAAGGGAAAAATAAATCATTAACGTCACAATAATAATCGTACGAGTAAACTGATTTAAATGTTCTAAGATAAAAGTAGGAAAAATTGTTATTGAAATTGTAACACTATTTAACCAATCGTGGTATTAAATAATAGTCGAACATTCTATTATGTTTTTGAATTTTATCATTAATATTTTATTTACATTATTTTATAAGGGAAAATAACGGAGGTGTATAAAAGTTATAAAGACACTAAATCTAGGTTAATAAGTAATTATTAATGTAAACAGAACTATGCAACTAAGAAATCATTTTAACTATATTATACAACGATTGTGAAACATTATGACAAGAGGTTGATCGGTTGTAAGGCGAGTTATTTCTATTCTTCTATCGTATATTATAAGGTCGGCTACCTGTAAAACGGTAGTTCACGTTAGCATACACAGGTGTTTCTATCCTGAACATTTTTTACTATTTTCTATTTATTTACAGTAGTCATGTCCACAAAACCTTCTTTTTTTTTTTAAACCATTTTAGAGATTTTTAAAAAGGACATTCAACCCATGTTATTCAAAAATTTGTAATCGACAAAAAATAAAATAAAGTTTAAAAAGATGACTTTCTTTAAAAAAAAAACCCCAAAAAAAACATTTTTTAAATTTTTTTCTAAATTTCAACTTACTTATTTAATAGAAAGGCTAACATATTGCTCCGTATAATAAAAACCTTATTGGCATTAATAAATTTTTCAGGTTAATAAAATTACAACTAATTAAACTAAACTAGATATAAATCTTAAGAATACATACTGTTTACTGTATTCATTTGCTGTGACCAGTGAGCGATTGTTGAAGCAACTTTACGACATAAAATAAACTATCTTTAAATATATCAATAGCTGGATTTAACCTACCAACAAAAGACAAAACCTTTAAAAGATAAGACAAAGAACGATAGACCATATCTGTTCTTGGAATAACGAACAAGATATCGGGTCTACGTCTATTTAAAGGTACAAAAAAACTAACACGCTGCAGCAGTGTCGGAAACTCCATCAAATGATTCATAAATTTATAGAATGACTGTCGTAAATTTATTTACTTAGAAATCGTTTATTTATTTCATAGAAGTCGGTGCTGAATTAAAAATAACTTACTAAAATATTTTATACTGATATCAAAAAAATGTTTATTTAAAGAACTGAAAAAATAATTCCTTAAGGGATTCATTTTTATTGTTGCGTTTCCGAAACTCATATAAAAATGATTGAAACCAAGTCTTTTCATAAAAATATTGAGATTGTTTATTTTGGTAAAAGTAGAATTTTTTTATTTTCCTTTTTTTAATTTACGACGTAACAATTTACCAGAAAATCAATAATTTTAATAAAATATTCAAGATAATTAAAATCTTTGCTAGTTATTTTTTTTAAATCAGTCTTTTGTAAAATGTATATTTTTGAATTTACTACTTAAACAGATCTTGTATTGTTTTCCCATCCTGCTTTATTATTTTCGACCACGTTCACACATCCTCCATCACTTCTTTCCTCTTTGCTGTTTTCTCTCTACCCAGTACCTCCTCATTCGCTCCGCATGTTATCTTTTACGTTTTTCCGATCATTTCATTTTTAGATTTTCTTTCCTGATCAAGAAAGGTTTCCAAGAACTTTTGTTCTTGGAACTTTTTGTTCTTTTACGGACGTAAAATTTGGCATATATTAATCAGTATGTATTTTATTACAAAAGGTGATTTATTTTGTTTGAAATACCATTAAATTTTTCGTTAAACATGTAGTAAAGTGCACTGAAGTTGGAAAATGTCGGAAAAGGCTTCAAGCTAGGTATTCTGTCGATAACAACGGTTTATTAACAGTAAAAGCGACTTCAAAGAGGCCGTGAAGATGATAAAAGAGTAGGACATCCTAACAAATTAACAACCGATGAATGCATTGAAAAAAATAAGAAATATTGTGATCAATAATCACAGTGTTAAGTCACTATCAGAGAAGTTGAAGAGGTGAAAATCTCTTATGGCTCGTGTGAAACAATTTTGACTAACATTTTGGGTATGAAACTAGTAGCAGCAAAATTTGTTATGAACTGTTAAATTTTCAAAAAAAGCAACATCGCAGAATAATCGTTAGTTTACATTGATGACTCAGAATTATTGAAACATGTCATAACAGATGATGAAACTTAGATGTAAGGTTATGATGTTTAAACAAAGATCCCCATCTTCCCGATGGAAACTCCCTGAAAAACCCCAACCGAAAAAACACAAAGTTGTACGGCCAAAAAACATGTTAGTTTGTAGTTTTATGCCGTTGAAATGAATTCTTGGGTTTTGCACTACGATAACGTTCCAGCAACAAATTAATTCCAGATAATTTAGCCAAAATTAACACCATACTGATGCCGCAGCCTCCGTATTCTCCAGACATGGTACCTTGCGACTTATTCTTGTTCCCAATGATTAGAAGAACATTAAAGGACAACGATTTACCACAACAAAAATGATATATAGAAAAAAATCAACAACTGATACTAAAAAAGGTTTTGCACAAATTTTTTGAGGATTGGAAGGAACGCTAATTTGAGGATTGTAGTACCTTTGGAGGATTAACTTTAAGAGTACAATATGAACATAGAAGAATAAATAAGTTCTTTTTGATAACCATGACAAAAATTCTCGTTTTTTTAGAACATACCTGGTAAATATCTTATTTTTCTGTCTATGAAAAGACTTTTTTGCTGTAAATCTACTTTAGTTATTCCGAAATGTTTTCCCATTTTCCCGATTCCTTCATGGATCGCCATTTTTTCTAAGCAGTTTTATTGGATTGTTTTTGCAAAATATTTAAATTTTCCAACTCTAGATTTTCCCAGTTTGATTTTAAAAATTTTGGTGCATTTTTCATATTTGCACATTTAATATAATTCGTTATTGTTATACTTCTACATTTTGTTATCGACTAAGTTTTTTTTTTTTATTTTAAATAAAACTATTTAAAAATTTTAAAGTATTCTTGGCACGGAGTTTAATGTAATATTTCTTTTGTTCCGTTTTCTCAATTAGAAATTACCGTTAAAGGTTACTGGTACCACGAAGTGTATAATTTTCTGGTTCTCCCAGTAAATTATATAGTTAAAAAAGTATGCGATATTACATTTAACATATGTATAAAATGTGTACATAAATAAGTAAATATAAATATACGTAACCTTGGAAGAATTTTACTACTTTCCGACCGTAACCAGTAGTTAATACTCCGTAAATATACCTACGGACGTGCTAAATACAATATAATTTTCTTACCTATACTATTATAACCATAAATGTGCGAGCAGTCTTGGTAATATTAATAAGATATGTTGTGTTTAAAAATACCGTATTAAATTGTATGTTTTGTTTAAATGATTATTTGTACTGGTTTAAAATATTGTTATCTTTCAACAGATCGTGTGTTCTACCAGTTAAACCAAAGCTTTTATTAAAAAAAAAAAAAAAAAATATTTTACTTCTTTTAATTAACTGTTATGATCATGTAAAATTTTGAGAGTTGTTAAAGAAAAAAATTCTTTTACAATCAAAATATTTAACGAACGATTTGATCTTTGATTAAACTAATCTTTGATTTTTTAATTCATCCCAGAGATGAATTTAAATGAATTAAAAAATATGAACAAGAATTTTATAGGTATAATTCTATTTACTGAATATTATTAAGAAAATGAAATTTAGATTAGACTTTTTTTTAAATATTTATTACAACAAAATAAAAGTAAACATATATATTGTTTTCCAACGTAGGTCAACAAAGTTCTACACATTTAATCCAACATATGAGGAGCTTGTAAAGCAAATTTTCATTAAGAGTTTGAGGACGTTACACGAGCCAATTACATGTGAACTTTTTTACTTTTTTGACAGTCTGGAATCGAGGTCCTTCTTGGGCCTCCCTCAATAACCAAATCAAAAATATTTTCCAGGAGATAAATCTGAACCGCACGAAAGATTTTCTACGTTTTCCCAGTAAATTTCGTCCGATTTATCCCGAGTGCTAATTGCTCTCTCTCTCTTTTTTTGTATGTATTTGTGTGTGTGAGACTTGGCGTTAGCGTTAATAAAAATTACACCTCTAATCGGCTGACAGCATCTTTTGTTTTTGAAGATGGCTTTCACTTTGTACGAGAGCTGGTAATAATGTGCAGCACTGACAGTGTGACCTTCGTGAAGAAAATCGACAAGAAGACGCCTTTCCGGTCTCAAAAGGTGGTTGCGAAGACTTTTTTACCTAACAGATATGTTTCGTTTTTACAGGGAAAGGCTTTCCCTTTCTACCCTACTCCATACTCGTCGTTTTTGACTTGGAAATATAGTGATGATCATATGTCTCATTACATATAATTATTCTATGCAAAAAATTGATAACCTCTTGTCGAAATCGATTCAGGAAACGTTTTTCAAATTTCCTATTTCGTACAGGAAGCCTGTTTCCAACTTCGGGTGTTTTGGAAAAAGTTTTGGAATTCGACTAGCACAGATTTTGCGGAACCTGAGGTGTTTTGTGATAATGGAATGCGTATTTCCATGACTGATATCCACTAACGAACCAATCAACTATAAGGTAACGATGATGGTAAGATTATAGATAGATCGAGTTTTTTCATCCGTTTCCTTGAACATCTATTGTGACTCATTTTTTACAGCTCCTACCATTTTCTACTCTCCTTTAAATTTGACCCGAGTACGTGACATCACATCCCCAAATTGCGCATGCGGTCTAGTCAAAAATTCCAGGATTTGTCGTCCTCATTCGTGAGAAACTTCACGACAGTGTATAACTTCCCAAACCTATAGAACCACTTTCTCTGACGTGAATGTACTGCCCAGAAAGACTGGAATATCAAGGCGGTTAGAACGACCATCCCCTTCGCACATCTTCATCGTCAATATCCCTCCGGGTCAGCCCATCGTAGTCATACGTGAGCCTTGAGGATAAAAGTTCGGTTTGTATTTGAATCACCGCTATATAAACGATTTACAAAATACTTCTTAATCTTTTTTTTCATTATGATAAAGTTTTTCCAGTACTCAGAAAAACGTTTTTGATTCAAAAAGATAAAAAAATACTTCTGAAATTATGTATTTAAAAAATGTAATATAAAATTAATGAAGGGAATTTTTTAATTTATAAACTCTAAAAATTAAAACTCTATTTACTATCTGAAATATAATGCCGGTCTATTTCAATCGTAAGATAAATTGAAAGAAGAAAAATGTATCAAAGATAAGTAATTACAATGGTTATACTAATAAATACATGAAAAAACACGATTAATTTATTTAAGTCTCCTTAGATGCTTTGAAAATTATGATTTTCCGTGAGAAAATAATAAAACAGATTCTCAAAACCACTTTAAAATAAATATTTTCATGTTTTACAACAGTAACATCTTTCACAATAATTTTTCATAAGTAAAATTCTAACAATAAATAATGGTCATTTATGTGACTAATTTTTTTTTGCAAGTTCCTTTATACATATAATACACATTACATTTAACTGATTAATTTCATTTTTTTAATATTTTAATTGTATTTTCAATTGCATATTAATTAAATTAGTATTTATTATAAGCATTATCCTTATACTTGAAGTACCGGTGCGTAATATTATTATATTTCCGGCAAATAAATTTATAAACGATATGTATTTTCTTGAAAGGGAGAATTGCAAATTAAGGAATTTTCATTCGATGTAACTTTAGAATAAGGTCCTTAAATTTAACTGAATAATGAGACAGACAAACAACTTTTTTCCCCATAGTCTTTGTGAATATTTCTTATTTCTTTAAAACAAAATAATAATGTAGAAAATATATTATTTATAGATTATTATCGTTTAGTTATTAAAACTACTCATAATTTACCTATTCATGTATAATCTGACTTTACCACCAGCTGATTAGACTAAAGCCTATTGCTAACAACTTGTTATAATGTAACGTGTATTGTTAACACCCGTATACAATGTTTCCTGATAATATTGTTGTTGTCTGTATGTTTCCATCGGGTAAGGAATCTACCTTAACTTTTGATTTATTACAATCCCTCATTTCTGTTGCTTAGATTTTATTTAAAAATTTACGTTTGATGTTACCAATTTTAGTAACATCAAACAAATCTTTGAGCCGATAATGTATTTAAACTTATAATATTTAAATGTATAATTAAATAGGTTTTAATTTTTAAAAAGCTCAATGTTTAAATCAAGAAAATATTTTACAATTTTTTCAGATATTATCAATATAAGGGATTTCCTTTTTCAATAGTACTTTACTTTCAATGGATTTCTAATTATATTTCATTATACCTTAAATAAATAATTTTTTTATTCTGATCGGTACATAATAGTAAACTACGTAGATTAATCAGAAAAGGGATATGTTACATAACGGATAAAAATAGAAACTATTCCAGCATTTGCTTGGATGGATCAAGAAGAAAATGTAGTAAAACCTTGATCAGACAAGCATAAAAAAAATACTCAATTATAAAAAAAAAAATATTAAAAATAATCACCATGCGATATTGACCCCAAAACTTTACTAAAAAATTATCCAATATAACACAACTCTCTGTACAGTTTCATCAAAATCAGTTTATCCAGTCAACAGTTATTTAGCTTCAAACAGGTCTACGTACAAACGTATAATAGGTCCGGTCCATAGGAGTAATTACAGTTCACATTAATAATCTTCTACATATATAAAAATTAATGTTTGTTTTATTGTCTCGTATGCGTTCCTATACCATTCGAATTAGTTTGGACCCGCCAGGCGGCGCTGGAGTCGAAATATTTTGAAAAATTGTATTTATGGTCCGATTTAGTTCATATTTGTCCAAAACGACAAAATATTACTCGACACACAATTAATCATATGTAACCATATAACATGAGCAAATCCGCGACGGGGATGCTAGTTAAAAATAAAAATACATGAAATAATGTTAAGGTACATACAGAAAATAAGTACAAAATAATAATTAAAAAATTATTCACATTTCAGAAAAATTTAAAGAAATTTATTTGAGCGCATATTAATTACTAAACATTGAACGGGATGAAAAAATTCGGGATTTAAAAAAAATTAATATTATTTAAAAATATTTGAAGACAGAATAATGTTGTTTCAGTAAAAGATAATCCCTTAACTTTATTACAAAATAAATTGGTGTGAAGTTTTTTTTTTTTAAAGTGTACAAATGGCAACGGAAGCATAACAATACTCTTTTCAAAAACCAAAACATTGTGTTGAGTTTTACGAAAATAGTTCTATTGTCTTATTTTATAAGTTATTTTAGTTACATAGAAGTTTTATACTGCATATTACTTTGCAGTTCATTTTTAAGAATAAATGACTATTCTTTTTAGCAAATATTTTATATTCATAAACATAAACGCATGGATGAATTAATATATATATAATATTCTAAATATCGGTCAACACGATTCATAATTATGGGTGCCTGAAACTGAACTGGGAGTCCGTTTTTGCATTCTGAAAACTCGATCTGAATTTTTGAGAGCCGTAAAAAATATTATACTTGAAATGAAAATATGCATAAAAATAATAAATACTTAATAATGATGACAAGCTTAGCGTTTTATTAAAATGTTTCAAAGTAAGTAAATGAAAAAAAACCAGCGGTAAATCGTAATACTGAATAATAGATTACAACCTTTTGATAAACAAGCAACATTCATAAATATACACATTTGGATAATTTAACATTTCTTTTAATTTTTTTTAATATCAATATAAAAAATTTATATTTATTGACGCCAAACAATGTTCTGACAGCCTATTTTTGCAACTAAAAACTCTTTTTGACTTTTTAAAGCCCAAGGAAGATGTTATAATTTAGAAAGATTATACGTTAAATATAATTAGACGAAATAATTAGAATTAGACGGAATATACTTACGCATAATAAATATTTAATAATTTTACAAATTTAAGTATATTTTATTAAGGAGTTTCATGACAAAGCAGTACGGTTTGATTTGTTGTAAACAAAATAACTTTTGTCTTAAAAAATTAATTTTTATTTTTGACAATTTATTGCTTTGTTGCTGGAGTGCGAAATACATAAATTGAAAATTTAAGGATTTTTTTAAAATTAGTAGTAATATTTAAAAATAATTCAACAGACTAAATTATTTCTATAAAACCAAGTTAATTGTATTTTAAATAAATTTTTAATTTTTAATTTATTATTTTAAATATTCATTGTTAATAAAATGTGAAAGATATTTTATTTATGTTTTTTAAATGAAAAAAAAATTTAATTTCTTGAACGTGTAACCTTAAATAATAATAATAATAATAATAACAATACAATCTGTCTATAAATTAAATCAATACGTTGTAGTTTATGACTTTATGTAATTAAAAAGTACTTGTAAATTTTTATCTGTTAAAAATAAAAAATAAAAAAAAATAGATTTAAAAAATGTAACAATTAGTTAAACATTGCTGTTTAGAAAATAAAAGAGTATCATTTTGTTATAAGTATATGGATTTACTAAGATATACAAAATTTAATAACAAAAACATAAATTAAAAAATTAGTAATTTATATTTTAAACATTTTCCATTTAAATTTTAAAGATTAATTTCAATTAATTTAAAAAAATTGCTATTATTTCAGTTCCGAAATATAAATAATAATGCACATAAATAATGCGTACATATTATTTATTGAAATTTATATTAATATATTAAATAATTTGACTAAATAAGATATTTTTTTTTATCCTAAATGCCAAGGTTAAAAAAGGAATACATAATATTAATAATAATAGGTAATGAAATGATACACAATAATACAATCTATCTTGGACCGATAGAAATGAATAATACAAATAAAACCACTTAAAATATATTTAAATATGCAAAATATCGCCGATTATGATATATGAGACCGTGTACAACAATGTTATGTATATAATATGTCTTACCTCTATCGCATAACTATAACGCGGATTTAACGTATGAATGAATGAAATATCATAACCCTAGCGAACGACTGTAGAATGTAGTAGTGGCATACAGCAGCGGCATAATACATAATCACTAAGTGACTACTAACTTAACTCATTTGCATTCAAATGAATTGTGCTCTTGTCAAATTATTTATTCTATCCCCGAAAGAAATGCAACTGATACCTAATGTTTTATATATATTTAAAAAATATTATGAATGTAAGTATATTGTTTTAAAATTTACAACTGTCCTATATATATATATATATATATACATAAGCTAAACAATATTTGGTACCAAATTATAATATATATTACCCCATAAAAATAATGTTTACTTAAAAAAAAATAAATTAAAATAATTATTTATTATTGTCCATATATATTAAATAATAATTAAAAATACCCGGCCAATACGTTGCTTTAAATATGTAGGGTATGTTGTATTTACGCCTACTGTACATATTAATAATTACTAAATTACTGTAAACCCGGAACCAAGTTTTACCAGTTGCTCAAAAAAGAATCAATCCTTCTTTAGATTTTCGAAAAATTTTTATACTTTTAATTCTTATTCCCCAATTATTATTTTTATTTCACCGGCTGTAAAATTCTGTATATATATATATATATATATATATATATATATATAAGATACAGTAGATGAAATTTAATACAGTATAAGAGAAAGTATGCTAATCGAGGACTTTTGTATGTTAGTGTTTTTACAGGTCTTGACGTGTAAAAAACAAATAAAAAATAAGCATTCAGAAATTTTGGAAAGAGGTATAAGTAGATATTAAGCAGGTATAAGTATATTAAGTAGATATTAAGTAGAAGCTATAAGTAGACCAGTTTTTCGCTTGATATTTCCAAACTGTATGCTGGACCGATTAAAGCGTAATTAGGGTGTAGAAGTGAATCATTTCTGTACATAGAGTATTGATGATACATTTTATTTTGGTGACAATTGTTGAATGAGGCAGGGAGATACGGACCTCATATTTCCCGTATCTCAACATTTTATTCAAAGAAGAAACAAACTTTTCATATATTTAATGCCCGGTGGGTAGCTAAAAAATGTTCTGATGGTATTTGGGTTTATTCAAACCGCCAAGAAGTTTTTTCCATTTCTGGACTTAAAGTTACATTCTTGTAGTAATAAGTGATTCCGTTGAATTAGTATATCGCTTTGGGCGACTTCATTGAGAATGAGGAATATAAGACTATTTTACTTTTATCGTTCATTAGTTATCGTTTTGTTCGATAGTTTCCCATTGTATTAACCTAATTTTTTTAAAGAAATTTTGTACGATAATTTCTGAATATGAGTCACTGTAATTTCTGAATATGAGTCACTGTAATGGGCAGGCAGGAGTAGGTTTCGTGATGAACAAGAAGATAGGGAGGAGAGTGGAGTATTTCAAAACGCATAGCGATAGAATCATTATAATAAGGATAAAATCAAAACCTAAACCGACAACGATTGTTAACGTCTATATGCCTACAAGCGCCCATGATGATGATGAGGTAGAGTGTGTATACGAAGAGATTGATGAAGCAATTAAACACGTAAAAGGAGATGAAAATTTAATAATAGTTGGAGATTGGAATGCAAGCATTGGAGAAGGCAAGGAAGGAAATATAGTGGGTGAATACGGGCTGGGCAAAAGGAATGAAAGAGGGGACCGACTTATAGAGTTTTGCACGAAGTATAATTTAGTAATTGCCAACACCCAATTTAAAAATCATAATAGAAGAATATACACTTGGAAAAAGCCAGGCGATACTGCAAGGTATCAGATAGATTATATCATGGTTAAGCAAAGATTTAGAAATCAACTCGTTGACTGCAAAACTTACCCTGGAGCAGACATTGATAGCGACCATAATTTGGTGATAATGAAATGTAGATTGGGGTTTAAAAACCTGAAGAAAAGGTGTCAGATGAATCGGTGGAATTTAGAGAAGCTTGAGGAAGAGGAGGTAAAGAAGATTTTTGAGGAGGACATCGCAAGAGGTCTGAGTAAAAAAGATAAGGTAGAAAATGTAGAAGAAGAATGGGAAAATGTTAAAAAGGAAATTCTTAAATCAGCAGAAGCAAACTTAGGCGGAATAAAGAGAACTGGTAGAAAACCTTGGGTTTCAGACGATATATTGCAGCTGATGGATGAACGTAGAAAATATAAGAATGCTAGTGATGAAGAAAGTAAAAGGAACTATCGGCAATTAAGAAATGCTATAAACAGGAAGTGCAAACTGGTGAAAGAAGAGTGGATTAAAGAAAAGTGTTCAGAAGTGGAAAGAGAAATGAACATTGGTAAAATAGACGGAGCATACAGGAAAGTTAAGGAAAATTTTGGGGTACATAAATTAAAATGTAATAATGTGTTAAACAAAGATGGAACACCAATATATAATACGAAAGGTAAAGTCGATAGATGGGTGGAATATATTGAAGAGTTATACGGAGGAAATGAATTAGAAAATGGTGTTATAGAGGAAGAAGAGGAAGTTGAGGAGGATGAAATGGGAGAAACAATACTGAGATCTGAATTTAAGAGAGCATTAAAAGATTTAAATGGCAGAAAGGCTCCTGGAATAGACGGAATACCTGTAGAATTACTGCGCAGTGCAGGTGAGGAAGCGATTGATAGATTATACAAACTGGTGTGTAATATTTATGAAAATGGGGAATTTCCATCAGACTTCAAAAAAAGTGTTATAGTTATGATACCAAAGAAAGCAGGGGCAGATAAATGTGAAGAATACAGAACAATTAGTTTAACTAGTCATGCATCAAAAATCTTAACTAGAATTTTATACAGAAGAATTGAGAGGAGAGTGGAAGAAGTGTTAGGAGAAGACCAATTTGGTTTCAGGAAAAGTATAGGGACAAGGGAAGCAATTTTAGGCCTCAGATTAATAGTAGAAGGAAGATTAAAGAAAAACAAACCAACATACTTGGCGTTTATAGACCTAGAAAAGGCTTTCGATAACGTAGACTGGAATAAAATGTTCAGCATTTTAAAAAAATTAGGGTTCAAATACAGTGATAGAAGAACAATTGCTAACATGTACAGGAACCAAACAGCAACAATAACAATTGAAGAACATAAGAAAGAAGCCCTAATAAGAAAGGGAGTCCGACAAGGATGTTCCCTATCGCCGTTACTTTTTAATCTTTACATGGAACTAGCAGTTAATGATGTTAAAGAACAATTTAGATTCGGAGTAACAGTACAAGGTGAAAAGATAAAGATGCTACGATTTGCTGATGATATAGTAATTCTAGCCGAGAGTAAAAAGGATTTAGAAGAAACAATGAACGGCATAGATGAAGTCCTACGCAAAAACTATCGCATGAAAATAAACAAGAACAAAACAAAAGTAATGAAATGTAGTAGAAATAACAAAGATGGACCACTGAATGTGAAAATAGGAGGAGAAAAGATTATGGAGGTAGAAGAATTTTGTTATTTGGGAAGTAAAATTACTAAAGATGGACGAAGCAGGAGCGATATAAAATGCCGAATAGCACAAGCTAAACGAGCCTTCAGTAATAAATATAATTTGTTTACATCAAAAATGAATTTAAATGTCAGGAAAAGATTTTTGAAAGTGTATGTTTGGAGTGTCGCTTTATATGGAAGTGAAACTTGGACAATCGGAGTATCTGAGAAGAAAAGATTAGAAGCTTTTGAAATGTGGTGCTATAGGAGAATGTTAAAAATCAGATGGGTGGATAAAGTGACAAATGAAGAGGTATTGCGGCAAATAGGTGAAGAAAGTAGCATTTGGAAAAATATAGTTAAAAGAAGAGACAGACTTATAGGCCACGTACTAAGGCATCCTGGAATAGTCGCTTTAATATTGGAAGGACAGGTAGAAGGGAAAAATTGTGTAGGCAGGCCACGTTTGGAGTATGTAAAACAAATTGTTGGGGATGTAGGATGCAGAGGGTATACTGAAATGAAACGACTAGCACTAGATAGGGAATCTTGGAGAGCTGCATCAAACCAGTCAAATGACTGAAGACAAAAAAAAAAAAAAAAAAAAATGAGTCACTGATTCTGTTTTGATCAAGGTGATGGGGAGACAGGTCAAATGGCTATCGTAACCCAATATTTTACTCTAAACGTAGAATAATTTTTTTTATAATTTAATATCTCGTCAGAGATTTATACACTTTTAATAACAGAATAAAAAAGTACATTATATATAATTCCTGCTAATATTTTTAGCAAATAAAAAGTTTTATTTATATTGGTATATACTGACTGATGAATTTATGACAGCATACAGTTTATTAATGATTTTCCTTCTTAGATTATTAAGGTAGAAGTCAGTAAGCAGAATCACTTAATTTTCCGGTCATGAATCGGTTAAATATATAGTGGCAAAAAAAGGAATACATAATATTAATAAAAAGTAAGTAAGGAATACATAATATTAATAAAAACGGATGGAAATTTTCCGGATGTTAATGTTCCTACGTACGTGTGTTCGGTCTTGGCCTCTAAATCACCTTATATCTCTAGAATTACTTGACCGATTTTGATCAAACTTGGTCAGATTACTTCTATATATGAGGCACTAATGCTGTTAAATTTTCAACTTAAAAGGTCAAGTGAGCGTGGCTATAGAGCAAGGTCATCCTCAGTATCTCGAGATTTTGTCTAATTAAGGTCATATTTTTCTTAGGTACATTTATTAACAAAAAATAACAATATTTGCAAAAAAGTAGCTTTTTGCATAAAAAATAACAATATTTGCAAAAAAGTAGCTTTTTGCATAAAAAATAACAATATTTGCAAAAAGAATTTACAAAATAGCACATCCGCCCCCAAAAATGCAGTTGTAGCCGTCTAGTATGTTGTGACGTCACAGGTGAGCGGAGGAATTAAATAAATGAATAATATTTAAAGAGTAAAAATATAACTCGGTCTCGAACTCGATCGCCCGGTTGACTCTGTAATTGGTACGACAAACCTCGCAACTATACCAATCTGCCGAACGTACAAGCGAAATTTATCCTATGTAAGTTATGAAATTACATTAGTTTAGTTAATTCCGACCGTCGCCGCTAGTACCGTCACACCGCACCAAATAAATACGGTATGCGCGCGCGCTTTATTTAGAATCATTGAATTAAATAAAAGAAAAAATATTATATTTAAATAAAATGATAAATATTTTAAATTAAGTTGTGTGTGTGTGTGTGTGTATATGTAAGTAAACCGTACTACAAGAAAGTTCTACAACCTACAGTTGTAGAACTTTTCCGCAACCGGCCTTAGCCGCAATGACAGGGAAGTCCTACAACTGTGTTAGCTTTTCTTTTATGCTGCTATGATCAAGGTTTAACAAACTCAAGGTTCAACAAAAATCAAGGTTACCCTTGATTTTGTTCGTGGAGTTGTACATTTAACCAATCCTGACGTGATACATATAATGTATTAATTATGTACCGACAAAATTAACTTTTTATTCATTTAAAGTAGTAATTTAGGGACTTTTTCATTTGTTTTTTAAAGATTTATCAGCGGTAAATATGATAAAACGATAAAACATATTTAACAATTTTTTTAAAATTTTCTATAAAATTAAACTTAAAAATGTAAAAACTGGCATAAAAAATTGAATTAAACCAAAAAATTAATTTTTTAAAGTACGCTTTTGTAAATCTTAATAATTTTTTCGATGTCTATATCAACTTAAAAAAAAAACACATTATCACCAATTATTTTAATTTAATTTTTTTATTACAGCTTTTTTAAACTGACTTTTTTTTACTAATCATCAAAATAATAACTTGAGATAACAGCAAATAACGTATTTTAAAATATAAACCGGTAAAGTATTTATGTATTTATCAACAATATTATATATTGCAATATAAGTACATGTGATTAAGTTTAGATTTGTAAATGTCTAATATGCATGATGTGTTTCATTATGGGTGTGTACCGTAGGCTGGATATAACTAATTATATTGCTGTGTAGGCACGTAGGATACATATACATATATATATATATATATATATATATATATATATATAGAATTGTTTTATTTATTTAAACTCTTTTAGGTAGTATTTTTAAAAAAATGTTTTTTTTTTCTTAAACGAAAAGTCAAGTAATAGAATCTTTATTTTAAGTTCCTATGTATGATATATATTTTTTAATGGCAAGAACAAATATTATTAATTATTTTTATTTTTATTATTATTATTATTATTATTATTATTATCTGACCTACCAATGGAAGTAGTGGCTTATCTGCCTTTCATTCGAAATATTTTGAGTTCTATTCACGGTCAAGCTTGACATTTTTCATACGTTAATCATCAATATAAAGTTGTTTTATCTGTTTATTAAAAAAACACAGCTAAGTCGTTTTCCGATTTTTATAAAGCTTTCCAGTATGATTCATTGTTATAAGGCGGTTTGACATAATTTATAGAACAATTTTTCATAAAATCATTCATTTTAAAATGGTGACTGCAAGCTTTCTTCTAAAGAGAGGAAAAGAGATAAATGAATGGAGAAGAAGTATATATCCGACACAATTTCTCGTCCATTCCTAACATGATCTACTAAGGATATCACATACCGTATTCAGTTTGTATTAGTTGCTTAGTTTTAGATATTTCACCCTTATCACGTTTTATTAAATCTTTCAACCTAACACTGTAGACGATTTAAATTCGTTTATAAAGCAAAAATTGCTTTTACGTGCAGTAATAAAACGCTAAGTTGGTCATAATTATTACATACTAATTATTCTTACGTATATTCCCGTTTAAAATACATAATGTTATCTCTTGGAGGTCAAAAAATAGAACGAGTTTTCAAAATATAAAAATGGGCTGTCAGATCATTGTTTGGCTTCCATAAATATGAATTCTGTAAACCGATATTTAAAAAATTAAATTTTTTAACTAAAAATATATTTATATTAATGAATATGTAATATTCTCTAAAAAGAATAGTCGTTTATTCTTTAAAAAAAAACCAGCAATATCCACCTCTTTAATTACATAAAGATACTGTTTTTGTATAACTCAACACATTACTTTGCTGTACAAAGTAAAAGAATTATTATTATTATTCCATTGTCATTTTTAATAAACTGATAAATTTATTAAATGAAATTCATTTTAAATGATGAGGTCAAAACTAAGACAACCGCTTATTTTGTAGAGTTGAAAAAAATCGAACTATACTCAGGGAATTAAAAAGTTGGAAATATATTAGTCTAAATGTATTGAATTACAAACCGACTAAGAAAAAAATAAATTCTGTAGGATCTTTCTTTGTCGGGCCAACAACTTTCTGAACGACCCTCGTATGACCGACAATTCCGTTTTATACTTTGTTATAAACGTCAGTTTATTTATTTTGTTTGTAGTATAACTAAATTTTTTATAAATTCAGAAGAAAATTACCAAGTTTACTGTTTACAGAATAAATTAATTCATTATTATTATTTTAATATAGTAAAAATTCTTATTTTAAAGCATTTAAAAACAAAGAAAGAGGTATGCTAAACGGTTATCGCTATAAATTAATAAACAGAATACGCTTAAAAACAGTTTACATATAAAAATAAAACTACTGGTAAATTCGCATTTCAACAGTAAAACCGGAATACCTTTACAGCATCTCGACCTATCATCCAGAAGGATCTGGGTTCTATTCCCGATCAGGTTTAAGCTAGTCATTATCTAAAGAATAAATGATAATTTTATAGATTCAATTATTAGTTATATTTTTAAAAATTTGAATATTCTATTTA
Source organism: Lycorma delicatula (assembly GCF_047948215.1). Taxonomy (NCBI): domain Eukaryota; kingdom Metazoa; phylum Arthropoda; class Insecta; order Hemiptera; family Fulgoridae; genus Lycorma; species Lycorma delicatula. The sequence goes on along the minus strand of NC_134456.1, from coordinate 153,570,290 downwards.
ATTATTACCTTTTAAAAGTTAAATATCAAATAATACAAAAAATTAAAATTGCAACACTTATGCACGAAATAAATTAATATTTATCAAAGAAAACTCGTAGTTTAATTTTTATTTCCTTGTACGAAGTAAAGGAAATATTGTGATCGCCAAAAATTTCGGCTTTCAGATTTCAAAGGACATATCCAATTTGATCATGCCTGAATCCATTTTGACTATTTTCGGCGTGACTTCGGTACGTATGTATGTACATATCTCACATAACTCAAAAACGATTAGCATGTTGAAATTTGGGATTAAGGAATGTTGTAACATCTAGTTGTGCACTTCCTCTTTTGATTGCAATCGACTGAACCAAAAGTGTCCAAAAAAGACCTAAATCCTAAAAAAATTATATTTTGGACTTTTTTTAACTGCAGTAATAAGCTTTCATTGAGTGCTTTTCAAAGATATACCATAAGCTATACTTATTTTCATTGTTTCCAGAGTTATAGCCAAATTAAATTTTAATTAATGAAATATTTGTATCTTACAAGGGAAGGCACATCGGTTCCAATCACACTTCATCACTTTTTTTAATTTTTTTAAAAACTCTTTTTACTATTTTTTTTTTTTTTTTTTTTCAATTAAATATATTGATTTAATAATTATTAACGACTGACTGTAAAAAAATTTGCAATAAATAATTATTCAATAACAATAAAAAAATATGAAAAAAATCAGAAGTTATTAGTGAAATAAAATGTTATGTTCTTTTAAAAATGTGTATATATAATTTAATAGGCATTATTATATATGTGTAAATGTAATAGGTTTGGTGAAAAATCTGATTATTTAATTAATATTAATTGAAAATTATAATTTAGAACTATATTATTTTTGGATTTTCTAGTTTAACTTTTGTTTAATTTTATTTAATTATTCTAGAATTTCTGTTTAATTTTATTTACATTTATGTTAACTACCGAGTGACTGAAAAATATACCCTTACAAGAACAACATATACATGCCCGAACTCAAATAAATTGGCAAAAAATTCATATCTTTAGTACGTTATTCATCTGATATTGTTGAACAATATTACACCTAAATCGGAGTTGATCATCATTTTGTTTATTTGTATTTTGTTGGCGATCATTTAATCGCTCTTTGGTTTGATGTAATTCTTTTTTCTTAATTTGTGTACACGTGCTCTAGAGTTATATTTGATCTTAATGAAATATAATATTTCAGCAATTGTACAACTGTCCAATTTATTAAATAATTGGAGGATAGTATCTCACTTTCAAATGAAATAAGTTTAAATGAAGGGCAACAAAAAATAAGTGTGTGTAATTTAATATGCGTACAAGGAAGTCATGTAGTGTCCATATCAGTTTTTATTATAATTATTAAACAAAGATATATAAATTTTAAATATTATGTGCATATAGATCATACGATGTTAAGTCACCGTGCGTTTTAATTAATGCTTAACAATGAAACGAATGTTTAAGTGTGCGATAAAAATTCTTTGCATTCCTCACATGAGTAAAATTATTACCAGTATTCAAATTCTGAACGATCAAGTTTTTAATACTATTATAATATAAAAAGATTTACATTATATGTATATCGAATTTCATTATGAAATTATTTTTAATTTATGTGTTCAAGGTTCTCATTTCAAATTTCGATAGAGTTTGGGATTTTTCGTTCGCTGTACTGTTTTTATCCCGAATCAAACCAATTAAATTTTAGTATGCTCTATCATCTTTATCATTAATTTCCCACTTTTATTTCAAGTTTTAATAAATTACCGAAATATTTAAAAAAACATCACACCAATTTATTTAGAAAATAATTAATTGAACGATTATCTTTTACATCAACAATGTTATGCCGTCGATATTTTTTTTAAAATAATACTTATTTTTTAGTCCTGAATTTTCTGCATCCCATTCGAAATATACATAAATAAATGTTCAAATAGTTTTCATTGTCTTCTAAATTGTGAATGATTTTGTAATTATTATTTATAAATAGAATCTTCTAATATTTAATATTATTTCTTGTACTTGTACTTTAAATAAAAATTTATTTACATATTTTTTTTTAATTTCATGATTTTGTTTTTAAATGCTGCTCTGAACAAGGTTCTACCAAAGTTTATCTTGATCGTTTTAGGCAGTTACTGGGATAGTTCCGTTTTTTATCCTTGGAATAATATATCTGTAATTTCCTGACGTGATTTATACAGTTTATTATATGTACCGATCAAAATAAAAAGATTTATTGATTTATTTAATATAAAGTGAAATATATAATAAGCCGGAGTGGTAGCGTTAGGGATTTTCATCCGAAGTTCCTGGTCAGCATGGCATTTTTCACACGCTACAAAATTCCATTTCCATATTTCACGCACATAAGTTTCAAGCTTATATGGCGATATCATCAAACCAAAAAAAAAATCCATTAATAATAAAATACATACTATAATATGTATATAAATAATTAAATTAATGATTTTAATATAGAAATAATTTTCAAAACTTTTACCATTTTTTATCCATTAATCATTAATTCCCCTTTTCTAAACCATTAAACGTAAAATACTATTGAAAAAGAGAATACCTGAAATTGGTAATACCCTGAAAAAATTACAAAATTTTCTGCATGTAAACCATGGTTTTTAAAAAATGTAAAAGTTAGTTGTAAATGTAAATATCCGCTCAGAAATTTGTTTGACTTTATTAATTTTAGAGTAAATTTTAAAATAAAGTCTAGGAAATAGATTTGAGGGATTATAATAAATAAAAATTTTATGTATATTTAATTAAAAATAATCATATATTTCATTTACTAATTCACGTATTTATTACTTTTCATTTTTAATGTAGGGTATAAAGATTTTATTTTATTTTATCTTTTGTGATGATTCAATCAAGACTTTGTCGTAGTTTCTTTTGAGTAATCAACACAAATACTCAAATAATATATTTTATCAGCATACCTGATCTACATATTATGTTTTGATCGGAATAAAAGATTTATTTTTTTATATCATGTGTATCAGAGTAGACACAATTTATGTAGCACAGTGTCAAAAAATTTGACGACACGATTAAAATATTATTAATTGTTTAACAAATTAAATTATTCCTTTGTGGTAGGTAATAATAATAATAATACATCTATTATAATTTAAATCCTATTAATGTAAGAATTTCTCTTTGATTAACATAAATTTACGTAAAGTAAAGGTAGCTGCTCATAGTAGAGCGTGAAATTTACATGCGCAATAGCCGATTACCCGGTTGACTTACATAGGTTATGCGTTGAACCTTGCCTGTCTGTCAGGAAATTACAAGTATAAAATTTTTGATTTGCATATTGTTTTAGAGATGGGTAATGCATGACTAATTCTTCCTGTGACAGTGAACCCTGCCCTTGGTAGGTCTGCCCACAGATATTTATATTTCAATGATGCATGTGGGATTATTGCAGCATTGTGCCTGTCGTCTACAACTTTGCTAGACAATATTATGATAATTTTTCTTTTCTGCCGTTTAACCTAAATCTATTTTGAAAAAAAAGCAAATCTCTAGTCGATTAACTTAATATAAATAATTCTTAAATAATAATATATTTTGAAATTTTTCAGTTTCAACAAATTTTCATTCGGTACTTAGTAAAAAGCGTAATTAAAAAACTTTTAAGAGCTAAACTAACAATAAGAGGAGTATTGTTAGTTTATAAATATTTTATGGAACAGCAAAATAGAATTTTATGAAATATTTTATGGAACTCACCAACTGGACATGATGTTGCATAATACATAAAAAAAAAATTATTGTAAAATCATAAAATTGGTTCGCAAAACACATGTTTTTAGATTTGACGTACAATAATTTCATTAAATTGCAAGTAGGTAAATAAGATTTTGTAGAGAATTTATTTCTGAGAAAAGTCATGTAAGTGAAATGAACATTAAATGAGTATAAAAAATTTGATTTTTATCGAAACATGGAATAAAAAACTATATTATTTTTTTTCCAAAAGTAAGTAGAGACACAGCTATTTTGTTGTACGGTACTTTTCTGTTATTCCTCCCTCCCCAGTTTTTATAATATTTCATTATAAATCGTCGAGAAAATGCTTGATAAATAAAATTATGAATACATTATGAATAATATTCACTTCATTTTGGGGTGAATAACCATTATTTATATATGGGGGAATCACAGAAAAGATCCTGACATTGTTTTGAAATAAGGATTACTGTATGTATAGTTACGATTCGAAATATTAGAACATTTATTACTTATATCATTGTTGTCAATTAGTCCACATCATATCGTCTCAAGTGACATTCGTTTCTCTTACTACAAACGTTAAATAAGCTGTGATGCCATTACAGAATTACTAATTACCATTACTGTTAATTAGTCAAGGTTAGCTAGCGTAACTTAAATTTGGTTCGATTATATTTACAAAATAAATAAATGGTTATAAAAATGGTAATACAAACGGTTATATCGGATTATTGGGTTATATCTCTAACCTGGTTATTATTATTATCAATATTTCCTGTACTTTGAATTATATCCAGGTGGAAAACTTTCTACAATTAAAAATTCGTTTCTCCACCGAAATTGATATTGATAATTAAATTTCATGCAAATATGAATGAATTGGATAAAAAAGGGGGGGGGGAATAACAGAATAATTTTGATGTTTTCCCTACCTGGCATGAGTTTTTGAATGAAAAAATTCTAAAGTTGATGAAGAAATTTTTCAGGTAATTCTAAAACATTTGAATGACTTAAACACAACCGTTTTTCAATATTTAAAAAAATCTAGTGACGGATATTTCTGGGTTCGAATCTATTTACAGTGTTAGACAAGTCATACGATTTTCTCTGATTAAAATAAAAATATAAAAATTATCACTAAATGATTTCTTCACGAACTTAACCGAAGATTACGCCAGCGTGTCAAAATTGGCTCATTCATGATTGTTTTTTTTTTTTTTTATTTTACTTCCTTTTACAACGATATATTCATGATATTTTCATATTATGCTGCAACCAAATCAAAGCCCAGAAACAGATTTGGATGAAATACCAGATACGAATTTAACTTTTTAATATTCTGCCTGATATCAAAAGCATTTTTAATTTTAAGACAAAAAGATTTTAGAATTCATTAAAAAATAATTTACGGCATATATAATACGTTGTTAGTTTATTTTACATTTTATATTTTTTAAATAATTACGATTTAAAAATAAATGTTTGTAATTTTCTTAGCGTTTAGATTTATTTGCTTATTTTATTTATTATTTATAACTATATCTACCTACCGAACGAAAGTTCAGTCAAAATTTCAGCTTTTGTGAAATGTTCCGTCATCGGGAAAATTTTAACAATTATGTTTAACCCAACCTACATTTTATTTATTTATTTTCTTATAATATAAAATAATAAAGAAATTAAGATAGAACATATTTAAGGGACTTACTTTAAATAAATTCCTAAATCCCTAAATAATAGCCCCTAAATAAAAACTCGACATAAAAAATGCTGTACTAGGAAGTTGAAGAAATAATGCATGCATTTATTTTAACAATTCTCTTTTCTTATTTTATTTATTTATTTTATTTGTTTTTTATTATTTTTTGTTTTTTTTTTTCTTATAACAATTAACAATTTTCTTCATTATTTTCATAAAAATTATATTTTATTTTTTCAATAATTTTAAAAAGTTTACTTATAATTTTTTTTTATGGGGATCACTTCTTTATAAATAAATTTTTCTTAAATTTTTCCCATAGAGCAAGGAAACCACTAAATGAGTGAAGAGCAGCTTTCGTAAAGTTTATAACTATCCCGAAAATTTTAGCTAGAACAGCTATACTAAACGGGAAAGTATGGTGATCATGTCAAAAATGGGGTATTGTATTTTTTTTCAAATGTTTACGTTTTAGGGTCCAACTAGTTCATCTAGACCAAAACAACATTAAGTATGTGTATATATGAGTACGTATTCACTTGTGTTTGACGTAATGTTTATTGCCTAATGTGTCAGGATTGACCAAACTACTTCCTTCAAATTGGGCTCAAATATATATATATATATATATTATATATATCCATCCACATCTCGCCCCATCCAAATATATGTGGATGGGGCGAGCATTGATCAAATAAATCTTTTCAAAATTCGTTAAGGAGGTGGGGGATATGGCAAAACAACCAATTTCGATTTTTTTCAGAGGCATTTTAGAAAAAATTTTATTAAAGCAAATTTATTATATACAATGGATATATAAATAATCCAGACCTTTTTTTTTTCAAGAAATCAACCTCCATCTCGTAAAATTGAAGTATTTCTTTTTTCTCTACCGCCCTTCGGTTTTAATATTTTTCAAAAAGTTTTTGAAAATTTATACTTCGTTTAGAATTAAAAATGTAGATATCAAAAATTACTATATTTTTTTTTAATATTATAGATCCCGGACCTAAAATTCAGAAAATTTGTTGAAGACTTTTTTTTCATTATTTTAGCCCCAATTGAAAGGGGTGTTAAAAACTTTTACCTAAGCAAATTTGTTGACCTTAGCAATATATATATATATATATATATATATATATATATATCAATATTTTTGGAAAAGTTTTTCTTAAAATTTATTCCTCACTTTTACAAAATACACAATGTATATTCTGTTTTTGGATCTAACGCTTCAATTTTTTTTTTATTAAATCTTTTTTTTGTATTTTTCTTCATCACTTAAAGAGCCATTAAAATTAAAGTAGCTTTGGCACTCGAATATTATATTCCACACCCAAAATGAACAACAATTTTCTTCATTACTTTCATAAAAGTTATACTTTATTTTTTCGCATTATTAAACAATTCACTTAAAATTATTTTTTTGATCGTAATCACTTCTTTGTAAATAAATTTTTCTTAAATTTTCCCCACAGAGTAAGAAAGCCTTTAAAATCAAAAAAGATTTTATTGAAATTTTGGTATTTTTATGCTTAAATCTTATTTTGGTAATCATGGTTTGACTGGTGCAGCCAGGAAAGGTCATGATTAAATTATTTTTCTATTTTTGCAGGGATTAACAAAACTGGGAATTAATTAAGAAAAATCTGGAAAAGGAAGATTTCTTTGAAGACGAAGCTCGAAAACAAAACCTAATAGAATATAGTTGGGTAAAACTGAAAAAAAAAGTAGAATATATATTTCTATAATTTTTTTTTAATAGGCGCATCAAAAATTAAAGTCGTTAGCGCCTTATCAGTGTAATGTAACTGTATCGCTAAATGTATAGTCTTGAGCAAATCAGGCCAACCATTCCCGAAACGTGTGATTAATTGAAAAAAAAATGTATTTGTGGGTTTTTTAATTAATTTTTCTTGTATTCTTTTTAGGATTCAGGAATATTTTCATACTTAATATTCTTCAGTTTTATAAAAAGTAAATATAAAATTAATCTTTTAGAAGAGACCACGTGAAAATATTTGGAAAAAACTCGAATTAATTTTTGTTACTGATTAGTACATTTAATTAGTAGTATTTAATTTTAAGATTCCCCCGACAGAAAAAAAAAACGTTATATCAAAAAAAAAAACATTCATAAATGTAGCTTATGTTATACCTGAAAATTTATTCTATTGTAAGATAATAAATTTTTCCTCCCCTCGACTCTTACTTTCGGTAACCCGAGTTACATAACAGTTAGATGAAATAACAACCCACCTAACCGTCTAACAAAAGAAAAAAAAACTTCTGTACAGTTAGATGTAATAATACATTCCTTTCCATTTTATTCAAGAAAGGTAAACCGCTCTCGAGGAAGTACGCGATCAATTTTTACCATGACAACAGTTTTTAATGATGATAGCAAATAAGGTTAGAAATCTAGTTTGACAGATGCGGAAGAATATAAAGTTTGACGAGCCTGGTGACCGGAAAAAGCGGCCGGAAGAGACCACTCCAGATGCCGGGAAACCTGATACGATTCTGGCACGCTTCAGACACGTGGCCTGTGCAAACACCTATAACGGAAAAATCAATTGCGCGGGACAACAAAAAGAAGAAGGGTAGGTAGGCATCGCGTACAGTACTTTACCCGATGCGGGTGTCCGTTATCCCAGGAAACAGATGTGTCTCACTCTCATCCTCGGTCGCGATCAGTCTGTATAAGAACAATTGAGATTTTACCGGATACCGGGCGACCCCTAACACAAGCCTTGACGGACTCCTTGCCATCATCCAGTTTTACAAAACAAAGCGCTACCTCGTTACATACCTTTTATTCATCGACATAAAAACAGTTTTGACATTGTATGTTTTACAATAAAACGAATCCGCAACACAACATATACATTATTTATATTTTTTCTTTTCATTGAAAAATTAGCGTAAAAAAAAAATGAAAATAGCTTAAGATACAGCCTGCATAATTATAATCAAAAACGTCTTTGTTCTTTTTTTTTAAATTTTTTATGAGAATAATAATAAGAAATAATAACTAATAAAATAAAACAGTTTTTTATCTTACTTTCTCGGTTGTTTAACTGCACAATATATAAAGAAAAGTGTGCCAAGGATCAAATTTTACATCATACGATTTTTGTAGTTTTTGACCTTCCATGATCTCTTCTAACCAAATAACACAATTTTACCACAGAAAAATTTCAGAGGATGTATTTCTGTACGCATGCATGTTTTACTGTTATTTCCCCCTCGATATCTACATACTGGATGGACCAATTTGAATGAGATTTTTACGATGCTCTATGATGATACTTTATGATGGTGTGTAGACTTATTCAAATTTCCATATAGGGGTGTAGGAAAAAACGTTTTTTTTGTAGTTTCCGGATTCAAAATTGCACTCTTATACTTATTAGATGATTCAATTTTATTAATGTCATTTAGTTATATATTTTAGCAATTTTAAACAGTGGTGAGGAACAGTAACCCTAATTTTTATAGCTCTTTATGCTTCTGTTACGGTTTTACTTCATTATCTTCAGATATTAACCGATTTTTATAACAATTTTTTGTACTATTACTTCTGAATATAGGTTATTGATGTCATTTAATTTTGTTAAAATTGATTAAGGGGGGAGCATTAATCAGTATCACGAACCTTTAGTTTTTATAAGTAGAATCATTTTGTTAAATATAATTCTTTATTTCCATACTTAAACATTTTAATTTTCCTCATAAACTAGTAGCTCGTGAAAAGTGAAGCTCTCAGTAGCCCGAATTACACAATAATTCCCAGTTGCCCTCTTGTATTTTACATAATTAAGTCGCTATATAAAACTTGGTCAGTATCTATACAAAACAGTTGGTCAAGTCAGCAGTGGGATTCAGATCATATAGGGATACAGCAATGGGCCCTTATCTTAAAATTTTATTCAAGAGATAAGACAATCTTTTTTAAAAAAATGTAATGTCCCTTAGCTAGGTACCATACTTTATGATTATATGTTTTTCAAAGTTCCCTAAAAAAAAAAAAAAAAAAAAAAAATTTATCGTTTCTCGACTCAAAGTCATCTTTTTGTATAATTAAATAATTTTATTACAGTAGTATGTCATTTTGCTTATGAATTTGGGAAATATAATTAATTAATTTAATAATTAATAATTTGATTAATTTAATTCGAAGATAAAAAATTTAATTTTTTACGTTATTTATCATAATTTAATCACAATAACTTATTTTTCTTACCAATCTCAAGTGCCAATATGACTGATCAATCAAAAAATTACTACCTCATATCAATCACAACTGTAAAAGGAACTAACAAAATAAAAAAATAAAAATAAAAAAAAGCCATAATCTCCTATTAGCCACTGCAAAACCGCACACTAATATTCTGATATACCGATTGACAAACATATTTATAGACAAATTCTTATATTGTCAAATTCTTATCGTATAAATAAATCGTTTCACATATTAAAAAGACGAAACCAAATAAAAAACAAAGATAGTAATAGCTAAGAAATTGTTATTGTGTAAAACATGATGAGACTTAAAGAAGCTTCTTGTGACGTTTTTGTTATATTTCGAGTGTATTTTGAATGCATGGGAACATGAACGCTCAGAAAACGGTGAATGAAAGATAGATGAAGACATTTGAAATGTAGGTATGGAGTACAATAAATTGACCAAAAAAATAAAGAAGTAATGAGAAGAGTGAACAAGAACAGAACCTTAATCAGAGCACATCACAAATGGGGAACAAAATAACTATGCCATATTAAGAGAGAAGAATTAATTAAAATTGTGTTAGCAGAATTATTAGAAGGTGCAAAAAAAATGATATCAAAAGAAATAAAAAATAGTACAACGATCTAAAAGGTGGGAAATACAAAGATCTCAAAATTTTAGTTGGAATAAGGTGAACGTTGATGGACATGGTGTAAAAGAATTGTCTGAGGTTTGATAAGATAAAAATGACAATATTTTTAGAAATTAATTATAGGTTACAGATTAAACTCTACCCAATGTTTGTTAGAAAAATTAATTAACTACATGAAATAATGTTTCACATTTTTATAATTGGTTACCATAATCACGTTCAGTTAAATAGTTTTTATCTTTTCTTTATTACACATTGTGCTTTATGAGTATATTTTTACGAAATTTGCAAATTAATTTCTCTATTTAAAAACTCAGCATTTTAGGTACAGAAAACTATGTAAATTTTAACATAAGTGATATAACTATATAGTAGCTGCCCGAAGCTATAGTTAAGGAAAAATATGATAATCGATCAGAATTTTGGATGTGAGAGTTTTAGCAAATCCCGAATATTTCCATGACTCCTTTAAAAAAAAAACGCATAGAAAATTCAGGATGGATGTACGTACGGATTTTGGCCTGTATTTTGATAAATATCTCCTGATTATCAGAACAATAAAACTTGCAATTTGGTTCAAATATTCTTTACATCGGACCAAACTGATGACTGTATTGTGTAATCAAGTTTAAAGAATCTGATAGACGGCCTCCGGTAAAGCCCATCAAAGTTAGGAACAGAGGAGGTGGTGTGGCGACCACCTCCGCAGTTAAATTTGAAATTTAAAATTTTATATATTTTACGGCTATCATAAGAACTTGAAATTCAATACAACTGAATTATTATACGAGTTGTTCACAGCGCTGAAATTTATGTCGCTCGGACTTAAAGAACGGGATATAGCTTAATTATCCCCTTAATTAAGCTAGATTAGTTTAATTGTTTTAAAAGTTTTATTGATCTCCAAAAAGGTTTACTAAAAACTCATTAAACTTGGGAAAAATATTTCTTTACGTAAGTTCTAGTGTCTGTTAAATTTTGGCTTCGATCCGACAAGGAAGTTTGGCCGAACCCGAAATAATTTTTTTTTATGTTTTTTTTATGCTTCTAATGCAGCTTAAACACTAAATTAAGCCAATGTATTTATGTGCATGAGGTCTAAATTGTATTAAGTTTTAGGCCCATACAGACATGTTGGTAAGATGTAAACCATTATTAGTATTTTTCTAATATCTTTAAATATCTTTTATATCAAAGGGCGAAATCTAATTAAAAACCGATATTGTTACATTCTACACTCTCTTATGAACTAGTGAAATTACGCCCGATTCTTTTAAAACACTCTAGAAGTCGTTTTCCGTATTGCGTTTATAATTGATTAGATTAATTTTAAGAAATAATAAAACAAATCATTGTTATTTATAAACCCATTGATTTATTGCAAATAAATATCTGTCAAGTGGGAAGGCAGGAATGTTATGCGACCTTTTGCCGTTTTTTTTTGTATTAATGATGAATTTTTCATGAAAATTTCGAAATTACAAATTAAAATTCCAAATTTTAATCATGACATTGGCGTTTCTTTGTCTTCTCTCTTTATTTTTATTTAAATAACTGATTTTGTATGTAAAATGAATGCTTAAACTATTTTAACAGCTTTATGCACGTTATTTCTTATTAACGAATCGAATAGAATTTGTAAAGGTCGATCAACGATCTAGGAAGAAACGCGAGACTGCTGGAAGACAGAGCTGCAGGTTGGCGCGAGCCGGACGCGTGTCCGTTGTTTACCCGACCGAGCAGGTGCTGACTCCGGCTGGCAGCTACCGAAGGAGAGTCACAATGTCCCGATCCGAATTCACGCAGCCCCGGTCGAGGGGGGTCTTTTGTCAGTCCAACCGACAATCTGTGCAGGCAACTGAGCCAGACTCACTTTGCAACCCCTCTCTCTTAGTACAATACCGGCAACGGCAGGTGGGGCTTCACAACGGTAAGGTTGACGAGGGGACTATTTATATCTCAGTCCGGATCGGATCAGCAAAAAGAGCCGTTGGCAATTGGCTTGGGGCTGTCTCACGCGCGCGCGCGCTCGCGTTGCTGTAGAGGCACGTGCATATCGCATCTGCTCCCCCGCCTCCCGACCTTTAGGAACTATTTAAAACTACAATATATCTCAATACAGACACCCTTGCCTTACTAACGCATGCAAATGTCAACGGATGACATCCGTACACCCGCCACGCCTAGTATAGCATTGCGTTGTCGAGTGACGTTGTTATAGAGCACCCTGCGTAACGCATAACCCTTTTGAATGTCTTGGAAGTCGACTCCGCCTACCGTATTACTTTACAATATAAGTTATTTCAAATTGTACAAATTTAATAAAAATTTATTATATACACGTTAAAAAAAACGCTAAGCTTTTTATCATCATTATTAAATATTTATTACAATTACGTATGCTCCAGTCAAAAAAATAACGTCATCTCTGAGGTTTCCTCAAAGAGTTAAAAAGACTTTTCAAGACATAGAAATGGGCGTCATATCATTCTTTGGCACCCATAGTATGAAACCTGTAAGCGTACAATAAGAAAACTAAAAACGTAAACTTAACTGAATAATAAGTTAACTTTAACTGAATAAATAATTAATGCTAAAAATAATTATTACTCATTAATAAAAAGACAGATATCTACATCTAATCAAACTACATAACAGAAATATCTTAGGGTAACTCTACACAACACATCGACATAAATTATCGAACCTTTTAAAAAACTTTTGCACCAATTTATGTGAAATAGAATTAAAATACTATGTATTACAGAAAGCAAATTACTCTGGCTATGGATTTTTACTTGTACTAATTAAAAAGTAAAAAAAAAACCTTAATTATCTGGATCCCATTCAATGTGTGAATAAACAGCTCAGCTGTGTGAATAAACAGCTCAAAAATAATTTTTGTTAATGCTTTCTAGTCTTTTTTTTCAATATTTTTTTTTTTTTTGAGATGACAAGTTTCGACAGCTTTGGTCTTTTTACCCTAAAAGAATGGAAATTTGTAGCGTATGAATAATGTCATATCTGACCGGGATTCAAACCCAGGACCTTCGGATAAAAGGAGATCCTAAATCTTATCTGTAATTACTATTATATTATTTCATGTGTTTATATTTAAAATAATTAATATGGATACTAATCACTTTTTATTTTTATGATTTTTTTATATTTTGCGATGCTGCTTTGATCAAGGTTTTATTAAGTTTTTCCTTGATCCATCCAGGTAAATGTTGGATAAATAAAGGTTTTATTTATTTATTGTTTTATTGTTTGCCACACTGCACTGAATGGTTAACCCACAAAAACTAATTTATATATATATACTAGTATATACTAGTATATACTATACTATATATATATATCGAACGAAGAGCTAGAAAAGAAAGAAAGAAAAATATTAAGACTCAAGATCATAGGACTCAATAACTAAACAATAACGTTTAATTTCACCTTAGATTAAACAAAAAATCGAAGAACTACAAACCTCAATCAAAATAAGATAACGGTCTAATAGAAAGAACAAAAATAGAACAGCAAAAACCATCCTTGACTTTTTAGAAAATAGGGAAAACATAATAAATTGGATTAAAGAAATAAACAATGATATATCTAAACTATTAATTTAAAAAAATTAAAAATAAACAGAGATCTTCGCCAAAAAAAAATAGAAAAACTCAGGGAATTCCAGAATGAAAGAACAGCAAGAAGTAATAAAATAAAATTGAGAGGGCAAACTAGAAGAGAACATAACACAAGGATGAAGATTTACTTGGAAAAGAAAAAAAGAAAAAAAATTCTTTACTGGGTAAAGAATTTACTAGGAAAAGTTTTTTTCATGTGCAACCCACAGCAGCTTATCACGCAAAATAAAAATTATATTCAAAATAATAATAAATCATATCACATGAATTGAAGTACTTAGTTGAACATTTTCCATTTGACGGTCTACGTTTTGATATCTAACTCGTTTTAAAATTCTCCTACTCAAAATTCAAAAAGAATAGTCATCCAAATAAATTTCAGTTACTTTACAAATCATTATAAATATTTTTCCACGATTTTTCAAGACGAATTTTATAACCACCATAAATGTACAAAAAATAAATAAATAAAACCTTTTTAGAGATATTACATAAAATATATATTTATATAATATCCATAATATTTAAATTTTAATATAATCTTCGGCTAAAAAAAAAATAAATAAAAAAAATGTCCATTTAAAATTATTTGCTTATTGTAACAATACTTAGTCTCTTAATATTGGACAATATATTACAAATATCACGTATTAAAAACAAATTTGTAAATAAAATATTTTAAAAAAGTAATAAAAAAAAAATAGATGTAAAGAAATTTTATGAATTCAACAAAGAATGAATTCTATTCTTTAACGGTTTTATAAAAGAATTTCTTTAAATTTATTCGTCATTATGTTTTATTTAAATGATTTTAAAGTATAATAAATAATGTTTCAAACAAAGCCTTTTGTGCAGAATTGTTTTAAATTGATCCTAACACGCCTGTATTCGAAACTGATTGGCAACAACGATTATAGAAAGAAAAAATCGTACGGATGGGGACTCTAACGGTTTAAGTACGTTTTTTTTTAAAACAGTAGAATTTGACATACACGAAACCGTAGTAATTTAGTTAAGCCACTAGGTACAATGCCGCTTGTATTATTATGTATCCAACAGTGGCCACCAACGTCGTTTTCGGAGGACGTTAGCCATAACTACCAAAGTTATGAACCATGAAAGCTGATTGTGCATAGAGAGCTCTTGGTTCAGAAGTCACAATGTTAATCCATAGCCGCGACTTCTGATCGTTTAGAATCTACGATCATATTTTTGCAGAAAATGATATTCAGATTAAGCCATGTAGGAGGGAATTTGTAGTCGGTATAGTTTCCTATGTAAATACAAAACCTTGAAGGTACCTAACTTTTGTAGTATCTAATTCTGTTTCTTTAGTATTTAAATTCTATCTATAATAATTTCATTATTATACGACTTGTTAGAAAGATTTACTGAAATCTATATAAAAAATATTAAAAAATCGGTCACAGGTAGTATGACTCCTTAAACCTACACAATTTTAATTCTATCTACTTTGTAAATATAAAAGTAACAAAATTATTTTATGAACTGCTATTATAATCCAAAATAAAAATCATTAAATTTTTAAATTGATGAAATAAAAAAACACTTTTTCGTGATAATAAATCCGTAAAAAATCACTTTCTTTGTATTCTATCAAAACTATAAAAACAAATTTCTATATTATTGAACTTTTTAAATTCAGGACATAAATTTATTTCATTTAAAATAGGAAAAGCAGCGAACAAAAAATGAAAAGTATCATTGCGAACCTAAATAAAATTAAAAATAAATTTTTAATTAATACTTATATTTTAATTTTATAAATATAAATTAAAAATATAAATATTTAAATTAAATATAAAATATAAATATTAAAAATATATTAATAAAATAATTAATATATTTTAAAATCTCCTCGCATTAAAAGAATATGACTTATTCAATACAATATTGCAATCAAAAATATGGAGTGATTAAATTCGTGCTTAATTTTTTTTTTGGAACAAATTATATTTAGTTTTGATAATCTAAAAATATACAGGATCAAATTTTAAAAAAAAGTGATACATAAAAGTATTTAAGTATGAAAGTTAAAAAGTAGTTTTTTAACTATTATTAAGTAATAGTTTTTTTTTTCTATAAAAAAAGCATTTTACTCTTTGAGTAAAATTTTCAGATACAAGACAGATGATGACTGTATCTTTCCATCCTTTAACTAAAATTATATCACATCATTGATTTATATTCAGACGTAATCGTAAAAAATTTCATAAAAATCGGTTCATCTAGCAAAAACAATGTCGTAAAAAGAAAAAAATATATAGGGATTATAAGGATATTAAATCCCCCTGAATGAAATTGACCGAGTACCAAAGGCGAAATACCAAAGTTCGTCTCATATGAAAGTAGATATGTCTAAAATTTATATATATATAAATTTTGGCCAGATTTTTGATTCCACTGGTCAAGAGGAAACCACGGCAATCATTTTTTTTTTTTTGTTTTATATCTTTTCCTAAGAGGATGTCCAGGGTGGTAGTGGCTAATTTTAAGGAACTTATTCAGTATACCAAGGTAAATAAAAACGTTCATGTGGGCAAATTCCCTAGCTCGCTTCATTTTCCCTCTCTATCCATTACCTTTCTCTCCCGGAATAGCTACACAGGATGTCTTGGAGGTATCGGCCAAACTTACGGTGCTAATTCAGGAAATCAAAACAATACAATTCATGAAGATAAATGGCCTATCTCGCTTTATTTTCCTTATGTCCGTTATTTTGTATTTTTTATATTAAAAAATTTACATTACATAATAATAACGAATCGAGATATTTTAATGTAATTTGATGTACAATATATTCTAAAAAGTAAATAAGTTTGAAAATTTTACTCTTGAAAATTAGAAATACCATTTACATTTTTTAATCGTTAATTATTAAATAAATATTAGTTTTATCGAATAATGTTTTATATATAAATTATTAAACCTTTTATTGTGAAAAAAATGACACCTCATTTATTCAAATCGATTGATAAAAGGTTGCGATATGACTGAAATTGTTTAAGTGTAACGCAAACATTATGCGTGAAATCAGGCATAAAATTGTCAGTCTGCATAATTTCCAGTTTTCACCTCTGCAGACAAGAGAGTACGGTGGTACTTGATTTTACATTTATTAGTTCTGATAACATCAAACAGATTTTATATTAACGCTCGAGATTTAATTAAAATGTTTCCGTAGAAGGAGATTAACTCCAGTCGATCTCTGCCCAAAAAATTTTATATCTCTTTTACTGTGCTAATTATATTAAAAAGTCCTCATTGTTTCTATTTCACACATTAATTTCTCTATCTAAAGCATGATATAGACTGGAGGTAAAACACATGTAATTTTGCCGCTACCGGTTTTTTGACCTTCCCTCAACTCTTTCAAATACGACTTTATACTGTACAACTACTAGTATAGTTCAGTAGAGTCTGTATATGTAATTAGTTTTACTAAATGAGGAGTTTGAAGGCAGCAAAACAGCCACGATTTTCCTGTTCATATAATTACATTGTTACAGTATCGTTATTGTATGTAGTCTATATCTATTTGTTTCTGACATGTCACTTACATTAATGAAATAAGAATGGATTAACAAATCGAATAAACCTTTAGCTAATGTTTTGTTGAAAAATATGTTATATAAAAGCGTATTAAAAAACAGAAAATTTTTAAATTAGAAAAGTCATGGTTTTTTAAAAAGCAAATTGAAGGAAGAAAAACATAATTTAAAAAAATTCAATGCATTTTTAAAAATAATTACAGTATTATGACTCTCGTAGTGTAGTCACATGTAATACGTTTGTAAAAGTATGTTTGTGTAAAGAATAATTCCTTTTACTTAAGAAACTAATTTTGCATACTAATTTCATTTTATGTTTTCCAACATATTTAAGTGATTTTTTTTTCTAAATAAAATTCCTCCTGCATTCGTCCCGATCATAATTTCTTTAATAAAACGTCGATACCGATTATTGATAGAACTGTGTACGAAGAGATATTTTTTTGTGAGCCAGCTGTAGATTTGATGTGCACCTGAGGCCTTCGGTTCAAGGCTGCAGGTTACCGAAGAGGCCACGGGTCGACAATGTCTCCAGCGACTGTAAACAGAATTTACAATGGAGCTATACCTGCATTCATTTATTCAATTTCTTTAGAAAAAGCTGCTGCTGCAGCTTCTTGTGTCGCTAGGGTGCACAACATCCCTCTATCCATCTATATCTTAGCCCCCTCACCGCCGGTATATCCTCTCTTCTACTCTTCTTTCTTTACCTTCAGATAAATCCAAACTTTATTACTGTCACGATAAAGACACTTGCTTCAAGGTGTTCAGTAACATCAAACCGAGGAGGAAAAAATGTCTGTAACCGAATTTTGCCTTCTTTTTTCCTTCCTTTCTTTATTACCTTACGTAACTGTCGATATTTCTAACGAACCTGATCGGTAAATAATATGCATTTTGACAAAATCTATTATAATACAAGTAAAATGAGGCATTCAAAATATTGATATATTACACAAAGTGTCAGCTAGCTTATTATAAAACCGATAATCACAGTTAAAATAAATTAAAAAATAAATCGTAGCACCCCATACAAAATTAATTCTTAAAAAGTACAGTCAGTCATCAACCTCTCTAATTAAAATTTAAGTTAATGCAAATTTAAAAAAAAGAAATGTTCAGTTAGCTTGTATATATTCAAATAAGTAAAATTCTAACAAAATTGAAACTTTGGATTGTTAAAAAGTTTCGGCTTCATCGATTATCATCCAACCACAACGGGATGTCATGTAGCCTGATATCATATTATACAGAAATGAAATTTCAGGCGATGTAAAATATATTGTAACAGTAAAATAACCATAAATAAAGCTCGCAAAAATATCGCTAACCTTCGCATCACCTAAAGCATAAAGCATAAAATGGATATAATTATTCTAGTGGACAGAATGTTCAAAAAGTTGCTGTAATCCTAAATGAATATTAGTTATGAATTTATGGTATATTAACCAAGTGGACCACGTGCTGAAAACAAAGAGTAATGTATCTTCACGTTGTCCTTGACATGTTACGAAGTATCTACGAAATTATGCTTCAAAATACTTCCTCTACACTGTTACGCAACTCTTCATTTATTTCTTTTAACATAGATATGCAAAGATCTTGATTATCCCATTCAATCAGGTGTCAAATGTGATAAGGTCAATTTGTCAAAATATTAAGTAAAAAAATACTGATCCGATTTGATCCCGTTAATCGAATGAAGTTTTTTTATCTTAAAAATTATATAGTATTTAAGGTATAATTAAAAATAAGGCCAAAATTGTTAGTAAACGGCTTTCGTTCGATCCTTCTTGACCAAATCAAATGACATCTTTATCATCAAAATTATGCTACAGTTAAGCATAATTAATTATTTTTTTATTGCAATGGAGATACACGGGCATGATTGTGAACCACAATCGATCCGGCAGCCTGGAAACTATTTAGAAAATTGCGCACTGGAAAAGCAAATATAAATGGAGCCCAATCTGGCTGTATCTAGATAAGTTCCAAGACACACATCTCTTTAAGCCTAGGTATTAAACATCTTCCTAATATTTGTAAATAAGAATCATATATATATATATATTAAATAGTAAGCGAAAAATGATTCTTATTTACAAATATTGGAAAATATATATATGGTGCGAAAATTATCACAGTGTCATCCCGGCAAATATCATGGAATAAAATGAATAATAAAATCCTTATTATGCTTAATATATAAATCCTTATTTTCCTTAGTTCAGAAAACCCAAATTCCACGCTCATGAAATGCGATAAATTCATCCGAAAATAACACTCTCATCGGATTTGAAAATCATATGAATAAAGCACGACATGCTGTTTCATATCTCCATCCGATAATTCATTCGAAAAAATTGGTTAAAATTATTTCATATTCTAGTATTTTTTAATACGATCATGTACTTTGAGAGCAGGAAAGCAAACTTCAATAAATAAATGCGCAATATTTGGCATTATTGCGCGAATAATCGCTACTTTCAGAACAGTTGCAACATGTTTATGGCAGGGAAATATATGCTGGATTTCTCGTACGTATTATAGGATAAGATTTCAAAATTATTTTTACCTTAACGACATTACCAATTTTTTCTGTGTTTTTTCTTCTTTAATTCAGTATAAAATTACGAGATTTTAAAAAATTTTCCAATTTTTTAGTATCATAAAATGCAATTTAAAAACCAAAAGTTAGTTGAACATAGAATTACGGCTTAAATTTTGTATCAACTGTCAACCTAATGACAATTTGTAATAAAACACTAATACAGTTTCTTCTTTGTAAGATATCAAAATCAAACTTCTACAGATGACTCGATATGACTGCATGTGAACGATATGAAAATTAATTTTCTGATTATATCAAGAAAATATTGAATCACATAATTGCTAAAATCAAACTTTTACTTTTATTAACTTTATTTAATTCCGATTTTTAATTTTAGCTTACTGGGCTGGTCTACTGGTTAACTTGTCGTCGCAAATCAGTTGTATTTTTAACAGCAAAAATCAGTTATTTAACAGCTGATTTTCGAAATTGAAGGTTCTGAGGTACAAATCGCAGTAAAAGTTAGTTGTTTTTATACGGGTTTGAATACTAGACAATGGTACCGCCGTATTTTGGTGATTGGGGTTCAATTAACCACACTCTCAGGAGTGGTCGACTTGAGTCTGACAAGACTACACCTTAGTTACATGTTACACATATCATCCTCATCGCATTGACTCTAGGGGGGGGGGGGGGTGGTTTGCTTATTGTTAACTTGTTAACCGATTGCAACGAACACATTAGGAAAAAAATTTAGCTTTCATCCTCGAAATTTTTAATAATAACCACAACTTAGAAAAATTATAAAGTACCAGAAATTAACTAGCATCCAAATTTAAAAAAAAAATCTAATGTTTCTATTGAAAATTTATTCTAAATACAAATCTAAAATCCACGTAAGAAAAGTCACGGACAACGATTACCATATTATATATGCATATAATTAATAAATATAAACATTCGTTACATAATTAATAACTTTAAATTTGCATAATTAAGTCATTAATATTTAAAAACCTTTCTTTTTTTCTGTTTAGCCTCCGGAACCACCGTAAGGTATTACTTCAGAGGATGAATGAGGATTATACGTATAAATGTAGATGATGAAGTGTAGTCTTGTACAGTCTCAGGTCGACCATTCCTGAGATGTGTGGTTTTGAAACCTAACCACCAAAGAACACCGGTATCCACTATCTGCCTTTACTAGGATTTGACTCTTAGAACTCTCGACTTCGAAATTAGCTGATTTGCAATGACGAGTTGACCACTAGACCAGTCCGGTGGGCTGATATTTAAAAACCTATGGTAATTTTTCACACACATGCGCGCACGTGCACACACACATTCCAAGCAATGAAAATATTTTAAAAACTGATTAATTTCTAATAGTTTAAAGAAAACTCCAGCCACTTATTATCAGAAAAATGTATTCATTAAGTAAGAGAAAAATTAAATAAATTAAATATAATAAATAAGTAAGTTATTTACTTTAAAAATAAATAAAGTCAAAGCAATGTAATTGATACGTTTATTTATAGAATGAAACACGTATTTTTTATTTTGGATTTCATTTTATTTAAATTAATATTATTACCGGCGGACAAATAACTAATAATAATCGTTGTAAATAAATATTCAATCTAATTAAATGGATATTGCTGAATTAAATAATGCAATTTTTTTCTTCTTCTAGAACATAATAAACAATGTTAATTAAAATTTAATAAATAATTTATTAAACATTTTAATTTACGATCTATTTTTCATTACTCGTTTTTTTATGAACAATTAATTGATATATTATACCCTATACATCGTATTTTATTTGTTTATATTTTTATTTATATGTATTTTTTCAAATCTGAAGGTAATATTGAATTTGTAACTAGATCGTGATAAATATACATCGTTAAAAATAGTATAATATAATACAACGAGTCTAATAGTTACTGAATTCCACTTACAAGAAGAAATTTACAACTTGACATTTAACATAACACTGTCAATAGCTGAAGGCGATGAAATAACTAAGTACACAATTCATTATGACTACGGTAAATAAATTATTTTACAATACAATATCTAATTTCTGTGGTTAGAAATTTACTTATTTCTTTCAGACCGCAGAAAAATAACAAAAACTTACTTGGAATTCAATTAATCTTATAAATTATTATTAATCTTATAGATTATTTTTTTAATAAAAAGTAATAATGACTTATGTGACAATTTTTTTTTTATTGCAAGTATTACATTTAATATACACACACAAATAAGAGATTTTTGCAATGAATAAACAAAACACTAAGATAAGATTTAGATAAGGTAAGGATTTAGATAAGATAAGGTAAGTTTTCATCTACAATTAATTGCTATTGTAGTATTGTTGTATTGATACCTATATTTATACTAATTTTTGAATTCCAGACCTTCAATTTGCCGATGGGTTGCTTTACCGACAGTGCCATTAATACGATTTGAAAATTTTATTTATGCTACATTAAATTTTCTGATAAGATATATATTTCGACTGTATAGAATAACTAAACCAATCTTTAATTCCGGAATTTATCGTATATACTCATGCTCACATTCTTCCCCAAAATGTCGGTTTAAAAAGTAGTCTACGCGTCGTACATGGATTTTAAGGTTTGACATTGATGAAAATTATATTAGAAAATTATACTTTTATCTATCATGTGGCGCCAGACTTAACGGAAACTGTTCTATGCATTTTTCTCACACACAGGCTTTACTTATTTCAAAGGAAGACATTTTTATCGATCATTTTGTAGTCATTTTATGATCGTTCTCGTTGTGACAACGACCGTTCGGTACGGAAAAGTTCTATTTACACTACATCTACACAAGGAGTGGAAAAAAATGCGTTCATCCATTGTTACAAAAAAATTACGCGATATGCTTACGCATGAAATCGTGCTACAGGCAGAAAGTTTTATAAATTAAGACAGTTGCATTCATGAGTAACGAAAGAAAGAAAATGAATCTCTCGTAGCCGATAAAACGAAGAGAGCAATTCGGGGGAAAAACTTGAAATTTCCGAAAATAGACAAAATACTTGCAGCGCATATATGAATTTATTTCGATTTGATTACGAGATTTCTACCTCCCTCCCTCGGATCAACCGTTTAGGTATTGCTTTAGAGGATGAGATGAATGATTATTTGTAGCGTGTGTGAAAATGCCATGTCTGACAGGGATTCGAACCCGAGACCTCTGGATGAAAGGCCTAGACGCTATCTCTCGCGCCACGGAGGCCGGAAGTTAAGAGACCAGGAAATCGAAAATAAATTATTTATCAATAGAGGTGAATTTAAAGCTAGTCTTACTGCGTAATACGATTTCTTTGCGAACATAGTTTTTCTATTCGTAGAAGGACGATTACAGCACAGCGACTATAAGAAGAATAAGAAGGTAAGATAAGAAAGTTTCAAAGATATGTCATAAATTTATACTGAAATGAAACGACTAGCACTAGATAGGGAATCTTGGAGAGCTGCATCAAACCAGTCAAATGACTGAAGACAAAAAAAAGTCATAAATTTACGAAAAAGGAACAATTATTCCTAAGATAAATTTGGGAATTCGTAACAGGTAGCGGTTACTTTGTATATGTCAACATTATCAGTGGAAAGTGTAGAAACAAAGTTCAGATACAAACAGCTGTTTACGAAAAACAACAACGTTCCTGGAATGTCATTTTTAAAAGAAAACATCCACGGAAAGTTGATATACACCAAGGTACGGTAAAATCAATATAGCTGACATCATCAGTTTAAGAATTGTGAACGTATTATCAAACTTTTTTTAATTCAGTAAAGAAATCTGGTATTATTTAAATTAGGATCTAATACGCACGACTTTAAAATTTACGGTTGCCTAAATTTTTTGACGTTTCGTATTATTACAGCGGATGAAGATAATTGTAATATTTATTTACTCACAACAGTAACATCAACTGGCTAGCTGTGTGACATTCGATAATAGTTATTATATTTAATAATTATGACTTTTTTAGCGGGTGAAAAAAAATGACCAGTTCCGGGCGTAACTAACCGGAATACGAACCCGGAACTTCTGAATAAAACCCAGAGACGCTACTACTCCTCTACGAAGATCACCAGGATAGGCGGAGTAGATATTCCATAAAATAATATTATTGGTATTTTAATAATAACTAGCCCATATTAATAATTTTAAATGCATAGCAATACGAAGATATATTTAAAAATATACTCTGTATGAAACACTTCTGTTATAGACCGTTAAAAAATAATGCCTTGAAAAAAAACTTGAATTTAAACGTGCAGCACGGTGCGATTCAATTAATGTATTGTAATGCTGATTAGAGAGAGAGAGTCAGTGAGAGGGCTGCTAGTTTTTATGGTAGCCCGTATTATAAACAGAATTCAGACAATAGCAAGCGATTATGAAGAGCGAGTGATTTCTATGGAGCCAACTCGGGATTCCACCTCACCACCCCACATAACACCGAGCGGTTGAGGGCGACCTGAATGAGGAGGGCACGTGACCATCACGTTAATGCAGACAGCGTTTCCGGACAGGACTGAGTATACGATCCAAGTTCTTCCGGCTTTTTACCGCTTAAAATGAATGTCTACAAAAACCACTACCATCACCGCATTTAAAAATGTCTACCAAATTCTAGCTTTATTACTATTTTACCCTATTAAGTCTAAAAATGTCTACCAAATTCTAGCTTTATTACCATTTTACCCTATTAAGTCATAAATCAATCAAGAAATAACAACAAAATTTCTGAAATTTATGTTAATTTTTTATCGGTCTATAAACACAGATTTTAGTAAGCATAATTTAAAAATAGAGACTTTTCTTAAAGAAATAAAGAAATAAAAGATATATATTTCTTACTTATGAAAAGTAATAATGTAACACACTCCAAAAAAAAAAAATAAATAAAATAAACATTGCTCTGAAAAGGAAAAAACGACTTTTCTACTAAGCCCTCAATACAATTTTTTAAATTTATTTTTTGAAGTAGGCGGCAAATTTTAAATGATTTACGAGATAGTACGAGATACGTATTAGGAAATTTATAGAATTAACAATTCAGGCTCATTCCAAAATTTGGTACATTCATAAAAAAATAAGTTTCAGAAATTGTATTTTTTTTTCATTTTAGTTTTATAACTTTTTCAAAGCTAAAATATGAGCAGGTTTACCAAAACGGAACTGCTTTTTAGGAAAAAGGAACGTTTTTTTGAAATAAAACATTTTCGTTCAAAACGATTTAAAAATTTGAGAGAAGGGATGGCTAGAATTCGGAGTTAAGAGTCTGATATCATATTTCTGCAGAGGCTATCTAAGATACGGAAATGAAATACATGAAGTGTAAGTTGTTAAATCGAATATAATCTAAATCGACATGAATTGATCCGTAAGTGCCTTTAAAACCTCCTCCTCTTTACCCGACTACGTCCAAAGGAGAAGTGGTACTTTATTTACCTGTAATTTATCTCTGTTTATTCCCTTCTGTAGTTTCACAGATCCAACCAATTACAACCAATTTCTGCGTAGTAACAGATCTTCGGTCTGGAAGTAACATCTATTAAATTGTCTAGGCTATGTTTCTTTTATGTTTTTCTGTTTAGCCTTCAGACCACCGTAAGGTATTCCTTCGGAGGATCAATGAGAATGATATGTGTGAATATAAATGAAGTGTATGTAGTCTAAAGAGTCTCAGGTTGATCATTCCTGAGATATGAGGTTAACTGAAACCCAACCACAAAAGTACACCGGTATCCACGATCTAGTATTCAAATCCGTATAAAAGTAACTAAGATTTGAACCTAAGAACTAGAACCTCGAAATCAGCTGATTTGAGATAACGAGTTCACCACTAGACCAACCCAGTGGGTTTCTAGGCTATCTTTTTTTTCCTCCTTTTTCCCCTGCCCTCCGGAGCCGGATCCGCGACTAAAAATAAACGCTGCTCCGAGGGGTGCCATAGCCTCTAACTACCTCGTCGGGAACAAAGTTCCCACCAAGCCGGGACTTGGTCTTTTAGGTGCCATGCCCCTAATGAGGACCCCAAAGGATCCCCCACCGGGACTCGGTCTTTATGCCTTGCCTCTAATGGGTAACTCCGAAAGGATCTCCCACCGGGGCTAGGACTTACTTTCACCCCAATGGTAATGGAGTCCCCACCCGATCATCGTAAGCGGGAGATCGAGGTCACCCACCCCCTCCCGGATGAGGCTGTCCCTCAGAGATACCGTGATGTTCCCACGAAGAAACAGTTCCAGATTCCGATGGAGCCATCTTACACCCCGACCCCCGGGCGCATGTTCATGTGACTTGCAGGATATGCACCTAGGATCCTGGTGGCAATCCTTGCGTAAATGGCCAGCCTTGTCACATGTAAAACAGTGGTCGCTTCTCTCTGCGCCAGAACAGAACTTGGCCCTGTG
Organism: Lycorma delicatula; assembly: GCF_047948215.1. Lineage (NCBI taxonomy): Eukaryota > Metazoa > Arthropoda > Insecta > Hemiptera > Fulgoridae > Lycorma > Lycorma delicatula. The sequence goes on along the minus strand of NC_134456.1, from coordinate 153,543,680 downwards.
GCCGGGATTCCAACATCTGAAGCAAAGGTCGTCGGATGTTCGCCGCACTACTCGACAGGCCACCCACCCAATCCAAACTCGCCCAATACACAGTAGTTTGTTCGCTAGGATTGGCGACACTATCAGTCAGTAAACATAAATTCCGAACATATTGTCGCCCCTAAAGTCCCTCTTTTAGCCGGCCTAAAACTTCCTCAAAAGACTCTAACATACGAACACTGCGATCCATGTCTCCGGAGCACTCCTCAATTTCGATCTTAGTTTTTGAATGTTGACGGATCAACACATTCAGCTCCCTCAGATAAGAAAGAGAAGCCTCATATTGTGGACAAAACATTTCTTCTGTTTCACAGGAGTCGATTCTGTAACTACAGGCCGCTGAGTTGCTAGTCAACGCTTCCCTCCATACTTAATGGACCCCTGCCCATCATCCTGGTCGTCACCTGATCCTGTCGGAAAATCTATTTCGTAGTCCCTAGCGGACGAACCAGACGAGCTAACAACCCTTCTGGCATCGAACGGAAGTCTCTCCAATCTTCTTCGACTTACTTCTTAAAAGTAAGCGATTGGCATGCCGAATCTCCGCTATAACCATCTCTTCAATACACTCAACATCACTTCTGTCAGACAGAACTTCCTGCACGGTGACTCCAGACCCTCACCGCCTGCAGGATCTCCGATCCGTAACAGGAGAAAATCCCTCCTTATCGATCGGGACGTCGCCCTCAAGTCCACCTGGATCCGACGTAACAATTAATTATAATCCAAATATATATCAATTAATATATAAGCCGAAGCTAAACAGAAATCGAAACTGTCTCGGATTAAATCAATACTGCGTAACCAAGCAAACCTTCTAGGCTACCTTAAACTATCTTTATATACACTGAGACAAAATTTTAAAATTACGCTATTTTCAAATTTTAATGATAGTACTCAATAAAACTATAAAAAACATTTATTCTCTTTATTTTTTTTTCGAAAAATTCATCATTCTCGAAATATAAGCGAAAAGAATGCTCAGCAAAAGAAAGAAGGAATGCATCGCGGCTAGCAGACAAGCGATACATTCGTGTTTTATCAATCATTAAAATTCAGATTTGTATGGAAACAACAAATAGCGCTAAATAAAATAATTATTAAAAAACCAAAAAAATCCACTACTAATTGTAAAACATCTACCTAGAATGATTATGAAAAAGGAACAAAAAAATAGTTGAAAAGTTTTTTCTGTTTTTACAATCATTTTTTCAAGCTACAGTAACTTAGTCAGGGAAGTGAAATTTAATTTTACTTCTCTCTACATGTTATGTTGTAGCTGGTGCCTGTGTAGGCTGTATGAGATGGTGATTTTTATGACCTTCACTTTGTTAAGACTAACAGGCACCCGAATGCAACATAAAATGTAGGAGTAATATTAAATTTCACATCGCTGGCTAACTTACTCTATCCAGAAAAAATGCCTGTAAAAAAATAAAGAAAACTTTTTAATATTTTTTTGTTCGTTTTTCATTATTATTCTAGGTAGACGTGTACAATTAGTAGTCGAGATTTATTTTTTAATAAACATTTTATTGAAGTTAAAATAAAATGAATCTTGATGTTTATACACAGTTAGCAAAAAATTATTTATTTTTTTTTTTTGGCAGAATTTATTTTAAGGTATTTCATATTAAATATAAAAATATTATAGATTTGCAACCCGAAAAGAATGTTTGTTAAAAACTCCTAACCGATAATTTTTTTAAGAATTAAACGTTAGCATCGTATTAAATGAAATCTAAAATTTCCCAGTACTAAAAATTTACACAATTTATTTTAGTTACCATTTTTATTAAATATTTTATACCTTAAATATTCAATGCTAATAAATAATAGGAAACTTATCTAACTTTTAAGCAGTTAAATATACGTGGAAAAATAAAAATTGATTAATGATTCTACATTAAAATGATCTTTTTTAATATAAGATCATTATACTCGCAACTCCCTTTGCAGGGAGAAGTAAGTCAAAAAATTTAAATGGAAAAGGTAGGATTGTAATACATCATTTAAAGTACGTTTAAAACCAAAACATTTTGACGCAAAAAACTTCAGGTTACGATAAGGATAACCATAAATAGTGGCCATTTAATATTTTTTACATCTATAAAAAATTTCATCCAATATATTTCAAGTAATGATCTCATATAATAAAATAGATCGTTTCCAGGCAGGGGCATTTTTCCACACATCTCACGAATGGCTGACCAAAGGACTGTACAAGATTACATACACTTAATTTATACTCATACATATCATCCTCAATCATCCCCTGAAGTAATGTCTTACGGTAGTTCCTGAGGTCACATGAAATAGTGAAATTTACGTATTTATATATTTGAAGATATTAAACTAATAAAACGATAACAAACTTATTAGCGTTAATAAAAATTATTTTTTATCACATATTATTTGTACATATTAAACTGGATGAAGAATTTTTTTTAAATTACTCTAATACGTAATGTTTTCTGTAAAATAAATAAACTTTAACTGTATTTTAAATAAATTGGTGAAAAAATCTTTCAGTTGAATCTGTAATTTATTAAAAATGACAACGGAAGCATAATGATAAGGCCGTTTCTCTTAAGCCGAAATAATGTGTTGAATTACACGAAAATCGTTCTGTTGTCTGATTTGATAAAAGGTGGCTATTTATATTTTTTTTAAATAACTAACTATTCTTTTTGGCAAAGACTGTACTTTTTTAAATATAAACGCAAGGATAAATTAACATATTTAATTTTCTAAACATCGATCTATACGAATTCATACTTACGGGCAATAAACATTAATCTGACACCTCATTTCTCATTTTCTCTTACGGAACTTCAAGACGGAAATATACGCGTTTATAAGCATAATAAATATTTCATTATGATATATAAACTTTGGAATTTATTAAATTAGCCCTTCAATAAAAAATAGTACGATTTTATTTTGTGCAAACGATCATATATATGACATCCAGCGTTCGCCAATTATATATTTTTAAAATTGTCATACATCCACTCCACTTGTGCTTCTGAAGCGAATGTTTAATATACATGTTTGAAAATCTACGCAGTGTTTCTGTAACAAACATACATAAAAAGTAAACTATCACCCTCTTTTGGGTGATAGTTTACAAAAGAAAAATTATTTATTTTCAATATCTATTTATTAGTATCGAAATTATTTTAAGGCGTATTGCATGCAGTGATTGAAACGTATTTAAATTATAAATCTAGATAATTTATATAAATTACCTAGTTACATCATATTTATTTATGCAAACATCACTTTATACAACCCACAGATTTAAATAAATTAAAATAAAAATTATTAATTAATCTATATCAAATTAGTTAATTAAAGGTCGCAAACAAGGTTCCCGCCTAATTACGGTCGAATTAAAATTAAGAATTAAAAATATTGTATTAAATTTTATATGAAAATTATGTAGCGTATAATTTATACTACAAATAACAATTCATTATCTCATATTAAATAACCATTACATTAATTACTGAAAATTATAAACTGATTTATTGATTTCATTCCATCATGGTATTTGGTTTTCAATGTTGTATAATTTTATAATCAGATCTTTATATTGACTTTTTAAACCGAGCAATTGTAATCCTCGTATTTGTCTTCTTACGTAAATATGGAAAATTATGAAAGAAATAGTAATTGAAAAAATAAGCCTTAAAAAAAAGTAAAAATAAAATAGTAATAATGAAAAAGTTTAAAACGGATGAAATTTCAACTACTTATACTGCATTTTCTCATTTTTAAATATGTCCTTAAGTAAAATAATTTTAAATACAAAAAAAAAGATAGATGTAAATATGTTATTAAAAAAGAAGAAAATCAAAGTAATAACAACAATGTCCGTTTTTTATTACTATAATAATTGAAAAAAAAAAAAAAAATGTTATTAGAATTTGTACATAAATACATTACACATCAGATCATGAGAAGGTAGCGAGCCTTACTAACAACCAATGTTAGTTTTACTAATTTTTATTTCATTAAAAAAAAAGAACTGCCACAGTGTTATCTAGATGGCTCAAGAGCACCATAATAAAGCCTTGATTACAGAATTTCGCAGTGCAAAATTAATAATATACTGTTAAATAAATTAAAATACTGTTAAATATATTGTTGTGTCCGGGAGGTGTTCGGAAAACTTAAGGGATTGATTCAGGACATCAAAATAAACAAATAAATAAACGTTCAAGTAGATAAATGCCCTTCATAGCTTCATTTTCCTTCTGTTCTCCGCTTTAAGTTTTTTGTGCTTTTTTTATAAAACTTGAATATCTTAAGAACGGGGTTGAAATATTTTAATGAAATTTTGGGTACATATACCCAACAAAATTTTCTACAAAATAAATAAATTTGAAAAATTTAGGTATAAAAATTCAATAACGGGAGCCATTAAAACATTTTAATGGTTTTTCTTTTTTTTAATGAAGCAGATATCTATGAAAATGCTAAACATCGGAAAAAAATTTAAAGAATCACATTTAGTTTGGTCAGGATTATTACAATACTAATTTTCCTAGGAACAAAATTAACTATAATATTGATCTATAAAATATTTCCCAAATTAAAATTAAACACTTTATAAATAAAATATTGCAGTTAGAAAAATAGATGAATCCAAAAAGGATGAAGGTATATTCTTAAAAATTTGAACCTAAGTTTTATTTTTTTGATTATCAAAACTATATAAAAACTCTTTTTCAAAAGAAAACATTAATGAAAATTAAATAAAACATTGAAGTATTTAAGGATGCAAATAAAAATTAATGTGAAAAAAATTCTACTCTTTGGGTAAAAGAATTGAAATGCGGGACCCATGGTGACACCTTCACTTTTGGACCAATTGTAACTTAATTTATGGTAAACCATAATCACAAATAACTGCATAAAATTTCATTTAAAAGTAAATCGTACAAATATGTAACCGATATGGAATACTGATGCAATGGAATCATCAGATTACAAGAATGTGACTTGAATACAGAAACGACATAAAAGAAAAATCAAGGGTTTTTGTCTCTACCCGTTAATAAGCGTTTGAATAACGCCAAAAACAACTATAAAGTATTTTAACTTTGTAAGAGGTATTGAAATACTGCGATATAATATACCTGAAACGGACTCATCCAGTTAGTATAAGAATATGACTTTGATTTCAGAAACGACAATAAAGAATACAGGGTTTTTTGCGTCCAACCTTTTAAATTGGAGTTTAAAAAAATTATAATTGGAAAGTATTTATCTTTCCAATTTCTTTGTATCTTAGGAAATATTTATGTTCTAAACTTTTAGTAAAATTTTGAGATATGAGACTCCGTATGATCCTCTTCCCTTCAACCCTTATGACAAAAATTTAATGGCATTAATGCCCTTATTTAAAAATACACTTCAAATTAATCTAAACCGTCTTATCCAGCCCGGAGATATCAAGAAAAAACAGGCCAGTAAATATACGGCAGGTGTTTTTAAAGTTAGATCCATTTTGAACTTGCAGCTTATATACGCGCTGTAAACAGATGGTGCTTTCGCAGCTCAGTTATAGCCTTTGTTATAGCCGGAGTCAAACCAATAGATATCTTTGAGCGTAAGGAACGCTACTTTTCCAAGGTAAATATTGACGTCAGAACGAAAGCAGGAGATTGAAACCCGGGGCCTTGCGTCTTGGCAGGTCAGGTGGGACGAATCCCCCACAGGTCGCTATACGCATGGCATATTTCCTAGTGACTAATTTAGGTGCGATTAGATGGGTCTCCCCCAATCGGTAAATCACACAGTTTCTCTCCGGGCGCCTTTGGCTAGGTTTCGTTTGGTGGATTCGAGTCAATGCCCGGATTGCGGGAATGATGATACATTGAACGACGTCCTCTACGTCCTTCCCCGATACAAGGTCGAACGTTCACGAGCTGTTAGGGAACTTGAGAGAATATATTCCTTTCTGGATCTCCGTATCAACTGGATGATCCGCGAGTAATGGACTATAGTGGTTAGTTTTCTCTGCGCTCTTGTGTTGTGTAGGTCTGCAGAGGGAGTTTGATCGAGGTTCTCGATCGTGGTAGGATCCCGGATGGCTAGGGTTTCGGCTTAGATATTGGATTGGTTGGTGGTAGGCGCATTGGCATCGTGCCACGGTTATATTGGTATTGTTTGTGATTGGATTTGGGGCTCCTGCAGCTGGTGGCTGCGCTGCCGGGGTATGGTAGCCCGTGGGACCAGGGGCGTGGCTTCCCTCCGTTAGTGGCGGTCCTGATCCTGACTTGGTAATACCACGCGAGACACCATGATGGAACCGGGTGGTGGTGCGTGGTTTGTTCCCGACTCCTGCGCAGACCGGAATGAGGTTGCGTCCTCTTGTTAGGAGACCTAAACTGGTCGACTTATTTGAGTGTAGGTCTGAATTTCTACGTTGCGTAAAACACAGTTTTGATTGGTATGAGTGTAGCACTGATTTAACTTTAACGTCGTTCGTTTTCTGAGGCATTCACAGTCAAGAACAGTGTTATCAAATCTGTACTAGGCGCGGGATTCGTGGTTCCGATTAGTTAGCTTGAAGGAATCATGATAGGTTGGATGTGAAGATGTCCGTTTGAGGCCTACGTGAATGCAAATATCTGCCGAGGCATTTACATCGGTGGCATCCCGACCGAATCCTGGCTGATGACTGTGAGATGTAATCAGTTAGAGAGTCTAAAGACGACCCCAGATAAAGCCCCTTAGGGCTTGGAACGGGCTTGGATATTTTTTAATATTTTTTAATATGGTGGTATGGTGACCGGTAACGTCACAAGGTGAGTGATTCCCCCTACGGGGTTGGGATGTTGCTCAGTTATTTCAATCACTAGTCAGCTGTTAACAACAATACTTAACAATAATTTAATTTTGTTGTTAGTTGTTTGTATTCACCGATTTATAATGAAATCTACAATTCGTAATCCCGCCAAGTGTGAAATACGAGGAGTAATCAGATTTATTAAGACAAAAAATAATTCTGCTCTAAAATTAAAAAACGTTCTGATGTTTCACAAATTTTCATTATGAAGATTTTATTGAAAAGCTGTGCTGTTAGAAACCGTTAGCCGGGTTTGCACCCCTCGCAAACTCCTCCCGAATCTCGTGTCCGCCTCACATACCTTGAGGGTCCTCAGTGCTTCATCGGAGCGCCTCAATCCAACTTATCTTGCGTGTGGATAGACTAGAAACGTCCTCAACATTGAGACTACCTTCCTTATCCCTACACGTGTCCACGATTCGTTGCCTGGCGACCTCATTTTTTTCACCAGTCCTTATTTTTTTGTTTTTACACACTCATTTATACATTTATTCACCAGGCAATAACCCTTTGGCGTACAGGAGTACGCCAAAGTAGATATACCTACTAGGAAGTAGGTGTCTTCTAACCGGTCATGATGGGAGAGTAAGTCTGGATTTTTTTATTTGAACGTCGAGACAAAGTAACAACCGATGCCATCGCTGAATTCATTGTCTTTCAGACCGTTGAAGTTCAAACAAGAATGTTCGCTAAAGAAACTTATGGCTACTGTTTTTTGAGGAAAAAAGAATCTTGTCCAATTTAGTTTTAATTTTAACGTTAGAAAATCTTAAAAGAGCTATAAAAACTGAACAGCGTGATATGCTATCCAGGGGATTTTTTTTTTTTTGCTTGATGCCCAGCCACGTACGGCAAATCGGAGAGCGAGGCCATTGGAAAAACCTCGTTGGAAAACCACCAATCATCCAAGCTATAATCTTGAATTAACTCCCGGTGATTATTTTATTTTATTCACCTTAAACAATGTCTTCCATCACAAAACTATGACGATGACGGCGAACTAAAACATGATGTTACTGCGTGGTTTAAGTCACTGGTAGCAGAATTTCTTGAAGAGGGAATGAAGAAGCTTCAAGAGAGAACGAAGGTTATGAAAATATGTTGAAGTCGAAACTATACAAAAAAAGTATAAATAAATAATTTTTCATGTGTAAGTAATAAAATTTGTTCATATTTTTCCGTTTTTTCTTATTTCAAAACGAATCTTACTTTAAAAGCACGCCTTATATATCCTTTCGAAATTATTCAGTACCAAAACTGTGTTTGTTTTTTTTTTTTTTTTTGGTTAGAGAGTGGTATGAGATATCAAGATGTGCAAAGATTCCAAGATGCAGTATTTGATATTATTATCACAGCTTACTCTACATTTATTACAGTGTATTTGTTAGTTAAAAAGCATAATTCCACAGCCGGAAAAGTAAAATTAATTTTATAAATGTATTTTACATAGATATCAGAAAGAAAAAATTTATTTATTGCTAGTCGAAAAGAAATATTTTTTAATGAATTCTTTCCTCGAATGATTTAAATGAAGAATAACATTATACTAACTACGTTTTATACATTTTCCTTCCAAATCGGAAATTCTCATCCAAGAAACCAACATCGTTCATCGATAAGTACTTTAATAGACTTAGAAAACAGGTGGCATAAAAGATTTTCTTTTCAATTTAAATTAATTTTATAATAAATTTTTGAAACTATTTTTTTTTATTTTACTAAAAAATTGCAAGTTATAACATTACTCATGAATAAAAAAGAGGCATTATTGTCTACCTAATACACAAAAACATACTTATGTAAATCTACATTTATCTTACTCATCATCGTATTAACTGCCCTAAGGCAGGTCCTTTACACCATCTATGACTACAATGATAAAAATCACTAATATTAAAAATGTTAAATGTCAAAAGTGTTTGTGAATAAATATAAATAAATAGGTCGTTTATAATTATTATTTTTAAGCAGATTTAAACGTATCTGATTCTTAACCCTGTGCGTGTGTACAAATGCAAACGGGTGCTCGAATGTAAAATAAAACCCAAGGTATAATCTTCTTTTATCAAAGACAAAATTTATAACTAATGTTTGCTGTTGTATTATTATTATTATGTTAAATTGCGTAACATTAAAGTTATTAAATATAAAATACAATTCCAGTTTTTATTACGCAATTATTGTTATTAAGGTGAGAAATATCTCCCGCTGTCCAAAAGACATCTAAAAGATTATTCTTTGCATTTCGAATAGTAATAATACTAATCATGCAAATCGTCTAAAGCTATCGGTGATGTTTAAAGGCCTAAACTCATGAATAATGCAGTCGTGTGCTGGAATCAGATGAACTATTCGATGCGAGCGCGGGTCAAGCACACAGGTGGATCGGATCGTTTCTGCGCCCATCTAAATATTAATTCCCATCTACGTCCCCCGTCCTTACACTTATTATACCTCCCTGCTGATTTCGTTTTACGTATCGCTATAAAGAAAGCTACTGAAATAATTATTACCACCGTGGATCGGTGATAATGTAAATAAATTTTTAAATTCAGTAGGAAAGGCAGAAGGAATAGCGGTCGGCCGGTTAAAGAAATATTGTAATTCAGGGTTTATATATTACAATAAAAATACATTTTTACCATTAATAAATGGCATAAACTCAATTTAATATTGAACACTTAATCATGTTTTAACCGGTTGTATTTATTTACATCCCTATATAAAAGAATATATATATATATATATATTATATACTTACGATATTCTGTAATATAATCCAATACCGGAGAACAACAGACATTGATATGCGCCTTAATAACAACCTGAGGCCAACTACTATATCTTACCTCATTAGACAATTAACGGAGACCCTTTAAAGTATTTTTTTATTTCTTTTTTTTATACCGCTATAATGTCTGCACATATATATTACTATTATTTTTATTATTGTTGTTATTAAATATATATATATGACCAAATCGGAGTTTGATTTATATGCTATAATTTAAAATTATTACTCACCGCAGTGTAAAAAGTTGCTTAAATCATTATACTGGTCTATAACTTATTAATTTTATGATACAGTAAACTAATATTCAGTTAAAAACAAAATCTCATCATTATTTTAATTCTTTTTTTCTTTTAATTCCATATCGCGAATAATATATATTTTATTTTATTTTTCTATACGTTATATTTTTCTGTACGTTGCAATCTGTTCAAATAGTGAACGATAATAAACTCCGCACGGCCCAATGAGATGGGGATGATATGTATGACATGTAAATGAGGTCTAGTCTTGTACAGATTCAGCCGACCATTCCTGAGATGTGTAGTTAATTAAACCCCAACCACGAAAATACACCTATAACGATGTCTAGTATTCAATACGTATAAAAGCAACTAACGTTTACTAGGATTTGAACCCAGAACCTTCGACTTCAAAAATTAGCTGTTAAACTTTATTGAGTAAATGGATAAATAGTAAATGGATTTCGATGATTATTTATTTATTTTGTAGAAGAAAAATTTTCTTTATAGAATTTTGTTTTCATTTTTACTTTACCGGCTATAATTAGTTTTACTAAAAAAAAGCCGTATAGTATATCAAATTATACTTTATAATTTGTTAATGTTATCAAATTTTGAAAGTTATGGGTTTTTTCAGATCTTGTCTTTTCATGAAGCCTCTCTAAACAAAAGAACACAAATTTAGCATTGGAAAAGTTCAGGAATTTGCCTGCCGGAGTCGCAACGAGCAGACGAGCTGGCAACTACCTGCGCTATCGGAGGTTCCGGAGCCCAAATTTCTATAACCAATTTATTATTATTCCCCAAAATTTCGTACTTATTGACGGGTCAACAAAATTATACAAATGGTTCGCCTTGAAATGATGGAAACCTTCCCTTTCGATATCGTTCGTTTGGTAACATCACCAGCAATCTGAGTATATCCTGGTATCGTCTTGAATGTGGCCTTTATAACCTTCAGCAAAGTAAGGAAAGATCTTGCCGGCACTTTTACGAGAAAAAATTCTTTAGTTTCGCGGCAGACTCCACCAAATACCGACTGTTACGAAAAAATACGATCAGAGTGATTTTCCTGCCTGGAAAATAAGCTCTCATCTACTTCCAAAATTTGGCCGATTCCATCAATTTTCCGGTTTTCCCGCGCTTCAACAAAAGCCGCACACACTTCTCGTAGATAATTATTCCAATCGACAATAGTTCCTTTAACAATGACTAAGATTCGTTCGCACTAATTCACGCTGGGTTGTTCGTGCGTCCATGAATAAACAAAACGAACGACCGTATAAACGGAAGCCTAGAATTGCATAAACAATTATACGGTGAACATGATTTTTGTCTCATGAGTACCAATATGTGTACTTAATGCAGTTTTTATCCTGTTTTCAAAAATGTATTCGGAATCTCTCCATCATCCACAGTTTTTTTGTTATTTTAATTTTTTTAAATATTTTCAAACGTTTTTTCGTCCATTTGTCCATTGCCAAGTAAAAGCTGCTAGAGCATTATAAATATGATGGAACTGAATGAGCTAACTCAAAGGGTAGTGTTGCTACTGTTGTGCAAGTTCTAACGTGTATAGACACGTACAAATGTTGTTGATGTCGCACGTTCATCAGAATGATGCCAGTTGTGAGATAGTATTGAACCAGTAAATACGTCATTGTGAATGCTTTGTGTGTCTGAATTATTGCGTATTACATATTTACAACTTTATTTCTTTTAATTAGTCGTTAGGTACAAAATGTCTAGAGTTTGTTTAAATTATCCTAACAATTTTTGTTATGTATGTGGTGAAGTGACGCTGAAGTCCCAAAGGCGAAACCTTACTCCATTAATAAAAAAGTGTTATGAACACTTTATTTTGGGTATAAAGTAAGAGATCAAACAAGGGCCTGGGCCCCACATATCTGTTTTTTATCATATTCTACTAGGCTTCCCACTGCATGGTAAAATAGCACACGCCTCATGCCATTTGCTATCCCTATGATTTGAAGGGAATCCAAAGATCACTCTTCTGACTGTTATTTCTGGTTAACAAATATTAAAGGGATTACGACAAAATCAAAACGTACATTGGTGTTCCGTAACTTGCAATCTGCAATAAGACCAATTCCACACTGCGAAGAATTGTCCATACCAAAGCCTCCAGAAATGCGACATTAAATGAAGAGAGCTAAGAGTCGGAAGTAAGAAAGAAAAAGAAACACATTCTGATGATACAGCTTTTGAACAAAGCATTTCATCTGAGCCTAACTGAAGAAATTCTTAAAGATCTCATACGAGATATAAAATTATCCAAAAAAACAGTCTGAAATGCTTGTTTCCCGGTTAAAAGGATGGAATCTTCTTCAAAAGAATACAAAAATATGTAAATATCGTAATCGTCATTCTGAATATAAAAAATATTTTTCTGAAGAAAATGGCTTAGTGTTTTAATGACATTTTTTCTCTTATGTAATATCACTTTGTAATGTAGTGCCACTTTGTAATGAACAAAATCCAACAGAATGGCGCTTGTTCATTGATTCCTCTAAAGTTAGTTTAAAAGCTGTGCTTCTGCGTAATGGCAATAAACTCCCATCAGTACCTGTGGCTCACTCTGCTAGTATAAAATATTGATATGAAAACTTTAAATTTATATTGGAAGAGCTTCAATATTCAGTGTATGAATGGAATACTTGTGGTGATTTGAAGGTAATTGCACTTATTCTTGATCTGCAGCTTAGTTACACAAAGTACTGTTTTTTGTGTGACTGGGGTAGTAGGGACAGAAAAAAAACATTTCATTAGAAAAGGATGGCTAAACGCGAATCACTCATTCCTGAACAGAAAAATGTGAAACAAGACCCATTGTGTAATCCTAAAAATATGTATCTACCTTCGTTACATACCAAACTAGGATTAATGAAGAATTTCGTCAAGACCATCGAAAATTGTACTGGTTTCATGTACTTACAACAGGAGTTTCCTAAAATTAGTGATGCAAAAAATAAAGAAGGAATATTTGTCGGTCCCCAAATACGATCACTAACACATGATGAAAAGTTTGAGGAACTATTGAATCCACTGGAGAAAGCAGCTTGGCAAGCATTCAAAAATATTACTCATAGTTTTTTGGGGAAATCGAAACGCGAAAAATTACCGTGATATTGTCGACGATCTTATTACATCTTCTAACAATTTGGGTTGTAGTCCTTAAAAGTGCACTCGCACTTAAATTTCTTCCTGGAAAATCTTGGCGCAGTGAGCAATGAGCACGGAGAACACTTTCATCAGGAGATTTCATCTATAAAAGAGATATCAAGGCAAATGGAATCCTTATATGCTGGCCGATTAATGTTGGACCAGGGATAGTCTACAGGCGAAATATAGCAGAAAGTCATCATTTCTTAGTTTCTAGGCGAGTCAGATCTTTGAATATTCTGTAGTTAAGAATACAGAAAGTATTAAAATGTTTGAATTTATAAATGCCCGTCTCTAGGAAACCTTGCGTGATAAGGAAAATCCGATAACATATTTGAATTCAGAAAGAAAAGATACAATCAGAATGACATATTTTCTTCCTGAGATAAAAAAAAAATTATTTTTTGTTCCCCAGTGTTATCGATACGCATACTATTTTTTTTTACGACATGCTCGTTTATTATAACGCCATACAGCGCCTTCATTTATGTATAAATGCATATCATGGTCGTTTTATTTTCTTTCGTTCGGTAAAATACCCTTTCCTATAAGAACGCATCTGTGGTTTCCTCGGTACTTGATAAATTCCAAATTTTCACATTGAATTTCAGAAACACTTGTCGTGAAGTACAATGAACTATTCAAATACGATGCTTAAGTAATTTTAGTAAACAGAACGACAAGCAGGGGTAAACATCACTGTCATGAATACTATAACCGACTAAAAAATAAACCTTTTTTATTATTATATTATTTTATTTAATCTATTTAGTAAATTTTATAAGATAAAATAATTTAAATGTTTTTGGATATTACCAGTAGATATTAAAAATTTGTAGTGGGACTCATATAATAGAAAAGCACCAAATAAAATTATAGAAATATCCGTTCATGCTCATTATAGAAATCTTCATACGTACGTATGTTCATATATTGGCCTGTATTCCAACCTCGCTTAACATAAATTCTTTGAAAGTTACCCAAAAAGTTTCTATACAAGGGAAGAGGTAGCTTTAAGGTTTTTAATTTTTGTACAGCGGTCAAAACAAAATTGCTCTTTACTATGTTAAAAGTACTTAGTTAAAAGTCAATCAGATTTAGAGTGGGGATATTCAACATTATTTCTAAGCAATTTTTACCTCGTATCTCAAAAATCCGTTGATCATATAAGTTGAAATTTTATATATATAATTATATCCCACATTTAGCCTGTTTTTCGACCCCATCGGACTTACGGACCCAATTATAGTATCTATATTTTACAGTCTTTTTATATAAAATTTCATAAAAATCGGACCGATTTATTGAAATAAATTATTAGACCAAAAAATAAATTATTAAGCCCCAAAAAAACGAGGACTTATGCTTAAAATATACATTTTTTTTTAAAACTTCTAAACTTTAATTTTCAAGATAGAACATCTAACTATATCTATTATTAATGCAGACGATATGGAAAATTTCTTAAAAGGGAATCCTATAGAACCCACTTAAAAATGTTAAGTTATTTTTATAATCTCGGATAGTATTTTATCTGTCTTTGATGTTGTGACTTTTATTAAAAAAAGTAATATGAGGTAGCTATCTAGGAAGAGTAGCTATCTATAGCGGTAGCTACTGCCCTGCGAAATTTTTTTATCAGTATATACTTTAAATACTATATAATTTTGATGATAAAAACGTTATTTGGTCTAGAGAGTCAAAACGGAACCAAATCTTTTAGTTAACATTTTGATCCTTTTCACAACTGTACTCTAATTAGGTCATTAATATTTAAAAACCTGCAGTATATTTAAAATTAAATCTGTCAAGGCCAAAGCCTAGAAAGTTATGCAATTTTTTCCGGATTTTTATTAATTTATACGTTAAATATAAAAACAAATGTAATAAAATAAATAAAAAAATAAATTAGTTATATGCTTACGATAGTAATAAAATAAAATTAAAAATAATTTTTTTACACGGTTATAGTGATATTGAGATACTACAACATACATAAAAATCAAATTATAAAATTTCATTAATTTCCAAAATATCTTACAAAGAATATTAATAATCTATTACTTTGGGTGGGAAAACCAAAAAATTTGAAGAAACCTGTAAAAAAACTTTTTAATGTTTTTAAAAGCATTATTTAACTCGCTTTAGGAATAATCAAATCTTGGAACTGCTATATCTTTTGATCTATCGTATGAAAATCAATTAAATTTGGTACACGTATGCAACTTCGATGTGTAAAATAAATATTTTTACTTTTTTTTAGTCTTAAAAAAATACAAAAAAAAATTATAAAAATATATTTGATTACATATAAAAAATTATTTAAAAAAAAAACATTTATTTAACCGATATTAATATTAACAGTAATAAAAAAAAGAAACAAATTAGAAAAACCCTCTAAAAAGTAAAAAAAAAAAATTAAATCAAATTGAGAATTTTAAGAAAAAAAATATATATTAACAAATATAAAAATGCACTGAAAAGTAAAAAATGAATTATATAAATATCTAATAAATAACCAATAAATAAAAAATAAATAAATGTAATAATTATTAAATTTTAAAATTAAACGTAATGAAAATATTTAGTTAAATAAAAGCGTGGCGCAGTTTTTATAACAATCTTTTCGACTAAGTATTTATAGGCATTTGCTGTATTTTAAAATATATTTTTTGTTTAATGAGGTTGTTTAGTATATGCATATACTTTATTTATCTGTAATAAAATAACTTAATATTTTAATTCTTTGATGGTTCAAATTTGCACCGATATGACCTTTAAGGGTTAATAAGATTAAAAATAAAAATTAAATATAAATATTTTGCACAAAGTTATTACATTTGTAATAACTTTGTACGGTAATCTGAAAAATTATTAATTAATATCATTGTTTTGTAATCGTAATTATGAATTCATTAAATAAAAATTCGTAATTAATTAAAATGAAACTTTTAGCGGAAACAGTGTGTTCAATTTGCCTTAGATTACAAGCAGAATTCGAAGATGAACTTCAACTATGTTAGAACACGTACAAAGAAAGGGAGTGAGTGCATTTTCCCAGATTGTTACTTGTAGCTAGTCAGTCTCAACTGAAGAGGTTCCAGCAGACCTTTCCGCCTCCTCGCGTCGTTATTGAAAATGAAAATGAAGATTAATTGCTGTAAAAATAAATGTTGTGTTGTTTTAAATAAATTATAAAAACTGTGTCACGCTTTTATTTAACTAAATATTTTCATTACTTTTAATTTTAAAATTTAATAATTATTACATTTATTTATTTTTTATTTATTAGATATTTATATAATTTTTTTTTTCTTTTCAGTGCATTTTTTACATTAGTTAATATATTATATTTCTTTGTTAAAATTCTCAATTTGATTTAATTCTTATTTTTTACTTTTTAGAGGGGTTTTCTAATTTGTTTCCTTTTTTATTAATATTAGTTAAATAAAAGCTTTTTTAAAAAATTATTTTTTATATGTAATTTAGAATTAATTTTATTAATGTAAAATGAGGATTTTGTTTTTTGGTCATGTTTATTGTTAAATCTATAGAAGAGTTTATTTCTATTAAAATTGATAATAAGTCTAAAAATCTTCGCGGTATTTTACATACGCAGTATCACTTCCAACATTCAGAGGATAATTTAACGTTTGCTTTAAGAAGATCGATCAAGACGTTAAATGCACTAATGAAAAGAAACTAATAATGTGAAACAAATTGCAAAAAAATGCAGTCGGATAAAGATAATTTTACTTGTGCATTTACGTGAGGTCGTTACACAAACTTTTCATCACTTATTTTCCTTATAATTCATCATATAATTCTATTTTTTTTCCATATTTAAGTCTTTAAAAAAAATCGTCAAGAAAAATACATTTTTTTTGGATAATTTAACCCGTTAAGCAGTTCAGTAATTAATAATGAAAATATTATTAAGTAGATTTATTTTACTTTAACAGGAAAAATAAATATATTGTAATTGATGATTCATAAGAAGTACGTCATCTACGGATACATTATCAAAGATTTTATAGAGGTGGGAGCAGATACATTTCCCACGACATCCTGCGTATAGAACAAGTGAATATCGTGCCAAGAAAGCAATCAAAAACTCATTAAATTAAACTCCAGTTTTATTTAATTAATTTGTGATTCAAGAGAAATGTTTACAATAGAAAATCGGCTTCCGCTCAGAAAGATGTAAAGTGGCCGTAACACGACTTTAGAATTCAAATTCGATTGAAAAGATTTATTATTTTTTTCCTTTGTAGATGGTTTTTTATTTATAATTATTATTATGGTGTCATTGTGGTTTTTAAAGTTAATTTTATTTCTCTGAGCTATATTATAAATAGTTATAATTTATAAATAAGTTTTTAAGATTAGATTTTTTATAAGTTTTTGAGCTACAATGACGTTCCCTGTATGAAAAACAAGCCGTTCAAACGAAACGAAAAGGCTAAGAAGACCATGTGTGATAAAAATACAAAAACCGAGCGAAACAGTATACTGCCGGATGAGATCAAGGCTCTGAAATATAAAAATACGAATATATTTTTTTATTTTAATTAAATATTCACATCTTATATATAAAACCGAATGTTTGTCTATTTGTTTGTTCTTGTATCATGCGAAAATCCACCGACCGATTGCTTTTATATTTACAGGATACAGTCGTGTTATCCTAGATAAGGTTTTAAGCCATAGACCGAGGACGTACCTCCTAGGAGTTGAGGTAGTCAATTAAAAATATTCATTAAATAAAAATTTTATCTTTTTGCTTTATTATTATATTATTCTTGTCATTATGACAACAGAAGTAAGTTGGGAAGATCTCGTCAAAGATCTTAATAAAACGCTAAGTTTGTCTTTATTAAGTATTTTTATTATGTATACATACATTCCATTTAAACTATAATGTCATCTCTTGCGGTTCCCTCAAAAGGTCAAAACGAGTTTTTAAAATAGACAAGTGGGCTGTCAGGTGGTGCCCCTAAGTTTGAATCTTGTTGACCAATAATTAGAAAATTAAATATGTATACGTATCCATGTGTTTATATTTATAAATTACCAATGTTTGCTAAAAAGAGTTGTCATTAAAAAAAAAAAAAGTTTAAAGACCCAAAAAAAGTCAACAGATAACTTCGGATAAGTTAACAGAATATTTTCGCTTAGGAGAAACGGCCTTATTATGCCTTCATTGCACTTTTTAATTAATAATCGAACACATTTTTCAAATTTTCTCAGAAATTTATCTAAAATACAAAAATACAATAAAAGGGTTCTCTTTCACCAAAACAATACTACTCTGTCAACAAAATTTTAAAATGATATTAACTGAAACTAAAAATATTCAACGAAACATAAATATCTGCTCACAATAATCTCCATTAGCGCCATCTAAATTTTTTTTATTTTCGGGACCACCGTTACGTATTACTTCAGATGATGAGATAAATGACAATTTTTTTAACATGTAAAAATGCCATGTCTGACCGGGAGTCGAACCCAGGACCTCCGGATGAGAGGCCGAGACGCTATCACTCGCGCCACGGAGGCCGGCAACATTATTAACTTACCTTAACATTATTTCACGTGTTTGTATTTAAATAATTAATATTAATTATTAATTAATCACATCTATTTTCTATCTTATAATTTTTGCTTTTATATTTATAATTTATCCAACAATAATATGATCTATAGATCATAATAATAATCAATAATAAAAAATCTGATGTAAACAACACATGACTTTCTTGTACGCCTATTAAATTACATTTACACAATTTTTTTTTTAAATGAAAAGTACATAAAATTTTGTTTCATTAAAACCTTCTTATATATATTTTTTTATATTGAATTATTATTCATCAAATTTTTTTTTACAATGAGAAGTTAATAATTATAAAAAAATCAATATAATTAAATTAAAAAAAGGAGATGAAATCAGATTCGAACCGATGTGCCTACCCTAAGACCCAAATATTTCATTAATTAAAATTTTATTTGCCTATAACTCTGGAACCAATAAAAATAAGTACCACTTATGATAAGTTGTTGAAAAGCTCTCAATGACGGCTTATTACTGCAGATAAGAAAAAGTCCAAAATACAATTTTTTTTTAGATTTTGGGCCTTTTTGGACACTTGGTTCAGTCGATTGCAATCAAAAGGGGAAGTGCACAACTATATGTTATAGCAGTCCTAAATTCAAAATTTCAACATCCTACGGCTAATTGTTTTTGAGTTATACGAGATACATAATACGCACATACGTACGTACAGACGTCACGCCAAAACTAGTCAAAATGGATTCAGGGATGGTCAAAATGGATATTTCCGTTGAGGTCTGAAAATCGAAATTACTTCCTTTACAAGGAAGTTTTGTGATCGCGAAAAATTTTGTCTTTCAGATTTTAATGGAAATATCCATTTGGACTATCCCTGAATCCACTTACACTAATTTCGGCGTAATATCTATACGTATGTGTATGTATGTATGTACGTACGTATCTCGTATAAGTCAAAAACGATTACCCGTAGGATGTTAAAATTTTGGATTTAGGATTGTTGTAACATCTAGTTAGTTGTGTACCTCCTCTTTTGATTGTAATCGACTGAACCAAAAGTGTCCAAAAAAGCCTAAAAAAAAAATTGGATTTATAACTTTATCTTATCTGCAATAATAAGCCCTTATTGAGAGCTTTTCAACGATGTATCATAAGTGGTACTTATTTTCATTGGTCCGGAGTTATAGCCAAATGAAATTTGGATCTATAAGGAGAAGGCACATCGGTTTGAATCAGACTTCATATCCTTATTTATATTTAACTATTTATTTTTTTTAATTTATACTTTTAAACTTTTTTTTTTAAATTAAATATACTGATTTAATAAATAATTATTCACTAACAATAAAAAAAAAATATGAAAAAAATCATAAGTTATTAGTGAAATAAAATTTTTATGTACTTCTAAAAATGTGTAAATGTAATTTAATAGGCATTACTACATACTTGTATGTAATGAGTTAGTGAAATATCTGATTATTTAATAATAACTGAAATTTATAATTTAGAATAGTATTACTTTTGGATTTTATAGTTTAATTTCTGTTTAATTTTATTTAATTATTCTGTAATTTCTGTTTAATTTTATCTACATTAATGTTAACTACAGAGTGATTGAAAAATAGACCCTCATAAGAACAACATATACCATATACACTGATTGGGCATACATGCCCAATCTTTAATAAATTGCAAAAGATTCTTATCTTTTAGTTCATTACTCCTCTGATGTTGTCGGACAACATTCTTCCTAAGTCGGAGTTGATCATTACTTCGTTTGTTTTTGCTCCTCGTTCTTATTTAATCGCTCTTTGGTTTAATGTAATTCTTCTGATCTTAATTTGTGTACACGTTCTCTAGTTTTCAAATTTTCTTTCTCTATGTATTCATCATCTTCTCTTAATCTTTTTATTCTTTCCTTGGTCTTAGCGTTTTCTTCCTCCTTGTATTTACCATCTTCTTTTCATCTCTTTATTCTTTGTTTAGTTTTTAATGAAATAAAATTTTTTGTACTTTTCATTATTTTAAAAATGTGTATAAATAATTTAATAGTCGTACAAGGAAGTCATATGGTGTCCACACAATTTTTTTCAATCCAGTACTACGGAATCGTAATTCGGTACAAATAAAGAATATTTCAGTTCGTCTATATAAACCATACATTTTTATTTTAATAATACATTCATTCTGAAAATCTTTAACGGGACTAACTGTTCCTGCAGCAATAAAAAAATATATGTAGATAACCGTATTGATACACGAAGCTAAGAATAAGGCGTCAAAAAATGCCTTATAGTTTTATTTTAAAAACCATTATTTTAAGGTTAATAGGTTTTCTAATAAAAAATATATTTTTTTTTTTAAATATCGGTTATAATTTGTTAATAATAAACGATTTCTAGTTCGGGAATTTTAGACCGAACAACTTTACTTCACTTTATCTTATATTATTTATGATTTAAAAGTACTGTATATAACAATTTTATATTCTAAAAAATACTGTTATTGGTCTTGAGAATTTTTTATAGTGAAAAAACAAATTTTTATTTTGGAAATTTTGTAGAACATTACAATTTTTTGGCCACCAGAATAATCGGTATAATTTCTAATTATATTAGATCTCTATATAAGTTCTAATTCTTTGAATTAAAAAAAAAAAAATACATTTCATGGTAATTTTATATATACATGACGTATCACCTTATTTTCAATAAGTGAAGATTTAAGAACCGCCATATGTGGTAGTTGTATAACAAATAAGAGCCAAAACTTTCAGCTACATATTTCATTACAACCAGGCTGTATATGAATCAGACAATTTGTACACGAAAAAAATCGTCAATCTTGTAAGATTTTAAACGACAAGGAAACACAGTGTAATTCAAAATACACATATGTACGTTGTAAGCAAATTTATATGAATACAGTTTCCAATGAACGAGCCGTCTTAAGTTAAAATAAATGGGGGCGCGCCTAATAAAGGATTAATCTTATTTCTTTATTAATAATTGATACTTCGAAATTAATAAATGTAATAGAAATAAGCGGCAAATAATAATGTGTGGCATCGAAACCGTGCCACAGATATATATGATTGTTTATTACATTACTACCCATGTTAATGCTTCATAAATAATGTGACAAAGGTTAAAAACTAAATCATAAACAAAGAAAAAGAAAGAGAGAGATAAAATAACAGTCGGTATATAGTGTAGGGCCGGACAGTGTCCATACCTGTAGCTCGGTGTTGCTACTGCAGATACCTGAACTCATAGCAGTTCCTAGCTCGCGCGCTCGCGCTGCAACAAACGATCCGTATCGAAATTACCACACCCTTGCATAAATTACAAGTCTAGCTGCACCGCCTCCGTACCATTTACATTACCATTGCGTTTTATTTAATCTTTCCCATCTTACTTGTTGTTATATGTTACTATATTACTATTAACTTTATTATTAGCAAAGACTATTGTTTTTATTATTACTATTTAGCCTATATATACATATATTAAATTAGATATTAATATAAATAAATAAACTTTGGAAACTTAACGAGAAAAAGTAAAAAATGTAATTTCTAATTAATGCTTCATCCTGGTATGATTGCTGTTGTGATTTATTAACTTTACTATTTCTACTTGAATAAATATAATCAATGTTTTTTTTTTTTTTTTTTAAACTAGAAAGTAATTATCTAATTGTGAAAGAAAGTTAAGTGGATTTGACAATCTAATATGTACATTTGTGCTACAAAAAGTCTAAGTTCCATCAAAGTAATCTGGGTGTCAAATAC
Source organism: Lycorma delicatula (assembly GCF_047948215.1). Taxonomy (NCBI): domain Eukaryota; kingdom Metazoa; phylum Arthropoda; class Insecta; order Hemiptera; family Fulgoridae; genus Lycorma; species Lycorma delicatula. The sequence continues at coordinate 153,521,195 of NC_134456.1, read as the reverse complement.
GGTGTATTTCTTATCTTTCGGCAGTACTTACAAGTTAAGTACTTAGTACTACCTGTATAAAAAAGTGCTGCATTTTTTTTTTTAAAGAAAGGTTTTTTTTTCAATCACACCATAAATGGACGCATATGTAGGTAACTACTGATCAAATTTGGACAAAATCGGTTTATTCAGTATGTAGCTTTTTAACAAAAAATAATAAAGCAACGTCAAATACATAAGTGAGTTTCCTTAGAGTGTGAAACATCGAAATTTGTCCAAAAACGAGGTAGGTATTTTTTTGACCGATCTTTCATTATACTTTTTTCTTTAAATAGCATTATATATTATCGGAAAAATAAAAATAATCAAAATCGGTCCATTTGATAAAAAATAAACTCTGAATAAAAATTAAAAATAACATCCATTATTGTGGAATTAATAACCTCGTTTTATTGTAATGTTCAAAAATCAGGCGAGTATTTACAGTTGAAAGAGATTAAGCAGTAGAATGAAGTTTATTATGAAAAATTACTAATGTAGTAAAAAAAAAAACACCATTACTAATTTAAATTGTGTAGGTCTATTCTAACTACCGACCCAAAATCTATTTGATTATAAGTTATGTACAAAATTAATAACATTGAATATTTTTTCACTAAATTTATTTTTTAAATGAAGAAATTAGATGAAAAAGCTACAAAATGTCATGGTTTATGTACAAAAAAATAATTGTTAACTTTATCAAGAAAAAAAAAGTTAACGGTAATTGATGTTTGATATTTTACAAAGACCACAATATTTAAGAAATTTCATTTATCGTTACTTTTCATAAATTACTTTATTCCTTTAAAAAAAAAAATTAAAAGTTTATTTATACAGACTGTGTCAGGGTTTCACTTTTACTCATGATAATGTACATTACTCTATCTCTCTGCGGATAAAAACCACTCAATAGTTGGATAAATAAATAGATTTTAGATGCACGAATCATACCGATCAAGATTCACTGGATTCAACAAGACCTTGACTTTCACCTCTCTTGTCTTAGTTTTTTCCTTTTAAAGTCACGAATTACTCTTAACAGTATTAATGAGGGTTGAGGTTTATGAAATTCTGATATCCATTAAGCATTTTAAACAGTACACATTTCTTTTATTATTATATTTTTTATTTTAAAATATACTTTCAAAATAAATATTTAATCGTTTAAGATAACAATATATTATAAAGAAAAGATATACATTTTAATAAGAAATATATGTTGGATGTGTATGAAATATAATACATTGAAATTAGGAGGCACAGTGATGAGCTAAAGCGTCTGTTCAAAAATTTCTCAGACGGTTAAAAAAATATGAGGAAAGATTTTGTTAAAGTTTTCCTTGATTAGTATGAAAATTTAAATTTTATTTTTTATTTATGGAATACATTTTTAAATTTTTACCTCGCTTATTTAATTTTTTAAAATTATGTAGTTTAAAAATTAAGTAAAAATTAAAATAAGTAATTTATAAAATAAAAACCGACTTCCTTGACGGAATAATAGTTTCTCCTTTGCCTTTACTGGGTTCGTATACCAATAAGGCTTGACATTTCGTCACACACTTTAAAATATAATACTTTACGTTATTATAATTTTTTTTTATATTTTCTCCGAAACATCTTTACAATACATGAAAAAAGTGAAAAAAAGAAGATTTTATGCGTTCACCATTTCAATCCCTTTCAATCAAATTTTGGGAATTAGAACCCATGAGATCGGTATTTGTACCTTCATGCCCCCTTGACGGATTGTGACGAAAATTAAACAGCATAAATGATATACAAATATCATTTTGCCAAACTTATCTAGATCGGTCTATTTAGTCTGAAGATATCAAAGAAAAAAAAGGTGAACACATACGTCCGTACATATATATTTATACATACACTTTATATATATTCTCTACATATATACGCACTCTGTCTCTCTTTCTCTCTCTATATATATATATATATATATACTTCCAGAATTTTCCGTGTCTTTAATAAATTACCGAACTCTTTAAAACATCTTCCCCACAATTTATTTAAAGTGGAATAAATATATTTTCTTCTACAGAAACAACGTTAATATCGCTCTTAAAATAACTTTTAAATAACAATAATTTTAAAAAGATTTTTCATCATCATGATTTGCTTTTTGTCTTAGGTCAAAGATCTGTTTCAATCAGCCAGTGCCTCCTCGGATATCTATTTTTCTTCTTCCCGTTGTTGAATAATAATAGATCTTAGATATCCTGTTAGTAGATAATTTTTTTCAGATGTTCTGATCATTTTTCTCTATAAGGAGGCAATTATGTCATGAATAGAGATTATGTTCAAATCCCTTCGGACTTCTTAATCTCTAACTTTATCCCCAGGCGTTATACCTGCAACACTTAGAAAGGAAAACATCTGTGGTGTCTGAAAATAGCTCATATCTTAAGATCTCAAAACCCAGTTGTCACATCCATATAATAATACTGTGGCAACTGTTATCTTGTAAAATTTTAGCAGGTTACCGATTCTGGCTTGTTTCTTAGGTTTCACCTAATACTACACGCTGCTCTCAATTTGTTTATTGCAACGCTCATTTTTTCACTGACTTCATTATCTAAAAAAATCTCTCATTTCACCAGATCCTTGCCTTTACACGCCATCACTCAAAGTGATGGGTAAGTCTAGAGGGGTGGAATTTCTTTGTCTTAAAAGAAAAAAAATCAACGTCCAACTGTCTCCACACAGCAACATCCAATAGGGGTCCCTGCTTAATTTTACAAATGATAATCGGTCAACGGTCTAAAAACGGATGAGGAAATATTTACAAACGGTTGAGAGATCGAATAAGCTCAGGGAAGATTGTAATGAAAAACCCGCTTAGAGGCAATAGGTAATAGCGCTAATATGTGAGCTTAACTTATGTTACGCCCGTAACGCAACCTGGGGATTTTTTATTTAAGAATAAAGTAACTGGTAGACTAGGGTATAGCACAAGGAAAAATAGAAATATTTTGAAAAGTTAATTTGAAAAAAGTTAATTAAAGTTTGAGGAAAAAGATGTTAAACAACACAGACTATCTGCATCTTTGTTTAACAAATATTTTTCATATAATCTTCATTAACGTCTTTTTCATTTTCGTTTATTTCACTTTTTACTTTAAATATATTTATTAACTTTACATATTTCCTTACTAATATTTCGAATATTCATTTTTACTTTTTTATGGAATTTCAGTTTTAGATACAAATTAAATAATTTGAAATAAATTTAATATTTTTTTGATAAATATTGAAAATTACAACGGAAGAATAATAAGACTCATTCTCGTAAATCGAAGTACTTATTGAGGAATAAGAAAACAGTTCTGTTGTTCAGTTTGATATAATTATTTTTGAAGGATAAGAGACTGTTGTTTCAAGTAAATGTCATAGATACAAACACAACATGTAAACATGTTTTTATTTTTACTTCCCCGGCTGTAGTGATATATGCTGCTATAGCTACAACGGTAAACTATATACTGGTAAAAAATAATTTAAAAGAATTGGTCTTTTATTAAGTTTTTTGCCTTAAGACACTGAAATAAATTATAAATAAACTACAAAAAAACGTTTTGTTCAAATGCTCCAGAAAAATCTATATTTGTCAGGAGGACATTTGTGCATATGTACATATATATTTTGGCCTGCATTTTGTCTTATAACCCTGAACCCCGTAAACTGATTTTCTTCGAGCTTAGTAGATAGATACCAAATTTAATAATTTAATTTCCTCCCGGACGAGAGGACAGAATGTATTAAATATATTTTTTAAAAATGGAAAAAAGGGTGGATATGTTTTGCCCGAAATATAATTTTAAATCTTTACTGGGGCACTTTAGCAAAAGGTTTTTCTTACAAAAGTTGAAGTTTATTATCGAGATCACAAATTACCAAAACGTTTCATTTAATATTCATCTCCTCCCAAAAAAAATGACTTTAAATATTTTTCTTTTTTAATTATATCTTACTTCAAAAAAAGGAGTTAATGTGCTTTTTTTACATCTATATTTTTCCCATCAAATCACTATACAAGTTTTTCCTACCCACTCCAATTGTCTGTGGTGACAAAAGATATTTTTCTAATCTTTAAAAACTTTTTTTAAATATATTTTATATTTAAATCCATCACGAAAGTTATCCTTTGTATTTAAAATGTAAAAAACGTAAAAACCTTGATTCTTTATCGATTTACTGTTTATTATTTCTTCAAAGAAATTAGCGAAAAATGTTCACCCATTCTTAGAAAATTGTAAGTTTATTTAAAATTTTATAGCTGTGCCTTTGTGTTTTTTTAAAAGATTCACACATTTATTTTTAATTTATTATCACCGCTTAGGAATTATTTTCTTAAAAATTAATTTTACCCGAATGCTAAATTTCGAACAGTTGCGCATCTCCCGCCTACGGAAGAGGCTTCAGAGCCTCGCGAAGGAAACATGACAGCAGGAATAGAACACTACGACTACGGGACTGCCTTTGTATAAATTCATACAGGGTCTGGGGGGATGGTACGCCTCAAGTTCATTTTTAAGGGCAATTGGATCCCAGGTGCTCACCAACCATGTTAATTTGAGCCAATAATATCTGTTCAGGTTCCGCCTGACAATTCATCAGCTGTGCGTCTGCGGGGAGGTCCATTCGAATGAACATATGATGTTCATATGCCCCGTTCTTGGGGGTCGGGCAGAAATCGGGCCACTCTGAAAAACTTAGAGGTCAAGGAGAAAATTTGCCGCTTACAAACGGCGAGTCAATGTGGCGTGAGTCGCATTGTCGAACCGTGTAGGAGTTCCTTGATGCGGTTGCATTGTTCAACCGGCATCAGTAGCTTATTAAGGGTAAAGACTCCTACCGAGCTGCTATACCTTCAAGGAATGGTCGGCCATCGGCCAACAGCTTCAAGGGCTATAAATGGTGGACAGGTATTTGCTGGCATTCAGCGACCTAGGCGTGACAGCGAATTACTGTCTTTAGATTTAAGATAACAAGTTAAATTTTATATTTAAAATAGTCGTAGTATACACAGGGTGCCCTACCCAATTTATTTTAGTATATGACAAGTGAACGGCTGGACACAAAAACTAATGGTGTATTTACCAAGCTTATACCGTTCACGTTATTAGGTTAACTCTAGGAGCTAAATAGGATATTGAATTGTTTGAGCTACAAAAGCCCTTCGTGGTACGGACATTCGGTCTTACGCTTTATGACAACCGAATGGGGTGGTGGCGGGAAAATGCCAGTACTTGCCGGGAAAATGCATTGTACTTTTTACTTATTGCATACCTTTGGAAAAGTACAAAAACACAAAAAATAGTCTTACCGTTGAACTTCCTTAAGACCTCCACAAGTATAGAAATAATCAGTTTTTATTTTGTATCTAATCATTTAACTATGTATCATGAAATTAAAAATATATATTTTTAAATAAAATTGTGAAAGAAAAAATTAATTATTGTGGTTATTGTTTTCAATAAAAAGATATTATTTTATCATAAAGAGAGAAATAGATCTTAAAATGATTGAATCGAATAAAAATGAATTGCGTAACAAGACCGGCGTAGCCGGTAAAATTATACACTTCGTTGCCGGCTTTTTTTTAAATATAGGTCTACAAAATTCGTATTTTTGGGCACCAAACGATGATATGACTATACATTTTTTAACCTTGAAAACTCTTTTAACTTTTTGAGTTAGCTTCAAAAGATGATATTATATTTTGGATAGGAATATACGTAAGTGTAATAATCATTATTTAATAATGAAGATAACATTAGCGTTTTAATAAAATTTTTTAAAGCAATACAACACGGTTTAATTTTGTTGCAATTGAAAAAAATTTGATTATTCCAAGAGAATATAATCTAATAATGAATTTCGGATATTTAAACAATGTACAAACAAATTTTAATAATAAATAATAAGTGAAATAATAAAATTAAAATTTCAAGATTTTAAGTAAGAAATTCTTTAAAAAAATAACACATAGTAAATCATGTAAATTTGATTTTTGCACAGGAAATAGCTTGGTTGTTTTGAATTTGTTTTTACTCTAATTTTATTTTCTTATAACTATAATTACATGATTACTATTGAAAGATAAAAATGCATGACACGGTTATTTTATATAAAAGATAAAAATAAATATCATATCGTAAAATAAAAAAAAGATACAATTTATTTAGTATACAATTGATCACGCAGGTCATGTTATTGTAATTGTAAAACAAAACAAAACAACAAAAAAAAACTTGTCGAGATGTTTTCTAGATTTCTATCCCGAATGATAAATTACAAAACAAAGGATTACATAATCGTTAATTCTTTTTAGCGGTAGGTTCTTCTCGGCAAAAAAGGAAAGTAGGAAACGTATTAGATGCGTAGGAGTCTTTAATGAAGGCACGATACTGAAACGGTAGTATTTGTGATACTACGAAATTGGATTCGGAGCGGGAGGGCATGGAATACCGGGTGAACGTGATGCTTGACGCATTTCTTTATTTTTATTATTTCAAATACTTATACTATTCGATTCAGGGAATGGAATGGAAATCATTTCGTGCCATGAGTACAGGTGGCATAAATTCATAACACATTATTATTATTATATTATTTATATATATATATAGTAAACTGTTATCTAAGAATGATATTTAAAACATAATAATAACTTTAATATATTCTAGCAAATAATGTTCTAATAAAACAAGAAACTTGTTGCATTATGATTATTTTAATTAAGAATTACTCAATAAGAAATAACACGTAGGCTATATTATTTGTTACCCATAGTTATTATTTTAATATAAGTTTTATATACATGTATCTATTCATTTTTATAAATAAATTCAAATACGTATAAGAAATTAATTTATATGAAAACTATTACAACGAAAAGAATGAACTCTGAAAATTTTTTGACCTGTTACACGTTAACAGACATCACAATGTTTTAACATTATACGGTTATGTAGTTTAAAAAAAACGACTTAATCTCTATAGTGAAAGTTGAGAAAAATTGAGAAAGTTTTTATTATTTAAAAATATAAAGTTGAGATAGTTTTATCGATCGTTATTCAACAAAGTACATTAACGAATCAAAAATAACAAAAGCAAAATTTTTGACGGTATAAATAACATTATTCAGTGTAAAAAGAAGTTTCTCCTTTCATTTTGTATAAACCACTAGTAGAAGTCAGGCTAGCTCATCGTGCGCTAGCGGCGTAGTTTAGCAGACCGTGTTGGAAAAATAAATAAATAAACAAGTCCGGAGTACATGTGAGAAAATAAAAGAAGAAATCCATCTTAGTTAGCTCTCGTAATTTATATTATTTAAATAAAACTTAACATGTAAGATGACCAATTTAAAATTAAAATTTTCCTTAATACAGACTCAATAATTTCAATACTTGATTTCGGTAACTGAAAAAAAAATTAATTTCTGACTAGAGTATACTATTTTTATAGTGGCCGTTACAGAAATGTTTGGAATTATATAAATTTTACTTGTTATAAAATGAAAGTCATAATTATTGTGATGAGACTGAAATTTATTTTAATTTTTAAAGAAGTGATAAATTAAGCGCTTTAAAAAAAGTTGTCGAATAATCTAAACTTCTGATTTATCGAAAAGGGTACTAGGAAACAAACGTGATTAACCAAGGGCCACTTTTAAAATTTTTCTTTAGAATAATGAATAATTTATGAATGTAAGTACCCATTGCAGTTCCCCAGGCTTTACAAATACTAGAGCAGAAATTCTGCATATGCAAAATACTCGTATATTCGTTTAATAATCTGTTTAATTTTCCTTAAATTATTAAAATGTAATGATTAAAAACATGGATTTTGAATACAAATAATCGATATGCGCTTGAGTTTACTATCAACAATAATACCCATACAGTAAATATTGTTAACTATTAAGAGCATAAAGAATTATTAGATAGAAAGTCAGCGAGTGTTACAGGACACTTAAAAAAAATATATATATATACAATTTTTTTTTTGAGAGGATCTGAGGGTCTGGGATTGGGTAGTGATTTAAATAACAAAAAGGAAAACAAATAAATAAATAATCCTTAACAACCAGTTTCCCAAATACTGCATAAATTGTCTTCTATTTATATAATCTTGACACGAAATAACAGAATATGTACAGCACATCAATTTCAGAAAATATTACGTTAAATAACAATTAACTACCGCAGTTATAACAAACACAATATTTATAAAGATTTCAGAATATTCAGAAAACAAGGTCAAAAAATTATAATTTAATTACAGGCACGACTATTACTTTTAATTACAGATTTTTACCTCCTTGTACGAAGTAAAGGAAGTACTGTGATCGCGAAAAAAGACGGTTTTCAGATTTCAACGGAAATATCCATTTTGACCGTCCCTGAATCCAATTTGACTAGTTTCAGCGTGAAGTCTGTACGTAGGTACACACGTACGTACGTATCTCGCATAACTCAACACGATTAGCCATAGGATGTTGAAATTTTGGATTTAGAACTGTTGTAACACCTAGTTGTACACCTTCCCTTATGATTGCAATCGACTGGACCAAAAATGTTCAAAAAACCCTAAAATCAAAAAAAAAATGTATTTTGGATTTTTTTCTAAACTGCAGTAATAAGCTTTCATTAAGTGCTTTTCAACGATATATCATAAGTGGTAATTATTTTCATCGGTTCCAGAGTTACAGCCGAATAAAATCTTAATTAATGAGATATTGGATCTTAGAAGGGAAGGCACATTGGTTCAAATAAGTATTTGACCGAATCCGATTTCAATAAATTTAATGTTAAACGATAGGAAAACACTGAAATATTATAAAAAATAACCATTAGAGATAATAAAATACATTTTGTGAGATTTTTATAGTTATAAATTTTTTCATAACATCTCGTTATATGCGCAATAAATACAATTATATATCAAGGAAACAGACTGAATAGAGTAGATTACAACAAAACAAATCAAAAAAGGTGCCCCTACATCAGTTGAACGTGTTAGAGCGTTTAGTCAGTGAGTGAAACTGTGCGCTGTCGAGCAGCTGAATACGAGCGCTGACCGGCAGTTCTCGCACTGTTATCAAGATATTAATTGACAGTAATAACAGAGAAAATTATGAAAAAATGTTAAATTTGTCTACACGAACTGATAAGTGCATAATCGGTCAAGAACATGAGTTAAACACAGTAACAGAAAATTCGAAAATGGTTCTTGACAAATGAATGCAGGCGATGGATACAATCCTTTATGTTTTCTTAAAGATCTAAATCTAATAATAAATTCATTTGCATTAGTCTTACAGAAAGTATTTCAAAAACAAGATTTTTAACCTACAAAAAGGCGAAGAGTATAAGAAAATTCTACCTTTGTCGAAAATGAATGGATTTCAATATCCACTAAAACATCAATGAATGCAGCCCATCTCTGCAGTTAACTTCAGAAAAATTGATTTCACAAAGATTGTCTTTTCTGCAAATAAGACGTAAATACATTTAAAGATAAAAAATGAAGATGGACTACGACATAACTGTTCTCATGACTACGCCATGAGCACAGTTAACTCTAATAGTCGAACAACTTTCGTAACCGAAGTAACTTATTTTTAATTTCATCAACATCCACGCACACAAAAATCATTCATATAATAAGTATTCACGTACATACAGGTATACCTCTGATACAGTACACCTCAAATTTTTTTAAAGATGACAACCTACTTTTGCCATCCAACAATGACTCATTTCCCTCTCACAAATTTAAGCTATCTTCATTTCAGTCATAACCATAACACAGCTTTGCTCTCATTAAGTTAGGCCTATGTTTTATATATATTTTTTTACCTAAATCTGATTAACTGATTGATTGGATTGAATGAATGATTATATATATTTATTTTTTTTGAACATTAATTTTCTGCTTATACTCGAAGGTTGTACGTAGCAGTACACAAAAAAACGTTTTTATCTTACGAAAAAATGCCTTGCCTGACCTGGATTCGGACACGAGATCTTCCGGTTGGAAAGCTGAGTCACTTGCCATACGACTCATGCGAATGATTTTGTAGTATCATTGGTAAATATATTTAAATATGTACTAATTTTTACGTTGTCCATCCGGAAAATCTTAAATTTCCAATTCCAGGTTTGGCATTTTTCAGATGCAACATAATATTAATACCATGTAACCACACTTAAATTTCAATGTTATGCGGCAAATTACTTACAAAAAAAAAATATTAAAGTAATAAATTAAAAATATTTAAAATATGCAAAATTATTTTCATCGTAAAAGTTAATTTAATATTTTTATATCTTCATCAGTTTATTTGCTGTTTGAGTTATAGTAAAAAAAAATTGTTTGAAAGTTTTTTATTTGACAATGTCAAATTTAAATATACACACGTATTCACAGATAATAAAAAAAATCGAATACATAATCAATAAACTATATAGTACAGAACGTACTAAAACCATTACCATCACATAATAATTTGTCCTTAGGCAGGTCCCTTACATCACCTCCTTTTCCTTTCACCCTATTTCCAGCACTGTTTATATACTCCCATTTCCTATTAAATTGTCTACAATATTTATTGTCTTTAAACATTACCTAACGATCAGAATACGGACCAATCAGACAACCAAATTGCATTGTATGTAGATCTGTTGTACAACCGGATTTATTATCCGGTTATAGGTTAGGGCAGTAAATAGGATCAAACCATCCAAATTTATGATTTCAAAAATTTCTCCCTATTTGTGGGTGGTGTCAGTAGCATTCTCGTACAATCGGCCGAATTCACCCGGTGTTGAAACGTAAACGTATTCTTATCTTTCGTGAAATCTGTTTTTAAATTTTTTATTTTATAAGTTTCAATTTTTATTGAGCAGTTAAAATAACAGCTGACTTTGTTCGCAGTTGATTTCCACGTGTGATTGTTGAAAATACATTTTATTTCCATAACCTTAAACATTTTGTTTACTTTTGTTACTGTGTGTGATGAGTACAAAGAACGTGTGAAGTAAATGTTTAAACAAATGTTCCGAACATCGATTTCGATATATTATTGAGCGAAACTTGATCGATAAGTTCAGAAAAACTGGATGTGTCAAGGACGGCCTGAGACTGGAAGATTATCTACCTTGACAGAATAAAAGTCGAATGATATTTCTGAACGCATAGCTCAAAATCCAAAAAAAAACTATCAGAAAATCGGCACGAGTATAAATCTCAAAAATTAACACACAAAGTACTGACTAAACGTTTAAAGCTACAAAATACGAAATAGCAGGAATGCATCAAATACACGAAACTAATTTTTCTAAACGTGTTGAACATTTCCAGCGATTTTTCGATTTTATAAATGAAAAAGAAGATATTCTTGACGTAACATTTTCTCATATGTAAAGCAGTTTCATTTATCGAGCAAAGTCAACATGCAGAAAAATTGGGTATGATCTGCTAATAACCCTTATGAGATCTTGGAACAATCATACATGACGAGAAAACTGGAGTCTGATGTGCTAAACCTAGTAAGCGGATAATCATTCGGTTTTTGCAGAACCCAAATTAATTTTAGAACGTTATTGCATGAAATCATTTACCCTTTCATCGGCCGAATAAATGAGAAATAAATTGCTGAGCATACGTCCAACAAGACGTAATGTTGGACGTATTTAACAATATTTAACAACAACGGCGCACACCGGTAGTTTTTCGCTAAATTTGCTGCGTTTTCGGGAATAGGCACATTTCAAAGAACATCAGATCAACGAGATCCTCAGATCCTGTAACTACAGAGATTTGTTTAAGGAAAACGATGAAAGGATATGTTTACAAGAACTATCTTCGTATTTTGTATGAAAATAAGTTACGTTCAATTTTAAAAATGTAATAAATAAAAATGAATATAATAAATTAAATTTTCGTAAAAATCGATGAGTATTTTCATTTGTAACAACCTTAACAATAAAAATGTATTTGATCAATAAACATTCTTGCTTTCAGTTTTCTAATTAAAAAAACTATTTTGAAAAGTTGTTATTAAACAGTTAAAAAAAAAATGTTAATGTATTAATTATTCATGGCTTAGGAAAAATATAATAAATAGAATAAAATAACTGGATTTTATTATAATATTATACTAACAGATCCAAAACAATGTTTATAGGAATATAGAGTTCAGATGAGAATCTTAGGTTATGGAGTAAGACTAAGACGATTCTCTGTTGTTCAGAAGTCGGACGTGACCACCGACCGACTTGCATAACATTAGTCCGGGCGCCTACACCTGCACTTAATTGGAAATTAGGCAACAACTATTAGTTCGGCTCGGCCGGTATACAATGGAATGAGGCGACTAGAGTAGTAATATGCCCTCTGACCTAGGCCATCACTCTCTAGACGGAATCACTATCAGCAACAACACGCCGTACTTTAACAATCTATATAGTATTTGATCTGTAAGATCTCTATCTAGAACACTGAAACCGCTGTTCTCTTTACTGATAGTTGTTTCTCATTATAAAAACCGACTCATATTTACGTATTGATTCAATTGCCTACACATACGTAATAATCTCGAACGAAATATAAATAAATATAATACGATCTAGTATAATAGTACATGTATGTACTCGTACAATATTCAGTGTTCATAAAATAAATTACAACATAATATTAATCAGTATTCAATATTGTAACCCCTTACAACTAAAATATACATATAAACATAAATAAAACAACCTCATTAAAAATAATGTTTATACATGTTTAGGAACTTAACATATATTTTTATAATGAAAAAAAAATCAATTTACTAATGCGGTCAGAAAACAATGTTGTTTTTTTTTTTTAAATAAAATAAATAATGTTTCGTTTTTATCGTAACAAGAAAACTATCAAGTTCCGTTTATCCGTACTAGTATAGAAAAAGTAGGAGTACATCAAAGAAGACAAAAGAGGGATATTACAACATTTCATATACTTCCAATAACCACGCACACCATTTTGTCCGGAATGATGGTTGCAAAAATAGCCTGCACGTCTTGCATGGATTTTAAGCTTTCATATTGATGATGATGAAATTATTAAACTTATATATATTAATCAATTCATATAGAATTGTAACACAAATGATTTGTTTTGACTACGAACCTACATCCAGTGTAACAAAATCAGAATAAAAAAAAAATACGAATATTATTACCGGTATTGTAAAATTAAACTCTTGTTCTACGACATGACGCTAAATTTATTGGAAGCTGTCCTTTACATCTTTCTCTATTTTCTACGAAAACATTTTTATTGACTATTTTGAAGTTATTTATTTTATGATCAGTTTTCATTGTGACAAGGCCGTTCGGAATGTAAAATTTCATGTGCAGTAGAACTACAGAATGACGGAAAAAATAGAATACATTCATTCATTACTGCAGAAAAGTTACGTGTTATTGCTTACGCAAAGATGCATGCAAATTGTGCTACAGACAAAAATTTGATATAATAGAATTCTAAATTAGTGAGTGGCGAAAGAAAGAATGCAAATTTTTCTTGGACTATAAGAACAAGAGAATATTTCGGCAAAAAAAACGCAAAATATATGGAAATAGAAGAAAACCTTCCAACCTCCGCCGGGATTCGGTCCTTCAAGTGCCCGCCTATAACAAGTCGCACCTGCCAGGACTCGGTCTTACCAGCTACGAGGCTCCAGAGTCCCCGTGCTTCATTGTCGACGGTCAAAAACCGACCATTTAAACCCAATCTATATAAATATTAGACAAAGTGATGGCCAACACGACACACGAGAATATATCATCTGGTAAAATTAAGAAACCATTGTTGATAATTGAAAAACTATCGTCAGTAATTAAAATACGACTACGGTAGTATCTATAGCTTTAATTAAATACTTACAGTATACGAAATCTGTAAATAAAGTAATGAGACTAGTTTTTTTGGTCCCGCGTGAGACCAGTAATTAAAGACAACTGGATGCTTCATCATGACAATGCACCTTGTCACACTGCACTCTCAATTAATGAATTATTGGCAAAGAAAATCATTCTTGTAGTTCCTAAACCACCTTATTCACCTGACGTGAGTCAGTCTCTGCGACTTTTTCCTGTTCCCGACTTTTAAAAAAACACCTCAAAGGACACCATTTTAATGTAATAGAAAACATTAAAAAAAAAATCTAACCCACCATCTGAAGGATATTCCGGTTTCTGAATTCCAACACTGCCATGAAGAGTGGGAAAACCGTTTCAAGCGTTGCGTGGCTTCCCAAGGGAACTATTTCAAAAATGATTGAGTTCATGTATAATTGGATTGTAAATAAAAAGTTTTTCTGAACCAGTCTCATTACTTTATTTACAAACCTCGTAGACTGATTTACTGACATGAAAATAACAAATGCTACTATACTTCAATCTTCTATGGTTATTTTTTTAATAAAATATAAAAAAGGAACAATATTTTTTTTAAGTGTTACAAATTTTCTAATACTGGATAAGTAAACCTACATGGGTGTTTACGATATTAAGCGCTACAAAGTTTGGATGGTGATTTTACAATGTTACTTAGTCGTAAAAACATGTACGAATAATAGACCATTAGAATCAGCAGTATTTTCTGCGTAAAATGTATTAAACTACTCTTGTTATCGTTTTCCCCACTTTATCCCATATAGTCAACAAAATTTTTAAATTGGAAATAATACAATAAAATTCAGTTTTAAGTAAAATGAAATTTTAAATAAAGAATGTAAATATTATTATATGGCTTTTACAAATGTAAAAATCAATATTTAATGTTATGAAGTTAATAATTTTATTAAATAAAATAAATCTGCCCAAATATTTATGCAAAATTTCAAATTTTTTTGTAGAAGGTTTTCGAGATACGAGGTAAAAAATGTTTACAAACAACGTTAAATATCCTCTCTCCCAAAATCTGATCGACTTAAAATAATGAAATTTCTGATAAAATGAGTACTTTTTCATATTAATGCTCAATTTTCTATGACCAGTACGCAAAAAGTCAAAAATTAAGCCTGGCGAAAATTCCACTCCCCTTCATATAATTTTGTTTAAAATTTAATGCCATCATAGAAACCTACAATGACATCACATAGGAATTTTGTGAGCAACCAAGCATAGAAATTGTTTAGAAGCCATTTTCAAAGAATTTATTTTGAGCCAATCGAGTAACCTTGTAGAAAATCCAGGCCAATATAAATACATACTGCTTCCGGAAATATCTATTTTAGACCAAGGGATGTCTCTTGAATCGTGAATACTTTTCAAAAATCCGAGTTACTATAATTTCCTTTATAGCTGTGGTGCTGCAACAGCAATAAAATTTAGCAAGGAAAGTAATATTCATAAAATATATATAAGACATAATTTATTTTATTAAAATTACTAGAAAAAAAAACATTTTTATATTTTAATTTACTACATATACAGATTTTACTACGATGAAACGGAGAAACCTTCAGAATATGTTCTACCGGTAAAAATAGTTAAAAAAATTCACATAAACGCTTTTTTCTGAAAACGATTTTTTTCGAGTTACAGGTAACGAAAGATTTAACACGGATTTCAGCTCTTTTAATAAAGAACAGCCCTACAATAACTTTTGAGACCCAAATTAAGGAGTAGTGTTAGTGGATATTTATGTAATTTGAGCTTGGAAATAGGATAAAACTGATCCCAGAACTGTATGTAACTCCAGTAGTTTTTAAAATAGCCGACATAAGACGCAAAATTCGGTGTTGAAAAGTAAGTTTTTTTAAGGTTTGTAGTAAAACAGCTTTGTTACATGACTAATAAATGGAAAACATTTAGTAACAAAACTTGCAGAGAATTTAATTTAATATATTATAATATTTTCTTGCAGAGAAAATTAATGTAAATGTAGCCAATAAAAAGTAGATAAAAACGTTTTAAGATTGTTTTTTTATCGAAGCAAAACAGACGAAAAATAGACAGAAACTTGTATTACTCTTTCCATCTTAATAAACATTCTTTTTAAAAACAAAAACGCTAATTACTGAAAATAATTTTAAAATTAATACAAAATTTATAAAACAATATTCTAGCTGTGTATATTCAATAATTTACATAGGTAAAATGAAATAATTACATAAAAAACTAAATTAAAATGTATATATATTTTTTATTTTTATTTTATTGTATAGGTTAGCAATACTAACGCGGGTCAACAATTGAAATTGAGTACCGTGTTTGAATCGGTTATCATGAAATATCATACAGATAAAAGAAGTGTAGTGTTATTATATCGTAGTGTAAAAGTGCTGTTTCAATTTTCTAACGAGGTACATGCCGATATAATTTTTGTTTATGGATTTTGTAACGGAAATTCTGAAGCTGCTCGACATGAATATCAGGAGAGATTTCCTGAAAGGCGGATTCCAAATACGAAAATGTTTTCTTGCATCAGCATTTACGAACAAAAGGGTTATTTCCAACATGTTCGTTTTTTGTTGAATGCCAAGTAAATCATCATGTTACTGATGAACATCGTGCGATTCATTCAGCATATTCAGCGTAACCCAGGTACAAGTACAAGGCAAATTTCACATCGTACTGGTTTTTCAAAACTCAAAGTGTCGCGCATCCTACGGAAAGAAAACCTTTATCCGTTCCGCCTGCAGAAGGTTCAAAATTTACAGCCAACAGATTACCCCTAGCGATTAAACTTCTGTCATTACCTTCTAGACAAAGCTGATAAGGTAAATTCAATTTTATTTACTGATGAAGCCACTTTTTCGGGAAACGGAATCTTCAATTCTAAAAATAGTCATCTACAGAGCGAAGACAATTCATATGATACTGTGGAAACTAGTTTCCAACATAGATTTCACATTAATCTATGGTGTGACATTATTTATAACAAAATACTGGAACCGTTTGTTTTCAATGAAAATTTTACGGGAGATGCATACGTTCATTTCTTGAATAATACTTTGCCAGTCCTTCTGGAGGATCTACCTTTACAAAATAGACTGCAAATGATTTGATTGTAAATAAATAGATTGCAAATGTAGCGTTGCCAAATTTTTCCTTAGTAAATAGAGATCACTTGAATGCTAATTTCTTAAACTGGACTAGATGTAGTGAACCAATCAGTTGGACACCACGTCCTGACCTAACACTACTAGATTACTTCATTTGGGGCCATATGAAAACGCCAATAAACCAACAAAACGTTAATACTAAAGAAGGTTCCGGTTCGAATCTCGGTTAGGCATGGCATTTTCACATGCTACTAGTCATTCATATCATTCTCTCAAGTAATACCTAACGGTGGTCCTGGAGAGTAAACAAAAAACAACAAAAAAATGCTAAAGAAGAGTTACTCATTAAAATACAAAATGATGTTGAATTTATACGAAACAATCCTGAGATGATGCAAAAAGCTACCGGAAATACTTTACGTCGGGCAGAGTGCAGTGTATGTTGTGAAGGAGGGAATTTCGAACAGTTACTGGAGCTGAGGTTTGTTATTCTGTTACCATTTATCATTTTTATTTTTTATTTTTTGTTTTGCTATGTTAAGAATAACGTTTATTAGGTAAAGAAAGAATAATAAGATTTTTTGTCTATCTTTCGTCTGTTTTGCTTCAATAAAAAAACGATTTGGAAAGTTTTTATGTACTTTTTTGGCCGTATTTACGTTAATTTTCTCAAAATTAAATTCTCTACATTTTCTCTAAATTTTCTTTTGTTTCTGTTTGGTAATAATTTTGTTTTTATTTTTCATTGTTTATGTCATGTTCCATTATTTATTGTTATTGTTATGTTTTTTAATGTTCTTATGTTGCCTTTTAAGATTCGTTACGTGTTGAACTCATTTTTACCTTTCGGGTAGGTAGAGTTCAGTGTTCCTTGGTTCTTAGAAAGTCATTCAGCCTGTTTGAAGCTTGGCTAGATATGTTTTGTTTGGAGTTTATGTCAGTAGTACGCGATGGGAATATCGTTCGCGGCACTAAATTGTAACTAAATTTTACACATTTATTAGTCATTTAACAAAGTTATTCTACTTCAAATCTAAAAAAAAACCTTGCTTTCCGACACCGAATTTTGTGTTTTATTTCGGATATCTTAAAAACTACTGGAGTTACAGTTCTGGGTTTAGTTTTTTCCTATTTCCCAGCACAAATTACATAAGACATCACTAACTTTACTCGTTAATTTTGTTCTCAAAAATTACAGTAGAGTTTGTTTTTATTAGACGAGCTGAAATCCGGGCGAAATCATTCGCTAGCCGTAACTCGAAAACAAAACGTTTCCAGACCTATGTTTATATGAACTTTTTTAATTATTTTCACCAATACAACATGTCCTGAAAGTTTCTCAGTTTGTTCGTGAGACACTCGGTGATTTTACTTTTATAGCTGTTTAGTAAGGTTGTAAATTCCTAGTATGTTAATCTTATTTACATTTATTCTGTAATTATCATTATTTGATATTTATTAATGAAGTGGATGAGATGATATGTAAAATATACTGCCAGACCATTTTTAAGGAATCAAAAAGAGACTAGAAAACTGAATCCTACCAAAACTTGTCGGCCAATTTATTTCTATTGAATTTCAAAGTTTATTACAAACAAACATTATTGCAATAAATAACTAATAATAATAATAATAATAAACCCACAAAAATAAATAATAATTTCCTTCTCAAGTTTGTCTAATTATGTTGTGAAATTATTCCATATTTTTCTTTCTTAACGTCTACTATAAGCCGGTTTCAGTAGTATACCTAACTCATTAGATAAAATGTCTATAATTACAGTTAATTTAATATATATTTATATAACTAGTATTTTTTTTAATTAGTATAAACAAAAAATATAATAAAATTCTGGAACAATTCCAAACAGAACCCTAATTTAATAATAATCGTAATGATTAAGTACTTTTATTATAATTTACAATTCCATAAATCATACTCAATATATTAACATATATTCGATGGCATTTACAGAGATTATATTATTAACTAGTAAGGTTTTGTAAGCCGTATATATTTTCTGTAAACTATTCTCGATGCGAAGGCGTTACAAGTCGTATTGAAAAGTTGTTTGTAACCGTCTATATAAATGTTAAAGAGATCGAACTCCTAATTTAAAGATAAACTGTCAATTTTAACATACTGCAAATTATATTTACATTCATCATTTTTTTCTAAATTGAGTCGATGTTATGTTACGCAAATTAGCTTTCGTTTTACCGCATTTGTTATTTCGATATCGAATCACGATCGAGGGTTTTGCATAACTAATAACAATAATAATCCTGATCAGGGATCGATTTATTTTACTGTAAAAGAATCTTGAAGATGATTTTTATTTATAAATTTTGTTTATTGTCTTTAATATTAAGTAATAATTTAAGTGATAGATACAACTTTAAAAATTAACATGTAATATTCTCGGTTAAAACTTATACGAATCATTTAACTCACTAAGTGAACTAACACGAATGAAAAAAATTGCTTCAAATTTTTTTAGCATATCTTGGCATTTAAGTTTACCTAACTACAGTGAAAAAAATAATAAAATTATAAAAATGAGTTATACATCTTGCGGTTAACTGAAGGCTGATTTGTATATTTCGGAATCCTTCATATATCTATGGTATTTTGTTGAATCGGGACCTTGCTGTAGCTTTTTATATTATTACATATTTCCTGTTTGGGTCTGGCCTGGAAAGTTTACCGTTTAAACATTTACATTTATCGTCACACATTTTCAATTCCAATATAGGCGAAGTTGTTAATTCAGGAACTTTGTTACTGAGTGGCAGATTAATGTGTGGATGAAATGTATTACTTGTTCCACATTCTTAGTCCGGTAATGCAAAACCGGTGATCATTAATATGCCATAATTAACTGTTTCAATTTACCTCAAACTCCCTTAAACTCTACCCTACGATTTTGTGCTGGACAGATGCTTGATGTTTGGAAGAAACTTTGAGCTTAAGTCGGGTCGGTAGTTTCGCATTAAGGTTTCTCTTCTTTAAAGGTAAATCGATCGGTCTCACCGTTCTTTTTTTCCTTTCCGCAAGCCTAATAGATTAAGCTCTTCCTTTCCCGTTATCCACTTTATAGGAGTAGATCTGTATCACGCTGGATCCTTATCGATGGTACAAGAACCTATAGAGCTTATGTATCTCCAGCCTCGCATCCAATCCAGTGACGCACGATAAATATGACGATTGAAGTGTGTTAACCTGACCTCTTAAGCACTTCTATAATTTAATTACATATTTGGATCATCAGAGTAGACTTCAAGTAGCGATCACATACCAAAGAATAGGACGTTTGAGGTAGAAAAAAATGCTAAATTTTGTTTTTCCACGTTTAATTTTCAGTTATTTAAGGGGTGGCATATACTTTATTAACAGCCAGTATATATATTTACTAAACTAGGGTTCCCTTGATCTATGTATACAACTGCAAAATAGTTTTTTTTTATAAAAATAAATAATAATAATTATTATTATGTGGAAATATAGTAATTATTTCCACATAATAATTTGTATGTGGAATGGAGTGTCACTTTATATGGAAGTGAAACTTGGACAATCGGAGTATCTGAGAAGAATAGATTAGAAACTTTTGAAATGTGGTGCTATAGGAGAATGTTAAAAATCAGATGGGAGGATAAAGTGACAAATGAATAGGTATTGCGGCAAATAGATGAAGAAAGAAGCATTTGGAAAAATATAGTTAAAAGAAGAGACAGACTTATAGGCCACATACTAAGGCATCCTGGAATAGTCGTTTTAAATTGAAGGACAAGTGGAAGGAAAAAATTGTGAAAATTTGGAATATGTAAAACAAATTGTTAGGGATGTAGGATGTAAAGGGTATACTGAAATGAAACGACTAGCACTAGATAGGAAATCTTGGAGAGCTGCATCAAACCAGTCAAATGACTGAAGACAAAAAAAAAAGTGGAAATATGTATAAAAAACTTATTTATTATTATAATATTACAATACATAGTGTATAATTTTAAAATAGAAAATAGAATGTCCAAAATTAGAAAAGCACCAACCAACTAAAACAGAACGCAGAATCATCAGTAGCTGTTTAAATAAAAATTACCAGAAGAATGGCGTCTAGCAAATTCCCACTAACGAAACTGTATACAAATAAATTGACCCTATTATCAAGGCGATGAAGAAAAGGATTTCTCATACTAAAAAATACATACTAAAAATGGAATGTAAGTAGTTAAAATATCATAAATATCATCTGTTTTTATTTTCTCGGCTATGCAGCTCTACAATAAAAGGGAATTTAATCTAATCAGGTCAACCTTTACATATTTCAAAGATTCCGCCATTTAATGACTTCAACCAACTTAAATTTAATGACTTCCTCCAACCAAGAAACCCAGTTTTTAGCGTTGATGAATTTTATAACGATGACGTCTGTTGGTTTGTTTTTTGCTTAATATCTCCAGACTGGATGAACAGATTTGGATGAAATTTGGGAAGATGATTTCTGTATACGGGGCATTGATGCTGTTTCATTTTAATTACAATCGATCAAGGAGGTAGGACCTCGTACTACCAAACGGGTACTACTTCTCAAAATTTTAAACTTTTTTTCACGTATTTAGTACAAATTCCGTAACTAAGCTTCTTTCTAATGTTGATTTTCCTTATTCAAACCCCCAATTAAGGGTGGGGACAAAGACGGTTTGTTTTTTCATTACTGGACTCAAAAATTCACATTCTTGTATTAATTTGATGATTTCATTACATTAGTATCTCCCTTTTGATTATATATATTTGGATATCCTGATGCTATAGGAGAATACACTGTCCATGTGGCGGTTTAGGTCTCGCCACGCCACCCCCTCCGTAACTAGCTCTTATGAGCTTTACCGGAGGTCATGTTTAGTACCTCAGCAATGACATCTTTCAGTCAAGCCTCAGACAGGATGCCACCGATGCGAATGCCACAAGCGACATTCCCATCGGAGTGCTACTAACAAAAAACTTCAAATAAACATATTTAGCCAAGTCTCAAATAAGACTGAATGACTTTATAAGAACGAAGGTACTGAACACTACTACCCGGAAAGTTAAAAAAGAGTTCGACACACAACATATCATAAAACGCAACACAAAAACATAAAAAAACGTAACAATAAATAATATAACATAACATAACCAACAAAAGACAAAAAAACAATCGATAACTAAACAGAAACAAAAACAGTAACAAAATAACAATAAAACCTAACGTAAAAAGAAATAAGGAAAATCCAGGAGAACATCACATCTCTTCAGCGATCCTTTATTTCGCCAAATAAGCAATAAAACTTACAGGGCGAAAACTTTCATTATCTAATTAATACTATATATTTGAACAACTTAATTCAGAGCTAGAGGATGGTAGCATAACGTTTTCCTTATTTTCGTCAATTTATTATTTTGCTTAACTGCAAATTGGAGAAACCATTTTTTATGAAATCTTGTACAAGAATATCTGAATGTGGATTTCATTGATCCCATTTAATTTTGTTTACAGAGGGTGGAGGGATGGGTCACCATTTATTCCGAACTTAAAATTTTAGAAATGAGAACACGATGTAGTTCAATTTCTTACGAGATTGATACAATTTTAAATCAAATCAATTTTAAATTCGTGCTCCATCGAATCATATTCTAAATTAAAAAGAAGAAAGCAAACTATTTTTTTCACATTCCTCTTAAGTAGTAGCCTGAGTTGCATATCATTACCGAATTAACCAGAAAAAATAAAATAAAAAGATTCAATATATGACATTTATATGACGACATATAATATGTCATATAATACCATATTTAAAAACATATATAATATGTTTTTAAAAATTCAGAGATTTTTTCATTGATTTTTCTAGAGTGCTGGAACGTTTTTTTTTTAAGTAGGTAAATTTTTTCACACAATTAAATAACCTTTAGGTAGTTATGGAACTTTCCTATGATGTTTGGAGTAATAAGACCAAATTCAGAAAGTATCTAACCCCAAGTTTGGTTTGCCCCATAAAGGGCAAAGATTAATTTTATTTGGTATTTTTTTCGTCAATTACCTTTTGTCTTGATATCTTCAGACCGGATAAACTGGTTTTTTGTTTTTATTTTGTAGGATGACTTCTATTTTTCGTTGATAGCATTTAATTAAAGTTGCAATCTGTCAAATGGTTTCTAAACGTTCTTGACCAATTTTAACCAAAGTTGAATGGTCATCAATAATGTTTGCTGTGAAACCTTTTACCCGCTTTCTTCACAGAATATATATATATATAAAAAATGTATGCTGATCAAGAGAATACAATGATATTCCTTTACATTTACATGATTTACTAATACCTAAATACCTAAAAATTAAATTTGAATTTTATTTCCTTTATTCATAAACCTTGCTTAAGAAGATTCATAAGAATTTATAATTTTTATAATGCCAAAAAGAATTTAAAAAAATAAAATATAAACTGAACTCATGAATATTTATTTAGAACAACCAAAATTACGATATTTGTAATACAGTACGCCTTCACTGCTCTACTTTTCAAAAAGGTACGTTTTTAAAATTAAAAGGTTTATGAAATTAAACTATACTTTATCGATGTATTTGGCTTGAATATGATATAATTTTAGGTGTATCTTTCATAAATTTTGATACAATGAATTTTCGTTATAGTAAAACCTTTTAAAGTTCAGTATTCATTATACAATTTTAAACTACAGTAACAAATAAAACACTGGGAGAGCCTGTCAACTAAGATTGGCAGGTGACTTGCAATCAAAAAAAATTAAAAACTCGCTTAAAAAATATATTCCACAGCTTTCTATGAAACTATAAGATTTTAACGAGACAATAACTATGAAGAATTGAAATTATGCCGTAAGCAATATAACACTGTTTAATTTTCATAAATTCTTAGTTGTTATTGCGTTAGAATTAGCGACTACAACATTTCACAACTTTGTTATAGGTTACAACGAGTT
Organism: Lycorma delicatula; assembly: GCF_047948215.1. NCBI lineage: Eukaryota > Metazoa > Arthropoda > Insecta > Hemiptera > Fulgoridae > Lycorma > Lycorma delicatula. Next base: position 153,497,085 of record NC_134456.1, on the reverse strand, counting down.
ATTTACGAGATAAAATACAGTATCTCACCTGGAGCACGCGGGCGCGCTGCTTGAATTGATTGTAGCTCGGATATCTTGTTGAATTACGACTAGCGAGTAATTGGGCTTCTACTGTTGCGCGTAAAATATGAATGACATATCTGACATTCATATTGCGCTAAATAAATGACCATTATTTCAAAAAATTTAATTGAAATAACAAGCGATGGTGATAAAGTCGTATCTTCAACGTTAACTATGAGTGGGTGGGAGGATTACGTAGGTGTTCTATGTAAATAATAATAAAAAAAAGAAATCATTTGTCGATCACTTAATACTAACAACGCTCTTCATATTTATAGATATCAGTTCAAAAATAAAAGCCATTTCGATGGAAAAATTTTATTCTAAACAAAGACCACGCGTGGTTAAAAAAATGCTAAACGTTCGCAAATTGTTTTATACAGTCGCAAAAAATGCCGGAGGTAAAATATGATAAAATATCAGAGCAGTTATAAACCAAAATGTTAACAATTAATATCGTACACATAAGATGTATTAAATTGGCATGCATCTACCCTCAGTCAGCTGCATGTTTATCAAGTGGATGGACGTTGGAATAATCTACCAATTCAGCATTTTTATCTATCTCTCTCTCTACCTCTTTCTCACTTAGCTCTCTCTTTCTCAACTTGCATGAATCGACAAAACTCGAGCCCCTTTACCAACATATATGGGCATCTACTATTCTTATACGTATTTTTGGCGTTAAATATCCCATTTTTAAACTTCGAGCACCTCTGGAGGCGCCCCGATGTTTCAATCGAAATTTGCCGAAAAATACCCCCGATAATTTTTTATGGAGAACCCGAATTAAGTTTCAAAATCAGAGTGACGTAAGTCATTACACATTAAAAGTGAAAAGCTGCCTTAAAAACCTTTTTTAATTTATTATAATTAGTACTATTAAATTTAAAATTCGTCTACAAAGATATATAATCAGAGTATTAAAACTGTACTCAGTTTTAATAAAACAAATTATATATCTGATTTGTTTTATTATAAAACATTTTTATTAAAATTAACCAGTATCAGCTGGGTATCACTAAGAAAAGTAAATTAAAATTTACGTTATTAAATATTTTTTCTCATTAAATAAATATTTTTTTTATCCTTATAGGTATACTAAAAATACTACACAGATCACATTAAGGAATGAGTAGATATGATATTCAACAAATAACAAGAAAGGAACTGTTCAGGATGAATAAAGGTAAACAGATGATAAGATAATAAGTACGTTTGATGCTGATAGTTTAAGACATAACACAAAAAATAATGATAAGGTAAATATACGAATACACTAAATAATAAAAATAAGCACAAAATAAATCACAAACAATGAAAATTATTTGAGAAAATATTTGTTTATATACACGTTGAACGGATTGCATTCATATTTTTTGGTTATTATTATTATTATTTAAAATTCATTGTTAGGGGAATATTATTTCAGTCAAAGAAAATCTTTTAATTTTAGTTTTAATAAATGAAATAACAGAAAGATTTTTTTTTAAATTATCGTGGAGTTATTAAAAATAAAAAGAGAAGCATATTAAGGTCCTATCTCATAATTCGAAGTACTGTTTTCAGTTACACTAGAATAGTTCTGTTTTCTGATTTGGCAGAGATATTTACTTTTACCTTACCGGCTACAGTAATATCTGCTGCTTTATACATATATAAAACTATATATATATATATATATATAAAATTGTGCTTATATATATACTTACTTTCCCGTAAAGCATATAGATAAATTTCTTTTTTAAAGTTTTCTGCCTTAGAAACATAAAAAATTTAACAAAAAAAAAACGAATAGAATTAAATAAAAAGTAAATAATATACGAAAAACCTTTTTATTCCAGTGCTCCCAAGTCTAAAAATTCTATTTTTCCTACACGGACGTTTGTTGGCCAATATTTGATAACTCTGGACCCCGTTGACCAATTTTCTTCAAACTTGCCAGAGAGGTTCTACCGTCGGGGGAAAAGAAGGTATTAAATGTTTGCAAAAAAATACAAAAAAGGGGTGGGAATATTTTGGCCGAAATAAATTTTAAATCTTAACTGGGAAACTTTAATAAAAAAACTTTTCTTACAAAATTTAAGTTTTTCCTTATCCATTTTAAGTTGTGTTTATAAGTTCCCCATTGCATTTAAAAAGTAAAAATCTTAATTTTTTGACAGTCCTTACTCTTTAATATGTTTCGAAAAAAAAATTAGCCAAACGTTTTCAACTCCTTCCTAGAAAATTGTAACTTTATTTAGAATTATGGCTGCATCTTAGTATTTTTTAAACAATTCTTTTTTTTAAATTTAATTATCACCGCTTACAAGAATATTTTCTTAAAAATTAATTTTACCCTAATGCGAGGGTAAAATAAAAATTAATTTCCCACACACGAGGGGAATGTGTGGGACCCCTAAAATGGGAAAAATTGTTTGTAATTTCAAATTTTAATAGGGTTTAAAACGTGTTTCGTTAAACAATAATGTCTCTAAAAATAACTTAATACCCCTCCTCTAATGGGTACCCAAATTAAAAAAAAAGAACGATTTTTTATAATTTTTTTTTTAATTTATTTAAAATTAATCAATATTTTAATCATTAAAAAAGCCCCCTGATGCATAAACCCCAAAACTTCAAAAAAGTCAAAAACATACTTTTCGAAAATGTGATCTAATATAACATACTAATATTAAATATTTCGGTTATTGCTTTATTTGTTGGACATCTTGGCAATTTACATCAGAAGGTTTCTTCAAAAATGAACTGCCTGGGTTTTTAATAAGTGTCTATATTTTTTAACAAAAACTAGCATATTCATAAATTATAAAACTACCGATAAGATAATATGTTTAATTATTTTAAATATCAATCTAACAAGGCCCATATTTATGGGCTTCAAACAATGATCTTACACTCCGTATTTATATCACGAAAGCTTGTTCTGATTTTTTATCTGAGCCCCATCGAGATGATACTAAACTTTTGGACAGGAATATACGTAAGCATTAAATATTTAATAATAATCACAAGTATAGGGTTTATACATACGGTTTACTTAAAATTAGATATTTTATAGAATTGATAGATACGGAAAATCATATTAATTTTTAGGATATTAATTCATGCAAGTAGATTTAATTGTTTTAGAAACATAAAACACCTACCTGGTCGACTTTAAATTCAGATAAATTATTTAACATTCTGGATGTAAAATACTATAATTTGATGTTTATAAAAATACATTTAAATCTGCAAGTTAAAGGAATTAAATTTATTAATTGATTCGTAAACAAGTTATTAGTTTTAAACGTTAATATGTTATTTAGTTGACATAAGTCATGCAAATTACTTACGCTAATAACAATAATTAAGATCAATATCGTTCATTTATCCAAAATCAATTAATCGAAAAAGTCATCTCAAGTAAATAATTCTAACTTATGTATAACCTAAATGCAAATGAGATATTAAAACGCTATAGAATACTTAACTAATAATTAAATCCCGATTATTAACTTGCATTCTTGGCGCTACGGCATAAATGGTTATTGTGAAACGCTCAGCATGGCTTGTTGATCGTGAACGATGTTGCCCTCTTGACACGTACAGTTTATCACGTCAAATAACATTTTCAATTTTTTACATTTAATTACTTTATTATGTTCTGAACCGCATCGTTTATTTAAATATTTTGTCTTTGTTAAAGCACATACACCTACAATAAATTCACGAGATAATTATAAAGAAAGATTTAACGCTAGACTTAACAGATTATATTAACGGAAACACCAACATAAATTAATTAGCTGTCCGACAACAGAGAAAGACGCGAAGCAACAGGTAGTCTCATAGTGTCACTGTCTCAAGGTTATTGACTTCTGCGCACGCGCGCTGACCATCGCATAACTCATCGCTCACTACGCAGCAGACGTGCTGTCTGTTGTTGCTCCAAGCAAATACCCCGCAACGTAATGATTTCTGTATAATAATATTATAACGGGAAACTATTTTGCTAAAATAAATCATAATCGAATATAAAACTCCATTTTTAATTTTTCCTGTACGAAGTAAAGTAAGTATTATAATCATGAAAAATTTCGGTTTTTAGATTTCAACGGAAATATCCATTTTGACCATCCCTGGATCCATTTTGATTTGTTTCTGCGTGATGTCTGTACCTACGTATGTATATCGCATAACTCAAAACCGATTGACCGTAGAACGTTGACTGGGGCAAAAATGGACAAAAAAGCCCAAAATCCAAAACATGTGGATTTTGGACTTTTTCTTAACTGTAGTAATAAGCCCTCGTTGAGCGCTTTTCAATGAGGTGATAATTATTTTCATTGGTTCCAGAAATACATTCAAATAAAATATTAATTAATGAAATATTTGATTTTACAATGGAAGGCGCATCGGTTCAAATCCGACTTCATATACATATATATTTTTTTTAATTTATTTTAATTTAAATATATTGTTTTATTAATAATTATTAACATGTCATTGTAAAAAAAAATTAACAATAAATAATATTTCATAATAATAGAAAAAAAGAAATCGGAAGTCATTCGTGAAATAAAATTTTATATACTTTCATTTAAATTCAACATTTTTACAATCTGAGATTAATAATTGTTAATAAATCAATATATTTAAATTAAAAAAAAAGTTAAAAGAATTTATGTATATGAAGACGGATTCAAACCGATGTGTGCATGGTTATGAATCAAACAAAATTAATACATAAACTAATATAAAATGCTAAGGAAATTTTTAGGGACATTTTTCTTGAGTATAATTGAATATTGCGTGTTAGTATTTTGTGATGAGGACACGTAAACAGTGTACTATTCACACACGCAATATGTTTCAAATAGGTGTCCCGAAGCCCATGCCTTCCCGTTGTTAACTACAGTAATATGAATCTTAGGTGCCTTAAAACTGATTTAACGTTTTATATAAAAAATGTCACTACAGATATTTTCTTTCAGAATTGTAAATAATTTGCATACGAAAAACAATTTTTTTTTTAAACATTAAGCATGATCTTAGTATATTAGAATAATGTTATTTCGAAAGCCTATCTTGTTTTATCTTTTCACAAAAATTATTAGCCGTAGAATGTTGAAATTTTGTATTTAGGATTGTTGTAACATATAGTTTTGCACCTCCCTTTTTGATTGCAATCGACATTTAGAATAATTGTACGTTATGTTGATGATAATAACCATAAATGTTATATGTTATTATTTTATATTAATTGAAAATTATAATTTAGAATGTATTATTTTTGGATTTTCTTAGCAAAATCTTCTAAGAACTGTATATTTAAAAAAATATCATTTTATTTAATTATTTGACAGAACAGTTAAATATAATGTTATGTTGCTACTACCTGTACATTTTTGAATTGTATTCAATTTAAAGTGATTGTTAAAAATTATTTTATTAATTACCGTTGACATTTGAATTCAAATATATATTTTTTTTTAATATTTGTATTTACTAGAAAAATTATTTTCATTTATAATAAGAATGAGTTGTAAACTATTAATTTCAAAATACTTACTCTATCCTTCAAACTTATATTTCTATTTAATAAAAATATAAATATCTTTCAAATAACATCTTTTTCTCTTTGTTATGGGAAATGATTCTGGTCGTAAAAAAGGTATATTAAATTACACGTAACACATATTACGCACTCGTGAAAATAACGTTTTTCAATTGTGCGTAATATGCTTCTTATAACTCTTGTTACGTCATATACTATTATAGATCAGTATTATTCGTATCTTCGTGAGTCGCTGATTAACAAAATTTTCTGATTGCTGGTGTATCGTAATAATTAAAAGTTAAATAAAAAATAATTAAACTATTCCATTCAGTCAACTCCTGTATACTGGTTAGTTTAACCAGTATAAGTTTAAATAAACTGCAGCAAAAAAAGTGTATATGTAATTTAATAGGAGTACAAGGAAGTGATGTGATGTCCTCATCAGATTTTTATTTACAGTTAAATAAAAATATTCCACTTGAATAAAATTATTATCAATAATATTGTCACTAATTAATTATTATTAAAAAATAATTATTTGTTATTTATAATAATTACGTGACTCTTATTGAAAATGATATTTTAACGATGTTACACTTCATAAAATTATTTAATAACAATAAATAAACTCGCTCTTGGTAGTATTTATTTCAATAATAAATTGGAAATTTTATAGAAATCACAGATATATCTTTAAAGATCAATTTAAACTTTTATAACTAGCTGCATAATAAAGATATCAAATACTGTCTTATTTTTATTCTATTTTTTTTTTAACTATGTAATTTTATTTCCATTGGATAAATTTTCTTTAATTTACTTGGATAAATTTTCTTTGTATACTTTTTAAACCAACAAGAATTAATGCTTCCTCCCCTAAAAATAACTTCTAAAAATTATGCCCAGTTATTATCTAAATATCTTATTTTATTGTCCTTATAAATTTGAATGAATTTGACCAATAAACTTATCAGTTATTAGCAACTTTCCAAGAAATAGTTATTCCAGCCCTAATTTTATTTTTTTTAAAACCGATATTTTTTCAACTTTAATACTCAAAAGCTAATTTATTTAAAGGTTCTTTTTCGAAATCCGACAGTCGCTTTTTTCAATTGCTTTAAAGTACGCTTACGTAATTTTCATTTTTTCAGATATTTAAAAACTTTTAACGTTTTCAGAGAAATTATAAATACAATCTAAACAAACTTAATCTACGTTTGCTTCGCTCGCTAGTCAAGGTTAGCGAGCGAAGCGAACGTTTTCACGATATTTTTCTAGATTGTATTTTCATTAGATATATATATTTATTTATAAAATTTGTTTGTTCGTTAGTTGTTTTATCATGAGAGAATCAACCGACCGACTGCTTTCAAATTTGCAGAATACATTCGTGTTATTCCAGGGAAGGTTTTTAGCCATAGACCGAGGCTCTAGCTTCACTCAAGGTTAAAATATTAAAAATATTTACTCTTCTTCATCCCCTAGGAGGATGAAGATGTGAGTTAGAGATTCTCATTAAAAGAAAAAAGGATTAATCTTTTTACATCATTATTTTATTTCTGCTACCATGACAAAAAAATAAGTTATGAATTTTTCGTTGTCAAAGGTCTGTGAACTTTAGTTACTCTAGTATTCTATGGTTTTTAATTCAATTTTTTTCAGGTTTCTGTAAAGCCTGAATACTTTAAATGTTATTTATCAGTATTATTTTCACATCCGAGAGAAAAATGAACAGTGCGGAGGTCCAGGGAGCGGAAGAACCCTCTGGGTAGACGGGAATGACGACCGAAGCGAGCTTTGCGAACGTCTAGGGAGCCGGGCCCCCCTGATAACACGGGAATGGCGAGCAAACCTAGTTCTGCAGCCCTGGAGTATGCTCCGAGGCTCAGAGAGGCCTCCGAGGAGCCCCTGAATTGGCTCCGGGGTTCGCCTGGGCCGACCTGGCCAGGGTCCAGGTTCAGGCTAGTCGGGACGGCTAATTATAAATAAAATCATTAGCGAACACACTACAGCATCAATATTAATATCACTTCATCAATAAATACAATAATTTTTTAAATCTATGGGATTATCGTAAGTTGCGTGTTACGTAAAAGTATCAGGTCAACAGATATAATTACTGCTTAATTACTATGCAAAATTTGATAATTATTAAAACACGTGTGAAATGTAAATAGTTGGTTACGTTCAAAATTACTGTTCATTCTTAACTATGCAACTATTTTTGTTTTTTAAATGTTCAAGTTCATAAATATTATCATCTGTTACGTAAAGATAATTATGTATATTTCATAATATGAAAAATCCTATTTTTTGTATGTTCTTAAATGTTTTAAAAATCGTTGTTAAAGGACCTATCAAATTTACCATCATGCAGGATATTTTGAAGATATTTTTTACACATTTAAAGCTCTAATTCAGAACATCAAAATAAAAATAAGAATTCAGGAGGAAAATCTTGCTTCCTTTTCTTCTCTGAATTCACCGATCTGGAGTTTTTGAATAAACATGTTAATTTTGAGAACGGATTAAGATATTTTAATGAAATTTGAGGTATATGTATTCATTCACAAACACTTATAAAATATATAAGTTTAAAAAATATTACCTTTAAAATTTCCAAAATGGCGGCAAACAATTAATTTTTTAATCATTATTAGATAAAAAATAAACAGAATTAGATAAAATGTTAAAATTGTGAATGACGCCTTATTTATTCAATTCAATTGATAAACAGCTACGATGTGGCAGATATTGTTAAAGTGTATCTGAAAAAAGTACGTAATTTAAAAATCCTGTGCTTGTTTTCATTCCTTCCCTTATTTAATTAAAAATAATTAATAAGAATCGTAATAATGAAATTAATATTAATAAATTTTACATTGAAAACAGGTGGTTTTATTAAACAATTATTGTTGTCTTAATTTTTATTATTGTGATTAGTATTGTTGACTTGATAGGTTACGTCAAGTGTTATTAAATGTGAGTTGAGTGCAAACAAAATGGCGGACAAAATAAAAATGAAGCGAGATATTGAATTTGTTCACATGAACGTTTTTGTCTGTTTTCAGGTCATGTATCACGCTTAAGTTTGGCAAAACCTCCAGGGAACACTTTGTATATTTGTTTACCGTTATTACATCAATTGTCTAAATACTGTATAATTTATTTTGCGATGTAATTTTATTATTATTTAAATATGTTTTTTTTTTTTTTTTTTTAACTTATAGCCGGTTTAAAGAGATATAGTATAATTTTCAATAAAAATTTTTAAATTCAATTATTATTATTCAAGAATATTATGACTTTCATATTTATTCTCTATATTTTTTTGAGATTAAATGAACAATTTATTCCGTTTTTATTTTTTTAACTTTATTGTTTATTATATATATATATTTTATTCTTTAATTTAATTTGGTTCAATTCTTTGTTAAATTCTGTTTGTATACTTGTATGCTTTATGTATTTACAGCTTGAATTGTCAAACAGTTATAATATGTTATAGCGTTATATTTTTTGTTGAAGTTATGGTTTTACACGATTAAAAAATTTCAATTTCGACCCTTTTTACTTCCTTGTATGAAGTAAAGGAAGTATTATGATCGCGAAAAATTTCAGTTTTCAGATATCAACGGAAATATCCATTTTCACCATCCCTCAATCCATTTCGACTAGTTTCGGCCTGACGTATATATCTTGTAACTCAAAAACGATTAGCCGTAGGATTCCAAAAAAATCTGGATTTTCGACTTTTTGGTAACTCCAGCAATAAGCCCTTATTGAGAGCTTTTCAACAGTATATCATAAATGGTACTTATTTTCAATGGTTCCAGAGTTACAGCCAAATAAATGTTTAATTAATAAAATATTTGAATCTTTGGAGAAGGCACAGCAGTTCGAATCGTACTTCATCTCCTTTTTTTTAACTTTTTTTGTTTTAATTTAAATATATTGATTTATTAATAATTATTAACAATGCAAAAAAAAAATTACGATGAAAAATAATTCAATAATAACAACAAAAAAAATAAAAAATATCAGAAGTTTTTAATGAAATAAAATTTTATGTACTTTTCATTTAAAAAAAAATATCTAAATATAATTTAGTAGGCGTACAAGAAGTCATGTGTTGGCCATATCATATTTTTAATTTTTTTTTTTTTTTAACCTCCGGGACCATCGTTAGGTATTGCTTCAGAGGATGAGATGAATGAGGACAAGTAGCGTGTGAAACGCCATGCCTGACCGGGATTCAAACCTGGGGCCTTCGGATGAAAGGCCGAGACTCTACTGCTAGCGCCACATAGGCCGGCAGAGTTTTAGTTTGATAAGAGGAAAATAATTATTATTTATTATAGGCCCAAGCCCAAAGGAAATGGACAAAACACGTTATCGTTATCCTGCATGCATATTGTTATTTTGTTTTATTACTGTTATTACGTATTCTTTATATTATATGAAGTTGTTTGCTTATAAAAATTATGATGAATGACTATTCTTGAAAATGAGTAGGCCTATACTTCGTCAGCTACGTTCTAAATAATATTTTATCAATATTTGCTACAATTATGTTTTCAGTATCACTGATCACAACTTCTTTCATCAAGAGTTCAATAGCATGAAATGTATAAAAAATAGTAGAAATGTTAAAAAATATATAAATTAGAAACTAATTTATGTTAAGAGTACACGCCGTTAACAGTAAACGCCGAAAATATTAGATATTTGTTAGATAAATAGCAATCTTTTAAAGTTAAGTAACAGTCTTCTAAAGTTTTCTTCTCCGTGATTTATCGTCAGTTACTTTTCTATAATGTTTCTTAATGGAAAAAACATAACAGTTCTAAAGAAAAGTTTTTTACGTCTTCCGGAGAATTAACGTCTTTTGATTCTCCAAATAGAGATTTGATAAAACTTTCTTTAAGCGCCAAGTCTGTTCTTTGAAAAACGTTCCACAAATTTAAAAGATTTTGTAAAAAATCAGTAGATGTTTTGTATAATCTCCTCGCTGACAATTGCTCGACGTAGATATTTTTCTCCAAATTAGAAGTAACCGTATCCGATTTCGGGTATTTATTTTTAAATCTATTCACCATTAATCTGCCAACACTTTCTTAGTCATCGTATACGATTTTGGCGATATTCTTGTACTCTTAATAACACGAAACGATGTAGTCAATTAAATCACGAAACATATTTGCGATGATCGTCATTTCATCTACTTATGGCGCTGAATGGAAAGTATTTTCGGTAACTGTGATTTCACCACTGTCTGTTTCATCTTCTACTTTTTCTGCTGAAGATATAATCTTATCATTTCTTCCAATAATGTAATTTCTTAATTTCTATTTAAATTCTATCGGTGAAAGATGATCGTGTACTCCTCCGCTGTATCTCATGACGCTAAAAAATCCTCCAGAAATTCCTGATTTACCTGTTTGTAATTATGTAACTAATTTTGTATTAAACTTGCATATCTTCAAATAACATTCTTAGTGAATTTATACTCGTAAGTATTTCTTTTTGAAAGGGTAAGAGACTTTTTTTTCCGACTCCGATCGTATTCACTATTATCTCCTAGTCAAAGAGAATTTTATTTTGGATTTCTAATTCGAATCGTACGTAGACATTCTTTTACTGGAATCAATTATTGGTGGTTTAGAATTGAAAACGTCATACCAGTCATCAACTACATGAAAGCTCTTCCCAGTTTTCAGTTTACAGAAGACCTAAGGACCCTATTCTATTAAAGTACACGAATTGATGTGAGAGAACAGGCGGGTAGCTAATTTCACTTTTTGCCTTTGTATACCTGTTACAGTCAAGCGGTGACTAGTGACTTTATGCTCAATGTTTATAGCTGAACACCCGTTTTCTCATTAGTTCAATGAGAGAAATCTTTGTTAACATTTTTCCATTGACCGAAAGCCCAGAATCCAAACAGTGATTTCGTAAACGTTTAATGAGATGTGCCGCATCACTAAATACATAAATTTTCTCGTCAGTAACAGGATTTGAATAATAGTTATTTCTCATATTAACCCCCCGTTCATTCCACAAACCTAGGATTCCACCTCCTATGTCAAAATTCATGACCATGATGTTGAATCCAATAGTCTCTGAGTTATTATGTTGAAAATTATGTATTTCATAAGTCTGCAGTCATAATCACAAAAACAGGCCGCTACCAATTTTTTAATAAACCGCGAATATCAATCCTTTGGACTTATTTTTTTGGTTGTAGAAGCGTATGGTTTTTTCATCATATTCGTATTGCTATTTCACCTTCATTTCATCAGATATGAGAACGACAAACCCTTACAGATGGATAGAAATGGCAGTCCTTCAAAATACTTTTTTGTTTCAAGACGGGTCTATAAGCACGTGGCCCAGCTGAGTGTAAAGACAATGACTTAGAAATGTCTTTAAAAGATCACTTTCTGCGTTTAGTCTGATAGGATTTAACGCATTTTTTCGTTTTTTTGATTTCACCTGGAGTGAATATTTTTTTATTTATCTTACGTATTATCTTGCGGTTACAGTGAATAATTTTCTGATTATAATTTTGGCATTTCCTCCTGTAAATGTTTGTTTAACTTGATATTATTCAGTTCACTAAGCAGCTTGAGTTTTTCGCCTTCTGAAGATGTATTTTACAATGTTTTCGGCTTTTCGAGAACCCATCATGGTGAGACTTTCTTCTTCAGCGTTCACTGATGAATATTTGTCATCTTTTGATGACAAAAAAATCTAATGTGGAAAGCATATGACTTCCTTGTACGCTTAATAAATTACATATACACATTTTTAATTGTACATAAAATTTTATTTCACTAATAAGTTCTGAATTTTTCATATTTTTTTTTATTGTAATTTTTTTTACAATCAAAGGTTAATAATTATTAATAAATCAATATATTTAAATTAAAAAAATAAAGTTAAAAAAAAAAAGGAAATGAAGTTTGATTCCAGCCAATGTGCCTTCCTCTTGCAAGTTCAAAATATTTCATTAATTAAAATTTTATTAGGCTTTAACTCTGGAACCAATGAAAATAAGTACCACTTATGAGATATATCGTTGAAAAGCTCTCAATTAGATTATTACTGCAGTCAAGAAAAAGACCAAAATCCTAATTTTTGGATTTTGGATTTTTTTGGACATTTTTGGTCTAGTCGATTGCAATGAAAAGGGGAGTTCTACAACTAGATGTTACAACAGTCCTAAATCCAAAATTTTAACATTCTACAGATAATCTTTTTTGAGTTATGCGAGATACATACGTACGTACTTACAATCGTCACACCGAAACTAGTCAAAGTGGATTCAAGGATAGTCAAAATGGATATTTCCGTTGAAATCTGAACACAAATATTTTTAGCGATATCAATACTTTCTTGTAGAATGAAAATATAAAAAAAAAACAATATATTTTTAGTTTTACTTTTCAACACATTCTTTTTTTTTTAAATTTCCTAATAATTTAAACAACCCTTTTTAATAAACCACTTGTAGCAATGTAATTTGATCTTAGGGTTATACCTGACCTTAGGTTTACTATTGAACTTAGGATGACACCAAACGTCTCGTCTCAAATATATACAATATATGTAAGTGTACAAATTCTGAGGATCAGGATAATAATTTTATTTTTCTTACTGCCTATCATGATGACTTAACCTGAAGATACAATAAAAAGGTGTCGATTAAGCATTATTTTATCGTCTTTAATTAAGCCAAACTCCGTTTAGAAAACTATTTTTTATTTTATAATTTTGCGCTGCAGCTTTTACCATAGTTTCCCTTGATCCACCCAGGTAAATGCTGGGAAGTAAAAAGAGGTATTACTTTTTTTAATTCGTGAAGTAGTATATCAGTTGAAATAAAATATTTATGTTTGCTATTTTTGTGTGTAGGTGATTTATATATATATATATATATATATATATATATATATATATGATACGTGTTCGTACATATATATTCAGCCACCATATACAAACAATTTTTATATTGGTTAAATCCATAACTTGTAGTCTGTATTGTACCCAAAACTGCAATTAAGTTCTGACTTTTATCGGGAAAGGAACAGGTATTTTTTATTTATATCTATAGCATTAAGACCTTTTGATAATTATCTTGCTATCATCTATATTCGAATTGCAGAACGACTTTGTTCACCGATAACATTTTATCCTTTATCTGTCTAGATGTTCGCTCTCATATTTTCTATTTTCTGTCTTTGTTTATAAATGTACGTGCGCGATCTGAACTATTTTATCTATCTTATACAATATATATATAATATTAGTATATAAATATTGTTTTGTAAAAGTCGTTGCTTTATTAGTGCAAAGTCGAAGGTGAGCAATGTCAGAGAATATGTGTTACATTTATAATATTGTATTATCTATAAGTATTTATTTATGTGGTGTGTGTGTGTGTGTATATTTTGAAATTATTATTTTTGTTTAGTTCAAGGACACAAAAACGGTACACCGCTTACTAGTTATTTACCGGTCCGGTTGACCTGTTATGCGGGTGTGGAGACCGGCCACCGTCGTTGCCGACAATTTCCATGTAAAACACGTACAGCGATTCATTAATCAACTAATTATGTCGAACTAAACTGGATCGCAAGTATATACGGTATTATTTTAATGTAATAATAGTAACGTATTACGTTATGTTCTCGTACGTGTACACCAGATAGATACCTTCTCGTAATATTGTTGTCTGCATTTTGTTCTCGCGACGCTCCGCCTTATTTTTTAATTAATTATTAATTTAATTAGACGATCCTGTTAAGATATATCGGGACGCCACAAATGTATTGTCTCCCGGCGTTTCCAATTATCGATGTACACGTGTGGCGATCGGTGGTAACTTAAGCTTAGGTGCTACGACTCGACCGTTACACTTTACGACAACACGATACTAAATAATAATATTCTATCTACGTATAACACTAAAGTTATGTTATGAAATCGGGCCGGCTCTGTCATGATATATCGATCGTTCTTGTTCATATCATAATTGGATGCCGTTTAAGCAATAACCTGCAGTTTCATCATCGGTAACATGAACTTAATATACTGGATAACAATAACGTAAAACATTTCCTGTTTTAACACCGATCGTATAAATAAAACTTATTTAACTATGTATACGCATTTAACTAGTATAGTTACTTTATGACAAGACTGTACTTTATTGAGCGTTCATGATTCATGTAATTTATGACCGCTCTAGAACTGTATGTTCCTTTACAAATGACAGTTCTTGTACTGTAATACAATAAACATTTTGATAACTTGAGTTCTTACTTTTCATGTACTTCTATCTTCTCTTCGATTCAACAACTTGATGTATAATTCAGTGTAAAACAGTATCGCATTATAATATCTTCTTAGGCAAGATTACTTTTCATTAGGGTGCGCGCGCTAATATTTATCTTTTTTTCTTAAACGCAAGCAATAAGTAATATAATGTTTTAATACATTATGTAGATCGCATTAGGAATATATCTCTCTATACGGCAGAGAGATAAAAGCACAAGGACCAGTTTTTCCGAATTTATTTTTTGGCACGTTTCTTTACATAATTTTTCGCTTTTTTTCCATAAAAAACTGAACCAAGTGGTCAATAATAAACGATGGATGTAAGAAAGGCCACCATGTGTCATTGTAAAGATTGAAACACTGAGGTAACGAGCACTAAGTGAAAATGTGCCCATTTATTTCTATACCTCGCGTTACTCTACTTTTTTTATACACCAAAAATCACTATTACTGTCAAAATAACAATAATTTTTTTTTTGGTTTATTTTATAACATTTGCTAAGGACTGTTTGGACGTGCTTTTTATCTTTGAATATGTTTGTTTTAAAAAAACTTTTTGTAAAAATCAGCTGTATTTTGTTTTGTAATTTTTATTAACTTATGAATTTCCTTTGTCAAATTACAATGTTTTAATGACTAATACGGACATAGTTCTTTGCCTTAACGATGCGACTAAACTTTTAAATTTTTATAACGAAGTAAAAGATACTAACTTCAGTATCTCAAAAGATATTTAAAAAAATACAAAATTTCCGTGAGAACTGGTAGTTCTAAAAGGCTTAGAATATTAATATTGCCTTATAGTTTTATAACGCTTAGAATATTAATTTTGAATAGTTTGTTATTAATAAAAATTTTAAAAATTCACTAAAATTTCCTAGATATAAAAGAAAAATCATTCATTAGCGCGCTCGTAAAATTTTACATTAAGTACTTGATATCTTTTACTTCCGGAAGGGCCACAAAAATACACGTTGGGGTTCTCGATCAGAACTAACCAAACTTACTTCACCATACAGGTAACTGACCGTTCCTCGCCCTCAGAGAAGTCCACTGTCACCACATAGTTCATTCCACCTACCTTTACCGCCCCGCCGGCCTGGTCCATGGCACGGGTGCCGCCAACCACCAGTTGACCATCCGCAGTGAGCCCGACCGAAGCATAGGCCCTGCCCAGGGGATCTTCTCCAACAACTTCGAGGTGGTCCAACAATCTGCACCCCGTGAAAGATCTTTGCCAATCCGTCAGAAGCAATTTAATAGGTCTGAGCGGTCTCTTCCACCACATTCACAGCCGTCACGGACACTCGCTTAGTCACAGCGGACTGTTCTTCTAAGAAATCCCGGAACATTTCAACCGTACCCGCTAATCCATCCGTATTGCGTAAGCAATCCTGTACGAACGCAATCTCAGTTTTTGTGTTCGTATTTTTACGAACTAACTCACTCAGTTCTTTTAACATGTTTGAAAAGACAGGACATATTGAATGCAAGGCATTTCCTTCTCTTCGCCCTCCTGGCCAGACCTGTACTGGAGAGCGTCTTTGTTGCCTCCTCCATCGGGACCGGTCCACAAGAATTCCAACCAAGTCTTCCAACCACGGAAGAACCCACACTTGCCGCCCTAGGCTTCTTTTGCTCCTCCGCACTCCGGGGGGAGAGCCGCAGCCACCCTTTTGATGTTTTCCACACCGGTAGAACCTACAACTTCTCGACAATATAAACAGCTGGGAAAGGAAGAATATCAATCTCACACTCATTCAGGGCATCACCACCAGCACTAATTTCCATATATTGGGCCACAGTTCGTTGCTGGCGATGCCCAGACACATCAACCTGCACCGTTTTCCTTCTAGCAGCTTCTAGGTGCTTAGAAACCGATCGCCGATGAACTTCACAGTCAGTGCTAACCGCAGTGGCATTATCACTATTCCCCAAGGGGTGAGGGGGGGGGGGGGTCGTACCGTCGGACCGATCAGGATCAGTCATAGTTCTAAATAACAAATAACGTGAACTGTTTAAAATAATTTAACCTCAAACTAATCAATATAGTTCGACTTTAGAACTTCTTTTTGTAAACAACAAAATTAACAGTATAACAGCTGTGTTGCTAAGGTAAATTGCTCCTGACAACCGTAGGCTAAGATATAAAAAAATCAAAAATGAACACCGTATTAAACAAAAGCAAAACGTTAATAAACGCAAACAGAACGTTAAATTAAATGAAATAAGACAAAAAACTAACAGTATATAAAATAACGGGTAACAAAAATAGCTCGCAAGGCAAACTAACCTAAACGGAACTAACTTTAACAAACGAAAACGAAAAACTATACAAAACACGA
This sequence comes from Lycorma delicatula, assembly GCF_047948215.1. Lineage (NCBI taxonomy): Eukaryota > Metazoa > Arthropoda > Insecta > Hemiptera > Fulgoridae > Lycorma > Lycorma delicatula. Next base: position 153,479,787 of record NC_134456.1, on the reverse strand, counting down.
ATGAAACAACTCAAAACAACAAACGAAACAATTACTAACGAAAATAAACAACAAAACATAAAGTATGGACTCAACGTTTGGATATTAATGAAATAACGCATGTCTATTACAGTGTGAGACCATTATATATTTAACTCATGTTCTTGACCGATTATAGTCTCATCGACTTTTTTAGAAAAATCTAACATTCTATAACAGTTTCTACTGTTACTATTGGCATCAATGCGAGACATATTCAGTTGCTATTCCGCGCGCAGCTTCATTCGCTTTTAATTCGTTCATTTGATGTGAGAGCCACGTTTATCGATTCGTCTCGTAATATATTCTCTTCTGCCCGTTTTCTTGATTTCCGATTTTATTTACTCCGCGTATTTCGCGTCATCTTAAAAAACAAAATTTACAAAACGTTGTTAATTATCACAAATTGTTGATTTTTATAATATTTCAGAGTTTTCGTATCGTTTAACGCTAAACTTTTTTAAAACAGTTATTGTTTTGCTTACAACGCTTATTTAAATGTTACTGTATAGTCAGTGAAAACTAAGCGTAAATTTCAAATCGCTAAGGCAGTAATGGGGAAATGCCTAAGCAACAAAACTGGTTCATACAAATCTTACAATCTTCAATTTTAAAATGACCTACCATTTGTTTTCCTAAAGTTTAATTTTCATGTTTAGATTTTCAATTCAAATCTACCGTGATTTCATTTCATTCAGATTTTGCAACAGTTCATTCACTACTCTTCTGACAGTTCATAAAATGTATTCACATCAAAATTCTAACATTTTCATGCTTTCATATCGAAGAATATACAACATTTTTTTGAAAAAATGTATAATACAATATCTACCTTTTATCATATCAGGCAACAAATATCCCATCGAAGTAACACTACAGTTTAAAAGAAAATATATATTACTATGCTCCGGTTTCTACTTTTTATTTTATTAATAATTAAAAATATAATCAGACCAATTTATTTAAAATTAAATTAAAATATTTCTGATATTTTAATTTTATTTAAAATTAAATTAAAATATTTCTAGTATTTTACGTTTAACATATTCTTATTTGTACTTTTGGCAGTTTGGTGGACTTATAGCTTGCAGTTATTATTTACTTCGATACGACGTTTTGCAATCAAAAGATAAAAATGTAATCAGAAATATTATTCAAGGAAACAGAATAGACTGTTATTTCTATATTTCTTAGAGTATCGGACATTCGTTTACGCATGTTGGTTGTTGAATTACTACACTGCATATAGTTACAATCGATTGATTGATTTCTGTGTATTTTAGCGAGAAAAATACAATAGAATTTATCTCACGTAGGGGACTTGTTTATATCTTATAGAAGTGAGATGATATGAAATTATAGTAGAGGAGTAAAATTTTATGGCGATGCAGTAAGTGTAAAATGACTCGGAAAAATGGTTTAATAACAGACGATTATGTTTTTCGAAAAATGTGAAACTCAAATACTCGTGGAACCGCAATAATACGTCCGTATCATTCTGTAAAAGCGAGGTAGATATTTATAACCCACCGGGTTGGTCTAGTGGTGAACGCGTCTTCCCAAATCAGCTGATTTGGAAGTCGAGAGTTCCAGCGTTCAAGTCCTAGTAAAGCCAGCTATTTTTACCCGGACTTGAATACTAGATCGTGGATACCGGTGTTCTTTGGTGGTTGGGTTTCAATTAACCACACATCTCAGGTATGGTCGAACTGAGACTGTACAAGACTACACTTCATTCGCACTCATACGTATCATCCTCATTCATCCTCTGAAGTATTATCTAAACGGTAGTTACCGGAGGCTAAATAGGAAAAAAGAAAGAAGAAAGAAAGAGGTAGATATTTATGCCGGTTTTATCGTCGGCGTTCCTTTTAGGAAATTTATTTCAGCTCATTGTAAAAACACCTGGCGGAGATGAAGATCTCAATGTTTTACTGAGTGCGTAGTGGAAAAAAATGTTTATTTTCAGTAGAATGATTTTTACCTTTTTTTCTTTTTTGGAATCGGCTCATTTTTTTTTTTTAGAATTTTATTTCAATCGTTTTGTATGTAATTTTGTTTAATTTTATACACTTTTTATTTTTTTTAATTATTAAACAGATAAAACGTAAATAAATAAATAGGAAAAAACACTTGAAAAATTAAATAATTTTATTTAAAAATTAAACTAAACAAAATTGTACAATGGAATTTAAACCTACGTTCGATTATAAAAAAAGTGAAATATTAATCTTTGAATAAATTCCTTACCAAAAAGTTCTTACTTAGATTTTTAGAAAATGATAACAAGAGAAATATAAAGCGACAAAAGTATTGTATAAAAAAATATCTATACAAGAAAAATAAGATATAATTTTTTAAAAGGTCTTTGGGCCAACTGTACTGTCAGTGCGAACGACAGGTGTATAAATAAATCCCGCATACACCACTTTACTATTCCCTGTTATCTATTCCTAAGGCGCTTTGCGTATCTTGTCCCGATTTTCAACTTCGTTTCACAGTCGACCGCTCACCACCCACCCACCCGTTTAGACTACAACAGATTGTTTGATTAAAGTTATCGCTTTCGTAAAACCGCATTCCGTGGAATATAGTACAAAATATTTATTTTACATTTCATATTTAACTTAAAATATAAATAAATACGTTTTTTATATTTAAAAAATGTATTTCGACTAAATTTATAAATCAAGCGAGTCAATTTACGTTTAATAAATTTCATCATTTACTTAAAACGATGTATAATTGGTGAGCAATACAATACGATCGAAGTTTCTCCGGTAATTTAAAATTACTTTTAAGTAATGGATTTTTTAAATAAAAATTTTAACAATGATTTTTACTTACCTGGCTTAATTGTTGTATAATACGCATACGAATAAGGAAAATTACGCTGATCGGGTCAAATTTTTCATGGCGAGGTTTTGCAGATATTACGTTTCATGATCCGCTCTAAACAAAAAAAAAAAAAAACCAAGTTTTAACAATGAAAGAATCTAAAGGAATGTATGTATGTTAACCTGTATTTTCCTTGTCACCGACAAACTGGAAGGAACGATTGAGATAAAATTTATTTCCATGATTTCTGAATATGCTATTTAATTCTGGTCACAACTCATCAAGGAGAAGGGATCTTATAGGTCGCTAATCTCAATATTTTAAATTTACTTTACCCTTTGAGTAACGAGAGTAAAGTAAATGGCAAATAGGTTTGTTTTTTTATTTAGACAAATTAATGCTGATTAATGATTTAAGATATTTTACTTTCCCTGATGTAGCGATTTATGCTGCTATAACAGCTGTACCTATAACGGAAAACTATGTAAATCGGTAAAAAGGAATCTTAAAAACAGTTTTTTTTTTTTTAAGTTTAGTGCCTAAAGGAAAAATTAAAAAAATAGATTTAAAAAATTGTAAATAATCCGGGAAAAAAGTTTCTATTCCAGTGCTCCCAAATCCAAACGTTTGTGTGTACGTATGTTGGCCTGTAATTGGTCTTTTAATTCTGCATCCTGTTGATCGTTTTACTTCAAAATTGGTAGACGGGTAATATCTTCGGATGGAATGAATATATTCATTTTTTTTCAGAAATTAGAAAAAGTGGTAGGGGTGTTTAGGGCGAAATAGAATCTCAAACCTTTACTGAAGCAGATTAGTAAAACACCTTTTTTTTAGAATTGTTGAAGTTTTTATTATCAAGATCAAAAATTCCCAAAATTTTTTTTTTTAATATTCACCCCTTTCAAAAAAATGACATTATATATTTTTATTTTTTAGCTATATCTTGCTTCAGAATAGGAGATCTTGTCAGATCTTCTTGCCCTTTCTTGTTCAGAGTACACCCGGCTTATTGTGTTCTTGGGTTTTGTTAGGAATCTTGTTTCTTTACTTTTTAATTTTCATAGTTTCCGGTTTTCGTTTTTAGGTTTTCATGGGTTATGTCTAATTCCTCCATGTCTGTACTTCGTATAACCAGTTCGGTCTGCTTTTCTTGTTCCAGAAAAGTTCGATTATCCGTCTGATAAGTCTGGTCTCTTCCATTCTGAAAATATGTCCTAGAAAGGGAATTCACTTCCTCCTAAATTTATTAGTTATCGGGATGATCGTTTTGTAAATCTCTTCGTTTGGAATAATTCTCCAAATCTCGTGTTTTTTTAATAGTATTTTTTTTTTGTCTTTCCATTTTTTATATTTTATTTTTATTTTTTTATTTAGTTCATTCTGCTGTAATGGATTATTAGATAGGGTCGCAAAAACTTAAAAAAAAGTGTTTTTTAAATATTTAAATTCATTATGTAAGTTACAAACAACATTTAAAATGTAAAAATTTTAATTTTTGACAGGTCTTACTTAGTATTTCTTGAAAAAAAAAATAGCCAATAATTTTCACCCCTTCCTAGAAAATTTCAACTTTTTTTTGAATTATGTATCATTGCATCCTTGTATTTTTTAAATGATTATTTTCTTTTTTTTTAATTTATTACTTAAAAATTTACACTTTATTTTCTTAAAAATCAGTTTTACCCAAATGCTTCCCCTCGAGAGTATGAGAACCCCCAGAATAAAAAAAAAATATTTTCGCAATATAAAATTTTTAATGCTCAAAACGTATTTTATTAAACAATAAAGTCGCTAAAAAAAACGAATTTTTTGTTTAAATTTCGAATTTAATTTATTTAAAATATGTATTTTATATATTTAAAAGTGATTCATATATTTAAAAGTTATACAATTCACTGCCAGCTTTTCTTATTATATTTGATCTTATTAAAACACCCAAGAAAGCGGAAGCAAAAACATTTTTTGTTTCAGGACTCAATGCCACATTTTTGAACTGATAAGATGCTTCTGTTACATTACTACTCGTATATCAATTTGGTAATTCATTCGGCCAATCTGATTCAGGGATGGGAGATACTAAGCCAATTTTTTCTATTATTTATGTTTTTTTTTCAGTTTCATTTCAAATTATATCTTCATATTAGATTAACCGATTTTTATGAAATTTTCTTTGATAATTTTTGAAAATAGGTTATCATTTTTCCCATTTAATTTTGTTTACAAGTAGTAGGGAGATGCGGTTACCGCGGATCCCAGATCTCTAAATTTTATGTAAAGAGTAGAACAATTTTTTTTTATCTAATTCAGTATCTATTAGGCGGTTTATAAACTTTTGGTTCGTGTTATGTCCCATCGACCCTACATTAAAAGGGTAGGGGCAAAAATGTTTTTTCATTTTCTTCTTAAGCTGTACAGTCTTCCAAGAGCAAAGTTCTTGGAAACCAGTGTTGCACAGGCTTAGCCGGGAAAATAATAAAAAAAGATTCAATCAAACAAAAAACTTCAATGATTTAACGATTCAATTTTTTTTTTCGTTGAATTTGTCATCATCAATTTCCATAACGGTTTGTCTTTACCGATGAGCTTGATGCCTGATAACTCGCTTCAAAATTAGAAAAAAAATATTCAAATATTAATTTATTACCCAATCAATTTTTTTAATAGGAACCATTCCCATTCACTATTGTTTATAATGTAGTTTTTTACTTAGATTCAATCAAGTTACATTTGAATTTATTTTATATACCCTTATTGCTTGCTATAATAATTATCTGACATATTGGTTGTAGAGTTGTAATAATTGTATTACTTCTTTTCCGATAAATTTAATGCTTAATAATTAACTTCATAAGGTTAGGAAAATATTTAGTCATTGTATCGTGATCTACCATCCTTTTTCTATAATCTGTGCAATATAATTACGCTGCTGAAATTTTTCTACAAAATATTGAATAAAAATACCTTTTTGATTACTTCTTAACTAAAAAAAAGTTAAACCTTTATAAAACACAAAAAAAATTCTAAAATATGATATATTAAATAATAAAAAATTATTAAAAAATTAAAATTCATCTTACCAACAAATTAACGGTGTCTTAAGATCTTTCGGTTTATTTCAAAACCATCATCAGGAGTTAAAAATATTATAATAAATTAAAGAATTGAAACACAAGTCACAGGTTAAAATACTTACACAGTCATGATTGCATGCATTTGCATATTATCATTTCTGATAACATGGTTTTCTCTTTTAATTACATTTCAATCTACCAGAGTAGCTTTATATTCTTTCAGTATACTGTTGGAATGTATGCAGTTATGACTGTAAGTATTTTATCCTGAGAAACTGTTTTAATTTTTTAACTTTTAATATTTTTAACTCCTGATGATGGTTTTGAAATAAACCGCAAGTTTTTGAGACACTCCTAATATGCTGGTAAGGTGGACTTTCATTTTTTAATAATTTTTTTTTAAATTTATTAAATATATCAGCGGTACCCATGTTTGAGAAATTGATATGATATATTAATTACCTAATAATTAGCTTTTCCCTCGCTCAAATTGCTGCCGAAAAACTAGAAAAACTTTACTTCCTTATCTAATACAAATTAAAACTGTTTTAAAATTCGAAAAAATAATCTAAAATATGCAATCGTAACTGTATAATAGCAAACATTTGCTCGCCCAGCGAGAGAGCTTTGGACTTATGATGTTCCAATTATTAAATATTTTCCAAATAAGAGTTACTTTAGTCAAAATTGGTTATTTTTAATAATTTGTTTTTATAATTTGAATACGAAAAAACTACGTAGTAATTAAAAATAATTAATTAACCTCCTTGGCAGAATAATAGTATCTCTGTCTTTAACCGGGAAGGTTACGAGTTCGATAAATGAATACGCTTGGCATTTTTAATTAATTTGCTAAAAACTTAAAAGTTTCAATCATAAACTGAGCGTAATCCTGCTATTTTAAGGGAATAAATAAATGAATAAATTATTACAATTAAATTAATAAATAAATAAATTATTATAATAGTGGTGATGCAATATTTAAAAAAGAGAATATTTGTAACTAACAGCTATTGAAAATAAAAAGTACTGTAACTTCCGTGTGATAAATTAATTACAAAGCTGCTGATTGAACAGCACACCAGCTAATCAGTTTATTATGGGAGTTACCTCAGCGTTGTCCGATGAATTATTTAATCACCAGATTCCATTTCCAAGCGACTATAATTCAATATTTATAGGGGATTTTATTGCCAATAAAATCTTAATCACATTTTAATTTAATTTCATCCGCGACATAATAAAGATATCATTTAACTACATCTAGCGTAAATAAAACAACTTGCCTCTTTAACCAATCTTGACTGAAACGATTCTGAACTTTGATAATTTTCATAATCACAACTTTGCATATCATTTCTCAACGTTAGTTAAAGAAATCTGCCAATTCTTTTTGTACGGACGGTAATTCCAATTAGTTCTAATATGCTTGAGATGGAACTTCGTGATTCTTAAGACAAATAAAACATCAAGAACACGTTATTACATTTCTTAAATCTGATTAATCTGAAGGGACTATAGAATTTATATTTTTAGTTTTGGCATTACATCGAAATTCCGATGTTAATACTGATGGTAATTCTTTTTTGATACTGGTGTATGGTTTCAAACGATTAATTTTATAAGTTAACCGTATAAAATTACATCGTTTTGGGTAGGTAAAGTTCTTTTACTAACTGTACAAGGTATGTCTGTGAACATATTTATTATTTTTCTAAAATTTTCTGCATCGAAACGTACCTTACGTTACTCGATATTTGGCATTCTCTGTAAACGAGTATTTCGTCCATCGGCTCTTTAGTTTTGCAATTTTTCACGTTGGCGCTCTTTTACAACAATTAATTGATATGCATTAACATTTTACAAGAATTTCTTTACTAATACATTTATCAAACAACAACAACCGTGTTCTTCAGTGACAACTGAAAGGTGCTTGCGGATGAAATCATACTGAGTTTCCCTTTCAGGCTACGTTTCTTTCGACGATTTATATTCCATGGGTATTTTCGCATTTTAAACAGCCTATGCTCAATTGTAGGATATGAGACTTTTGACTCTGAATCTTGTGCATCCTTTCTATAGAATTTTTAAACAGTTTTGAACGAGCCTATTTTGTTTCAAGAGAAGGTTATTTTCTCTTACGTCCAGTATCTTTTGTAGACCTACCCACGTTTCCTCTTCGATGAAATTACGAAACTAAAAAATAATAAAATAATTTTTTTTTAAACAATTGAACGGATTCCAAAAAGAAAAACATAATTAAAAGAAAAAACTTTGAAAAAGAAAAGATACTTTTTTCATTACGGCCTCAGTACAATTTTTGAATCTTTTAATTTAAGTCGGCAATTTTTTTATATTTCCAATTTTTTTTTCACAGGATAGAAATTGAAAAATGAATGGAGCACCAACTCGTTGAAAGTATCCGTTCAATATTTCTTTTAATCAAGCAGTGGGACCATTTCTGTTTTACACGTTACAGTAAAAATTATTCATAAATGTATTTTAAATACATTTAAGTTGTGTATTGTATACTGTTCTTTATATTATCTTTTTTAAAAAATTATAAAAGAATAGAAACAGTTGTAATTAATTACTTATATTTATAGGTATTATCAATAAGCCGTTAACACTTGTAATTGGAAGTTTGCTCTTCTAATTCACTCTGCAAGTAAGTATGGGGAAGTAGACGAAATATCGGTATACGGTGACCAGGTAACGGTCGGTGTCGAATTCCGGTAGCCGGCTCGTACTTCAGAAACATCAATGTCATTGATATTACTATTCGCTTCTCTTTACCCTTGAACATTTGGTTCGCTCATATTTCCCGAATTGAATTTGTCAGAATATCGTTATTTCCTGGGATTGTTTTTGTGATGACTATTTTTCCTGTTGGTGATTAGATGTTTTAGGTACTTACTAAGGTTCTTTTATCTCACTAATAGTTTTTTGAATAGTTAAAAGCTTTTGGAACCAAAAAATCTATTTATTTTTTGTTGTTTTTCAGTTACTAATTATTACAATAAATGTCTACATTTCAAAATTTTCAAGTACCATTTTTTTTTATTGTTTTAAATTTGTAAAATTATGTAAAAAATTATAAATGAAGTAAAATAAATATAGAAAGGAACTGACAGCACAAAGATTGTACGTAAATATATAAAGGAAAAGTAAAGTACATTTAAAAATGAAAAAAAAAAACTATATACAGAGCCAGCTAAGAGCCCATTATAGCTACCAAAGGCTTTGTCCTCTTAAGAATAGTACATTAATATATAAAAATGAAAATAGAAAATTAATATATAAATATGCAAGTAATGAATTATGTAGAAAAAATTATTCTACTTTTAGATTAACATTTTGAGGCAATCATTACCAAAAATCAATTCTGAGACCGTATTTAAAACTCACTGTATGAAATTTAAAAAAATATGTTAATCCAATCTAAAGATACGAAAAAAAACGACCATTGGCAAGAAAAAGGAGAAATATTAGGCTTATTATATTCCATTCGGGAATTAAATTGCCCGAATACATAACCAGAGTAACATAATAACAGAGTACATACTAGAGTAACATACTAGTATGATGATACTAGTAACATACTAGTATGATGATACTAGTAACATACTAGTATCATTAATTAAAGTACCAATCATTAATCAAAGTAACAATAATGTTACTTTGAGTCCAGAAATAACAAAAACGAAATTTTTTTTCGTACCCCTTAGGATGGTTTTAATAACGTAAAGCACTATTACAAAGAATCTTAGCACCGATGAGCATTAAATTAAATTAAAAAAATTACCTACCCTTTTGAGTAAAATAAAAAACCCATAATGTCAGTATCCGTAGCTCTCTGGCCACAGGACCAGTTATGAGCAAAATTAAATTAAATTAATAATTGACAAATAAATTGTTCCTTGCAAAGAAATCGCCGTGCCAAATTTCATCCAAATCGATCCATATCAGATGCATCGATTGGGGTGAAAATCAGTTTGATTTGCACTGGTATGGAGATAGGAGTAGAAAAAAAAATCTGATATGGACACCATATGACTTCCTTATACGCTTATTAAATTACATTACTCATTTTTTTAAATGCAAAATACATAGAATTTTATTTATTTTTAATTTATTTTTTTATTGTTATTATTGAATTATTATTTATCGTAAATTTTGTTTTACAATCAGAAGTTAATAATTATTAATAAATTAATATATTTAAATTTTAAAAAAAAGAGATAAAGTCTGATTCGAACCAATGTGTCTTCCACTAGTAAGACCCAAATATTTCATTAATTAAAATTTTATTAGGCTATAACTCTGGAACCGATGAAAATAAGTACCACTTATGATATATATTGTTGAAAAGCTCTCAATGAGGGCTTATTACTGCAGTTAAGAAAAAGTCCAAAATCCAATTTTTTTGGATTTTGGACCGTGAGGGCTAGAATTCTGAAGTATGCAAACACCTCGTGGGAGGCTAGACCGATCATCACCATCAACTGGTAAGAAATGGCGTGGCCCTGGGCTGTTTTTGGATGTGCAATTGGGTGCTGCTATAATACCTCTGCAAACAATCATTCGATTTTCAAAATTCAAACGGGTTATTTATTAGTAGGTAGAAGGCTAACTTTTATACGCACAGGTACTCTCTTGATCTAACAAATTACGGTTACTCGGAAATGTTATCTAAAAACGAAAATCATTTAAATGAAATTTACGTATAAAAATGTGTAAATAATAAATAATCGATTACGGTGCTGCAATTCATTCGGGCCGCTAGCTGGCGAGCCGTTAAATTTTCATTCTCCTTTCTTACAGTAAGCCGCTCTCAGGTATTTTTAGTAGAAATATTTTCAACATAGATTTTATTGAAATTGAAGACATATCGTTAGTGATTCATAATCAACGCCAAGCAAAAACTTCTGAAAGTTAATTAGTGAAACTTCGTATATAAGTTCTTACGGTGTAACAGCATACTAAGAAAGTAATATTTTTTAATTCTGAATTTCAAGGTTAAAAATAGGTTTTTGATTTTTTTTTTAAAACCTGCTATTTTTTTTTAATTTCTTGGTAACAAATGAAGAGATCAACCTGATTTTTGTTGAGTGTAATCTTCTTGTGAATAAACCAATTTTTAGTTTTTTTTGAAATTCTACCTTGAAAGGGAGTGAAGAATGGTAAAAAAATGTTGAACACTGATTGTAAATTTTCCCAATCCCAACTATACTAAACGAGGTGTTCAATAAATTTGGGCTTGCAAATACTCTTCAGATAAATATTTAAAAACCATTTTCGGGTTTTTTTTAATTCCGATTTATTTTAAGGAGTGTAAAGGAAAACGATGCTGTGGCTCAACCAACACAGCCATTGCCATTGTTACTATATGTATGACTGACTACCTCTGGTTATTTGACTAAAAAACATAAAATAAAAAGATTGACCGCTACGGGAAACGCGAGTAACCATACGGCGCGGGCGAAGCTGCGACGGAGAGTTAGTACGTTATACAGCAAAACAGTGTACATATACAGCAGGAAAAATAGAAATTTGATTGTAGTGCGCTACAATGTATCATCTGTTGGTCGCTATTAAACTGAATGCGGAATTCAACATACTGATATATCAACTTCTGATAGGGAAAGACACCGTTGAGCCAAAGAATTCAACAGCGCGCTATTCGGAAATCTCTCTCAGTCGAGAACAATTTACGTTTTAGAACAGTTAGTGCCCCGTAAAATAGTGTACCGTAAACGGGTGCATATTTTACAACAATGAATAAAATAAATAGATCGGCTGGATGGTGAAGACGTGCCTGTTTAAGTTGACAGATGAAAAAAAAATTTGTCAACAGCGCGCTCATTTTGACGCTTTCAGATTCGTTTTCTATTATAATTATATAAAAATAAAAACGTCATTAATTATACTATTACAACATTTCCATAGACATGCAATAATTATAATAACAGTAATACGTTAATAATGTACTGTTATATTATTACACTATTATCTAAACGATATTACATCTCTTCTTATTTAATAAACGAAATCGTAATATTGTATAATAATAATAACAAAATTAACAGTGGTAATGGACAAAATAATAGAACAATACTATAAAAATATGTGATAAATTGTGTACAGCCACTGTTTTATTACACTGTGCTTATATCTAACATGGAATTATTAATCTTGTCATAAATTTTTCTACCGGATAAAAAGAGTATAATAATAATACTTATGATCCAATAAACAGGCAGTAATATTGTTTTAGTAGTGAATAAGTGTAATGACAAATGCGACTGTTGTGCCAATACTTAGTGCTTTCCTGTCGCGTGTAATAACCAGAGCGTGACGAAACGTGTGAACACTCACAGTCAAGAGAACTAAAGCTCAGTATAATACGGTATAGAGTAGCACCGCCTGCCTGCTGCCGGCTAAGTTGATATCATTATTTACCGGCCCGATTTGGTAATATCAGAGGACTCATTACCGGCTTATAAGAATATTATTACTAACACACAGACACCTGACAGTCTCTTGTTCTATTCTCTTTCTTTCTCTATTCTTACTCGTAAGTTCGCCGAGCCCTCTATTAGTTTATGCAATTTAAAAGTAGATCCATATATCATATGTCACCGAGGCGGTCGACTTGTTATCTGACGTCGATATCTGAATAACATATGATTGCTTTCCATCGTTCCGTAACCTCCCTCTCGAACGAGATACGTTAAATATCGCGTCTGCACATCCGCTACTAATAACAATCGTTTCGATAACTCTTAAGATTATTTATTGATGATATGGAACATATATTTTTATTATTTTTCTCAGAACGTTCAGATAACATAACTAACATCAATCATAAGTTAATGATAACCGATAACTATGTTTTTTTTTCGAGTTTGGCGACTGAGGACCACGTGAAGCAACGTTTTTGCATTCATTTTTCTTTTATCTGGACGTTTTCTTTCCTGGTCTTCCAATAGGGTTTTGTTTCTGTCTTCACTCTTCTGACCAGATGTCAAATTATTTTTTCATCTTAACTAATTAACTTTTGAAATTTTGTTCTAGTTTTCTGAACGTCGTTCTATCTTGTACTATTTCTTTACATGTTTTAATTTCTTTTAGGTCTTTTTGAACCACTGATTTATATTGACTTCCGCTCTTTTTATTTCCGCGCTTTTAATAAAATAAAAAAAATTATTTAAATGTAATAGCAGAATGGCGAGTCTGTCTTAATTCATTCTAAGTTGGCCAAAAAATTTGGCTTTTATTTTTCTGATGGAATTTGACATTCTCTTGGTTTCATTGTACTTGTAAAAACCTTTATTACCTCTGAATCTATATTGGTTTTAACAAATTTTTATTGGTTCTAGAAGTTTTCTTAAGATCGTCCTTTCGTTTTTTCCTTTTGTCTTCACTTGATTTTAAACTGAATATCCATTCAGATGCGAACAGAAATTCTAGTTTGATTACCGAATTGTAAAGTCTGATTTTAGTAAAGTCAGTTTTCTATACTGATCTTCCAATAGTTCTTCATTCTTTCTCTCTGATCAGTTGTTGAATTATTTTTTTCGTTTTATTGGAAACACTTAACATTTTTATCAATTTTCAGCATTCTGTTCTATCCTGTATTATTTTTTTTCATTTCTTCAGAACTTTTTGAATCGGTGGGGTTCACTGAATTTTGTTCTTTTTGTTCATCTTATTCATTCTGATAAGCTGACTGAAGAATTTGGCTCTTGTTTTTCGGATAGAATCTGACATTTTCTGAGATTCGTTACGTTTGTAAAGATTGTCTCTGAATTTGTTTTCTTTTAACTATTTTTATTGGTTCTAACACTTTTCACAAGGTTTCTTTTTTTGTACTGTGTTTATTTAATCAGATATCAAACTGAAGATATATTGTAAAGAGTTCAGGCCTTCCGGTTTGATTACCGTATGGTGAAGTCAAATTTTGACTTTTATTGAAATGTTTTTTATTACATTTCTCTCCTTCTTGTTTGATAGATTTCTTTATCTAAACTATTAATTTGGATTTCTTCTCCCAGATATTTAAATTATGTTAATTAGTTTATTTTTCCAAATTTTATACTAAGGAACTTGAACAGTCTTTGATGTTGGTCATCCGTTAATTATCATTATAAGATAATCATAAATAAAATTGAATCCCTTCTTTTAATAATTATAGCTGAAAAAGTGGATTACTTTTATTAACAATGATTTTTTAATTAACATTTATTTATTTTTACAGGAAAAAACAAAAATATTTTATATTTTAAAAAAAGTAATAATTATAAATAGACTTAAATTTAAATAGTATAATGAGAGTTTCATTCTTTTTTCTTTCTTTTTTTTAGTTTTATATAAAAAAAAACTGTTATAAAATTATAATAATAGTGTTTATGAAAATCTATTAAAAAAAAAAATATTACTACATTTAAAAAACCTACACACACGTGTGCGCGCGCACCTATATATGATAAAAAAACGCGCAGTTATGATAAAAAAAAATATGTTACAGATATATTACGTAAAATCCCTTCTCTTTTCATGAATTTTAATTATGTGTACGTATTCATCCATTGACATTCACAGAGAAGTGGTAGCATCTCTACACTTCATTCACAAGGTTTTAAGTTCGAATCCCGTTCACTTATGGCATTTTTTTCATACGCTTAAGATTTCTTATCTTGTTCCCACGCATGAAGTGAATTTTATAATCTTAAAATAAAGAAGAAATTTGTTTGTACAAATTATTTTGTAAAATTATATTAATTAATTTGTTTTTAATATAATCTAATGTTTAATCCAATATTCTAAACAATTTAAGGACTTTTTTTTGTTTTTTAAGCCTTAAACTTATACAATCCCATATTGTACTTTTGGAGAATTAAATACTTTATGGGAAAAAGTATGAGAACGTGCGTATATATGTTAATCATGTTCGGTCAATTACATTGCAGATAAGAATATCAATAAATTAATGTAGATTTAACCAGTGTACTAAAAGATAGCACGGTCGATTGTACAATTACGATCGATATCAGTTTATCCTCCAGGCATACATCGATGATTTGTTTGATATAAAGAATGGTCGGTTTATTGACTAAATTATTGAAATTAGGTAGCCGGGACAGTCGAACTGGCTAAGAAAATTACAGCTGTAAACCACTTTAAGAACAACGATAACACACTATTTTTATGTTACTTTAAAAATTACAGGACCACGTACGTATATGTATAAATTGCGTTTCAATTACCTATCGGCAGAAAAAATTCCTTGTATATTTTCCTTAATAAATTATAAACTTAAAAAGATAACATACAATTATGACATTTATGATAAATCTACACCTTATTATACACAATATTCAAAATACTCATCCTTACATTGCTATATATTTTTAGAGATTAAGTTGTAATATTGCTTAAATAAATATATATCTTTACTACATTGCTCAAGGGAAAAGTTAAAATCCTTTCAGAGCTCAATTTATATAACAAAATATTACTATAATTTATAATATTACGAGTAACATTAAAAGCTATGTATTTATGTATGTATGTACATCGTTAAATATTTCTGTAAGCAAGGGTTATGCACGTCAGTTCCATTGTCCATTAACATTATCAAAATCCGATAATCTTATTTGATTAAATCAATAAAAAATCAATAATGTATTTTAGAAATTTAAGCATCAAATAAATTTTATTAAAAGAAATGCAACAAAATTAAAAACTTTTTAACACACACACACACACACACACACACACACCTTTTTTTTAATTTTTTTTTATTACACATTTAACGTACAGGTTGTTAATAAATGTGGGAACTTGTTGAAATAACTCTTCAACTTAAACACAGGAAAATTAAATTTATCGAATGTTCCTAGATCAATACTATTTTTCTATATGAAACCAACCCACCCACAAGCCCAAATGAAGGAACTCAGAAATTTGGAATGGAAAGAGAAGGGTTATGACAGATCAGTTTAAAGGAAATTGAAAACTAACAATTATGATATAAAAAATTTCATGAAACAACAATCCTAAACCAAACGGTGGACATTTAATATTTTTCACAGTTAAGTTTCAAAAGTGGACTTAAGTACCTTTTAATCGTCACTAGTGAAACACTAAATTGATAAAATTTTTGAAATCCTCCAATCTTAAACGATTGCTAATTCAAAACCAAGGGCCTCGCCCTCAATTGACTGCTACTTGGGAGGAAAATTAAAATATCCAAGTATGCAAGTAATGAAAAAATTATTATAATCTGAATAAAATTTTGAGTTACGGGATCCATGATGACGTATTAAGTTTTCTCCTTGAGCTTGGGCTAATTCCCTTTTTCTTGGGTCCTTATTGTAGTATGTAGTATTTTGTATCTTCTGCATTCTGTGAGATTTTGCAGTTAGGTTGCAGATTTTTTTTTTCTGTCCGATGTATACATTTTTCGTGTTGTGTTGTTGCACTGATAGTGTAATTTTAATGAATATTTCTTATCAGGCGTTTCTTTTTTTATGTTCTTGCTGTTTTTTTTTTTTTTTGATGATTTTTCTATGTTTATGTTGTTGTGAGACTTGTTTTCTTGAGTTTTCTTCTCTTGTATTTGTATATATTGTGTGACTTTTTTCTTTGTATGTAGTTTCATAATCTGTTTTCTGTATCTTGATGTACGGTAACGTATCTTCTTTGCTGTTGTTTTGCTGTATCTGATGTGTTTCTGTTGATTTTTCTATTATGATGCGATTGCACTATGACGTATGAGTGGGCATGTAACCCTCCCTTCCAGAAAGAATGCTTCGTTAGCGGTTCGAGGAAGGGTGGTAGCCAGGGGTGGCGGTTTAGTCGGTAGTGCGCAGGTTTACATTAATAACATATTTCGGTACCTATTAGCGAGCGCAACACTACTTAGGCGTCCGTAAATGGGATTCCCCAACTCGTTAACAAAAAAAAGAAAAAAAAAGAAGTTTATTCCTTGTACAATTATAACCAAAACTTAGATAACGTTAATGACCCGTATTTAAAATTCATCTTAAAAAATTTCATAAAAATCGGTTAATCTAGTCAGAAGATATTATATGAAATGACAATTGCTTGATATCTTTTTCGTTTGAAAAAGCAGAAATTATATTTATCCTGTATGAATGCTTACAAAGAAACCTATACCTACTATCCCTCGCTTTTTAATTAAATTGTCCAAATATAAAACTAAAGTGACTACTAGTGTGATAGACCCAACTAATCAAAATTATTCGAGTCGTTTAAAAATTTGAGATACAGGACCCATAATAACTGTAGCACTTGACCAATTGTACTAAAAGTTAAATGACATCAATGATCCCAATCCACAAAATAATTTTTTTAAATTTCAAAAAAAATTCTGTTAATCCAATATCCGTAGTTATCATGTAAAAAAGTAACCGACGGAAAAAGTAAAAAGGATGGGGCTTATTATCCCCATCCACGAATTAAATTGCCCAATTATTGTAATTTTCATTTTAGAAACGTTAAAAAAGAAAAACTACATATCCAGTCTGAAGATGTAAAGCAAAAAATAGGCCAATATACATATAAACATTCTTGCAAAATTGTTCAGCGGTAAATTTGTAAGTATACAGTGTGATTCAAGAAGAACTTCACAAATTTAAAAGCACATAAAAATTTACTGAGCTAACTTACAGAGTCGGTTGAGGTCTCATTTCATAGAAAAATTCATCAAGTTTGTCACCCAGTATTCACTTTGGTTCGATATGGCTTCCATTTGATATGCGATATCCGACCTGAAGTCGATTTGATTCCGGATTGTAGCCGGCAAGTCGGGCTTACCTCTGTAGCTGCGGCGTTAATTCGAAGTGTTAGTTCAACAAGATTAGCAAGCAAAGGTGGTACATGAACCCGATCTTTATCGAAACTCCACAAGAAAAAATCTAGCGGGGTCAAATCTGGGAAGCGAAGTGACCATGAAATTGAACCTTCACGACCGAACCACCAACCGGGAATCGAGTATCAAAAAAGTCTGGGAGTTCTAGGCGGTAGTGAGGTGGTGGATGCTTCGTCTTGCTGAGAGTAATAGCGTCCATCTTGGTCATCATCGTTTCACTAAGGGATTAGAAAATTTTGAAGCACGTCCAGATAAACCATACCATTTACGGTTTCCTTCTGGAAGAAGAACTTTTAACATCTGTTTACTTAGGCACACAAAAACATTGACTATCACGAATATGCTACAAAGTTTCATGAAGATTTTCGCTACCCCATATTCGGCGGTTATGAGTGTTCAGCTTGCCACTGATGTGAAATGTTGACTTATTACTATAAACAACATTCTGTAAAAATGTATCGTTATCTGAAATTCTATCCATCATTTCCAAACAAAACTGCAGCCGAACAACTTTGTCGACATCTGTAATATTTTGAAACACTGTTAGTTTGTACAGCTTGAAGTGCAATCGTTTACGTAATAGGCACCAAATAGTTGTTTGTGGAATGTCAGTCACACGTGACGAACTTCGAGTTGATTTCTTCGGACTACGTGCAAAGCTTTCTCCGGGTTGTTGCACAGCAACTTCAAGGACGCGTGGGCGTCCTGGTGATTTTGTATGTTTAACAGAACCTGTCTCAATGAAGATTTGGTGCCAAGAGTAAATTGTACGCCTTCTAGGAGGCTTCCTATCGTACTCTACCAAAATTAAGTTGAACTGCAGTCGCTGACTGTAAATCGTGAAATCAAAACACACAGCGAACACATATGTTCCTCACCGGTAAATGTATCCATTTTTAACAACACTGGTGACAGCGCGGGGGGCCGAATTCAATACTAATGAACTACGCGAGTCAAAATTTGATTCGTTTTGCTATGAAATGAGACCTCAACCGAATCTGAAAGTTATCTAAATAAATCTTTATATGCTTTTAAATTTGTGAAGTTTTTTTTGCATCACCCGGATATATATATAATTTTTTAATTATCATGATTTGCCAATATTTGTTAAACTCTACGTATAAAATTTGATGTGGAGCATAATCTCGTAGATTAGCATATTTTCTTTTAAGTAGAAATTGTATAGCTAAAAAGCATAACTATAAACCCAGGAGAGTATAAATACCTTTTTTTAATGTTCTTATCTAAACATCTGCGGACATTTTTTATTATGGCACCTCTTTATGGTATGATTCCTCTTCTGAGAAACATTAGCATAGACATCGAACTTATTAATAAATATTTTCTTCAAATAACAAAACGTTTTTTTTCAAATTTAATTAGATTAATTTCTTTAAATTTTTATTAGTGCTTAACTGCAAAGTGAAAGGAAAATTCCATCCATATGTTAAAGTTAATTTACATATAAATGATATAGCTTTTACTTTTTTATTTATGCGTACTAAATTGAGTAATCAATTATAAAAATTACCACACTGTTTAACAATAAAATCTATAATTTTATTGTAATTCAACACCATTAAAAAAATAAATAAAACAACTTATTCTAGAAATAACAACAGCTTTGATCGGTAATAAAATTGATAAATGATATATTAAATTATTATATAGGATAGTAAATGAATAACTGAAATGTAAACAAATCAGGAAGTAGTCTTTAAGGGGGCGTAATCAGATTGAATTATTTGTTAACAAAAGAAAAAAAAAAACAAGTGCAGTCCTCGGCCTTATATCGACAAGGCACAGTTGGCGCTTAACTTAAAAAAATGCATTTTTATTACATATATTTTTCTAAAAAAATCAACTTTATTAAGAATGCTGTCGTAATTTTTTTTTATAAACAACTTTTTTTATGAAAGTAAATAAATTTTATTAATACGTAACTCATGATAAATTGAAATTTTATGTATTGGCTTTTATAACCGTACATTATGAGACAATATCGTTTGTATAAATGGTTTGCATTCTGGCAGAGCGTACTTTACATAAAGAACAGTTATAATATTTTTCCAGAACAATATAACAATTAAAAATATATTTAAAAAGTATACCTGCTACTTTAAGTAGTAAAAAATATCCACGTATAATTAATGTGAGGAACCCTTAAATAATTTTTTAATAGATAAACAACAAAAATGAAATTTTTCAATTGTTTTTTCCTCGAAATCATCTATTTTTCTATATCAGATTACTTTTTTTTTATCTCCGGAACCACTGTTACGTATTACTTCAGAAGATGAGGTGAATGACAATTTTTGTAGCATGTGAAAATGCCTGACGGGATTCGAACCCGGGACCTCCGAATGAAAGGCCGAGACGCTACCATTCGCGCCACGGAGGCCAGAAAGATATCAGATTACTATTTGGAGTGTACATCACTTTTGAAACTAGTTGAAACAATTTTTAAATTGCCGTCATTTTGGTTAGGGTTTCTACAGTTGGAAGTTATTTACATCAAGAGTCTTTGTTTTTCAATGCCCTTAAAGTGATTTGTCATAGTATAACACATTTCCGTCAAAAGTACAATATCTCTTGGAGCTTTCTCAAAATGTCAGAACGACTTTTGAAGATACAAATATAGGCTGTCACTGTTTGGCCCCCATAAGAAGAAATCATAGAGACCAATATTATTAGTAAAATAAAACAGTTAACTTACCCATGTGCTTATATTTATCAATATGGAAATTTTGCTAGAAGTACAACGTTTTTCATAAAAAATAACAATATCCATCTCTATTTTCAAACCGGACGAAAAATAAAGAAAAAATATTATTTATGATATCATAACACTTACAGTGATAATATTAATTTTATACTAGATGTCTGCATTAAATTTCAGGCTACGAAAACTTTAACCAATACAGCAGTCACTTACTGATTTTCACACTGTGATTTAAAAGTGGCAAACATAAAACCGCAAGCAGTAATCTAATATATAAAAATATATTGTTTTCAGGTAAGAGTAAGTACTAAATTTTTTTTATTTTTTTTTGTGTTTCATTTTGAGTAGTTATTTAAAAGGAACTAAACATCACTTTTGGAACTACCGGTGAAAAAATTAAATGACTGTCATCTTGGTTAGGGTGTCGTAACTCAATTTTTTTACGTTAAATTTTTTTTTAATAACTTTGAAAATGATTTATCGTAATTATATATTTTCATTTAAAATTGTTACGTTGCACCTCTTGTGATGATCTGATACCGAAAAGTAGATAGATTTGAGTAGATCTTGTGATAAATTTCATTTTTAAATGTTTAACTGTTGAGAAATTATTTACGCGTTAACATACTTTATTTAATACCTGTACATAAGATTGAAATTTACATTTAACTTTAATAGACGCTGTAATGAATCAAGTATTTATAAACCTGATATGTTTATGTGTTGTGAATCAGCAGAATTTAAATGAAAGAGTAAATAGATGAATTTTTTTTATGAACAAATAAAAGATTCTGGTTGTGTTTTTTGTTTCAATAACACCAAAAATATTATTATTGTTGTTGCCAAAAAAAAAATCTGATATAAACACTACATGACTTCCTTGTACGCCTATTAAATTACATATATACATTTTTGCTGCACTTCATTTAAACTTATTTCATTTGAAAGTGAGATACGGTCCTCCAATTCTTTAATAAAGTGGACAGTTACACAATTGCTAAAATATTAGTTTTTATTAACATCAAACATTTACACAATTATTAATTCAACGATCTTACCTGAAATATTAGGTTAGAGTAAAGTTCCTTTATTACTCTTTAAATAAATGTAAGTCTTACATCTATCTAATACTATGTTTTTTTTTAATTTTTATGATGTTATCATCCACAAAATGAAAACAAAAACGAAACAAGAGAAGGTTATTAAATTTTATAGCGATATTTATTATCAAGTAGACTGAAACAAATGCATAAAAAAAAGTGATACGATTTTAAATTATAATTTTCAATTGATATTAAATATTCAGATGCTTCATCAAATCTGATGTAGACACCATATGACTTAGTTGTATGCCTATTAAATTACATATACACATTTTTAGGAGTAAATAAAATTCTATTTCACTAATAACTTCTGATTTTAGTTCATATTTTTTTTTTTTATTGTTGTTATTGAATTCTTATTTATTGTACATTTTTTTACAGAGGTTAATAATTATTAATAAATCAATATATTTAAATTTTAAAAAAGTCGGAAATGAAGTCGGATTCGAATCGATATGCCTTCCCCTTGTAAGATCCAAATATTTCATTAAGATTTTATTTGGCTTCAACTGCAGAACCAATGAAAATAGCTACCACTTATGGTACATCGTTGAAAAGCTCTCACTAAGGACTTATTACTGTACGTAAGAAAAAGTCGAAAAGTCGAAAATTCGAATTTTTTGGATTTTGGGCTTTTTTGGGCCCTTTCAATTCAGTCAAATGCAATCAAAAGGGAAGGTGCACAATTAGATGTTACAGTAGTCCTAAATCTAAACTTTCAACATCCTACGGATAATCGTTTTTGAGTCATACGAAATACATACGTACGTACGTACGTTTGTATTTAGACGTCACCGAAACTAATCAAAATGAATTCATGGAAGGTCAAAATGTATATTTTTGTTGAAATCTGAAAAACAAAATTTTCGCGATCATAATACTACCTTTACTTCGTACTAGGAAGTAAAAATTATGGAAATAAAAGTCTTTAATAACAATAAACTTTAGCAACCTTCTCTAAATTGACGACTAAAATAAAAAAGCTCGCAAAGAGCCTGCATTTCCAGTTTTGGTATTAATATATGTTCAATTAAAATGCGCTGTATCGTTTTAAATATAATTACTTAATTAGGCAATATTTAGTGTACAATTACGAAAACGATAAAAATGTTCATTAAGAAAATTTAGATTTGACACCAATTGATCAAAAGATGTTTTTATCATACAAATTATGTCACATTTAAAAGTATAACTGAGAAAAACGAAATCAAAATTTTTAGTAAAAAACGTTGATTTACTTGACCAAATTGCGTTATTATTATCATCAAAATTATGATGTATTTAAAATATAATTGCCAGAAAAAGAAATGAATATTATTAGTAAAAACATTTGGGTCTCAATTGACAAACTGCTCGACAATTAGTTCTTATAGCGTTTTTTTTAATTAGCTCATACAACTATTAAAAAATCTAAAAACTTACGAACTCGTTGTATGATAACTTTATAAGGAAATATTTAAAGTAAATTTCACGCTGTAATACAAAAAACATTTAATGATATTACCAGAAATCGGGTACCGACATACCCACCTGTCAATAGGAGTGCAGACTGGGAATTATGGAATCTGATAATTTTGTGCCTATTTTCACGTATAATTTCAGCGATCTATTTAAACAACTTCAGCCATATTTCAACTGCTTGTCAGCCGATTTGAACAAATGAGATGTCATTTTACTCAAAATAAATGTCTTAACATTTTAGCTGGGAAGCATAATTCGATAAACTGATAGTTATGGAACTATTACTGATTAAAACATTTTATTGGCAAACTTTTTTTTTAATTTCGAAAGGTAAAATTTTCAAAGTATTTATTTTTTAGATGTTATTAAGTAAATATGCACCAAATCTCATTAAAATACCTTACTCTCCATAAGATTTAAGATTTTTATAAATAATAATAATAATAATAATAATAAGATTTATAAATAAATATTTATAGAAACAACTCAAAATGCCTCGTAAAAAGAAAAAAGAAAAAAAGAGAAAATTTGCCCAAATGTTTTTTTAAATTTTATTTTATTTTGATATCCTGAATTTATTATGAATCCGGAAGTGTAGATCAAGAGACTCCAACGGCAACTGGATCTATTAGAGCCATGGCTCAATATGTGGAGAATCAAGGTCACTGGTGAAAAATCGGTGGCAGTGATGTTCACATACAAGACACGTGCTCCAGCCAGGCAACTGGAAATCTCAGGAGAGAAAATCCATTGGGAAAACAGTCAAGTACCTGGGAGTAGTCCTGGACAAACGGCTTACCTTAGGAGAACATGTTAAATATGTGAAGCCTTTAGGACCTCACTATACCCAGTACTGAACAGTGCCAGCCCATATCCACTCCGAACAAATTGCTCGTTTTTCGGCTATACGTCCTGCCGATTCTAACATATGCTTACCCGGCATGGGGAGCTTTGTTGAACTCCATGCTTCAAAAGACATTAGAAGCCGTCCAATACATAGCGTTGCGGACGATATTTGGAGCATCGTGGTTCGTCAGAAACGTCACTCTTCGCTACGATGCGGGACTACACACCGTATTCGAAGTGGGAGTGACGCAGGCACGCAGACTGTTCGGGAGAGCGGCCGTGCCCGAACACGGCCAACTCCGGGACATCTGCCGAGAGGACCGTACTCCACAGGGTATAAGAAAACGGCCTCATGCCATATTAAACGAACCACCGTGAAGGCGGTAGGAGAGTTAAAAAATGACAAACCAGGCTTAGGAGCCTCTATATCGCGCAACCTATAAATGGAAACCGCACGAAAATTCCGGCCGCGACAGTGACCGTTTTCGCAATAAGATTTTGTTAAAACTATAAAAAGCTAGTCAACACCCCTCACCGTCCCACGAAGAGACCACAATTTCATTTAGTCAGCATATAGCATATGCGACTCCCTCCGGAGAACGGGGCGCATTTCTCCCTTCAAATAACTAGAGCTTCGGTAGGCGCACTCCTGCTAGCCCATAGGTGCTGGTACCGAAGGTACTTCTGCGGATGAACTGAAGGGGAATCAAGCCGGGATTACTAGGCTTAAAGCTTAGTCTATCATGGCCAGAACCGGTAAATAAATTCCACTATGGTCCATACGGATTGGAACGCAAATTACCAAATCCGTCCACAAATAAAACTAAAAAAAAATTATAACTGCCACTAAATAACCGATGAAATCCGCCCGATAGTAAAAAGATACAGCAGCAAGGGACATTGTCCAGGCTCTGTGATCTGTAGGGAGAAAGGTTGAAACTCCCGCCATTCTTGCGTTCCGTTCCGATATCCTGAATCAGTTTTGGGCAACACTTCCAAGGCCTTCCTATATAAATATTGCTGGGAGGGGAGGATAAAAATATGGGTACCGAGATGCCCCTATATCGATGGGGTCAAAAATCAAGCCAAAGTTGAGATACTTGTAGCTAAATATTTTTGCCTAATTTCAGCTTTTCTGATGACCGGATTTACAGATACGGGACAAGAACAGTTTAGAAATAATGGTGACTGTTCCCCCTTCATCCCTAAATCTTAAATAAAGTTTTCTATCTAAAATCTAAAATTTTAAATAAGTTAGCTCAATTTCTACGAACACAATACAAAAAGTCAAAAATTCAAAATCGCAAAAACTAGGCCTACCTATCCTCCTTTTCTAATTATTTCCAAACTTTAATGGCATCAATAAAAATATTTTTTGAGCCATTAACAGGTCTAAATGAGTATCTTTTTTCGTACGTATACATCTTTTGGAAATTTCTATGGATTTGTTTTACGTTTTGATGGGTTGTGAAACGTCGACGTTCGCAAAAAACCCGACATCGATAATTTTTATCGATCTATATACTTTCCTTTTACAGCTGTAGCTGATATCAGCAATAGAGCTGCAATCGGAAAAGTAAAAACTAAAATAAAAGTAACAACAAAATTAACATTTCGAAATTATATTATTCGTACATCGAAAATAAACAAATAAAATAATTTATAAAAATATGTACATTAGTGATGCAATACTTATTACTTAAATCTTATAAACCAAATATTATCTAATGGAATATGAAAATAAAATTTCAAAATTATTACTTACATATATATATATTATTTTCATGTAATTCATTAACATACATACAAAGATATATAAAAACAACATATAAAACAATTTAATGAACCAATAAAATGTCATTGTAAATGTTAAAATCAATACAATCACTTAAGTAACTTCATAATTAATATTTGTATCATATTATTCGGATATAATACATTAAAAAAATAATAAAAATGATTTTAATAACCAAATGACCAGTTATAAACTGGTTTATAATATTAATAACATAGATGAAAATGAATATATTTATAATATTTCTATAACAAAAAATAATAAAAAAGAGAAAGAGTAAATATAAATATAATGAAGAAATAAAGTTATACAGTTTGCCCGTTATAATATTTATATATAATTAAATATAATGTTAAAAATACAAGTCAGCCAACGAACGGGCAGACCTTGTCGTTCGAGTGGGTGCTCAATAGTGCGTCGCCTCACTTGTTCGGAATTGACTTTCTGAATCCATTTGTTTCTGATACTCCTCACCGGTATGTATGTTTGTGTAAATGTATATATATATATATATATATACATGTGCAGTCATAACGTTTTATGACTGTCCTAACTAAATCTAGCCGTTTTCAATAGTTGTTTTAACCATAAAAGACGTGTCGATGCATTACAACAGTTCATACCATCACCTCGGTAAATGGTTTTTTACTCCTACATTCCATATCAAATGATTTGATCGCTTATAAAATTCAAATAAGCTCTACATAAATCAATTTATATTAAACACAATAATAATAACTAAAATATATAGTGTAATTCGTTTATGAAAATTATATTATATTTAACTTTTAAAAAAGTTGTTTATTTTATTTAATTTTTTACTAATCCTGGCTTGAATATGTAATATAAAAATATTACTACTAATAAATAATAGATGTACTAAAAAAGCAAAGCAATAAGTAACATAACTTTCTCGGTTTTGCCAGGAATTTATTCTATTTAAAATTTTTCTGATAAATGAGAGTAATACATTATTTAATAAGTACATTATTTTCTAAAGAGTTTTTTAAAGATAAATAATCAAAATTGAACGAATTACATAGCAATTTCCATAGTGCCCATATCTCCCCACCACTTTGAACCGATTTTAATCAATTAAATGGCATCAATGAGCCATGTCAGACGTAATCGAACAAAATTTCATAAAAGTCGGTTTAAGCATTCTGAAGGATACAAAGAAAAACGATAAATGACGAAAAAAATTTTGTATATATAGATTAAACTTATTATCCCCCACCGCCGAATGAAATTGCTCAAATATATAACCAAAGTAATGCATTAATGTAATTACTACCGCAACGTGATCTTTAGCCCAGAAACGGAAAAAACGATTTATGCCTCCGTCTCTTTATAGGGAGTAGAATACAAATAAACATCATCAGAAACTACCTTAGGGTGTTAGAATATGAGAAAAATTTACTTACTCTTTATGTAAAATTTTGAGTTACGGGATCTATAAAGCTACATCTCCTTCCCCTCTTGACCGATTGAAAACAAAATTAGATAACTCAATATCCCATCTATAGAAATCATCGTTCCGAATTTCATCCAAATCGGTCCATCCGATCTAGAAATAACAAGAAAAGAATAGGCCAAGGTACATACGTACGTCCTTTAAGAATTTTTCTATGGTAATTTTTTTTTTGTTTCCTTAAAGCATTAAACTTATGTATGTACAATATTCAAATATATATATATATATATATATGTACAAATTCGTACAGAAATCTAACCAATCTGCTTTGTTTTGACTACTAAATAACATCCAGTGAAGTAAAATTATTTACATAAATAAAAAACCTGTCTATGAGTAATAATGGATATTTTAAAATCAAACCCATATCTATGATATGGAGCCATATAATGCGATGTGGTGCCAGACTTATCGGAAGTCGTCCTTTACATTATTCTCACACACAGTTTATTCTTATTTCATACGAAAATATTTTTACTAATAATTTTCCAATCATTTTATGAACAGTTTTAAATGTGAATACAATCGTTCTGTATGTAAAGTTTCGTACAGTATAACTGCAGAACGAGTTAAAAAAAGAGACTGCATTTATTTAACGTTGCAGAAAAGTTACGCGTTGTCGCTTACGCAAAAGAGCATGGAAATCGTGATACAGGTAGAACATCTGATATAACAGAATTCTACATTCGTGAATGGCGAAAAAAGAAAACGAAAAAACAAACTTCTCATAGCTAATAAAAACAAGAGTATTTTGGTGGAAAAGCGTGAAATATCGGGATATAAGAAAAACATGCAGCGGATAAATGTATTATATGTACGTCGGTTTGGGTACGAAATTTCTACAAAAATTTGTCGAATGAAAACCCTAGACATCGCCGATGAATTAAATATCGGTAACGATGAATTTAAAGATAATTTTAACCGGGAATGGCAATTTCTTTTCCGAAATAGTTATTCTATTCGAAGACATATGACAATATCACAGCGGCTACCAAAATCGTACCTAGATTATCTGACAAAGTTAAAAACAATTGTCATAAATTTACAAAAAAGGAAAAACTATTCCCTAGATGAAACTGGGAATGCGGACCGGACAGCCATCGACAAACACAATTGAAAGTTAAGTGCAAAGAGTGTTCAATTCGAATTGCCAGTTGCGAAAACAACGTTGTTCGATGATTACAATATTTTCGATCTGGGAAAAAATTACGCTCGTATAACATTTTTACCGAAAAGTGGATTAGTATTGGACTGGATTAAATGCGTCTGGGAACGACAACGAAGCGATTCACTACGAACCACACTTCGCAGCAACGCAGGTTGACTAACTGCCACCAGTCGTCAAAACTTGTACAGGCAATGTTAGAGATCATACAACCGATATGTAAAGGGAAGATTCATCGCTGGTAAATGTGATCAATTATATTATTCCTGGTGGAATGACATCTACTCTTCAATCTCTAGATGCCTACGTAAACCAGATCTAGAGTCTCGATGGAAATGAAGACGATTGATTGCGGTTAGGTGATAATAAAGATAGTTGCTACTCTACGGATGATGCAAACTTGAGCACTGATGCTGAAACTCTCAGCTACAGCTCAATTGTAGCTGCAGCATGCTGTAAAGAGAAAATATAACAATCGTTAAAAGGTTGGGTATCGGGGTATTTTTGCAAATATTAATGTTTCAAAACTTCCTTAGTTCCAAAATAAATTAAATAAATTCACTGAAGATGTACAAGTTAAGGTACAAGTATTATGCTGGCCTGTATTTTAATATATCCGAACTGGCTATACATAAATTCTTCGAAAATGGGTCAAAAAATCTTCTACGTATGCTATCTATGTTGGCATTAAATTTTATTAAAAATTAAAAAAAGGAGGAGTGGTACGTTTCACCTTTTAAATTTTTGACTTTTTGTATAGTGGCCATAAAAAACTTGTTTTAGTACGATGAAATATTTATTAAGTTATTTAAAATGGGGACGATTTACTACATTATTTCTAAATTGTTTTTCCTCATATTTCGAAAATCCATTGGCCCAAAAAAAAAAATTTGGAATACATATTTGGCTACACATACAGGTGTGCAAAAAAGAATATCGGTGGGGAAGGCTAAACTAATCTATTAATTGCGCAGATGAACGCAGATTGATTTTCTATGTTTCCCCTTAACAGTGCCACCAGCAATGATGGAGAATCCTGAACAGAAAGCTTTCTGAGTTTGCAGTTTGGTAAATGTACGTTCTGTAAAAAGTTTAATCTGATCCGTCAAGTAATTACAATATACGTCCATAAAATAATCGATTTGAAACGATGAAGGATGTAAGAAGAAACTGTTTTTGAACATAAAATTCCCTTGAACCTTACAGTGCAAAAGGAACCCCCAAAATTCATTTTTTCCAGTTCAATATCCAAGTTTATAAGCCGTTCTTTTTCGCTAAAGCGAACGCAAAAGGAGTCGCTAATTTGGATACATTTACATGCGAGGCTTTCCTCGAATGGAAGATGAATCAGAAAATTCTATTTGGCAACAAGTTGGTGTGCCTCCTCACCGATAAATCTTAACGGAACTGGTTGAATGATAGATTACCCAACCGCTGGATCGGTCGTCATGGTCCCGATGACAGAGCTTGTTTGCAGTGGCTTCCAAAATAACCCGATTTCTCCTCATGTGATTTTTCTTTTGACATTTTATAAAGAATCTAATGTATGTGCTTCCACTACCGATGATCTACCATATTTGAGGCACAGAATTGAAGTAGGTGTAGTTTCTATTAGACATGTTGTTTAAGAGTACGGGACGAACTCTTAAACAACACTTAATAATCATTTATTTGTAACTCATAACCGCTAAGTCAAAGTTAGGGGATATTAAATACCTTTAAAATTCTATTATTATTTTTTTTTTAGTTTCTGTGTTCAAACATTTTTGATAAAGTATTTTTTCATAAATTTAAACTCTTAAATAATCTGAAACAAACATTTCAAAATATTTGAGGGGTTGGTCTCAAGAACATCCTCCAAATATAACGAGCTAATTTTGAAAGAACAAGAATAAACTTAGATTTAAATTAAAATTATAAAAAGGGACTATACTACATCAGTTGTCGACGTACGTATTAAACTACGGATTCGAAGGCATATAGGTTTGAACATATTTAAGGAAGTAGATACTTATAGCTAAATGAAGATTGTCGAATTGTACTGTAATAGTAATGACACCGCTATCGTTTATAATTACTTTTAACACGTCGGGTTATAATGCCACTCTAGTCGTAGAAGGAAAAGATGTTTTGAAGTTCTAGATAAAATATGCTACAAAAGAAACCTAAATACGCTTTTATTTAAAACGTATACAATAATGTACGAATGAAAAATAGAAAAACAAGGCCATTTAAATTTAATAGAAACATAATATTAAATTATTTTCTTTATTTTGATTTATCTATGGTAATGAAAGTACATACGAAATGATTTTCTTTACGAAAATCATCTAGGTTCACGGAAAAAAAGGATTATACAAGTCTCTTTACAAAATTAATCTACGTTAATAAAAAGAATGTTTTAAATAATCTTCTTGACAATGCTCATCTAATTACTCATTTAATTTCATACTCATTTATTTAATTTTCTATTAAAAACAATTTATTCGTGAAAAATCTTGCACCAATCTTTGTGTATCCAAATTATAAGTTCGCTAGATTATCGGCAAGTAGGTTAAAAATTGATGGTTAAGTTTTGAATATCCGGTAGCCGTTCTACCGAGATAACGACAGACACGCAGAGTGAGTTAAATAAAGCGTACAAAAAACCAACAATATAGAATCGAAAATCATTTTTTTACCGCCGGGATTCACGAGTCCGTAAATATGAAATGTTTTATCAGAAAATAAAATGCGTTGCAAATAGTTTTCATCCGCAGAAATGAAGTCTAACATAATCGTTACAAATTGAACTCTATGTGGCTTATCGTTAGGTTTAATTTCATGGAGTAGCTGCAGTTTATAAGCCCAAAGTTTCAATCGCTTGCAAGTATTATTAGTCGGTTTTTTCGCTAGGGGTGCGAGAGTCCCCATGCCTCATCGCTACCGCCCACTTGTGCAAGCACGTACGAATAGCAGCTCCGCAGAGGGCTGTCCCTCATATATACTTGTAGATTATGTCAATATAAAATAACTTACAAATAAAAAAACAATTATAAAATAATAAACAGATGTAATTAAAGTCCAAAATAATTGTTTAAATATACGCTATGAAATAATATTAAGGTAAATAGATTAAATACAGCAATTATTCAAAATTAATTTACAGTTCAGATGCCGCAACTGAAAATTTCTTGGAGCACTTATACATACGTTGAACGGGATACAGATAAATCGTGTTTTTTTTTATTCATATTATTTATTAACAGAATAGTTTTTCCATAAAATAAAATCCTTTTTTTACATAAATTTGTGGAAAAGTTTTAAAATGGTTCGGTAATTATTTAAAATGATTTATCATAGCTGTAATCTATTTAAATTAACAAAAGATACGTGCTAATTTAGTTAAAAAACTATTAAAGAAACAACTAAAAATAATAAAATACATCAAAATTATAAAATAAATAAATAAACAAACCAAAATAATAAAAACTATCTTGTCTGACAGGACTAAAATTTACTACATCGTAACTACGAATCGCTTGGAAAAACTAACAATCGACTCGGGTCGATTGTTAGTCCTCTTCTTGTTAATCCTCTACTCCACTCACCGGTCCATGCTAAGGTCTCAGTCTAAAATGAACTATGCTTTTAGTTTCGGTGAAATGAACATCTTTATACATAGGGATAATTAAAATGTTACAATAAAACACACCGCGGTACTTCAAACGCATTTTATCAAAAGTCATTAATCTGATTTTATGTCGATTTCCATTGGAAATTGTTGCCACTCTCATGTTGAGTGACATCACAAAATAATCGCCTCTTGAACGTTAAATATAGGTGGAAGAAGTAAGTAAAGATATTTGTTGTTATATTATTAAAAAAAAACAAATTAATGATTAGCGGTGTTTATACCCAGAATCAGAGAAAGTTAGAAAAAAATCATTATTTTGAATCATAAATATTAAAAATTACAAAATCCGAAAATAATCCATTGGAAAATTTTCACCGATAATTTTTCACTTTTTAGTTCTATAATCGGTATAAAAAAAAACATTAAAAATTCGAATGCAAGCGAAAAAATGCGTGTCCATGTACAGAGTATATTTTATGTAACTAAAGTGTACAAAATTTGATTAAATAATGGAGAAACAAGTTGCAAAATCCTCTACTTCACGGATATATTTATTAAAAATACATAAGACTACCATTCTAATCGCTTCAATATGTCGATCTACCACCAAAACTGTATCTGTCCTACAACTAAGCACCTTCTCGATACAATTAATGATCTTTCAAAGCTGTATTTGCTGTGTAAGCAACAGCCTCATCTAGATTCAGACGATGATAACGGCTGTCGAATTAATTGAGAATCAATGTCTAACAACAGCCGTTTAGTTCTGTCTTTCTCTTTTGATTTTATTTTTTTGACTGTATTTTCTCCTTGAGTTAATGGACCACCATAATGTAGTCGGTTAAAACAGACAAAAATCCAAACCTGTTTCGTGATAAAAACCGAAACATTTTTAACTACAACATTTGTGCCTTATGTTATGTTGTTCTCAATCTTTATCGTAAAATATCACCTCTAAAAATTAAGATATAAAGGGAATGTTACCGACTGGTTTACATATATAAAAATGCCGTTAAAAAGAAATTATACACAACATTACCGAAGTAAGAGAAGTCGTAAAATGCTAATCTTTTTCTGTAACTGTATTTCAATATGTAAATATAGTTTTAATTAAATCGTAATATTTAAATTTTATATATTTGTGAATTCGTAAAATGTGTTTAATATTAAAATCTTGAAAATACATTATTTTTACATCAAAAGTCTACCTATTTTTTTTTAAACTGATTGCTAATATTAATAACTATGATATGTTCAGGAATAAATTATCTTAGTACGATATTAATAACATTTTTTTTTATAATTGGTTGATTAAATTGCTTTGTAATATTATTCATGGTGAGTGAATGAATAAAAATTAAAAACTTTTTTATTTATATATTTAAAAATTAAAAAACTCCCACCCATTGAAAGTTGTTATATCTTTAAACATTCTAAGTTCTGAAAACTGTTTCCTGAATTGTACGAATCATTTCGATACGAACATTCTTCAAGTCAAGCTTTTACGTTCTCCATCGCAAAACTATTATATCCACAGAAATTGCGTTAACTTCAGGAGGATTTTTTCATTTTGAGTTTAACAACGTGTCACTTGGGAAATGGATCACCGAATTCCTTATTCTTCAAATAGCTCCACAAAAAAAATGCATGGTGAGAAATACGGCGATCTTGCGGGATGAAGGAATATCACCATTCTTGGAGATAAACTAGATTAGAACTACTTGAATTACTTATATAGATTTAGGTCCCACAGTTCCAGCGGGAATAATCTCTAAGAGAAATGTTTTTTTTAAATAATCTGATATGGATACCACATGACTTCCTTGTATGCCTATTAAATTATACACACATTTTCTTAAATTAAAAAGTACGTAACATTTTCTTTCATTAATAACTTCTGATTTTTTTCATATTTTATTTTTTATTGCTATTATTGAATTTTTAATTATTATTTATTGTAAAAATTTGTTTAAAATCAGAGATTAATAATTAATAATAAAATCAATATGTTTAAACTAGAAAAAAGTTAAAAAAAAAAAAAAAATGAAGTCTGATTCGAACCGATGAGCCTTCCCTTTATGAGATTCAAATATTTCATTAAGATTTCATTTGGCTATAACTCTGGAACGAATGAAATAAGACCACTTATGATAAATCGTTAAAAAGGTCTCATCGAGGTTGAGAATAAAGTCGGCGTGAGTTAAGTAAAGTTTATTACAGCAATTAAGAAAAGTATAAAATCCAGATGTTTTTTTGGAGTTGGGCACTTTTGGTTCAGTCAATTACAATCAAAAGGGAAGGTGCACAACTAGATGTTACAACAACAGTCCTAAATCCAAAATTTCAACATCCTACAACTAATCGTAATGCGAGATACATACGTACGTATAGACGTCACACCGAAACTAAAACAGAAAACAAAATGGATACAGGGATGTTCAATATGGATATTTCCGCTGAAATCTGAAAACCGAAATTTTTCGCGATCACAATACCTCCTTTACTTCGTACAAGGAAGTAAAAACACATTTTTTTTAGATTTAATGTAAATTTACTTCATTTAACTTCCAAAAAACGAATAAATTTATTTAAAAGATTTTCAATGTTTATAATAATCATTTTCATAAATTATACGATTTCAATTGATTTAACTAACATTGATTATCTCAAAATTAAATCTACAATTTTTTTCTAAATTTTGAACATTAATTGGACATTTAAAAAATGAAAATTTATGCCGTACCTAGAAATAAGTTTTTTATTTCAATTTTTTGTTTTCCAACAATTTTATCAGATACAAGCGAAACTAATTTCTAGAAATCAATTTGTTTTTTTTAATTTTCTGCTCATAAACACATAAAATCAACAATTTTACCTGATAATTTCTATCTTAAGAATTTTCTTTAGAAAACCTCATTTTATCGTTGAAGTAGGAATCAGAGCGTGATATTTTCCTGGCCGACCTTGAAAAGTACATTTTTATGAACTTTTTCAAAATTCTAATCAAGAGGAATACTTCTGAAAAATTTATCAGGAACTTTCTGGAATATTCGATATATGCAATATTCTTTTAAGTATGCCACGCTGGGATTACGTAAAGTAGAAAAAAAGACTAAAAATATAATTTTTTCTCATTCAATAATTACATATTTAAAATCTTCGAAATTTTTCCAGGATGGCGGCCCCCTACATTTTTTCAACAGAAATTTTTTGTATTTTTATAAAATTTTTGAATACAACAGATAGTTCTACGGTATTTTTATTCTTGTATTTCTTCCGATAAACTCAATCGTTCAACAGCTACACCTCAATTACGTTTACAATTACATCTCAATTTCAAGGTAAGAATATATGTACACCCAGTAAGTTGAACGTAAATCAGCAGTATTATATTTTAATCTTTTGTTATTTTTATTGGAGATCATAATATTTTCATTACTTTGCTAAAGTTTTTAAAACTGTATGCGCACATTTTTCTTCGGAACAGTTTTATAACAATATAAATCAGGTCCCAAATTCTAACTAAACTCGTTATTCTTGTAAATATATGAGAAAAAGACCACACCATTGAAAAGAATTAGTTACGTTTTATTTCAGTCTATAAAAAAAATAAATTATTTATTTTATTATGAAATTAATGATTTATATTTTTTATTAGAATTTACAAAAATAAATATTAATACTTCAGATAATATAACAAAAAAAAATTGGCAAATTATTTTTTATTATAATTTAAGACAAACAAATAATATTATTACTATAAAAAAATTCAATTTAATATTTGTAGATAATTTATTACACGATAAGAATTTATGAAAATAAATTAAAAGCATCCGTAAAAATCTAAACTAAGTCTCACTATTCAAAAAGTGTTATTCAATTTTATATATCATCGATAAAAGATGAGATGTTTGCTCCTAAACGGTTGGGTTTGAAGCAAAATGCAAAAGATAACAATTTTTTAGTATATATATATATATAATTTTTTAAATATGATCTCAGCATAAAATAATGAAATAAATGTAGGTGTAATGTTTTACAGTCGTTTTGTGTTCTCCAGACAATCTCTGTTGCAAGTAACTTTATTTCGAGTTGTTATTAGAATTGTATTACCATTTATACAATTTTGTTGGAAGACGATTATATATTGAAAATAGTGGCTGTTATTATTATTATACGTTAATATAAGTATGACCGTACGGTACTTACATTAACTAAGCTAACCCACGCTCGTATCATTCCATATTTTGCACTCTGCGACTCCTTCTATCAAAGTCTCGAGTTACAAAATATCATGTTTTCCGTTTTATATCTCTTAATATCGTATATAACCGCCAGTATAATATGTATATTATCTTACCATTACCCGGTAAAAAAATAGCCCGGTACAGTATATGCACTGTAATATGAATGGGCAATTTACAAAGTAGATCTAATAAAAGTTCATTGAAAGAAAAATCATTTGTACAGGACAGGCTTTCAGTGTCACTTTTATACGACAGCGACGACAACAAAATAAACATGGCGATATATAATTTTTAGAAAGTTCAATAACAGTGTTAAATGATCCCTTTAAAATGTATAAATAAATATGAACAACGTTATCATTTAAACAAATGATGGAGAGAAAAAATAATAGCAATGTCTGTTTGCTAATAAAATCTGCAGCATATTGTAGAAAGGTGTAAGAATTCATTTATTTTTTTAAGTATCAAATTTCGTGTATTTAAATTGTAATAGCATAAAATTTTATTTTATTGTTTTTCTTGAACACGAACAAGTTTTTTGGTAATTAAAAAGTTAAGAAAATAAGTATAGCAGAAGAGGTTGGACGTGAACCTACTGTATGACCAGTAGAAAGTAAAATACTCTCTAATTGTTCATTTTTATATCCACTTTTTCTTTCTTTGTTAATTGAAAAGCTCATATCTTAATGTGATAAATGAAACGGACCATTTTAAAAATTAAATATTTTTACGAAAAAATTATATTAAAAGAATCTATTTATGACATTTAAATACTGGCTTTGGTTTTCTGTCGTAGCAGATCAACTACTACACAGTTTGCTTTTAAGGTGACCTCAAATGAAGAAATTGCACACCGACAAGTTAGTAGATGTAAGAGGACATGGAATGTCAACATTTCTCAAAATTATACGATTACCAAACTACAGGCGTACAGCAGTCATCTATAATCGTTCCGTATGATATTGATCCATCTTGCTGATTCCAAATGTTGTCAATAATTTGTGAAAATGTCCGTACTTTTTGCGTGTCATGAGGTCATTCTTGTTTTCAAGAAAATAAGGGCCTATTATGCCATACGACGACAAAGCACAACGCACGATAACTTTGTTGCTGTGTAGCAGGCGCTGGTGCAACTGTATAGAATTCTTTTGTGCGCTAAAACGGAAATGTTGTTTATTAAAAAATCTGTTCAGGTTCAAAAGAGTGAGCTTCTTCCGACATACACAGTTTGTAAACTAAGTAATCCTCCACGTTTTTCTTTAAAACCATTCCTTCACAGAATTTATTATGTATTACGTGATCGTTTGGTTTTAGTTCTTCGGCGATCTACAAATTGTACATACGGTAAAGTCCTGCGACAATATTCTTTTAACACTAGAAATATGCGTGTAAAGACACTCAATACGAAGAACTGAATGATATCAGCTTCTTATGACAACACCTCAAACACTTCGATGTTGACTGGCGTACGAACAGTCCGCACACCTCATGAGGTACTTTTCATTTCTGAACCTGTTTTCCCAAAAATACGTATCCATGTATTAATTGCATTTACTGATGGTACACGGTTGCAGTACTCTAATTTAAATTGGCGGCGAAAATTTCTACTCGCAGCTTTCACATTGTCATTATTTTTATAAAAAACATTTGGTGACAAAGATACGCTGCGCACTATTCCAAATATCCATTATAACTAAACAGCAAATTAGGGTGAGCTGGCTTCTGCAAGCTATTCAGTTCTGATACTCATCCAAGTTTACCAACACATATTTAAAAATTTACAGTTTTCCTGAATTACCAGTAAATTTTAATTTAAAAAAAAGTCGGCAATAAAATGGATAACTTTCCCTTTGAACCCAGAAAAATTAAAGAGAAACATTAACGTATGTAACTAAAGAATTTTGTAAAGAGTTATTCTACTAATTAATTAAATTTTCAAATACGGGTAAAAAAATCACCTCACCCACCATTGATTGATTGTTTCCAAGATTAAACAGTATTAACGCCCAATATGCGGTCGATAAGTGGAACACCATATTCCCAGAGCACCCAGTTTGGGGTGGTTTCGACAAGGTCAGTTTTAATAGTAAAAGTGTCAAAATTAAGAATATTTTTTCGCATTTTAAAATTGTTAAATCTTGTATTGGGTGAAAATTAACAATTCTACTTCAGTGTTTTGAGCAAAGACAAAGTAAATTTATTAGATTATGTATCGTATTTTAGAAATATTTTTACAATCATTTACATTTTTGTTAGATTAAAAAGTAGTCAAATAAGGAATATTTCTTTGGTATTTGAAGAAACTTTCAGAAGTATAATTAAATCGCTTAAGTTATAGATAAGGGTCGGTAGATAAAATAAAATGAACCTTAATACTTTAATATTATTTTGAAGCATGTTATTAAGCATCAAATCCATCAGAAAAGATGACATACAATTATTATACGCTCAAAATTAAATTTTTAGATATTTATACATGTAAATCTACCGTTGGTTCTAGGAATTGGGCAAATAAATTTGAATGCAAATATAAACAATGCAGCAAACTAAAAAAAAAACTAAAAAAAGGCTTGTACTAGAACCAAAGTGTGGAATAAAAAAATATTATCTAAGGTTTTTCCTCTTATTGTGGAGCTAGTTTATTATGCTTCAAGATCATCGGCAAAGACGATAAGGTCATTATCCTAGATGCTTATAGTATACTTCTTTAAGAAAAGAGCTAATTCTAACATTATAAAAATCCAATGACAAATGTTTAAATCTTACAAATTTAAAAAAAAAATATTCGTTAGATCATTGAATTTTTTTGGTTCGTTTAATCTTTTTATATATTTTTTTTAACTAAGTTGGTAAAGTTTTGCAAAACTGTTTACCATGGACTTCGCCCTCTGCAGGCTTCTAATTAGGAAGAAAGAGAAAACAATTTTTGCTATCACCATTAAGTTTAAGGTGAGGATGCACTGAATCTTCAATACAAACCAAAAGTTTATAATCCTCGTGAAAGTTATTGAATTGTATAATTAAACTATTGAATTCTATGAGTAATATTTTAAGTTAAGAAACCGTTGGTGACCGTATCTCTGCACCCTGTTGATCAAATGTAACCAAAATTAAATTTCATCAATAACCCACATTAAGAAATAAGCATTCAAAATTTCTTAAAATTCTATTAATTCAGTCTAAATATACCAAGCAAAAAAAACTGAGCAGAAGAAATTGGGTTATTATCGCCAAACCCGAATAAAACTGCATGTATACATAACCAAAGTTAAATTGTCATATAATTAGTACAAAAATTTGATTTGGATTCCAGAAATGACAAAAAAGAAAATAAATGTTTTTTCATTTCATTTCTTTTTGGAAGTCTGAATAAAATAAAAATCCACCAAAAAGTATTTTGGTTACTTATAGAAAATTAAATTTTGTGAAAAACTTGCCTAACCATCGCGTGCAACTTTTAATATGAAACTATGCTGCTTGATGGGTTGAACCCATCAACCCCTTTCAGAATGTTTGCAGTGGGACTCGTGAACTATTTGTTGACGAGTTCATATTTAAAGGCTCAATGAAACAGTGTAATTCACTTAAACCAATAAAAAGAGGCTATAAGTTATGGTTACTCGCTGACCAGTTTGGATACATAAAAAAGTTCTGCATATATTACGGCCGCTATGGCAAAAATAAAAGAAGTACCCAGATTATGGACTTGGGAAAAATGTTGTAGTAGAACTTACTGAAAATGATTGGGGTAAAGATATAATTATTTATCTTGATAAATATTTTAATCTTGTCAATGTTCTCGAACAGTTAAAATTAGAAAAACCATTAGCACGTAGTACAATTAGAGTTGGAAGAAAAGGGAATCCTGTAAATCTTGTTGATAAAAAAATGAAAACGGGGGATTTTCATTACCGCGTTTCCTTTACCGACATCTGTTTTTTTAAATGGTGAGAAAACAGAAGTGTTTATTTAGATTCAAATTTCCACGGTAATGAAATTAGTATCATAAATAGGAAAGATTCTACAGGCAATACAGTGAATGTAAAATATCCTACGGTATTAGATTAAAATAGGTTTATGGGTGAGGTAGACCACGCTGGTCGACTTCGGTGTGCTTATGGTGTGAGCGTAAGTTTAAAAGCCAGTGTCAAAAATATTCTGGAGGGTATTAGATATAATATCATTTGTTAATTCATTTGCTGTGTACAAATGTGTGAAAATTGCAGTCTTAAGAATATCGTAGAGCACTGACACGTGGACTATTGACGTACAAGGAGTTGACAGTTAATACTAGAGGCCTGAAGAGAAAACCTATTGACTCAAAAAAACTGTGGAAAAGAACAGGTAAAATGGAATCTGTCCCTAAATATGTGCGATTGGAAAACCTTGGTGTTCATTGGCCCATTTTTCATTCAACTTGAAGTAGATGTAAGATGTGCAGTCTGAAAGGCATACAGTCAAAACTATTTTCAAAATGCAGTCATTGTAATGTTTATTTATGCTCTAATGACAGAAAAAATTGCTTTTCTGAGTATCATGGAGTAAATATGTAATCACTTAATCTGGTTAGTAATCAAATAAGTTAATCTTGGGTAAATTTTAGTGTGTTTCTTGTTATATAATTTTGTGTAACTTTTGCAAATATTAAGAACTACTATCACAGGACTGCGTTTAATTTTGTGCATGTCGCAATGATGTCATTTTATAATTCAGTTTTATGTGTTAGAAACATTAAATAAAAAAATAATATCCTTTAGTAAAAAATAAAAACAATAACTTTGTGTTCAAAACAATTGTAACTTAAGTATTTGAAATAAAAATTAATAATTTTGAGCAACGTTATAAAAAATTATTTAATTTGTTATTCAACAAAGCGTAAATTAAACATACGCATTTTATAAAAGAGTCAGTTTCCATCAAATTTGTTTTCAAAAAAATTAATCTCAACGGGATAAATAACTCTCTTCAAATTCCGACGGCACTCACATGTACCAACTCTTCTGTAGCTGCCCTCGTAAATGAAAAAATGTGAAAAAAATATTTTTAGCATGTGTATAGATATAAAATTAAAATTATATAATAGAAAAGTTATTATTACAACAAAAAAATAGGGCTGTGGTAAAGGATTAAAACTATCATTTGGTCACAATGGTCAAATCGGGCCCAAATGTTTTTGAAGAAACTGTTTAATTTTTTCGCAATTATACTCTAAATATTGCGTAATTAAGTCATTAATATTTAAAAACCGTAAGACATATTTGAAATAAAAATCTGTAAAGAGCTAAGCGGGAAAGTTCTGAAACATTTAGCCAGCTTTTTTATTACTTTTTGAACTCAAGAGTTCTAAAAGTCGACAAATAAAGAAAAAAGGTACCAAATTATTCATCCGTTACTATGTTTTCCCTGATTACAAAATTTTATAATAATCGGGAAAGTAAAAATGTGAAATACAATACAATATTTTCTTCTGAAGAAATATCAAAATAAAAAAAAACTGTGGTTTTGTTTTTTAATGCAGAAATAAATTCTGGAAGGAAAGTAAAATTCATAGATTGGACTGCAATGAATATTATTATGATAAAAACTTTCTTTTGATCTTTCATAATATATTAGTACACAGAGACCTACAAGGGTGAAAGGTCGCCTTTTTTAAACTTATCTTCCTCACATAAAACTGCTCAGTTACGTAAATCCATTTTGTACAATTATGTCACGCTACTTGAACCGACCAAAAATTGTCCAAATTACGTAAAGAAATCCGATATATGGAAAAATACTTTATATCAAAGTAATTTAAAAGATTAAACTATGTAATCTAGTTGAAGCTCAAAGTAAATTACTTTGATTTTAAATTACTTTGTCATCAGTCATGCATGACATGTTTGTGATCTTCAGAAAAGCGTGCTTAACAGATTATTCATTCCACAGCAGTCTTTTTCATTACAACAGACAAAAAAAAAATTTTAAACACTAAAATTCAAGTACATGAAAAAAAAGCTATTTCTTCAAAACATCAATTTTTTTTCATTGTTAAACTTTTTTAAAATTATTGGTTAATATAATGTAAATTTTCAGTTTAAATTATAGTAAATCGTTAAACAAATTGTTCTTAATATATATATTTAAATTTTAGGCCGTCAAGAAAATAGTTTTGAAGCTCAAAAAAAATTTTTAACGATTAAATAAAAGAGAGTACTTTGTCAAAAAGGCGAATTTTTGTTCAACAGAATGAAATTTAGTAAATCCTCTTACCACGAAACTATTATTTTTTTTAATGTGACAAGTCCATTTCAAACACCCAGAAGGTCCCCATGAGAATCAACTTACAAATTCTATATGAAAAGGATGGGATTGTGTGATATATGTGATAGTATTTGATGATTGTGATGTGTTAGCAAGTTTAGAGGTTCTAGAAGACAACCTCTGGTAAAGCCCATCAAGGCTAGAACGGAGAGAGTGGTGTGGCGACCGAGATTGTCACAAGGCTGGTATCTTCCCC
Organism: Lycorma delicatula; assembly: GCF_047948215.1. Classification (NCBI taxonomy): domain Eukaryota; kingdom Metazoa; phylum Arthropoda; class Insecta; order Hemiptera; family Fulgoridae; genus Lycorma; species Lycorma delicatula. The sequence continues at coordinate 153,437,030 of NC_134456.1, read as the reverse complement.
CTACGGGGTCAGGATTTTAGCCGCCATTTAGGTTTGGGTTACAGTAGTCTAGAATTTTTTACGTGAATTTTTTTTTCAATGAGTAGTCACAATCATTTAAAATGTGTCGTCAACTTGCCGCCACTCATGGGAAATTGTGGATGTGGCGGTCTCATACTTAAAACTAAATCGTTTTAATATAATATTTCTATATATATTTCTATATAAAGCTTTAACTAATAAATTATTAAACGGAGAATTTTCAACTTACAAGTTAAAAAGCAAACAATGTTACTTTTTCTGGCAGACCCAATAAAATCTAGCACTGCTAATAATAACTGCAGAGTCAATATTTTCAAGAGAATTAACGTAGAGGAACTCCACGTAATCTCAAAACTTGCAAAAACATGTATTAGTGATCAAGTTTCTCATTTAGTGTCATATACATTTTTTATTACTTTCCCGATTATACAATTACAATGGATAACCAAACAACATACTACATAAAGGAAAGTATGTTAATCGGCAAAAATTTTTAACGTTGAGGATTTTACAAATCTTGATATTTAATAATCCCTCTGTAACCACCAAAAAAAACACAATTTAAAAATAGCGGAAGGATGTATGTACGTACGTATATACATATATATACGATATGAGTATATAAATACAGATATATTTATAAGAATTTGTATTCTTTCATTCTGTTTTGATATTCGAATTAAGGTAATGGGGGAGGGAATTGATTGGTAAGAAATGCACCCTTAATTCGAGAAAGTAACTTTCAGAAGCTCACATCAATGAGTATGAGCTCTAATAACACTCTAATATGATCTTTATTACAGTTTTATATAACCATGGACTATTATTTTCTCTCTCATTCTCATTCTCTCTCTCTCTCCCCTATACCCTATATATATATATATATATATATATATATTTTAGGTCGTTCAATAATTAAGGATACAAATATCAGTAGAAAAATTATCTATTCAATAACAATGAAACTACGCTACTTTTCAATAATCCCAGACTAAATTAAGGCACTTGTCCAATCATTAGTATTTCAGTAGTAAAGAATTGTTCACCTCAGTTTCAAAGGAATTCTTAACTTGCTCACTGTTGCCGAATTCAGTTCATATTTTCAGCAGTGTGAAAAATATGCCATACAAAATGGCCGTCGTCATTTGGTCAGGGCTGTTGTAGCCTGAAGTAGTAATACATCAAAACGTTTTTTTTCAATACCTTCGAAGTGATGTTACGATCCTACCTTTTCTATTTAAAACTTTTGACTTGTACTCCTTCCCCAGGGTGCTTAAGGTGTCATGTTCTCATATCAAGAAGTAGGTCGTTTCGGAGGGAGAGAATATTTTAATTTTATTTTTCTTTGTTTAACGATTTAAATTTATTTAACGGTACCCATAATTTTTTTTTTAAATTCTGTTTCCAAGTCGATCTGAGTTAGTATCATTTACTAACATTTTCACTCAGTTTTGAGAATGATTAAAGGAATAAATTAATCCATATAGCTTTATTGTTTGGTAAACAATAAAGATTAACCAGCCATTCTGATGTATTTTATTAAACCGTTTATCATGTAGTGTTTTAATTCGTTCTCTAAATCATACAATCTAACATTTTCACTCAGTTTTGAGAATGATTAAAGGAATAAATTAATCCATATAGCTTTATTGTTTGGTAAACAATAAAGATTAACCAGCCATTCTGATGTATTTTATTAAACCGTTTATCATGTAGTGTTTTAATTCGTTCTGTAAATCATACAATGTAAGTTGAGTAAAAAATTCCCGCAAAGCTGTAACTGAAAATATGATGATCGGTCAAATTTTGGGTGCGATAATTTTTCTAATCTTGACGTTAATGGCCCCCTATAACCGAAAAAAAACCACAAAAAATAGTGGAGGATTCCTGTAGGATATATGCATTGTATATGTCAAATGAACACCTGATCTTTGACTGCCCTGGTCTTGGGGGGTGGGGCAGAGTCCGGGCCACCCTGGAACTTAGAGATCAAGGGAGAAATTGGTCATTTACAAGCGGCGAACCCCAATGGGACGAGAGCCGCGTTGTTGAACGGTGTGGGAGGTCCTAGATGCGATTGCTTTGTTCAACCGGCATCCGTAGTTTATTTAAGGGAAAGACTCTTACCGCATTGCCGTGGGAAGATAACCATGAGTATGGCTGACCACCAATCAATTATTATGGCTCCAAACACTATAAAAAGATAGAAAGGAACTTGCTGGCATTCAGCGACCTAGGCATGGAAGCGAATTGCTGCTTAGATGAAACAAATTGTATTTATGTATGTCATATATATTTTTAGTAGTTGACGGGGTGCACCCACCCATTTTAATAAATATATGACAACTGAGCGGTTGAGACACGTAAACCAAAAGTGTATGGCAACGCGCTTAGTCCGCTCACGCTGTTAGGTAAGATCTAGCAGCTATGTTATGATGCTGGTCGCTAGACTGTACAAGGCCCAGTTGCCGTTCGTGGCACAGATATTCGGTATTATGCTTTAGTGCAACCGAACGAGGTGGTGGAGGGACAGTTGCCAAGCAATTCCTTCTGCTCAGTTCTTTTTGCTTGGTATATTTAGACTGAATTAATAGAATGTTATGAAATTTTGAATGATTATATCTTAATGTGGGTGATTGATGAAATTTAATTTTAGTTACATTTAATCAACAGGGTGCAGGGATACGGTCACCAACGGCTTCTTAACTTAAAATATTACTCAAAGAATTCAATACTTTAATTATACAATTCAATAACTTTCACGAGGATTATAAACTTTTGGTTTGTATTGAAGATTCAGTGCATCCTCACCTTAAAGTTAACGGAGATAGCAAAAATTGTTTTCTCTTTCTTCCTATTTAGAAGCCTGCAGGGGGCAAAGTCCATGGTAAATATTTTTTCATAACTGTATCAACTTAGCCAGGGAAAAATATATAAAAAGATTAAACGAACCAAAAAAATTCAATGATCTAACGATTATTTTTTTAAGATTTTTAAGTTTTAAAGATTTTTCATTGAATTTTTATAATGTTAGAATTCTCTTTTCTTAAAGGAGTATACTATAAGCATCTAGGATAATCTTGAAGCATCGGCAAAGACCGATGCTTCAAGATCATCGGTCTTTGCCGATGAACTTGAAGCATAATAAACTAGCTCCACAATAAGAGGAAAAACCTTAGATAATATTTTTTTATTCCACACATTGGTTCTACTACAAGCCATTTTTTTTTTTAATATGCTGCATTGTTTATATTTGCATTCAAATTTATCTGCTCAATTGTTAGAAGCAACGGTAGATTTACATGTATAAATATCTAAACATTTAATTTTCAGAGTATAATAATTCTATATTATCTTTTCTGATGAATTTGATGCTTAATAACATGTTCATAATAATAGTAAAATATTATGGTTCATTTTATTTTATCTACCGACCCGTTTCTATAACTTAAGCGATTTAATTATACTTATGAATGTTTCTTCGAAATACCGGGGAAAAAATCCTTTTTTTGACTACTTTTTAATCTAACAAAAATGTAAACGTTTGTAAAAATATTTCTAAAATACGATACATAAAGTGTCTAATAATAATTAACTTTGTCTTCGCTCAAAATACTGAAGTAGAATTGTTACTTTTTACCCAATACAAGATTTAAACCGTTTTAAAATGCGAAAAAATATTCTTACTTTTGACACTTTTACTATTAAAACTGTCCTTGTCGAAACCACCCCAAACTGGGTGCTCTGGGAATATGGTTTTCCACTTATCGACCGCATATTGGGCGTTAATACTGTTTAATCTTGGAAACAATCAATCAATGGTGGGTGAGGTGATTTTTTTACCCGTATTTGAAAATTTAATTAATTAGAAGAATAACTTTTTACAAAATCTTTACTTACATACTTTAATGTTCTCTTTAATTTTTTGGCTTCAAAGAGAAAGCTATCCATCTTATTGCCGACTTTTTTTAATTTTACTGGTAATTCAGGAAAACTGTAAATTTTTAAATATGTGTTGGTAAACTTGGATGAGTGTCAGAACTGAATAGCTTGTAGAAGCCAGCTCACCCTAATTTGCCGTTTAGTTATCATGGATATTTGGAATAGTGCGCAGCGTATCTTTGTCACCAAATTTTCTTTTTAAATCTAAAGACAATGTGAATGCTGGGCGTAGACATTTTTGCCGCCAATTTAAATTAGAGCACCGCAAATGTACATATACATGCAATTAAGTATATGGATACATGCAATTAATATATGGATAGGTATTTTTGGGAAAACAGGTTCAGAAATGAAAAGTACCTCCCGAGGTGTGCGGACCGTTCGTACGCCAGTCAACATCGAATTGTTCGAGGTGTTGTCATAAGAAGCTGATACCCTTCAGTTCTTCGTATTCAGTGTCTTTACTCGCATATTTCGAGTGTTAAAAGAATATTGTCGCAGGACGTTACCGTATGTACAAATTGTAGATCTCCGAAGAACTAAAACCAAACGATCACATAATGCATCATAAATTCTGTGAACGAATGTTTTTTAAGAAAAACTTGGAGGATTACATAGTTTACAAACTGTGTATGTCGGACGAAGTTCTTTTGAACCTGAACAGATTTGTTAATAAATAACATTTCCGTTTTAGCGTACAAAACAATTCTATACAGTTGCACCAGTGCCTCCTACACAGCAACAAAGTTGCCGTGCGTTGTGCTTTGTCATCGTATGTCATAATTTGCAAAATAGTCCCTTATTTTTCTGAAAACGAGAAACAAAAAAAAAACGAAAACCTTCACACATTTTTTTTTAAAATGAAAAGTATATAAAATTTTATTTCATTAAAAATTTCTGTTATTTTTTCATAAATTTTTTTGATGATTAGTGTATTATTATTCACTATAAAAATCTCTTTTTCAATGACAGGTTAATAATTATTAATAAATCAACATATTAAAAAAAAATTGATAAAAAAGAAAAGAGATGTAGTCTGATTCGAACCGATGTACCTTAAGACACAAATATTTAATTAATTAAAATTTTATGGCTATAACTCTGGAACCAATGAAAATAAGTATCACTTATGATAGATATATCGTTGAAAAATTTTCAATGAGTCTTATTTCTGTAGTTAAGAAAAAGTAAAAATCCAATTTTTTTTTTAATTTTGGGCTTTTTTGGCATTTTTCGTTAAGTCGATTGCAATCAAAAAGGGAGGTGCACAACTAGATTTTACAGCAGTTCTAAATCCAAAATTTCAACATTCTACGGCTAACCGTTTTAGTTATGCGAGATACATACAAATGTACATACATAAATATACACGTACGTACAGACGTCACGCCGAAACCAGTCAAAATCGATTCAGGGATGATCAAAATGGATATTTCCGTTGAAATTTGAAAACCGAAATTTTTCGCGACCACAATAGTACCTTTACTTCGTACAAGGAAGTAAAGATAAATGAATTCTTATTCCTTTCAACAATATGCTGCAGATTTTATTAGCAAACACGACATTGCTTTTATTTTTACTCTTCATCATTTATTTAAATGACAACCTTGTTCATATTTATTTATACATTTAAAGGGATCATTTAACACTGTTATTGAACTTTCTAAAATTTATATATCGCCATGTTTATTTTGTTGTCGTCGCTATCGTATAAATGTGACGCTGAAAGCCTGCCCTGTACAAATGAATTTTCTTTCAATGAACTTTTATTACATCTCATATCATATCATTTGTAAATTGCCCATTCATATTACCGTGCATATATTGTACCGGGCTATTTTTTACCGAGTAATGGTAAGATAATATACATATTATTCTGGCAGTTATAAACGATATTAAGAGACATAAAACGGAAAACACGTAATTTTGTAACTCGAGACTTTGATAGAAGGAGTCGCAGAGTGAAAAATATGGAATGATACGCGCGTGGGTTACGTTAGTTAATATAAATACCATACGGTCATACTTATCTTAACGTATAATAATATAACTGCCACTATTTTCAATAAATTGTCTTCTTCCAAGAGAATTGTATAAATGGTAATACAACTCTAATAACAACTCGAAATAAAGTTACTTGCAACAGAGATTGTCTGGAGAACACAAAACGACTGTAAAACATTACACCTACATTTATTTCATTATTTTATGTTGAGATCATATTTTAAAAATTATACGTGAAATATGTGTATGGAACACCTGCTTACATCTTTTCTCATAAAAATTGCAGCTGATTTTTTTTTTCTTTTTCCAATGGAAACAAAAAATCCTAAAAACAATTGTATTCTTTTATATTTTGCTTTAAATTCAAACGTTCAGGAGCAATACATCTCATCATTTATTGAAAATATGTAAATCTGTATAACACTCTTTGAAAAGTGATACTGCCTAGATTTTTATGGAGGGTTTTGAATTTATTTTCATAAATTCTTATCGTGTAATAAATTATCTACAAATATTAAATTGAATTTTTTTTAAAAGTAATATTATTTGTTTGTCTTAAATTATAATAAAAAATAATTTGCCAATTTTTTTTTTTTTATATTACCTAATTTTATTATTTTTTTTGTAAATTAAAAAAATATATATAAATCGTCAATTTTATAATAAAATAAATAATTTCTTTTTTATAAATTGAAATAAAACGTAACTAATTTTTTGTCAATGTTATGGTTTTTCTCATATGTTTGCTAGAATAACGAGATTAGTTTAGAATTTGGGACCTGATTTACATTATTATAAAAGTATGAGGACAAAAATTTGCGCTTGTTAAAGTATTAAATACTTTAACAGAATAATGAAAATATTATGACCTCGTATAATAATAACAAAAGAGTGAAATATAATATTGTTGATTTACGTTCAACTTATTGGGTGTGCATACCATATCTACTGCATTCAAAAATGTTGTAGAAATAAAAAATTTCTATGGAAAAAATGAGGGAGCCGCCATTTGAAAACATTGTGAAGATTTCAAAGATCCATTTTTAATGAGGAAATATTATATTTTTAACGTATTGTTTTTCTGTTTTACGTAATCTCAGTGCGGCATATTTTAAAGAATAATGCATATATAGAATATTCCAGAAGGTTTCCGATAAATTTTGCATAAGTATTCCTCTTGATTAGAATTTTTGGAAAAGTTCATTAAAATATACTTTTCAAGGTACTGCCAGGAAAAAATCACGTTCTGATTTCTACTTTAACGATAAAATGAAGTTTTCTAAAAACAAATTCTTAAAACAGAAATTATCAGGTAAAACTGGTGGTTTTGTGTGTTTTTGACCAGAAAATTAAAAAACAAATTGATTTCGGAAATTAATTTTACTTGTATCTGAAGAAATTGTTAGAAAACAAAAAAATAAATAAAATAAAAATCATATTTGTAGGTACGGCTAAAATTTTCATTTTTTAAATGTCCAAATCAATGACCAAATCTTAGAAAAAAAATGTAGATTTAATTTTGTGATAAATAATGCTGGTTTTAACAACTGAAGTTATTTAATTTTAGAAAATGAGGATTTTAAACAATAAAAATTTTGTAAATAAATTTTATTCGTTTATTGTTAGTTAAATGAAGTAAATTTATATCAAATCTATAAAATTATGATTTTACTTCTTTGTACGAAGTAAAGGAAGTAATGTGATTTTGTCACCACAAATTTAAAAGCATAATGAAATCATTTGTTTAACATTCGTGAAGAATATTTGATACAATTATTTAAAATATTAGACAAATATTTTTGTTTTTTAATGTGGTTACAGTGCAATTTTTCAGGTTGTTACAAAGCATATTAATGACAGCGAGGCAATCGATCTGTAGATTTTCAGTTAGGCAGTTAGAAAATTACACTGAACCTTACTCATATTAAGTGGGTTATCACCAGGTTAAGTGGTTACCAGTTTTATTTTTCCAGCTACCGGATCTGAGTGCGTGCTCAGTTTAACAATTGCAATCACCGCTACTGGCTTGCTAGGCCAGAAGTAGTTGCACACGTAGTGCAGTGTAACTATAAACGTAAACATATAATCTGGAACAGACTTAGATCGATCACTCCTGAGACATGTGATTAATTGAAATCCAACCACTAAAGAACACCGATATTCACAGTCTAGCATTCAAATCCATGTATAAGCAACTCTGCTAACAAGAACTCAAACCTTAGAACGCTTGACTTCAAAAATCAGCTGATTTATGCCATGACGAGGTTAATCTCTAGACTAACCTGGCGGTTTTGCCAGTGTGATCTACTACTATTGCACCAGAATTAAATGCCTGCTCAGTAGCCTAGAATTCGAAACCAGAACCTTCTAATTGAAAGATGGAGATGCTTTACTACTATTTCACGGATTGTTGAATCCTTATTATACCTAAAAGAAAAAAAAATTGTAACTGGACTGTACACTGTTTTAGGAAGAAACGAAATGAACTTCAGGTCACATTCTACAAGTGAAAAATATTCATTTAAAATCTCTTCGTTTTAGAGATATGTCTGGGAAAAGTTTCGCCCTGATTTCTGCTCCAAAGGTAAAATGAAGACACACTAAAATCTTGGAATTTAGATTATAGGGTAAGCTTGATGTTTTAATGTGGCTTTTAACCTTAATAATTAAATAAAACAGATCCCAAAACAGTATGTTTAGAAATTTTTTTTTAAATTATTGAAAACAATAAATTTGTGTCGTAAAACACGATTTTCTAGGTTTGATAAACAGCAAAATCGTTAAATGGCCGGTAAACAAATAATATTTTTTGTTAGAATAAAGTATTTCCTGCTACTTTTCGGGCTGTTTTGATTTTAACCAATATCAGATTTTTTTAAAAACATTTAACGATCAGTTGACGTTAAATAGATTTTCTTAGAATTACATTTTTCACAAATTTTGTTACAAAGTTTTTTGAGTAGAAATGAGTACCATCGTTTTTGCTAGCTATAACTGAAAAATGATACGTTTAGAAACACATGTTTATATGAAAATTCATCATTATTTTTACTTCTAAAATACGCCCTGAAATTCTTTTATATATTACCTATATATATGTATATGATCAAAATTTAGAATAAAATTGTAGATTTAATTTTGATATAATCAATGTAAATTAAATATAAATTAAAATCATGTAATTTTAGATAATGAGTATTATAAACATTAAAAATCTTGTAAATAAATTTTATTCGTTTATAGGTAGTTAAATGAAATAAATGTACATCAAATCTAAAAAATTAAGTTTTTACTTCCGTGAACGAAGTAAAGGAAGTAAAAACTATATATATACACACACACAACAGGTGTTCCAAAAGTCGCTTGACCGAGAAATCTATTTGAAAACGATCTGCTGAATTTGATGTAGCTCGCTGTAGTGTGAATCGTATTTTGAAAGCTAAATTTATAATACATTTGACTACCTATAAAAAAATTATTTTTGATTTAATATCACAAGTATTTCACCTTTTGAAAAAGTGTATTTTTCTCGGTCAATCGACTATTGGGAAGCTTGGTATATATATATATAAAGTATGTTTGTGTGTATTTACGGAAAGCTTTCTAAACCTTTTCAACCGTTAATCAGAGCAAGCCAATCTCTGAGATAGAGATAGCGTCTCTGTCTTTCATCCGTAGGTATCTGAGTTCTGAGTAACGAAAATAATTGCTATTAAGTGTCTTTCACAGCTAGTTTAAAAAATATTCTACAGTAGCACCTCTGAAATAATTTTTAAACAGTGAAACAATTAAAAGATAAAATTAAGGGAATTCTCCTACCTCAAAACAATCTATTTTCAAGGACCAATATTCAATATAAAGATCAAGAATAGATCAACATAAAGTAATCTAGGTCACTTTTGCAACTAGCTCTAAAAAATATTAAGTGGCTGCTATTTTCATTAGGGTTGCAGCGTGAACGATTGTAATGCATCACAATCACATCACTGCACGACCGTGGTGGTTTTGAGATACGAACATTTTCTATCATTTCATTTTTGAATCAATATAACTGTTGAAAAGTTGTTTGTAAAAAAACATTCTCATAATGTATGACTTACGCTTATGTGTGTATATATAATCATATATACACACATAAGCGTAAGTCATTCATTTCATATATATATATATATATATATATATGTTAAATTTCTAGTTTGATATATTTAATATACTGTTGCCTACGTGTTTCAAAATATTTCATTTCAAAACATTTTTTTTTAAATTAAAGTGGATGATTTCAAAGCCTAAGAAATAAATTTCAAGAAAAATGGTTAAATATTGTTAAATGTGATAAAATCAATATATTAATTTTGTTTAGTAAACTTCAAGGCAGTTTTACTACGACATTTTTTGACTCTATGTTCTTTGGCATTCATAGAACTCTAAATATTTTATATGCTTGTTTATAATTTATAATCTGTTAAGGTTTTTTTTTGGAAAAATGTTAATATTTTTTTTTTTTAATATTTCTTTAGAATATTTATAATCTGATTATACTGAGGTTATGAAAGTACACATGTGTGTGTGTTTATATATATATATATATATATATATATATATATAGAAAGAAAGAAATAATCTAATGAAAAAATTAATTTATTTGATAATAGTTTAAAATATGAATGACAAAATATTGATTATAATATTTTTTAACGTTTCTAACCTTTATGTATTTAAGAATTGTATGTTGTACTTTTGAATAAAAAAAATAACTTATAAAATATAAATAACCCGAAAAAGAAAAATAGAATACTGTCGAAAGCAATAAAAAATTATATATAAGCTGTATTATAAAAGCAGTTTGCACATATTTATGACCATTAAACCGCATTACAACCATTAAAATTATTAATGGCTTATTGAATTGTATATTTCAACAATTAAGAATAGACGTATTATTAGATAATTTACATTTTAATTCCTTTTAGAGTTTAAATATCCTTTATAAGAATATACTCGTATTTTCTGATTAAAATACACACACACACACACACACACACACACTCACTTATATATGCATAATTTGTGGTGAGTTCTATTAACTTAGCAGCATATACAGAGTGTATCACGAAGTTGTCCCGGGGCTCTCTTAGGCTCTTCTACTCGTGAAAATAATGAAAAGAGTTCACATAAACCTGTGTACTAAAGTTCTTCGTTTTCGATATACGGCTAGTGAAAGATTTTTCTCGGATTTCAGCTACCTCGGTAAAATGAGGTCTTACTGAAATTTTTAGGACGTTAATTAAGGAGCAGAATTAGCGACTTAATATGATTTTTTACTTGAAAAATCGAATAAATTAGGTCTCAGAAATGTATCTTCAGTATTTTTTGAGAAATCTGAGAGAAAATCCTATTTTTTATGTAAAACAACTTTATTAAACGGGTAATAAACACAAACAACTTTTAAACAAAACTTGTAGAGTATTTAATTCTTACTAAAATAATGTAAGATAAGTTGAATAAAATAAAGAAATGTTTGAAAAAATTAGAATTTTATTAAGAAACGGTACACCAGACCGAAGTGCACTGACCAAATTGACCTCGAAAACGAAGCATATCAGGACATATATTTATATGAAGTTTCCCATTATTTTTACGAGTAGAATTGGTTATGAAAGTCCGGGAGGACTTTGTGATACACTCTGTAAATTAAAATAAATAAAAAAATGCAAATCCGTGTTAACAGTTAAATTTATTTTTCAAATTAAAATTCAACACTTTATTTTATTTTAACAAGTTATAATAATTTCTTAAACTGATTCTAAATTTCATTTTGAAAGCGAAACTAACGTTAATATTAAGTAAAGCCTTTCTTTTTTCTTATAAAATATGAGAAAATAAAAGTAGAAATGTTAAAATATGAGTCGATAGCTATCAGGTTTTTTTATTTAGAAAGTAAGTTATGATTTTTTTAAATTTTAAATTATTAATATTTTATCAATTTACTACAAAAGTTTATAAAAAGCCGGCAGAGAGCTGCATAACTTTCCTAAGAACTTCACTCTCGACAAAGTACTGCTTAGTAGGAAAATTAAGTGGAATATTAAAGCGTATACTAGTAAACAATTTTGAAAAAACATTATTCTACTCGAAGAAATACTTGTTTGATAAGGGAACTATGATCATTGTATTTTCCACCCCTTTGACCAGTTTAAAAAAAAAAAAATATCTGGTTTTATTGGCACAGAATTTATCGCAAAATAGTTCCATAAAAATCAGTTTATCCAATTAAAGATATCAAGCAAAACGATAACTGATAAAAAAATAATTATGCTTGTTATCCCCGCCCCTGAATAAGTTTGCCCAAATACATAACCAACGTAATAGAATCATTTAATTAGTGTACTTTGGAGAGTATAAAGAGATTTAAATCTTATTATTTTCGAGCGGGTACGGAAAGACCAAACACCAGTAGAAAGTGTCTTAGGTACCTAAGGGGCATTAAATTATATGAAAAAAATAGGTGTACTTTGAGATACGGAACCCATTAGGTTGATGTGTCCCCGGTGAGCGTTTATGACCAAAATTAAATGGCATCAATGCACCATATACAGAAATTATGGTATAAAATAATTTCATCCAAATTAGTGTATTAAATCTGGAGATATAAAGTACAAAAATAGACGAACATACATACATCCTTCCGGAATTTTCAGTACTATAATTATGTTTTTTGGTTACAGAGTGTTCATAAAGACAGGTTCATAAAAAGCCCTACATACAATATCTGACCCGATGAGCATGCATACTTTACCGTACAGGTACACAATGTACATCCGGGATAGAAAAATGTTTCTTTATTATGTTAGCCACGTTTTATTTTTACTGATGATTTTGAAGTTAAATAATTTGCTCAATAATTATTGCAAAAACAAGCCAGGATAAATTTACTTAATTCCCCAATCCCCCCCCACCCACTGTTATTAACTAGTGCAATTTTATTTTATTCCTGAAAAGATTCTAAAAAAAAAATATTCCTTACGAATCTTTACTCGTTGTCATTTTTTTAAAATTAATTTTACAATTATTGACCATTTTTCAAATGATATTATTTCGAATGACTGTTTCTAAAAATTAAAAATGTAACAAAGTTACAAAACGTTCCTAACTTTTTGTGGGAAGCACCCCATCCTCATAAAAAAGATTATTATTAAATTAGAAAATGTATTGGTATCACTGTCATATATATGAATCATCTTACTAAATTTTAAGTTTTTGTTATTAAATTCTGGAGATTGTAAGTACCAAAATTCGGGAATAGCTGAGTTGCACGATTGATCAAATATTGAAGTCTTATCTCGGTCAAGTTATTCCAATTTTCAGAAATGATCAGGAAATAAACTTAGTCGAATTGCAGCGGCTATTATTCCCAATCAGCCCTCCATTTTTGTCAGTTTTATTTTAAACTGACTATCTTGTACTTTTGGTGATTAAATAAAAATATAAAAAACTTATTTAATAATAAAATACATAAACGAAATAATTTCTTTTTCTTCTATCTAATAATACTCAAACAACTAAAGAAAATATACTATTCTACGTTGTTTTACACTTAAAATATAAAAACCGACTGATAAAAAATAGCACATGGAACCAGCTAGTTAATATCTAAAGCGGCTCGGCGGCCTTGACAAGTGATTAGTGTCCAGCGTATAATTACTCTTCTATTTTTCACACATATTTAATTTTTAGTAAATAGTTTTATCGTTTTCTATTTGATCGTTAACTTTTTTTTAAATATCTTATTGTCACTGGTAATAAGTCGGTCTATAATAATAGAATACCACTATTAAATTCTGTAATCTATTTTTACTTCTAACAATTTTTGTCCGTCATTTCTAGTAATATTCCATATGTATACTAACATCCACGTCGCAGCTTTGCCCTTCTCGTCTAGCCAGAGGGCTCTGCCTCTAAGATCCCACTGTGTTCATTAAACTCAAGCTTGACAGAATAATAAAATTAAAGCTTGTTTAATTTACGAAAAATAGTGTATTGTAATTTCTTCAGAACAAGAGTTTGGTTAGTACAGGACCCAAAACTTTGAGTGATCTAAGAATGTAGATTTCAAATCATTCGGCTTCCATCTTAAAAATAATACTAAGCGGTTGTATTTTTCCCGGTTCTTAGCGTCACCCGATAAATAGCCCTTTAAAAAATCAAAGTTTAAAAAACCCAAAAATGATTTTCAGATATTTATCCTCAGTGTATCTTAGCCCGAATCTGGTGAGCTTATACTCTCGTTTAGTGTAATCGGAAGTGGGGAAAGTGTTCAATCTTTGTACAAATTTTTTCCCCTTTCTTCACGCCTTTCAAGGTCGAATTTCAAAAAATATAGAAATTGGTTTTTCGATATTTACATTAAAATTACACACACCAAAAATCAATTTGATATCTTCAATTGTTCATTCAATATATATATATATATATGAATATAATGCCGCGTCAGACGTTGTCCTGACGCGGCATTATTCTGTAATAAATGCACAACACATAAATGTAAGTAACTTATTTAAGTTAAAATTAGCAGGAATGTGTTCGAAATTTCATTAAAATGACTATTAGTATGATATTATCAGTTTGTGATTGTTGTATTATTGTAATGGGTTTATTGATTAATCATATGTAGTATGGGTAAAATGTATTTTCACTAAATATTGAGATGTCCGATGAAAATTGAATTAAAAAATCGAAACGTAAAATTAATAATTAGTGTAATTAATAAATTTTCATCTACATAACCGCTAATTTTCACTTAACATCATTCTAAAAAAGTACCTCCTACATATTTTTTTTTTTTTTTATTTAATAATTTTGATGTTTCATAACCATGTAACAGCTTAATTAATCAATTAATAAAAAAATTAAAGCATTGTAAAAAAGCAACGTAGTTAAAATTTTAGTAGAAATTTTTTTTCATTTTTGTCATTCTTTATTTCAACATATATTTTACCAAATTTTAGATAATTGTAAATAAAAATAATTTTAGAAAACTTTTTATAAAATTAATCTGCTAAAACATTATAAATTCAATTTTTTAAATATACTTTAAACTATAATTATTATAAGTAACTTATATTTTAATTTTATAAATGTTATAATTTATTTTACAAACATTTTTATTAAACTTACATTTTTATTTTCAGAGCCGTTCAATACTTCATAAGTTGCATAGAATCAAATGAGAACTGACAATTTATGCTAGTGTTTACATCATTAAAATTCATGAAAAATCATGTAAAATACTCACTTCAATACTGCACACCTTACAAATTATGATAAAACGTTATTTCAATAAATAATAATATAATATAATATTTCTCAATACGCGCACAATTCTAAACGCGATCGCAGTGCTTCCTACTAGATCCAATTGTGAACCTTACCATCTCAAGATCAACAACAACACATAAATAAATAAATTAAAAAAAAAAAAAAACATTTTCTATCGGTTCAAATTGTGAATCTAAACCATTCTCGAATCCCCTTGAACACACACAAAAAATTTCATAAAAATCGGTCCAGCCGTTTAAGAGGAGTTCAGTTTGATACAAACGCACACAAGAAATATATATATAAAGATTGGATTATGAAAAACGTTTCGCGTATTCTCCCAGTAGATGGCATTAGGATCGTATAACTCTTGTAATATGCATCAAATCTGGGATGCTTTTGAAAGGTATATCACTGAATAATTTTTAAAAATTTATGATTATACAGTTTATTTATTTGAAAGTTATAGCGTCCGGAAAATGAGTGGACATAAAGAAGAAAATTCGTTACATTTTGAAATTTTGTTACAAAAAAGAGAAAGAATGCGACTCGCACTGCGATGTTTGTGGACTTGATGTGGTACATGCGTACCACATCTTTAAACTAGAAATTTTGATAACAGTAATGCACCTCACTCTTTTTTGCCAATGACTAAACAAATCGATGAAATTATAAAAAAACAGAACAAAACCAGCACATTAGCAGTCTTGATATCAGTAACGAACCCAAACAAATATGTGAAAAATCGTGACATTACACGCAAATATTTGCAAAAATTCGTTGCCAAACATGCAAATATGCAACACCCAAATATTTACATTATATTTATATTATATATATATATATATATATTATATATACATACATACATCATCATCATCATCATGCGGCACTCAATGATGATGATGTATATATAAATGATATAATGTATATATATATATATATATATGTTCGATGACGTCATCGACCATAAAACTGTTTTAATCCGTTTGAAGAAGGTTAGATACAAACAAAAAATCGATATTTGGGTGCCGCATGATTTAAAAATGAAAAATTTAACGGATTGGATCTCGATGTGTGAATCGTTGTTGACACGAAACGAAATCGACCGACCCATTATTGAAACGGCTCATTATGAAGATGAACAACTGATCTCATATTATAATAATGCAAGGAAAAAATAGTGGTCGACAAATGAGGTAAAGTTCCATAAACAATGGAAAAGCCAGGATTAACGTAAAGAGTGATGCTTTGTATGTGTCTGGGATGGAGTTGTAAAGGAATTTTTCACTATGATCAGCTGCCGCCCAATCAAACAATTGATTAAAATATCTGCTGTCAACACTGAAAAAATTACGCTAAACGATCAAGATAAAGCGATCAGAATTTATTCATAAGAAAGTTGTTGTCTTCCACTACTCACCTTTGAGGAGCTATCGAAAATTCAGAAAGCTTGGCGGAAAGTTTTTTGTATTCATTGTTTAGTCCTGAAACTCTCTTAATGATATGAAGTTGGCTTAAAAAGATGCCTGTGAAGATTATTATGATAGTTTTTCGTCTATAACACATAGACGTTCTATAGTGATGGGATTATTAGTTTACCGCAAAAATGACAAAAGTAAGACGATTAAAACGCACATATCTGGTGTAATAAACTTCGTTTTAATTACAAAAGAAAATTTGTTTTACTTTTGCGTAAAATACGACGAAACCTTTTCCTTATTAATATATATATATTTGTTGAAGGCTTCGATGTACCAAACCTGTCCTGTTTTGAGTATTTAAAAATATCAGTTTATAAATATTAAGAAATTGTAAAAAATTAACCACCATTACATAATTATCACTGTTTCACCCCCTGAGCATTTTATTTTAAGTCGTTATCGATTATTATTAGAATCGTTCATTATATTGAGTTTTAATAAATTATGTCGATTTATGTTTAGATTAAACGAATGAATTTTTCATAAACTATACCGGGGGTTTATTTATATAAATAATGTAACACTATTTTTAAATTATAATGTCGTTATCAAACAAAGTATTTCTTTGAATTACTAATAAAATATTTCATATACCGCTCATAAATAAATGTACTGTTTTAAAATATCAGAGTATACATTAACGTTAAAGAAAGTCAGCGGGTCTGATATCACTGTAAACAATCTCGTAGGATATACACCTTGTATTTTAACGGGTAACTTATAAATAAAAGTAAGATATAAATAATTGTATCGTGTTCATATTTTTCAAGACGGTTTATACGCGCATTCGAAGGCGGACTAAACGTTTTTCATTGTCAAGAAGTTATAGTTCGGGTAAGGAAAGAGCCATCGATTAAACTGCGGGTGCGCGTGTGAGCTTAAAGAAATATACACATTTTACTTGTTTTAGTCGCTGGAGGCGGGTTATCCGTCCCGTTTTAAAGTATACGTACGAGATCGTTATAATAACTATTCCGGTATATTCAATAAAATATTCGAGCTAATCTCTTAATTCAATGGATTTCTTTTACTTTAAAAATTTTAATGTAAAAATTTCAAATTATATCTTGTTTCTTCGCTAGTTATTTCATTTGTTACAGTAGGAGGCATATATACCACAACCGAGATGAAACCGCTAATCTCGGTCGTAATGCGTTTATACTATACTAGTAATATATACGTATAGATGGTATTTCATAGCGGTTCGCTTCTCGGTGATAACAACCTGTATTGCTACTTCCCTTCCATTGACATGCAATTAGGTTCAAGTGTTCGCTGTTATTTATTGTTAAAATATTAATGCCTTGTAAAATTTATTTTCATAAATTATTAAACCGAGTAACTGAGTTAAGATAAACTCTTTTCAACACTAAAATATTTCGACGATATAAATATTATTAGTTAACGAGCTAGACTGTAAGCAATTTATTTATTAAACCTTTTTTTTTTCAAATAAAACTAAATTAAAATTAATTATATAAATGTATTTTTTGTTTATTTATTAGTTTACTTTTATATTTCATTAAAAAAAATTGAAATGTGTATGATAACTTAAAAAGATTTAATGTTTAAGTTGGTTTTACTGATATAATTAATCTTTTTTTCGCATACGAGGAAATTTGATTTCGCATCAAAAATATTTTTTGATCAGTTACATCGTCTAATACAAGATATTAATAAAATAAATAATAAACAATTAATTAAATTTATTTAATTTAAAGAATAATAAAATAAAATAAAAAACAGCCGTCAAAAGCTGGCTACTACAGAGCTTTCCCCTTGATAGAGTATTACTTTAGGAGGAAAATTAAATGAAACATTAAAAATGTATGTATTCACGTAAAGAATTATTCTAGCAAAAACTTATTGTATCAGAAATAAAAATTTGCAGTTCAGGAATCTTAGTGACCTATCTCCCTACCCCCATAATCAATTGTAACTGAAATTAAAAGGTATTAAAGACTCACATTCAGAAGTCACCATACGAGACTTGATAAAAATCGGTTAATCCAGTTTGAAGAAATCAAACAAAACAATGACTGACGAAAAAAGCAAAAAATAAATAATAGAATTTTTATCGACCTTCTAAATAAAATTTCCCAAATACATAAGTAAAGTGAAAAAAATTTACAATTTAAAATTAGTTCGATAATGTGATTTTATTAAACTCACAAACGACAAAAAAGAAGGTTGTGTTTGCCTCTACTTCTTTATGAGGTTTTTAGGAAATAAAACTCCATCAAAAAGTATCTTAGCTACAAAGGCATTAAAGTATGTGAAAAATCCGTTATGTTAATTCGTTAATATCGTCTCAGTAAAAGTTTTAGGTACAGGACTCCCATAACGTTCGTATCTTCATGCTAAATGAAATCAATGCTTTCATATACAAAATCATCGGGTCAAATTTCGTCCAGATTGGTTCAGTCAGTCGGGAGATACCAAAGGAGAAAAAAGCAGGCCAATATATAAGAGTATATATAAATATATATATATATATTAATACACTAAATATACAGAGTGTATTACGAAGGCCTCCGGACTTTCATAACCTACTCTACATGTAAAAATAATGGAAAAAGTTCATATAAACATATGTCCTAAAATGTTTCGTTTGCTTGTTCAATTTGGTCAATTCACTTAGGTCTAGTGTACTGTTGATTTATAAAATTCTATTTTTTTTCTAACATTTCTTTGTATTATTCAACTTATACTAATTTCTCAAGAATTAAATTCTCTACAAATTTTCTTTAAAAGTTTCATGTGTTTATTACCCGTTTTATAAAGTTATTATAAATAAAAAAAGAGGTTTCACCTCAGATTTCTCAAAAACTACTAAAGATACGGTTCTGAAAAATAATTTATTCGATTTTTCAGGTCAAAAACCATAATAAATCACTAATTCCGCCCCTTAATTAACACCCTAAAAACTTCAGTACGACCTCATTTCACCGCGGTAGCTGAAATCCGAGCGAAACCTTTCACTAGCCATAACTCGGAAACGAAGCGTTTTAGTGCATTTATGTGAAATTTTTCCGTTATTTTAACGAGTAGCATAGGTATGAGAGTCCCGGGAGAACTTTGTGATACACTCTGTATATACTATGCTAAGTTAACAGAACTCAGCACAAATAATATATATATATATATATATAAATAAAACTTTGTGTGTGTGTGTGTGTGTGTGTGTTTTAATCAGAAAATACGAGTATATTCTTAAAAGGGATATTTAAATTCTAAAAGGAATTAAAATGTAAATTATCTAATAATACGTCCATTCTTAATTGTTGAAATATACAATTCAATAAGCCATTAATAATTTTAATGGTTGTAATGCGGTTTAATGGCCATAAATATTTGCAAACTGCTTTTATAATACAGCTTATATATAATTTTTTATTGCTTTCGACAGTATTCTATTTTTCTTTTTCGGGTTATTTATATTTCATGAGTTACCTTTTTTATTCAAAAATACAACATACTCGTACAATTCCTAAATACATGAAGGTTAAAAACGTAAATTATTATAATCAATATTTTGTCATTCATATTTTAAACTACTATCAAAATCAATTAATTTTTTCATTAGAATTTTTCCTTACATATATATAAATATTTATGCGTACGTTCATAACTGTAGTAAAATCAGATTATAAAAGTTCTAAAGAAATATTAAAAAAAGGATAATATTTTTACAAAAAAAAAGAAAAGAATTTAACAGATTATAAATTATAAACAAGCATATAGAATATTTGGAATCCTACGAATGCCAAAGAACATAGCGTCAAAAGATTCTTAGTAAAACTACCTTGAAATTTACTAAACAAAATTAATACATAGATTTAAATTAAAATTAATTCAACCATTTTTCTTGAAATTTATTTCTTAGGTTTTGAAATCATCCTATTTAATTTAAAAAAACTTGTGAAATAAAATATTTTTAAACACGTAGGCAACAGTATATTAAATATATCAAACTGGAAATTTAACATTTTACATAAAAATACTTGATATATGCCGTTTATTACATATAAATATTAAACATTATTTTGGAGGCGTTCCACCAATTACCTTTTTCATATATATAAGCTTAAGTTATGTTCATTCATTATGAGAATCTTTCTTTACAAACAACGTTTCAACAGTTATATTGATATAAAAATGAAATGATAGAAAATGTTACTATCTCAAAACCACTACTGCCGTGTAGTGATACGATTGTGATGCATCACAATCGTTCACGCTACAATCCTTTCCTTCTTTTTCCTGTTTATTCTCCGGTAATTACCTTTCAGATAATACTTCAGAGAATGAATGAGAATGATATGTATGAGTGTAAATGAAGTGTAGTCTTGTGCAGTCTCAGTTCGACCATTCCTGAGATGTATGGTTAATTGAAAGCTAACCACCAAAGAACACCGGTATCCGCGACCTAGTATTCATATCTGTGTAAAAATAACTGACTTTACTAGGACTTTAACGCTAGAACTCTCGACTTCCAAATCAGCTGATTTGGGAAGACGCGTTTACCACTAGACCAACTCGGTGGGTTCACGCTACAATCGTAATCAAGATAGCAGCCGCTTAATATTTTTTAGAGCTAGATTCAAAAGTGGCCTACAGTACGCACCGAATAATGGTCTAATACTTGAAAATACTGTTAATGTAGGAGAATTCCCTTAATTTAATTTTTTTATTGTTTCACTGTTGAAAGATTATTTAAGAGATACTACTGTAGAACACTTTATAAACTAGCTGTGAAAAACACTTAGCAGCAACTATCTTCGTTAAGGTTGTCGTAATCCAACAGTTTTTGTACAATTTTTTTTTCAGTATCCTCTAATATGATCTCTCATAACATAATATTTTCCATTTATAATATTTGAGTTGTGTCCCATCAATTTCAGATATGAAAACAATTATAAACGTATAATTTGTTCCCTCAGAACAGTGTACATATGTATTGAAATTCTATAATAGAGTTGAAAGATTTATTCCAGCTACTACCTTGAAACAGCTGCCGATGGATGATAATGAAATAAATTTTTTAACGAGTGAAAAATGCGCTTCCAGAACGAGTTTCGAACTCAGAACCTCTGAGACGCTATCTCTGTCTCGGAGATCGGCTTGCTCTGATTAACGGTTGAAAAGTCATTGAAAGGTTTCCATATAAAATATATATATATATATATATATCAGGTGTTCCAAAAGTTGTTTGACCGAGAAATAAAATATTTCAAAAGCTGAAAACAATACTTGTTATATTTCAGATATCTACAAATAGTAATATATAAAGAACACAAGGGCGAATTTTACAAGTAAAAATAATGGAGAAATTTCATAGAAACATGGATTTGTAAACGCATCGTTTTCGAATTATAGTTAGTAAAATACTATGGTACTCATTTCTACTCAAAAAACTTTGTAAGAACATTTGTGGAGAATTTAATTCTAAGAAAATCTATTTAACGTCAACTGATCGTTAAACGATTTTAAAAAAATCTGATATTGGTTAAAATCAAAACAGCCCGAAAAGTAGCAGGAAATACTTTATTCTAACAAAAAATATTATTTGTTTACCGGCCATTTAACGATTTTGCTGTTTATCAAAACTATAAAATCGTGTTTTACGACAAAAATTATTGTTTTCAATAATTAAAAAAAAAAAATCTCTAAAGATACAGTTTTCGGATCTGTTTTTAATTAGTAATTAGTAAGGTTAAAAGCCAAATTAAAACATCAAGCTTACCCTATAATCTAAATTCCAAGATTTTAGTGTGTCTTCATTTTACCTTTGGAGCAGAAATCAGGGCGAAACTTTTCCCAGACTATATCTCTAAAACGAAGAGATTTTATATGAATGTTTTTCACTTGTAGAATGTGACCTGAAGTTCATTTCGTTTCTTCCTAAAACAGTGTACAGTTCAGTTCCATTTTTTTTTTCTTAAGGTATAATAAGGATTCAACAATCCGTGAAATAGTAGTAAAGCATCTCCATCTTTCAATTAGAAGGTTCTGGTTTCGAATTCTAGGTAACTGAGCAGGCATTAAATTCTGGTGCAATAGTAGTAGATCACACTGGCTAAACCGCCAGGTTAGTCTAGAGATTAACCTCGTCATGGTATAAATTTGCTGATTTTTGAACTCAAGCGTTCTAAGGTTTGAGTTCTTGTTAACGCAGTTGCGTATGCATGGATCTGAATGCTAGACTGTGGATATCGGTGTTATTTAGTGGCTGAATGTTTACATATATACTAACATTGCACTAAGTCTGCAACTACGTCAGACCTTGCAATTCTGTAGCGGTGATTGCAATTGTTAAACTGAGCACGCACTCAGATCCGGTAGCTGGAAAAATAAAACTGGTAACCACTTAACCTGGTGATAGCTGGCTTAACATAGTGAGGTTGAGTCTAATTTTCAAACTGATAGCCTCACTGTCATTTATATGCTTTTTTAAGTTGCACTGAAACCATATTAAAAAAAGAAAAAAACACAAAAATATTTGTCTAATATTTTTAATCATTGGATCAAATTTTCTTCTTGAATGTTATACAAATGATTTCATTATATTTTTAAATGTACATTTTTACTTTTAACTTTGATGATGACAACTATTTATTTTATATAAATTCCATTATAAAATGATTTAAACCATTTTTACCTTAAGTATAAAAACGTAAAAAGAAAGACAGCCTAAAGAAAACATGATAGTATTTGTAACTATTAGTATTAGGTCCGTGTCATTGGTCAGAATAGCCCACTTGCTCCCATGGAAAAATCTACTCTTTTTCAAGATAAGAAGGTTGAAGAGGGGCATAAGGTCAAATGGAAATGAATCGCCTATTTTTTTCTAATACACATAAATCAGAGTCCTACGATTCCGTATTTTTATATTCAGAGCTTAATTATAATTCTAGATTTTTCTCCACCAAGAATCGGTTAAATGTAACCTTCGTACATTGATGTATTATTATTTGGGAAAACAGTTTTGCATATTATATTATTAAATGTAATAAATAGAACAAGTACATAAATGTCAATCGGTAACCTGTGAATTTTATGTGACTTCATGACGATAGAATTTCTTCAGCCTCGAAAAGTAATCTTAGTACAATCTAAACCAAACATATTTTACGTCAGTTATATTGGAGCAAATTACACTTCCCAATACTGAACTTGAAAGCAATTTACAAATGTACAATCAAAAAATCCCTTTATTAGGTTGACTTAAGGAAGGACATCTGACCGAAAAAGCAAGCTCTATCCAACCTATCAGAAAAACTGGCAAAAAAGACATCATAAAACACTTCCGCCAGTGTTAGGATTTATTTATTTATTCGAGTTTATTTTACATTTCATATCGGCAGATGAAACTTGATTCAAAATTAAATTTCAGAGGTCAAACAGTGTGTGGAAGCATGAAATTGCGTCAAATAAAACGAAAACGATTCCACCTATAGGAAACGTAATGTCAAAACGTCAATTTTCTGGAGTCTATGGTATGACTGCCTGGAGAAGGGCAGCACCATTACTGGAGAGAATTACGCTTCATTACCGAGCCAACTGTAGAATGCTATTCAGACTAAACTTCTACGTCCACGTCTGGTAAAAAGCAAAATGTTCTTTCACCACTATAATGCGCTTGTACACACATCTGAATTTGTTGCTGCAAAACTCGATGACCTACGCTTCGAAGTATTTCTACATATTTTCTATTCGATTCCCAGTGATTACTTCCTCTTCCCAAACCTGAAGAAATGACTTGTGGACTTCAAATGATGATGTCAATGCTGAGAAAACCGGTTACATAATTGCAGAGTAGTAGAACTCGTACTATACTGAGGGTATTAAAAACTTGCAAAATCGTTGGTCTAAATGTATCGAATTGAAAAGGTAAAAATAAAAATAAATAAATGTTTATTTTGAAAAAGTCGTGCGTTTCTTTGTCAGACCAAGAAACATTTCTATAAATAAATATGTATGTATATAGAGAATGAGTGATGAGAAAGAGTGAGTGAGAGAGAGAGAGAGAAAGCATAAATAGAAGTGTAACAAAAAAGAGTTCCTGGTTATTCAATTTCGGATTCTATATAACAAAATAAACAAAAAATGCTGTATGAAAAAATGACAGGTTCCCGTTTGCTTTCTTTCCTTCTTCATTTTGTTAAAAAAAATGTTTATCTTAAGATCGGACTGAGAAATAATTTCCGTATTTGCTTCAAACTTTCGCATAAGTTTTCTCGTCACAATTACGATTTAAACATATTCATAAATTTCAAAATGGCACACACGCTAATTGTTTAATCTTTTATATAAAAGCGTATTATATATAAAATAGGTCTGTATAATATGCCTATTTTTTCCTTGATATTTCTGTGATATTTTCAGATTGGATAAATCGATTTTTATTAAATTTTGCACATTGATCTATAAATGATCGTTGGTGACATTTAACTGTGAATAAAATTTTCTAGGTATTGGGAAGATATTGTCACCGTGGATTTATCCATATCTCAAAATTTTACTCAAATATTACAATAAGTTATTTTACGTAATCCACTTACGTACTTTAACGCTCCATTTAATTTTTCTCCTTAGAAGTAGTCTACTTCTCCTTAGAAGTAATGTCTAGAGTTACCGGCTTTTTTTAATACTATTCATTAGTTTGAGTTATAATATATATCTACTCGAGTTAAAAGAAACTATTTATTCTAGACTATATTTACGTATATTTTGATAAAATTACTGTTATTCAGCATAGCATCTTCTTGCTTTAACCGCTCTGAAACCATTACGCCAAAATAAATAAACTAACTTCATTGTAACATACCAGTGGAACAGAACGTATTACTTTTATTAGTTCTATATTGTAACCGGTTTCCGTTATTTCATTTGCGTCTATTATTCAAACTAACGTTAAAATTCTAAACATTTTTACAAACAGAAAGGTGTTCAAAAGTAAAGAATTTTAAAATAATAAAAGAATTACCGTAATGCATTATAGTACCGTTTATATATTTACTTTTTAACACAAGTAACTTCTAAATACGTATAAGCGTACATGTATTTACAATAGATGCACTACTTACCCACAAAACTTTTTATGGTGATTCACGTTTATCTATGACATACAGTGAATATTGTTTTCACACCGAACTAGGTTTATTTTCTTTATTTTACTACCTTAATGGGGGAGGCTCTGAAATTATATATCTTTCGTTTCTTAGAAGCATTAACATACACAGGTATTCGTTTCACTTTAATGCGTGACGTCTAGTGTGGTCTATTCCGGTAAGTCTGAGTTTTTTCATTCAAACAACAACGATTATAAAAACCAATCGTTTGATTCTTTTTACGATTTTAACAAATAATTCATTATAATTTTTATAGAATACTATTATTATTTCATTATTATAGAATACTACATGTAAAATTAGCGGATGAAAAAAAAAATTAATTATAAACATTTTGAACTACTATACAAAGTTACGTAGATCTATTAAATGCATATAAATTTTGAATCTTGTAAACTAATATTTATCAAATAAATAATGTTAACTTATCTTTTTGATTATTTTTATAAATATGCAATCTTTAATAAAAAAAAAAAAAAATAGTTTTATTCATAAAAAAAATAAAATCCACCCCTAATAAAGTAACAACAGAACTGTTTTTGTTAACTCAATACTTCAGCTTACGAGAAAGGACTTTATTATGAATCCATTGTCATTTTTAATAAATTACCGAAACATTTTTGAAATTTTCCTACAAATTTAAAAAAATAAACTGAAATATTTTTGTACATAAAAAATATCACTGGCAAAGAATTATTAAACAATATTAATACACTTATTTTTGAAAAGATCCTGAATTTTCTGCATCGTGGACATAAATATATTATTTACCTTAGTATTATTCCGTATAATATTATTTTTCATATTTAATGGGGACATTACTCATATCTACTTTTTATTTAATAATTAATTGTGCATTTTGTAACGCTGTTCTGATCAAGATTACCTACCCACTCCAGAAAAAGTAGCTCATTCTTTCCCTAACTTCTCCTGTAATTGAAGAATTACCTAGAACAGAATCAGGAAATAACTGATAAATGATTTTGTATTCTTTCAGATTATGATAAAAGGTCTTATTAAACTTCCACCTTCATTTTTAATAAATATGTCGAACCATTTAAAAGATCTTCTTCCCAATTTGTTATAAATAAAATTAAAAGATTTTATTCTACAGAAACAACATTACTCAACAATTTTTTTTTTTAAATTCTAATTAAAAAAGACTGAATTTTCGGCATTCATTCAGCGTGTACATAAATTTATGGTCACACAATGTTAATTAACATCGGAATTGTGAGTTATTTGGTAATTTATATATATATATATATATAATATATATTTATTTAAAATTAATTACAGATGAAGGTAACAAGCGAAATACCTTCGTAACACTAAAAAAAATATATAATTTCTCTCTATATTGCCCATAGAAAATAATATGTTAAAATAATAATCTTGTAGTCTAATATTTATTAAATAAATAATGTTAACCTATCTTTTTGATTACATTTATAAATATGCAATCTTAAAACATAAAAAAATAGTTTTTATTTTTTTAAAAATAATAAAATCCACCACTAAAAAAGTAGACAACAGGACTGTTATTGTTAACTCAATACTTAAGCTTACGAGGAAAGGACTTTATTATCTATTATCTCTATTATCTTTATTATCTTTCTATTGCCATTTTTAATAAATTATTGAAATTTTTCTACAAGTTTAAAAATTTCTGTTTTTTTTTTTTAGAAAAAAGAAACGGAAATAAATTATGAAAATTAATTTAAATATTTTTAAAAAATAATAAAAGTATCAGAATGGTCAGCTTAAAAAAAAACTAACTACATCATTGCTTCAGAACACCCACGTCCCTACCTACACAAACTATCATTAAACAGATCAATATTTCTGTCAATTAAGCTCACAATATTGAACAGTTTAAGACGATAATTTAATGGAGAATTGGCATAAGTACAGGATCTAGAAATAAAAAATTAAATCGTCTACCTCTGGTTAATCTAGACGTATAAAATACTAATCCTTCCAAAATAGATTAACGATCGATTAAAATTTATTAATCTTTTGTAAAACTAATAATTACAATAACTGACGTCCAAATTTATGGGGCCTGATGTTTAACACTGTTTGCAACCGAGACAGAAAAATTCTGGGACAAGAATCATAATTAATCTTAAAAACCTATATTGAATTAACTCTAACTGGTGCATCCGGTAATTGGTAAACGGAGTCCAACCTACTCAAGACTACTTCTCACGTACGCATAATGAATTATTGCCATTGCTTCAATAGCCTGAAAATATTTTGTACATCTTCATAAAACCCAGTTGCCTATTAGCGTAATTTAAAATAAACTGAAAACGTTCATCAAAACTAAAACTTCTATCAAATACAATTCCCAGATCACTACAGACACAACCATAGGTAACATCTAATAGCCAATGAAATAAGGAGCTACAGGTATTAAAGATCTCTGCCTAGACGCAACCTACACTTTATACTTCTTCAGATTTAAATAAAATTTATTTTTATCACACCGGACAAATAAATCGTTCAAACGATTAATAAATCAGATTCGTTTCTCACATGATAAATTTTAACATCATCGACAGACAAAGAATATTTACATTCGGAAAACACATTAGGCAAGTCTGACAAACGATGATTCCAAATTAGTTTATTGAGGAACCTCAAAGGTAACACAATAATTAGCAGATATCATATTTCAGTAACTCACGAGCATTTACTCCTGTTAGAGACCCTCAATATTAAGACCTTAACATTATTTCGTACGATTACATTTTAAATAATTAATTCGACTTTCATCAAATCTATTTCTTTTTTTTTGTTATTTGTTTATTAATATTGTGTATTTTATGATACTGATCTGGTCAAGGTTTGTCACGGGTTCCCTCTATTCATCCAGGCCAATATTGGAATAGTTGCTGTTTTTTAATCGTGAAATATCATATCTACTGATTTCGGCGTGATCTGTATAATGTAGTATTATGTAACTATCAGATTAAAAGATTTATTTGAATTATCGAATTCATTTCTTTGAGTTGCCAAATAAAATCATCATCACATGGTTATTTGCCCTGAGGCAATTACCTTGCAGCATGATTGCCTACATTCTTTTCTATCTGCAGTCAAAATGTAGCGTTCTTGATAGTTCTCATTTTCTTTTGAATCATCTATATATTTTACTCTTTTCCAACCTCTCTACTTTCCACCTTCTATTATTGTTTTAATTAATTCTCTCAAAATAACCCTATCCAACCGGATAGGGTTATTTATTACTGGATAGCTTAAGGAGAGTGATTCTGATTATGAAACCTGGTTAGCTTTCATAATCAGAATTCTCGTACTCATAATTCTATTCTCGTACTCTTCTCATTATATCCTCATTCTTAACTTTGTATGTACAATAATCTTCTATGATCTAAGTGTATATCTTTTATCTAGTTTTCCATATTTCACACCCATATATAACTATACTCGAAATTTAATACTTTACAAGACATATCGTCAAGTTTAACTCTATCTCTATGCATTACTTCTTTAGCCACTGCTTCTTGTTTTTATTTTATTTCAACTTTGCAATTTTTAATTAATATTCTAACTACCGGAACTATTTTATTTTGTTCATTTTTGTAGAGACAATCAAAAGTTTATTATTTTTTATTTTAGTAACTTTCGTGTTTTCAACATTCATTTTTATTCCATATTCTGTCATAACGTATTCTAATTGTTATATAGATTCTTATTTAACTCGATCTTTGTGTCTTTTGTTCTGTCGGCGTCAGATCTTTGCCATCGATTTTTAATCTACTTCCCTATAAGCCAAGAAGTTCAAGATTTTCATATACATTTACTGTGGATGATAATGCAATGTGGTGCAAAACTTTTAATCGAATAGATGCTTTGAGTAGAAAATTATTTGTTGAAAAGATATACAATTTTAAATGCATATACTCGACGTTAGTTGAGAACTAGAGAGACTTAGAGGGAGAGAGAGTTGTCTGCTAAGATCCTTGGCCAAAAACTATCTTGATTTGCTTCATTGCACGTCGGTTAGTATTCAAGTCGGCTCCATGTCAGTGAAAAGGTTCTACGATAGTTCTTTTTGGTGTCAATGATGTGTTAATTAGTGTTATGCTATTAGTGTAACACTGCTATTAGTGTATGCTATTAGTGTAAGCTATTTAAGTTCCACGTATAACCTCAACATGACCGATAAATTCTTTCTTTTGTTGAAAATATCTTCTCCAGGCAGTCTGTTTGAATATTGTAGGACATTTCATTGTACATTTCCAAACGATGTAAACGATCGCCTTTCTATCTAGTTTTGCGTTGTTCTGATGTTTCTGATACTCGAATATAGGTCAGTCAAGCTATTTTTCAAAGCTTGAGCTTACGTAATAAATGAAGCACAAAAAAAATGATTTTATAGCTGTCTACGATAATTTTGGATGAACTATTACAGAGTTTATAAGCCATACCATAAATTAAACCCTTCTATCACTTCACATTTTGAACTGATCCGGTCATCCCATATGCAGTCTGATATCTTTAGCGATTAAATAATAAATAAATTATAAAAGAAAACTTAATATAATTTGAAATATAAATAAATAATATTTATACATAGATAAACAAAAGTTACAATTCATTGGGGTTATCAAATATTCAGATATATTAATAATATTGTAACGCAACTCTACTTAATAACTCAGATATGCTCCGAAATCTATAATAATTTTCGTTAAAATTAACTAATAAAATTCTTATAAATTATTGAACATTTTGTAATCGATTTTTTTTCTTAAATTATGGAATCAAGTCTGATCTAGAAATGCAGTAAATTTTTATTTATAGCATTATCTTTTGCAGAATGTATTTATGTTTAATAATATTAAAAAAAAGTTAAATTTTGGTAAATATAGTGTTCATATATTACAAAATAAACATAAAATCTGATCGAATCATAGTTTAAATAGCTAAGATGTACTTAAACATCTGTCTACAATAAAAAAATAAACTTTTTAATATGTGATAAAAGAGTAATGATATTTTTATAACAAAAAAATTATTATTAATAATTATAACTACTCTACTACTATTAAAAAATAAAAATAAAAAATAAAAAATACTATTAAAAAAAAAAAAATTATGTTACATTAAATTTAAATACCGAATGAGACAGGTAATATTACGTCATCTTAATAAATGAAAATATATTATCTTACTGCTTATATTTTGTATAATAATGTATAACACTTTCTCCTAATGTTATAAACTATTACAATAAATCATTCTCGCTACGTAAGTTAATTTATGAGAATGATATTTGAAACTAAGTTTGTTACTTAACGATTATTAAATTTCATTATTGAAATACACGTTGTAAATGTAGTAAGATTATCTGGGGTAATAACCGTTTAATTTTGCACGCAACTTTACGCTACTGAATGAAGATAGAGAATTAATTTGCATCGAACCGGTAAACGACAATTATCTCGTCAGTTTTAATGCACTCATTACTTTTACGCAACTTATACGGGTAGCCTACTGTAAATGAGAGATCACATGAATTCTTTTATTTTAACAATAATAAAGAAATGATGAACATTCGTTTAAAAGGAAGATTCTACAACACCAGCTCAAAAAATTATTCAATAGAGGGATTATAACAATCTAACATTAAGTATGGATAAAACACCTAAATTAGACAAAAAAACTGCCGATCAGGTGGATAGAATTCCCATAAATGATTTTTCTGTTACACATAAAGAAAACTTTCTGGGTATTTTATTTTACGACAAGTTCTCTTAGGATGATTTCGAATCGGTTTTAACTGTAACAAAATCAAACAGTATTGTTTTACTCTATTAATAAACGGTAAACTTATACTCAAAAATATATTTAGCACTGAGTCTTTCCGAGTTGGGATCGTCGAATAAATAGCGATGTTAAGCTCCTCCCAGTCACCATCCCTAACCGGCTTTGTCTCTCTTCTGTTTTGTCCCTCCCGCTTTAACGTATGTACAATTTCTTGAAAACTAATCCTTCTCATTCTTTATTTTAACAATTTAAAATTTTTAAACATTACATCGGATCGAGTGTTTATTTGTTAATGAATTGTCTCCTGTCCTTTTAATTTTAAGTTTAATATTTCCACGTTTTCTAGAATACTATGTCACAAGTAGTTTTGAGAATGAAGGTACTCCGAAACACGTCTATTAAGAATATCAGAGTGATAATGCTAGGAAGGGCATAAAATAACGTTCAGATCGATTTCGATATTCAGTAGAAATATAAAATATTGTGAAAATTCTTATCACAATGCTTATATATATACTCACCTAAAGAATAGTAGCATCTGTCGGGGTTCTCTTAACCCTGAATGTAATTAAAATCTTTGTTTACTCTTGACTTTTAATTTAAAGGATTAAATTTAGCCCGTGTAGTATTATTTATTTATATTTCAAATTATACAAAAGTTTAATTTTATAATTTATTTATTATTTAATAACCGTAGATGTCAGATGTCTAGCACGACAGTTCAAAAAGTGGAATGATAGAACAGTTTAACTTACGAAGTTTGCATAGAAACGCTCTAATAGTTCAACTAAAATTATCATAACAAGTTTTTAAGATATAAAAATGGATTGTGAAATCATTGTTTAGCGCTCATAAATACGAATCGTGTAGATCGATGTACAGAAAATTGTAAATGTTAACTTATCGACGTGTTTATATTAATGAATTTGAATTCTTTTCTAAAAATGAAGTCACTTATTCTTAAAATAAATAAATAAAATAAGTTAAACCTCTAATAAATTGAACAACAGAGTTGTTTTTGTGAAACCTGACTTAATACTTAACCTTACGAGAAAAGACCTTATTTAAAAAAACCTTCCCACTAATTTATTTACAAAACAATCAAAAGATTTTTTTTACAGAAATATTATTCTGTCGATGAATTAAGTAATTAATCGACTATTTACTATTTAAAAAATAGTAATTAAAAAAACAAAGAAAAGATTTATCTGCATCTGGTTTAACGTGGTACATATGTTCAAAACAATTTTCAATAGCGCCTTCAGAATTGTATATTATCTGGTAGTAATTATTTATATTTAATATTTTATATTTACTTTAATGTTATTCGGAGTAGTTTTATTTAAATAATTAATAAGGATTTAAATCACACCTATTTTTTATCTTTTAATGACGTAATCTATATAATATGTTATTAAGTAAAGACAGAATAAAATATTTATTTATTTAGCATTAAATTTTGTATCTTGTAAGTCGACAATGAAGACTATATGTATTTTTTTTTTTTTTTTTTTTTTAGGGCGAAGAACGCTTGCGCGTTATCATCGCCCGGAATATTTTTTTTTATATAAAAAATAAAAGGATTTAAAACTATTCTAAAAGATGAATAAAACTTACAACTAATATCACAGGTAAAAACTAATATAAAATCAAGAGTAAATAGAATTTTACAAAGACCAAGATGGGTGTAAAGGGCCCATTCTTGGATAACTAAAAACCATAAAGGGTCTAATATAAAACTTAAAACTAGGTTAAAAACTAAAATAACAAAATTAAGTAAAACTTAAAACTAACACAAATTATATAATTAAAACTAAGTTAAAAATAAAAATTAAAAAGGAGAAATAAAGCATAAAACTAACATTACTAAAATCTTACAACTAATATCATAGAGAGTCTATATGTATTACACAAAGCGTCATATAACATGGAAAGTGACTACCGTGTCGTAAAAAAAACTGGTAAAGGGTTGAAAAATACTTCCGGCTTTGCCCTTGACATTATAGTTCAAAACAAAAATTCTTATTAGACAATTTTGGGCCTTAGTTGATCTGTTCAGCAAATGGCATTATAATCATCAAGTATATACGCTGTATTATTTAGAGTATATATGCCAAAAAAAAAAATAGTAAAAAAAATTCTGACTTGTTCAACAGTTGTGTCATATAACATTTTTAATTTGAACTTAAAAAACAGGTGAAATATTAGAAACTATAAAAAATTCACAAATTATAATGATTTTTAATTATAATGATTCTTTAGGTGAGTATGTATATAAGCATAAAAGTATGCGATAAGAATTTTCACAATATTTTATATTTCTACTAGAATTATCGTAATCGATCTGAACGTTATTTTATGCCCTTCCTAGCATTATCACTCTCATATTCGTAATTGACGTGTTTCGGAGTGACATATATTAAATTATAATGATTATCATCATTATATGTAATGATTTTTTAATATCCTTTATACAGTTGGATTTTCAATAGGAAAATTAAAGTTAAAAAAAGCATGATAATTTACGTACGGATATCACTCAGCTGGGTTGTTTTTTTAGGGTTTAAAAATTTATTTACTGGAGTGATTAATTAATTCAATAAGTCAACCTGATTTTGTGATTCCAATGTTAATTAACAAGTCTAAAAGAAATTAGTGAAATATTTGTAGCAAATTTCAACTTTTTACTTAACGTATTTTTGAGTTATCAAGTAAAAACTATTTAATAATAATGTTGAATAAAATAAAATAAAGTTAAGAAATAATGTCCTCATTCCTCATTCCGATTGACTTTAAACTTTGGAATTCAACTTAAGAAGTAGGTAGTTTCATCATACAAAGATCAATTTTTTATGACCATTATAAAAAATGTTAAAATTAAAAAGTGACGAAAACTACTCCTCATTTTAATTCTCCAACTCTTTTTTAATTTTTTTCAAAATTTAATTGTTTTGAGTGCCCAATACAGAAATGTTTTTTGGGCAATCTTTGAAAAATTTATTTTAAGTCAGTTTGAATATATCAATCAAATTAATAAGACTGATACATCATTGGATGTCTTATTGCAATCAACCTGTTAAATAGTTAAATGTGTAACCGGATTTATGAAGAATTATATCATAGGCTGATTCGGTTCTTTCACTTAATATAGAGAAAGAAATATCTTTTTTTTTATTACTAAATATCACTGCAACTATTTTTAAAACTACCTGAAATTTAATAAATGTAAAACTTAAGTACCAAATTTCTTTCTAAAATTATATCCCATATTTTTCCGAATCAGTTACTAATGAAATAAAGCTTGCAAATTCCTTTATTATGAAAATAGAAAATATCTATCAATAATGTAATAGTGACTAAATAAATAAATTAATGTGAAAAAGTAAATCGATTGTTTCTTAGATGTCATTTTGTTCACGAAACAAGCTCCAACGTTTCTTGGTCAACCAGATTATGTGAAATAAGTCGATAATTTTAGACATAATTTTAATTATCATGAAACTAGAAAATAATTATCTAAATATCTATTTGTTTTTGATAATAGAAAATGGAAAAGAAAGATTTACGCGTATTAGTTTGTAATCAATTTGCTTTTTTTTTAATGATAAACCAGTTTAATGAATATGAATTATGTCATTATCCATCAGTAAGGAAAAATATTTTTTTTTGATTTTATATAAATATATACGTAAGACATGTGCAAATTCAGTATTCTGAGACGAATCTGTTATCAATGCATGTACATTTGAACAAAATCGTCCAGAAATTTCTAGAATTTTTTTTGTATAAGGGGGTTAAAAGGTCAACGTTTGCAGAAATCCCTATACCTAAAATTTTGGTCGACTGTAATACTTCCCTTTATAACCATTCTGCTCTAGCAGCAATAGAGTTATAGAATGGAAAGTAAAAATTATAGAAAAAATTTTATTTCGTCATTAGAATAATTGATATATTCTTTGTAAAATGTATAGATAACACTTGGTTGTAGTTATCTGAGCTTTTTTTTTGCAAAATAAGTAGAAAACCCCGGTTTTTCAAGTGATTTTTGGAAAAATAAAATTTATATCGCTAGAAAAAAATAATTAAGATTATTATATTTTAACAAATATAATAATCTACAAAACAAACATGTATTTTAACAACTACTTGTGTAGAAAATGTTTGAAAGTAGCAGTGAGAAATATTAAACAGCCGCCATTTTGGTTAACTTTCTTTTACAAAAATTTTCTTAACGCTCTATAAAATTATGTGTCACAATCTTTTTCAATCCATTTAAAATTGTTTAGCTAGTTCCCTCTTCTTTGGGGGCTTGAGAATGTAATTGTCTTATACCGAAATACAGATCGTTTTAAGGTAGGAGTATTTGTTAAATTTCACTTTTTCTATTTTTAACTGTTGACAGGTTATTTAAAAGGTACTGTAGATCATTTTTGCAACTATCTTGGAAAAGTTCTAGACAGCCGATATTTTCGTTACGGTTGCCCCACCAAACGAAACCCTCTGGATGTTTAGGGTACAGAGGGGGCTCATACCGAAAAATCGGTTCAGGATAAAGCTTCAAGTAGAAGCTTTACAAAATTTCATTTTTTATGTTTCATTTTAGAAAGTATTTTAAGGGTTGCCGTATACTTTGTTAACATTTTATATACATAAATGGTAACATAATCGTAAACAAAATAATTGAAAAAGTACATAGATTACAATTAATGTTACTTTAAAAAAATAAAATAAAATTCTGCCGAGAACTGGAACAGCAGAGTGTAGATATAAAAATAATTCTGTCGATAAAAGAGAAAAAAATACACTTTGTGTGGTAATTACAATTTTTTTTCTTTTATTTAATAAGAGAATATGAAAACTAATGAACTAATTTTTACGTTTTCATTTTTGGTTTATTTACATAGTCCATAAATATTCGCTTTTATACGTTAATTTAATAAGGTGCTCACTTGGAAGTTCCTTTATTAATTCAAATAACTCTTGTAACTTGGAAATGGAGAAGTGTTATCTGCGTTTATATCGATCTTTTTTTTGAGGGAGGTTATGGAAAGGACATCGGTATAACAAAGACCTAGTAAATAATAAATCTACATAGTTAGCGGGTGAGAAATAAGTACAACATAATGGGACTATCTATATGGGCTATCGGATCAAATCCCACGCACGTTTATTCTATTATATACATTAGGGACGCACTTGCGACCGGTATTGTTATCGATAGAAGCATCTGGCGTCTCGACGCGTGCCGGAATACTGTGACGAATGAGAAAGCGGAATGGTAGGGTCCCTTCCTGGACCTACGAAAAACGTTCCCATGGGAACTGCGGGTGACGCAAAGTGCACCCGCAATATGTTTTACCCTCTTCAAAAGAATGAATTCTAATAAAAGCAAACAAGAGAAACCAATGTTTATCTCGTCGTTCACCCTTCAGCTAGGTCATTTAATACCCGCTACCTCATTAATTTAGGTTCTGAGTGTGCATCAAGTGCATTTGACAGCGGTTTCCGATAGGAGAAATTCTTATTACCCCCGTTTATCCTGAAGTAGTCAAATACACGAATTTTAAAACCTTTTACTTAGTAAATCTGTTAATTTATACATACGCGCGCGAGAGAGCGCGCTCATACACACGCACGCACACACAATATTTTATGACATATTTATACAAACCCTTTTATTTAATGAAACGTCTCCTTATATGGGTGAAAATAACATTTACTTTATACGAATGTTAAATAAATTAAATATTTTTTCGTTATTTTAATTATAAGATATTCCTTTTAAATAATTATAAAAGAATACAAATCTAAGTTATTACATTAAAGGAATAAAATTGAAAGAAAAGAAAAAAATATTCTTTGTTAGCTCTCGCTAACAACAATAACTAAAATGATTAAAAAGCTAAGCGAGCTATAAAATTGGTAAAATCTTAAAATCAATTATTAAAATCAGAAAAAATATATTTAGGATAACCAGTGAAATGATCCAACGTCCTAAGTTGTTGAAACGTACGAAAGAAAGCGATCATAACTCGTACAAGAAAAGAGATAGTCAAAGGATAAAAATATAACATAAAAGTAAATTTATTTGCTACAAAAAATTTGTATCTCTTATCCCCCCTAGTCACTTTTTACAACTACACAATGATCTCAACGATGAACGAGTTTTCTTATTCCGTCGATGAAGAATGCTGGCGGTCTTTCCTTGAAGATCTAGGACCGCACTGCGTCCTTCACTCTTCAGAAGTGGTAAAATGAATATCCTCAATATCAATTTGTAATTGAAGAAGTGAATCGATAAAACTCTCAGGGCGCTAAATCTAGTGAGTACGGAGGGAATGGTATAGGTTAAATTTTCAAATTTGTACAAGCCTTGGAGGTTGCAAGCGACGAGTGTGTGGCCGAACATTACCGTGTTGCAGAATAATCGGCTCTGTAGACTTTCAAATACAACATACAGGTCTCCTTAGGCGTTTTAAAGTCTCTACGTATCTCACAGAATTTACAGTCAACCCGTCTTCCAGAAGTACACGTGTTTGAAATTCTACAATACTGTCAAGAGGAATTTGTTTTTTACGAGTTGTGTTTTGAATTTTTTGGTCGCTGTATGGGACATTTTGTTCTCCCGTTACGTTCTAGTATATGTTACATTTCAGACCCTCTTCTTATTTAAATAATAATTAATCACTGGATATATACAGCGTTAATCAACTATGAGGATCCCTATATAACTTTGCAACCGGTAAAGATAAAAAATAAATTTCTACAACCTCAAAATAATCTGTTTTTTTTTTTTTGATGAGACTACCACACCCCCAAACACATTGGGAATACAACTTAACAATATTAAATAGAAAGGCTAAAACTGTCAAATGCATTTTAAAGAGCATT
Source organism: Lycorma delicatula (assembly GCF_047948215.1). Taxonomy (NCBI): domain Eukaryota; kingdom Metazoa; phylum Arthropoda; class Insecta; order Hemiptera; family Fulgoridae; genus Lycorma; species Lycorma delicatula. The sequence goes on along the minus strand of NC_134456.1, from coordinate 153,398,440 downwards.
AAATAAAAAATGTTTGACAAAAAAATTTCGTTTGCCAAAAATAGAACCCGTTCAATGATTTTTAGCCAGTTTCAAAAACAGTCAGTTGTATCTCTTAAACAACAGCTCAACAGATAATAAAAACTTTAGCAAATCCTGCATACTCAAAATGACCTTTTTTTCTTTTTTAAGTACGAGACCACAACTTGAGATGCACTTCTGAAACTAGCTGTGATAAATATTAAACAGTCGCCAAATTGATTAGACTTGTCTTAGGTTGAACATTTTTCATCAGTATTTTTTTATCTTTAAAGTGATGTTACATCCTACCATTTCCATTAAAATTCTTTGAGTTTTCCCTCCCCCCTCACAGGTCTTTTGAATGTAGCGATCCATACCGTAAAACAGATAATTTCGTGTTAGAAGTATTTACTAAATATAATTTTTCTAAAAATTATTTAAATATTTACATATTAAACGTATAATAATTTCGTGTTAGAAGTATTTACTAAATATAATTTTTCTAAAAATTATTTAAATATTTACATATTAAACGTATAATAATACAAAAATCTTTGTTCTGTTATCGTACTAATTGTTTTCTAACTAGTAATCAGGGAAACTTTAATTCATCTGATTTTTTTAAATATACCGACATTATATAATTATATATTTAACTTCTTTTTTTTTTAATTTTAAAAACGAAAATTCTTACAAAAATAATTTTTTTTCTCTGTTACTTTAAAAAACCGCTGCATCTGGGGCGTAGATGATTGTATAAATTTACTAAGTATATACGTAAATAAACGTCTTAAATTCTTTATGGAATTATTTTGTAGGAAATCAATTGGCATTTGATAATATACATTCGTGACCTTTTATTTAATAAAATAAGATAACTGTTATTTCATTTAATTACAGATAAATAATTTATTTATAAAATCAAACATGTGAGAAGATCGGGGGATATGTTGTTTTCAGTCGCATAGCTTCCGTGTAGCCTATAAAACAAAAAGGGAGAGGAGTTTACTATTAGTCACAGTAGCTGTGTATTTTATACGACACATTATTTAACGTCTAAATCAAGGTAATGTTCCTAATTTATTACAATTCCGAGGGCAAAACCTCAACCTGTGACATTAAATAATAATATTATTGTTATTAGTGTACTATTTCTATTATTACTAATGTTAATAATGATCCTATAAACAAATTTTATGCTTTATAATCTGCGGAATAAAATACTATATGGTGTAAACGTTTCTTACGATTACGTATGTTGCTGTTAATAAAAAGATTTTTTACCGCTTACAATTTTTTAGATAAAATAATATAAGTAAATCTTTTATTCTTATCAGTATATAATAACATGTTAAATACATCACATCAACAATGGACAGATACGCGGATACGTGGATAAACGGATAAAAAGAAGCTGCCCGAGCATTTGCCTGGATGGATCAAGGAAAACTATAGTAAAACCATCATCAGAGCAGTATCACAAAATAATCAATTATAAAATACAAGCGGTAAATATTAAAAATTAAAAAACACGACTGGCAAAAAACCATTGCTGACAAATATCGATCTTTAATACAGGATAATTAAACAGCGTGCGGGTAATAATTTTATATATACGAGTAGTATTTTTATACAGTATAATTTTTATTTCAAATGTTGTAAATTTTATTTAAATTTATGTATATAGTCTGTGACTTTCTCGGCAACGTAAGGGTTCCAACGTTGAGTCATACATCTAAATCAGTTCAGCCGATGAGCTGCTACTGTGGAACGTAGACCCTAAATACATTGCATTACATTTTTGGGCAGTCATGTAATAAGATCCACTGATGAGTATATCAGTTAATTTCTGTTCTGGTTTGGTCCTATTGTGATTTTGTATTAAACTAGCAAATATCCCGTTTGAATTTTGAAAATCGGACGATTGTTCGCAGAGATATTAGAGGACCTCATTGCACCTCCTAAAACAGCGCCTCAGGGGCACCCCATTTGTTACCAGTTGATGGTGATGATTGGTCTAGTTTCGCACGAGGTGCTCACATCACGTCACCACTCTAGCCTTACACACAGTCCCCATGGAAAGCCCATCATTATTAAACAGAATTTTTTTTTTAATTTCTTTAATATTATTTTATTTAACGTAAATTTAATTCTATTATTTTTGTAATATTATTTATTCGATTGAATCGAATGATTCAGTTCAAACCCAGTTCACACAGTGATAGAGGCTCACAATTCACACTTCATTAATTCAATTCATTAAAGTTTACGCCTCAAATGGCAAATCTCCACCATTACTACTACTACTACTACTACTACTACTACTACTACACACATGCACACACATATATATTTATATTTATATAACCTATGTTATTTTAGATTTTCGTAAGGATTCCAACGCGGGGTCATATACCTAAATCGGTTCAGCCACTGAGCTGCTATGGTGGAACAAACATGCATGCATACACCCTAAATACATTATGCTCTTTTTGAAATAGTGTAATAAGACAGAAGTGGTTAAAATAAATACAAGATATTTAAAACATAATCAGTTGAATATTAAAAATAAAACATCAAAATGTATCAGATTTTAACTAAATATTAAATAAAACTTAACAAAATTTTACGTTTGTATTTAGTTTCTGTGGAGTTTATTTATATAATTTTACTCAAAATAAAATCCTGTACAAGTTTTGTTTGAAACGTTTACTTGTTTTGTTACCAATTTCAGAAAATTATTTTACGCCAAACGTAAACTAGTGTGTTTATTACCCCAATTTTTTATCTTTTACCCCAGATTTCTCAAAGACTACGAAAAATAAGTTCTGAAGTTATTTTTTCAGTTCTTCAGGTCATATTTTTACCAGTAGAACGTCTCTTGTTACAAGTCTGTTACATTTTTCGTGAATATATGTATATATATATACACACACAATTCATTGAAATAATGCTACTTATATATTACAAGAAGCAATATTAATATTATTTAATAATATAAATACTTGAAATTACATTATTTTTTAAATATATAAATATGTATTTACTCCTCTGATTTCAACATTTTTAATAATTTACTACTTCACAAATGTAAATATTTATATATATTTAACAGAATGTAAAAGATATATATATATATATATATTATTTTACCGAAATTTAAAAATAGTAAATTTAAAAAAAAATCTTTAATTTATTTAATTAATTAAAATGAAAATAGTTTTAAGGAAAAATTGTTCAACAAAACCAGTTTTCTAAATACAGTGCCGGGAAAGTAGAATAGCAACTCCATTTTTTATTAACATCGTCATAAAATTTACTCATACAGTAAATATACAAATTTCCTGAATTTCATTCAAAATTAAATGAAATTTTAAAAGTGGGACTGCAAATATAGAATTGATATTATTTCGGCTTTTGGGAGTGATCTTGTTAACAAACAATGAAAAAGGCCGAAATTCAAATCAATATTTTAAAAGCAAATGCAGAACAAATAAAATTTAAAAAAAACGTAATTTGAATAAATTCTTTTTTCTAACAAAAAAAAATTATGCAAAATTTTTAAACAAAATAAAAAAAAATTAAACTTTTTTAAATATCTTGGTGAAATAATTCAATCAAACGTAAAAGACAAAAACTAATGAAATTCGGGACGAATAAAATTGAAAATGCACACAAGCTAATAACAACGTAATTAAAATAAAATAGTCTTTATAAATTCAATCAAAAATCATTATAAATTAAATACAAAATTAAACCATTATATTCATGGAAAATACCTTGTATTTATTTAAATGTTCAACTCTACATAAAACCAGAAAATAGAAGATATTATGAAAAAGAAAAAACCTAAATCCCATGATCAAAGTTTGGATTCGATTATTAAAATTTAATAAAAAAAAGAAAATATTTTACAAAGAATTAAAAGGCAAAGATTGTGTTTTTATGAACATATTTTCGAATGAATAACAGATTACATTAATTTTGTTTAAATTTATATAGTAGAAAAAAGTTCATGAAAACAGGAAAAGATCTAGAAAAATTAAATATTTCCACCGATGATATTTTAGAAAGCGGTTTATTTAGAAAAAAAATTTATAATTTTGAAAACTGAAATTGAACGAAAATTAAAAAAAATCACAGAAAAACATCGTGAAAGATTGAAAATTAGATTGTCGTAAATATAGACAAACAATGAAATACAGAATCTCAAATGCGTTTCATAGTTGACAGAATAAAAAAAAATTGTTTATAGTAACTAAATATTTCACTTATTTACTTAATAAATATATATTTTTAAAATAGATCTATATTTTTTTTATTTACTTAATAATTTTTTTTTTCTATTAAATTTTATAAATTATTAAAAGGAAAAATCAACATAAGATATTAATCGATTTAAAATTCTGATAAGGATTGATGAAGTTAATTTGTGAAGGACAACTAAGTATCCCGCTTTGGAAAACCTCCAAATGTTTTCTGTTTCTTTTTTTACATATTTTAGTAACGCTTAGCAAAAAAAAAAATGTTATGTAGATCCATACAAGTATGGATTTGTATAATTTTCTTTACAGTCGTGTAGCATCATTTGATTATAAAAATATCTACGTTTCTAATCTGGATCAAGTTTAAATAACACGCTCCTTAATCTTTATATAGAAAAATAACTATTAAGGTGTAAAATTTGTTGTCTGTTGTCATTCCATAGTTATCGAACGGTGTCATTCTGTTTCGTTAGTTGTCATTATCGGATGTAGAAAGGATTAAATTGGAAAACATGTTCTTTTATAATACGTTCCCACCCACACACGATTCGCAGTAATCAAGACATCTCTTATCAAACGGTATTTACCTTTTTTTTTTACCCGACTCGTTAATGACCCGCTCACCTTTATTTCTGACCACGTTTTGACTCTTGTAACGCATGTCAACGAGTCTTTTATACTAAAAGTTAAAGTCAAAAGTCACGGTAAAATATTCCCGGTCGTATTAGAGCCGGTCACATATTAATAAGTGGCAGCTCGGTTTGAAACGAATGTAAGCGATGCCAATGGTTTGCTTGTCCGATGGCGTGTAACATCAAAATGTTTCTGTTTGCATTAAAATACCTACCCATAACACCTATCTTCATTATTAAGTAAACGTGATACTTTTATTTACTTTTTTCTAAACGCTTTTATTTAAAGGAAATAAGTAAACAGGTTCTATACAAATCAATAGTTAATGCCAATTTATTTAATTTTTTTAGATAAAATAATATTAAATATTATATTAGTATGTATGTATATGTATATATTTTTATATTTCTTAATATTATTTGTTATACATTTATATTTGAATAAATTATACTATTCTCTCCTATTTTACCCAGGACACACCTTTATTCAAAGTCTTTTTTATTATTTAATAAAGCCACACCTTTTCTTTAAAATCAATTTGTTTATGAGTACGTAACCTATTTTTTTTAACCAAATCAAAAAATATATTCCGATATGATAATTTATAAAGTTATTTTTTAAATTACACTAATATCAGAAGTAAAGATTAAAAAACAAATATTATGAAAAATTTTTACCATCAGAAATTTGACGGTTTCATTTATTACTCTAGTTTTCAGTGTCACGCTTTGGATTATCTCAGATTCGTTAAAACTACTCTTTGATAGTTAAATAAGATAAACACTATTTTCAGTAGTCTTGCAGGAAAATGAATACATTTCTGAACAGTAACTGTTTTCCTAAAGTATTTCTATTTACGATTTTGCTTTTTTTTCAAATTTGATGCGGACACCTTTTGACTTCCTTGTACGCCAATTAAATTATATATATACACATTTTCAAAAGTATAACAAATTTTATTTCACTAATAACTTATTATTATTTTTCTTTCTTTTTTTTATTGTTATTATTTATTGTACAATTTTTTACAATCAGAGGTTATTATTAATAAATCATTATGTTTCAATTAAAAAAAAAAACTTCGAACCGATATTCCTTCCCCTTGTAAGATCAAAATATTTCATTAATTAAAATTTATTTGACTATAACTCTGCAATCAATGAAAACAAATATCACTTATGATATATCGTTGAAAAGCTCTCAATAAGGACTTATTATTGCAGTTAAAAAAAAGTAAAAATCCAGATTGTTTGGATTCTGGGCTCTTTTGAACATTTTTGGTCAAGCCGATTGCAATCAAAAGGGGAGGTGCACAACTAAATGTTACAACAATCTATCTAAAATCAAAATTTCAACATTCTACGGTTAATCGTTTTTAACTTGCGAGATACAAACGTACAGACGTCACGCCGTAACTAGTCAAAATGAATTCAGGGATGGTCAAAATGGATATTTCCGTTGAAATCTGAAATCCGTAATTTTTCGCGGTTAAAATATCTCTTTATTTCGTAGAAGGAAGTAAAAAATATTATAAAATATAGTAATTTGGTTACAGAGGGGTTCATACCCTCGGCAGACTACTATTTCAGAGAAAAAGAATTAATAATCCTTACATTTAAAAACTTTTGGGCTTCCTTTTAAAACTTTTACAGCACATTTTCAACTAATTTTTTTTAAAGAAGGAAAATGTGAAAAACATTTTTTACCCTAACTCTATAAAAACTTTTAATAAAATTTTGAGGTACAGAGTCCTTATTTACCGTATTTCCTCAACTCCTCGAACGATTTTAACCAAAATTAATGAAATCAAAAAAATGTATTTAGAACTATCGAATATAATTTCATAAAAATCGGATCCAGTTTGATGATATCAAGAAAATCGATAAATGACGAAAAAATTAATCTTATTATCCTCCTTTCCGAAATGAAATTGCCCAAAGCGATATACCGGTGTATGGAATTATCTAAATACAAGAATGCTACTTTGAATTCAGAAACGATATAAAAGAAAAAAAAATAGTTTTTTCCTCTCATTCCTTTAAGGGAATTTGAATAAAACCAAACAACATTAGAAAATATTTTACATTAAATTATGTGTAATTATAAATTATAAATATGAATTAAAATTATTAAAAAAAAAAAATTATTAATTATTATAAAAAATTATGAATTAATTATTAAATATAAATTATGTGAAAAAATTTACGTACTCTTCAAATAGAGTTTTGAGAAACGAGAATTATGACGTGTATATTCCTTGCCCTAATTGTGACTGCAGTTGATAACATCAGTGTCTTATGTACCAAAATCATTGTGGTAAGTTTCATTCAAATCAGTCTATACAGTATAGAGACATCAGGAAAAAAACAGGCTAAACAGGCTAAAAACAGATTATATGTACACGTAGTACGTACATACATATATCTTTCCGAAATTGATCAATGGTATTTTTTTTTTTAAAAGTGCCATGAAAGCAAGGGAAATGTCAAGATCTGAAGAAACTAAAACATAAAAAATTTCATTTGTTAGCTTATACTAATGAGAGAGAGAGAGAGTGAGTGCACTCACTCTCAGTGAGTGAGGGACAGCTCTCGGCAAATCCAACGACTAACCGTGCCTATAAAGCGTCTCAAAACAATAGCCCAGGAATAGATCATTTATAATTAAAAAGAGCAAATTACGAGAGGGACAATGAATTAAAGAATAAACTGTGGTCACATCCAGATATCCTGGAAAATTCTTATTCTGTCTGTATAATCTTGGAAACCAGGAACTATTTTATCTGGAAAAGAAGCACTCATAATTTTTAATTAATATAAGATCTTCACTGTCAAATATATTTTTGAATCAACCTACCGAAAAGTATGTCTTTTTGTTTTTAGTTTTTCTAAGAAGCTAGAAGCTTCTTACAAAAACATTCACCCGATATCAATGGTATCAGGCAAATATTTAAAATATATTGGAATTCAAAATTAAACCAGATTATAGATATACTTACAACACTACTACCTCGGCGTTTCCATTGGCGTCTTTAACAGAGCAAACTTATTTATTTGAAATTTTTTCTCGACGATTGTCATATTCCGGGCTATAAAATTAGTGGTTATCGGCGTAAACAATAGTCTTATTTTAAATTTATTGATTATGTTACTTTTCAGATTTTTTTTTCTTATTCCTGTAACAGAGATCAAGTTGAAAAACATACCCGAAGTTTTTACATGTTTATTTAATCAACAACCGTAAACTTTCCATTAATTTTTTCATCTTGTTTGATCTTAACTCGTTGCAGTTATAATTGATAGAAAACATTTTTTAAGAATGTAGAGCTACATACAGATATTTATTTATTTTATACAAAGTATAAATCAAATAAATAAGATTTATTGTTTATATATATATCCGTTTGTTTATGATAAATATTAATAATTTTTTTCTTTCTTTTATGAACAATGACCGTTTTAAAAATGAGATCATAAAGTTAAGATAGGTTAAACTAAACTGTATACATAAGTATATTGAAAACAATAAATGAGTTTAAATATATATATGTATCTATATACTATGATCTTTTAGATAATATTTTATGTTGTGTATTTATGAGTCTCACGCAAATAAACAAATCGTTTGAACGTATACAGAAGATTGAAGCACGACCTATACCTCTGCCTCTGTTTTTTACTTTCGATTTCCCCCGCTCAATATATATATATATATACGTATTTATATATAATGTACTAACGTAGAAATACAACTGATATGCATCAATAATAGTAGGAATTATGTTACTGAACGCAATAAACTGTAATAATATTTATAATTGACTATGCAATAAAAGAACCTAGTAGCAGCAAGGTCTTTAAAAACTACCGATGTTTGTATTTTATCAGATAGAAGTAAACTTGTTGAAAAGAAGACTTATTTTATAGTCACATAAATATATATTCATTTAGGTATGTACATGTTCATACCATGTATTGATTTAAATGTGGAATTCATTATTATACCTTTGTTATTTAATTTTTTTCCATATTTACAATGAATTACAATATAAAATCGTGTAATTTTAGTAATAAAATTTTTAAAGCGAATAATTTATATATTATTAACAACTTACAACTAGTATTTATATTTACAATTCTTTCATTACAATGATTTATTTTTCCTCGGGACAAGCTTCAGCTACCGAGCGGATCGCAGTTGGCGGATAGCGAACGGTACCAGGTATGGAGGTTAGCTGCAAATAAGAGTTAGCCAGGTTGATCTGCCAGAAGTTCTCCAGAAGAGAAGCCCCATCGTGGCTGATGTCTATGGTGGAGGGTAGCAAAGACTTGAAAGAGAAGATAGAAAAGAGATTACCAGACGTTTATATTCAAAATGCTTTTTGACGACTGACTGTTGAATATAAAAATTTCATATAATCACTGATGGGTCGAAGACCGAGGACGACGTCGGAAGCTTTTTAGTCGTATTTAACGAATCCCATTATTGGAGCTTATCTACAATAACCAGTGTCTTCAGAGCAGAGTTATATGCAATTCAGCAAGCTCTTCGTTATGTATTACATTACGAGGAAAGAGTGCTTCTCTGTTCCGATTCCTTATATACAATCACTGCTTTAAGGAATAGTTTCACGAACGATGCACTTATTCAAGATATATTGGCAGCATTTAAAAACCTTAAAGATAACTATAAACAATGCATCTTGATATGGACACCTAGCCATATTCCTGGTAATGAAGCAGCTGATAAAGCGGCCAAACAAGCGGCAAACGGCAAAAAAGATATTCCTTTAGTTAGACTAGATGACCTTAAAAACTATAGTAAACAGGTATCAGAAAAGAATAGATAAGGAGGTGGGATTCTTTTACAATGAGGTTTAATTGCATTAAGAAACCCGAGTTCCCACTAAAACAAGAAACAGTTTAACTAGTCGAGAACAAGTAGCCCTTACTAGACTACTTCTAGAATAGGTCATAGTAAATTTGCTAGCAGGACCATGCTAACAGAGATCAACATGTGGAAGCTGGACACATACCTCACAGTGAAATACATAATAGAACAGTGCGCGTTGTATAGAGACCTCACAATGAGGTTCAAACTAACCGGCAATTTGGCTCACGAATTGTCATATAATGATAAAAGAGAAAATAAAATGATCGAGTTTCTCGGGAGAAGCGGTTTATTGGACCGACTGATCCATTCATTAACATGAATAATTGTGGAAATTAATTTTAGCTGAATTTGTGTCTTAACTGTGATTTTTGCTTTCCCCAATTTTGTGTTCTAGTGTTTTACTGTACTTGACGTATTTTTTAAGGATGTGTTTTAAGAGCTGCAAACCCTTTACACCCGCTTTGATAATTTAACGAAATTTCTACAGAAAAGGATTGCACATTTTAAGTGACAAGGGTCACTTTATACACTCTTGTAATCTAATGGTTTTCTGAAGTTTTACTGTTTTGCGACAAGTCTGATTTTCCGGATGATGGGTGTGACAAGACTGGCATTTGACCACTTTTATGAAGGAGGAAGTATCTTTAGTTTGTGACAAGAGCTAATATCGTAGTAGTCAATGCTCACTATTTTCTTTTTAAAAAATATATATATAACATTTCCTGAAATAGAACTTGGGGGTCTTGAAAATAGGACAATATTTTTTTTTTAAATGTATTGAAATGTACCGGGTGAGAAACTTAAATCCGAACCTCTACAGTCTAAACACAGTTGCAACATGTAATATTTTATCAATTAGATGAAAATGTGTGAAAAGATGTTTTGGCTTGGGCTTTGTTATTTAACTATTCATTTGAATGGAATATCAGTTAAAATCTAAAATATATTAAAAGATTTAATAAAAGAGAAGGGGGGGGTGTTGTTGGACAAGTTTTTTTTAACTTCTAAATCTGCAATTAAATAAATTATATAAATAGAAAAAAGAAAATAAGTTTAAATATTTTTAATTTAAATCTAAATTTTTCATCGTGAGTTAAAAAAAGTAATAATAATAAAATTAGAAATACGTCATGTTCCTCGTGATATTCGTGAGAGAGGGGTGAGTCAACTGATCGCATAGTGAATGAATGACAAGTTGCGGGTGGCGATAAGCGATAAACTGCAGATACACTAGTGAAATAAAGCAAAGTACAATCACCAACGGTCGGTCGCGTGCCGCAGATACAGCAGCTACTCCGCGCTCTCTCGTGGGAAAAGGAGCAGATGCTCTGCGTCTACACATCTATACCGACCGATTCATCCGTCGTTTCAACAACAATAAACCACCCTCTCTATTCAACCCTATTATAACACAAAAACACAAATACATTGAACAACTAACTCTGGATTGTAAAGAATTACCATCCCTTATTTTAAGGCAAGTGGCGGCCGTTACATATTTGTATGCATTGATCATTTATAAATCCATTCATTTTTATATGATAATATTTCTGGTAGATTTAGTTCATTATACGGCGTAATTAATGAAGGTTTTGAACGTAAAAACAATTTATAGTTTTCGGTTGTATATAACCATAAAGAAATAAATTAAAAATTTCCATAAATATTCCAAAATAGTAACTACTTTATCGGTCGAGTAATCTTTTGATCTTTTGACAATGCATAACTCGTCTCATAATTACGTAAAAAAACCGAAAGTAATCATATTTTAATTTTTAATAAATTTTTAGGTAAACCTCCTGATTTCATTTCACTTCTTTAATTATTCATAAAAAAATTCAAAAAAAAAATAAAGAAAAGTACTCTTTTTTTATTACTTCTTAATAGTGTATTCAACTTCATTCTCGTGTGACGATTCTTCAGTTATTTTAGACAGAAATTGATTTTTTTTTTTATTATAAAATAGTAGTAATTAGTTTTGATAAGATGAATAAGAAAATAAATACATATCCAAAGTGTTAAAAGTGTATGATAACCCTTAAAATAAATTTTAAAAATAGAAAAATAAAATCTATCAAATGCATCCACCTCGAAACAATTTTATTTTAAGATTACCACAATTTAAGCAACCATTGAAGGATCAACTTAAATATTTTAGTGAAAAAAAGGATAGGGTGATGATATTTCATTTAAAAAGGTTTTAAAATATCAGGCGTGTTTGAAAAGTAAGATCCGTTTTGAGTTTGCCGCCTACGTATGTGGTATAAAGAAGGCTCTTGTGTTATTCAATCAATAGTCAGCTGGTAGCAACAATTTTTTAGTCACTTTAAATTGATAGTTAGTTGCTTAAAATCATCCATTCACAATGAGTACTTCAATTCGTGATCCAACCGAATGTGAAGTACCGGGAGTAATCTGATCTTTGATGACAAAAACAATTCTTCAGATGAAATTCACAGGCAAATTTGTAACGTTTATGGGACTTGATGCTAAAGTAAGACGGTGGTACCGTTCGTTTCGAAAAGGGCGAACGAAATTTCATTATGAAAAACGTAGCGACACGTTACGTTTACGTAGATGACAAATGATTTTACTGAAATGTTTGACGAAAAAGTCGAGAAAAACGGCGCTTCACCGTGTCACAATTGACTTTAATGTTTCACAGTTTTTGATTTATTAAGTATTGATTGAAAAGTTGAGCTGTTAAAAACTTTGTTCCGGATGCGTGCCAAAGATATTAATATTAACAGACACACAAGGTAAAACGTCTTTCTGCAGCGCATGAATTTTGGCGGCGTTACAAAGTAGCAGGTGATTAATTGTTTGATCGTATTGTTACCGCAGATGAAACCTGGATTTCTTATTCCAACATCGAGAAGAAGCAGTAGTCGATGCATTACGACATTCATATTCTTATTGACCAAAGAATTTCAAGAGAAAATTTTTTGTAAATAAGCTTGTGGTTGGCTACTGTTTTATAGAACAAAAGGGTATCTGCTTGTCAAATTTAGTGATCGCGGAACTACTGTGAATACCTTAGAAAAGTTATAAAAAGAAAAAACAAAAGTTATGTTAAGTTGTATTTTATAAGACCACGATTTTTGTTTTTCCACGACAATGTCAGGCCACACACGGCAAATCAGACTCTAAAAAGGTTGTATAAATTTCGTTGGAAAATCTTTTTCAATCATCCTCCCTACAGCCCTTTTTAAGTTGCCAGTGATAATTTTTTCCTTCTTCTTAAACAGCGGCTTACGTTACAAAGGTTTGACAATAACGACGAACTGAAAAATGGAGTTACTACATGGTTTAAATCGCTGGCGGCGGAATTTCTTGAAGAGGGAATGAAGAAGCTAGTGAAACACTATAAAAAATGTGTAGCTGAGTAGAAAAGTAATAAGTAAATGTAGTTTTTATGTGTAACTAAACTTTTCATTTTTTTTTTCTTTTATTTCATTACGGACATTACTTTAAAAATATAACTCGTTACAATAGTTTAAAATACATCGAACTACATCAACCCTAATCGATATGGCAGGACATTCAACGTTTTTTTACAGTTAGCGATACTGCCCAAGCGGTACGTCGAGTGCGGTCTGGAGTAATGACTATCTGAGAAATATATCGCAACGATTTATATTATTTTTGGCTACAATGGTACGATTTGCAACAAAAAAAAAAATGTGACACAGAAAACAGAATAATTTTCCCGGCACTGTCTCTTAAGTTCAAAGATTTTTAATTTAAAAAGTATTTTAGTTTTTAAAAAAATTAGGTTGATAAGGAAATTTATTTAATTTTAAATATTGTTACTTTCGATTTTTTATGAACACAAAAATCAAAAAAATACTTTCTGCAATGAAGTAATTAATTTTATTACATAGTAGTGAAAATTGTGTTTTTACTGGTTTGGCTGACCGGGTTCAGAAAGAAAAGTTGAACCATAATTGTGAAAAATATCAAAAAGTTGAGTAAAAACTTGGATTCAACCGATTTGACACTATGATCAAATGACGTTTTTTACCTTAAAAATTATGTAGTATTAAAAAATATAATTGAGAAAAAAAATTCTAAGTAGAATATTTTGGGTCTCAGTTTACCTGGATGACTAAATTATGTTTTTATTATAGCAAATATACTGCAATAATATAAGTGTTTAAAAGAAAAATTAAAATATTTAGTAAAAATAGGTCTACTTTGGTCCCTTTAGACCTGAATGTTCGATAGCTACCAAACGTCAAATTTTGATAACAGCCACCAACTTGAGAAGCGGATAACAGATTAAGTATTAGAAATTACAAAAATGTAAAAAAAATGTAATTCTTTGAAAAAAAAAGTCGCCTACATTAATACTATACACAGTATGATTTTCAATTTGAAAATAGAAGTTAAAAAAAAAATTATATTTTAAGTACCGGTCACACTTAATTCCTTTGTATTTTGTTGTATAAAATTACATTTTTTTAGTAATTATTTACTTTAATAAGTTGGTCCGATTCGGTGCAATGTTATTCAGCAAGACTAAACAAGAATTATAGTTCACTAAATAAAATATATATGAGTACCATGATACCTCCTTGTCCAGTGTGATCGAAATCAGGCTAAAGTTGGATATATATTTATAGCCAAATATTCATTCCAAATTTCTTATTTTTTTGGGGTCAACGGGTTTTCGAGGAATAAGAAAAAACCGTTTAGAAATAATTTTCAATATCCCAACTCTTAAATCCGATCGACTTAAAATTTTTGAGATTTTAATAACTACTTATCTTATAAAGCTCAGTTTTCTACGACCAATAAACTAAATAAAAAATAAAAAAATTACGAAAATTATCCTTGCCTCTTTTTTTTATTTTGTTCGGAATTTAATATCGCCATTGCCGCATATATAGAAATTGAGAAATTTATGTTGATCCAGTCATGAGATATTAATTAAATATACTCCAAAACATTACACCTTCCAGAAATGTTTAATGTTTTTATGTTTGTTGGTCTAACATCTTGAAACGTTCACGTTTAAAAAAAACTCTATCCCCAAACTTTTGAACGCTATAATTTTCCTTTATATTATTTGAGCAGCAGTAATAGCCCAGAAAGTGAAAATGATTTTTAAAAAAATTAAATATATAACACTTCCCTTATCTCTGTAGAAAACTAACTTCAGTCACATAGTTGAAAAGCCACGATTTATTTATCCCTAAGCACATTTCATGTGTATGTGTGTGTGTGTGTGTGTGCGTGTGTAAATATGTAAATCTGAAAATTATCTTTCTTAAAATTTAACAATAGTAAAAGGAAAAATTAACATGTGTTCTCATAAAAAAAGAGATATGCATTTTTCTGAAAATAAAAAATTCCGTTGTTTATTTAATGCTTTTAGTTGTAATCATAAATTTAAGTTACAACTTATATGCAAGTTGTAAAATATTCAGAGAAACATTGTTTTATATATATATCGTACAATAACACAAAAAAGAGTACTTTTAAAAACACCATACTGTCTATATATGCATGTGTTTAGATATTTGCATATTTTTACGGCGTTTGAAATAACTGTGGTGAGCGGTAAAAATGTTAAGATAATTTTTCAATCTTACGGAGTAACGTGGTGTAATTTAAATAAATGTCATGTTAATTCCACAATTAATTGTGGTGACGGGTTCACAAAGTTCAAAATTGGTATTTATGAACAGGAAAGTTTGTAATTATATTTACGGGCGATTCTATAATAGGCAAATGGTATTTCTCCTAATAGGCTAAGAAGATTCTTGTTGTGGTACAGCAAGACACGACAATGCAGTTCACCTGCGTGCACACGCGCTTCCAATCTGTTCAAGGCCGGTCCAGTATAATTCCAACCCAAGTATGTCACTGACCCCTTCGCCCTCACTTCCTCATCCCACAATAATATCTCTTCTCGTTACATATACATAAAAAAATTTTTAGAATATTTATTCACGAGAAAAAATAATAATAATATGCTTCAACTTATTTTGAACTCATTCATTTACCTTAAACGGTCTGCAAGCATAAAATCTCTTTTTTTTAATAATTTTGATATTTTATTATCCTGTTATATTTTCTACATTTTGTACACCTTATAACTTAAAAACTATAAAATTTAATCTCGTATTTATTTCCAACGACACGTGACAAAATTATTAAACAAAATAATAAATACAAAAATGATGTGTTCGTAGATAAAACAACAAATTTCAAACTACACATTTATATACCTACTAGTTGTTTTAATATCAAAGCAGATGTTTAAACATCAGTGTCGCCAACCTAATTCTCATTCACCAGAAAATAGAAAATAATTTTTATAATAAAACTCTGGTCTCAATAGTGGATATTTATTTATTGTACTTACATATATTCCCTTATGAAGCATAATAAAACCAATTGGGGGTCCCTCAAAAAGTCAGGAGGAATTTTCAAGTCTTGCTATCTATAAGCAATATATAATGTTCAAGTTTTGCTATCTATAAGTGTGAATCATGTAAACCGACATTTAAAAAGTTTTAAATATTAGCTTATCCATAAGTTTATATTTATGAATGTGCAATATCTATCACTTTTTATTAAAACAAAAACAATTAAAAAAATATCCACATCTATCGAACCAGACAACAGAAATTATTTTCTCAACTCACACAATACCAGGACTAATAAGAAAGGGTCTTATTACGCTTCCGTTGTAATAGTTAAAAAATTATTGAAACAATTAAAAAATTATCGAATCAATTTACTCGGAAATATACAATTAAAAACTCTTTTTTTACAGAAACAATATTATTTTATCGATGAATTTTCTAAATAATAATTTTAAAAAAGACACCCAACTTATTTGCATCACGTTTAACGTGTTCACAAATAAATGCTCAAATAATTTTCATTTAACCTTCTGAAGTGTAAATTACTCGATAATAAAACTTTTTTTAATATATAATATTTTCATTTATTTACTGTATTCATATTTAAAAATATATTAATATACTGTTTATATATATATATATATATACACACACACACATAATAATATACTGTTTACTATATTATAAATAAAATAAACAGGGACCGCTCTCTCCTTAATGACCTGACATAAAACTTTGATAAGTGTAAAATACTAAAAAAATCCATTTCTTTATTTGTCTGACTACAACAGAAAAAAGCATATTTTTTGCAGGCGAATACAAATGGGTATCAAGTTCAAAAAGAAGTATTAGTTACCGTTAATTTTATTGTTCATTTTGTATTTTTTAATGCTGATCTGATCACGGTTTTACCACGGATTTTCTTCTCTCTTCCAGGTAAATTCTGAAGCAATTTCTTTTATTTTTTATCCGTTGAATAGCGTAACATATCCATCCATTCATGTCGTGATAATGAGAGAGGTTCAGAAAGGAACTCCCTGTCTAGCCAGAGGGATCCTCTCGTTTTCCTCATAGTAGTGAGAAACTTCTCATTTATATAAACTTTATAATTATAAATACCTGAAAAGAAACACTAAATTACAGAAGACAGAATAGAAGTAACTACAGTAGTGTGTATATTAAATATTTTTCAGATATTCATTACAGAAGGAAAAATTAATCCTTTTACTGGACAAACCATGACAAACCTGTTACCATGATAAAGGAAATATCATTAAAAGGATTATTTATTTTTTTAATGAGTATTTTTAATGTCATAACCTCTAAAGGGGCTATGGTCTCGATGTATGGTTTAAAGCCTTCCCTGGGATAACACAATTTTATCCAGCAAATTTGAAAGCAATAATTCAGTTGGTTCTCATGCGATGCTGTTGAAACCAGACAGTTCCACAAACTTTCGCATTTATATTGTATATATATATATATATATATATATATATATATATATATATATATATATATATATAAATTTTATATCAATTTGTGTGTTTTTTTATGTAAAATCTATAACTTCAACTTGTAGAAAATTAAAAAAAACCAACAGAAACAAGAAAGGACTTATGGGTATTGGTTCACCAAGTACAGAATGTTAATAAGTTTTAGCCTGCAATCAGCAAGAGTTAGAGGAAAAAATTTGGATGATTAATTCTTGATACATCCTGGAGAACTGAGTGTTTTACTGAATGCAACATTAGATTTTGGTACATGAACGTTTTGCTGACAAACCAGGGAATGCGAAACATCCTTATGATGCTATTTTGGCATTTCTCAAGAACCGTGTTGTTTGAAATGATTGAATCTCCCCATATTTAGGTTTCACAAGTCCAAATAAGCTTATAAGGAGTTATAGGCGATTTAGATTTATGTCCAAGTAACTAACGCATATTTTTATCTTGATACCCATTGGTTTCCGGATGGGAAAAACATACTTTTGTTTGCTGTAGTCAGTCGACAATCGAAATGGATTTTTTATTTAAAACTAGTGAGTTAATTAAGCAGACAGCAGGGCAGTCGTTTCTACGGAATGTAAAGGCGTTTTTCTCATTCACTCTAATCCTCTAAATGAATGACCACTTTTCTAGTGAATTCAAAAATTATTGCAAGCTTAATGCCGAATTTTCAACTTTTATTAATGATTAATGATACTTTGCGGCGCGTGAAAAATGCCAAACCTTGGTCACGCTTTTCAAGTTTTTATATTAACGATGTCGGAGATATGAGTAATATCTGAAATTCGTTAATCTCTACACTCATTCTGTAATATTAATCAAATTCAGATTTTAGCACCCACAAAAATCATATTTTGCAAAATAATTAACTGTTAAATTACAACCACATTTGTGAAAACCAGCTCTGATTTTTATATTTGAAATGTTTCTTTACTGAGAACTTTTATTTTCAAAGTTATTTAAATTTAAAAGACAATAATTAAGTATGCAAAAAATCTTTCCCTATAATAATTTTATACAGATACGATACCCCGATCTTTTTTTTTTATTATATTGCCTGGATGAATTTTTTTTTTTAAATTTGATACCATCAATGCCCAATGTATGCAGAGTTTTCATAAAATATAGCAACCCTTAAATCAATTTTCAATCATTGAATGTAGAAAAATGATATTTACCAAATGGTTTTACCTCAAAAAGATCTATTTTATCGGTATGAGATCACAAAAACCTCAAGTTCCCAGGAGGCACAATGGGAGCGACTAAATCTTTAAAAGGAAAGGATACGTTTCAGACAAATCATTTTAAAGGACATTGAAAACCAAAACATTTGACGTAAAACTCTTTGAACTATGATCACTCTGATAAAAATCGTGGCCATTTAATAAATTTCATAGTTAGTTTCATAAGTGGACTATTATAATTCTTTTTTTTGTCTTCAGTCATTTGACTGGTTTGATGCAGCTCTCCAAGATTCCCTATCTAGTGCCAGTCGTTTCATTTCGGTATACCTCCTACATCCTACATCCCTAACAATTTGTTTTACATATTCCAAACGTTGCCTGCCTGCACAATTTTTCCCATCTAACTGCCCCTTCAATATCAAAGTGACTATTGTTCTTCTATATCTAAACTTGAACCCTAACTTTTTTTAAATGCTGAACATTTTATTCCATGTAAGTTATCAACTCCCTTTTCTAAGTCTATAAATGCCGTGTATGTTGGTTTGTTTTTCTTCAATATTTCTTCTACTATTAATCTGAACACTAAAATTGCTTCCCTTGTCCCTAAACCAAATTGGTCTTCTCCTAACACTTCTTCCACTTTCATCTCAATTCTTCTGCACAGAATTCTAGTTAAGATTTTTTTTGATACACGAGTAGTTGAACTAATTGTTCTGTAATCCTCACATTTATCTACTCCTGCTTTTTTTGGTATTATGACAATAACACTCTTTTTGAAGTCTGACAGAATTTCCCCTTTTTCATAATTATTACACACCAGTTCGTATAATCTATCTACCGCTTCCAAACCTGTAGTAATTCTGCAGGTATCCCATCTGTCCCAGGAGCCTTTCTGCCATTCAAATCTTTTAATGCTCTATTAAATTCAGATCTCAGTATTGTATCTCTCTTTTCATCCTCTTCTTCTACTATAACACCAGTTTCTAATTCATTTCCTCCGTACAACTCTTCAATATATTCCACTCACCTATCGACCTTTTCTTTCGTACTATAAATCGGTGTACGAGTACTATCTTTACTTAAAATATTATTAGATTTAATTTATGTACCACAAAATTCAAATTTGCTGATTTTACCCCCGCCATTTGGTTAGGGTTGTCATAGCCTAAGTTTATTTACAAAAAAAAAACTTTTTTCCAATGTCCTTTAAATTGATGTTACAACTTTAGTCTTTCTGTTTAAAATTTTTGTTCGCTTTCCATATAAGTACTCTAGATGCTTGTGGTGGTCTCATACTGACAAAAAAATAGATCATTTTGAGTTCGGAGCATTTGCCTAATTTCATTTTTCTTTATAGAAGTTGGAAAATTATTTAAGGGTGGCTATAGATTACGAAAACCATGTAAATATCATTCTAAACAATTTTAAATATTTATGTTAACTAGGTTGAGTATAAATGAAAGAAATGTAACCTCCCTAATCGTTTTGAAAAATTAATGAAAGCGTCTCTAATTCTTCCGGTTAAAGAGGGAAGACACTACAATTCCAACAAGGAGGTCTATCAAATGCTTTTCTTTTATTGTCAAAAAAATATTCTTAGTTGAAATACTGATTTCTTAGGAAATGGCCGCCGATAAATGGGAAACTATTATAATAGGATAGTTAAACGAAATATATTCTCAGTTTTTACGCGTTTCACAACAGGACAGTAGATTGGAGTAAGGTTAAAAATGTGTTATTAGAGGGTTCTCACAAATCTTTTTAAGTTGTTTTATTTTTAAGTTCTTTTTTGAAGAAGCTTATCTGTAACAAGTCGTTAAACTCAACATCTAGTACAGATAAGTTCAAAATTGACAGAATAAATAAATTTTAAAATACTAATTAGAGCTAGAGAGACTAATTATACAGCTTAGCTTACACTAAGTATTTAATTTTGTTTAAAACAACAAATTTGTTTTGGTTAAAAAATTTTAGCATAAAATCAAAAATTAATCTAATTTTTGATAGCATAAAACGAGTCTGTGGCAGAAATTCACAGGCAATTTTGAAAAAAAGGCAAATTTTAAGCAATACGAAAAATATGAAGTTAAAGAAGCTGAGAAGAAAAATGCTTACGCATAAACATTTTTATGCGTAACTAATAAGTTTATTCATATTTTTCGGGTTTGTTTTTATTTTAAAATGAACCTTACTTTAAAAACATGTCTCCAAGTTTATAGAAAAACTTGAATTTAATTAATTTTCTATTTAGGAAAGATGTATTATAAATATCAAAATTAACTATTTTTTCAAAAAAATATTTTTTTTTGTTTAAAGAACTAACAAATTTAAGTAAAAATTAATTATATTACAGTTACAATTTAGTTACATTAATTTAGTAATTGTATAAAGTTAATAACATAAATTTTATAATTAATAACAAAATTCAACGCCTAGGTATTAATTTCAATTTACTAACGAATAATTTTCACTATTTGCGGATTACGTTGGCCATAAAATCAATCTTTTGGAATAATTATATTAAGTAAATTTTATTGTTATTTTTAATCATACGAAGAAAAATATAATTATATCACAAAAAAAAAATTAACAAAACAATTTTTTTTTTTTTTTAGATATCTTTTCCCCAAATTTAAACTACTTGCACAAATACACCAAAAATTGAAGTATATTTCTTACTTTAATTGATATTTCAAGGGTATATTATTTAAGAGATGTTAACCACTAATCTGACTGTGGTGTTCTCTATGGGAAATAAAAGGAAGTGAAAGGTACAGTGGCGGCACCATGCGGCCGGAGGCATCTGCTGCCCTGTTTAGTTTTACGGGCAGATGCTTAGCAGCGCTAATAACATAAGTGAATACCAGGCGGCTATGATATTATAAGAGGTAACAGACACCTCCGGTATCAGTATTATAGTTTTATATTCGTGAGATGCATATTAACACATAACATCCATGCAATTACAAGTGCAAAGCGGTGACACAAGCATCTCTATTTCATTGTGATCGTTAATCAGATTTCAGTTATTCTTTCTTTCTTTTGTTTTTTGCTTTAAAATATTTTCCATCAATTCCCTAAGTATCTTTATATGTACTTCTTTCCCTTTTTTTTTTTTAAATTTATGAAACAATATTTTTTTAATAATAAACTTAATTATAATTCCAGATAAAGATCACCGATACAACGTCCCGCTTAGGCAGAATGGCGACAAATTATTTATTTATTCTTTCAGCTATTTAAATTTTAAATATATATGTTTCTTTTTTGTATATATTCAAGACAAATGGAGTGATTTTTATGATTCTTTTTTTATAATGTTAAGTAATTCTCTCTGGTGGTACCGTAGTAAAGTTTTTTATTATATAACAAAATGGAAGTTTTTTGAACGAAATTACAATGGCTACCACAATTTATTAACAAATAATTTATAAACAAATATATATAACAGATACAATTCTAGGGACCATTTAAAAAAAAAAATATCTGGTCATATAACGAAAAAATAATATGTTTAATAAAAGTCAAATTTCTTAAATTCTTTTTCATGTTTAGTTTCCATTACTTACAACGTAATCATGATTTTCTCAGAATTAAATTCTCTAAAAGTTTTGTTGAAAAATTTTACTTGTTCCCGGGCAATTTAAGTTATTATACATTAAACCTAAAAAATACTTGAATTTCTGTAATACCAATGTTTTTTATATTACAATATTTTTCTGAAATATTACTAGAGATACAATTTTGGGACAAAAAAGAAAAGAAAAGAAAGGAAGGAATTTTGTACTTTTTCATTTTGAAAATCCGCTATTTTTGAGTATATTTTTTATCAAACAAGAATACTTATTTGATTCTGCAGGATAAAGATAATATATTCTCTAATATTATATATATAATTTGATATTCCTGTAAAATAATTTATTATACAAAATTTAGAAAACTTATAATCTTTTTGCGAGAATATTTAGATAAATTCCTAACCGTAGTAAATATCTGTATTAAGGGCGAATTGTAAATCAAATAAAGATAAAGGGAGTAGCAATTTTTAACCATGTAGTCAAAAAAAGGACTGGTATTAAAGATACATTAAATATACGTATATTAAAATAAATCATTTAAATTTGTGTTAAATTTTTAATAAAAAAGATAAAAACTGTAATGTAATAAATAAAAAACAATTAATAATAAACAGCAATAAAAAATTTAGAATGAAATAAATGACCTTAAAGTGTGAAATACATTTTATCTACATTCAGAATCGGCTAGAAAATTAAAATGTCACTAAGTGACCCGTTGAAACTAAATATGTAGCCAACGTTTAACTAACATATAAAGTTAATTTGCATGCTAATCTCATAGTGCATTAATTTTAAATTCGACGTAGATATAAAATAGCGTACAATATTAAAAGTCACTGAATTCCCCGGCCGAAATCGATGGGGAATATGTTAACATACTTCGACCGTATGTATAAAAAAAAAAACGGCGTAACGTAATTTTTATAACTGCGAAGCTGTTAAATCATCTAATATATCTCTTCAGCATTTACCGCCCATATGTTAATCAAAGAAAATGTATGTAAAATAAAAGGGAGAAGAATAGTTTTCTGTTTTTTTTAATTATTAAGCAAATAAATGCACTTTATTATTTATAAACACATTTTTTTAGCATACGCTATCTGTATTTGCCACCAGATGAGTTAATTTTTTTCTCGTAAGAGCTTCATACAATCATATCTTTCTAATTTTTATCTTATTTTTATTTGCCTTGTTTATAATTAATTTATATATTAATTAAGTAACTTTTAATTAACCTTTTCTTTATTATGAATTAATTTATGTCATTAGTTTTGTGTCGGTTTTTTTCAGGAGGTTAAACGACCAATACTATAATAATTTAACTTCACCTCTTACAATTTTTTTAAAACAAATCCTAAAGACTACAAAACGCAAAGTAGTACCAATGAAACTATAATTAATGTATAATGTTACTATAGCAGAATATATTATCATTTAGTTATAAGGTTAATAAGACACTGCTATCATCACCAGTTACAGAGTGTTAAAAAAGTATGGTAAGCTTAAAATAAATTTTCAACAATTAAACACTGAAAAAATAAAGTTTGCTAAGTACTGCGATCTCAAAACGATCTATTTACCGATATGAAACTACCTCAACCCAAGCACCGGTGGAAAGAAAAAATTCAGGCAATACCAAACCTAACAAAATAGCGGTCATTTAATATTATCCGCAACTAATTTCAAAAGTGGCCTGCATTACAGCCCAAGTAGTGATCTCACTCAAAAATAGATCGTTTCAAGGTAGAATAACATGATATTTTTTTTATCATGTATTATTATTGCTAAGTTGTGTTTAAGAGGTAGTGTAAACCCAATTTTGAGTTTAGGTATGAAAAATATGAAATGGCCCATTTTGGTTACAATTATCGTAGGCTGTTTTTTACGTCTAAATGTTTTTTTCAATGCCCTTTAAAAATTACACAATTCTATATTATTAAAATTATATTTTAAAACTGGGGATGGGGAATTGTACCCCATCGGTGGTTGGCGTTTTGTAATTTCACACCGAAAAATAAATCGTTTCGAGGTAGGAACACCTGTTAAATTTTATTTTTTCTATATTTAGCAATTGAAAAGTTATGTAGAGGTTGCCGTACGTTATTAACAGCGTGCGTGCGTGTGTGTGTGTGGTTTTATGCGCGCGCGCTCACATGCAAACACACATACACACACACACACAAGGTGTTATGTATACATACAGGATGTTTCAGGAAGTTTCTTTCATACATTCCAGGCTTATTTCTCTAAAAAAAAATAATAAATTCACGTAATATAATGTAAAATTAAATAAATATAGTAGAAACTATTTCGCATTTGCAGTAAAATATTATTAATTTTTTTGTTGTGTCTGGTTTTCAATAAAAATAGATTTAATAACTTTTTATTCGCTTTAATTAGTCTTCTAGAATTAATTTTCTCAACAAATTTTGCCTTGAAAACTTTATTTGGTTATTGGTAATAAAACAAACTAAATTTACTCCAAACCGCATGCTTTTCGACTCCAATTTTTTGAGTTTTAAAACAGTTTTTTCAGAAATTATTGGGGATGCAGTTTTCGGACCAAATTTTCATATACGATTGCACCCAAAACCAATAGTGTCTTGAATAAATTTTATCTGTAGAGTATTAATTTGCATTATTTGACCTTTAGAGCAAAAATGTTTCAGTACCCGTAACTCATAAACAACTGGTTTTCAGAGCAATGTTTATATGGTTTACATGAACTTTGTTTCTTTAATTGAAGGAATACGCCCGTGATGGCCTGTACCGGCAAAAACTAATTGAAATAATTTTATACAAAAGAACGATTCACGAAGAGTGAATCAAGAGTAGAAAACTTTCAAGACGTGTTCTACTGGTGAAAGTAAAGAAGAAAGTTCACATAAACGTAGGTTCCGAAACGCTTCGTTAACGACTATTGGCTAGTGAAAGATTTCACTTTAAGTTTTGCGCCTTCAGAAAAATTAAGCCGACTGCAATACTCCAAATTAAGGGATAATTTTTTGGTTTTATATGAAACCTGACCAGAAAAATTGGAAAAAAGTCTCCGGAACTATATTTTTAGTAGTTTTCGACAAATTTAGGATAAAAAACAAAAGACTGGGATCGTAAAACCCACTATTTTATGGTTGGAATAAAATAACTTTGTTAGATGGAATACAATCCACAGAAATTAAATACAAACGTAGTAATTCGATGTTTATTACAAACAAAAAATACCAGAATTATAATCAGGTATTAAACGAAGCAAAATTTTTAATATTACAAAACAAACGACTTAATGTACCGCCAAATGTAAGAGTTAGAGGTGGAGTAGCTATATTAACATCGACTAGAGCTACCACCGAAGCGGTTGTTCTAAACACAAACCTACAAGCGGTCGCCGTTAGAATGAAGCGTCCGCTCCAGGTCACTGTCTGCAGCATATACTTGCCGTATTTTGATTGGAATAAGGATGACATAGCAAGACTAATTTCCGAGCTTCCCCCACCTGTTTTACTGGTGGGTGATTTTAATGCTCATAATTCTCTTTGGGGATCAGATCGAGTAGATCCCCGTGGAAGAGAACTGGAAGGGTTCCTGATGAATTCAGAACTTATTATTTTAAACGACGGATCAGGAACCTTTTTCAATGCCAGAGATGGATCGACGTCCTGTATAGATCTTGCACTTATAAGCGGATCGATAGCACCAAGGTACAGCTTCCATGTCATAGATGATCTGCATGGAAACGATCATTTCCCGGTGCAAATTGTAACTGATGTTACAAGAACAATATATCCCATCCCTAAAAGATGGTTATTTGAGAAGGCAGACTGCACGAGCTTCACAGCTAGAACGATACTCCCAGAAACAACTGGAGTTATCGGAGACGATGTCGACGCCATAACAAATGCAATAATTGAATCGGCATCGAGATATATTCCCAAAACATCTGGGAAACTTACGAAAAAACCCGTTCCATGGTGGAATGATGAAATAAGTGAAGCTATAAAAACAAAGAAAAGGGCGTATAACGCCTTTAAGAAGCGTCCTAGTATAGAAAATCTTGTTGCCTTTAAGAAATACAGGGCGTATGCAAAACGTCTTATGATAGACTCGAAAGAACGATCCTGGCAGCAATACGTGTCATCCATCGACAAAACTACTACTGCATCAGATGTTTGGAGGAAAGTGAAGGCGATTTGTGGGCGTAATGATTTTCCTCCCATAACTAGCCTTCAAGATGAAAATGAAATAAAAGACACTCCATATGAAATTGCAGAGCTGTTATCCAATCACTTCGAAAAGGCCAGCAGAACGGCCAACTACGAGGAAGGTTTTCGAACCAAAAAAGAAGAACTCGAAGGTCTACTAAATTTTAGAACTGAGTATAATTAATCATATAATGTACCATTTAAAATGGAAGAACTCGCGAAAGCGTTGGAAAAAGCAGGTAACACAGCTGCTGGTCCGGATGAAATCCATTATAATATGATCAGGCAGCTGAATACCACTGCAAAACGCAGATTATTAGAACTTTATAATAAAATTTGGCGGGATGGAACGTACCCGCAGCAGTGGAAAAAAGCTCATGTTGTTCCAGTACCAAAGAAAAATAAAAATTTAACAGACCCCAATAGCTATCGTCCTATTTCTTTGACGTGTGCCATGGGGAAAATACTGGAAAAAATGATTAATAATCGACTCGTCTGGGTTTTGGAAAAAGAATACCTGATATCACCGTATCAAGCAGGTTTTCGGCAATACCATTCTACCACTGATCAAATGATCAGCTTAGAGGATATTATATATAACAGCTTTATTAAAAGGAAACATTGTGTCGGAGTCTTCTTTGATCTTCAGAAGGCTTTCGATATGACCTGGCGTCATGGTATAATGCTCCAGATACATGAATGGGGCATTCGTGGCAATCTGCCTATACTGCTCAGCAACTACATGGATGACCGTACCTTCCAAGTACGCGTCAACAATGAATATTAATGTGAAAGAATATTGGAAAATGGCATACCGCAGGGTTCGCCGTTGAGCGGTACCTTGTTTACCATTGCCATTAATAAATTGATACTAGCCATTCCAGTAGAAATCAGCAAAAGCGTCTATGTTGATGATCTGGCAATTGTGTATGCCAGCAACAAGACTGCTATGGTGAGGTACAAATTGCAACGAGCGATCAATGCTCTAAATGAAGTTGCAAGGAATAACGGATTCCAATTCTCACCAGAGAAAACGTGCTGTGTACACTTTTGTAGGAAGAGAATTCCTCATCAAAGTCCTGCGTTGACAATTGACGATAATCCAATACAATATAAATATAGCGTAAGATATTTAGGACTAGTATTGGATAAATCCCTTACATGGGGATTACATATACAGGACTTGAGTGATAGATGCAAAAGAGCCCTAAACATTATAAAATGTTTATCGAATTTAAATTGGGGCTCAGACAAAGATACATTATTGAGATTGTATAAAGCATTGGTTCAATCTAAACTAGACTACGGATGTATCGTATATTCATCCGCTAGAAAGTCGCACTTAAGAAAGTTAGACGTAGTTCATAATAGCGGAATAAGATATGCAACAGGCGCTTTCCGCACAAGTCCGGCGGCTAGTCTAATGTCTGAAGCCGGAATAATGCCACTACATTATAGAAGAGATATCCTTTTGTTACCATATGCAGCAAATGTATGGGCTTTCCCTGCTCATATAAATAATAAATTGTTTACGAATCATCCTATGGCTGCAGTATATGAACATCGTGCTATCTATTCCAGACCAACCGGAATTAGGTACCACGAATTAAGAAGAAAATATGAAATTGCTATACCAGAGACACTATCAATTTCTACTAGAGAAATACCGCCATGGCTCTTGCCAGCGGTAAATACAAGTTTGGATCTCTCTCAAGGAGAAATAAAAAAGAAACCAGCAGTGATCATCCAGCAGGAATTTTTATCAACCGTCAGTAGTTACGAAGAACATATTAGAATTTATACTGACGGTTCTAAAACCGAACATGGTTTTGGATGCTCGATATATGTAAATGAAGAAGCCCACTCTTGGAGACTGCCAGATGTGGCCAGTGTCTACACGGCAGAACTCACTGCAATTCAGCAAGCTCTTCGCTACACTGAACACTATTGCGAAGAGAGAGTGCTAATATGTTCCAATTCATTAAGTGCACTCGTCGCAATTCGGAACAAGAACATTAAGGATGTCCTAATTGCAAACATCCTGTCCATTTTATACGTACTAAAACAACGAGGACAGCGATGCGTATTTGTATGGACTCCAGGGCATGCTGGTATTATAGGTAATGAAATCGCAGACGAAGCTGCCAGAAAGGCAACAGTCTGCGATGACTTTGATGCATTTTCTGTAAGAGTGGCAGATGTTAAAAACCGTCTAACCAACATAGTAAGAAACAAGTGGAACGCTGAATGGAGGAGTTTAAATACAAAATTAAACTCGGTTAAAACTTCTCCTTATAAATGGATAAGCGACTTTAAGTTGACTCGCCGTGAACAAGTAGCGGTGACCAGACTTAGAATCGGTCACACGCGATTAACAAATTTATATTTGTTAACCGGCGAAGTGAGACCAATGTGCGGTGTTTGTAATAAAACACTGACAATCAAGCATCTAATAGAAGAGTGTACCATATATGAGGACCTCAGAAAGAGGTTCCGTCTTACAAATAATATTAGTGCTGATCTGGATAATGGAAATGAGGAAATATAGCTGCATTTTTACACGCCAGTGGACTTCTTAAAAGTCTATAAAATGAAAGTTTAAAGCTGTGGTAAGAGATACTCTAAGCGGTAGTTTTATATATACATATAAGGGAGTCTCGAAGCGTGGCACGTATAGTGACGGGAGGTAGCCCTCTTGCCTAGGCCATTTTGGCTCACCTGCATTCAAGAGCAGTGAGTCGGGGTGTGTCCGATGATGGCATGGGGGACCCTCAAGGGTGGATTGAGGGCGCGAGGCTATGGGTGTACGCCGTGCATGCCTATGGCCTGATATAAGAAGGATTCAACTGCCACGGCACCCTGGCGCGACTGATATACTGCTCAACGGCGGTTCTGGTCGCCCCGAGGGTGCTTAAGCAAACTATAAATGAGACTTCGTAGAAGAAAGAAAGATATGGTATTGATTAGTTTAATTTTAATTTTAAGTTCATGGTCTTTTGAGAACCTATCTCAAATTTTAATATTGGGGCCCTTTACACCCCGTAAGTGTTTGTGATTGTCCTTGTCTTTCATGTTTTAATGTTTATTGTGAAGTTTGTGTTTTTAAATAAAATGTAAGGGCCCTTTACACCCTTACATATGACGATCCTGATGGAGATAATAATTTCTTTTAAAGAATGTGACGAGGGCTAATGACCTTAGCAGTCGATACCCGAAAAAATTCAGTTAAAAAAAATAAATAATAATAATAATAATAGAAGATCGGCTTCATAATTCGATCCAAAATACACATCAATTCATTAAGTAATTATTTATGTGTCAAGTATGGGATAAATGATAAACTAATTTTTAGAAAAATTAATTAAAAACAGCGATGCAAATTTTGTACGGAAACATTTTTTTTTTTTTTTAACCTGGGGGACCACCGTTAGGTATTGCTTCAGAGGATGAGATGAATGATTTATTGCGTGTGTGAAAATGCCATGTCTGAGTAGGATTCGAACCCGGGACCTCCGAATGAAAGGCCGGCTACTCAAACATAATTAACATCGCGAAAGGTATATACGCTTAGTAAAGAAGAAATAAATGATTGTGTGAATAATACCAAAGGAATGCATCTTACGTATTATTAAGGAGTTGATGAAATCTATCAGGCATTTAAATTCTTCCTGAGAGAAAAAATATACCGGCTAAAATGAAACCCACATTCAATTGTATGATGAATAACTGATTTATTCCGTAATACGATTTAGATTATTAGTTCAGTATTATATTACACAATGGTTACAAATAACAAAAAAAAAAAAATACAAAACTGTATTACATATAATTGAAAATAAAAATAAATTACTATATTGAATAAAATAAAAAATGTAATAAATTACATAGTAATATAATCTCGATATTTATGGAATCAAGCCCTCATGAGTAAATAATATATCTGTCGTGTCGTAGGTCGTCGTATTTATATTGCATAATCATTGAGAAAGATTAAATTAACAACATATTTTTAAAAATTTAAGAAAAAACACATACAATATAAAATAATGACATATTTCTTGCTGTTAACCAAAAAAGGAAACAGAAAAAAAATGAAAGTAGAAAAAAGGAAATATTAAAAAAAATTATTAAAACGAAAAAACAATATCACATTTAGAAGAAATTATTAATCTTTATTATTTATGGAAATAATAATTTTTTTTTTTTTTTATTATATCGACACAGCAACTTTACAATCTGTTCAGCAAGATAATTGAACAATAAGAAAATAAGATCTGTTGGAACTAATATTAAGTAGCCTCTGACCCAGCGGCTAGTGACTTAATAATGAAATAGAAGAGGACTCCGTACAGCCAGACCATAAAGTCACCTAATTGAAACGATAAGGCAAACCAAGAATATTGTTTCTCAACAATCTTGAAAAAAATCACTGATCGTTTATCAAATAAACTGACCGCCAAATAATTCGGGTACCGATCCAAACGATTTTCTTAACGTAGGCTGACCAGAGAGATTTCCTGCCGAACAGTTCGCAAATTAATATTATTATACATGAGGCTATTGATTATGTACCAGAGTATGTTTAGCATTTTTCGCAGTGTTTTAGTCTGGTAGCGTTCAAGTATGTGAATACTGGAATTGCATGCTGTACCCCAATTCAAGCCCGTAAGTCCAAACAGGCTTCAAAACTGATTTATAAATCAATTTCATTTCTTCTCAAAACCGAGATAAATAAACATTTATTTTATAAATGAAATTTATTTATTCATTTATAAAATAAATGAAACTAATTAATAATGTTATAATGTATTAACCGTATAAATTAACAAAATTTATTAACATTACACTACGATAACATAAAAATTTGTATATTAAGTTGTATTACAAAAAAATCCGGAAGTATTTCATCGCCCTCTACAGACTATCACGTAGGAGTAAAGTTAAGTTGAAGATTAAAATATAAAACTAAACAAATAAAGAATTATATAAAAATATTATACTGCGTTTTAAGAAAAAATTTTAAATACGCCACCCATAGTGACCTTACCTCTCAACCACTATAACCGATAGAAACAAAAATTAAATGATCCAATTAAAAAAATCATAAAATTTCATAAAAATGTTTGTCTAGTCAGAAAATTTCAATCAAAATGGTGATAACTGACGAAAAAAATAATCAGGCTTATTGTTCCCTCCCTATGAATGAAATTGTCCGAATGCATAATCAAAGAGAAATACTTAATTAATGCAGGAATATTATTTTGAATCCAAAAAGGGCACCGAAGAAAAAAAATGTTTGATTTCACTCCTTAATGTAGTTTAAATAAAACGAAACACCATCAGTAAATCACTTAGCTGTATAAAAGGTATTAAATTTAATAAAAAGATGTTCCTACCATTTAGATAAAATTTATATACAGGGACCACATTTAAATTAACAAAATAAAATAAAAAATATGTTATTTGATTTTCACAAAATTATTTAGAAAATCACAAGAGCTATTTAGGTAAACTATTTTACAAATCACAAGAGCTATTTCGGGGCTTCCTCAGGTGATACAAACAGATAGCTGTTTGTTTCTGTTAGTATCACCTGAAGAAGGTACTAGCACCGAAACAGCTGCTGTGATTTTTTAAATAATTTTGTGAAAATCAAATAACATATTTGTTTTTCTTTTTTTTTGATGGATTTTCATCAAGTAACGGCTTCATCCATCGATTATCTCATCTAAATTGGTTAATCAAGTCTGAATATAGAAAGCGAATAATAGGCTAACGTGCTTACTTACCTACCGGAATTATATACATACACCCTTCCGGAATTTTTCAAAATAAAGATTATATTTTATGTTTAGAGGAGGATGTAACATAAAATTATATTTTATGTCATAAAACATCAAGATCTTAAAAAACCACGGCTTATAAAAATGTTAACCGATTAGCATACATTCGCTTATATAGTACATTGAAAAGCTATATGCTTAGTATAACTTGGTTCATATAACTATATGCTTGGTAAAATAAAACTGAAAAATCGTACACTTATGCTTCATTTAAAAAATTTTATAACGTTAGACTTTATAACTGAGAAGTTCTTTAGAACTTCGCCGGTAATGTTTACAGTTCTAAACATGACCTAACCTAAACGTGAAATGAAAGTAGGAAAAAAATTTAAAAATAAGCATGAAAACAGTATGTTTCAGTTCAATTAGATTTGTCATAAAGAATACTTTCAAAAAATACCTCCAATTTTGTTAGACAACGTGTTTTCCTTCCATTTGATGATCCGCGGGACTCAAATATGTCACTTTTTCCTCAAAAAGGTGGGTTTACGAATCGCGCCGCTAGGTAGCACTACTTGATAGTACTAAGTAGCATATAAAAACTCGATAATGTACTCTAAATAATAAAATTTATAAAAGAAAATATAATACAGCTTGTTAAATAGTAAATCTCTCTTATGTATCTTATGAAAATGAAAGTACTGAAGATGAAACAATTTGTTTAATTCCCATCACTTTATTAAAAAAATATAAAAGTATTATTTTACAAGAGATTATAGCTGCTATTAAAACACAAAAAAACACGTGCAGTAGGAAAGTGTTGCAAATGAGGCAACAAAGATTTGTTATATAAAACAGAAATAAATTTGATTGGTAAAATCTTTATTTTAAGATTAGAACTGTTTGAAATAATTGATTGAGAAATAAAAAACGTTCATTTAATAATAATAATAATATAAAAAGTGTGTTGACGGGTACGATAAAAATCGAGGGTTACATTTACAAAGTAATAAGTGCAATATAACATCACAAATCTACGATTCGTAAAGGTCATTATACTATTTTTATTAAAAAATGAAAAATATGTTATGAAGTAAATTGATACCAACAAAAAAAAAAAAAATCGGCCGAAAAATTCAAAACATGTGCATTGTTTGTTTTAGAAACCTAATAAATTTTAATAACGCATCCATAACATAATAATCATTAATTCATAAATAAAAGAATAATCTAACAAAACGCAGTACAATACAAAAAAAATTATAATGAAATTGTAAACCTCACGGTAAATTTCTCGCAGATATCATTTCTTAACCCACCGGGTTGGTCTAGTGGTGAACTCGTCTCCCCAAATTAGTTGATTTGGAAGGTTTAAACGCTAGTAAAGGCAGTTAATTTTATACGGATATTAATACTAAATCGTGGATACCGGTGTTCTTTGGTGGTTGGGTTTCAATTAACCACACATCTCAGGAATGGTCAAGTAGAGATTTACAAGATTACACTTCATTTACAATCCTACATATCATCCTCATTCATGCTCTGAAGTAATACCTGAACTGTAATTCCTGGAGGCTAAACAGGAAAAAAATAATATCATTTCTTCCGCTCAAAAAACAAAAATTTCTATAAAATAAATAAAACTGTTTTTAATAAAATGATACTGATATCAAAAAAGGTAAGACACTACATTTCTATTATCAAAACCTGTTAATTATTTAGAATTTTGTTTAAAAAAATACATATTAAATATATGTAATAGACAATAGATATACAATAATAGATAATAAAGAATGTTTAAGCGTTCCATATAATAAGAAAAAATAGAAAAATTTGTTACAAAACACTTACTGGCCCGATTTCATTTATTAAACAACAAATAATCATAATAATTGTATTATTTCTGTAAATTTCAGACGTATTACATACAAATGAAATCGGACCGGAGTTTTATTTAACATGTATTTTTTTTTTTTTTTTAATTCTAAATTAATAACGAAATTTGATAATAGAAATGTATTTCCTTATCTTTTTTGCTATCAGTATCATTTTGTTAAAAACAGTTTTCTTTATATTACAGTTTTTTTTTGTTTTTTTTTGAGCGAAATAAATGATACATTTTTTTTTCCCTACTCTCACGGACCGGATATCCATTTAAGTATACTCAGTCGGTGAGAGTGTCCTTCTACTCAAAGCGGGCGTCCCCCAACCACCGGCTTTACATCCGGCACGGCAGGTTGGCCCCCCCGGTCTTGGATCTTTTGTTTTATTTTTTGCCTGCCTCTAATTTCCCGCGTTAGGGCCAAGGTCCGGTGATGCTGTCCCGCAGCCCCTCCGCAGGGAACCGGGTCTCGGTCTTTACGCCTATGCCTCTAACCGACGGTACCCACCCCACAAAGCGCCTAGACGCCCGCAGGGAAAAACACCGCCGGCCGGGACTCGGTCTTTTCTTTTATTCCCATCTCCCCTGGAGTTCTCTCCCTTCGCAGGAACCCGCATACCAGGGCATACGGGCCCTCCACGGAGAGACTGTCCACCCTTCCCTACTTAACTTAATCACAGTCTACCGCCCTCTTCTTCCTTAGTTCTCAGGATCTCTCCAGCAAACCTTCTGAACCAGTCCCAGTTCTCTTGATTTTGTACCATCCAATTAATTAGATTATCCGGTGTTAATCGATTTGTTATAATTACCCTCCTGTTTTCAGCCCATCTAGGACATACAAATATAGTGTGCTCCGCATTATCTGTTTCCTCACAATAAACACATTGTGGTGTGTCCCTTTTTCCAATTCTGGCTAGGTACTGCCCGAAAGATCCATGCCCCGATAATAACTGTGTCATATAGAAGTCAACGTTTCCGCGTCTACTTCCATACCACCTACCTATATCAGGGATTAGTCTTCTAGTCCAATCCCCGACTCTTGAGCGTGACCATTCCAACTGCCATTCTTGCTCCAGTTGAGCCGCTATCTCGTCTTGTGGTAGTCCCTCATATCTAAGCATCCTGCTTTTAATCTGCAGGTCTATTGGTAGAACCTCTGTTATTACGCAAAGCGCGTCATAGGACACCGTTCTGTAACTAGCGACCACCCTCAACAGTGCAAGTCTATGCGCGCTTCTCAATTTTCCCCAAATGTCCCCAAACCGGGGCCGCATATAATATCATTGATGTTGTTGCAGCAGTTATTAATTTCCTAGTTTCTATTTTTGGTGTTCCATGGTTCTGGAAGAGTCCTCTCAGAGCTTTGACCATTGGAGTGACCCTACTACATATCATATCGATGTGTCTGCTAAATCTCAAATTTTTATCCAGTATGACTCCCAGATATTTTGCCTCATTGACTTGCATAATTGGCTCTCCTCTGATATTCAAATTTATACCTCTAATAGGTCTTCTGCCGGAAAGGGCAATACAACTGGACTTCCCTGGGGCTATCTGTAGTTGGCTTCTTTGTAACCATTCATCTATAATTCCTAATGCCAGATTGGCTTTGCGTTCTAAGTTATCTAAATCCCTATCCTCAACGAGGATTGCTATGTCATCAGCATAGCCAATTGCAGTAACTCCTTCAGGATAATTCAGGACTCTTACCGTAGGTTAACAATTTCATAGTAACTTTTTTAAACGTTTAATAAAAACTTAATGTAAAAAAGTGAATCATTTAAATCGGTCAATCTGGTGAGGAGGCTCGAAAAATTAATATTTTAAAGATCGAATTGACCCAATTTTTTTAAAAAACGGTAAAGTAAGAATAAAACAGTTTAAATTCCTTCAAAAATGGAAGTAAATGAAAAGGCCAAAAAACAGCCTTAAGAAATCGGGTGATCAAAATAAAATTGGCCTATCGTTTAACACACACACACACACACACACACCATGTACAAAAATAAAATCTATCAGTATAAATATGAAATTAATACTTTTAAAAATGGTGATTAATTCAGACGCATTGTACCCTGCAAAATTTTTGACGATGATCGACATAGACCTTTTAAATGAAAACCAACTGAGATTTATAAGGAAAATATTTCTTTCTATAAAGGAAGAGACAGTTTATATAAATTTCATACCCTAAAAATACGATATTCTATCAGAAATTTAAAGAAATAACAGAAATAATGCTCGAAAGGATATTTACTTTAATAGGCCACATTTTAAGTACGAATGGTAATAGAATTCTCAAGAACACCCTTTTATTTTATTTAGAAAGAAAAACTGAAAATGTAATCGAAAAAATTAAAAGAAATCTCAGAAAGATGGGTTTTCTACGAAGAAGAAGCTTCAAATAGTGGTAACAGAAGAGTTCAAGAAAAAAAGGTCAAAAAGAACTTAAAAATACTAAAAGAAAGGTGTTCAATTTAAAAAATACGCTAAGTATTAACGTGTTTCATAGTTCGCCGAAACAAAAAAAAAAAAAGGATTGAATTGACTACATTTTTTTTTTTTTAATAATCTGTTCAAAAGAAACAAAACAATCTTACACGATAAACAAAACCTATTAACTTTAAAGTTTAACTTCCAGGTAATTACTTTTTCAGTCTTAACTCATAATTCACAAATTTAACCTTTATAAAAAAAAATTAAATTATCATATCAAATGCATATTCGACAATATAATCCATTTAATATATTTCAACTAAAAAAAATTAAACCTTCAAATACAATTCAGTCATATAAATTATTCTTGCATTCCACTTGAATTAAAGGAATAAATTTTTCTAGAATACTCATGTTTTTTTTTTTTCAATCCAAATAAAGTTTAATTTAATTTATTTTGTTCTAGTTAATATAAAATATAATAATTATAATACAGCGGAAAAAAATGTAATAAACTAAATATAAGTTTATACTTGCGTAAATATAAATAAATAAATAAAACACAGAGTTATAAAATAATACAGATAAACTGTATTTCTCAAACCCACCATAATACAATAATAATAATACTGGGCAAAGTATAAAGTCAGTGACATGCATAATTCAACATCTTTCTGCACATATTACAATGCCATATGTGATTAAGATCTAAACTTTCTACCATAATACAAGTATATTCCGATGAAAATGTCACGTTAAAGGTTTTGATTTTATTTTTGTTATTTCTAGAATTTTTTTTTTAATTTTAACTTATTATCGATAGAAATTTAAAGAGTATTTTATTCTACTGTGATTTACATATTATGATGATTTACGATTAATATATTAAGCCGGTTTAGGTTTCGCTTCGCTTATACTTCGCTTCTAGTTGGGCCCCCGCTGTGTTCGTTATCCTTACGGTTGTGACAATAATACTGATAAATAATAATTAAACATTATAGAAACCTGAAAAAGAAATTAATTACATACAAAAGACAAAACATTATTTGCTATAATAATTAAAATACACAGATTTTTGAGGAGGAAAGCATTACAATTTCACCCCCAAGGGAGCTAGGGCCTCGATCTACAGCTTAAAACCTCCCCTGGTATTACACGATTGTATCCTGGAAATTTGAAAGCAATCGGTCGGTTAGTTCTAGCGTGTTGCTGTTACAAACTAGCAAACGAACATAAAGAACCCGTCACAAACTTTCGCGTTTATATATTATATATATATATATATATTATTATTAACGTTTTTTTTCAAAAATGTAAATATATAGTAAAATATTTGAGTTAAGCTATTATAAATTGTTTAAAAAAGAAGAAAAGAAGTTGCGTAACTTTTCCAGCTTAGTTTTTAACAAATCTTTAACTACCGCGTAGGTTTCATTAAATATCCATGACATAATATGGAATTTAGTGTACAATTGCCCAAAAAATATAAAATTTTCAATAAAAAAAACTTCATCAAATGAGACTTTCACTCTAAAAATTATGCAGTATTCAAAATATAATATTGAGAATAAAATTAAATTCTTAATAAAACGTTTGGGTCCCATTTAACCTTCTTGCCAAATACATTTTTTATAACCACAATTATTCGTATTTAGAGTATAACTGAAAAAAAAATCAAAATTTACAAAAGAAAAATCGTGAATAAAAAATAGAATAAAAGGTCCTATTTTATAATATTCTTAATAACAGCCATAACTTGAAAAACATTTTAAAATTTTTAAGCGAATTTATAGGTCACCTGTAGGTTTTTTTTGTTTTTTTTTTTTTTTTTAAAGTCCCATAATCTACATTAAGACTAGATACAACTGAATTCTCTATCTTGAAAATTACTGTTTACAAAAAATTAATATTTAAGTACGGGTTTCACTCATTTTTCAAAAACTTAATACCTCAATTTTTTTTAACCACGATATAAAAAATTCGAATGACGAAAACTGCCACTCCCCTTTTTTTATTTTGACAAAAATTTATAAAAAAACTTTTCGAAGAATTTATGTTGAGCCTGTACGAAGATATTAATCAAAATACTGGCCAATACGCATACGTAGGTACATATATATCTTCTGGAAATTTTTATAACTTTTTTGTGCCTCTTTTAGACTAAGGAGCTATTGAAAAATCCATATTTACTGAAACCCCCAATACACAAAATTTCGGCTCATCACTATACACTCTATAGCTATGTTTCTGCAGTAGTAATAAAGCTATAGACAAGAAAGAAAGTAAAAGAAACTTTGGAAAAACAAGAAAAAACAAAATAATACATTAAGTTATATGGTTCCATGCTCCAAAACATAAAAATACATACGTGTTTGAATTTTTGAAACAGAAATTTCTTTGGTCAAAAAAATGTAGTTTAATTGACGGTAAAACACGAAAGGGGCTCTGGTAAAATACTAAAAACATGTAACTGCCAGGTCGCAGAATTGTTTCTTGTCATGCGTAATGCTTTTGGTGCAGCTGACCTCTAAATTTTATTAAAGATGCTTTGGTTGGCTGGAATAAGAGATATTTGCTGGTTTGCATCATTTTTTGAGAACCTAAACCAAAGAATAATAATGCGTACAGAAATTTAGGGACCAATAAGCATGGCGTTCCATAGATCGATGCTTGGACCGATTTTCTTCCTCACTGAGATAACTGACTTTTGTATGGGGGATAGTGTACTAGGTACTGTCCTTCCGTTTGCGGATAATACTGCCTTTCCTATTCATAAGCTATTGTTTGAGATTACGGATGATGCTGACATTGATCTAAGAAGGATTCGTTATTGCGAATCCGCAGTAATATTAAGAAGTAACATTAACAGCATTATGCGGTATTCCTCTTTAAACATTAAGATAAATCGGTGTTCCTCTTAATGCTTCAAAGATTACGCATGATTTTTCAATTGCAGGGTGCTACATTTGTTAGTACTTCGTATGAAGTATCATAGTTTGGGATGTTATAATGAATTTACTTGTACTTATGATTGTATCTCGCATCTGAATTTTGCGAGATACTTGAGTCTAACGTAAGATTTTTGAAAGGATCATGCAATTAAGGTAAAAAAGAGCAGGTTTTGAGTATCGTGAAGCTCTATTTCTGAATCTTTTCTGGCCAGTAAAAATATTCATAATGCTGTATTTTGCCTATATTCAGTCGTGATTAATGCATAGCTTATCATGGTGAGATGAAGCTTATTACAGTGTCATTAAGTCAGAAGTTATAAGACAGAAAGATGTTATTCTATTGATTTTTGGTAAAAATAAACGCCATACACGAATCGTTTCCGTTATTTAAACATTAATATATTTTGGCTCTTTGGTACATACATATTTATAAAGTGTTAAAGAGTTTTTAATTACGAGTAGACAGAAAAAACAGTTATAATATAATAATCTACGATAACTTTAAAGTTTTTCTTACCTGTGTTTATTTATTTACCATCATATTAGTTTAAATTGATGGTAAACACGTTAAAATACCGGATGCACAAACAAGAATATCGGGATTTAATTTATAATATCCCTTGGATGAAGTGTGCAGCGATGATTTAAGGATAGAATCAAAAATCAAAAAGGACAGTTTAAGTTGCGTGCATGGACGTACATTGATGTGTTTGTTACCTTTCCACTTGACAGCGCTACTAGCAAACCCACCGGGTTGGTCTAGTGGTGAACGCGTCTTCCCAAATCAGCTGATTTGGAAGTCGAGAGTTCAAACGTTCAAATCCTAGTAAAGCCAGTTATTTTTCACGGATTTGAATACTAGATCGTGGATACCGGTGTTCCTTGGTGGTTGGGTTACAATCAACCACACATCTCAGGAACGGTCGAACTGAGAATGTACAAGACTATACTTCATTTACGCTCATACATATCATCCTCATTCATCCTCTAGGTCTAAGTATTATCTGAAAGATAATTACCGGAGGCTAAACAGGAAAAAGAAAGCGCTACTAGCAAAGATGGCGACTACTGAACAAAAAAATCTTCTGTTTTTTGCACTTTTGCAACTTTAACTACTATGTCCATCTGTAGTTACAGTTTAAACTGCGTTCCGTAGAAAGTTTAATTGCGAAATTTTAATTCACCATAATATTTGTCGATGGCATAATCGGTTTGAACTGACCGGATGTCTGAGTAAAGGAAAGAGTACGAATTTGTTTAGCTGGCATCTCTCCCGCCACCACCCCATTCGGTCGCCCTAGAGCATAGACCAAATGTTCCGTGCCAAAAAACGGCTACTGTGCCTCAAAACAGATTTGCGACCTCGTTATTCCTAATGCTCCTACTGAGCTCCTATCTTGCGTGAGCGGTTAAGCTGGGTTCCGTATAGTACCCGCTTACGTGTCCCTACCGCTCACTTGTCAAATTAAAACTAGATCGGGAAGGCGCACCCCATGTTACAAATTAAAACTAAAAAAGTTACAAGTTAAAAAGACGGCAATTTAAGCCGCCACGCCTCGGTCGCTGTCAGCCAGCTAGTGCCTGTCCACCATTTAAAGCGCTTGTAGCTTTTACTGGCTGGTGGCCAGCCATTATTTCGGATAAGGACTTCCCACAGCTCCGCTAAAGGAATCAATAAATCCCATTTAAATTTAAAATCTAACGATGACGGTTGAACATCGCAACCTCATCGAGGAACCCCCACACGGTCCTACAGTGCGGCTCTCGCCACATCGACTCGCCGTTTATGAGCGGCCAGTTTTCACCCTGACCTCTAAGTTCCAGGGTGGCCCGGTCTCTGGCCCCCCCAAGAGCAGGGCAGTCGAACATAAGATGTTCGTTCGACTGGACCTCCCCGCAGACACACAACTCATCAGCCGCTAGGCGAAACCTAAACAGATATTGCATCAAATTCACATGGTTGGTGAGCATTTGGGCACCCGACGCCCTTAAAAATGAATTCGAGGCATACCATCCCCCCAGATCCTGTATAAATCTATACAGGGATCTTCCCTTATTCGTGGTGTGCCATTCATGCTGCCATGCATCCATCACGAAGCTCCATAGCCTCTTCCGCAGGCGGGAAATGGGCAACTGAACGAAATTTGGACCCGGTGCATTGTGATAGTCGTTCCGCTCCGGTTCTAACCCGGCTCGAAACCGCATCCCAAATACCTCGGTTTCCCGACCTCTTCGCAACTTCCACATGGCTGCTCGAACTTTCACCACTAAATCGATTGGGAGAGCCTTTCCCAATTCGGTGGTAGCCTCGTAGGAGGTTGTTTTAAAAACACCAGTGCATACTATTAAGGCTCTGCGCTGGGCACTCCTTAAATTTTGAAGCAGTGCTCTATTTCTATCCAACCTATGCGCCCAGACTGGCGCCGCATATGCGATCATACTCTCGAAGACACCTCGGTACACCAAGTACATTTGGCGAACCGACAGCCCGTAGTCTTTCCGAGCAATCCTTCTAAGTTTGTGCATCACAGAGACAGCGTCCGCCGCAACTTGCTTAATGTGGTTGCTAAAAAGCAACTTATCATCAAACAAAACACCTAGGTACTTATGAACCCTTACTCGGCTGATTACACAGCCTTTATATTTAATGTGGGGGTTTCGACTCGTTGATAATTTGTCTGCACCCTTCAGAAGCATAAACTTCGCCTTGGGCCCAGAAATCTTTAAATTTTGCATGTCCATCCAGCCCTCGGCGGTTGACAAAGCCGCCTGCGCTCTACTTTCTAGCTGCGATCGTGAATTACCACGAACTAAAAGGAGACAGTCATCGGCGAAAGCCTGGGCCGTGACCCCTTCTGGGAATGTCAACCCCAGAAATCCATCAAACACCAGGTTCCACAGCAGGGGACCGAGAACAGAACCCTGCGGGCTTCCCCTGGTGACGGATTTTTCCACAACTAGGTGCGCATCTTTAAACAGTGCCGTATGTTTAGACAAATAGTCTCTTACCACGGCCTGCAGGGCTCTGGGAACATTGCGGCGTTCGAAAGGAAAGAGTACGGAACGATCAGGAATGTCTGAGTAAACTGTTGAATATGTTAAGGAGACTTTCTTGCGTAGTCGTAAAAAAACCTGTTGCAAAGACCGCAGCAACTAGCGATACCGGTTATGGTTGTGTGGAATTTTTTTAACGAAGCATGCTATGCCTGCCGACTTTCACTAAGGGAACTAGGAATAAATTCCGTTGTAACAAGCAACATTTATTGTGATTGTTAATTATTGAATTTGCTTCGAATATTATGAGACATTTACTTCAAATAGCGTACTTAAAATGTAGAACTAGGGGCGG
The DNA here is from genome assembly GCF_047948215.1 of Lycorma delicatula. Taxonomy (NCBI): domain Eukaryota; kingdom Metazoa; phylum Arthropoda; class Insecta; order Hemiptera; family Fulgoridae; genus Lycorma; species Lycorma delicatula. The sequence continues at coordinate 153,355,402 of NC_134456.1, read as the reverse complement.
GGTTCGCGCTTCCGCGAACTCGGTTAGCTAGTTCAGAGGGCAACGATGTAGGACAGTCAAGGTGTTCGAAAGACGCCTACAGCGAAGGCGAAGGCTGAATCATTCACCGATGCAAATGTCTACCGAGGCATTTACATCGGTGGTATCCCAACGAGGCTGGCTTATTAGTGGGAGATGTACAGAGTTAGAGGGTGAAAAGACGACCTTCGTTAAAGCCCATCAGGGCTAGGAACGGCGGGTGGTGTGGCAACCGGAATCGTCACAAGGCGGGTGTCTTCCCCTACGGGAATTGGGATGTGCGTCCCGACTTCGTGATCGAAATGTTGCAGCGTAAAAGATGTCTTTCTTGATGTATTGTATTTAATGTTCGAGTTAATCTTTCCCATCTTAGCGGAAAAGTTGACACACATAATATCCGTATCTGTGAACCAGAAAATCCCCATGAACTCTTGTAATGAGAAAGGAAAGCAAGTTGTTTTTTCATTATTTTACCTGATATTTCCTTCCTATATTGTTCATCTTAAGACCACTTCATTTTATACATCACCGACTAAAATAACTTTCATTTCACAGCCCTTTAGTATTCTCTCTTTTCTGTTTCTCCTAATGTTCACATTTTCCTACTGTGCAGTGCTATATTCCATACTATCATTTTGCAGAATACATTATAAATGAACACACACAGCTATATAAGAAAAAACTAAGTCGCTTTAAAAAATACAAAACGTTTTACCTAAAATCTAAAAGTAGATGGATGATTGTTTTGTTTGCTTGACAATTACCATCAGGAATTACGATGCTCAGGAAATACTGTATTATAAATGCATAAATAAAAAATAATAGTAAGAGTATTTAGACGTGAAATTTACGCAACTGTTTCCTTGTTTTTTATACATAATTTTATTGAATTTTCTAGTAAAAATACTTTCATATCTGGCTATATATCACAATAAAAATCCAATACTAGCTAATATTGATGCCAAAAAAATATCCATTTTTTCGTTTACAAAATTCTTCCAATAAAGTTATTTAGAAAGAGACAAAAAAACAATAATTCTTTCATAGAAATTTTTATTTCATTGTGCTTCTTTTTTTAATTCAATTAAGCAAGGGCTTATTGTTCATAAAACTATAAGTTTATATAAGTATTTCAAGGTGGAACACAAAACTTTAAAATAGGTGTAGGGGAGCTTGCTAAAATTCTTAGGTATAAATAGTAAAAATAACATTCTTAAAAATGGTATATATGCGTACATAAATTGTCAATACAAAAAAATATTACTAATATTTAATAATTCATTACTGCCTCCAATATGGGTATTAATATTGCAATAGTTTAGCCGTAGACTGTTTATACTTTCACGTAAAGCATTATAAGAGCAAAGTTGATCTGTCGAGATAACCTTTTGTTTGACTGGATATCGTAGATGGAGGACGCATTATTTAACATTTTCACTTCTGTAATTCAAATTACAGATACAGTACCGAGTACAATGTGAGTTTTATGCTTTCGCACATGTTTACATGTTTGCCACATCATAAAATAGAGGTTACATGTAAGTTGTTATGTACCGCATGTACATAATGCATAAATTTACTAATGTCGAAAGTAATAAATTATAATACCTTTTATAATTGCATGTTCAATGAAGTAATATTTAATGTATAATGTAAAATAAAAAAACTAATCGCAATATTTATTAAAAAAAAAAATACTACTCATTATAACTATCTTTTAATCTCATAGCGTAGTAATAACAAACACTATGGTGCATGCGATCATATATTTTAGTAGATTTATCTGATATAAGTATAAAAACTAACAATAAAGAAAAAATATCTACAAAGTTGATGTACTAATTTTCATCAGAATGTAGGATACTAATGTGCTGCTTAATCATTTGAATTTTATTCCTTTTTGTAACCGGCTCAGCACCGTAAATCATACGTTGAAACAAGATTTTGATCGTTCTAATATATAAAATAAAACAATAAATAAATAACCCGATTTTCAAAAACAATAAAGCTGAAATTTATCATTTCATTAAATTTATGAAATATGTATACAACGTTTTAAATAACCTACCTTGTGTTAATTTTTTACTATATTATAAACTTTTAATGTAGAGGCTCATGGATTTACCCCTAACTTAGCAGTAAATTAAGAAGTCTAATTTTCTATAATGTCTAGTTTCATATTCTAAAAGAATAGATACAAAAAGTAAATTATAAATACCGAATCGTTATGTGGTAAAATCTTTAGAATCGTTAAAAATGATAAATTTCTATACTGGAATGGTACGAAGTTTTCAAAGAGGATCTCTATAACCATGCTATCTATGAAAAAATTACCGAATTTGAAAAATTGTTTAAAAAACGGTGATCGGCCTCTAAGGGCTTCTTCGACAAAATATTATTTAGGAGAATGAAGTGGAATATTAATACGTATATAACTATGCGAGTTTCGAATTATATTTAAAAAAAATAATTCTACTCTTCGAGTAAACTTTTGAATTCTAAACAACACGGTCACCGTATCTCCCCCATTCTTTGACCTATAGTAACCAAAGATTAAATGGCACAATGACCTGAATTCAGAAGTCTTGGTAAAAACTGATAAAAATTAGTGAATCCAGTCTGAAGATATCAAGTAAAACAAAAGATCTAAAAATAAGTAAGTCTTTCCCACTAGGAATGAGGTAGACTCGTTATCCCTCCCTACTTCTGAATTAAATTGTCCAAATGTATAAGGAAACTGTTTTAATACAATGGATTCCGGATAATCGGACCACTTCGGGGTTGGGACCACATGGCCATATTAAGCCATATTAACGAAAAATGAGATGTACACAAATGCAGTACAGTACATAATAATTATTAAACGTGATTTAACGTCATACTATTTCAGAATTTTATTTGTAATACAGAATTAAAATTACGTAAACAACATTATTAAATTATAAAACAATTAAATTGTTTTTGTAGTCTTACAACATTAATAAAAAAAATCTGATGTGGACACCACGTAACATCCTTCTACACTTATTAAATTACATATATACATCTTTTTAGAATGAAAATTACATAAAATTTTATTTCATTAACAAATTCAGATATTTTTTTCTTATGATTATTATTTATTGTAATTTTTTTTTACAATCAGGTTAATAATTATTAATAAATCAATATATGTAAATTAAAAACAAAATAAAGGAAATGAAGTCGGATTTGAACCGATGTGCATTCCCTTGAAAGATATAAATATTTCATTAATTAAAATTTTATTTGGCTATAACTCTGAAACCAATGAAAATAAGTAATGATATATCGTTGAAAAGCTCTCAATGAGGGCTTATTATTTTGGTTAAGAAAAAGTCTAAAATCCAAGTTTTTAGATTTTGGGCTTTTTTGGACACTTTTGGTCTATTCAATTGCAATCAAAAGGGTAGGTGTAAAACTAGATGTTACAACAGTCCTAAATCAAAAATTTCAACATCCTACGGCTGATCGTTTTTGAGTTACGCGAGATACATACGTACGTACCTACGTGCAGACATCACGCCGAAGCTAGTCAAAATGAATTCAGGGATAATAAAAATGGATACTTCCGTTGAAATCTGAAAACCGAAATTCTCCGCGATCACAGTACTTTCTTTGCTTTGTACAAGGAAGTAATAAATCTTGATAAATAAAATAGAGGTATAAATCAAAACAATAAGTGCCTTTATTATCACTAAAATACAGAAATATGTACTTTAATGTTTCCGACGTCTTGAAAAATTCTTACACGCGTATTTTCTTCTGTCGTTTACTTATCATTACTTGATGTTCTATGAATTTGGCACCGACTCGCAGTTCTGCTAGCGACTTTCCTTCTTGCATAAAATATTGATGAAGTCTGTCAATTAATTTTTTTTGTACCTTGTGTAGACATGCGTTTGATTTCGGGTTCGTCATCATTATCTTAAACTCATCCAGTTTTGAGTAATCTTTTTTGATTACTTCGTTATTATACTAACACAACTTGAAAGAACTACGTACTGTGCAGACCAAAACGTACAAATTCTTTTCCTAGTGGTTAAGAGCAACTTTTTTTTTTTTTTGCTTGATGATATTGCCACATAAGCTTGAATCTTGTGCGTGGGATATGGAAATGTAGAATATAAAAAATTCCGTGCGTGATCGGGGGAATCCAGGACCTCCGGATGAAAAGCCGAGACGCTACCACTCGCGCCACAGAAGGTGGCGTTTAAGAAACGGTTATACGACTTACATCACTAATAGGGTTGTGTTATTTTACAAGTAAAATAAAGAAATATACCAACTAATAGCGGTATTTTGGACCGTTAAACCGGTGTTATACCAATATGTTTCTGTTTGTACAAAAATGTCCCAATTAAATGGTTGCCCATAAAAACTGATGATCATATAATCGGAATTCACTGTTTAGTTATAATGGAAATGTCTAATAACACAAGAACTGAATTTGATTACAGAAAAAAAAGATAAAAGTATTTGTTTTTTTGTTCCCTCTTAGTTATGGGATTTTTAATAAGGTCGAACAGTATTAGAAATAGAAAGTACGTTAGCTAAATAAGGAGTATTAAATTACGTGAAAAGATTTACATACTCTGAGTTAAATTTTGTGTTATGGGGCACGTCAAACCTGTATCTCTCTGTTTCTTTAATCGACTGTGATCAAAATCAAATGGCATAAGGGTCCCATATACAGAAATCATCCTTTAATTTTATCCAATTCGATCCACCCAATCTAAATATATCAAGCCAAAACCACTGCAATGGATATAGATAAGTACATCCTTCCAGAATTTTTCACTGCCAAACTTCTGTTTTAAGGTTAGAAGAGGAGCATGAACGTCAAGATCTACAAAATCCCTGAAAAAATAACTTACCTGATTAGCATAATTTACCGGCAGTACAGTTTTACTGTATGCATGAAGTATATAGTAAAAGGCAGTGATTCCCAAACTGGGTGCCGCGGCGTCCCGGAGAGCTGCGGCCTCTTCACAGGGGCGCCGTGAAATAATGTAAAAGCTTCATAATTAATTGAACCAAGACATTTATAATTATTAATTTAATTTTGATAAAGTAAAAAAATAATGAAGATACACGAGTTTTATTTATTTTTATTTCTTACTTACGAGTAGTCAGTCATACTTTTACTTAGGGTAGGGCACCATGAAAAAACTTTAATTGAAAAAGGACGCCTCGACTCGGAAACGTTTGGGAACCACTCGTATAAGGTATAAAGTAATATATAATACGGCATGCTAATCGGGTAAAATATTCTATACCAGGAATTTTGTAGCGCTTGACGTTTCAGATCTCCTTCTAATTGGAAAAAATACAGTTTTTTCTAACTAATTATTAAAAAATCAGATAATATCTCCAAATTTGTTAGACCGATTGGTGATAAAATTTAGCACGATGATTTCTGTATATGGGACACTGATTTCATTTGTAGTATTACTCATAATCGGTCAAAGGGGCAGGGAAATACTGACCTCATACCCGTCAAAATTCTACTCAAGAGTAGAATTATAATTTTATTGCATAACTCCCGGCTTCAACAGTAAAGGTAAGTCAACTCTTTTCCGGAAATAAAAAAAAAAATGCATTTCTTCAAAGTTTAAGACTCGCTGTCCGAATTCTCGAAGTTCACAAAGCAGAGACATACTTAAAATATATTTATTTTTTTAAAAACGTTTGTAAGAAATCTATTTAAAAAAGTACATACGTTTTTAGGTAGAAGACATAATGAAATATTATATAGCACAATAATTTTTTTTAGCACCTTTTTATTTTCTCTATATCATTTTTTAAGTACAAATAAATATCTTTAGTAATAAAAACTGTGCCCTAATTATATATAGACAGACATTTTATTAGAGAATTTTAGAGAAAATGTCACATGTTGATAAGTTTTAATTTTTTTTTTTAAGTAATAAAAAAAGGAACAGTAGTAATATAGAAAGAACGGATTGTCTATATATTTAAGACAACATAGCTTAATCTATTCAAGGATAAATACAAGCTATATGTAACATAACATTAGTTTCTACAATACATGTATGTATATATGTATGTTACCGGTTGAACTAAGGTGGGATATACAGTATACTCGGCAAAGTAAAGCCAAAACGGTAGCACCTGCGTCTAAATGCACGACTGAATATATAATCGACACATATTAGCCGCATACATCATAGACCGATGTCACCACGATATACATGATCATGATAACATTTTAATTTTAAATCGCCTCTCGTGACACGGGTAGTGTGTATACTGAGGTCAGTCGCACCACTCGGATTTCTACCTCCGTCTTCAGACCTCTATGAATATATTCATCATACAAACCGATTCAATTTATTTTTCCTTTCCTACGCAAACACAATCCAGTTTCTATACGTATAAATGATTATTATTTTAAATTATTCCTGTAAATCACATATAAATTATATATAAATAAGAAACAAACGCCCGAAGGAATAAGTAATAATCCATTTATTTATACTGATTTTTTAAATTTCAACAATTAAAAGAAAGCTAAAAATTAAAATACGACTATCTAACTTCTAAGGAAAATAATTCTATGTGATCAGAAATCCGATTATAGTTAAACGATTTATTATATAGAAAAACAATAAAAAACAAAACAAAATATTATTTGGTCTTTAATACAGATCAGAGGAAGTAAGAGATGTGGTTTTAAACTAAGGTACGTTTTGAAATAGAAACAAAACTGAAAAATTTGAACATACTTTATTGCTTATGCATAAAAAGTAAATTTATTTACTTATTTTTTTTCAGCGCTACCTTCAACATATATTTCATACCGCTTCCTCATTCCATCTTCAAGAGATTCTTAAGCCAGTGACTAAAACTATTCACGGAGTAAAACTATTCTTCAATTCGCCGTTATTCAAACCTTGGTGATGTAAGCTGTTTAAAGTAAAGTAAAGTAAAGTAAAGAAAATAATTGCTGGGAGCTTTGATAGGAATATACAGTGAATGATTGAATATTTTTCAACGAAATTTTTACAACCTTCTTACAGTCTGATTTGCCGTGTGTGGCCCGACATTGTATGCAAAAACAAACTCCCGCAGGATAGCATCCCAATGCGTTTGGTTTTTAAAGTTCTTCTAAGTTTTTCAACGTTTCGTAATAATATTGGCATTAGGAGTAGTATCGCTATCTCTAAATTTGACAAGCAATACAAACACTTTGTTCCAAAATAGATACCGAACGTTCTTGTTTGAACTTTTTCGGTCTAGTAGATGATAAATACCGCTAACTCATCGACACTGCTGTCTCACGACGTTCAAATAAGAAATTCAGGTTTAATCTCCCGTAACAATGCGATGAAACAACTCATCACCTTTATTTTTGTAACACCGCAAAAAACCATGAACTGCAGCAAGACATAGATTTTAAAGAAGAGACAATTGTGACACTGTGAAGAAGAGCCGGGTTTTTCTAATCTTTTCCTCAAATTTTTTAATCAAGTTATCCGTTATCACCGACGCTACGTTGTTCATTATAACGTTCGTTCGCCCTATTAGGTAATTTATCCAATAGGATAAATCCAAAATGCTTAGTTATACAGGTCTCATTTCTTTGACTAAGCGAGTAAGCAACAATGGAACATATTGTGTCATTTATAATGTAATAAAAAAGCACCTTTTAAATACATATGAAAAATAATTAATTAAACTTGAAATAAACTATTGAAAGTGAATCATTAATTTTTTTTGCAATTTTTCATCAATAAACAAAGATGTTAAGTTTATTAAACAAACAAATCGTATATAAAAGGTTTTCTTATTTTTAATCATACGGTTGAGCTTATCCGAAAAATTGATCATCAGGCTTAATATTGATCGATCGATGATTGGCACTTACATTAACAAAATTTCTGTATCTTGTTTTTATTTGAAGGAGAATTGAAAATCCTATCTCATAAAGATAGATTGTTGAAAATTGCAAAACAATTTTCATTGCTTATTCAGATAATTCAGTAAATTTATCTCTCACTGAAATCGATCCAATATCCAAAATCGGTCTAAATCAAGATTATGAAATTGAATTTTAAGTCCATTGAAAACTTGAAAGCTCGATTAACTGTTGTTTTTTTTTCCGAGGACGAAAATTAGTTTTTGCAATTGTAAGCGTAAAATGGATCACGAACCTATACAGATTTTTCATAAAAGTTCTTCAGAAAACATGTTTAAAATTATTTGTTTTTTTTCTTAATTTTTATAATTTTCAATTTAATTTAAGTCTGTCTGTGGACTATCTGTCCATGATCGCGAACAAGAGGTTAATAAAGCCTCCCCATAGTATACTCCTTTTCGTGAAGAAGGTAACGGGAATTCATTTCACTCCATATTTTACCTACTAAGATGAGATGTTCGTTATTCCAGGGAATAGTTGTGCCATTTTTGGTAGTGCCTGATAATTATGTGTATACAACTATGACGGTTATGAAACCTAACGTAAATGCAATAAAAAGACTGTTTTTAAAATGGACTTCATGTTAAATATTTTATGAATTGTGGCTATAACAAATTTTAATACAGTAGTCGATCAAACAAAATAAATTAGGCAAACGTTTATGAAAACAATCAAGGATGAAGTAAACGGGATAATCTCAGGGAAAGAACAACAAACATTTTTCTATTGGGATGAAATATAATTATGAAATAAAATAATCATCTTGGTAATATTGTGCGTTACCACGGAAACTAATAATAATTTTCAAGGTTGTTATTGGTTATTCAACAAGATGCGAAAATTACACGATTACTCATCTTCAGACTGCCAATATTATTCTAATTTAAAGAAGTTAAAAATAATGCCTCTTTAAAGCTAAGAAATAAAAGACAAAAAACAAACAATTTTTTGTGGATTTAAATAAACCAAATTTAAAATGTAAAGATAATAATAGATTATCGTAAATATTAATAAGAGTTTAAGGTTTTAAAATGCGTAATATAAATTGTACAAGGGAATAAATCTAAATAACTCGCTACTCAGAAGGTGTTAATGAAATCTATTTAAGCATATATTTTTATACAGATTGAGCAGGGTTCTATTACAATTAATATTATTTCAAAATTCATCGACAGAGCAATATTGTTTAAGTAAAAGAAAAATTCAGGTTCGCATTTTAAATAAAATTACTGAAAAATGTTTTTTAAATAGTTCGGTATTTTTTTAAACAATGGCTACGGAAGCGTAATAAGGCTCTTTATCGTTAAGCCAAAGTATCGTACTGAGTTATATTAAAACATTTCTGTTGTCAGCTTTGACAGTGGTAGATTTTACTATTTTTATTTCCTTGTACAAAGTACAAGGAACTACCGTAATCGCGAAAAATTTTGGTTTTCAGATTTCAACGGAAATATCCACTTTGACCATCCCAGAATCCATTTTTACTAGTTTCGGCGTGATGTCTGTACATACGTAAGTGTCTCGCGTAACTCAAAAACAATTAGGCGTAGAATGTCGAAAGTTTGGTTTAGGACTGTTGTAACATCTAGTTGTGCAGCTCCCCTTTCGATTGAAATCGACTGAACCAAAAGTGTCCAAAAAAGGATTTTGGACTTTTTCTTAACTGCAGTAATAAGCCCTCATTGAGAGCTATTCAACAATATACCATAAGTTGTGGTTATTTTCATTGGTTCCAGAGTAATAGCCAAATAAAATTAAAATTATTTAAATATTTGGATCTTAGGGGAAGGCACATTAGTTGGAATCAGACTTCATCTCCTTTTTTTAAATTTTTTTTTTTATTTTAATTAAATACATTGATTTGTTAATAATTATTAACCCTTTCATTGTAAAAAAGAATTTACGATAAATAATTCAATAAACAAAAAAAAAATATCAAAAGTTATTAATGATATAAAATTTTATGTACTTTTCATTTAAAAAAAATGTGTATATGTAATTTAATAGGCGTACAAGGAAGGCAAGTTGTATACATATCAGATTTCTTTAAACAATAACTATTCTTTTTAAGAAAGATTGTACATTCGTAAATATAAACATGTGGATAAATTACTATTTTTTAATTTTATTAATACCGGTCTACTCGATTTACTTACGGGGGTTAAAAAATGATCTGTAGCCCATTTTTGTATCAATATCTTTACTCTTGTTCTGACTTTTTTTCTTTTTTAGGGAGCCACATGATATTATAATTTAGACCGGAGTATTTGCGAATATAATTAATATTTAATAATGATTACATTATTAAATATAATAATATTAATATATTATATTATATATATATATATATATATATATATATATATATATATATATATATATATATATATTATATATATATATTATTAAGAGGCTTCAAATTAAAATTTAATAACAAAAAAAAATTATATCGTAAATTAAAATAATACAACAAATGTATAATTTTTTACATGCACATGCATATTTGTTTGAACGTAATCACATCTAACTACAGTGTAAAAAAAACGTACTTATAAATTACAAATTAAACAAAAAAATCGATTATACAATAATACAGTTAAACATGATTACAGTATTTATACAAGTATTATACCGCATTGTATTCAGTTACAAATTTATTTCATTTGTATTTTATTCTTTTTTTTTTTTATTTTAATAAGTTATATTAAAATACAGCGATTATATATTTACATAATCATTATAAATAAATAATGCGTGTGTATAATTATTTAATAAAATGAATAAAAAAATAAATAATAATATTTTATGCAGTATGTTAATCTTTTGTTAATTTTTTTATAATGCCAACGGTAATGGATTTATTATATTTTTACGCATGTCATCAGTGTCATATTGCGCGTCGCGGCGATGATGATGTCCTTGTCAGCCGACGCGTTACAAAAGGGCGCCAGTTTTCAATGAACGGTGCCAGAATGTAAGCGACTAAGCAAGATGATGACTCAAACATCCAACCCACAGAAATCTCTGCCTGCATATACATATTTTTGCTGAAGGCAGTAGGCAGCAGCATAAAAACTGCCTCCTGCTTGGCTTCTACTAATTTATATACCTAATAGATCATTTAGGTGGTGTAACAACGTCATATTCATATACGGTTAATAGTTGTAAACAGACTGCACTTGCAACTGCTTGTTAAATCGGATAAATAATCCACCAGCTTGATTTCTTTCACTTAATAACTTATATTAAACAGGAAATGCATAAATACTACATATATGTATGAATTTAAAATAAGGAATAATTTTAGCGCTGTAAAGTGTTAGTCATAAATTCAATTTTACAATAACGTAAAATAAAAAAAAGCAACAGATACAAGTGTAGTAATAAATTAATGTTTTCTTTAAAAAAAATTAAAAATACGAATAAATCTTTTAAATAACAATATTGTAACAGCTATACATTATAAATAACATGATATAATCCGGATTAAATGTTGCATGATTTAAAAAAAGCTACATAAGAATAACAATTAACTTAAACTAGCAAGTGGAAAGATATATAGGGAGGTAATAAATAACAATCTTCAGTGTAAAGTTAAAAATACATCCACTACAATTTTATTCATAGATATGGTATTCATGGTTACGAAAAGAGAATGGGTGAATCCCTACATAACCACACCTAGTATAATGCAAAGTTAACAAAGGGTTGCTTTCAAATAATTTGTCAAATATATGATTTTATTACTTATTTTAATTACTAAATCACATACACCGATATTTAGAAAAGTAAAAATATTAATTTATCCTTGTTATAAATTTGCAATCTTTGCTACAAAAAATAGTCACTTATTCTTAAAAAAAATAACAATATCTGCCTTTATCAAAGTAGACAACACAATAGTTTTCATATAACTGAACAAAATACTTCGGCTTATAAAAAAGGGTTTTATTATGCTTCCATTTTGAATTTTTGCATTTTAATAAGTGACCGAACCGTTTAAAAAGATTATACCAAATTAAAAATTGTATACCACCAATTTATTTTTTTTTTTAAATCTGATGTGGACAAGATATGACTTCCTTGTACGCCTATTAAATTACATATATTTTTTATTATTATTATTAAATTATTATTTATTGAATTTTTTTTTTACAATCACAGGTTAATAATTATTAATAAATCATTTTATGTTTTTTAATTATAATTAAAATAAAAAACATAAAAAAAAGGAAATGAAATCGGATTCTCGTTGACGTGCTTTCCCCTTGCCAGATCCAAATATTTAATTATTTTAAAATTGTATTGTGCTATAACTTCGGAACCAATAAAGATAACTACCATTGATAATATATAGTTGAAAAGCTCTCAATGAGGGCTTATTAATGCAGTTAAGAGAAAGTCCAAAATCCAATTTTTTTTTTGGATTTTGGGTTTTTTGGTCCAGTCGATTGCAATAGAAAGGGAAAGTGTACAACTAGATGTTACAGCAGTCCTAATCAAAAATTTCAACATTCTGCGGCTAATTTCTTTTGAGTTATGCAAGCAAGATAAATACGTACGTACAGACGTCACGCCGAAACTAGTCAAAATGGATTCAGGGATGGTCAAAATGGGTATTTCCGTTGAAATCTGAAAACCGACATTTTTCGCGATTACAATACTTCCTTATAATTCGTACAAGGAAGTAATAATAATAATAATAATAAACGATTTTTTTTTATAGAAACAATTCCCAATTTCGTGGCAGAGTGGTAGCGTCTGTTCTTTCATCTTCTGGTTTCAATCCCCTGTTAGTCATGGCATCTTTTCACACGCTACAAAAAATTCATATCATCATCCACAGGGTGCTGTTATAGAGTGTCAGACAGAATAAAACAACCCACCGGGTTGGTCTAGTAGTGAACGTGTCTTCCTAAATCAGCTGATTTGGAAGTCGAGAGTTCCAGCGTTCAAGACCTTGAAAGGCCAGTTATTTTTACACGGATTTGAAAACTAGATCGTGGATACCGGTGTTCTTTGGTGGTTGGGTTTCAATTAACCACACATCTCAGGAATGGTCGAACTGAGAATGTACAAGACTACACTTCATTTACACTCATACATATCATCCTCATTCATCCTCTGAAGTATTATCTAAACGGTAGTTACCGGAGGCTAAACAGGTAAAAGAAAAAGAAAGAAGAGAGAATAAAACGTAAAACTGAGGAGTTAAATTCTGTTGGGCTCTCTCTCTTTCAAGCAAATTGTAGGTATTAAGCGCATTCATTTATTGTTTCAAGGAAACAGAATGTAGACGTTTAATTGTGATAAAACTTATCAATTCCAGTATCAACTAAGAGCAATCACAGAAATCTTCAGGTTTTCTTTTGCCACCTTCACGAGGAGCTTGTACCTATTTTAATCGGTGTATCCTGAAATGCAAGCTTTACCCTAACACACTCCAAACTCATACGAGGGATCACAAATTCTTGTTTAACGCGACGGCTAGACTTATTTGAGCTGAATAACCTCGAATTCACGAGGCTTGAGAACCCACATAAATTCTTTGTACATTTTATTTTCAAGTGGACGGTCGCCCCCTGGACTCTTCCTCTTACATAAACATTGTAATTCTTGAAATTGACTATAACAGGGACGAATGTTCTTGGCCGATGGTGGATCAATCCTCAAACGCACAATGAACGGTTATTACGTTTAGACGGCTTTATCTTGCTAAATTGTAGAACACAAAACGCCTTCTGTTGCAGAGAAGCCATGTTACTTACGATTGAGGTTAGCGTAAGTTTGACACTACTACTGCAATCTGGCGGACGAGATTTAAAACTCTATGACGCGCTATTTAAAACCGTGCAAATTTCATTCGCTGACCATGCGTGGCTGCATAGATGTATGGTTTTGAAATCAAGTCATACTTTTTGAAACAATCTGTACATCAGTGTTATTCTACCCAAGTTTGGATGCCAGTTTATATCATCGTTTCGTGAATGAATTTTGCTTCTGAACTTTTTTCGCAATAAAGTAATGAGATGATAACAAATTATGGATTTATTATCATTTATGCATGTTTAGATACAGGCAACAATGCCTCAAATTTTTAAATCGCAACAAATGGTGATACGGGTGGATAATCTCCAAATTTATGGATTTATCTTAGATTATTATTGTTCCAAAAATGTTAAGTTTTCTTTTTAACGTGTCCATTAAAATGAAAACAGATACAGTCGATGAAAATTTTCCAGCTAAAATTTTCAATCCCCAAATCAACAGAAGTAAATCACTCCCTACAATCAAAAACTTTAATATTGATATCTACATTTGTATCAATTGATTCTTTCACCCGTTTTAGCCAAATTTTTCCTTAACATTTGCCAGCTTTTGGCAAAACCTACTTGTGAACAATATGGAATTTTTGGATCTTCAACAAACTTTCAAGAACTAAGAAAAATATTTTCAGTTGAAAGAGGTGAAATCAAGAGATCAGGCTTCTTTACATTCTTTGGAAAATCACTTTCCTCGAATTTAATACTATGGACTATTTTTTTTTTTTTGTTAGACAAATTATGCGGACCAAAAAAATCACATTTTGCTATGTTTTACAAACAGAACACTTTTCCCGTAAGACATGTTAACGATTGGACACTTTAATCTAGTGTGTAACTCTTCACTAAATTTTTTATGTATTCACAAAAATTTTAAAGGCAAATAGATCTGTAACAAAAAATAATATGTAATTTTTATCAAAAAAGTTACTTATGGAAAAATAGTTATTTAAAATAACGAGAAAACTCTAGTTAACAGTTAAAAAAAAATAATTCGTTGGACAGATTACAATCATCTAGCTTTAAATACAGATAAAACCGTTGAACGTTTCCTTTCAAGGTGACGAAATATTACTAAACGCGTATTTAAGCGTTAATCCTATTATTAACAATAAATCCTATTATTGTAATCCTATTATTGACAATAGGAATATTTTTACAGTGTAATATCTCTTTTGTTCTGCTAAATAAAAAATTCTTGAGGACGATTAAACTGATTATTTTTGCAACAAAATTCATCCACAATAATTTTGTTTTGAATCATCTTAACTTATTAAATATTTGCTAAATTACATTTACGTATGGCCCAGTCTAAAGTAGATATTTCTTGAGGAACCTGCAAAAAGAACTTATTTTCAAGATATAAAAATTCCTATTATATATAAATATAAAAAACAACACTCATGACTGATTCATAATGAACGCCTAGCAAAAACTACAGAAGATAAATTGATGAAAATTTGATACACGTTCTTCTTACGGTGTAAACGTATACAAAAAATAATTATTTTTAAATTCGGAGTTTAAGGGGTTAAATTATTTTTTTGAAAACGATTATTTTTTTTTTTAATTTCTTGTTAAAAAAGAAATACCACCTTGACATTTGTTATGAATAATCCTCATGTTTATACCTTAAAATCAATTACTAGATTTTCCGAAACTAGACCTTGGAAGGGGTAAAGAAAGGTAAAAATATTTTGAACAAAGATTGCAAATTTTCCCCATTTCCGACTACACCAAACAACATTTTCACTAGAATTTGACTTGCAAATACTCTTCAGATAAATATTTAAAAACAATTTTCGGGATTTTCTTTAGTTTCGATTATTTAAGGGGTGCGATGGTGTACTTAGCGGTAGCTCAACCAAGATAGCCACTGCCACTTTTAGTGTACAGAATCATCGAAAAAGGTTGCAGCAACTTAGAACTATCGTATCTCCGAAACTAATAGAGATATTCAAACGAGTACTTTTTAATAAAAGAATTCACCAACTCAAAAAGTTTCTTTACATACCTTTGAATGTTTCAATATGAGCTCCATTTTGTTCAATAAGCGACGCGACTATCTGCACCTGCCACCAGTTACTTGACTAAAAAACAAAAAAAAGAAAATAAATAAAAAACAGAAACGAATTACGGTCACTTCTTACTGGTGTAACGCTAAGAACCGGGCCAAGTAAATTTTTACCCGTACGACGGACGGGTAACCAAATATAACTAATATCTTTAAGATGGAGGCCGACTAATTTGACACCTGAATTCTTCAGATTACTCAAAGTTTTGGGTCCTGTACTGACCAAACTGATTCTCAAAAGAAATTATAATACACTGATATTTTTTTTATAGACTGAAGAGGTTTTAATTTTTATTTATCATTATTATTCTCACATTCACGAGTTTATGACATATTTTTCCAACAATATTGCTAAATACCTTCTTTGTTTAAAGTAATTCTTTTTTTTATTACTAAATAAAATTCATTAATAATCTAGTATTATCATTATTTTAAACCTACCGGATTGGTCTAGCGATAAAACTCATCGTCTTCGAAATCAGCTGATTTCGAAGTCTAGAGATCTAAAGTTCAAATCCTAATAAAGATAGTACTTTTATTTCAATCTGAATACTAAATAGTTGTTGAAATCAGTGTTCCTCGGTGGTCTTCTTTCTTTTTTTTTTTTTTTAACCTCCGGGACCACCGTTAGGTATTGCTTTAGAGGATGAGATAAATGATTTTTAGCGTGTGTGAAAATCCCACGCCTGACCGGGATTCGAATCTGGGATCTTCGGATGAAAGCCCAAGACGCTACCACTCGCGCTATGGAGGTCGGCTTCTTTGGTGGTTAGGATTCAATTAACTACACGTCTCAGGAATTTTTGGCCTGAGTCTGTTCAAGACTACAAGTTTACTGGTACATTCACACAGATATTGATGAGTCGCTGATGACTAATTTTTGATGTGACTATAAATAAAAATATTAATTAATATCTAACTATGAAAATTTATTAATTTTAATTATTTTCAGTTGAGTAATTTTTTATTAGTGCTGAAGCTGAAATCCGGCTGAATTTTTTGCAATAACAGGGTTGATTGTCAACCGATTTCAAAACTAACACATTATGTTTACAATGGAATTAAAATTTTACCAAATACAAACATATCTGAAAAAACAAATGATTACAGAGACATAACATATTCAAAAATTGATGTTAATTGCCATTTTAAAATTTGTGAATGCGTTTACATCGTAATTTTTTGTATATTAGAGAATTTTAGAAGAAACATTTATAAATAACCATGTAAATGGTTAAATGATTGCTCAATGTGATCTTAAAATATAAAAATAAAAATATTTCTTTGCCAAACATAAAATACTCGATAGTAAGAAAGCAAAGCGGGAAATTAGCATTTTATTACAATATTTTTAGTTCAATTTGAATAATTATAGGATCCGAAAATGAATAGTCAATTTTTTTTGCATCGTTTATTCAACGATTATGATTTCAAAATATTTTTGATTTAGAAATTTTGAAAGGAATTAATTTAAAAACTCAGGATAAATAATACTAATACATACTTCCACATTCCAAAAAAAACGTAGTTTATGTACGGTAGTAGTCTCTTTACTTTGTATTTCTGTCATAATTTTTACCAAAAAGTAAATAAATGTTTTGCTATTTTGTTTTTTGTGAATCTTTTTTTTCAGATTGTCTATATTTTTGTCTGCGAAATCAATTCAATACTTTAAATAAAGAATTAAACTAAAAAAAATAATTAAAAATAATATAAACTTTTAAAACAAATTAAAATAAAAAAGTCAAAACACAAAAATAAAATTTAAAAAAATGTAAATTTAAAAAAATGTAAATTTTACCAAACTGAATGGAATTTCAATATATTTGAAATTTAAAGAAAAATTTAGGGAGCATTTTTTAAAATTTATTTGTAAGGCGCTTTTATTTTAAGTTTATCTTTCTTCTATACAAATTAATTAATTATCATTTACAGGTAATAATTGTTACATCGTAAACTCATACAATAATAATAATATTACACAGTATATGTAAAATGGGGAAAACATCTAAGGATTATATTATTTACTTAGGGACTAAATATCATTATTGTTATTACTTTTATTATCATCAGCCGACTAAAATCACTATGTGAAGATATAATTTTGTACGGATAATAGTTTCTTAAATGAAGGGGGCAAACTAACTTGTATAACGCAAATCATAGAGGTTATTTTAAAGCCGGAAGGGAGGGTTGGTAGCATACATTTAATAACCAAATGCCTAAGGAAGCAGCGACTTGTTTCTCGGTGTTATTACTCCTGTTGTACTATGCCGCAACAAATATTATTATCTTGATAAATTCACGAACACCCAACGGTTTATAGCCCAATATAATGCTCCTGCATTGTTATGTCATGGTCCAATAATCACTATTTTTTCGGCTCAAATATCATGTATTCAACTTTCAAATTGTTAACTTGCGTAAAATATGAGCTCACTTATGATTCTGTTATTATAAATTTGCCTTATATTATCATAATAATACAATTTCTCGTTTCTATTTTATTTTGAAGTATTTCATTCACAATTCTATAAAATTATAATGGAACAGTATGGTAAATTGTTTTTTTCTTCCCTTTCTTTTATTTTAAACAATATAAACTTTATCAGGTGTACATAAATACAGTCGACATTTCAACATTACGTAAAATAAAAAATTACTTCATTCAATTTGAATGTTTATTATTTTTTATATTACAGCTACTTTTTTAATGTCGTATTTATTTATCAAATAATTTCTCAGTTTTTAGATTTAAAATAATCTTATGGGAGTACAATAGTTATATTAAAAATAATTTTCCTTAAAATTATTGTACCATAAAATAACCAAATTAAAATTTAAAAACAGTCCCGTTGGAATCAAGCAGGTCCGTTTTAAAATTATTCGTTTATTTTAACACAATAATTAATATCTATTTATAACTAAGTGCTAACTCCAGATAAATACATTTAATGAAATCATTATATAATTCAATGCGTAAATCATATCGGAATACGCACGAGTGGAAAATGAAAAAAACGAAATTTCCTTTTCATTTACTTGAAAGGATCGACGGAAAACTTGATAAAACCTTGATATGAACAGTGTCCGATAATATACGGTAATAAGAATAAAACATAGGATAAAGTTGATACCAACAGACTTAGACTATTAACAGGGAGACTACCGAGGGCGATTCAGAAAGAAAGATCTTGGGCAGAACAAATTTCTAATCTTAATAAGGGCCTTAATGAGAAGATTTAAAAATTAAGGAACAGTAATTGAACTTCAAAAAGGTATACGACTCGATTTAATAGAACTTTCTTATTTAATATCCTTGAAAATTCGGTGCAGACCAAAAACAAATAAAATTACTAAACTGGCTCTTACAAACACAAGATCCAAAGTAAAAATCATAGAACTCTCAGAAAAGTTTGAAATTAAAACATGGGTAAGAAAAGGGGTTTGGTTTGAATCACGAACTCCTTGTAATTGCGTCCTACACAAAGCAGTAAGAGAATGGCAAAATAAGATGAGGAAATTGGAACACCACCAAATAAAATTGGGTCTGAAATTGAAAGGAATAAGAGTAACTGCCTAGCCTTTACCAACTGTATTGAAATTTTCTCGTAGAATCTCAAAACAAATGTAAATTATTTCCCCAAGTCCCTAAATACTAAATATGGAAAATCAACAAAGCCAACAAAATTATTTATTTGGGAGAAGTAATCCAAATTAATGATTTAGATAAAGAAGCCGATCAAGAGGCCTATCGACCACAAAAGATATTTGCAACAAAAAGAAGATCTTAATAAAAGCTAAAATCAGGCGTTACAATAAGGTAATGGAAACAGAAGCCCTGTACACATCAGAATGCATCTTCAGTTTAAAATCATGTGAAACAAACTGCAGTAGAAAAAAAGAAAGGAAAATTTTGAGAAAATTCCTAGGACCAATAAATTCGTTTTCATAGATAAAAACTAATACAAATTCAAAAGTAATAAAGATTCTTATAAATACAATGAAATTGAGAAAATATCTGATTCCGTCAGAAAAAGAAAAGCAAATTCTTCGCCACCTGATGAGAATAAATGTTAACAGGCTCGCAAAACAATTCTTCGATCACATTTACAAAAAAAATAAAAGATAAATCGATGAACCACAATGGTTCAAAAATGAAATTATTTCAAAAAAATAATAACGCCTAAAAATTTTAAGAAAAGTGGTATAAGATTTCAAGGGTTTCCAACATAAGAAAAAATAATAATTCAACAACGATTGATCATAAATGCGAAGCTAAAAACAAACCAAAAGAATTATGAACTGCTGGAAGACCAGGAAAAACGCCTAAAAGAAAGAGAAATGAATGCAAAATATTTTTTCACGTAGTTTTCAGTCGGCTAACGAAAAGTAAGTACATATTAATAATTACAAATAATACAGAAATTAAAAAAGCCGGTACAGACTTTCGTAAATTTTCAAGGTTTTCCCTACCCGAGGTCACTGAGAGCTTACCCTCGGTTGACGATTATTTAGGAGAAAAATTAAGGAAGCATTAAACCATAAATAAATAATTTTGTAAAAAATTTATTCTACTCTGAGTAAAATCCTGAAATATGGAAGTTACTGCGACGTATGTTCCCGCCTTATGGACTAGATATAACCAAAATTAAGGTAAAGTCATCGTACAAAATCGCACCATTAGAAAGTATCTTAGCTACCTAACGGGCATTAAATTATATCAAAATATGTACCTACGTTTTGAGTAAAACTAAGATTTACGGAACCCAAACGGTTCGTATCAACGTACACCCCTGACCGATTGTGACAAAAATTAAATGGCACTAGTGCTCCAAATACAAAAATTATGCCAAATATCATCCAAAATAATCCATTAGGTCTGGTAAAATTAAATAAAAAACAGGTTAACATATATATATATATATATATATATATATATATATATATATATATATATATATATAAGTAAAAGATTCCTTTCAGAATTTTTCAGTAATAAAATTGTTTTGTTTTTTTTTTTTGTTTTTTTTTTGAAGGATCATGAAACGACAAGGTCTACTAAAACCGCGATGTTAAAAATTTCACTCGATAATAATACTTTACCGTGCATAGTGTACTGTATCCTACAAATTACAACTATACTGCCAAGAAAATAAAGATTTGAAACAATTTTCGAAAGAAATATATATATATTTAATTCGACTGGGGACTCCCTTTTGAATAATAGATAACATCTGGTACATCGAATAGTTCAAACAGTATGTAATAGAAAATTTTGAAATCATTTTTCATACTCAATCTTGGAAAGCCATCAGTAAAAAAAAAATATAAAATACGCTTATTTCAAAGTAGAACAATAATTTAAAAAAAGTGAGCGTGACAAATCAAAACGGTTTCTTTTTTAATGTTTCGAAATTATTTGTTTAATTTTTCACAATAAAATTATTAAATATTTGTTAAAAAAATATATACATTTGACATTTTATAATCTAAATTAATTGTTATTTTAACCCGGTGAAGTCATAGATTTCGTAACAGTAAGTCGAAGGTAGTTAGCTGTTACTTCAACAAAGATATTTATTTATTTATTTTTTACTTCTTGTTTTTAAAGTTTCTATTGGAAGTTTATCTAAAGATTATAATCAGGTACATTGATTTCTTATTGTTCT
Source organism: Lycorma delicatula (assembly GCF_047948215.1). Taxonomy (NCBI): domain Eukaryota; kingdom Metazoa; phylum Arthropoda; class Insecta; order Hemiptera; family Fulgoridae; genus Lycorma; species Lycorma delicatula. The sequence goes on along the minus strand of NC_134456.1, from coordinate 153,333,856 downwards.
TTGTTTATAATTTAATACACCTTTTTATTAACAATAGTGTAAAACATTTTATTGTTTATTAGATGGTTAACTTTAAAAAGAGCCTTCCTACACCTGAACACTGCCTACTCTTCTGTAAATCAATTGTCATTAGCCTAAATAGTGTATTACTTAGCGTGTATATATATATATATATATATATATATATATATATATATATATATATATACGCGAATGTGTATCTGTATATGTGCGTGCATGCGTGTGTATATGAGAGAGAAAGAGAGAGAAATATGAATGAAGATACGTGTAGCCATAATAAAATGAAATCCCTTTTTGATCTCAAATAAACAAAAGAGGTGATTACCATCTAAATATACACTACCGACAGACATAAATTGGATCAATTGATAGGAAATAAGGAGATATTCACAATACAGCAGCTCTTGATCTTATCAAACCCTGACAGTGCAGTTGATCAGTAGAGCTAGAAGAATACGTGGAACAGGTATATTAATTTATTCCTAACACATGGCCAGCTGATGGATTGATTCCAAAAGCTGTATGCCCCGGGACACAGGAACACTGCAAAAATCAATTACGGCCACCTCGAACATAGAAACAACCGTTGCTTTTTTATAAGAGTATTTTTACTTTCCCTACTATAAAGTTTTATGGTATATATTACGCTGCACTTCATGAGTTCATCATAAATATAATGAAATTAGGTTAGTTAAACTTATCAAAGAGTAGTGAATTCAAAATAATTTACTCGTAAAATAGTTTTACTATAATTTATTTTTTCACAAATTTCGAAAATAAAGATTTATTTAAACCATGGTTTAAAGGATAATTACCAAGCCTTTTGTACATTTCCAATTCCAAGTGAAATCGATAATAGCTTCCACATTATCCCGCAGTTTTTTTCCAATTTTTTAATTTTAAGATGGGTGTAGTTTGTTCATAAAAAAAAAATAAGTAAATTTCTTAACTTCTGGTATTTAGTTTATTTTAGCTAAATATGCTATTTCAAAATTAAATTCTTTACAAATTCTGTCTCAAAATTTTTTTTGTATTCTGGCAGTTTAACAAAGTATTTTGTGTTTTGGGTCACCATATTGTTTTACAATAATTATTTAAAAGAATTAATAAGGGTACAATTACGGTACATATAACATTACATTTTATTCAATTTCTCAGGTCAAATACCACAAGAATTCATAAAATTTACCCTTTAATTTAAGTTTCATGAATTTCAGTATGGCTTCATTTTACCTATGGAACAGAGATCAGAACAAAATACTACACAAGTTATAACAAGTTACCTTTTTTTTTTTATTTTCACTTGTAGAAGATGCCCTGAGATTCTTTCCGATTCTTCGTGAGATATTCTGAATCTGAAAAAGTATATTAATAAAGTCAATTTATACGTCGGGATTTTTTCCCATCTTGACGTTTCATGACCCCCTCTAACCAAAAACCACAATTCTAGTATTAAATTTTCCGGAAGGATGTAATGTTTGTTAGCTTATATTTTTCTCGATACCTTCAAATTAGATACACCGATTTGGATAAAATTTGACACGATTATTTCTGTACGCGGAGCATAGACGAAGAGGACAGGAAGATACAGTGTTAAGGAGCAAAAAACTCTCTTTTGTCGTTCTTGGACTTGAATTAACATTCTTGAACAAATTAAACGATTTCACTGCTTTAGTACGAGTATGTCACTTTAATTATTTATTCACGCAATTTTATTCAGGAATAGAGGATAATAAGCCTAACGTTTTGCTTGTTTTGTCATTTCTCAGATACTTTCAGATTGATGAACCGATTTTTATGAAATTTTGTAGGGTAACCTCTGAATATAACACATTACCGACGTTTAATTTTAGTTAGAATCACAAAATTCAAAGAATAGAATAAATTATTTACTTATATAGTTAAAATCAATGTTCCACTTAATTTCCTCCTAAATAGCAGTCTGTTGAGGGCAAAGCTCTCAGTAGTTCAGTGTTCCTACTCTATGCTGGTTTCTACATTTTTATTATGATTTCATGTAAACGATTACATATTTTATTTATTTTAATATTTAAAAGAAAATTTTATGAGATAAGGATATCAGTAGCGGACGTTGTAAATTTGATGTTGTGGTGTTATCTTGCTTCTTGAGAACAGCCACAGATCCCTGTCTAAATCAAATTTGACAACAAAGTTATAATAATTTCCTAAAATTGATTATTTATTCTTATGTAGTGAAAAATTAATTACAAAAGAAAAAATTTATAAAAAATTTCTTTATTGTTGCGGGGATAATTATGATGAAGTTTTATTGTGAAATTATCCTTATACGATAAACCTAAAAAATTTAAAAATTCAAAAAAACCGTAATTTTTTCATTTCCTCTGCTCCCTACTTCAAAGCTCACTTTCCATGAAGTTTTTTTTTTATTTTTTTACGTTTAATATGTTAAATGGAAGAAACTAAAATAATTCAACTAAAAAATGTATACCCAATAAAAAGTAACCTAAGGTTTCATTTATCGAGGTGGAATTGAATTATGAAATTTTATGGTAACAGTATTACTAAACATTTATTAATAAATTTTATTACTTTTAATAATAGCTTACTTGAAATCTATCATCAATCATCAAATGATCCATCCGTGACATGAAGCCATCATCAAGTCATCACCTGATGATGGTTTCCAAGTAAGCCGAAAAATTTAGAGAACATGTCAACGTGCTGGTAAGTTGGATTGTATTAATTATTAATTAATATATTTAACATATCAGCGGTACCGTATTTGAGAAATTAAAGTTTTAATAGTATTAAAAGTTTGAATAAACCAAAAAAAGTTTTGGAAAATTCTAAAAATGGATATTTAAAAATTTTTATAGGCTCCCTCCTCACCAATATTGCCTCCAAAGTATTTTTTGGATGGTCGGTTGCACTGCTATTACGTCTAGAAATACAAAATAAAATTCGGTTGAAAAATATGTAATAAATAAATACATAAAAAGGTAGATTTTATCGATTTTTGGGAAAGAGGGAGTTTTGTGGCAATTTTTTTTTAATGGTAAAATAAGCATGCAAGCATGTACTGAGCTCAATGTAAAGTAGGATTATGTATGCAAAATTTTGTGAAAATTTACCACCAAAACCTCCCAACTCCACTACCTGGAGATTTTGAGACCAAAATCTTACCAAAAAATTGCCCCTACACACGAGTCTCTGTATAAAATTTCATAAAAATCGTTTAATCCAGTCAACAGTTATTAATGCTCAAACACATTAACCCACCCACGTATATACGTATGTACGAACAAACATTGCCCGCCTGTTTTTTTTTGGTTTTTTTTTTTTATTGGGGGGGAGGTCCCTGGGTCATGAAATGTCGAGAAATAAAAAAACCATACCCCATTTTTTGACTTATTATATACAGGTACATCACTAGATATTCCTTAACCAATCAGCGTACGCATTGATTAATTAAAAATATTCCAACTACTTTCTGTCTTGTGTTAACCAGTTTTTATTCTGATTAGCAGAAGATTCATTCATTTCAATAGCAACAGAATAGAGAGAACTATTAGATTTGTTCACTTATTTATTTACTGATTCATAGTATTTTTATGAAAAATGTTTTTGGTGATTTATTTCTACGTAATTACTCAAATAATACAAGGCGTTTTAATTATGAAAATTGACGGAAATCGATTTGTTGTGTAAGCATACCACTTTTTTTGTAAGTTTAATAACACAGTATTATTTTATAAGAGCTTATCTCTAATTTAGTATTAATTTTTAAATCACGAAACCGAGCGACAAACAAAAAATATTTTTAAATATAAGAAACCTGCACGGCTATTTTTTTAACTATATAAATTATTCACTGTATCCTTTTTTTATTATTTAGAAACTGTTTTATTTATAAGGAAAACTTTCTTTTCGGGTTCAAAAATTTATAACCGTCCATGGTTATAATATAAGGAAAAGACATGACTTGCAGTTTCCGGTACATAGGTTAAGCTGTTGAAAAATGTCCGGCGTACTTGTTTATTTATCGTCCTGCACACAGTTTATATACAACTAAACGTCTTTTAGAAGTATCCCTGCCAATAGTCGCCGCACTCCAGTCGAAGAATATTTTGAAATTTTTAACAACTTAACTTTAAACAGGATTTCTCAATTTTTATACTATTGAATTTTATTCAAACAAAATATTTACGTAAGCGTTCTATTAATATGTAACATTTGGTAATTTTATTTTAATACTTAAATTATCGTTTTATATTAGCATCATGGTACGAGTATATAAACACGTAAAAATATTATTTGAAAATATATTTCAATATAATTATAACATTTCTCCTACTTAGGAGGTGAGTAAGTAAAAAGAATTACATAAAAAAATTATTCTTTCTTTAAATAAATGTTTAAGGATACGGGTACCATGGCGACCATATATATAACCCCACTCCCACGACTCATTAAATAACCAAGGTTAAATGACATTAATGACCCATTTTCAGAATTAGTCATTTAAAATGTTATAAAAACCAGTTCATCCATTTTTTTTTCTGTTTAACCTCCAGGTCCACAGTTAAGTATTACTTCAGAGGATGAGATGAATGATTTGTAGCGTGTCTTAAAATGCTCTGCCTGACCGGGATTCGAACCTGGGACCTCCGGGTAGGCCGAGACGCTACCACTCGCGCCACGGAGACCGGGCAGTTCATCTAGTCTGAAATAATTAAACACAATTGACAAATGGGCTATTACTCCACAACTCTAAATAAAATTGCCCAAATACATAACCAAACTAACATAATGGAATCGTCTAATTAGTACAAAAAATATTGCTTTTTCTAGAAACGAAAAAAAGTATTTTTTATTTCTATTCCATTTAAAGGAAATTGAATTAGACCAAACACTATTAGTATCTTAACTAACTAAGAGGCATTAAATTATGACAAAAAATTTACATTCCCTTTGAATAAAATTCTGGATATACTAGAAAGTCACATATCGAGAGGTAACATTTTTCTACAACGTTGTTATTTATGAATCAATTGTTTTATATAAAATATTATTTTAAGAAAGATCGTCAGAAGGTTTTATAATTTTTCTGGCAAAACAGTGGCTGGCTGCTGAGATAGACCCCCGATAGACTACTATTTAGAAGACAAATTAAGTAGGTATTAAAGTAAGAAACTACGCAAGTTACGAATTATGTAAAAAATGAAATATGTATTACACAACAAAATTTTTAGAGAATTTCATTTAAAAAAAATGCTGTATGTAACGTCAACTGATCATAAAGAGATTTAAGAAATTTGAGTTTTATTTAAAACAAAACACATCGAAACATGGAATAAAAATTATGTGGCAAAAATTAGGGAGCAATTAGAATGTATAATTGTAAGACCGTGTTTACTTGTGAAAAATAGTATAATGGGCTGGGTAGATCCCGTTTTATCTACGCTTTAAATAGACCAAGATAACTTTCGCAGCCCTTTACAGACTTTTTCAGATTTTAATGAAGTAAGAAATTATAGTATAGCTATTTTACGAGTAAATTATTTAGAATAGAGTATTATTTGATAGGTTAGATAACTTATCTATTCTCATTACATTTATGACGAACTCATGAAATAATGGGTTCCAATTATAATCCACCCGTTGGCTAAATTTTATTTAAGTACACTTCAAATGTTTCCCAAGTAAAATTAAAAATCACTTGCACAACAATTAAAAATATTAAGGGAATAGATTAGGTTAAAGTATTTCCATTAAAAGTAATAAAAACCAAAATGGGATTCATTATCGGGCAGAACATTTAAAACTACAAAAAGACGTAACCATGATAATTCGACCAAGCAATCTCCATGCGAGTTACACTCCCGTATTGATATAAATTAAGTTTTACTTGTACTCCACAGTATGATCGGCTTCTTATTTATTTATTTATTTTTTATAAAATCGTTTAGTACAGTGAATTGGTTCAACTGATTGCTATTTCTTTTAAATTATGTTGCGACAACATAGCAAAACTCTGTTTTTTTTTTATTGATTTTCTTTTAATAAAATCAAGTATACAATACAGTACAAATTTAATCCAGCGAAATTTTTGAATATCTCAATATGTAGTGAGTTATATGGCATTATAAATGTAATACATTTTCCCTAAGTATCTTAATCATGCAAATAGTAAAACAATTAACAAAGATTAAGGTATTACAATAAATCTAAAATATTACTGCAAATAAAACAAATATTATTGAAATTAAAAAAAAAATGAAATAAAGATGCTGGAGGTAAAATAAAAAGAGATAAATAGATTACGTTCATAAAGTCATACAACCGACGCCGATCGCCGACGTTCGATCACTGACAACGATCCTACATTTGTAAATTTGTTCTTACAGCGTTCCTGGTGAGACAGATATTTTTCTGAGACTATGCCAGACAAGAGCATAGAACACGAACTCGGCGTCCCTCTAACTGTCAATAGTTTCACAGCAGTACAACAAAAATGGGATCAGTTGATGGTTCTATAGACTGATCCCGGACCTCCAGAAACGGCTTGACTGCAAACATCTGTAACTGGCATTCAAGTTGAACCAGTTCCTGACCGGTTACGGTTGTTGTAAAGCAAACTTGTTCACCCGAGCATTGAAACCCTCTGCACAATGTGTTTATTGCGGAGAAAAGGTTTATTGAGTAGAACACGGTGTTCGAGTGCATTCAAACATGCTTGAGAGAATTAGACGTGCTTATCCCAAAATCATGGGAACTATGCTGCTTTCAAACGGGCGTAGTACCAATATCGTTGTACAAGATATTGGTCAAGATTAAGAAGATGGCAGAGGAGGTGCAGGGATAAATGACTCCGTCTGATTCTTCCTTAGGTCTCTGTTGATATTAAAGCAGGTTCGCCTCCAATGTGGAGTAACCGATTAAAAAAAAAAAAAGAGTAAAGCAAACACAGTCGTTTTCACAATCCCAACAGAACGTTACTTAATCACTCGGTCTTATCCTGAATGCCAGAATGCTTTTTTTGGTTAATTTTCTTGATAGCAAAGAACCAAACGAATTAAATACGAGTATTTTTCGTTTAGTTTCTGTCAGTGTTACATGATGACAGTTTGTACAGCACAAATCAGTTGCATTTACGTTTTTCAGGAAAATCATTCTGGAAACAGATCTGATCCAAACAGGCCGGATTTTAGGTCGAAGTAGTTAACAAGTCTACAAAAAACTCAAGTTGCATCCGTATTAAATTCAAGTACTGCAAGAACATGGAAAACTTGACGATAAAAGACGGCTTCAGTAATGTAGGCGGTTCAAACGATTCATTTGAAGTGAAATGAGAGTTTTGGTCAGTGTTTTTTTATATAGATAAAGAATGTTCTGCTGAGAATTCCCACAAATCATTCATTAAACACATTCTCAATAAATTGGATTTTGGTGGTCGATTTTACGACGAAGAATGGTCACTCATTTTTTTTAAAGGAAATATTAATTGAAAAATTTTATTAAAAGATTATTACAAATTTCATAGTATTGCTTGAAAGAATGCAGCAAAACCGATGATTACAAGATGATACTACATGCCACAATGCAGATTCGATTATCAAACTAGTACGTTAACGTTTAGATAACCGGGTAACGGCCTTCATGGTATTCAGAAACTATTACAAAGCGTCACTTGAACTTGAAGAATATAACTGCTGGTTAAGCAAGAGCAATGCTATACTCCACACTGCTGATTTGACCGCGGAGTTGTTACGAGAATTTTTATCATCACCTTGTACAACTGCAAACTTCATGGTTCTCGGATCTCTTACCACTTGATTTTTATTTACGATGTCAACTGAATGGTACTGTTTTTAATAAAAACCTTCACAGTTTGGACGAGTTGAAAGAAAATATCAAATATAGCAACTGTAACATCAATGTAACAACTCAAAGTTGCACTGGACATGAAGAAATGAGTTGACGTTAGTTGTCAATGTGAAGATCTTTAACATTTATTACGGAAAAACAAACTGAAAATATAGTTGCTCAGTTTTCTGTGTTATATAATTAAATTACTCTCATCATTAATATATATATATATACTTCGTTTTAGATGTGGATTGCACAACTTTGTAAGCACTTTTATGTTTAATCTCTACGTAAGCTATTTATTTTAAAACTATGCATGTAATCAGAAGATACATATATGTTTTGCAAAAATTAATTAACAAATTTACTTATAATAAAAACTTGATTAATGTGTTTTTCAATCGTTAATATTGTTTTAAAAATTATAAATAATAATATAAGCAATTTACCAAAAATTGTAATTATTATATTTGCAAACAATAAAAAAAACTAGTCTAGATATTATTTTATAAACTGGATTAAAATCATGTTTCGTAACAAAATTAATTTCTTTTATTATACATATATATATATATAAAATGAAGAATTTCTTTAAAATAAAATTAATAAAATAGAAAAGTTTCCCACAGTTGATTAAATGAACTTAATAATATTAAAAAACACAAAACTGAATCAATTAATAATTTATTATAATTAAAACTATACACAAGAGTAATTAAAAAAGATCTTGATCTTGTATCGATTGCATTAGATATATTTAATAAAGGGTAGAAGTTTACAAAATTATACAACGGGATATGCCGCGGGGATTTAATCATAGTAATTAATTTGGCAATTGATTGAGTAAAATATAAAATGAATTAGATTATATAGCCATGTTATTTCCAATATTTTAATATTAATCCACGTGACAGAAAAGCTGTCAGCTTCTCGCCTGTTTTGCGACCTTTAACCTCAACGTTCTATGTTCACTCTTGGAATTTAAAAAAATAATAATAATAAAACAAGGTTACATAATGACTTTAGCTTAAGATACAGGTAGAAAACCGTTTTATATTATATACCTGTTTCTTTATCCGGCTTAGATTTAGTTTTGATATTGCTTTGGGACTTTGGAATGTAAATTAATATATTAAAAAAATTACCTAGACTCGATATTAATACAAGAAAGAAATTGTATGAAAAAATTATTATTTTAATTCTACGATCTCGTTTATTTAATTTTTATTTATTAACATCAAACGAATTACTCTTCTTAATTGCATTCTCTTTGAACCTGATGTTCTGATTTATTATTTTAATAACATGTTAGTAAAAAAGATAATTAAATCAATCATAAAAAGAATAAACTCTTGTAATAAAAAAAAAATTAGCAGTAAGGTAAAAAAATATATAGATGATCTTCTCCATAAATAACGGATTTTATATAAATCTAAGTGATTCAATGTTCAGTACAGAATTCCTATTCAAAATGAATTAATATTTTATTATTATTTAAACACTACTGTAATATATGAGGCCGTAGATAAATCTATGCAAAAAAAGACATAATTTTTCAGGTAAGATTTCTCAAGTCTTTACATTTACTCCTACGATGCTCAAATTTTTCGACCCTATTCTTATAGTACGATTTATCCAAATTTTTCGGCAATAATTAATCATTTCACGTAAATTTCTTTCTATCAAGTCAGTTCTTCATTCCTGAAAACAGATAATAAATAGTCCGTAGGTGCTTAGTCTAGTGACTGAGTAGGATAAAAATCCGGAAGAATTTCGTAGTGTAATTCAACATTTTTTGCCATCGCAATCGGAGAAGAGTGGAGCAAGTGGATTGTCATGGTGAAAAAAATATTTTTTTCGTCATAATATGTGGATATTTTTCTCCTTGGTAATTCAGAAAATATGCATAAAATTATTCGGTTATCATTTTACCCTTCCCTAAATAGCTGATGAAAATTGTGCCACGATCATCAAAAAGACAGTGACCATTACTTTTTTCTCTTTATAGAACGGTTTACAATTTCTCTGGAGTAAGGAGCTTGAGTGCATCTCACTGTTTTGACTGTTCCTCGGTTACAGATCGGTAGTTTTTTATCAACTGTTATGAAACATCGCAAAAATCTCCTTCTTTACGTTAAAATAGCCTCAAATCGTGCTTAAAAATATTTGCTTGTACATAAGTTTTACCGAATGTAGAGGAACGTGATACCAATCTAGCGAACAGTTTTTGTATATTTAAATATTCGAATATTCAAACATAAAAATATTTAAATATGATCCTCCATTTGAAATGCTTATTACCATTAGGTTTTGATCTGCAAGTTAATTGGAAAACCAAAAGTGAATGGAACACAGTCTGGAACACAGATTCTTAGTCTGCGGAGGATGGCTGAGGGGATCTGATTCTCTTATTGGTATGCCGCCTGGGAGCTTAATTCACCAAGAGAGGCCTTTTGGCATCAATCCCCGGTTAGCCTAGATATTCGCTGTTAGGATGAGATAAATGTGTGAAGAACTCTGTGATGGAGCTAGGATATGGGAGAATGACCTCGTTCCTGAAAGCGAATCAGAGCAAAGAGAGATAAGATATGTTTTCATTAGAGGCTTATTAAATTTGTGAATCTGTTTCTTGAATTTTAAGTAAATAAAGAGGACTGAGTGAATTGAATTATAGGACAAAATTGTCCTTGTTGAAATCAATACTTTTTTTTTGAATGAGGATAGTATATTTGGTGTTTAAAGACTCAATCATATAATGATCTGACGTACAGTCTAGTTGAAGTTAGATATAGAAAGAGGTTTTGTCTGAAACCTTCGTTGTTAGAGGAAGGCTAGGTACTGCGCTTCGGTGAATCGGTTAACTTGATACTTGAGGGTTGTAAGTTATGGTAGGTAGTCGTGGTTGGAAGAGGCCATACGAAGGCGATTGTAGGTTGTGTAAATACACTGATGAAAAATGTCTGCTGAGGCATTTGCATGGATGACATCCTAACAAAGGTCAAACCGTTGAGTTTTTAGAGAAGTAATTGTCAAAGTGCCAATGGTGAACGATAAAATCCGGTAGAAAATTATCTTATAAATTTTTATGGAATAATTTGATCGACCAATCTTTAGAAATAAGATGATATTTTGTCTACAAAGAAAGACAACATTTTAGCTAATAAAACATATTTTGATAAAACTAATGATTACATAGTTATTAAAGATTAACAAATTATGCAAAGCGTTACTTTAAAATTAATGAACGTATTTATAATGTAATCTTTTTATTTTTAAGAGAAAGTCGGCGTAAACATGGGTACCAAATATGACTTCTCAATCCGATCTTGAGATATAAATTTATTTAATAAAATAAAGAAAGAAGTAAAATGAAGGGGGAAGGGAAAAGCTATATTTTATACAGACATTCATTGTTCATTTTTATGTTACGATTCCGAAAATAAAAAGCTAAGTACACTTTTTTGTTACACCCTGTACATGTATAAATATAGAATTCAAATCTGAAGAAATGCAAGATAAGCCACTACATAATAAGCGAGCAAACTTTTCGATTAAATTAAGGATACAATTCATAATATTATTGCAATCATCTGCAAGTAACAGACTGTCATGTTACAGGCAATATAAAAATTCCGTTTGGCAATGTTTAATATATTATAATTCAACACTATATGATTTGTTTCTATGTTAAATCAAAATAGATAGATAGAATACACCTTCTTAAAGCCAGAAGTTAGAAATGAAATATATTCACCACGACTTCTTATGTTTATGACCGGCAAGAATATGGCTCCCACAAATGCAAGTGCCAGTACCTGGTAGTCTTAATGCATTCCGTTTCAAATTTACTGTTATTGCGAAACACGCGCATAATTCATCGGCTTCAAAATTACTTTGGACACTCCTTCTTCAAATACTGTTCGTTGTAATGACATACGATTTGTTGGCTCAAGAAACTATACGACATTATTTTATTTCTCTTTTTGCGTTTTGTATACAATTGTAGGCTAGAATATTATGTTCGTTTCATACAAACATATTTTGCCAACGGACTTAATAATTCAAGTAATTTGTCACTTCATAGTGCGATACAGAAATAAGTTACAAAAAAATATACAACCGTTCACTTATTCAAGATGTACGAATAACAAAATGACATAATATTATTCCGTCTGTTGTGTATATATAATATTAAACCCACCTGTTAATTTATTATTATAACCTATAAAAATTTCACTGTTAAAAAATTTTCCATCTTTTTAATGAGTAAATACAATGACTGTAATTAAACAATCCCCTTTAATCTCTAGAATAAAACATTATACAAGTATTATAAAATTAAATAATTTATACAATTTTATAGAGCGTAGATAAGTTTGCGTATATATGCAATACGTATGTATAAGGGTGTATCTTGGATAATACGTAGAAATACTATTATTATATTACAGTTGAAACAGAAGATGTGATCTTTTTGATATGTCGATTCATTATTGTTGTCAAAAAAAAAGAATAGGAGGTCCTGCCAGCCTCTTGAAGGAAAACCTTTTTGTGCATAACTTACTAGTCGGCGCTACAATCCATGGAGGACCCTGACCTCTCACATTCATTACATTCTTTCAAACATTCCGACTCTCAGTAATTCACCTCCGACTCCTCCTCATGATCATTCTCCTTAAATCATCATCTAACTATTTCTTTCTCGGTCATCCTCTCCTTTTTCTTTAATCCGGTTTTCTAGCAAATACTTTTCTAACCGCTCTATCCTTCGGCATTCTTTAGACATGTCTAATCTATCTAATTCTCTCTTGTATCATCCTTGACAATATAAGTTTTCTAAACAGCTGATCCGACTCTGTTGCATTAGTTATCATCTTCCATTGTTCCTCTATCACTGGGCAGCACATTTTTCTTAAAGTTATTCTTCAACCTCCCCAAGTAATGCTTATCATTCACTCTAACTATGCAAGTTTCTGATACGTACACGAATACGGATCTCAATGTATGTATTACATACATTCTAATTTTCGTGTTTTTAGCTGTCAAAAAGTTTCGAATAGTATAATTTATAATAATATCTATTTCCACCTGAAACGCTTTTTGTATGTCCTTCCGCTGTCCTCGTACAAAACTGCACCAAAGGTTTTACATTTATTCAGTATTTAAAAGCCTTTTCACCCACAATTAAATCCTGATTTCTAAATTAAATTCCCTTCTTTATATCACGAACTTTTCTTTGTGTCGGTTAGGAGCCCCGTTTTTTTTCTACCGGTTTCACAGAAATAAACATTACTACAAAGTCTTATTGAATTATAGATAACAAAGCTGCATCATCTGCGTAGCTTGTATTAAAAATTGTTTCTCCTGGGTTTATATTCAGTCGCCTGGGTATTGTTCTCAAGCGGTATCTTCTCAAGCTCTCTGTTAAAAAAAAAGCGTCATTCCCCCTAACCTAAACTTCTTGGAAACGTCTAAGAAAATTGCCCCTCAAATCTAATTCTGCATGGTTTCTTACAATGTCAATTTAATGAAACTTCTAAGCTTTATAGATATATCAAATCCCTGCATAACCTCCAGTAATTTACTTCTATTAATGTTATCGTATGCCTATTTAAAATCTATGTAGAGTTGGTGAAGCTCGAATTACACTTGTAAACGTTTTCCAGAATTTGCTGCCTGATTCAAACGATCTGGTTCACTGCTGACAGGTTTATCCTGATAGGTTCCGAGAATAAGCTCACTAATAGATCCAACCTCCTTGCCAATATATTTTTCTGCATTTCTAAATAACGTTACAAAAATTAAAATAAAAAATGAATAGGCTCAATAATTTTGTAAACTGCAATGTAAAAAATATTCTTTGAAACATCAGTAAGAATAAGAGGTCAAATATTTTAAAACAACATTTCGTAATCTAGTATAATTAGCGTACTCCATTTCTTTGCCGATGATTTATAGCTTCACAATTGCTTTATAATATTGGTTAAAAAATAAAAGATAGTCTTATTTTGTTATTAATATTTTTTCCCTTTATTACCAAAATTATTCTTAAAAAAAAAAAAAAGAGTTCTTTAAGCTATTTTTTTAACCAATTCTACCTATAGCTTGAATGAAAAGTGGAAAAAAATTCTAAACACTGGCACTGTTAACCGTTCAATAGCTATTTTTTTTTTCTCACTGCACTGGAAGACGCATGAGCGTCTTCCAGTTATTAGGCATTTCCAAAATATAGCCAGGAATGAATATTTTTAAAAAGAATTAATAACTATTATAAGAATGTTTTTTATTTGTTTTTTTTTTCACTATAAAGTAGAGCTGCTGTAATGAAATTAGAAAATCCAACCTTTAGAATTCTGTAGAAAATAACCTGCTTTATAAGTGAATTCACGGAAAGAAAGTACGTACATCAGAACGAATATCTTAATTCAGTAGGTTTAAATCGTGCTCAAAAAAAACTGTATTTATATTTAACTAAAATTATCATTAGGAGTATACAACGCATTAATATATAAATAAATATTTTATACTGATCGGATACATTATAATAAATCACTCACAAAGGGTAGATATGTTTTTTAAACTACTACTATGAATGTAATAGAAATGATAAACTAATGATTTTATTTATCTATCGTATGGTACATACATGTTTTATGTCCAAAATATCAAAACCAACATTCAAATAATTATAAAAGCAAAGCACACACAATACATACATAGATATAATTATAGATTTCACTATAACTACAGATTTAAATCTACTTTTTTCAGCCATTCGATTCCAGATGGGGTAACACGATAAACTTCCTGTGGATCTTCCTTGTACGCTCTTTGTGAATATTACTTAATTAGGTGTTCAACAGTGAAGTGTCTCACCACGCTTACAACCAGCCGTAAGTGACATACCCCATTTGTTCACAAAGTAATTACACTTACCATATTCACTTCTTACGCGATTAAGTCTGCACCGCAACTGTCTTGGTAGACTAAAGCCGGCATTGCGCATTGACCATCTCTATCCATTGACAGCAGTTTTCATCTCACAAGATCTGCCACTGCCGTTTAATATTAAAATCCTTTTCTGTAAGCTTTTGGGACAGTTCCCATGCAAATTTTTGAGATTTCAAATGCTAATTATCTAATCCACTGAAATGGCCATGTTAATTGGTGTCACTGCAATGATAATGTTTTTACAGAGTAGTACGAGGGCATGCTGGAGCCTTAGATTTGGAGGAGGAGTATTAGTTGGTACTGGGAGTTATCCAGTTGTGCTAGAGATGACTATACTAGTAATTGTTCTCATAATTTACCAGTATGACAGCTTTTCAGCTATAAAGGGCGCAATAGTCAGCCACAGAACAGGCTAAGGGTAATTCTGATGTTCAAAGTATGCTTGCACCCGCTCCCCAGGTGCTTCCAGACAGCTAATGAATTATGTTACCTCTAATTCTCAATTGTGTAGTAGAATGCACTATATGTTGCTTGTAAATCAAGATGCTGTCAAGTGTCACGCCGAGGTACTTCGGAGTTGAATTATGTCGCATTCTTTTTCCACAAATGAGCCATTTAGCGACTTTCCGCTACCTATGTTGCTTAAATGGAAACAACTTATCTCTGTTTTAGTTGGGTAAGATTTCAGATCCCAATTATCGAAGTACAAACCAAGCACTCTTACATCCCCTTCAATCACTACTTCACCCTCCCTATCGTTTTACGTTGTGCAATCGAGCAACGTCATCTGCGTACATGAATTTCAAGGAGCTAGTAGGTTGTCCGTCACTTATATATAGATTGAATACCAAAGGTGCAAGAACAGATCTCTGAGACAAGTCATTGTTTAATATTCTTGGCCTACTCTGAACCTCACCAAGATGTACTGTGACTATTTATCAGCACTTCATTGATGATGTTAATAAATGTTCTGCAATTGATTACCCCAATTCGTTAATTTAGTAGTCAGTACCTCAGAAAATAGTGTCATAAGCTTAACATGTCTCTACGAGATATCTTCAGCTTTATGTCTGCTCCTGTTCTTAATTTTTTCTGGAATCCTTCTTCAGCGCTAAAGTAAGCGCAAGATCTGCACATTTCTACCTTATCTAAAGTCAGAAAGCTGGTAAAAATGATAAATTTTCAAAACATTTTTATAAAAAGTAAAATAAGAAAGATTTTTTCATAAAAAATTTAATAGATGTAATACACTCGTAAAGTTTAATACATGTATAAAATTTTCGGCGAGTATAAAGAGTATAAAGTAACGAGTAAAAAGTTTAATGATACTGTACGGATTAATTTTCAACAAAACTTTACTTATATATACAATATTAAAATAAAAAGCACAAGAATGTTGGGGATGGTAGACAGGTGCGTAAGTTGTCACACAAGTATTCGTTGTAAAGAAAAAAAAGTGCTAGTTGAACCAGCAGTTAATCCAATATTATCTCTGTAATTTAATAAAATGATATTAAATAATTATGTGGTTTCCTAATAAAATTGATTTGAGAAGTAGAACTAATCTTTAACTCAATAATGGCAGTGCAAGAATTTAAGAACTATTTTGCTGTGTTTAATTTTCAATAAAAATGGATTTTTAAAATTCTTACTCGGTTTTCACTTAACAACAATCTCAGAATTAAATTCAGTACTTATTTTAACTAGAAACTTTATTTGATTAATCACAATTTAACAAAGTAAATTTAGCAAAACCCAAAAAACTCCAATTTTTTGGGGTTTTACAACAATTTTTGTGGGAAACTGCTGGAATATAGATCTGGGACCCAATTTTTTTCTTCGATTTTTCATAAAAAATTCGATGTAAAACCACTAATTTTGTTATAGAATTTTTTCTTGACGACTTTTAGAGTACCATAATTTGACTTACTGAACAGTAATTTTACGATACCCGTAACTCGAAAATTAACTTATTTATGTGAATTTTTTTCATTATTTTGATGTTATAAATAAACACATTCAGTAGTATTTTTTTGAACCTTAATCTACCTTTATACCAACGTAAGGAAATCATGAACCGCAAAACATGTCTGTTGAGAAGTTACAATTAACTACCGAAAAAAAAAAAAAATAATAAAATTACATTTTAATTAAACTATTTTCAATAATTTATTTTTTTAATAATGCAAACATGAATCCTGTTTCTCGTTCATTGCTGTCAATAGTTAACTCATTGTTATTCAACTACAAACTATAATACTAGCAGGTTTATCGAACAAATATCTTACCATAAAACATAAAATATTTTTAATTAATTCAAATTTATAATACAACTGTAAAATCATTGCAAAAAAGGTCTTTCTTTATAAATATAAATTTTATTTTATTGCTAATTGGTTAATTTTATACTTTCCTCCATATCAAATTTCTCCACCCATTTCACGTCAAATAACACGAGCCAGTCGACCTTAATAAAGTTAATTGTAAACGTTTCATAAAATCTAAATAGAGAATAGAGGGAAATTTATGAACACGTTTACGCATATTATAGTGAACATTTCATTTATATTTACTGGGTGTTGTTATGGTAAGTGAGTGATAGTATGACTCAACTCAAGCCATTGATTTCAAGAAATAAACCCAACGGCAAATAATGGCTGCAAGTACGAAACTAGTGAAAAGCAAATAATTTTTTTTTTTCACATTTAAACCAGCTTTCATAATAACCACCAGTTAGTGAATAATTATTATTTTTCATATCATACCCTCTATATAGTAAAAATAGTAGTAAAAAATATTTTAATTTACTAAAATTTAATTGAAGGAATTAAAATAATTAAAATCCGCGACAACAAATAGCCCGTAATTTATAACATATAACGATCTTGTTTGTAACAAGTTTTTTTTTTTGTTTTCAGTTCATCAGTGTTTATTCCCCGCCCTGGTGCGCGCCGGATCCGCAACCAAGCATAAACACAGCTCCACGGGGTGCCATTCCCTCAAACTGACAAGTCCAGAACTGATGTTCTCCTCAGACAGCCGGGACTCGGTCTTTAATTAGTCGCCATGTCTCTAATGAGGGAACCTCAAAGAGATTCCCCACTAGGATTCTACTATTGATGTCAGGCCTCAAATGAGGAACCACAAAGGGATCCCCCACCGGTACAACGGCCTTACTTTGCCCCCTCATTGAAGTCCGATCGGAACACTAAGGAAGTCCCTATCCAATCACCGGCAGCGGGACACCTAAGCGGCCCACCCCTTTTGGACACGGCAGTCCCAATCCAGGTCTTCCCCAAAACACAGGAAAATCACCTCATTATTTGGTCTTGACTCTGTAGCCGCGTCCCCCGAGAGAATGCCCCCGATAATTACAAAGGGTTTGTAACAAGTTATACAGTAGAAATCTTACGTAAGCGGACAATAATATTGTTTTATAATTTCTTCTTCTTCATAACTTATAAATATTCTCTTTGAGTATTAAACTGTGAATTTTTCTTAAAATTTTGTTTTCAATTTATATTAAATTTTCCTAAAAAATGTTGAAAGCCATCCACACTATATAACGCTTCCGACCGCTTCAAAAGCGATATAAAGCTTGAAATTAACATTTTACAGTACCTTAATTTGACTTTTTTGGGTTTGGATTTTTTTTTTATTATAAATTTTTGTTGTAAGATGATAAGCCATCCCATTTTTTGTGTTCCGTTTGTATTTTTTTTTTCTAAAACTTCGATGTAATTACTGCACCTACATATTTAAATTTTTGGACTCTTTTGTTTCATTCTTTTTCTAAACTTTTCATCGTTCGGATTTATTATTGGAAAACCATCCTATATTTTCGTATGAAATGTATAGACCGATTTTCTTTGAACGTATTTCTGGATTTGATTTTCGCCTTTCTAATGTTCTTTGTCAAAATTACCAGACAATCACCAAATGCTAACGCGTTAACATTTAAAGATTCAGATGAAAAAAAAACAAAGATTTTGTCCTATTCTTTAGATTTTCGTTAATTTTACGTATTTTATTTTTCTATTTCATTCTCGAATTACTTTTTACTTCCCTGTACGAAGCAAAGGAAGTATTGTGATCACGAAAATAATTCAATGGTTATTCAAAAATAATAATTCAAAAATAAAAAAATAAAAATGAAAAAATTTTTAGTGAAATAAAATTTTATGTACTTTTAAAAATGTGAAAATGTAATTTGATATGCATTTTATACGTGTATATTTAATAGATTTGGTTAAATATCTGTTTAATATTAATATTTAATATTAATTGTAAATTATAATTTAGAATCGTATTATTTTCGGATTCTGAAGTTTAATTTCTGTTTAATTTAATCTACATTAAAGTTAACTACAGTGAGTAAAAACTAGACCCTTACTAGAACAATATATGCAGTGGGGCATACATGCCCGTTTTTTAATAAATTGGAAAATATTCTTATCTTTTAGTTCATATCTACTCTGATATTGTCGGACAATATTCTCCCTAAGTCGGAGTTGATCATCATTTCGTTTATTTATGTTTTGTTTCCAATCATTTAATCGCTCTTTGGTTTGATATTTTCTTCTGATCTTAATTTGTGTACACGTTCTCTAGTTTTCAAATTTTCTCTCTCTTTATATTCATCATCCTCTCTTAATCTTTTTATTCTTTCGTTATTCTTAACTTTTTCTTCCTCTTTATATTTATCATTTCTTAATTTTTTAATTCTTCCCCTTCATATTCATCTTCATATCGTTTTTTGAGATATATTTCTTCACGTTATCTTTCTTTTTACCGTATGATTGTTTTTGTTTTTCATTTTTGATTATTCACAAATAATCCAATCATAAAAACTGAATATTTTACACTTATGGGTCGAAATTAACATATTTAACCAGTATACAGGAGTTCACTAAACGGAATAGTTCAATTATTATTAACATTTGATTATACGACACACCAGAAATCTAAAACGTTTGTTAATCAGCAACTCACGAAGATACTTACAATACCGATCTAGTAATATAGTGACTTTTACTCTATACTAATATTTCATGTAAAATTGTTGAAATAATAATTAATAATAAATAATATTTCAGCAATTGTACAACTGCCCAATTTATTAAAGAATTGGAGGATCGTATCTCATTTTCAAATGAAATAAGTTTAAATGAAGTGCAAAAAAAAATGAGTATATGTAATTTAACAGGCGCACAAAGAAGTCATGTGATCACATCATATTTTTTCAGAGCACAATCGAACGAGGTCGGTAAGAGAAAATCGCATGGTTGCAGTCCAGTTTTTATTTCAAACATTAGATTAGGAAATTTCGCTTAAAACATTTAACTTTTGTATATTTTTTTGTTAAGTACATTTTTTATAGTTTAAAAATAAATTTTAATCGAATATCGTCAGATTTTTTTTTTTAAATATGGATTGTAAAGATGCGATGTAGTCGATATACGTCCATTCTTACAAAATACATCCGTTTATGTATAGAAAATGATTTACAATTCGCTAATTAATACATAAAGTACAACTTATTTATACAAAGATATAACGACTTATATCTTTACCGAAAGTTTGAAGTTTAATAACGCGTTTTATTTATTTACAGGATGACAGTACTCTATTGAGTATTCAGTCATGAAATTATTTACATACTTTATAATTTTATTACTAAGGTCACGATGTATTCAGCAGATAAAGATCCAATGTATTTATGCAATTTTTTTTTTTAATAATCTGATTTTATATTAAAATTAGAAAAAGGTATAAGCCGATATAAAGCTGTGATCAAGAAGAAATATTAAGATTTAAAGTGACCTTAAGTAGACAGTTAGTATCATTATTTTTTGTTTTTTTTTAAATAATAAATTTCGAAATAGCAGACGATCAAGCATTGTGCTGTGGTACAAGGAAGTTCAAACAGAGGTAGTGAACTCTTACTAATGTTGTGATGACATGCGCTTAATAAGGTTATAGTTTGAACAACACTATGAAGGAAAATCAAGTACTGTTAAATTTTTTATGAATGCTTTCAGTTAATTAATTCACAATAATAAAATCCCTTTCAGTAGAAAAAGTCAAATTTTAATGCAACTTTTAGAGCGATTATAAGCTATGGGAGTACGGAATGTGCAATATAATGTATACTATTTCATTAAGGAAATACTGAATTTACTAAGAAACATCCAGATTATAGTTTATTCTTAGAAACATATTTCTAGTTTTGATCCATCCCTTAAACAATTAACTAAAGATTTATTAAGCGATGTCTAAGATACAGTTTTTTTTTAGTTATCCGAAATCTTATCAAAGCAAATTATAGAAAAAAAGGTGTACCACTACAATTAAAATTCCCCTTCGCGGCTTCGCCCGCACTATATTCTTTCAGAATTTAAAAAATTGGAAATAGTTTTTCATTAATTACATGTGTGGGCGTTTCTCTTAAAGTTATCGCTATTCAGAAATTAAGGAACAAAATAAAATGTTTAGGTAGAAGATGTGCTTCTAAAATCTAGTTTTTAAAGAAATCAGGAGGATATTGAAATCGTTCAAGAACTCCTTTGGCCCTGCCACTGCAATGACCAGGAGTTTCATCATTCCATTTCTCGATATTGCAATGGTTACATATTTTAATTGCGTTACCTATTTCAATATTTTTCAAATTCGGTTGGTCAATTTCAGGGTGATAATCAAAAGCACATTTGTGACCTAACGTATTTCTCGAAGGTTGAACTCTTTTTGAGCCGAGTGTAAACGTTTTTCTTTAAGACTTTGAGAACTCTTTAGTGTAGAAAACGATGTCTGAGATTATAAATTCTAGTATCCTTAGAAGTTCTTCTTATCTGTGACCTCATCAGTCTAAGCGATATGAAAATATTAATATCAAACTGAAAGTCGAATCTACGCCGATTATTAATTATTAATATTACCCGATCGAATTTCTTAGTTATATAAAACTCTTTATAAGAGAGTTTTATATACTTTGCTCGCGTGAGGATGAGTTCTCCCTCGCCGCCAGGTGAGACAATGACATTAAATTTAATAAAACAAAAACTTTCTTAAGAACTGATATTCAAAATGAAATTCAATATTCCTCAAACCATTAAAACTTTGTTAAATATGTAAATAGTCATAAGATTAATTTGTTTTACGTATATTATAATAGTAATACAGAGTGAGCAACATAAAACCGAACCCATAATGAAACCACTACCCAGCACTATTTATGAAAGACTCTCAAACAACTATCGCGACTAGTGGATGTATATGTTACTACTGATTGTTGCTGCCGTTTGTCAGGTGGTTACATGGATAGCTATAGTTGCGGATAGGATCCAAAGAGGATAGCTATAGTTCAGTCTATATTCGTTCTGAATCGTTTGAAGAATCAAACGATTCGGTTTCAAATGCAAAACCAAAGAGGCTACCTTCCGTTAGGACTCCACAGGCCATTGTCGATATTGAAAGGAGAATTATTCTCAGTCCAAAAAAATCATTACGCAAATTATCCCAACAATCTGGTGTTAAATACATATCTTGTCGTAAAATTCCTCACGAATTAAAATTGAAACCACACCTCGTTACAACTGTGCAACAACTGAAGGAGACCGACAAACCGAAACGATTTGGTAATTGCATCTGGCTTCTCGAAAACATTGTTGGTGGACAGAGTTGCCTACTTGCGATTTTTTAAATTTCGGGCTACTTAAAGGAGAGAGTTTATGCATCTAATCCCCACAATATTGATGAACTGAAGGTGAACATTCAACGAGAAATCAACGTTGACAACAACGTTTTGCATCAGACGACTCTCAATATGATCAGTTGAGCACAAAAGTATCGATACCCAGGGTGGTCATTTTGAGCATCTTTTGTAACAATAAGGTAAATAAATGCAACATTTAAATTACGATTTATGTTTATCTTACTTAATTTAACGGTATCATTCATGAAAATTCATTCTAACATAACCTACCGATTCTGCATCAGTTACGTTATGGATTCGGTTATGTTGCTCACTTTGTACAAATTGATCTCTCATAGAGATGACATTAAATTTAATAAATTTCTGAACAATCCGGATCTTAGAAAACGATCTAAATAAATAATAACAATCGATACAGCCTATATCTACCAACATAGGCAGAGACATTAAATTATGTAAAAGACCTAGGTTATTTATTTACACGTTTTTAGGTAGTTTCATAAGAAAGCTACCTATTGTAAAGGGCATCATGATTCGACTTCCGGAAAATGTCCACATATGTTCGCGTTTCACATCCCGCACACCCCAAAATCACTAGTTCAAAAGTTTATATATACAACTTTATATAGTTATAAGTTTATATAAGTTATATAAGCTTATATATTATAAGTTTATATACTTTCTTTTAGACATTATAGACATATCTGCCGTAATTTTACGCCAATCACTTTCGGATTGATATATAAAACATAACGACCCAAAACCTCGGTCGATTACGTTAATGGGCAAAATCTGACCATGGGGGTAAAAAAAAGGCTTTTTCAAAAAAAAAATATCGCTATAACTTTCTTATTAAGTAAAATATCGAATTCGTTTAAAGTTCGTACTATTCTTTGGATAAGGGTCTAAAACTTATCTAAGTAAAGTTTTTTGATATCATCAACCATGGCCGCAGGGGGTGGAAAAAATGGAATTTCGAAGACAAAAAAAATCATACCTCCCTTAACAGGCACTATCGAATCGATTTAAAGTGGTCGAAAGTCTTCTAAATGTTACCTAAAATTTTTTTCTGAATTAATTTTTGATATGACCAACCCTTACGGCAAGGAATGACCAAAATGTTGCTGAAATTGTAAGAAGGAGCCTATCGTATGTTAAACATAATGAAAATTTTTTTCACATGCAACCATTGTCGTACTGAGTAAATATGAAGTTTTTCTTAAGTTTAAGATGAAAATATTTTTTATCCCCACTTAGCACCGGTGAAATCTACCTCCGCCTGCGGCGTGCAGAAAGGGATTTTTTTTTAATTTGTAGCCCCACCGGGCTGGATAGTGGGTAATTCATCGTCGCAAAATAGTTTAACAGCTGGTTTTCGAAGTCGAATATTCAGAGGTTCAAATCCTTATAATTAATTGCCTTTATACGCAGTGGATATCGGTGTAGTTTTGTGGTTAGGGTTCAACTAAAGACACAACACAGAAATAGTCACCTCAGTTTGTACAACAGTATATCTCATTTACATGTCATACACATCATCCTCACCTGATTGGGACACGTGGGCTATGAGCTTAATGTTCATAGTAAAACAAATTGAATCTTACTCATAAGGAATAATAATGTATAAATCTATGATTTATATACTCGTAGTAGTGAGATTGGTGAGGTACGAATTGTGGTAAACAATTCGGAAAAATTCAATCAAAAAATGTTTAACTATAGCTTAAGAAAGCTAGAGTTAAAATGTCAAAATGATTGGCTGATTAGTTTACGCGGCTATGGGGAACAAACGAAAAAGACGTTATCTCTTTATATAATAATGAGATGAGATGAGAAAAGTTTTGTCACATGATAATGATTTTCCGGTTAACTTTGTGCTTAATCTTTTTTAGTACCGATGAAATTTTAAGTAAAGTAAAAAATAAAATTGTGAGAGTTTTAAAGATTCAGTAGCGGTAAATTTTTATTTTATAAATAATTGGACTAAAATGAAAACGGGATTAAAAATTTCATTGGACAAGCAATGAAAATTTTCGTTTAATTGCATTATGTTTTAAGGCAAAGTCTGAACCGAAGTGGTTAATCGGACATTCCTGTTTTTGGAGTGTATCTAGGCTTTTCTCGCTGTGTAACTTGAAAGAGGAAGAAAGTGTGTGGCATTTTATCTTAATGTGTTCAATACTGAAGGAATTCAGAAAAAAATATTTTCTGTAAGGTTAGGTTATTAATGTAGGAATTAATAAACCATTTGAAAGTAACAAGAATATGAAGAACTAATAATGGAATTAAACCTTAATTTTATATAGTGAAAATAGAAGAAGATGGTTATATTATTCTCTTTTTTTTTCATTTTCACTTGTTTTCATAGAGAAGCTTAACTTTTTTGTTGAGTTTTGATATTGATATTAAACTGCCTTTTTATTTTAATCGGTAAATTTTATTACCTGTTAGTTTTTATTAATCAAGAAAGAATAATTGTAATTTAAGTTATCGGAAGAGAATAGTTTTTAGATTTTTCGTTATTAATATTCGATAGTTTTATGTACAGTACCCGAATTTGGTTTTTCTTTCTAATTCATAGTTAAATCAGTCAACACTTCAAACGGTCTTTGATCGTAAGTATGTTTGTCTAATTTATATGTTTTGGTAAGTAAGTATTGTGATATTTTATCCGATAAATAAAGACTTCTATTATAATTATTATTTTTATTATTAAAGGTAAATCAAGAAAAAACAAAGATTAAAACGACGTTAAATAGTGATCACATAATTTTGAGGAAATTAAATGTTAATGAAGAACGAGATTGTAATTTAGCATTTAAAACCGTACCGTCTTAGGAAGTAACTATTGTATCTATAATAGCATTATAAGTTTTTCCAAATATTATTTTATATTGAGGTTTAGGTAATAAAAATTACGGTACAAATGATTTATAAAAAAAAAAAAACATAATAATAAAATTATGCAATTTGAAGTCAAAACACGTATTCTATAAGAAACCGTCTTTAAATCCGATAAGTACTAATAATGCATTGCGATATAATTTCGTCATATCAGACGTAAAAAAAGGGTTAATCTTTATAACTTCAGTTTTCAATACGATAATATAAATAAGCATTACACAAAATCATCGCCAGTTTTTATCTTTATAAAGACATGGTAACGAGTAGATAGCCGTTGTTAAGAGAAGCTTTTTATGTACTACCAAACCTATAGTTATCTTGAACGGGGCCTAAAAGCCGCTCGGTTTCACGACGTTAATGTTACGACGGCGAACCGACCGAGTCCTAAAGATCTTAATGACGAACGTGCCCGAAGCGGCCATTAGAAATTCATTACGATCTGCCAAGAGTAAACCGCACAACTAAAAAAGACACGGATCGTCGCGTCCTATTACTCGTAACTACTCTTCACACTTTCGGTTTTCCGTAGGAAAAGGTGAGGGCCGAGAGTCGACCGATCGAGGCTCTCATTATCCGTAGTAATGGCTATCAGGTCGGTCTCTAATCTTACTACCTTGTCCTGACTAGTTAAAAACGATTAGTAATATTCAACGATGTAAAACCATGCCGCCCTAAACAATGCTCCCTCCTACCCCCTTCCTATCTTAAACGTGTCCCTTTACATTTTATAAATTCTTTACCCGAAACCGAACGATACACTTGACTCGGAATTTCTCATCCGACTCTCTAACCGCTCGGATCTCAGTATAATACAACGTTTACCGTACTTATATATATTAAAAACTAAACGCTTAATTCAAGTCGTTATATTTTATTTATTTTTATCGATATTTGGTTAAATCGAATGGATTTTTCTAATCGATACTTATCTAAATCGATATGTAGAAGAGTAAAGAAATTGATCGGCGTTAAGTAACATTTTCTAACCTCGATTTTAAACGATCAACAAAGTCAGTACATATATAGAGATAACTATACTCAATTTTAATTCATAAACAAATGGACAATATATAAATATATACAAGCTTAACTTAATAAGGGAAATTTATAATAATAAACGAAGTAAATTATACGTAAATAAGGTTTCAAAACAAAACTTTATTACCTAATTGTTTTTGCCGACGTGAAACATTTATTTTTATAACCTGTGATTTTTATTACCTTGCTAATGGCTTAGAAAATTGAGTTATGAAAGGTTTTTAAATCGTTTAATTGTGTGAATGGTGTTCGTTGCTGTTTATTTAATCATACATCGTAAAATTTATTGTTTATATTATATTAAAATTATTATAAATGTTTTTAATATTAATACCAATTTTATATACAAAAGTTATTAGCCAAACCATTATTAGTCAATAAATAATAATGCAATGCAAGCTGATGAAACTATTACAATTATGTTCCGTCTCTTTAATAATATTTATAATAAATTAAACATTTTTTAATCAAATATCAATTAATTACTGTTTTTTTATAATTCATTACAATAATAATTTTGTTAAGATATTTACTTTAAAAAAGTAGTTCTAATTAATGTTTAATTATTAGCAAAACAAAATTAACACCGACGATATATACTGTATTAAAAATTATGCAGAATTAAAACTAGAAGAAAAACTTCAGAAACAAATCAAAATTTTTATTTAAATATTTTGGGTCACAGTCAACTCTCATGAATAAATAAGGATTTTTATATTTGAATACTGTTAAAAAAAAAATCAAAATCTTTAGTAAAATATTTGGAACTCATTTGAACCCCTTGTTTGTCAGCAATCGCAAATCATTTTTCAGCCACAATTTTAAAAACAGATAGATTTTCAAAAATTATTAAGTAAAGTCCTATGAAATCCGACTCAAGAATTTAAAGACCAAAGAGTTTTGAGACTATAATTTAAGGCAAATTAATATGCTCCTTTCTATTGTGGACCACTGAATCATGATAAAAACCCTAACTCAATAATCAGATGTTGATACTCATACACTGCTTTAACTCAGCTAAGGGAGAGAAAGGGCCTTTAAAATTTTTTTATGCCTTCACCAACAACTTTTTTTTATGTAAATATTTTCTATCTGGTTCATATTAAAGAAAAAGTGGCTGGTATTACGTCAGGTATACGTAACATTATTGATAGAGTGGATAGAATTTCCATTAATGAAAACGCTAATATTTCAAATGCTAAAAAGTGAAATTTTTAAGTGTTTTTTTTTTACATAACAAGATAGAGCTCTTGAAATGCTCAAATTGATTTCGTTAGTATCAAAATCAAACCGTACAGTTCTTTTTTCCCCCAAATATTAATTAAGCTTACATATATATATATTCCTGCCTAAAATATAAAATATCATCTCTTTGGGCTCCATCAAAAAGTCATAACGAATTTTCAAGATAAATGAATCATGCTGTTAAATCATGTTTTAGGGTGCATAATTATGATTTATGTAGACTGATATATAGAAAATTACAAATTTCAATTTATCTTGGAGTTTATATTTACGAATATGCAATTATGTTAAAAATAATAGTGACTTATTCTTTAAAAGTAACAATATTCCCCTCCACCTAACAACTAGTTAACAGAATGCTTTCTTTTTAACACAATACTCAAGATGATGAAAAACAGCTTTATTATTCATCCGTAACATTTTTTAATTAATTACTGGAATCAACTAAAATATTTTCCCATCAATTTATTTAAAATACAGTTAAAAAAAATGTTTATTCAGTAAAAACTTTTCAACACCTATTACTTAGTCTATAAATTTGTAAATACCTATGTTTTCCGCATTCCGTTCAACGAGAATGGGAAACCCGTTCTCGTTGAACGGAATGGTTTCCCTTAATCCGTCCAGGCAAATAGTGGAGCAGTTTCTTTTTTTAATCGTAGAGAATAATCAAACTCTTCCCATCCTAGTTGATAATTTGATGTATAAAATGATATATGATGTAAAATAAAAAAGTTATTTATTTTCAATTTTAAATATAATGATAAATAACCAAAGTTTTGGTCAAAATGAACATATTTTATTCATTATTTTAGTTAGTTAACCATAAACACTTACCAATTTTTTTATTTTTATTTTTTTTACTATTATTTAATATCATACATTAAAAGAGAAAAGTTATAAGAAAATTTTAAAAAAAGATTTAAAAAATTAAACAATTAAACATATCTGAAAACACAAAACTTAATCTCATGAATACTAGCCTATTACCCTTCGCAAACGATATTATAATTTTTCCAAAAGATATAGATGAAGCGAAACTCAACATTCAAAATCTAATCGAATGTTTAAGTAAAATTTGTCTACAAATTTCCTATGAAAAACAGAATGGTTTCCAGTTACAAAGAGAATAAAATTCAAACCATTGAAATTCCCGAAAAAAGAAATAGAGCCCAAAAATGTAAATATCTGGGAGAAATCATACACCAAATGTAACTGAAAAAAATAGCATGAAAAGGAGAACACAAATAATGGAAATCGTGTATCATCTCAAGAAGAAACATCAATAATAAATTCTTGTCATACACCAGGTATCTCAAAATTAAGGTATTATAAAACTATGGTCCTATCAAAAGCACTATACCGTACAGAATGTTTTCAGTCCTTTTAAAAAAAAATAACAAAAGTAGAGAAAAGATTTGTATGAAAAATATACGGACCAATATATGAAAATACAATTCACAAATTGAAAAGCGAAAAAGAAATTTATAAAGATATACAAAAGATAAGGAATTTTTATCCGAAAATAAGAATAACATTTTATAGATATTTATTTAGAATGAACAACAGATTGACAAAATGAATATTTGATTTTTACGAAAACAGAACCACAAAACACCACATGGTTTAAAGAAACAAAAAAAAAAAATTAAAAACATTGAACATCTCTAGATATTTGATTGAAAACAGATGAATTTAGAAAATTGATATATGAATCCAAGTTTTCAGAGAGAAAAAGGGTACACACCTGAATAGAATGGACAGAAGAAAGGATGCAACAACTGAGCCAAAGAATGAAGACCTTCTGGAAAAAGAAGTCCAAACTATTTAAACACAATCCTTAACGGTTAGAAAGAAAAAATATATACATATAAGACTATAAAATTCCAAACAACAGGTAAACAAAGAAAATATACTTTTGTAATATTTATTCACATATAACTTCAGAATTTGATAAAAATCATTATAATATAGCATAAAAAATACTGTTATAGAGAAAAAGCAGTGCATCGAATATGTTTAAATAACTTAGAAATCCATCTGCAACAATAGAAAGTGAAAATAACGATAGTAATAATAATAATGATGTCATGATAAAAAGGGCTCCTTATTTGTCAGATATTTAATAATCCTTCACAATGGACAAACGTGACCATATTCAAGAATTAAACAATGGAAATATATAAGTGAAGCGATTTCATGCCCGTTTTGCCAGCGAACGACAGACACGGGCCAGCGAGCCATGAACTAGGAAGATGTCCGGCGGCGAAGTGAGCAAGGTGTTCCGATACAACTAATACCAGACACTGTACTAAGTTTTCATCTTTCTCTCTTCAATTCACCTACTCTCTCTCGTTTGTTCTTTGCTCTTCCATGTTGGTTCAGCGTGCTACAACCCTACATATAATCACTCATCGGTCTGAGTCACCCGATATACAGTCATTAGTCATTTTTTTTTTTGTCGGATATTATACCTACCAGCACGCTAATTATTATACCAATCAACTGAACTGCATTTCAGATGTAATAATAATAATAATAGTAGTATTGTTATTGGCTCATTTTATATTAGTACTAAACTTGTATCAAAGAAATGTCGACAAAGATTAATCAATTTATTATTGCGTATATTAGACCTTAAACTTGACAAGACAGTCTACATCAACACAGGTAAAGCTGTCAAGAATGACTTAAATTATTTATTATAACAAATTTAAGAGAGAGAGAGAGAGAGAGAGAGAGAGTCATATCCGGTAGTAAACGGTGAAACTACACTAATCAATCGGTTAAATTAATAGTTAGTTAAATGAGTGCAAATTAAAAGTAAATGAACAAAATGATTAAAAAAATATAATAGGTTATTTGATTTTCTTTCCACATTTACAATTCCGAGAATTTTTTTTTAGTTTCCCGGATATATAGTACACTTATACGCTAGACACACAGTATTCTATATAAGGAAAAGTATACTAATTGGGGTTTTTGCAGATCTTGACGATTCATGACCGTGTTTAACCAAAGAAAACAACTTTAGCAACACAAACTTCCGGAAGGACGTATGCTGGCTTTATTTCACTTAATAGCTCCAAACTGGATAAACCGACTTGGATGATATTTGGCACGATTATATCTGTATATGGGGTATTGCTACCATTTAATTTTGGTTAAAATTACTCAAAAGGACAGGAAGATATGAGTCCGTATCAAAATTTTACAAAGGGTAAACGATACATTTTTTGACTTACTTTTTTTAACTCACTATGTTTTTTTTCAATTTTTTTTAATGTTTGCCCTCTAATCTTGCATCCTTAATTTAACACACTTCCTGACATTGCCAATTGATGAAATTTTGCACAGTTACTAAAGTCGGGTGACTTTAAAATATTCCACCATTACTTTTGCAAACATTCCCCCATACGGAAATAAGTTAAGGGTACGGGTGTAAAAAAATTGCAAAATCTGCAAAACGATTATACGGGGTTTTTGGGGTTACAGATGACAAATCCGTTACTTTGTATGAAATTACTTTGAATGAAAATTTGTTTGGTATTTTATATATATATATTAGAAATCTCAATACATTATGTTATCTTTTGAAATTCAAATTAACCTACTAATTAAACCCATGCGATGTATGATAACAATTTGATTAAAGTAGTGACTTGATTAAAGTATAAAACAAATTTTTAAAAATTTTTTAAAATGTTTTAATATTATTTATAATTCAATACCTCTTAGGTATCTAAGATACTTTCTAATGATCTTTGGTGTTATTTAAAATCCATAAAGGGGTTGGGGTTAAAAACCTATTTTTTTTCCTTTTTTGTCGTTTCTGGACTAAAACTTATATTTTTGCGTTAATCAGATGATTCCAATACATCATTTTGATTATATATTTGTTCAATTTAATTCAGGGATAAGGGATAATAAACCTTTTTTTTATTCATTTGTTAATATTTTGCTTGATATCTTCAGACTGAAATTTTTTATTTAACTTCCGGGACCACCGTTAGGTATTGCTTCAGAGGATAGATAAGGTGAATGATTTGTAGCGTGTGCGAAAATGCCATGCCTGACCGGGAATCGAACCCGGGATCTACAGGTTTTAAGAAACTTCCTACGACGATTTCTTAATTAGACATGCCAAATTAATTTTTTATACACTTGGTCAAGGGAATCCAGAGATATGAAAACATTGGTTCAAACCTCAATGTTTTACTTAGAAAGTATAATAACCTTTCGCTTAATAAAGTTTTACTTGAATATTTATCTTAACGTTATATTTAATTTTCCTCCTGCGTAATTGTCTGTTGAAGGAATTTTTTTTAGAGAGCTGTGTAAAACGATTATTTTGAAAACGACAAACTTTTAAAATTAAAAAAACACGCAAAAACTGTTAAAAAAATGAAATTCAAATAGAAAATAATTCAAATCTAAACTAGCTATCCAATTCAATTAATAAAAAAGTCATCTCCTGTGCATAAGAAATTATTATGCATAAGAAAGATGTTTGCTCTCTCAATGACCATTAATTTGTTCTTTTAAACCATATATAAATTGATTTATAAGGACAATAATTTACAATTTAGTGTATGCTGAAAAAGAAAGTATAAAACTAGACGTTCTGTATATAAGTATATACAGAAGACGAGGTAAATAGAGGTAACCAAATATTGCCAGCAAACTAGTCACAGAGAACTTTGTAAAAGAACTTTTAAAAGATTTCTATAATAAACAAGAATTAAATAGTATAAAAATAATTTTATTTAACGATCAAGATTCTTAACAGTTAAATAAGAATAGAAAATCACTATTTATAACCTACTGCAATTTTAAATTTAATAAAAATCTTTTATCTGAAATTTTTTTATCAAAAGATAAATAACAAATTTTCCAGTCTTAAATTTTGTTAGAGGGACGATTATTTCTTTGATTGGTTGAACAATTATCTGACTTCAATATTTCCTACGATAAATTTTTATATTTTCAATCCTCGTGTAAGGGTCATGTAACTCGTGATTGGCCTTCTAAGTTGGAGTTTAAAGTGGTATTTAAAGTGTTTTTTTAAAAACAACTTTCCACGTTCGACAGAGATTACCTAAAACGATACTACGGTATTTTTTCAACAGCTACTTTAAATTTAATTTATTAATAGATTCGTAAGACATTTCAGAAATCACTAGAAATTAATTGTAGCAATCTTGATTAGTGGCAAGTAGAAGCTCTTCTTCGTACAAGTATACCAGTAACAATTTTATAAGCAAATCAAAATACCTATTTTTTTATTTAGTTATTAATTATTAGATTTTCCTTTTTTTTTATCAATTACTTTTTAGTTTCCTGGTATAGCTCTACTTCTGCGGCAAAATCATAAGTACTCGTGATTAAAGGAAAAGTAAAGCAATCAGCGAAATTAAGGTTTCTCAAATGTGTTTCAAGACTCTCTTAGTCTGGAGAAACATAAAAATAGAAAATTTTCAGATGTATGTGTGTATGTAAGTACGTGTATATTAACTCCGGACTGTCTCAATATAAATTCTTCGGAAACGACTCAAAAAATGTCTATATATGGGTCATTGAAGCTTTCAATTTTAGGCAAATATTAAAGGTAAAGGGATGGTTTTTGCCTGTTTTTATTTTTTGTAGTATCGTAGAAAATTGAGTTGTAGTAAGATAGATATAATTATATTAATTATAATTCCAAAATTATAAATCAATCGGATTAAAGAGTGGGGAGATAATTAACAATTTTTCTAAATATCTTTTGCCTCGTATCTGTAAAACCCACGTAAAAGGGCGCACAAGCGCACACACAATATATATATATATGTGTGTGTGTGTGTGTGTGTGTGCGCGCGCGCTACGGTAAATTTGATTGATCCGGTGATTACGCATAATTACCGGTTAATTTAATTAATCGCCTCCAATGTTGGAGAATTAAATAAATATATAGCAATTTATTAAATATACCGGTCATTTTACATTTATTCTTCTTACTAACATTTTTTACATATTAAAATAACAATTCGACAAAAAGCAGTAATTACTGAATTTATTATCTAAATAATCAAAGCATTACTGATAATTAGTTGTGGTTAGCGAGCGAAGCGAGTGTAGGTTATGTTTGGTTAGATTATGTTGATTTCGTGTACTGACGAATCGTACGTATGTCAATACAACCTTATTTTCTTTTTCCTGTTTAGCCTCCGGTAACTACCGTTTAGATAATTCTTCAGAGGATGAATGAGGATGATATGTATGAGTGTAAATGAAGTGTGTAGTCTTGTACATTCTCAGTTCGACCATTCCTGAGATGTGTGGTTAATTGAAACCCAACCACCAAAGAACACCGGCATCCACGATCTAGTATTCAAATCCGTGTAAAAATAACTGGCTTTACTAGGACTTGAACGCTGTAACTCTCGACTTTGCAAATCAGCTGATTTGGGAAGACACATTAACCACCAGACCAACCCGGTGGGTTTGTCAAACAACCTAACCAAACATTAACTACGCTCGCTTACTTCGTCTAATTAACGTTAAATATACAAATTATATATGTTACGAGCGATTAATAAAATTTACCAGTAATTACACATAGTCACCGGATTAATCAAATTTACCATAGCATATATAGGTTGGCCTGATTTTTGACCCCATCGGACAAGATGGCATCACGATTCCCATTTTAGTACTGATAATTTTTTTTAATTACTGAATTTGTTACTTAATTTACTGAACATTATACCGAATTGTGTCGACTAACGTAAATAAATCATTATTCCAATAAATGAACTGTTAAGGGCAAAAACAAGAGAGCTGAAAGTTTTCCGTACTTAAAATATCAATTTTTTATAACTTCCCAATTGTATCTTTTTTAATGTAGACGATATGGAAACATTTTTTAAAAAAGTGGTTTTCATAGTACTGAGTTAAGAATTGTAAAATGTTTTGAATATTTATAATTTCTGATACTTTATCTGCTTTTTAGTTTGTTACTGTTATTAAAAATGTTATACAAGTTAATTTTCGAGCAAAGTAGTTAAATAGGATTCAAAGTTTTTGAGATAGAAACGTGATTTGATCAAGGGCCAAGAACCAGACCAAAATCGTTTTACTGAGCACTGTGATGTATTGCGTCTTTGGGTCAAATATTTCTGTGCCAGATTAGCCAGTTAATAATTAGCATTAATAAATTATATTTAATTCACAATTTTTATTTTTATTTATTTAAATTAATAAAATTATTAACTTCATGTCTCAAAATCTTGTTTAATTTTTGCATTTGTAAAAGCCTAATAATAAATAATATTTATAATATTTACTTAAGATAAATAAATTTTACTTAATTTAGTTACATTGTTTCCATTTAAAGATTTTTTGGGCATAAGAGACACCGACGGAAAAGTTTTGCATTCTTTGTTGAATTTTTTTATTTTACTTTATAATAATTTTATTTTTTAATACCAATTCCTCATTAACTATAAATTATGAGCTAGCGATTATATTGCCGCCTAGTTTTACACTAATTTTTTTTTTTTTTATTTCATTGTTCTCATCTTCATTTCTTTTTTCTGCAACCATATTCAAATAAAAATTGTCAAAAAAATAAATTAGATTATACTGACTTATTGAGATAAGTCAGTATAATTGAGTTGAAAGAACATGAAAGAACCTTTCCCGGAGATTAAAGATGAAAGAACAGATTGTTCGAAAATTTCATCTAATTACCGTAAATATCTTATAAAATCATTGATTAAATAAAAGTCAAGTCTTTTTTCCATATTAAGCTTTTCCACTTTCCTTTGCTGTTCTTTAGAATTTCAATTATATAATAATATTTGAAGAATGATCAATAACAAATTACGATAAATTTCATTTAGCTTTTTTTGTACAATTTCGACGTTTTGAAAATCCTTAATTGTAGAAAATAAAAAAATATTAAAGAACACAGTTTTGATTGTTTTTAGTATAAATATATTTTTTTAATTCCATTGTTGGTAGAAACGTAACAATAAAATCGCCATGATGGCTCACCATAAAAAAGAGAAATTTCTGTACTAAACAATTTTATTACTTCTTCATTTCTTCATTTTATATACAGTAATATAAAATGAAGATGGAAAAATGAAGGTTACGGGAAAAAATTACATTAAATCTTCCGACAATATAATGGTTGATGGAGTCTCGTTTGGTAAACCGCTAAACAGAAATTGAAACCGAAAACAACATCGATTTGGAATCGTTATCTTTGAGAAGTTTGAGCCAGCGAATTGAATTGAATTGAATTTATGCGATGTTAATAATGAGTACTGAATTTAGTGCGAGTTAAAAATCGCAGCTTTGTTGAGTTCGACAAGATATTAAAGAAATATTGACGGTTCATTCCACTAATATAAGGTACGTACGATAAAATGATAATCTCGAAGCACCCATAATTTATCTACGAGTACGATCAATTGATAAAGATGTAAAATATCAAATTACTGAGTTATTTTTTAACAAAACAATAATGACATTTTGATTATAATGTTTTTCAACGTTGTAATAAATAATTTTATTCAAAAGTATTGTAATTTATTTAAACGGCGATCGACAGTTAAGAATATACTTCATTAGCAAATGTACCGGTAAAATAGTTTTTCCTTTTAACACATAACTAGAAAAACTATCTGAATACATGACAAGGTTATAAAATAATTATAAAGTAATGATTTATTTGTTATATTACTATTCATATATTGAGGTAAAACATGTAAAATACTGTTATTAGTTAATATAAATTAACATACGATATATATATAGGCTCGATTTAAAAAAATAAATTACATTATATATATTATTTATTTAGTAACCGCGTGTTAAAAGTGAACTGTTATACTATTATGTTATGTTTGCTCTGAATTAATTAATACGTGTTCATTCATGTTAAACTTACATAAATCAAAAGTTTAATATTATTTGTATAGAGAGGAGAATCTAGTAACATCTATAAAAGGAACAATTTTATATATCGAGTTTTATATAATTATATGAAACATAAAGACTTGATAATATAAAAGAGAAACAGTGATACCAGGTAGTAACGTGATTTGTTATACTTAATATTCAACGGAGTCAAACTCGACCGGATCAATAAGGCGCTGCAAGCAACAACGTAGCGGATTCATATATTTACTATTTGTAGAGAACAAAATCACTCACACATAAACACGTAATATACATATATACATAAGCACACATAATAACACTCCAAGTCAAGTTAAATGCTAACCGAGTTAAAGTACAGCCTGAAGACTTTTGTTATATTTAAATAAATAAATAAAAATAATAAATAAAATAAAATATAGAGCAAATTTAATTGGTGGGAATGTATTTTATCTTCGTAAAATAAAAAAGAAAAGATATAAACTTTCATAATTTACGATTTTAATACGTAATTACAATTTAGTTTTATTTGTCAACAAAATAATTTCAAATTCTAATCGAATAAATTAACGTTTTGTATATCGGTGTAAACTGAAATTTTTTTTTTTTAGGAGAATATCTTTTGACCACAACATGTGACGTTTTTAAAAGTTACGACAAAAGTCGACCATCTCTTTATTTACACAATGAAAACTTAAGCCTATCTAAAAAAAAAAATGAAATATTTACAAAAACATGTAAATTATTGATTTAAATAGAAATATCATATTGAAACCGTTTAAATTTAAAACATCAAAAGTTGTATTAAATATCGGGAAGGAAATATCTTTTGTCATTAATTAATAAAATGTTTGCGTAACTTTGAAACCGATGTAAACTTAATGGAGTTCTGTTAAATGAAACTACCGACAATAGCGACAAAAATTACAAAGGTTTTCAAAAACCAAACAATCCTCCGTAGTTTACAAAGAAAAGTGAGATACAAATCACTGTGGTGAGACAAAGAAAATTACTTGCGATACAACTATTTTGAAATTCGCTTTAAGGCCATCCGAACCGTTTGGCGTTATATATGATGGAGAGTGCAATTAAGTAAGACGGCTGAGTTTTAAACGTGTGTTACAGGAACTGAATTAGCATTCTATTAATACTATCAGTAAAATTAAAAACATTTTATAAGCTATTAATTTTATTTACGTAAAATATGTATATTATTTCTGGCGATTAGAAAAGTAAACAAGTTTTGTAATTTTCGGAATAATGGATAAAACTGAAATTTGAGCCGTTAGAAAGTACACTTATTTTACAAGGTTTAACTCCAACGGATATATACCACAAAAAGATTCAATTTTAAGATTCTTACTATTCGTATTCGACGGTAAAAAGTGATCTCCTACATTAAAAACGTGGTAGAGCCATTTAAGAGGATAAACGCTCGGAACAACAAAAACTGCTACGATCGAAGAATAGCCTCAAAAATTCACAATGCCGTATTAAACGATCATTGGCTGAAAGTACGCGAGCTTTTCCACATCGCTAACATATCGTTAGACAGTAACTACTATTTTTTCACGATGTTTTGGATACGAAAAGGCTTTCCGCTCGATAGGTGCCGTGTTTGTTAACAGCCGAACAAAAACGCATTTGACCGAACGCTTCTCAAGAGTATTTACTTAGGCTTACTTAAACGTGATTTCGCTAAGAATCGTGATACCGCTTTAGAATCGAGAAATGACGGTTTTGTTACAGTAGATAGATTCCCCATTACACGATTGAGACCGCCGAATAGAAGTGCAAGCAACAGTGAGTGGGAGCAAATAGAAACGCACCAAAGAAAGTGAGGACGACTCCACCTGCAGAAAAAGTCAAAGCTATATTTTTTCGGGATTCTAGTGGTGTGGAACGTATCTACTACCTGGAGAAAGGCAGGATTATAACCAACGCGTTTTACGCTTTACTACAGGACCGATTGAAGGGCCAATCGTGGATGTCTGAAACGTCCAAATCTAGCTTAAAATGCTCTTCCATCATGATAGTGCATCTGCACAAAAGTCTTAGGTTTTTGCCGCAAAATTCCACGATTTACGCTTCGATGTGCTTCTACATGCTTCATATTCGCCGGATTTGTCTCCTAGCGATTACTTTTTCTTCAGAAACCAGAAGAAATGTCTCGCGCTGGATAAATATTCACTTCAAATGATGCAGTTAAAGCTGAAACAACAGCTTTCATTCGAGAGTTAGATAAATCGCATAATACTGACGATATTAAAAAGTTGGAAACTCGTTGGTATAAATGTATCGAATTACAAGGCGACTATGTTGAACAAAATACTTCTGTAAAATCTTGTGGTTTTTTGGTCAAATAATTTCCGGTACGGCCTATACATATACAGTATATAAACAATGATTGAGGAGGAAAGGAGAATAATGTAAAAACTGATTCTAGAGCTTGAAATTGAAAAAATTAAAAAAATTCAACCGAAAACCCTTTATTATCGAGTTACTGCTAGCGAAAATCTGCGTCTGGATTTCAGTTCCCCCGGTGAAATTAGGTCATACTGAAATTTTGAGGTTATATAAGGAGGAAAACTTCAGACTTCTTATATTTTTTGACCAGAAAAATCAAATAAAACAGGTCCACGAACTATATTTCCCGTAGTTTTCATGATATTCAGTGTAAAACAAAAAAATTTGGTGACGAAAAACTCTTTTTATTTGGTCTGAAGTACAACAACCTTGTTAAATAAATACTTTGTTAATAAATACGTAAATTTTATTATCAAAACGTGTAAAAAATTTTATTCTTAGAAAATTGATGTAATAAAGTCAAAGAAAAAAAAATCAACTTTTATTATTAAAATCAAAACTTAACAGATAAATGTTATGAATTTGTAAAAATTAAAATCAGCTATTTTTAGTACAGGGTCATTCACGGGAACCGGATGTTTTTGAAGTGGGTTGTACTCGGGCGTTCGTGGTGGGAGGGACACGTGGCTGGTGTCTGACGTTTCCTTTGTTCATAGCATTTACATTTTAGTCGTTGAGATGGAGCCGTGGACGCTAGACGAACGCTTGTACGCGTATGACAGTTTTGTGCGAAATGACGAATCCGTAACTGCTGTTCAGCGAGATTTCCGCCGTCAGTTTAATATCCATCGTAATGCAAGTGTCCCTTCTCGTAACACAATATTACGATGGGTAAACAACCTTCGAACAAGTGGTTCAATATTGAAGAAAAAACCACCGGGTCCTCGACGAACTGCTAGCACTCCGGAGAACATCGAACGAGTAAGGGAAGCCATTGTCGGAAGCCCACGCCGCTCTATTCAGACGCATTCAGCAGCGCTTCAAATGAACATAAGTACGGTAAGACGAATTCTGCATACAGACCGGCATTTCCATCCTTATAAGATAGCCGTCGTACAGCAGTTAAACGAGCAAGATTTCACGCAGCGATTACAATTTTGTCGACAAATGCTTACCATTTTTTCAGAAAATGAAAATTTGTTATTGTTAATGAGTGACGAAGCCAATTTTCATCTGAATGGCTTCGTCAACAAACAGAATTGCCGGTATTGGGCAGAAAGAAACCCACATCAGCTTCACGAGAGACCACTTCATAGCCCAAAGGCAACTGTCTGCTGTGCAATAGGAAAGGTCGGTGTTATTGGACCATATTTTTTTGAAGAAAATGACGCTGCCGTAACTGTAACAGCTGATCGTTACATTGCGATGTTGAATACGTTTTTCATCCCTGAGTTACGAAACCGGCGAATCGAATTTCAAAATGTGTTATTCCAGCAGGATGGTGCTACAGCGCACACAGCGAGGGCAACGATGGTTGTTCTCGGTAACTTGTTTCCGGGACGGATCGTTTCCAGATTCGGCGACATTCCTTGGCCCCCTCGGTCCCCCGACTTGAGTAGTTGTGATTTTTTCTATGGAGGATTCTGAAATCGCGTGTGTACGGCAATAAACCGCGTACATTGGAGGACCTAAAGATCGCAATTCGTCATCACGTCACCCAGATTGATGTAGACATGCTGCAAAGAATTGAGGCCAGTTACCGTGAAAGGCTACAACAATGTATTGCCCAAAATGGACAGCACTTACCGGACATAATTTTTCGTTCATGAGTAAGTAACAAATTCTGTGATTTAACAAGTGTTTTAGTACCAATAAAACTTTTTTAAAGTAAATATTCAATTTTTTATGATTATTTTAAAAACATCCGGTTCTCGTGAATGAGCCTGCACAATAGATTTAGACCTTTAAAAAATTAGATTGGTATTTATAATATGCTTTGAAATTACGCGTACTATGAATACTACTCATTGTTGTCACAAAAATTGTGTTTACGTGTTAATAAAAATACGTAAGGCGGTTAAGTTGTTTTCACACAATTTTGATTATATTTAATTATTTTTGAAAATCAAGTTATGTAGTGTTTTTTGTTGAACTCTAAACTGTATCTATATTTTTCCAATTTAATCTGAATTTAAAAAAGTGAAATTGCGTTTTGAATTCTTTGTTTTGAAAATTGCTGCGTCTCTTCACCCATGTAGAATATGCTGAAATGATATTGTGCACGGCTTTTGCGATAGAAGTGCTCCAGCTGTGGTGGAAGAATACTGACGTATGCATCTTGGACGAGTTCCAAACCGTAAAGTATTTTGTAGAATTTTTATTAATCTTTATGAGAATAGTACACT
Organism: Lycorma delicatula; assembly: GCF_047948215.1. Taxonomy (NCBI): domain Eukaryota; kingdom Metazoa; phylum Arthropoda; class Insecta; order Hemiptera; family Fulgoridae; genus Lycorma; species Lycorma delicatula. Next base: position 153,292,495 of record NC_134456.1, on the reverse strand, counting down.
TCCTAGGGCTCATGTTTCATTTGAAAATCAACCGAACATGTCAATGAAAGAGAAGACATTCTTCAGATGGTACAGTTTATCCTACAAAGAGCAGGCGAAGAATTCCCACACGACTCCACATTCCACAAAGTTCAGCATCATGGACATTACATGCTCACGAACTGCGTCCTTATCATGTTCAGAAAGTTCAACCTCCAAGTTGGAAACCTCCAACTTGGTGACCGTGCCAGAAGACTGCAATTTTTGTCAATGGGTTAACAATAATTATAACTTAATTCCGTCGAAGTTACTGTTTTAGGTCGAAGCTAACTTTTATCCGTTACGGCCTAAACAACACAACAAATTCACACCGGTGGTGTAAAGAAAATCCACACGCTGTATTTTAATTAAATTTCCAGCAATGATTTTCGGTAAACGTTTGGTGTGGTATAATCGGCAACCAATTAATAGGTCCTTTCATATTAGAACAACTTGACACGGGAAGAAATTATGTCGTATCGTGTATCAATTTTTTTCTAATAGTGCTTGAAAATTTCTCGTTGGCGAAACGAATTGAAATGTTCTATCAACTTGACAAAGCACCAACACATTTCATTAATGAAGTAAGACAATTCTTAGATGAAAAGTTCACTGGTAAATGGATCGGACGTAGGCTTAGATCGGACCGGTAAATTGGTCACCTAGATCATCCCGGAAATCACTTATATTACTGTTTATGGGGATAAATGGAATGCGAGGTATACAAGCAAAAGGTAGACACACGTGATGAACAGATCGCTCGCATTCTCAATGCTGCCCACATCATGAAACGCGAAGGTATTATTAGGTTGGGGACAGAAATGTAAGGAAACGAATTGAAAAGAGTATAGATATCAAGTGGAATTTTCGAGCATTTATTGAAAATTAATACAGTAAAAATTCCAGTGAGTTTTATTTAAAGTAAATTAAAAGTATTTTAATTTTTTAGAGACCTAAATTTATTGTACAAAAAAACAGCTCTTTTTAATTTTTACTTAAGTTTTGTTCTGTTCTGTTTTTAATAATAAAAGTTTTTTTTTTGGTTTTTCATAAACTATTAAATTATTTTTTTCCGAATTAAATTCTCAACAATTTCCACATTTTAAGTAATGATTATAACACATATGTAGTATAACTGTTACTAAATTGAAGTATAATAAAGATTCTTAGAATAAAAAAAGATAAAACAACAATCCGAGAGTCATCCTAGAATTCCTAAAAAGGATCCGCAGCGGTATTAAGTAATTTGCGTTTTAGAAGTTTTTAATAACTCTTTTGCTCGTGTAGCATACGAACATTCCTTGGCATGTTCTTACAAAGGTAGTAAATCGAATAGTCTGTGCTAATAGAAATTTATTTGAAATTGCTAAATCCGTTTTATTCAGATTATAAGTGGGAGTGCATTATCTAATGTAAATAAATACAAATGTAGATGATGTTTGTTCAAAATCTTAAATCTCCGAAAGTTCTTCGCCAATTACTTTGAAATTTTGGCAACGTTGCATTCGAATACGCACGTGTTTTTATATGCCTACTATTTACATATCTAAGATGTCACACCTGTGACAGGTAAAAGCATGCTTTTTTTAAAAACAGCGCTATTTGTTGGACGTAAAAGCAACACACTCTATACTAAATATTTTAAGAATCAATTTCAATGTTTCCGATATCTGTGTCCGCTACAGAACAAAAAACTACTGCACCGATTTACGCGAGGGGAAAAAGGGAGAATGGAAAAAATCGGAAAAGGGAAAGAGGGAAAAATCGGAAAATCAAAAAGGTAAAAGGAAGAAGGTAAAAAGGGAAAAAGGGGGAAATGAAAAAGAAAAAAGGGAAAAACGGATAAAAGAAATGGAAAGGGGAAACAACAAAAGTGAAATTGGGGAAAGAAAAGAAAGGAGGAGAAAAAGGGAAAATTTTATATATTCTTTAATATTTTTATATTCAGTGGTCCATCTACACTATTTCTACATTTCATTTCAAAATTTAAAAAAAGAATTAAAAGGGATAAGCATGAAAATAATTAATAAGAGGAATGGTAAAATATCATAAAATAGTAACTAAAAACTTTTTCCCGTGGTTACGGGCATCGACTGCTGTTATTAGCCTTTTTTCCAAAAAAAAAGTAAAAATAAATTCTTTCCCTTCCTGGTAAAATAACTATCCACCTGGTCAGAAAGAACAGCCGGAAATAGACTTGTCATAGAACATTAAAACCCTAGAAGAATACAAGATGACAAGGATGTATTAGTCCTCTTGCTACTTCAAAACATATATTTCATTTCTAAAGAAATTTTAAATCTATCAAAATGGTTTAAAGTCCTGCAAGTTATTAAAAACATGAAAATAAACAGAAACATTTATACAAATGACTACATGCGGATGAACTATCGCCTAGGTTTACCCTTAAGCCCTCCTTTTATGCTTCTTTTTCCCATCTTCCTGAGGGACTCCAGCTCTACTGTTCCAGGCTGTCTGTGGTCTCTGAAATGAAATCTTTCGATCCATCTTTGCAATAGATAACGAAGGATGGTTTGCTGCCGGCATTAGATGATACCGACCCAGATGGTGCGGTGAGCATTGTGTCAGTCTAGGATTGATGTACTCCCCACTAAAATGTTTGGGGCGACTATTTTAAGCTAGACATCTCTTCTCAAAAGGTTCGAGCTTCCGCGGACTATCCTGATGCTTGTCCAGCACTCTCTTTTGTAATTATCATTACTTCGTCTTTTTTCCTGATTACTTGAATAAAGATTCTCTCTATTTCAACTTTTACCGTCGGTGCATTATGTTCAAAATTCTTCTGCAGTTTATCTTCACTTTTGACTGGTCGATGGCTCATTGCTAAGTTGTGTACAAGCTTTTGTTTGAAGGCTTTTTTTCCTGCGTCGGATTTAGACTAATTTCTCTAAACGGTTTACTTTTCAATTTGCTACTGATATGTTCGAACATGTCCGATGGAGTTGGTGACAGTTTAGATTACGTTTTTTGGTTTAAAGGAAACTGCAATAACTGCAACAACCTGAGCACAAGACGCAACCTTTGTGATCTGCTACACATGATTTTTTCTAGCTTCGAAGTGGATGATCTTTCGAGTAGTCTTTATCTCTTGAATTGCTACTTATAAATCGGACGATTTTGCAATCTCGAAGAGTGATCCCATGGCAGTTGACACAAACCGACGGATCCCTACACAAGTCATCCGGATGTAATGGGTTACCACAATGATAGATCTGTTTCTTAGTGCGTCGCGTCGCTGAATGTCCAAATTTCTGATGCCCAAAGCACCATAATGGAGTCGGGAAGAATGGAAAAACATCCAGTCTATGAAAATCAGCCTTTATCTTTTCGGGACATTTGGGTTTGTTAAACTAGAAGACATGCTGTTGCATCGTGTGTTCAGTCATCGACATGCAACAACTCCTTGTCCATAGAGTTCCTCTACAAAATCCCCGGACACAACTATTCTTTTGGGGATATTAGCGTACCATGCGGTACCAACCCTCAAGGTCTATAACTTCTATCTTCTTGGTTTTGAGCAGCCATGATGATTATAAGTCGTTGATGGTTGCAAAAATACGAAATACTCTGTCCTTGGCCGCCCCAGACGTGTGCGTAGATGTAACTGCACCAACAGTGTTGGATTTTGTCTGGGGCACTATTATTTGTTTATGGTATGACGCGAGTCATCTGCTTTGGTCATTTTGGTCTATGAGAATGAAAATTTTCAGATTACGAATAACGCTATGCATGACGGGGAATCGAACCCGGAATTCCTGGAAGAAATGCTGAAACTCCGCCATGGAGATCGGCAAAAATTACTGTACCCCTGGTGGGATTACTATATTTACCGATAGCGGGCTAATTTATATTTAGTTCAGATTTTTTTCAGTAGGTCTACAGCTTACACTTAAGTTGGGGTTTTTTAGGTGTTAACGATTTACATAATAATAAATGTGATATAAAAGAAATAAGAATACAATGCACCAATATTATAATAATTGTGATAAAAATATTGAAGTAATGGCTACTAAAATAATGTAAGATTAAAATTAAAATCAATTTAATATAAAGATGATCGATCGCCTAACTATTATAAATGTATTTTTTCTTTTTTGAATTTTTTTTTTTTTATTAATGAATTATTAATCGCAAAAATCTTTGTACAGTCAGAGGTTTATAATAATTAATAAATCAATATATATAAATTAAAAAAATATATAAGTTAAAAAAAGAAGGAGATGGTCTGATTCGAACTGCTGTGCCTTCCCCTTCTAAGATCCAAATATTTCATTAATTAAAATATCATTTAGCTGTAACTCTGGAACCAATGGAAATATGTACCACTTATGACATATCGTTGAAAAGCTCTCAAGGGGGGCTAATTACTGCAGTTAAGTAAAATTCCAAAACCAAATTTTTGGGGATTTTGGGCTTTTTGGACACTTTTGGTTCAGTTGATTGCAATCAAAAAGGGAGGTGCACAACTAGATGTTACAACAGTCCTACATCTAAAATTTCAACATCTACGGCTAATCATTTTTGAGTTACCCGAGATACATACGTACGTACAGACGTCACGCCGAAATTACTCAAAATGAATTCAGGGATTGGTCAAAATAGATATTACCGTTGAAATTTAAAAACCGAAAATTTCGCGATCACAATTCTTCTTTTAGTTTGTACAGGGATTATTAAGAAAACTGAATAATTGTATAGCTAAAATTTTTAAATATTTTAATTTTGTCTATATTGTAAGAAATAATGTATTATTTTAATGTATTTTTTAATTTTTTCCAGATGAAAAATGTATAATTGATCAAGTGAAAAAAGACAATATGCTATTAAATGTATTTCTTCAATGAATAATGGAATTATCAATTTCATTGATTAAACAAATAATACTTAATAACGGTATAAAAAGAAAAAAAAATTATTTGGAAATATATATATAATTCCTTTTCTTTTTAACCGGCTAGGTTATTCCGAGAATTGGTAACGTAGTTAACTTATGTTTGTTTGTACCCTTATGTTCGTTTGTAGCTTTTCACAGATGCAACCAATTACAACTAACTTACTTTAATTAAACCAATTTCATACATTTACTCGTATTTTATTAAATGGATCGAGAATCACTACATAATAAATTAATAATTAAATGTATTTTCCATAATTTTTTTTTTATATATATGTTATTAAATCTAATACGTAATCAGTAAGAAATGTTAAAATACCATCGACACTTTTAACTGAAACGATTCTTTTTTACATAATATGAAATAAAAATTAAAATACTGATAACAGAATGAACCTTTTATGTTTTTTATCTATTTTCAGAACCTGACAGAGGGGACCTCGCCTGAAATACATCATCGACCGCCTGACTTACCTTACTGACTAACCTACCTCACTAGACCTACCTACCTTACCTGAGCTACTGACCCAGCTTACACGACCCACCGTAACGACACCGAACATGGTGGTATGCCAGGTCCACATGGTATACACCACGGATATATGACTCCACGGCTATGACACAATGGAAATGACATTGTCATTTCCGTCATAGCCAGGCCAGTACTTGACCAGTCGTGCCGACCACCGATAAGATGTGGAATCATATTTGTGGTGTCATTCTGTTACCATGTCCGGGGTCGTTACGCTGGGTAGGGTAAGCTGAGTCGGTAGGTCAGGTGAAGTAAGTCTGGCGATTTAGGTCAGAACAGATTTTATACTACGGATATGACACCAAGGAAATGACTCCCCGGCGACCCGGCACAGCCGACCGAGCTCAGGTAATTACTATTGTAATTAATACGTTCCTGTATACTACCTATTAGAGCTATTTTAATGTAGATGACCATTTTTTAATTCACAGATGTTTAGTATCATTAACTAATACCTGAAAAAACTGTAAGAAGTTATTGGAAAAATTAATGATAGTTATATCGCATCAGAATAAATTTTGTAGTACAAAATTAAATTAAAAAAGGATAATTGAATTTCGATGGTATTTTAACATTTATATACATATTTAATATTATATACATATATTTTCTTTATATATATATATTTATTATGTATAAATCATATACACATTTAATAAAATTAAAAAGATATGTGGACATACAAAAATATTATTGGCATACAGATCAGATACAAATGTATTTTGCACGACTTCTTAGGGTTACCCAACAAAACCACGAGGAGGTGACTGTGTAATGAAAACAAATTTATACATGCTATTTTCAATAACAGAACAAACACCCCAATTTGTTCTGTTATTGAATGACGTAGCTTGCTCCAGTCACGGGATGCAAGATATTTAAAACCGCATTTGGATCGTCATCTCACGTAGTGATGATACTGCTTATAACATAGTGAGTGTTTATTGGATCTTGTTACTATAAGTATTTTTATTAAGATGAAAATTTATGTTATTATAATCTTTTACTGTTTGTTTCGTGAGGGTGTCATCAATGGATAAGCCTCTCTCGTATAACATTGCTTATCGCTATGTATATTTCATAATAACAAGACATTTGTAGTTTTGCCGATGGTTACAAGAAATAGTGAAAATGTATTCTGATAACACTGGTCAACTTGATTTTTGTCTCACGAATACCAACAGGTGTACTTAATGTAGTTCTGTTTCCTGTTTCCAAATATGAATTCGCAATTTCTCCATCACCCACAGTTTCTTTGTTATTTTAATTTTTTTAAATATTTTAAAACGTTTTCGTCCATTTGTCCATTGTCAAAGTAAAAGCTCCTAGAGCATTGTAAATATGATAGAATCAAATGAGCCAACTCAAAGGGTAGGGTTGCTACTGTTGTGCAGATTCAGACGTGTATAGAAATGTACAAATGTGATCTAGTGTAGCACACATTCATCAGAATGATGAGACAGTAGAAAACCAATAAACACGTCATTGTGAGTGCTTTGTATGTCTCGATTATTGTGTATTACATATTGATAACTTTATTTCTTTTAATTAGTCGTTAGTTACAAAACGCCTAGAGTTTCTTTAAATGACTAACAATTTTTGTTATGTATGTGGTGTAGTGACGCTCAAGTACCAAAGGCGAAACCTTACTCCATTAGTAAAAAAGTGTTATGAACTTTATTTTGGGTGTAAAGTCGAGGACCAAATAAGGACCTGGTTCCCACATATCTGTTGTTTATCGTTTTCTAGGCTTCTCATTGCATGTAAAAATGACACAAGCCACATGCCAATTGCTATCCTTATGATTTGGAGAAAACCCAAAGATCACTCTTCTGACTGTTATTTCTGCTTAAAAAGGGACATTAAAGGGATTACGTTAAAATCAAAACATACAGTGGTGTACCCTAATTTGCAATATGCAATAAGACCAGTGCCACATTGCGAAGAATTGTCCATACCAAAGCTTCCAGAACATGTGACATTACATGAAGAAAGCTCAGAGTCTGATGAAAGTATGGAATAAAAGAAAACAAAGCATTTCATCTGAGCCTAATTTACTGACTGAAGTAAATCTTAACGATCTCATACGAGATTTAAAGTTATCCAAAAAACAGTCTGAAATGCTTGCTTCCCGGCTAAAAAGGATGGAATCTTCTTCAAGAGAATACAAATATATGTACTTATCGTAATCGTCATTTTGAATTTAAAGACTATTTTTCTGAAGAAAATAGCTTAGTGTTTTGTAATATTTCTTCTCTTATGGAGACACTCTAATGAACATAACCCAACAACATGGCTCTTGTTCAATGGCTAAAGTTAGTTTAAAAGCTGTGCATAGTGGAAATAAACCAAATTCCCATCAGTATCTATGGCTCACTCTGCTAGTATGAAAGGAACATATGAAAACTTTAAATTTATTTAGGAAAAGCTTCAATATTCAGTGTATGAATGGAATATCGGTGGTGATTTCAAGGTAATTGCACTTATTCTTGGTCTGCAGCTTGGTTACACAAAGTACTGTTGTTTTTTTTTTTTGTGTGAATGGGATAGCAAGGACAGAAAAACCCATTTCATTAAAAAAGAATGGTCTATGGTCTAAATGCGAATTTCTCATTCCTGAACAGAAAAAAGTGAAACATGACCCATTGTGTAATCCTAAAACTGTGTATCTACCTCCGTTACACATCAAACTAGGATTAATGAAGAATTTCGTCAAGACCATGGAAAATACTCCTGGTTTCATGTACTTAAAACAGAAGTTTCCTAAAATTAGTGATGCAAAAATTACAGAAGGAATATTTGTGGGTCCACAAATACGATCACTAATGCATGATGAAATGTTTGAGGAATTATTGAATCCACTAGAGAAAGCAGTTTGGCAAGCATTCAAAAATTTTACTCAGAGTTTTTTTGGGGAAAAAACTCTAGTTTTCAGGAAAAGGCACTGTGAGTAAGAATTTAATGCAGCTGCATCCTATGTTTCTTTATTCTTAAGTTAATAATAATTATTTAGTCTTTGTACAGTACTCGGGATAAAGTCGCTATTCAGGGCTTGTTTGATACTAAATCGTCCTATTTTATAATTCATTATCATGTACGCATAATGATGTTAACAATTAATTATTTGTAGTAAAATTTATATTAATTTTAATAATTTTAAATGGAATAAATAAAGTTCGTTTTTTAAAAACGTAACTTATTGAGTATCACACTTAACTGGCGCAGTCGATAGGACCCTTCAAATTGTATCAACGCATATGATATCAATTTCGATTTCAATCGTTAATGTAGTGGGACTAAATAAAAAATAAAGTCACCTCGAGAAGTTTTTTAATTTAATTTAAGTTAATTTCTTCGATCATCGAATCGTCAACGAGATGCAACGGACGACGAGAATAATAGCATATTATTCAATGAAGTTCACATCGAAGGCAGCAATCGACAGTAGTTACAGGAGCTACCAGATCGATTCAAACTTCGAATTGCAGCGATGTAGAAGAGAACACATTTCTACAAGCTGTTCCAGTCGGCAGAATTAGCGAATATAATCCTGATCGACAACCAGCTCATCGAAGGCACGACAAACTACGAACAACTCTACAAACTACGAAGCAACTCTATATCGGCAACCCAACCAACGAAGACAACCCGATCACTATGTATACAATGATAAAAATAGTACTGTAAGAATATATTTAAATAAATTTAAGAAATTTTGATAATTTTGTGATATATATAAAATTTTTGTATGTGCAGTATAAAAAATATTAAGATTTAAAATGGCAATACCAATGTTTGAAAAAGAGGAGTTAGACACGGTCCCTTATTTTACAGGAGATCCGTTAAAATTGAACCAATTTATCAAGTTATGTGATGAATTAGTCGATAAATTTTATGTTAAGGAAAAATTTGAACATTTTTAAAACGATTATCTAATTTTTTAAATTTTAGAGAAAATTAAAGTACCAGATTTAAAATTAATGGTAGGTGGATTATTATTATTAATGAATGTAATAACTTAAAACAAATTTTATTAAATTATTACTCAGTAGACACGCTCGCTCAATATGTCTACCAACGATTACCAAATTAAAAAAAAATAAATTTAATGTGGTAAATAATAATAATAAACAAAATTTAAAAAGGAAACAAAGCTGCTCTGACCCAAAATCCAAATAATTTTAAATAACAAACACCGAAATATCCTACTCAATACAATTAATGTAACACGGTAGGTGTAGTTACTTGTAGCCGACTCGAGACTATTTCGAGCCTATTGAGTGCAAAATAAGCCTATAAATTCTGTATAAAATAAGCCTATTGATACTTCAGCCATTAGGCTGAAGTATCAATCGGGTGATGGTAGACGTCCTAAATTCGCCAAATAATTTATGTACAGTCAGTCAGAAATATTAATCAAAGTGCAGCCGTTGAAACAAAGATGTTTGCAAAAACTCTGAACCCAAAGTTTTGGCCGATCACTGTACTTACACTTTAAAGCTAAGCTACTGCAGCAGGAATAGAGTTATAGCCGGGAAAGTAAAAATTACTGATTTTTTTTTAAACTACATGATATGTACCTAAACTTTGATCAAATTTCAGTTAATTTTATTACTGCATATAAATCCCTGCCTGCGTTTCTTGTATTTTTTTAGTATTAACAATATTGTAAGGAATGACCGATTTCAATCATAATAAACAGAAATATGTTAATATAATTCATGTAATTATCTGAATTACATGGTTGGTTTTATATCAGTGAAGACGTCTTTTAAATGATAGGAAATTCTGAATAATATCTGATGTAGCAGCTATAATGGGATCTCCTAGGTAGAAAAACAATTTCCTCACTTGCGAAATGTTCAGTATCACGTTTAGTGTTGTGTAAATGTTAGTGTATGCAATCGTGTTGCGCTCCAGATTTATAGGCAAAGATGTTTGTTTAATTATAATCCAACAATAAAGTTTGGTCCACACTTACGCTCGATCTCTCGGCAATACATACGGAAAAAAATACGTTTAACCTCTGCGCGACCTTAGGAGCCCTAAGGCAATATACAAACAATTAAAGTACATTTACTTCGTTGGAAGTATGTAACATCTATTAGTATGTTTGTTTCTACTTACACACAGTTAAATTTATTAAAAATAGGCCTTGTAAAAATTTATTGATTTATATTTTCGTTTTTAATAAATTCAATAAACCTAAAAGAAATAAAATCGCTTTAAAACTTTTAAAAAAAAATATTTTTAGATAGTTCACTCATCAGTCGGTTCACTGGTTTGATGTCATTTTTTCATTCCTTTCTCTTCCAAGCTAATCTTTTGACCTCAAAATAATTACTATAGTCTACATTATCAGTTAGTTATCTATTTTAACATTTCAATCTTTGACTTTCTCTTCAGTCTACAAATTCAAAACATCGTAAATTAAAATAGTAATTATTTACCTGTTACTAAATTACAATTTTAAACCGAATTCAGAAAAGGAGGGATTATCAATTCGATCCCTCGGTATTTTTTTGTTTTACCCTTGATCAAAATGATATAAACAATTTTAAGACATATGTTGGTCATTATTTAGTGTAGAAAAAAGTCTCATGATATATAGTTTAATAAAATTTTGATTTTTTTTTCTACGCGAATAAGCCTTCAAGGACCAAGCAAATATTATTTCATATAGTCTCTTTTTCTTACAGAAGAAGTTCTTTATTCTTTCGGACTGTTTATATCATCTTAAATATACATAATATTCAATAACAATTGAAGTTTGAAATGAAAATATATTATGAAAAATAGATAGTAGCGAAATTTGTGACAGAATTTTTAAAGAGATAATCTAAACAACAGATACATAAGGACAGATATGTAAGATACATAAGGACAAGCAGATTTAGTTAATTTGATCGTAAAAGAACCTGTAGAAGGAAAAACCTTTAGCAGAAGACAAAAAAATAAGATATAAAAAACAAATTATTGAAGATATCTCATGTATTAAATCGAAATTAAAAAACTAGCACAATACTGAAAAGTGTACAAAAAATAGCATTAACTACTTACAAAATGACTAATCGCAAAAAAAGCATAATTTAATTTCATTATTTAATACAAATAAATGTTATATTCCTGGTCTATTAGATGTCACAAACGAACGGTTACATCGGTCCCTTAAATAAATCACACTTACTCTTTACTCTACTATAACTGTTGTAAAAAATAATAATCCATTCCGGACTAACTAATAAAACAGAGGAGTAAATTGGGTTTACTGTTATCTTCTTTACTGAGATAAACGAACTTTGCATATCTCAGTAAGTTATTCCCACCCAAATGCTGACTGATAACATACATATACGGTCATTTTCCTCACCCGAAAGTGGATATTTGTTATTTTTACCGTAAGAGAAATCGATTTTGAACTGTAGTATATTTTGTAGTTGAGACACATTATATGCATTTAGCAATTAGTGAGACAGAGATATATCATATTAATTAAAAAAACAACACAACTGAATACGTGAAATATATGGATACTGTTAAATAATAACCTCGAAGCAGTTTATTATAAGCTTAGAAGTGTTAACACTAATTGTAATAATATGTATAATAACAAAAAATTTAATCATTTTAACAAGTAAGATTTGTTCCGTACAGTAAACATATGTTAAACTCCGTAATTTAAGCTACCTGTTTGAGATATTTTTGGCCTTAAGCCTTCCTCTATGTTACATGAATAAACAATCAGTTCGTAGAAGGTGTTCATACATCACATATAGATAAGCCTCGGGGAAAAAATAATACTCGAGTCGATAAGAAAATTTCACCGGCGAATGTAAAACTTAATACAAAAATAATTGAAAAGTACGAATAGATACCGGTTCATTTTTTATCGGTTATTTAAATAAACTAATTATATTTTAATAGATACGTGTTCGCATATTCTTTCGGTAATATTATTTTACTACAAACGATACGTATTAGTTAATGTGTTAAATAATAAAGAAAATATTAGTTCCTGTTTAAAGCCTTTCCCTTGGGGTATTAGTTTTATTCGGGAGGTATCGGGAATGTAGAATCGGATAGATAGCATACACTTTTTTGTTTGACCAAAACAAATTGGAAAATATAATTTCCGTGTGTAAGGTATGAGGGTAAATGATATATACCCGCGGCAGATGCTACTAGTTCTTCACGCAACGATTAACCGATTCCATTAAGCGGCTCGAACGGTCGATCCATTTAATTAAAACCAATTTGTTTTCCTGTGCCATATGTCTGGACCACAGCATGTGCCGGCACAAGTGTAACCACCTGGCGCCTTAGTAATACACTTTCATAAACAACCGAAATGAAATATTGCGATCTGAATAGAAAAACGAAGTTATAATTAAGCAAGTACTTTACAGTTAATCAATTATGGGGGAAATGATAAATACATTAGAATAAGCAAAATTAAAAAAAACTTTTACAAAACACATACACACACACACACATCTCGTTATACGTAATGCATGATTGTATAACGTATAAAATTATTACTTATGTATTTAAAAAAATATATATCACTTAGTGCTTTCGATGGGTAGCCATCATCTTCAGAGATGTTTATTGGAGTAGTATATATATTTTTATTTTAAAGATCCCTTCGTAAGTAATATTTTTTTAATTAATTTTATGTATAATATCATCATCATCATCAACAGCAAGTCAGCCGTTATCGGTCCACTGCAGGATAAAGGGTCTTTTTAGTACGTTTCCAACTAATACGATCTCTTGTGCGATCTTCTGTCAATTCGGTTTAGCGTACTTGATATCATCAATCCAACGAGCCTTTGGTGTTTTTCGTAGGCGTTTAACACCTAGTGCATCCATTCAAGACCTAATTTAGCTCATCAGCCATCGGTTTTTTTTTTTTTTGCTACATGACCTACCCGCCGCTATTTTAATTCTTTAACTCGCATAATGGTATCATGTACTTTCGTCTGTTCTCCGATCCATTTGCAGGTTTTCCTATCCCGTCTGGTAACTCCAAGCATACATCGTCCATATTTCTTTATGCCACCCGCTACTTCTATAATAATTGAACGGTTAATGTCCAAGCTTCGCATCCATAAGTTAAGCACTGGCGAGATGCATTGATCGAAAACTTTATTTTTATGGCAACAGGGGAGTTTATTCTTGAAAACTTTAAGTCTCCCTAATGCCTCCTACTCAAGCTTAACTCGTCGTTCACCTTTTATTATTTTATCAGCTTCAGTTGACATCCGTTGACCAAGATATATGTAATAATCTACCTGTTTGAGTGCTTCTCCAGAAACAAACATTTTTCTTTTTTCGGCAAACTGGTTGAACATGAAATGGATCTTTTTAAAGTTCATCGTTAAACCATAGGGTACGTCAGCCACCTGCGGTTTCTGTTTATGTCTTTGTAGTTCTTTCGGTTCTTGTGAGAAAAGAACTATATTACCTGCGAATCTCCGGTGGTTTATATACGTTATCCCTTATTCGCCATTTATTTGTATGCCCCCTTCTTACTATTCCAGTTTTCTACATACTTCCGATATGATATATACATATATACGTAAATAAATATAGTTTAAAAGCTAAAAATATACACCAATTTATCTGTATAGGATGTCTCAAAAGAGTGAATTTCAGGATAAGTTGTTCGATAGAAAATAAAGAAAAATTTTACATACAGAGGAGTCTTGAAATGCAACAATTTCTAGATACTGCTTGCGAAAAATTTCGTCCTGTTACTGATCTAAATGAAGTTATATTGAAATGCTTGAAACCTAAATTAACAGATAAATTTGATGGTTTCATGCGGTTTTTGACCTGCAAGATTTAATAAAACAGACTCTTTGAGACGTTGGCGAGTATTATGGAAGAATTAAGAAACACAAATATTAATTTTTACTTGAGAGCTGCTGTAAGCAAATTTCTGCACGACAGGGAGCTAATAACAGCAACGGAAGACGGTGATGTAAATTTCCAGATGATGGGAGGAGTGCCGCAGAGGTCGGTCTTAAGCCTCCTGCTTTGGAACATCACCTTCGACGAGGTGCTGCGGATGGGATTACCGGAGGACGTGTCCTTGCGCGTATGCGGACGATTTAGCGATGTTACTATCGGGTCACTCGGAAAAAGATGTCGAGAAAACAACTAACAAAACGATCCGACGAGTGAGTGTTTGGCTACCATACCTTCTTTAATTGTCCTCGGTAGGATGTGGCCAAGTTAAATTGTAATCTCGATTGGATGACACCTGAAACCGCTGTCTCGAACATGTTAAACGGTTTAAGGGAATGACTAAACATGGAAAAGCTAATTATAGACAGCCTAAAGAGAATAGAAAAGGATCGCAGAGAATGGGGAGCAGATAGAAGCCCGGTTGGAAGACGTGGTGGGAAGGACAGGCCCCCTGCTGAGCTTCCGTTCGTCCGTGCTTGCACGGGTGGGTGGCAGTGAGAAGACACGGAGACTTCCAACCCCCCGGGACAAAAAAAAAAAAATTGGAGAAAATACCGAGTTCCGGCGGATGGGGCGAGGTCCCGGGAACGGGATAGCCGGGCCCGGTTACCCCCACTTCTGAAGCTAGACGCAGGCAAATAAGAAGATACAGAACCGACGGGCCGGCCTGCCATGCCGGTCCCCAGGACCGCCCCTGAACTGAGTCATGCTTGGCGTACAAATGAGAATAGATTTCATAATCGAGTAACAGCTTACGAAAAATTACGCCCTGGTTTCTGTTCCAAGGATGTAAAGTCATACTGAAAATTTTGAAATTTCAAGGTGTAAACATTCAAGTCCACATTTTCTAAAACGAAAAATCGAATAAAAAAGTTGCCAGAACTATCTCTAATAATGTTTCAGAGAATTATTGTAAAATACAAAAAACTAGTGTCGAAAATTACAATTTTTTACTTTTGATGTACAACTTGGTTAAATTACCAGTAAACTAATAAAAATTTATAGTGAATTTAATTCAACTTCCGATCATTTTATTTACAATAAAATTTAAAAATCTTTTTTTAGTGAAACAGTATAACTCTATCCATAAGATTTTAAATAATACCAATTAAGATATTCTGAATTTTCTGCATCCAATTCTATGTGTTCGAATAATTCTCATCAACACCTTCTAAATTGATTGATTATGAAGTAATCTTTTATATTTTGTACTTTATCATACTTACCTCAATATTATTTCACGTGTTATTTATAATTTAAATAATTATTATGAACTTCTTATTTATCACATCTAACTTTTTTAATTCTCTGATCAAATATGTATTTTGTGATGATGCGGTAATCAAGATGGTTTCCTTCTACCCACTCAGGTAAATGGTGGAACAATCGTTTTTATTTATCCCTACAGCAGAGCCTACGTATCCATTCCTGACGTGATATAAATAATATATTATTGATATTATTATTTACCCGAATACGCGTTTAAGAAAAATAGTGATTGAAATAGAAAACATTTCAACGATAAATAATGTAGGAACTAGAAGACATTTTTTTAAATATTTTTGTGCGGTGCCCGAAGAAGTTGAATGAATAATACGAGTAGTAGATGTCTTTTGAAAAGCGTTATTAGACAGGAGAACGGTGAAAATAACTGGAATCTTAATTAAGTTATTAATAATCAGTAAATCAAAGCAATTAATTAATTAAGTGATCAAAACTTAATTAACAATTAATTAAGTGATCAAAACACTCGCAGATAACACATAAAGAGTAGATAATAAACTTGTCATGTGATTGTAATATAAAATATTATATCGTATATATAAATAACATTTTTGTTTATAAATTTTATTTCTCTAAATAAAAAATGTTATTATTTAAAACATCAATCCGGAATTAAACCTTTTTTAACGATATTATGAGAGAGAGAGAAATTCACTTTATGAGAAACTGTTTTCTTTTTGTTAAATAAACTTGTAGTTGAATGGGTTTTGAATATTTTATTACGAAATTTATTGAACGAATTACCGTAGTTTTTAACATGTAAGTTTAATAACAATAAAAAACTGACAGTAAATGCATTTATTTTAATCAGAAGAATTAATTTATTAACATTATCTGCCCCAGTAAGCCTTTGTTATGGCCGTGACCGATGCAAAGCATTCGAGGTACAATAGGTATTACCGATCATACTATACATCGCAATATAACGAAGTGAATAATTCTTCAGTGTTATTGTGTTGCCAGAATAAATTCATAAATAAATAATAATAAAAATAGAATCGTAAAATAATGAAATTATCTTATCAGAAACATCAATCATTTCTCTGTAAACTGTATGAAACAATACACTGTAATTTTCCGTTTAAATTTTATTAGCGAGAAAATAGAAAAAGCAGTTTTAAGGGATTTTCGTAAAAGAAAAAATTTAGAAAACTATAAAACTTTAATCATTAAAGATGAACTTATGATACTCCAACATGTTTATCTGATCCTTATTTATCACTCTCCTGAGTACCCGTTCGATTCAACGATTTTAAAACTTTCTTTTTTTTTAAAAGAAGCGCATTCCGTGAACGGAAGGGCGTTTTATGATAAATTTTGTATCGTTGGAATCGCCAAGGCAACAAGAATTCGACTTTAACAATTATAATTCGAAAAAAAATGCTTGCAACAGGTGATGATCGTAGACTTGAAACTATTTTATGAATTAAAAAGACCCGCATGAAACTGCAGTTACTTTGTTCAAATGTAATTTGCTTTCATTTAATTATGTAGGTGCAATTTATTGTTAAACTTGTGCAAACTTTGTTAAAATATGTTTATTTTTTTAAATTTTATTACAACATATTTACTGTAAAAAAAATCCTTCCTTTTTTTTATTTTCACCACAATTGTTCATTCGCATATTTGTTTCGTTGACTTATTTCAAGTTCTTTATCAATTACTGTGACATACATATATAAACGTTTATCTAAATGTGTTGATTGTTTTTTTTAATTTAAATTTCCTAATTAAATAAAATTAAGTTCATTGATCATTAAATATTCAATAAGCCTACGCATTAAGAAATAAAAATTCGTATTCTATAACCTATAACAGGATATACGTTAGTTGAAACTGTGGTATCTGAACGAGAGAATTACCGCTCCTTGCTTGTCTTTTACTCGTAATTTACAAAATATTACAAATCTTGTATTATATACTATTTCAATACTTGCATTATACCTCTCTTATCATTTTATTCAGATTTCAAGATGTTAAATGCTGTACTGATGATTCTAACTATACCAAATGTTTCGAAAAACGCCGGTCAGATAACGGATGCGATAAAAATCGTTCATTCAAACTAGTACCAGGCAGTTTCAGGTATGAAGAAAAGCTAGGCGTACGACCTTTTGTTAGAGCGATGGCAGGTCCGATGGACTGAAGCGTCCACCGGTGCGTGGACTAGATGCCTGATCAATGAGGTTAAGCCATGGGTCCTGAGGGGATTTGGTGAGCTCGGTTACGAGCTCACACAGTTCCTGATGGGCCACGGCTGTTTCCGTCAATATCTCCACAAGTTCAAGAGAGTGAATGATAACGCGTGACCATATTGCGGAGACCTGGATGACGTGGAACACGTCATCCAGGTCAATGTAAACAGTGTCTTCCACTGTTTACATTGGGTACCCTTGAAGCATAATTACAGACATCTGGATCCTTTCACACCAGATAATATAATACAGAAAATGCTTTACAACGACGAAACATGGGAGTCCATCTCTCGTATGGTCACCCGTATTATTAGGAGTAAGGAGTCAGATGCGAGGCAGAATAGCCTGAGAAAGTCCTAAATATTCCAACTGCTAGGTGAAGAATTAGACTGGTGAGCGAGGGCAGATGGACAGCCTCCTGCGGAGCCGTAGTTCGTTTGCGCTTGCGAGAATGGGCTACGGTGATGAGGCACGAGGACTCCCAACCCGCTGACCCAGAAATTACACACCACAGCTGAGAGTGCTTCATTTACGCCGTTTAGCGTAAAGTCGTTTTCATTCCAAGGAATTCAAGGTTATTGTGTTAGCTCATTTCTATCACGCATTATTTCATTGCTGTTTAATCTTAATGTATATATTAGGCTTAGTGTTTTTTTTTTTATTCTCAACCAATTTCAATGTTGTCAGAGTTCCTAGAAGTCTATTTCTCTTTGTCGGCTCTGATGCCATTTCTTCAACTTGCGTATTCAGAATTATTTTTGTTATGTCTTCGGTCTCGAATTCCAACACGTTCTCTCTAATCGTTCTTATACTAACACTAAGACACTACTCTTGTTGCCAACACACACTCTCTCCTGTTCACTGCCTAGCTGTGGTTTCCGCCTCCTTTCGTTCTCTCCATCTTTTCGGCAGAGTTGACCAGACATTCATAATGTAAACACGTCTTTTCGTTTCGCTCTCAAGATTTGTGCTAATCTCATCATCACCTCCATACTCGCATGCACGATGCGGTATTCCTGTGTCAAAAATATTTTCCAGTTCTACTCGTCAGTTTTTCGTGATTTCACAGTTTTGCTATGTTCGTCTACCCTAGTTTCTTCGTTGTTATTCTTCAAATTCACTATATTACGTTTTTCCTGAAAGTGCTTCAATTACTACAAACTGCCATTTCCATCGACGTCGAATCTTCTCGAATCGCAGATTTACATTTTCCTCGATCCAGAATCTCCAACCTCTTTGCTACATATCTACTACGTATTAGTCTAACTCTACACCACGTCTCACCCCTGCGTTCCTGATACACCACGACGGACTACGCCCAGGAATTACTGTATGTATTCATTTACCTTCATTCACGAGTTCGTCGTTTACTAATATTTGTGTGCTACAGGCAAGTTTAATTTTCATTATTTATTACGTTTAAACAGTTACTTTATCAGTAAAAATTTGTGGAACATTCAGTTCATCGTACCTTATGCATTTTCACTTTCAAGTGTAGTTCACAAAACCATTTGCTCACTTAAGTACAGTCACGACAGGTTACTTACATAAGGTTGTCATTGTTCAGCTGCAACCTATTTCACGTGCTCAATTAATTTCAATGCGATTATATTGTAATTAACGCTTTATTTTTATGTTTACTTATCACAATTTGATTATTGTTATTAACTCTTGTGTACTAGAATATCATTGTGGCTTTTTTTCTACACTAAACTAGAATTACATGTATTAATTTTTTTTTTTTGAATTTTTATGGGCATCGGCTGCTAAGGTCGTCATATTTAAGGGTGTAAAGGGCCCTTACATTTTATTTAAAAGCACAAACTACACAAAACATTTAAGACATAAAGACAAGGACAATCACAAACACTTATGGGGTGTAAAGGGCCCCAATATTAAAATTTGAGATAGGTTCCCAAAAGACCATTAAATTTAAATTAAAATTAAAACTTATCCTACCATATCTTTCTTTCTTTCTTCTACGAGTCTCATTCATAGTTGGTTTAAGCACCCTCGGAGCGACCAGAACCGCAGTTGAGCAGTATATCAGTCGCGCCAGGGTGCCGTGGCAGTTGAATCCTTCTTATAAACAGGCTATAGGCATGCACAGCGCACACCCACAGCCTCGCGCCCTCAATCCACCCTTGAGGGTCCCCCATGCCATCATCGGACACACCCCGACTCACTGCTCTTGAATGCAGGTGAGCCAAAATGGCTTAGGCAAGAGGGCTACCTCCCGTCACTATACGTGCCACGTTTCAAGACTCCCTTATGTATATATGCATACACTTAAAATTAAACTTATCAATACCATTTTTTCTTTATATATATATATATATATATATATATATAAACTACCGCTTAGAGTTTCTTTTGTCACAGCTTTAAACTTTCATTTTTATAGACTTTAAGAAGTCCACTGGCGTGTAAAAATGCAACTATATTTTCTTCATTTCCATTATCCAGATCAGCAGTAATATTATTTCTAAAAAGGAACCTCTTTCTGAGGTCCTCATATATGGTACACTCTTCTATAAGATGCTTGATTGTCAGTGTTTTATTACAAACACCTCACATTGGTCTCACTTCGCCGGTTAACAAATATAAATTTGTTAATCGCGTATGACCGATTCTAAGTCTGGTCACCGCTACTTGTTCACGGCGAGTCAACTTATAGTCGCTTTTCCATTTATAAGGAGAAGATTTTACTGTGTTTAATTTTGTATTTAATCTCCTCCATTCAGCATTCCACTTGTTTTTTACTATGTTTGTTAGACGGTTTTTAACATCTGCCACTCTTACAGGAAATGCATCCAAATCATCGCAGACTGTTGCCTTTCTGGCAGCTTCATCTGCGATTTCATTACCTGTAATACCAGCATGCCCCGGAGTCCATACAAATACGCATCGCTGTCCTCGTTGTTTTAGTACGTATAAAATGGACAGAATGTTTGCAATTAGGACATCCTTAATGTTCTTGTTCCGAATTGCGACGAGTGCACTTAATGAATCGGAACATATTAGCACTCTCTCTTCGCAATAGTGTTCAGTGTAGCGAAGAGCTTGCTGAATTGCAGTGAGTTCTGCCGTGTAGACACTGGCCACATCTGGCACTCTCCAAAAGTGGGCTTCTTCATTTACATATATCGAGCATCCAACACCATGTTCGGTTTTAGAACCGTCAGTATAAATTCTAATATGTTCTTCGTAATTACTGACGGTTGCCAAAAATTCTTGCTGGATGATCAATGCTGGTTTCTTTTTTATTTCTCCTTGAGAGAGATCCAAACTTGTATTTACCGCTGGCAAGAGCCATGGCGCTATTTCTCTAGTAGAATTTGCTAGAGTCTCTGGTATAGAAATTTCATATTTTCTTCTTAATTCGTGGTACCTAATTCCGGCTGGTCTGGAATAGGTAGCACGACGTTCGTATAATGCAGCTATGGGATGATTCGTAAACAATTTATTATTTATATGCGCAGGGAAAGCCCATATATTTGCTGCATATCTTAACAAGAGGATCTCTCTTCTATAATGTAGTGGCATTATTCCGGCTTCAGACATCAGACTAGCCGCCGGACTTGTGCGGAAAGCATCTGTTGCGTATCTTATTCCGCTATTATGAACTACGTCTAACTTTCTTAAGTGCGACTTTCTAGCGGATGAATATACGATACATCCGTAGTCTAGTTTAGATTGAACCAATGCTTTATACAATCTCAATAATGTCTGTTTTCCTGAGCCCCAATTTAAGTTCGATAAACATTTTATAATGTTTAGGGCTCTTTTGCATCTATCACTCAAGTCCTGTATATGTAATCCCCATGTAAGGGATTTATCCAATACTAGTCCTAAATACCTTACGCTGTCTTTATATTGTATTGGATTATCATCAATTGTCAACGCAGGACTTTGATGAGGAATTCTCTTCCTACAAAAGTGTACACAGCACGTTTTTTTCTGGTGAGAATTGGAATCCATTATTCCTTGCAACTTCATTTAGAGCATAGATCGCTCGTTGCAATTTGTACCTCACCATAGCAGTCTTGTTGCTGGCATATACGATTGCCAGATCATCAACATAGACGCTTTTGCTGATTTCTACTGGAATGGCTAATATCAATTTATTAATGGCAATGGTAAACAAGGTACCGCTCAACGGCGAACCTTGCGCAAGGTTATATAACCTTGCGGTATGTATTAATTATTTAACGTTAAGTTTGTTGATGTTCTTAATTCAGAAAAGGCCAGTGCCAATTAAGATTTATTGTAATTCATTTATCTAAGTTAATGACATCCGTTCATTGCTATTTGTCACATTATAGTATATGTCAGTAGTACAACTGTTTGCCAGTTACATTTTTCTATTGATGTTATGTTTTTCTAAATTTACAATTAAAATTAAGGTGTTTCATGTTCTCTTGTTTGCAGGCTTTGTTAAAAATGTATATTGTAAAAATGTGTATTTAAAGGTGTATATTCATGTATTTTTTAATTTAATATTATTGCTATGCTGATTTCATTTGATATTCTTAGGTATCATTAAATTATGTTATTTTCATAATTTTCTTTTTAGTTTTAAGGTTATGATTTTTAACATAAGTTCATTTGTTCTTTCTCATTAAAGTCCAAATTCTTTTGGCAAATTCGAGCTGTGTTTTTTTTAGTTAACTTTAAGTTAACTAACTTAAACTGACGTTAACTTTTTAGTTAACGTCAGTTACTTTTTTTTATAACTCTAAAGTTTACATTTCCAAAAATATCCCAACATTCCATTTTCACGGCAATAAAAAGAAAGATTGAAAAAGACAGTCATGTGTTATTTATATATTTTACATAGAAAAGATTGACAGTTCTGATGATATATTATTTTTTCTTTTTTTATGATAAAATAGAACGAGACAAAATCACAAGTTATATGGCGCTTAATCATAATTCTTTCACTGAAACTAACGATGGTCGCTACAAAACCAGTTCCTGTGATAAAAGAAGTGAAGGGATCGCGTATAAAACCGTACGTCTCCTGCATTTCAATTTGCTTAGCATACCGATATTTCGGTATTTTTAGCTCATACAAAAGACTGTGAGAAACTATTTTACTCCTAACTTTTTTTTAGTAACCATCTTGAGAGTGGCTATGCTAAATTTAGGAGTAATACATGCATATTTTGATATTCTACGCACAGATAAATCGGCAAATAATTTTGAACAATTCTCCCCAATTAATTTAAATTGAAAGACAGTGTAAAGATTTCTATGAAATGTTTCTTAGCCGATAAGTTTTTTGTAGCTATTGAAAAAACAAAGAAAAAATTTGCATAAGTGACGTCAAAGTCGGTGGTAGTTTGCTCTAATTTTCAGCAGTAAGCATTAAGATTATAGGGAGCGGCAGAATTCAAACATTTCATAAACGCCTTAAATAGACGTGGTCTAGAATATATCGAAGTATTTAATCGAATTAAGCAACATTTTGTTTCAAGTATGCGAGTGTGTACGCGTTTGTAAAGGTATGTTTATTTATCTAAATTGATAGGAAGGGGAAAGTGTGTATACTGTGGATCCGTTCCAAGCAACAGAACAGAATCAGAGCGGGAGGTCCACATTATAAGATTGGTAGCGCGGGCGGACGAAGGTATTGTTCGTACCTCATTATATCAGTAAGATGCAAAGTGGCGGACTAATGAGCCGTATTGCGCAACTTATAACCGGCTATGACCCCGAGGCGCCAGTATTCCACATTTAATTGTGCCGCGCATACGAACGAAAACGCTGCGAGTTATGCGTGCTTGTATTTCTCCAACGGCCTCGATACGATATTAAATCATCTACTTTTCGAGGTGCAAATAATTGTGCGGGAGCACCTTGCGTCATATTTTTGAGCTGTCATTCCCTCCGGCCTCGCAACAATACCAAACATCGCTCTGCGAAGACCAGCCTTCTTGTTCGATGACCGTTCTCTAACACCGGTACGCATTTAACCTCTGCAACCGCCATCACAAATAAATGCTGCCAGAATTATAATAACAACGTACCCCCGATACCGGTCTCTCTTATTAATCAGGAAAAATAAATCCTGTAAGAAATTATAAATGATGTTATCTTGAAATAGCCAAATAAGAGTTCTGTTAATAGTAAAAGCGATGAATAGGTTTTACTGCGAGATTGTTTCCAACAGTTTCAACCCTCAAAAATCATTTCAAATTTCACTCAAAGTTATAAATCGTTTTAAAGTCGCTGATATTAAGTCTTAGATTTTATAAAAACAACCGGATGTTTATTTAAAAAAAAAGGAAAAACTATTCTAGTGGATTTAATGATTTAATGTTAGCAAAATTATATATTGCTTACATTTAAATAGAAAGAACTACGACTTTATTCTTTTGTGGAAACTTCAATTAAAAAAAATTACTGAATGAAAAATAAACAATATACATCTCCAGCTGACGCACAATATTCATCCTCTGGGTAAAAGAATTTTTGAAGAACAAAATTTTTACGTTAATTTTTACATGTCTAAACCAAAAATATTCTATATTATCCTAGACAGCAACATCTTTTAGAGTTGTTTCCTGGAGGAGGCAATTTACCTTTTCTTTTCAATATGTCTCTTCATTAATCTGAAAAAACTCAATTTCGTAGACGCAATTATTTATTCATCAAGTCAATTATTCTTTGTCTGTACAACTACATTTGTCACGATTTATCTTTATAAACAATTCAGTGAATTTTAAGAACCAATCACCTGCTTACTTTTGTTTAGTCCTAACACAAGAAATAAAAATAAAATAATATTAAATAAAATAGCTGGTAGAAATCATACGTACCAATCAGTCTATTAAAATAAGTTCTGTAAACAGTAAGTCTTGTTATCATTTTGCATTGAATTAAACAAATTGAATTATTCAGCGAAATTGAATTAATAGAATAAAAAACTAAATTGTAAATCATAAACTGATTGTTTGTGAATGGTTAGGAAATTTCCAGAAATAATCTCAGTGTAATGAAAAAGGTACATATGAGAAGTTTTTTATTACAAACTGACAAAATATAAGATCCTTGTTATTTTTATATTTATAATAAAATTAAAACAGCCTGGAAAGAGTTGAACTAGTATGGATACCGAGGGCTTCCTTCTCTATAGACTACTACTTAGCAAGAAAATTATTAATAAATCCTTAGCTTTAAATTTAATAACCTAAAGGATTCCCTTCGATTTAGTTTCGACTAATTTTATTACGTATTCTTGTTTATGAAATTGCACTGCTGGTTGATTTTCTTACTAAGAATGTTAATTGTGTTATATGCAATAGCTATTTTTTTTAATGAGGCTACACATTTTTTATTGGATTAAGATCCGGGCTTTGTGGTTCCAATTTGAAATATTAATTTTCTAATCATTGAAATAATTAACGATTGATTTCACTGTATACTTTGGTTCTCGACCCTCATGAAAAATTATATACACATTTCCTCCAACGGCATATTATTAAATTTATATATGAAAAAATTCAAAAATATTGCGCTCTTATCCTTTTAGTTTAGGGTTTGATGGGACACAACATGAACCAAAAGTGCATAAGCCTGCTTAGAGATATAATACGTAAAAAAAAAACTATTCTACCCTTTGAATAAAATTTTCACGAATTGCATCCACGGTGACATCTCCCACTTTGTTGACCATTTGCTACGAAACTTAAATAACAAGATTTACTCATATTTAGAACTCATGGTACAAAATTTCATAAAAATTGCTAATTCAGTCAAAAGATATCAAGAAGAACGATAAATGACGCAAAAACACGTTGGCTTATTATTTCCCAACTCTGAATGAAATCACCCAAATACCCAAAATGATACTAATATAATGGAATCATCTAATTATTACAAAAATCTAACATTGAGCCCAGACACAAAAAAAAATTGTTTTTGCCCCTATTCCTTTTATAGGAGTTTAAATAGGACCAAACATCACCAGAGATTATCTTACCTACCTACGGGGAATAAATTATCTAAAAAAAAATTACCTACCCTTTTAAGTAAAATTTTGATATACGAGATCTCATAAAGAGCATATCATTTGTAGTATAAATGTATCTCCCTGTTCTCTTAACTGACTGTGACCGATTAAATGATATCAATAAACACAAATCATCATGTAACCAAATCGATTCAACCAATCTGAGAATGACAAGCAAAAAAAAAAGGTGGTACATCGTACAATTCCATATTCTTTCGGAATTTTTTTTGCTAAAATTGTTTTATTGTAAGAGGTAGTCATGAAACGTCAAAATCTGGCCCAATTAGTAAACTTTCCATTACGTAGTCATTTTATATTGTATTGTATAATTATGTAATCGTAAAAGTTAAAATTTAATTTTAAAAAATATATATATGATTGTAGTTTTTGAAATAAAAAACATAAATAAAAATAAAGAATTTGTACAAGAAAAATATATTGTATACACTGCATTGGTATTGTATACTTTTTTGTTTTATATTTTGTAAGGAAAAGCTTTTTCCATTAGAATAATGTCTATGAATAAAACTGTAAAATAATTTTAAAATTAAATTTGTTTAATTCTAACTTTTTTTTAAACTTATCCATAGATTCACTTAAAGTACAATATTTCCCGTTATCATTTTATTAAAGTCTTTTAAAATTTTAAATTTACATAAAAATAACAAATTTTATATTTAATATAATGAAGTTATAAGTTTACATAAATTTTAAAGCAATATACATAAATAAAATTTATTCCTATAAGTAATAGAAGTGTAAATCAAAATGCAGTTAAAATATACCGGTTGGACTACTTTCTCATATAATATATTAAATAGTTTCCATGTTGCGGTTTATATTTAATATTATATATTTAAAATACAGAGAACAATAAAAGCTTAGGTCACAATTACGTAAATCATCCTGACCCTTGTTGAAGTGTAATCAATCTGCAAAAATACAAATAACGCATACAATAACGTGCACTGCCTACAACGTGTTCAGAAGCCACATTTTGACCGCTACAAAAACCACTACAACCTTGATTCGGCCCTGAACATCCTGTGACCTTTTAAAAATAAAATGATAAAATATTCTTATAACATTGCTCTAGACCCACTTTTACTCATTTATGCATTCTGTCAAAAATTATCGCCCTCATCACTTTCCATTCTGGTTAAAAATAAGTATTTTATGCAAAGCGGAATAGAATACAATAGAGTTCTTTTTTATAATTGAACTTAGGAAAAAATTTATAAAAAATTGATTTTTTTATAAAGTGGGAGTGCTTAAACATAAACACAAATTTGGAAAATATAGAAAAGAGGATAGCATATTAAACTTAAAAGAAATAATGAAATACAAGGAAATTTTTTTTTTTAAATTAGAGCATAATGAAAAAGTAAAGATTGATATTGTTTGGTCATCTTATCAAACAGTAAAAAAAAGATACAGTAAGTTAATCTTTCATTACTTCTGTAGTAGGAAAACAAACTAAACTAAATAAAAAAGAGCTAAAGGTTAAAAATAGATAGTAAAAGTAAAGAAATTTTTAAAAGCAAGATTACGATGTTAGAGGGTTTCCAAGAACAGAAAACTGGAAAAGGAAATTCCAAAATGAAATTTTCTTAATAATTCGGTGAAAGATTTTGATGAAAAAACCAGAAATATAATAAGAGAAATAATTTAAAAAAATTAAATTTTTAAAGTTAAACTTTTAAGTTAAATTTTTAATCCTCACGTATAAAACAGGTGTAAGGTAAGATAAGATGGCCTCTCACCGATGCACTTCAGTTAAAAATAATCAAAACTTATCCGCGAGAGAAAAAACAAATATGAGGAATAAGATCGTATTCCATTTAAAATTGACATAGGAAGACCACGTCTGGTTAGTAACTGCTTTGCTTTCATAAATGGTTATCTTTTCGGACGATCCCAAAACAGCTGCAACAGAACAAATAGACACACTATCAAAACAGAAAAAAGTAACTGGACAGTTTTACAAACGTTTGCCTGACAAAACTTGAACTTTTAAAGGCGCCATGGTGGGAAACCACGTCACAGTTCTTTTAGGTGCGAACATGTCGGGGAGAGAAAAGTTGAAACCTCTCTTAACTGGTAAATCGAAAAATCCACTTGTTTCGCTAACGTTAAGTCTTTGCCTATTGTATGAAGCCAATATAAAAGCGTGGGTTACTAGTGAAATCTTCCAAAAATGATTATTCAAATTGGATCATTATTATCATTCGAAAAATTGTCCTATTTATTGACAACTGTACATCCAAAATCGTTTCCTCAGGGACTGTTATCGATAAAATTCGTTTTCTTTCCACCAAATGTTATCTCTAAATTCCAACTAGTGGATCAGGGCATTATACTATTAACGATTCAAATTAATTCAATCAACCAAGTGTCCGATTAACAAGAATATCCGGAAAACACAAAAAAAGAGAAGTCTTTAAAATAAAGAAAATCTCGAATTCAAAACATTAATAAAACAACACTGCATGAGGGAATTTATTTCTCAAAATTTTCCTTTGAAACAGCTGAACAAAGAATTTGTTCAATTATTGGCTCACGCAAGTCCTGATCAGCCACGGCTCATTCCAAGCCTACGTGTTTCGAAGACACAAAGTAGATAATCCGGAGTACCAAAATTGTGGTCAGAGGGACACAGCTGAACATGTCTTTTTCCAATGCGTTAGATGGGAAAGAGAAAGAAGAAGATGTATGGTGATTACTGATCAGATAGACGTAGGCAATGTTGTAGTGCCAACATACAGTGATAAATTCTCCACGGGATCCAGCTTTGTATACAGAGTACTGCATAGGAAGATGCAGGATGCAATGGGGTGAAAGACAGCCTCTCGTGGAGCTGCCGTTCGTCTGTGTTTACACAGACGGGAGGTGGCGTTGAAGCGGAGGGACTCCGGTAACCCCTGAGCAAGCGACGGTAGTACCAGTATCCCAACTGATGTGTCCGTGATATACAGATATGTGAGTATCAATTTCAAGGTGAGAACAATTGCGGTTCTAGATCGTAATGCAGTAGTCAGAAGTTTAATCAATAGTCTGACTGGGGGGGACAGCCCTCAGTAAAGCCGTCGTCTGTCCGTGCTTGCGCGAGTGGGCGGCGGTGGTGAAGCTGTGGGACTCCTGGGTCTCTCTGCTTTGGCACTCCCGGGGTTGTGCTATACTTAATTGCAAAACCGGCCCCGAGTGGAAATGAACGGTGAAGTAGGAGTTTTAGTCGGTATGGTGCGGTACACGTAGGCTCTTAATATCAACATCTAGGGCGAACTCGTGCGAGTCCGACACCCCCACTTGTATGCGGGTGTCCGACCCCCATACAAGGTTGACACGTAAATGGTTGGGGTATGAAAATGGTATTTCTCCGCAACGTCTATAAACATGTTAAGTTCGAGTTAGGTAACTCCATAACTCGAACGTAAACAAACCGAAAGAATAATATAACCAGCTGGGTAACTAATCAACAAGCCTTAGTTACCCTAGGCCAAAGTATTATAATAAAGTTTAATATCACAAAAAAGCACTAAATTAAACCACGAAACGACAAATAATACAAAAACGATAGTTAATATGAAATTACAGACCAACCAGATGATGCAGATAACTATTTATTCCGAAAAAAAAAAAGTTGGAAGTACAGTACTTTTGGGTCTAGCTCCAGGGCAGGATAAAAACTTATGTACTCATATATATATCAACTGTTCTGCTTATTAACGTAGTCATTCTGAAAACGAGCTTGAACTGACGTAAACATATGGTGGATTTTTAATCACCAACCAAACTCAGTGAGATTTCTGGGCAAAAATTCATGCGACCAACCAAATCAGCATCTTTTAATTTTGAAAAATTTGAATTTTATAGGGATGAAAATTTAAGTCCTTATATAGGATCGATAGTTCACTGTTACTCATTTTAATCGCAGTATTTTTTGTTTGAACCGAACATTATGGTAGTACGAAATTAATCAATGTTTTCTGGCGTCCCAGCACTTTTTTTTTATTTAATATGGACCTGGTTTCCACGTTCAAGATTTTCCGATATTTTTTTTTTCAATCGCCTCATCGTTTGATTCATCGTATGCGGCCAAGCATTATCACGCAAAAACAAATCCCTTTGGGAAAACATCATATTTGGTTTGGTTTTTATAGCTCTTCTAAATTTTGTAATGTTTCGCAATACACATCGGCATTCACAGTAGTTCTTCGACAAGTCGGACCCCCTTTCTGTCCAAAATACAGTAACCATAAACTTGTTTATCAAAAAGATGATGTGATGAATATGATGTTTCAAGTGATGATTAATACAGTCATCGCATCGACTGCTGCTTTGCCTCACGTTCGAGTAAGACCACTCTTCGGTAACAATGCGATCAAACAATTTCATTTTCGTAACGCCGTATAAATTCATATGCCGCAGCAAGACGTCTTTCCTTATGTTTATCGGTTATCATCTTCACTATCCAACCGGGATACAATTTTTTATAACACAATTTTTTCAGTCAAAACTTCATAAATCAAAGACTGTGAAATATCAAAGAAGACTGTGGCACGATGAAGCGCCGGTTTTCTCGCATTTTGTGTGAACATATTCAATCAAGTCATCCGTTATGACCGACGGCCAGCCGCGCCAGCCGCTAAATTCTTAAACGTTCGTCCTTCTCAAAATAAACCTCACCACCGTTTTATTTGGCGAAAATAGCCCCAAAATATAAGGCCTGTAAACGTTACAAATTTTCTAGTGAATTTCAGGTGCAGAATTTTTTTTCCATCAAAGATTGGATCACTCCTCGTACTTATACTCGACGAGTTAATGAATTGTAGCACTACTGTAAATGGATGAATGTAAACAAAAACAAATGACTATATTACTGCTGCTAACGGCTAACTAATGAAATAGTTAATATTATTTATTATATTGAAGTAGTCACTGACTATTGATTGAAAAAACTGAGCCACTCAAGCGTCATCTGTTTACACTACGTACATATAGAGGACAAATTCAAAAAGGACCGTAATTTTAAAATGAAACAAAAGTTTTTAATGAGATAAAGTAAACTTTTCTATCACTAAACTGAATGAGATCATAGCATATTCCATATTTGTAATATTGAGCAAACAAAAAGGTTCAGTAAAAGACAATAAATGATTAAATTATTCAACATTATAATAAAACAAAAATTAAATTTTTACAAAGCAATTTAAATCAAACGGCAAAACAATTTAAAAAAAAGATGTAGTAAGAGACAAGATATACTATAGGGTAAAAAATAATAATAATGAAATAACTAAAAATAAATATGAAATGAGTATTAAGTAAAATTTAAACTGTTTTTATTAACTTCATTGCAAATCTACACGCCCTCTGATTTACTTTAGATCTTCTTTGAAGATAAAAATAATTACAACATACATATATCTAAATTAACCGTTCAGTTCGTGATGAAGATCAAATCCTAGTGGATTCTGTATCGGTAAATGAGTAATATTCTCTTAATAATACTATAACATCAACATGTTAAATAAAGTATAAAAATGAATACCAATTAGAAACAAAAATTACTCAGTTAAAATCTTTATTTAATAACTAAATAATATACGATAGTGAAGATACAAATTTTATCGTAGAATAAAGATATGAATATTTGTATTTCCTTGACAGAAAGTTTTTCTTACTCAGACATTATCCTGAACAGATTAATTAGGAGAAAAGACCTAACATGCAACGTATCTCAACTGAAGTCCCATTCAGCACAGTACGGGAGGAGCAGGGTGTACTATTATTAAATAAAGGCGTGCATGAAGAGACACAAATATCTGAAGACAAATCAAACTACCGTCATGGGGGGACAAACATTAAATATTTTTAGTATAACCTTTCTATTATAAAATACTATGTAGAAGCAATGGTATAAAAAATTTATATATATATATATATATATATATATATATGTGTGTGTGTGTGTGTATGTGTGTGTGTGTGTGTGTGTGTGTGTGTGTGTGTGTGTGTGTGTGTGTGTGTGTGTGTGTGTGTGTGTGTGTGTGTGTAAAGGCTGATTCAGGAGAAATGGAAAATAATTTGAGAACCGATTCTAGAACTTGAAAAGGAAAAAAGTACATACAGATATATGTAATGGCCAAAAATGCTTTGTTATCGAGTTACGGTTAGCGAAAAATTTTGTGCGGATTTCAGTATCCCCGCTGGAATGCGGTTCATACTATTTTCGAACGAAGCTACTTTTACTCGTAATGGCATAAACGATACACGGAATTCACACTGATGATCTGAAGAAACCCACAAAGTTGAAGTTGAATCAAATTTCCAGCAACGATATTCGGTGATCGTTTGGTGTGGCATGATCCAACCGATTGACAGGCCAATTAACCAACTAATAGGTCTTTTGATACTAGAACATCGTGTAACGGGGAAAAATTATCTGGAATTTAAAAAAAATGAACTTCTTAAAGTGCTTGAAAAGTTTTAATCGGCGAAACAGATTGAAATGTATTATTACTTGAGATAGCACCATTGCATTTCATGATTGAAGTAATACAATTCGTAAATGGACTGGACATAAAAGGCATAAATTGGCCACTTGAATCACTAGATCTTACTCCCTTAGATTGTTTACGGGGATGGATGAAATGCAGCTAAGAAGTAAGAGGTAGACAAACGTGAGATCGCTCGCATTCTCAAAGCTGCTGCCCTCATCAAGAATGCGAAGATGTCAATAAACTGACGACATAAAATGTCAGAAATGACAGAAAATGGAAACGCGTTGAAAAGTACATCGATGTTAATAGTAGAATTTTCGAACATTTATTGTAAATTAATTCAATACAAACTACAGTGGGTATTCCTCTTTTTAAAAATTTAAAAGTATTTTAGTTATTCAAAAGTGTAGATTTATTGTACTAAAAATAGCTATTTTTTAATTTTTTTTGAATTCATAACATTTTTGTGTTAAATTTCTTCTATTTTGTTTTTATTAATAAAAAGTTGATTTTTGTTTGTTTTACGTAGACTTTATTACACCGATTTTCTCACAATTAAATTCTCTACAAGTTTTGATAAGAAAATTTACGCATTTATTATCATTTAACAAATTTATTGAACTTCAAACCTAAAAAAGTGTTTTTCGTCACCGACTTTTTCTTTTTTACGGTAAATACCATGAGAATTATGAAAGATTCGGTTCTGGAACCTGTTTTATTCGTTTTTTCAGGCCAAAAAAAATAAAACATCATCAAGTTTACCCCTTATGTTATGCCTGAAAATTTTCAGTACGACATCATTTCGTCGGGGAAACTGAAATCCGAGAGAAATTTTACGCTATAAAATATCAAGTTACGCTAACTCGATAACAAAGGGTTTTCGGACATAAAATATGTTTGTACGATGTCTTTTCCTTATTTCAAGGTCTAGAATCATTTCCGGTCCAGAGTAACAGATTTCTTCCTATTAAGAAGAAAGAAAGAAAGAAAGAGAAAATAGAAAATCTAGAAGTAACTAAAGGGATTATTTTCTTAGAATAATGGGTTCATTTAAAAACCTGTTCTTTGTAATACACGCAATGCCACTTCCAAAAGTTATTCAAAAGTTATTCACTTCTTCTGTTATTCAACCAGAAGATTTACCGGACTGGGAATAGAATTTATATAAAAACGTAAAAACACGGATAATGGAAATTATTACGCTTCAACAATTAAAAGGACGAGTTGGGTACTGGTTCTACAGGCCAGGAGGTATAAATACTGTCAGGAACCAGCGGAGAGGGTCATAGTTCTGCAAGGCAGTTCGCATTAGGCGCATTCGCGGTAACAACGAGATAAGTAAGCGTGTGGTAACAAGTTAAGAGTACGACACACTAACCCACCGGGTTAGACTAGTGGTGAACGCGTCTTCGCAAATCAGCTGATTTCGAAGTTGAGAGTTCCAACGTTCAAATCCCAGTAAAGGCAGTTACTTTTATACGAATTTGAATACTAGATCGTGGATGCCGGTGTTCTTTGGTGGTTGGGTCTCAAATAACCACATATCTTAGAAATGGTCGACCTGGGACTGTACATGACTACACTTCACTTACACTCATACATATCATCCTCATTCTTCGTCTAAAGTAATACCTGACGATGATTCCCGTCACGAGTATTCCATTGCGGACCGTGGTTTAATGCAGGAAGTTGTTCGGTGAATTGATATGCAGAAATGCAGAAGTGGAAGTATGCAGAAGTGAAAGTGAAAGTATTATATTCCTTCATAAACTGTACGGTGTTCTACTGCAACAGTAAAAGAAATAATACTTGCAGAAAGTGGACGGACTGTATGAACTTTAGACTTTTCTATTGTTATTTTGTTAATACTCGTACAATTAGTGCATATCTGTAATTATAATTTTTTTTTTAAATTTGACTGTATTTTGGTATTCACAATTTAACTTTCATTAAATAAATATGTTTTTTTTTTAATTACTATTCTATATGATATATCTATTTATTATTATTATTATTATTATTTCTTTCATTTTTTATGCTTTTAGATTAGTAAATTGTATTTATACGAAATTCTACTTTTGTTAGTCTGTCCTTGTCTAATTACGAACACGGGACAAAAAACACATGCGCGGGTTTGCGCGTTAGGGTTGTTTAATAATTAGAGACAACTAACAAAAATAGGAAAAACTATTTAATAGAATAATAGTGTAACAAATTATTTGAAAATTATAAAAATCAGTCCTCTGCTAACTAAGAAGTATAGAGGCCGGCGTATAGCTGTGCACATTGCGTGCGAGAGATAGATAGACTGATAGGACGGATGTAGCAGTTAGATAGTCATTCCTTTACCAAAGCATTCCGCATACCTCCGTATACCTACACTGTATGCAGTACATTGTCAGAGTTGTTCAGGATAGTTAATAGCGCGGTAAACCAGCCGTCAGCCTAGGTGCACAGCAACACGCTGCCCGCTATACTAAGTACAATGTATAAACGATTTTTTTCTTAATAGAAGGGATAAGAGGTGTTTGCTGCTTTACATACACTATCTTTCCCAGTCTTTTTTGGCTGTGAGACTTATGAATACTTCAAGTATAAGAAACACCGGTCTGCTTCTCGTGAGAGTAATGTTCTTCATTATTCAATCATTCCTGTGGTAAACAATAGAACGAAGTTGTCACTTGCACCTAGAATTGAACATTACATGAATTTCGGTGGGCTTGACATGCTGACATGTAACATTAAGTTTGATTCCGAGGAGAAGGCCAAGGCAATACCTCAAGTCACAATTTTTTTAGCAAGCCTCTGTCACAGAAGGCTTATTATCTTGAGAAAACCTCAAGTGATACTTGTTTTTAGAAGTGACTTGTATATCATGTCAGGTTATCTACAGACTTTTTTGGTTGTGGCAATAACATTTAGAAATAAAAGCTCTTAAAAAGACAATTTTTTTAAATATAATTACTATTTTACGAGAGTTATTGCAACAGTGGAAAAACTACTAAATAGAATAAACTGAAACTGCCAAATAATTCAAGTTGGCACCCGTAACAGAAAACACCAGTTGTTTAAAAAGAATTTCCATTATTTATTTCAAAACGTCGGCTTCATTCAAAACATATACTGTGGATGATAGGGCGTTGTAATAAGTTTTGTATTTTGTACAGGTGTAAAAGTAGACGAAATTTATTTACAGATGTAAAAATAGTATGGTAAAAAGCGTATTAATTGTTAAAATTTTTAAAAGTGGATCGAGCAGAACTAGTGTACCCGATTTTCATCGGAGAGAAGGGAAACTTTCCATTGACGCTTTACAAAATCGATCAAAAAATGAAGAAATTGTTGAAATTTATAATGTATTTCTACAGTCCACTCCATTATTCATAAGCTAATTTACCACAAAACGTATTCGAGGTGGGTTTAGAGACGGTTGACTCAAAATTAGAAAGATAATTTACATTTGCAATCAACTTTTACGACGGATTTTAGAAGAAGGTAAAGCTTTTTTAGATAGTGCAATAGGTCGTGATGAAACTTGGATTCATAATTTCGAACTAGAATTCAAACGTCAGCGTATGCAAAGGAACCATCTGATTTCGTCGTCTATAAAAAACGTAATATCTACTCGTACAGTATTTCAGGACTATAAAGGTACAATTTTTTGCGATTATTTGGAAGAACAACACTCAATCAGCTGTAAATACTATTGTGAGTCTGGAAATAAGGTTAAATCCAGTAAAAAGGAAACGTCCAAGTTCTATCTCAAAAGGCGTAATTCTTCTGAGTTTTAACAGCCGCTCAAAAGTCACGGCAAGTTATGCAAACTTTACAGTCCCAATCTCGCACCATTTAGATTATTTTTTTTTCGTCCTCTCATAAAGTGTATCGAATCCGGCAAGAATGCGGTACAAGGATGGCTGTGACACAAAGTGAACAGTTCTTTACTACTAGTTTAATAAAGCCCAGAGAAAGATCGAAGACGTGTCTAAATGAACCCCGAGATTACATTGAAATGTAGCGTTAGTTTCATTGTCATTGAATAAATAATAATTTTTCTAAAGTCACTTATCTCTTTAATTATTGAACAATTCTCTATGCATATAGAGAATTGTTCAACATAATTCCCATACAGTATTCATAAAGTACGGAAATCCTTAAATAATCTTTCAACAGCCAAACACTACAAAAAAATAAAATTTAACATGCTCCTAGCTCAAAACGATCTACCTTTCAGTATGAGATCATTACTTGGGACCATAACAATTTAAAATCGAAACAAAATGAGAGAGAAGATCTGGTCTTCCCGTATGTCCCGTATGTTCCCGTATGTTTCCTTTCTTCTTTATTTTTAATATAAATAAAAATATTTACTACTTTTCTTCTTTATGAAAATTTAAACAAATTTGTTATATGTTGCTGACTTACTTACCAGGTGATTATATTAAGTTATGTTTAAAATGTACAATTGGAATTAGTTTCTTATTATATTGAACTATACAGTCACACGAACAGCAACACATTAAATATTACACATAAAACATGTACTCGACATTATACAGATAATAATGAATATACTTAAAAATATAACCAATAATCAGTGTTCTTAATTAATATCCGTGAATCAATGCTTCGACGTAGAATTAACACAACAAAGTTGGTATGCGATTCGACAGGATGATGATTTAAACTATTTCACGGATTGTACTCTTGGAACGGTAGTTCTAACTTCAATAAATATTCAATAGATGATTCCAATTATAACAATTTTATTGCAAAATGGCTGTAAAATCCCGGGATCTTACAGCCATTCTTTGCCTTAAATGTCCTGAGCTTCTTTTCCTTAAATATCATAACCGGTTTTAAAAATCATTTAACCCAAAAGCTAAAAAAATGTCATGAAAAAAGCTTATTTTCTATCTTCACGGTATTAAAACGAAATCGGAACCTGACACCCAAATATTGTTTAAAACGTTTTATACGGTAAAAATTGATGTTTTAAGTCATGTAATTCCATGTTTTTTACAACATATTAACATAGGAGTCACTCGCTAAGTTATAAGACGCTTAGTACATTAGTATTAACCTAAGTTATTTTAAGACATCCAGGTTTAGTCAACTAATAATAATATTAGAGGAATGTGTAGATGTTAAATAAGTTACAGAAAAACAGATACTTAAATTCATAAACAAACAACTGAGGCAAAATGACGTTACGGTTTAATAATAATAATCCTAAATCACCTGACAACAGAAAGTTTCGGGTGATATAACGAACAAATCGGATGATTCACCCTGTAGAAAAAAATTGAAACAAAGTGTAGTTATAAATTGTCGTTAGTTTAAACCCTAAAATATACGATTTTTTTTTGTGGGCCAGAAACGCCTCGGCATTATCATCGCCCGGAATAAAAATTTTAGAAGAAAATTAAAAATATAGCTAAAAAAGTAGAACCTTAAAACCAAAAAAATTAAAAAACCTTACAACTAATATCACAGCAAAAATGTATTTTTTAAAACTAGTGTCACAGCCGTAAAACTAAAATTAGAAATAAGCGTAAAATTAAATCGTAAAATCTAACCAAAACTAAAAACAATTAACAAAGTCCAAGAAGGGTGTAAAGGGTCCCAACTCGGAAAACGGCAAGACTAAAAAATTAACATAAAAACTAAGCGTACGTTAAAAAGCTAAAACTTAACAACTAATAACTGATAAAATATCACTAAAAAAAAACAAAAAAAAAACAAGTAAAAAAACGTAAAACTAATATCACTACAAAATAAATATAACTATTATCGCAGATAAAAAACTTAAAAATAAATAAAAACAACTATGTAAATAATATAAAAACAAAGTAAAAATGAAATAAATTTAACGAACTCAGGGAGTATGTAAAAGATTCCTTCTCGGATAAGAAGAAAATGTAAATTTAGAATCAAACACATAACAGTTAAAAAAAAACACATAATACTATTTCATATTAAAAGATATGAAAAAAAATACTAATATTACTAAGATATTTGCTTTGGTTTGCTTGGCATTTCTCCCGTCATCACCCCAATCGGTCGCCCTAAAGCATTAGATCGAATAATTGTGCCTCAAATAGCTACCTAGCCTCGAAACAGTTTAGCAACAAGTGTCGTAACTAGCTCCTAGAAGCATAAACATGTGAGCGGAACAAGCGTGATACCATACACTACTCGTTTGCGTGTCCCACCGCCCACTTGTCATATCACTAAAATGGGTAGGCGCACTCCGTCAACTACTAAAACGTATATGACCATCAGTAATTAAATTTATCTCGTCAAAGACAGCAATTCGCTGCTACACCTAGGCCGCTGAATGCCAGCAAGTACCTGTCCACCATAAAAGCGCTTGGATCTGGCTGGTAGCCAGCCATATCTCTCTGTTAGTTTCCTACAGCAGCGCAGTAGGAGCCTTTTCCCTTAGGTAAAATACTGATGTCGGGTGAACAAAGCAACCGCATCAAGAAACTTCCACACGGTCCGACAATGTGGCTCTTGCCACATTCACTCGCCGCTTGTGAATGGCCAATTTTCCCCTTGACTTCTAAGTTCCAGGGTGATCTGAGTTCTGCCCCCCTAAGAAGAGCTGAGCAGTCGAACATCATGTGTTCGTTGACTGTACCTCCCCGCAGACGCACAGTTAATTAGCTGCCAAGAGAAACCGAAACAAATATTGGTTTAAATTTACATGTTTGGAAATCAATCGGGCTCCCGTTGCCCTTAAAACCGAATTAGAGGGATACCATCACCCCTGATCCTGTATAAATCTATACAAGCACCTGCCTAAGT
Source organism: Lycorma delicatula (assembly GCF_047948215.1). Taxonomy (NCBI): domain Eukaryota; kingdom Metazoa; phylum Arthropoda; class Insecta; order Hemiptera; family Fulgoridae; genus Lycorma; species Lycorma delicatula. The sequence continues at coordinate 153,253,245 of NC_134456.1, read as the reverse complement.
TGTGGCGTGCCATTCTTGCTGCCATGCTTTTATCGCGAGACTGTAAATCCTCCTCCGCAGGCGGAAGATGAGCAACTGTTGGAAATTTAGAACCGGTGTATCGAGATCACCGTTCCGCTCCGGTACAGGCCCGGCTCAAAACCGCATCCCAAATACCTCGGCCTCCCTGCCTCTTCGCAATTTCCACATTCACGCCCCACTAAATCGATTGGGAGGGCCTTTCCCAATACAGTGGTAGCTTCATAGGAAGTTGTTTTAAAACCAGTCTATACAATTAAGGCTCTGCACTGGGCACTTCTTAAATTTTGAATAAGTTTTCGATTTCTTTCCAAACTATGCGCCCAAACGGACGGTGCGTAAGAGGTCATACTTTCGAAGACACCTCGGTACACCATGTACAAATGACGGCTTGACAGCCCGTAATCCTTTCGAGCAATCCTCCTAAGCTCGTGCATCACAGAGACGGCGAATTCCGCTACTTGCCTAATGTGGTTGCTAAACAGCAGCTTCTCATCAAACAAAACACCTAGGTACTTATGAACTCGAACTCGGCTGATTAAACAGCCTTTATACTTAAAACGGGGGTTACGACTGTATGATAATTTGTCTGCACCCTTGAGAAGCATAAACTTCGTCTTGGGCACAGAAATCATTAAATTGTGAATGTCTATCCAGCCCTCTGCGGTTGACAAAGCCGCCTGCGCTCGGTCTTCTAGCAGCGGTCGTGAGTTACTACGAATTAACATGAGATAGTTATCGGCGAAAGCCTGGGCCGTGACCCCTTCCGGGAATGTCAGTCCCAAAAATCCGTAAGGGACCGACAACGGAGCCCTGCGGGCTTCCCCTGGTTAAGTATCTTTCCAAAACTACGTGCGCATCCTTAAACAGAGCCTTGCGATCAGACAAATAGTCACGTAATACGGACTGCAAGGCTACAGGAATATTGCGTTCCAACTCATAGAGGACAGAACTCCAACACAAGGAAGGAAATGCTGTCTCTATTTCAATAAAAACTGCTAAAACATATTTACAGTCGGCGCCTTCGACCTCGGCAAGAGCATTTAAGATGTAATTCTCGGTGGTAACCCCTTTCATGAAGCCATACTGGCCTCGATTTAGAAGCGAGTTCATATCGATGTTTCCCCAGAGCCTTTCAAGCAACTTGCCGATTACCGGCAAGAGGCTGATGGGTCAATAACTGCTGACCTCACTCCGATTCTTTCCAGATTTTAAGAAATCCCTCACCAAAGCCATCTTACAACGTCGAAAATCAACCCCAGCTTAGGTACTCCGAGAACAGCCTGCCAATCGGCTCTCTTATGACAGGCAGCAGATGACAGAAAATATCCAGCTCAAGTTGGTCAATCCCCGGTGCCTTTCTCAGTGCCATTCGAGAAAAAACTCAGTCTATATCTACGGGTTCCACAACCCGTACGCCAGGGAATGGTGTCTTACCCGCCCTAACGCCGACTTCTGCTACACCCACCGGAACATATAGAAACAAAGTAACCAGGAACGCCTGGTAAGTCGCCACAGATGTTAAAGTGTGGTCACGACTATGGATTTGGACGGGTTTGCGCTGCAACTCGTGCATGGAGTCTTGGCAAAACTTGAGTTTAGCTTCCTTGATGGCATGAACATACTCATTACAAGGGCGCCGGTAGATCCGCAGACGCACATCGCGCACATCATAAACGATCATGCCTGTTAGGGGGCGACACTGGTATCTTCTCCTAGCGGACTTAACTTTTGAGCGCAGCACGATAAGGTCAGAGGACCACCACTTTTTCCCAGGCTCCCCGGAAGTAGCGGTCATAACGGCTTAAGGCACTCTCCGATCAGCCGACTGGCCACTACCTAAGGGTCCGTCCATTAGCCGAGGCCGCCGTAGGATCCTATCGCAGCCAGTCTTGATGGTCCGGCAGAATTTTTGCCATCAATTCCACCTCCTGTCTGTGCTCCATGCGCCATTTAACCCCTGTACGGCAGCCGCAAACTCGTGCCACAGCCTGTCCTGATCCAGGCGCCTTAGGTTATAGCGACCCGAATCTGGAGCACTTGGACCACCAACGTAAGCGATCTCATAGGTTATATGCCTATGATCACTCACACTGTCCTCGGGCCAGACAGTCCAACTACTTGTACCCCTAAGCAGATCGCCCGTCACCAAGATGATGATGATGTAACTTTCCCCCAGTTCGGAAAAGAAAGTCGGCGGTTTTTCTGCCTCGTTAAGCGAGTAGAGGTTCTTGGCTCCAACGAACTGTGCGGGACCAGCGCCTCTGGGGTCAGGCAGAAGACTTGGCGTTAGCGTCCAGAGCAACCAGCACTCTGACGCCCGGGAGACCGTCCAGAATCCGCCCCAACTTCGCCAACAAGCATCGATACTCCGTCCAAGCTGGAAGTATCCCGACACCAGTACAACATCGAGCGTACCCCTCGTGAATCGCACGACGGTGAACTGCTCGTCAGAAAACTGAAGCATCCAGAAGACACCCAACGAGATCGAGTCGACCACGATCGCAGAGAGCGGCCGTTCCCCACGAGAATAAATTACATCAGCCCCGTGGAAGCCGACCACTCTCATACTAAGATATAAAAATACCCGGTCCAAAACTTATTTACCATTGCCCAGGATTTGACGAATGTCCTAGACAATTTAAATTTACAATGGCAAGGCCGCATAACAAATAAAATCCACAATGATGTAGCCCGCTACTGCCGGCTAGCGGCAGTTGAATCGTACGCATATTGGTGCATTTAGTTTTGACATTAAATATCCGTGTGTGACCCTGGTATTGCCTAACTGCAATCGACAAAGGACTACTTCCTCTCTTTTCTGAGTTTTCTGAAAAATAAATATACGATAGTTGGGGTATAATTAACCATAGATCTCAGGAATGGTTGGCCTAAATCTGTACAAGAGTACATTTCATTTGCATATCATACATACTGGTATCATCCTCAGCTCATTAGGCCTGAGAGGATTGCTTATTGTTCATTATTTGAACAGAGTGCAACTTGCATATTATAGAAAAAAATACTAATTCATGGATGGCCTATTTTATAACCATAATCTACACAGATATTTTCACTGGTTAAATGGACAACAGGAAAATTTGTGTTACAATTAATTACAATTAATTTTATTTCTTTTTTTCCTATTTTTATTAAAGACAAATAACATTAGTGGTATTTCAACATATTTTTTAATTCTTTGAAAGTGTAACTTTGTAAAACCATTACGAATTTGGTTAAAGAAAAATTTTCAAACTGTAAACGCTTCCAAATATCATTTATTCAATCTCTCTCTCTCTCTCTCTCTCTCTCACTCTCTCTCTCTCTCTCTCTCTCTCTCTCTCTGTGTGTGTGTGTGTGTGTGTTGAGTTATTCATACAGGAGTATGTGATTCTATTGTACTGGTTTTTTGTACGTTAACGGATGGAAAGTAAAAGTAGATTTATTATGTATTGTATAACACAAAAACAATAATGTAGAAATGATCGAAAACAATAACAAAAGACATATCTACAACAACAATTTTGTAAGTTTTAAACAACCTTTAATGTCATATAAATAAATATATTTTTATTTTCCTGTTTATTGTACATTGGTTTACATAAATATACAGGTTGTAACAAAATATTATTGCCCTTAGATAAATTTATAACCGATAAAACAGAAAAAAGTGAAATTTACCAAATGCTCCTATCCGAAAAATCCTATTTTTTTAAAGTATTTTTATTGGGGTATACTGTAGATAACTTTAGAAACTATCTATGAAAAATATTAAACGACTACCATTTTTTTAGGGTTGTTGTATTTCGATATTATTACGTCAAAATTTCAGTTTTCAATCTCATTTAAAAACAGTTTTAACCTTTCAATTTAAAATTTTTGATTTTCCTCTCCGTGGATGCCTTCTTCATGCTTAGGTAGAGTATTATCATTCCAAAAAAACATATAATACCCGGAGATCGCGGGTTCGAATCCCGGCCAGGCATGGCATTTTCACACACGCTACAAGTCGTTCATCTTATCCTCTGAAGCAATACCCAACGGCGGTGTCCCGGAGGTTTTAAAAAACCCATTCTGAGACAGCAATATCTGCTAAATTTAATTTACGTTTTAACTGTGAAAAGTTTTTTTAAGGGTTGTCATACTTTGTTAACATCCGGTATATACATCCGGTTGAAAATACTTTTTGACTATTCGCATAGAACCTTTTGCTTACATGTTTAAAGCTTAATAAAATGCTTCACAAATAAGGGTAAAAATAAACTGAAAATGATGTTATTCCCGTAACATTCTGTTTAAGGTAGACAATATTATTATAAACATCAAACAAAAAAATTAAAAATTATCATTATTATTTCTTTAACCTAAGTAAATAAAAACGCGTAAAAGATTTTACAAATGTCTCAATAGGAGACATTTGTAACTATGTAATCAGAAATATTTTCTGTTTGCCTTCCTTAATTTTTAAATTATTCATGATTGACATTATATTTAGTTATCGTCCATTTTTACAGTAATAACTATTTCAATAAGAAATAATTGTAAGTATAAAGACAACACTTACTAAATGAATCTTTTTGAAGTGACTTTAATAAAAAAGAATACAAAAATATTTTTAGAAAAAGATTTATTATTTTGTAATCATTTCCGTAACACGGTGTTAAGTCATAGACCTGTTCAGGCATTCCAGAGCTTCCTCGGTCATCCTCTCTCTCTCTCCTTCCTAACGAAAGGTAGTTAGTCTGTTGGGGCGATTCTTGAATCTTTTATCTTTCCTACATATTCTTTCCATCCCTCTTTATAATTTGTTATTATATCAATTGTGGGAGTAATACTGAAGTCTCTTTTAATATCCTCGTCGGGTATTGTATCTCTTCTTACTACACCTTTAAGGCCCCTTAAGAAATTCATTTCGGAAGCCTGTATAGAGCTTAATTCACGTCTGCTTAAAACCCAAGATTCACACCCGTACAACACAGTAGGTTCAGTCCATGCAATAATCAAGTCTTCCAAATATAAATTAAATAAAGCCGGTGATAGCGAACACCCTTATCGTAAACCTAAATTAGTATGTAAAATGTTATTTCTATCGGCCATCCTAATGTCAGTGCCATTATATTAGCTTTTAATAACAGTAATCAAGTGCAATAGAGCACCGTTACTTTCTAATGTGATTTTCTATCTACCTTATCAAACGCTTTTTGTAGATCTATAAAGGCTAAATGAATCTCTAATAAAATATTTTTTTCTCAAAGGCCTTTGCGAAATCCGCTTTATTCTTCAGAGAATTTCGCCTCCGATATTGCCGTTAATGTACGTGTAAATTATTTTTGAGAACATTTTGTGTAAATACACTGACGGGAATGTCTGCCGAAGCATTTTCATCGGTGGCATCCTGACAGAGGCCAAACTAATGACTGGTTTGTGTTATCAAATTAGAGAGTCTAAAAGATGACCTCCGGCAAAGCCCCTGCTAGGAACGGAGGGGGTGGTGTGAGGACAGGGATCGTCACAAGACGGGTGTCTTCCCTTACGGGGGTCAGGATGTAACACCAACATTAAGCAGAGAAATTCCTCGATAATTCTGATATTCGCTACGATCCCCTTTCTTAAATATAGGTTGTACTAGAGCCATAGTAATGCGTATAAAAATTAATTATAAATTATAACATAAGAAAACAAAAGAAGCATCCCCTTATAAACTTAAGCATCTCCTGAGTTATAAACTAGTGAAGTGAGTGAGGATGTAATCTGAACACGCCACCTTTCAATTTGTTCATAGAAAAATCAATGCGCTAACACAAGGAAACCTTTTTAGATTAAATTAAACTATCCATGAAAAGAATCTAAAGTTGTTAAATTTGCTGATGACATTATTATTATTATTATTAAGTAAGTTAGAAGGAATACTGAATTGCATGTAACATTACTAGAAAAGAGATTAAATTTGAAAATAAAAAAAGGTACAAAGTATGACAAAAAGAATAATAATTAAAACTAAAGATTAAAATTTTTAAAAAAGTAGAGAAACGCCAGAAATTTAGTATTATATAATCTATAACACAGATTTCAATGGTTTTTTTAAAAATTAAATCTTCTTTTTTTAAATAAATTTGTAACTAATTTTATTTTGACGTACTGTTAAAACAATGACTACAACTTCAAATCTAATTTGGAAATATCACGAAAGTTCGTTTTTTCATAGTTCTCGAACCCTATACCACGTTTTTTATTATCTGAAGAATATAAAAATCAAAGCAGAAACTTCATATATATAAATATTTGAAATCTGACAAAAAAAAAAATTCATATCAACTATCTTAAAAATACCTAAATTACTTATTTTCGAATCTATTTCTTTAATAAATAATCAATTAAAATTAATTATTTCAAAAAAGTGAATATTACTATGAAACCAATAAACTAGAAATGAAATGGCAACCGGGCTCCCTGTGAATAGAATACAACATACATGTAAAATTCAAAAAATTTAGTCAGTAGTTTCAGAGGGGTTGAGAACAAAATCTGCCACAAAGTTGGCCCAAGAAGACAACTCCTGATTTCATCAGGCTCCGTCTAATAAATATCGTCAATTTATTCGCTTCCTAATAATGGTTTTCTTTAATATAGACTACATTTTGTTTTTAAATATTTATTCTTTACTGAAAAAATTATTACTTTAATAATAACAGATGATAGATGGAATACCACTGGTCAGTAAACGGTAAAATTGGACCAATAATATTAAAAACAACTATTTATTAAGCGGTTAATAAAAGGTACTTTCATAATTATTTATTTTTGAACTTTTTAAATCAGTATAAATCGAGTAACTAAAAAATTAATTAAAAAGAAAGAAAATCTTTTTTTTAAGTTTATCTATTTCTATTTAAAGAAAACTTAATAAAATTAAATAAGAGAAAATTATACGATGAGCAAAATAAGACTATTCACGAATATGGATCGTTATTAAAAAATGAATTATTAAAGTCTTAAAAATAACGTTATATAAAACGCGATTAATAAATGTATTTTAATCTTTTTGCATTATTTTTTTTCAGTACACAAGTGGGAAGAGATTTGACAGGAGCCTTTACTGAAGCCAACCTTTTCGAGGATGCCTTATTATAAATACTGATTTTTAGAACGATTTGTTAAGAGAAAGTAAAATTATAATATAGGCAAAAGTATAAGACGTACGTACAGGAGGCCGTATCTGATTTCCATAAAATAATAGAAACCGGTGTTAAGTCATCTCTAATTATACGGATAAACAATCAAATGTAAGAGAGTTATAATTTATTTAGCATATAAATCAAGAAATAATAATTATTCACGCGAGAATTTCATTCATAGCCGATACGGCCGATACGATAAGAATATTGCGGTAGGCTACTGACCCGATATTATTGTGGGTGCGAGATAAGAAGTAGTAGTTAAAAAGTTAAAGATTTTAGTCGGTCGGTTCACCACGACCGGCCGTTCTGCGTTGCGCGGAGCGCCGCGCGGCGAACTTGACACATTGACATTTGAACGAGTTGACTAGCAGTTGTGTTGTCGTGATTTGTGGCTCCAACTCTCAGTCGCTCGCTCGCGGTGTTCGGTTCGCGGTAAGGTGTGCTCACAAGTCAGTGGCCGGTGCTCCCTTTTAATGATTATTTTACACGCAGCCTCTGGTCATTACTTGTTTCCTACTTACCATAAATTATTCCTATGCACCGAGTTCATTATGTTTCTTCATCTACAAAAAGAATATTTTTTAAATTCAATCGATAATACACCTTCCTATCCATGCGGTATCCCCTAACTGCACGTACATCGAATCGTATCGCATATGCATTAAGTTATAACTAATGAATAACAATGAATTTCAAGTTTCTAAAAGGATTTTCTTTCTCCTCTTATAGACTATACAAGTGCTCCTATAGAGTTATTGTTATTACTAAATGAAATGACGTCGGTAATCTGCATTAAAGTAATACTCAAGGGCCCGGCAGCCTTCTGCTGAACTCTAAAATCGACTGAAGTTGAATTAAGACCAGGGCATCTCGACCGAATAACAACACCAGCCATTTGTTAGCTAGAAGAGATGCATCACCGAGTGCAAGGTAGTGATCGTAGAAGAACTACATATGCCCAACCCCACATTCCATGTGTAGAATGGTAGAGGATAGTCACAAGAAAACATTACTTAGCTACATAGGAAAAAAACTTATTTAGAATATGTTAATTAAAGATAAAAATATCTTGTCAAAATTCTCATTGTATCGAGGTAGTCGATAAAATTTAAATTAAATAATAAATAAATCAAAACTAAAATTTGAACATAAAGTTTTATATATATATATATGTAAATCAAGAAAAAAAATAGAATAAAATACATAATAAAATAATGAATTATCTAGAATAAGAAAATAAAAAAATATTACCAGAATATATAAAAAAAAAAACAAGAAAATTTGTTTAATCTTATCTCCTAAATTTAAAATAAAGAACCAATTGAGGATAGGATACTACAGAATATTGATTGTAAAAATAATTATAATTATGATGACTCCAATATAACCTTAAATTTATTTATCGTTTAATTAATTATTAATCTAACATCATCGTTATTATTATTATTCATTTTTTATTTTAACTATTGTTTATTTTTAAATATTAAATCATTTTTATATTACTACTTACTCTCCCACCCATATATAGTTACACTGTTTAAGCTCTACAGCTTATTATAAAAGGGAAAGTATACTAATCAAGTCAAATTTACTTTTAGCATTGAAAGATTCAGGAAAGATGTTTATATGTAGGTCCAATTTTTGTCTCTAAACGAGACACTGATTCCCCATGATTTAATTTTCGTCATAATCTGTGTGAGGTCACGGAGATATCGATCTAAAGGGTCACGTACCTCAAAGTTTTACTCAAACGGTTCGTAAATTTGTTCACTTAATTTAATGCCCCTAGGTACTTTTTAATATTGCTTGATTTTATTAAAATTCCCATGCAGCAGCAAAAGATCATTTTTTTTTTGTCATTTTTATATACATTCGCATTCTAGTACAGTAAATAAATGACTCAATTAGCATGTCTGTCAGTTTGGTTATGTATTTCGGCAGTTTTATTTAGGAGTGGAGGATAATACGCTTAATTCCTGGGGATTTTTTCGTCAGTTATCGTTTTGCTTAATATCTTTAGACTTAATTACCCAATTCCAATAAAATTATGTACGGTTTCTTCCGAATGGGGATCACTGATACCGTGTAATTTTGATTAAAATCGATCAACGTGGGGAGATGCAGTCACCATGTATCCCATATTAAAAGCTTACTCGAAGACCAAAATACTTTTTTTCATATTAAAGATTAAAGCAAAATAAAACGCACCTTATAATTATTATCCAAGATAATATTATTTATACCAAATGGTACATAGATAGCGCTTCCTAAGAAATTTAGGTCATTCGCCAAGTTACGACAAAATAAACTTATCAAATAAGTGATATTTTAAATTTATTAACCGATTTTAATAAAAAACAAAAAAAATTAAGTTTTATTTTTGGGATCTATCTCTTACTGAATATAAGCAGCCAACGGTAAAAAATCTTACTACACAAATTTTTTTTTCAATAAAGTAAAATACGCTTATTTTTATAAGCTTTACTATTCAACAAATAATGGTGCTTCACTGGAGAAATTTACAAATAAAAACAATTGTTTTAAGTTCCATAAAAACGCTGGGAGAAAAATATTACAATCGGCCTTGCAGTTTTTGAGTTTTAGGACAGCAATATAAATAAACATGCATATTTATTTATTAACCAAAATACATTAATGAATAAAAAATAGTAATGTATAGGTACTAGGAGAACGTGTAAATTAAGAAGGCTAGAATAAAAAAAAGATTTTAGGACCGGGGTCTATAATTTAAAATAGTGGTGGGCATTTCATAAAAAAAAGCTCTGGAAAAATATTTAAACCGAAGGAACATAGAGCAAAAGAACAAAAAAATATATATTCAAATTTTAAGAAGTGAGGGTTGATTTTTTTTGTAAAACAAATTACAGGATTATTTGTATAGGCATCGTATAAAATGCTTATACACGCATTTATATAAGCTTACATATTGTTACAGTTTGTTTTAATAAAGTTTTCTCTAAAATGCGTCTAAAGAAAATAGGGGTTAGTTTTTCGTGATATCACCCGACATCTTTATCGAATTCTGGGAAGAAAAATTAATATGATCCATACATAGAAATACTTAGTGAAATTTGAAGAAAATAGGTTCGATCAACCTGATATAGAGAACGAAAAACAGTGCGTCATGCAGACTTTTGGGGGGGGTTTCACCCCAAAGCGTTCAAGTCCTAGTAAACTCAGTTATTTTTTACACGGATTTGAATACTAGATCGTGGATACCGGTGTTCTTTGGTGGTTGGGTTTCAATTAACCACACGTTTCAGGAATGGTCGAACTGAGACTGTACAAAACTACACTTCATTTACAGTCAGACATATCATCCTTATTCATCCTCTGAGGTATTATCTGAACTACCGGAGACTACTGGAACAGGAAAAATAAATTAAATTAAGATGAACTATTTGGATCCTAAAACTTAAAATTGGCAAAAAAAATCCGTTACCCCATTTTCCACACGACATTCACCATACTTTCTTCATTAATATAACTATTCTCCCTTTATTTCCAGGAAAGTAATTATTAGTGATCAAATTTAAATAAACTTAAAATATGTTTTGTTTTTAATACACTTTGAAATTCTTAAGTTTACATTTAATTTCTGTGGACTGTATTCATATCATTTTACTCACTTTACTATCAATTCTCTACAAGTTTTGTTTGACCTTTACGTATTTACTACTTATTTAACAAGTTATTTTATGTCAAACATAAAATAGTTGATTTCGTTGCCAATCTTTTGTCTTTTTTAGCTCAGATTTCTCGAAAACTATTAAAAATACAGTTCTATAAACTATTTTTTTTTTTTCAATTTTCCAGGTCAGAACTACTAAATTTGGGTTTAAAGAATTACAGTCTGGCGCAGAAATCAGGGTGAAATCTTTAACCAACCGGCACTCGCAAACAATACTTTACCGAACCTAATAATTTTATTAACTTTTTTCTTTATTTTCACCAGCAGAGCATATCCTTAAAGTTATAATTTTTTTGTGAATTACCCTATCTATCTATCTATCTATATATATAATAAGTAAAAGATTAGAAAAAACTGGAAGAAACAGAAAGGATTACATTTTCACGACTGCACAAAAATAAAAGAACTATTCATCAAAACCAGTAGAGGAAACATTACCGGTAAATAAATTAAAAATAATCTAGTAACCTTTAGAAACCGTTCACATTTTTTTCTCGTGATTTATTTATTTAACAACGTTTTTTATATATCTCATAAAACAATAAATTAATAATAACAGAAACATTTTTCATTTAAAATAGATGGTACTTATGATAAAGAAGGATTACATTAAATTTATTTGATAAATGTTAACGAGGAAACCTTAACGAGATATAATAGCATCTATCCATTAAAATTCCTTACCTAATATATAAAAAATAAATTAGTTAATTAAAGTCAAAGTTCAATGAGTAAATGACTCAAAATTTTTGTGAATAGAAAGGACATATAAACAAATAATCTGATGCATTATCTAACTATCGCTCCTCAATGTATATATACGTCAAAATTCACCTTGTCAATCCATTATACAACACACGCGCACGCGCGCGACTAGCGAGTGTATCTTTTAAACAAGTAGATAATAATAGGTTATTTTAACAATGGTTAAGTCACTAGAGGCCATTTTTTTCTTTTTTTTGACCGTATTAACAAAATTTCAACACATTATTAAACTAGTAAACTATTCGCTTAGTATTAATAAATTACACGAACTATTCCCTTTATTATTTTACAAATGATTAAGTATATTTTAACACCATAACAATTTTATATAATAATAATAAATTTGTATAAATTATAGAAATTACAAATTATTCTGGCTTATGTTAGTGTATCATTATTCAAAATAAATAATTTATGTTTCTACTGATAAAATGGCAATTAAGTATTTATAAAAAAATATTATAAATGACTAGCTTTACCTATTCCAATTATTAAGTTGTTAAGTGAATAACATTTTAAATCTGAAGCCCACATTTAATCTGCATAACAGGTTCTTCTTTCTTTTTTTTTTGTTATTCACAGGTTACTATTGCCATAATTGTACTTATAAATATAAAAATATATTTAAAAAATATAAAGAATGAAGGATTTTAAAATATCAAATACGTACAATAAAAAGAATGAATTCAGTTAAACAAAAGAATAACTGAAATTTAATATATATGAATCAATAAAATACACTATATTAAAAAAAAAATTAGTAAATCCCTCAATTCCGATTCATTGATAAATTTCTTTTATCTTGATGAATTAATTCGCTACTTACAGAGAAAATCTTCGCCACAGGCAGAAGCTTGAGAGAATTTTGTAAGTGGAAATATGGGAATGAAATTTTGTTGCGTTTGAAAAATGTCATGCCTGACCGGGATTCGAACCCGGGACCTCTACATCAAAGGCCAAGACAGTACCACTCAGCCAGAAATTTTTTAATTACTTTATTTTCCCAGCTGTAACGATATATGCTGCTATAGCTATATCTGGAAATTATAGAGATGTCTTTTTTTAAGTTTAGTGTTTTAAGAAGAGTTTTAAAAAAAATTAGTTAAAAAAAAGTAGATTTAAGTTATAAATATTCTGGCAAAAAAAATATTTATTCCAATGGTTCAATTCCAAAAAAAATCTACTTTTGTCAAATGGATGTTTAATTTGGATTGAATTTGGTACAATGATTTCTGTGTGTGGGACATTGACTTCATGGCCACAAATCGGTCAAGGGACAGGGCGAAATCGACCTTGTGGGTCTCTTTCTCAAAATTTGGCTTGCAGAGTAAATAAGTTTTTTTAGATACTTTAATGTTTAATATTATTCAAACCCCCATAAAAGGGTAGGTGTAAAAATCAGCTACCCCTTTTATTTCTAGATTCAAAATTACATTTTAGTACTAATTAGATTTATCTTTAAGTTTCATTTGTTTTTATTTTTATCTCGATTGATTTATGTTGCCACCTAATAAGTTGTACGGTAAAACTGTACAGTATAGTGTACTTATACAGAGTGTCCCATATAAAACGCAACCCATCAATCACTCATCTATGAAATTTCAAAAGTCAGGCTTACTCCCTTGCTCGTTACTGAAATGGACATCTGAACATCGCGGCGACGCAGTAGAACACTACCGATAGTAACAACAATGCAATCATAACGTTCAGTGTACTGCTAGAGACAAGATGGTGTTTTCGCTAGATGAACGTGTTTTCATTGTTGAGTCGTACTTCAGTACGAAATCAGTGGTTGCTGTTCAAGATTTGTTTCGCCATAAGTACCCAGATAAACCAGCTCTTAACAAAACATCAATATTAAGGATAGTTGCAAAATTTAGAGAGACTGGTTCTGTTAATAACAAGGAACACAAAAGATCTACGTCAGTGTTGAATACAGATACAATCACTGAAATCAAAGACCGATTACTCGCCTCGCCCAATAAATCGATCAGACGTTTGTCTGCTGAAATTAATTTGTCTAAATCAACTGTTCATCGGGCGACCAAACAATTACAATTACGACCTTATCGCATTCAAACGGTTCATCGACTTCTTGAGCCCGACAAAGAAAAACGGCTACAATATTGTCAATGGTTCCGTCGATTTCTGCGTGAGGGAATTAATGTTATGGATTCGTTATTTTTCACAGATGAAGCACGGTTTCATTTGGATGGCTACGTAAACAGCCAAAACAGTAGAATTTGGAGTGCTGAAAATCCCCACGTTTATCACGAAAAACAATTACACCCGCAGAAGTTGGGCGTGTGGGGCGCGATATCGCGGATGAAAATAATCGGTCCTATTTTTTTCGAGTACACCATTAATGAACGATATCAGGATATTTTATTTCAGTTCACTGCACTCTTGGAAGAGGAAGACAGACACTGCTAGCTACAACATGACGGTGCGACATCGCACTACGCAGGTTCAACTTCTGATTTCGTTGAGGAATTCTTTGGTAATCGTGTTATCGGTCGAGGCTTGTGGCCACCAAGATCTCCAGATTTGAATGCGGCGAATTTTTTTCTATGGGGTTACCTCAAAGAAAAAGCCTACAGCAACAAACCACGAACACTTGAACAATTGAAAGTCAATATTGAACAAGCTGTATTATAAATATCCAGCCACAAACTTTAAAAAAAGTTGCAAGAAACGCTGCAAAAAGAATTGAAGCTTGTATTCAAGAAGATGGCGGCCACTTCCAACATTTACTCTAAATGTAAGGTAATGGATGGTAATAATAAAAATTACATTTACATTTACACATGCCTTTTTATTATTTCAATACCTACCAATATAAGGTTGGGTTGCGTTTTATATGGGACACTCTGTATAAAGGAAAATATGCTAATCGGGTTAACGTTGTAGAGATCAGGGTTTTGTAGATCTTGGGTTATCATGATCGCCTCTATCAAAAAACAATTTTAGTATTGAAGAATTCCGAAAGGAAACATGTATATATGCTGGCTGTTTATTTTTCCTTGATATCCTGATTAGATAGCCCACTAGATAGCCGGATTTGAATGAAATTTCACAGGATGCTTTCTGTAACTGGTGCATTGATGTCATTTAATTTCGGTCACAACCAGCCAAGAAGGTAGGAATACACGGTCATTAAAAAGGTAGATAAATTTTTCACGTAATTTGCCCCCTTAGGTAACCAAATACAGAATACTCTTTTTCACAAAATTCTTTACTTGTACACTTACATACTTTAATATTCCACATAACCTTTGTCGTAAGTACTAATCTGTCGAAGGTGAAGCCCTCAGTAGCCAGAGTAATATAGCTTTTCCTAGAAATTTAGCAACTCTTTGCCCGCTCTTTAAATCTATTTTATTAGTTCATGAATATTTAAAAATATATTATGTATCATTAACGATCGATCAGTTTTAGTAATGTTGGATTCATACATTTAACCAGCAGGACCAAAATTTTGATTTATCCAACATACTTATTTTCAATTTTTTAACACAAAAAAGAAAATAATATGCAAAGGGTAAGGCAATTTTAATCGTAGTTTTTAAAGAATAAAAAAAAGGTGTCGCAATATCAAATAATACTAGTAACAAACATTTCATAGCTTTAATAAAAAAATTTAAATTGTTAACAGGCCAAATATGTTAATTAATACCTGGAAGTTATTTAGCACCTTTCCGCAATAAAAATATATTCTTACAGACCAATTAGTATAAAAAAGCATACACCGTGTTATTAATAGTTTTACAGTTTAGTAAATGTTAAATATCAATTTATACTTTATTCAAGTATTCGTTTACAATATCGATCCATAAATAATGGGCTACGTGTTAATAAATACTGCTATAATAAATAAAGGTTTCAAGATTAATGGTATTTAAGATTTACTGTACAATTCCATATACGGTTTCAAATTTTTTTTTCTGATAATCGAATTTTTTGAAGTTCATATTTGATTGTCAATCAAAATAATACCGGTAAATAAGAGTAGAATATTTCAGCAATTATAATGATACGCGTAAAAACCTTGAATTGCATTATTATTTAGCATTATAATAACCTTGAAACGGGTTAAATGGTGGGTGCAAGCGCTTCCTGTCTCTGACGAGCTGCTCTGCGAGGGTGTTATCGGCAGTTACTTGTTCTATACCACGGTATATAAGTATACGTAAGATATATATTATGCACACGTAACAAGATTGACGTAATATATTATTATTATTATTATTATTATTATTTTAAAATGTTAAAAGCAATACACCAATAGAGTTACTAAATTATACAAAAAAAAAAATTGATTTAGACTACTAAAGCGGTTTTCTACTATTTAATATAAATTAAAATTTCTGATATTAAAATAACATTATTACACAAATATTATTGGGATTTAAAGGACGAATACGGAAATAAATAATTTAATAATAAATCAATTAAATCAAATTGTTCAAACCAATAGAATCGTATAATAGCATAATGCCTTTAATAAATACATTATATTTACTCGTATAATACTAAAGATAAACTATACACACAACATATTAGATAAAATAACTGACGTCGTATTCAAATACACCAACTATTTAAAAATTAAATTCATAAATATTTTTTTTAAAACAACTCAATTTTGTTTAGAATATATATAATGAACAATATTCTGGTGATCTGATAAATTTGTAAACTACGAACGCCATAAATTAGGTGGTGTATACATAATGTATTAGATATAAGACGATCGTTTAATAATTAAAGAGACAAATGATTGTTAAAAAATTATTAATTCAGTGGCAATGAAACTAACGCTGTTTTTCAGTACAATCCCCGGCTACATTTATGCATTTGTCACATCTATTTATAAGTTTTCTTATTCCAGTAACAAACAATTGATTACCTCAGCGTCTGGGCCATTCTTGTACTGCATTCTTAATTCGGTATTCGTTGACAAATTCGATACCGCATAAAACATTTTGAGAGGATTAAACAAAAAAAATCTGATGTAAATGTAATATGAACACAATTTCTTCATCCCGAAGAAAGTACTCCGGCTAGATTTTGTTACAAACGAAATCAATTTGGCCATCACAAGAGAAGTTGTCATTTAAAGAAAAATCACCCACAAATTTTGCTTTGTAAACAATAGAAGTACTACCATTATCATTAATTAAAATTTTATCCATAAGATTGGCAGTTACATCTGATTTAGAGAGGTAATGGTTTTTGACAACGGTTTTATCCATATTTAAAGTTAGAAGGTTATAACCCATCAAGTGAATAATTCTTAAACTGCTACAATAGAATTCTCAATTTCTTTTAAGTAATTATCTTCAGATAAATTATAGGTTGGTTTTGTCTGCGAAGAGGGTTACAATGTATGGATCAAGTTTTTGAGGCAGGTAATTAATAAGCAATAAAAAAAGCAAACGACCAAGAACACTTCCCTGTGGCACTCCGCGTTCCATATCTTAAAGTATCTAAATACTATATCTGTATTCTTATCAAAAAATAACATTTCAACTACTTACTTAAGGTTGGTAAGCTATGACTTTTTTGTATCTTCTCAGTACCCTTTTTTTGTTCTTTTATTCTTGTTGTCTGAATCAACGAATTTCTTTATCCCCATATTTCGATTGATTTCACTATATTTTGATTGAATTTTTAAAACATTTGTACCGTACTAGTTACTAAATTTTTCTTCTGATCAGTAGTTAAGTTAGTTTCCGATCCAGATTAGATAAGCTTCAATTTCATTTTGAACTTTAGAAAAAATTAAATAGAAATATAATGTTATACAACAACTTTCAGAAATGCAAAGATATTAAAGATGGCACGTTTTGTGTTTATAACTGACATAAAAAGTAATTAGTTTATGTCAAATTTTACAAATCGAAAACTAGATTTTTGCAACTTAAATCGTTTAGGATTAATAAGTGTTGAAATAAAAAATACCGGGTAAAGACTTAAAGGTAAATGTCTTAATTTTTAACAAGTAATAAGTAGCTACGTTAGAACTAAAAAGGTGATGCAGAACTAGAAAGAAGTGAGTATTGCAAAAAAAAAACCAGTTAAATGACGGATGACCAATAAGAAAAAAAAGTGACCTATTTAACAACGCCTTCATAAATAATAATAGTATAAGCTACAATAGATTACATTGAGTTTTGTTTTTCTTTTCTTTTTTTATATTAAAAACAAGTTATAACCATATTTATATAGAAATTATTTTGTCTAATCTAACTTATATAAATAATAATGTACAATACTGTTATTTTCGAATAAAACATGAAATAATAATAATAATAAAAATTATTTTTATAATTTAAATCAGAAAAATGTAGGCAACAATCTTTTATTCTATAAAAGTACAACATAAATTGAAGTAATTTCACGATATAACAGGTGCAAGAATAGAAGTACCGTAGTACATTCATTGATTGGAATGGTGTAATAAATAAGTGCATTGCATTGCATTGCAATACCACTAAAAGAAGAGATTCAAATTGTTTCAATCCTGTACTTCATTTTCTTCAGTCACGAAATATAGAAATAAGAAATGGGTCAGTAAGTCTTGAGTTAACTTCAACCGACCGACAGTTTGATAAGTTTCGTAATATTAACTAACAATAACAGAACCAGATTCTTTTATAAACAAAATTATCTCATAATTGGGTTGAAATCATTGTTTTTTTTTTTTTAATGTATATTTTTTATCCTTTGATTCTGATTTTTATAAAATGATTATGGCAAATACAAAAACGATTTAAATTATCTGTCTACTAGATAATATAAATAAACAATGAAGGAAACGCTCACGAATATTTTCTTCTCCATTATACTTGTTATAACAAGTTACTAAACATAACAGGTGTTCTTAATATTATGCAATCCCAAATTTAAATTTAGTAATTTAATATTTTGATCAAGCTGTATTATTTTTCTCTAAAGCCCCTTAATAAAATGTAATGCTTGTCACTATTATTAAATATTTACATGTTTACCCAGATCTATTCTAAAAGTACAATAAACACCTATTACGATTCATTCAAAAAGTTCAACCTATTCAGGGATTTGTAAGTCCCTCAAAACAAACAACTTTTCAAGATTCAAAACTTTGTTCTCAGATTATTTAGAAAATTTTGTTAGCTTATTGCATGTGTTTATGAATCCCCAAACTTTGCTAAAAAAAAAAAAATATACACATCTATTATATAGAACTGTTTTTGTATAACAAAATACTTCCAGTTTCGAGAAAGGGTGTTATAATTTTATAAACTACTGAATCAATTAAAATTTTTCCAGTTTATTTAAAATACGAATAAAATTTAAAAACAAATTTAATAAAAAAAAATTACTTTATCCTTTATTTAGGATCTTTTTTTCCTTATTTTACTTTATCCTTTTATTTTCCTTTATTAGTGTTAATTTTTAACACTAATTAAGGAAAAAAACTTTGAATTTTCTGATCCCGTTCAACATGTACATAAATACGTACAAGATTCATTTTCATTAACGCTTTTTTAATTAGAATTTTTTTTTATAATTACCATCTACACTTCGTGCCTTAATATTATTTAATGTATTCATGCAATCATCATGGTGATTCACGGAAACGGGAAATCTGTGTTGGTAGCCCTAAGCATGTTCGGCACTAAATTACAAAACAAGCCAGCTCACACCATCTTGACATATAGTTTTCATGGATATTTGGAATAGAACGCAATGTGCCTTTCCCATCAAATAATTTATAAAAATTATAGTGCTCTGGCTGCGCTTAGTGATTTTTGCCGCTAGTTCAATTTAAGAAAACCCTCTGAGTTGGTCTAGTGGTGAACGCGTCTTCGCAAATCAGCTGATTTCGAAGTCGAGAGTTCCAACGTTCAAATTCTGGTAAAGGCAGTTACTTTTATACGGATTTGAATACTAAATCGTGGATACCGGCATTCTTTGGTAATTCAGTTTTAATTAACCACACCTCTCAGAAATAGTCGACCTGAAACGGTACAAGAATATACTTCATTCACACACATACATATCGTCCTCATTCCTCCTCTGAAGTAATATCTGACAGTGATTCCCGGAGGCTAAACCGGGGAAAAAATGGTTCAGTTTAAGAAGTCACGATCGAGTACTGTCAGCGTATGAAATTAATACACGAATTCGTAATTTTGAGAAAACCGGTTCAGAAATGAAAAAGAAACCTTCAGGCGATATGCGGACCGTTCGTATGCCAGACGATATAGAGACTGTTCGATATGTTGCCATAAGATGCCCACACCGTTCAATTAGTCGTCAGGCAGTATCTTTACAGTCACATCTTTCAAGTATTCGAATACTGTTGCAGGTTTATCAGCCGTATAAGTTGCGTATTTAGTTCCGTATAAGTTTATCATCCGTATAAACCGTTCGAAAACTGAAACCAAACGATCACATAATGACCCATCGATTTTGTGAACGAATGGTCGTTAAGGTAAACGAGAATGACCTTGATAACAAACTGTGGATGTAGGAAGAAGCCTGTTTCTACCTTAACGGATTTGATAATAAACAACATTTTCGTTTTTGCTCGCATGAGATTCTACACGATGTATAGCAATAAGGTTACGGTATGGTGTGTAGTGTGATGGTACGACATAATAACACCTTATTATTTTGAAAACTGAGATGGCCTGACGACTATAGTCGCATTAAATTGATATGTCACCGTACTTCAAAACTTTCTTGCACATAAACTACAGACATTTCTACGAATTATTGACATCAACAAGATGGATAAATATCACATACAATACAGCAAGATTAGGTGTTGTACGCCAATCATTTGGCAACGCTATCATTTCAAGAATAGGTGACATCCCATGACCTCCCAGGTCTCCTGATTTGTCGGTGTACGATTTTTTCTTGTGTAGTCACCAAAGCAAAGTCTAGTATAGTCAACTTGCTACGACAGAAAAACTAAAAGCCAAGATCCAAACAGCAACTGCTGAAATCCTGTTGAAGTATTGTATCGAACCGTGCAGAGTTTCACTACGCGACTACAGGAATGTCTACAAAGACGAAGCTCACCAGCAAAATATGATCTTCAAAAAAAATATTTTATGTATGTATTCATTAATGGCATGTTTTTTCGGTTTAAATGTTATAAATAAATTTATTTAATATAAATGTTTCATAAAAATATTAAATTATCAAAATTTCCCGTTTCCCTGAATCACCTGTGTTATAAATAATTATTATGAACTTCAATCACATCTCGTTTCTTATTTACTTTATAATTAATTGTATATTTGTGATGTTGCTCTGATCAAGGTTGTTTTACCTTGGTTTTCCTTGATCCATCCATACATCATTTTCTTATCCGCGAAGAAGATATTATATATAATATATTATGTGTCGATCAGAATAAAGAATTTATTTGTTTCATTTATTTAAACTTCATAAGCATATCCTTCCGTGATATTCCACGAAGTTAAAAGTATCTCTCCCACAGTTGTTAAAATTAGATCAAAAGCCCCTATTCACTATGTCGATGAAATTTTAAGTAACTTAATTAAAAAATTAGAAAAAACTTTGAATTTTCTGCATCCCGTTCGACATAAATGTATGTCGAACATGTGTACATAAATGTATGCTTGAATAATTTTCATTAACCCCTTTTGGAATGTAATTTATTTTTTATAATTAGTATCAACATATATTTATTTTAATATTATTATTATTATTACACGCGTTAATATTTTAATAATTAATTTGGATGCTAATCACATCTACATTTTGTTTTATTAAAATTAATTGTATTTATTTTGTAATGGTGATCTGATCAAGGTTTTAGTATATTTTACATGATTTACATAAAAATCAAAGAAAGGAAGGTCCTTTCCTTCATCTATCCAGGAGAAATGGGGCAGTTAGCGTTTTACTTATACGTGGAGGAGTAGCATACCTACCAATTCTGGGGTGATATACATATCATATATATATATATTTTATTATGTATCAATTAGAATTAAATATTTATTTTTAATATTAATTATCTTTAACTAATTTTTTAATTATTTTTTTAAAGATTGTCCTTTCCAGGAAAATTATATTTTTAATGTTCCTAAGATTGTATAATTTATTTCTATAATAGTGGTTTAAAAAAAGAGTAAAGAATTTCGATATTATTTTGAAAATACATTCAATTGTATTTTCTATTCCTTAGGAAACTGATTTAAAAAAAAAATCTTGTAATTATATTATTTGAATAACAACGTATACACAACAGTATTTTAAAATAAATTCTGTAGAAGTCACTGATCTATGAATTATTTTATCTAGATATAAAATAAAACATAACTTTAAACTACTTAACTGTGTTTTACATCTTAATATAAAAAAGTAAAGGATTAACAGGGTAAACAAAACAAAAAATAATATAATAATACACATATACGACGATTATTTCCATTTACATTTTTTTACGATAAAGATTAAATCGGTTGTCTATTTGATAGTTATTTCAAAGTGTGTCGATAAAGCTTCTGGAGTTTTAAAAACAAAAAGTAGCTACATAAATCTCCCAAGTTAATATAATTAAAGACCAGGTAACTCGTTTTTAACATAACAGGTGACTTTAATAAGTCTTACACTCTTTTATATTGAATTAATTTAATTAAAACACCATTCGTTTTAAACATTTAACAGGTGACTTAATAAGACCGATTTTGTTCGCTGCATTATTTCTTCTTCTTTTTTTCTTTCTTCTCTGAATGTCAATTTTAATCACCACCACTTAATCACTTTAAAATAATTGGGTTTTCATTGGCAATAAATCTAATATCTATCACTGAATAACATATTACACCACTATTAATTAGATTTATTGAGTAGAAAAAAAACAAAACAAATATTTGATATAGTTGTGTTATTATTTAATTAATTATTCTTCGAATATCATCTTCAAAGCGAATAATTGTTATAAATTTGAAATTAAAAAATATTGAATCTATAAAGCCACAAAATAATATAGAATTAAAAAAAAAAAAAATTATTTATCGCGTTACCACTAAATTGAGTTTTTCAAGACAAAATCTTAAAAATTAAAAAAAAGGATAACAACTATCTTTTATTATTAAATGTTACATTTATTCTAACGAACGATGGCCCGTACGTACCTTTTAAACACCGTAAACACAAATGTAACACGCGTACCAATTTATCCGGTATGACGATAGGAAAAATAGACGGCGCGTAGTACATGTATTTTAAACCTACCGGATTGGTCTAGTGGTGAACACATCTTCCCAAATCAGCTGATTTGAAAGTCAAGAGTTCCAACGTTCAACTCCTAGTAAAATCAGTTATTTTTACACGGATTTTAATACTAGATCGTGAATACCGGTGTTCTTTGGTGGTCGGGTTTCAATTAACCACACATCTCAGGAACGGTCGAACTGAGATCGTACAAGACTACCACTTCATTTACACTCATACATATCATCCTCATTCATCCTCTGAAGTATTATCAGAACGGTAATTACCGGAGGCTAAACAGGAAAAAGAAAGTAAATGTATTTTAAAATTTCACGTGGAAGATGATGTAATCATTAAGCTTATATATATATATATATATATATATGTATGTACGAGTATATATATTAATAAATCAGTACAGAATTGAATAAAAACTGCTTTTTTTTACTACGAACCTATAATTAAATCCAGTCAAATAAAATGATTTAGATAAAACACAAAACTTGACTACGAGTAATTACCGGTATTAGAAAATTAAAGTCTTAACTATGACGTGGCGCGACTTATTAGAAGCTGTCTTTTGCATCTTTCTCTAATTCATCCAGAAACACATCTAGCGATCGTTTAGTAGTCATTTTATGATCAGATTTCATTGTCACAACGACCATTTAGTGCGGAAAAGTTTCATTTATAGTAAAATTACACAAGGAATGGAAAAAAGAGACCGCGTTCATTCGTTGTTGCAGAAACGTTACAGATTATTGCTTACCGCAAAGGAGCATGGAAATCGTGCTTCAAGCAAAAAATGTTATATAGCAGAGTTCTAAATTTCGGCGAAATATCCGGAAATTGAAAAATACTTACAGCGTATACATGGAATATAAATCGGTTTGGATACGCGATTTCTACAGAATGTTTCAGATGAAAACCTTGACAACCCCCGATTAATTAAATATTGATAGGGATGAATTTAAAGCTAGTCTTAGCCGGTATAACGATTACGATATCTTTTACGATATTGTTCTTCTATTTGAAGAAGGACGACGATAGAACAGCGGCTGTCAGGAGCATACGAAGATAAACTGACATTTCAAAGAAATATAAATTTACGTAAAACGAACAAATATTCCCTAGATCATATCAGGAGTACAATTTTAATTACCACCACTTAATCTCTTTAAAATAATTTTCATCGGCAATCTTCGAAATGCAATCGACAATAATTATTGTTAAGTATAGATTCATAGAATATTCGGACACAACTGGCAGTTATGAAAAACAACATTTTTCGATGATGCTGACAAAACTTTCGGACGGAAAATACTCCAGTATGTAATTTTTAAAAGAAAGCATGTACCGAAAAGTGAAAAATCTCTACCCGATACTATTATACGAGCAAAAAAAGAGGCATGAATAATGACTGAACCTCTTCTGGACCACATTAAATGAACGATTAGGAGAAGATTGATTGTTAGGAAGTGTGATCGGATTATTATTCTTAGAGGAATGATCTGCATTTTTCAACCTATAGATAATTGCGTAAACGACCGTATAAAGCACTAACCCAAACTCCGCAACGCTGGAGAAGCTGGATGGCCAGCACGACACACGAAACTACATCATCCGGCAAAATTATGAAACCGTCTTTGACAAAAATGTTTAATGATACTGGACCATTAAAAATAATTATTGGGCGAAAAGCTTTTCTAAAAGCTTCTGCAATGAGTACACGCATTAGATTCCTCGGCACTTGATCCATTCTCTCCAGTGTGTATTTCGTCCGCTCTTCGGTTTTCAAGTTGACGCTTTCTCATAAAAGGCAATCGATGCAAACGTTCTTTAGCCGTTTCATTATAAGTATGTTTATTAATTAAAGAAAAACAGTGTGTTCTCTGTTCCCGACCAAATTATGTCGACGTTACCTTTCAGATTACGTTTTTTTTGGAAACTTAATTTCATGAATTTCCGTATATTAAACAGCGTCATCTAATGAAAGATATCAGACTTTTGAATCCGAAGCCAACGCAACCTTTCTTTCGAATCTTTATATAGTTATGTGTCAAGAAAACGTTCTTTTCTACGAGCAGTCTCTTGCCGGTCTGTCCACATTTCCACTTCGACGAATTTACAAAACTTTAAATAATAAAATTTTTTAAAAACTGAAAAAAATAAATCTACTTAAATATAAAAAGATAACACTAAAATAATAATTTTTTTTAAAAATATTTTACTGAAAAGGGAAAAATGATTTTAACACTAGGCTTTCAAAACAATCTACGCAACCAAATTTTCAGTGAATTATGAACGCACGAGATACAGATTATGAAATTTGGCACCGACTTCATAAAATAAATTTCAAAGAATGTATTTAGGACGTAATGAACAAATACTACTTTTCTTTTCAATCCAATATTTTACTTTTTTTTGTTTTAATGTTTTTCTTTTTTGAGTCTATTCAACTTTTTTCCATTTTTACTTTCTTTAACGAAGTAAAGGAAATATTGTGATCGCGAAAAGTTTCGGTTTTCAGATTTCAACGGATTTATCCATTTTGACCATCCCTACATTCACTTTGACTTGTTTCGGTGTGACGTCCGTACGTACGTATGTACTTCGCATAACTCAAAAGCGATTAGCCGTAGGATGTTGAAATATTTGATTTAGGACTTTTGAAACGTCTAATCGTGCACTTCTTTTGATTGCAATCAACTGGTACAAAAGTGTCCAAAAAAGCCCAAAATACAAACAAATTGACTTTTTCTTAACTACTCTAATATACTCTCATTGAGAGCTTTTCAACGATACATCATAAGTGGTTCTTATTTTCACTGGTTCCAGAGTTATAGCCAAATAGAATTTTAATTAATGAAATATTTTGATCTTACAAGAAGAAAGCACATCGGTTCGATTTCAACTTTATTTCCTTTTTTATAACTTTTTTTTTAAATATATGTTTTTATTAATAATTACTAACCTCCGATTGTAAAAAAAAATTACAATAAATAATAATTCAATAATAACAATAAAAAAAATGAAAAAAATATTTCAATGAAGTTATTAATGAAATAAATTTTTATGCACTTTTCATTTAAAAAAAAAAGTGTGTACATGTAATTTAATAGGCGTACAAAGAAGTCATGTGGTGTCCACATCAGATTTTTTTAAAAAATTAATATTATTTAAAAAAATTCATGTATAGCGTAATAATAATGTTTCTACAATAAAAAACTTTTTAAATTTTATTTTAAATAAATTGGAGGGAAGATTTCTCAGATGTTTGATAATTTCTTAATAATGACAACGAAAATATAAAAGATACAATTTTGGTAAGCCGATATATTGTGTTGTGTTGTCTGGTTTGATAGAGATGGAAGTTATTTTTTTAAGAATACTTCAATCGGCACTTGATGGAATTACTTTTCCTGCCAATAAATATATATATATATTCACATCTTCTAAAGCTTGTATAGTAATTTGTCACTTCCCAACTCATTCCCAGTGCATCTATGCAATTACTTCGGAATTTTTTTTCTTTATGATTCTTAGATTTTTTTTTCTTTTTGCTGGATGAAATTCATTACAGAAACTCGAAGCTTGTACCGTAGAGAATATGAAATGTAACTTTTGAAGCGTATAAAAAAATGCCATGCCTGACCGGGATTCCAACCCGGAATTTATATAACAATAAACAAAATGACATGAAGAAATGGTATGTTTTCATCTTACCGAAATGACCTTATTTAATGAAAACAAGATATTACAATTAAATAATATATACTTTTTTTAATGAAGATAAAATGTAGGTTATAAATAATAAATTTTACAATTTAAAGTAACATTTCATTTATCTTTAAATCAAAAATAAAATATATAAACTTCCTTGTTAGATGCAACCTACGTAAAAAAATAAACTGCTAGTAAATTAAATTAAACTGAACTACTATGTATGAAGTAAGGGCTAAACTTGTAATAATAAATAAATAAAAATTTCAGAAGTAGAGTAATGAAACGGTTAAATTAATATTTGTCACGTGATGGAAGTGCATTGATAACTGCAACTAGTATCCGGTACATGCTGTGTCTATATAAAATATAAATATAATTCCCGGTCACGAGATAAAACAACCGATAATACATTTTTTTTTAATACAGGCGAGTATACAAATAAGTGCGCGCACGGCGTATATATATATATGAATATTAACTTAAATGTAATTTATTTTAGTTTATTTTCCTCTTGATTGTAAAGAGTTAAATATAATAAGATATATTCTACTTAAAAATATTATCTTTATTAATCTGTTGGGTTAACCAACCAACTATACAAACTTATAAATTAAATTTACTACGTTTCACTTAGAATTCTCTAAGCTTCCTCAGGTGACAATACACATTCACACACATCACACAAAATTCTGTTACATACTGGTAAGAGAATGGCGAATGGAAGTATGTAAGAGAATTTTGTATGATGTGTGTATGAATGTGAATTGTTACCTGAGGAAGCTTAGAGTATTCTAAGGAAACGTAGTGAATTTGATTTATAAGTTTGAATAGTTGATTGTTTAACCCAAGAGATTAATAAAAATAATATTTTTAAGTAAAATATTTCTTTTTATTACATATATTTTATATATATATATATATATATATATATAGTAGAGTCTCGCTCATCCGACATACCAACGCCAAAAAAAGCATCGGCAACAAGAACTGCAAGTTGTGAGCGTAGTCAATTTTTTCTTGCTCCCGATTCTACCGCGTGGCGCGCCCGTCAACACCGACTCCTATGTCAGTCATTCAGTGTAGTGCGTTTCATCATTGTGTTCGGATCGATTTATTGCCTGTTTACTGTTCATGCATATGTGTCTGTGCATGAGTAGTAAGGGTGATGATCTATGATGATTTAGAATATTTAAATAATTTTAGCTTTGAATTCTCTTAAAGCAATTTTTAACGCATTTCTTAAAGCACTAAACATTTTTTAAAAATAGTTTTTACTTTAAGTTCTCTCAATACAATTTCTCACTTTGAAGTCACATAATTTACAATTGTCACTCTGAGTTCTCATTATTTTTATTATAAAAAATTCTTATATTATTATGTTGTTAGGATTTTTTGCTTTCTAGAAATTGAAAAATTCCAATAAAATTTATAACAGAAATACCCGTACAATAAATGTGTGATTAATAAAAATGGTTTTATTAATAGAAAAGACAATATTTTATTAGAATCTGCGATTCAACAACGTATAAAAGAAATTAAGAAAGATGTATTGGCATTAAATAAATGTACACAATCTAAAAACAACATAAAATTACCAAGAAAGATGTTTATAAAAATAAAAGAATTGGAAAAATCAATGGAAAAATTTAAAACAGGGCTTGTTGTAGAAGAAATAGAAGAATTTAAAAGAAACATAGATAATAAACATGACGAATTAATCAAAGCAGAAAAAAGAATTAGTAAAACTCGTAAATTTATCAAGATAAATAATAACAATAATAATAATAATATAGTTCAATTTAAATCTAGTTTAGATTTAAAATACTCGAAATAAATATTACTAGATAGTTTAATGTAATGTTAAATGTTTGTATTTTTCTCTTTTATGTTTTTCTATGTTTTACGTCTGTTTTCATATTTTTCACTAATGTTTTATTCAAAAAAAGGCCAAATTCCTTTGTAACTTTTCTACTACTTTTCCGCAAAGGAAAAAGAACAAGAAAAAAGATCAGAAAAATTTGTGCATTAAAAGAAAGAAACCTATGTAAAAATGTGATTATGAAAAGGTGAGCGAAGCTTTATATGTTTGATTTACACAGTTCATCCCACCGGGTTGGTCTAGTGGAGAACGCGTCCTCCCACATCAGCTGATTTGGAAGTCGAGAGTTCCAGCGTTCAAGTCCTAGTAAAGTCAGTTACTTTTACACGGATTTGAATACTAGATCGTGGAGACCGGTCTTCTTTGGTGGTTGGGTTTCAATTAACCACACATCTCAGGAATGGTCGAACTGAGACCGTACCAGACTACATTTCATTTACACTAATACATATCATCCTCTGAAGTATTATCTGAAAGGTAATTACCGGAGACTAAACAGAAAAAAGAAAGAAAAGGTTTACACAGTTCAGGGATGTGCCTATTTCAGGGTCTAT
Source organism: Lycorma delicatula (assembly GCF_047948215.1). Taxonomy (NCBI): domain Eukaryota; kingdom Metazoa; phylum Arthropoda; class Insecta; order Hemiptera; family Fulgoridae; genus Lycorma; species Lycorma delicatula. The sequence goes on along the minus strand of NC_134456.1, from coordinate 153,224,166 downwards.
TTTTCAGCAAAAGGCGTTGTGTTTTCGTAATGAATCCAACGAAGACCCAGATTTCACAGCAAGTGTCGGTTGGCTCAACCGATGGATGAAACGCTACAGTATCCGTCAGTTATGTGTTTGTGGTGAAAAACTATCATCGAATTTTGAATAAATGGAAGCACTGAAGAAAAAATTTCAGGAGTTAAGCGAAATTGAAAGCCTAACGGGTGATCGGATATTTAACTGTGATGAGTCGGTGGACCTTAATTGCAAAATCTTACCTAGTATGTCTTACAGTCAGAATTGAAGCGGCAGTCCCTAGCTACAAGCGCAGAAAGGAAAGGATCACAATATTAGCATGCAGCAATGCTACAACAAACCTCAAATGGGCCTTTTAATGGTTGGAAAGTCCCAAAATCCTAGAGCCTTTAAAATAGTTTCAAAAAACGCTCCTCCGTTAAAATACTATACACAGAAGAGCGCATGGATGAGCAGTGAAATTTTCAAAGACTGGTCTTTTAAGGAATTCATTCTGTCAACAGAGAAATTTTTGAAAGAAAATAATTTACCCAGAAAAGCTGTTTTGTTGCTAGGTTATGCTCCAACTCCCCCTGTTGCAAAGGAGCTTCAAGATAGTGATATTAAGGAAATGTTTCTGCCCTCCAATGTAACTGCCGTAAGCAAACCTATGGATCAGGGCATTTTGAAAACGATAAAAAAGAACTATCGCAAAAAGCTAATGTCCACATTGATAGAAGAAATTGAAGAAAGACAAAACATGATTCAATAATTCAAACACATCAGTGTAAAGGATGTTGCTTACTAGGTTACACGGGCTGAACTGAAGTAAGGGCTACAACAATTGCCAAATCATGAAAGAAGCTCCTAGGCTATGATGAAAGTATGAAAACGGAAACGCACAGATAAAACCAAGGAAACCATTCTACTTTTACTGTATCTTTAATGTGACAATACAACTTTGTAAGAAATCAAAAGTTGGAAAAAGGATGATGATTAGTATGAAATAACTGATGAAGTAATTGCGATGACAATGAAATTGAAGATCAAGCACCGACTGTTGAGAAAGAATTTCACATAACGACGGAGATTAGTAGTTCTGAAAGCTGCAGGAATCGGCATAATAATGATGCAAATATAGCGAGACTTGGCAACGAAGAAACATTCAAAACTTTTTTTCATTCATCACAGGACTAAACTTTGGAAGTGTATGTACTGTATTAAACTTCAGACAATTCTGTAACTTTATTTATTATTTTTTTTCAGTTAATTTTTCCTGTTTTGTTGTAAAACATGATTATTAGGATCGAAATGTGTAAAATTATAACATAGTTTGACGTTTAATAGGTTTTTTCTTAAAACATCTTAATATCCGATGTTCTGCTAGCTCGTTTTTGTCGGATAAGCGAGACTCTACTATTTATATTAGAGCATTTACTATAGTCGAACGAATAATATTTTGCAATCGACATTGACTTTGTGAAATTTAATTGCCATTTGTAATCGGGCTGCTGATAGTGGTCGACGTGACTAAATCGTTCTGTTTGTCGTTACTAGTAGTAGTGTTTGTTAGTCGTAGACTTTTTTACTATACAACTTTCACTCGCTACACTTAACGATCTCCCGCTTCGGTTGATTTCACCTATCCCCCTCCCCCACCGACTAATAGGCCTACACCTTGTAGGTCTGGCGCCTTCTACTTATAAGCAACTATCTCATTTAAAAACCTTTTACTCTGATGGACCGGCACAACATTCGGTATTATTATTTGCCTATTTAATTTTAATATATCGCCGTTAAGGTAGCAAAATCAGTTAGTTATTAACCTGTTCGCTGACAAGGTGGCTCGAAATTTATCATCCGATAATCCCTTTTACTGTTCAGCTAATAAGTTATAAACATAATACTTTTAGAAATCTGTAGTTATACTAGAAAAACCAGAATCTAGATCGTTATAAAAATATAGCGAACTAAGCCTAAATATTATGTATACAAAGTGTGTGTTATAACAACATTAACAAATAAAGTAAGATTATTAAATAATAAATTTTACGTATATCTAAGTACGATACAATTTTTATTTTTTTTGAAACCGATACTTTGGTCGATTACAGTTTTATTAATATGATTATTTATTAAAACGACATAATGAAATCGGCTTAAAAAATTGATACCGTTAAATTTCAGTTTTAAATATTTAAGAACTCATTTTAATAATAGACAACTTAACAATTAATTTAACTTCAACTTCAAAAATCTAATGTGAACACCACATGACTTCCTTGTACGCCTATTAAATTACATATACACATTTTTTGCTGCACTTCATTTAAAATTATTTCACTTTAAAGTGAGATACGATCCTCCAATTCTTTAATAAAGTGGACAGTTACACAAATGCTGAAACTACTATAAAACGTGTACACAAATTAAGATCAGAAGAATTATATCAAACGAAAGAAGGATTGAATGATCGGCAACAAAATAAACGAAACGATGATCAACCCCGATTTAGGGACAATATTGTCCGGCAATATCAAAGGAGTAATAAACTGAAAGATAACAATTTTTTTGCAATTTATTAAAGATCGGGGATCTATGCCTCAGCATATTATATATTGTTCTTGTGAGGATCTATTTTTAAGTCACTCTGTAGTTAACTTTAATGCAGATAAAATTAAACAGAGACTCCATCCAGAATAATTAAATAAGATTAAACAGAAATTAAACTAAAAATCCAAAAATTGTACAGTTCTAAAATATAATTTTCAATTGATATTAAATAATCAGATGTTTCACCAAATCTATTACATAAACATATATTTAAATAATGCCTATAAAATTACAAATACACATTTTTAGAAGTACATAAAATTCTGTTTCACTAATAACTTCTGATTTTTTTGTTTCATACTTTTTTTTTAATTGTTATTATTGAATTATAAGTTATCGTAATTTTTTTTACAATCACGGGTTAATAATTATTAACAAATCAATATATTTAAATTAAGTTTTCTTTTATTAAATGAATTTAAAAAAAAGAAGATTAAATCTGATTCGAACCGATGTGCCTTCCCTTGTAAGATCCAAATATCTCATTAATTAAAATTTTATTTTATTTAAACTCTGGAACCAATGAAAATAAGTACCACTTCTGATATGTAGTTGAAAAGCTCTCAATGAGTACTGATTGCTGCATTAAGATAAAGTCCAAAATCCAAAAAAATTGGATTTTGGGTTTTTTTGGACACTTTTGGTTTGGTCGATTGCAATAAATAGTGGAGGTACATAAATAGATATTACAACAGTCCTAAATCGAAAATTTTAACATCCTATGGCTAATTAATAGTTTCGTCCCGCCGAAACTAGTCAAAATGGATTCAGGGATGGTAAAAATGGATATTTCTGTTGAAATCTTAAAACCGAAATTTTCGCGATCATAATACTTCCTTTACTTCGTACAAGGAAGTAAAAATCGGAATTTAATACACGCACGCGCACGCGCGACACAGAATTTTCATACAATATGGCAACCCTTAAATAATTTCTCAACAATTAAATACAGAAAAATAAAATTTATTAAACTTTTTATTACGAAACAACATATTTGTATTTCTGTGAAATTACTACAAATACCTGTAACACGCCCATAATAACCTAACCCATAATAACTTAGGCACCCAAAGTTTCTATAAAGAATTCAGTAATTTTAAGTAGAGGTACAAAATTGTAACAAATGATTTTAAAGAAGATCGAAAACAAACATTTTGACGTAAAAGATATCGGACTAACTCTCAACAAAATGGAGCCAATTAATATTTTCACAGCTAGTTTCAAAAACGGCTTATATTACACTCCAATTAGTGGCCCCATACCTCAAAAAATACTTTTTGAGGTTTAAGCATTTGCTAAATTTCATTTTTCTTTGTTAATGGTTGAAAAGTTATTTAAATATTTCCATTCTTCCTGAAAATTCTGCATGTATATCATAAGCCTCTTAACCGTAAACGTTGTAGGCGACTTGTCACAAGATATTCATGAGTCACAAGATATTCAAAAAAATTAAAAATATTCTCTTAAGAAAAATAAATATTCTATGTGTGACTAACTAAAAAAAGAAATAAGAAGTGATGTAGTTTCCAGTTATCTTCACTATTAAGCGAAATATGCTGCTGTTTATCGACATGCCGAGCCCCTTTAATATAGGTGATGTGACATTCAAATGACGTCTGTTCATCACACGTGTACTGGCTGTAAAACGTACATCATTTCTCTCAAAGAAAAATCCCTGACTGGAATAAAAAGTATAACCCAACTAATTAATTTAGTATTCCTTTCTATCATAAACATTTCACATTGTATACATTGCTTTTACTCGGTATAGTGTTATATATAAAAGGTGAATCCAAATTGCACGGCAACCTCTCGGGAGATAATTTTATAGCCAAAAATAAAAAAAAAAGTTTATATAAACATAGGTCAGAAAACGGTTCGTTAGCGAGTTTCTGTTCGCGAAACATTTAGTCTTGCTTTCTGGCCTCTCTCTGAAATTAAAACGTACTAAAATTCTTGATGTACAAATCAAGGAGCAAATTTAGTGCTTCCTTATGATATTTGATCTAGTAAATTGAATAAAAGCGGTCCCAGACATCTGTCTCACTTAGATTTTAAGAAAAACGGGGTAAAACTCAAAAGTGTTTTGTCGGAAAATACACTTTTTTAGGTTTGGAATAAAATAACTGTGTTAATTTACCAATAAACGATTAAAAATTTCTAGTTAACTATGTATATAATTTAATTCTAAGGAAATTAATATAAATAACGTCTATTTAAACTACATATAAATTTGAGAAGTTCAACTTTTTTCAAAAACAAAACATACAAACTGGATCGTGAACATGGTACGATTTTAAACAGAACAATTGTTCTGACAAAAATGTTGATAAAGTTCTGAAAAAAATGAAAATGTTGAAACATTTTCATCAATATTTGAACAACATAAAGTAAATGAAAACAAACAGAAAACTTATCAATAATAGAAAAATACACGACGAAGTTCGTGTATTATTTGAACAACATAAAGTAAATGAAAACAAACAGAAAACTTATCAATAATAGAAAAATACACGACGAAGTTCAAAATTAATTATAAAATTAACAAACGTTGATGTTATTAAAGTTTACAATTATTATTAAAATATAAATATATGAAGATCCTAAATATAAAAAATAAGTTATTTTTTCTGAGACTAGAGGTAGGAAGATAATAAGGAAGAAGAAGATAACATAGTAAGTGATCAACGTACTTCGCCATACAGGTTGGTGATGGAGCGGCACTCTAGTAGAAGATGAAGAAAAGAAGAACTAAATTTTTATTTATTTTAATTTGTATATCAAATATTATAAGAGATAATATTTTTCGTAAGGATAATGAAAAAAAAGGGAAACTGATTTGTTTAACGATTTGTATAGTAGCTAGATAAAATGTTCAGTATTTAAATTCTATATTTTATTACAGCAGTAATCTTTCTACTTTTCAAAAATAATTTAATTATTTTATTTGTATTATTACTACTTTATTATTAATTTTAATGATTTATTCAATGCCTTTCCAAGAATACAACTATCACAGATTATCATGGTCGTCTAGATAGTCAGATAAATTTATAAAATGGATGGGAGATATAGTTAAGTTTTAAATGTAGATTATGCTAAATTTTTAAAAAAATATAAAAGTAGTTAGTTATACGAGTCTGTCTGTCTGCTTGCCTGCCTGGCTGCCTGTCACTGTCTCTCTCCCTCATTCACTCTCTCTCTCCCTCCCTCTCACTCTCTGTCTGTGTGTGTGATGAGCTGTGTCACAGAAAATGTTATTCGTTTGTATATTGAATTATTATTTATTGTACTGTTTTCAACTAGTATAAGAACTACTCATTGACAAAATAATCGAAATTAACATAGAAGATACTTTGCACTGCAATTATCCACCGACCATTATTCATTCGTTAAGCCGTAAGACGCGTGCTAATGATTGTAATTATTGTTTTTTCTGGGAAAACTGAAGCGTTATTATTTACAGAAAAAACGTAATAGCTATTTTAGTATTTTCCTACTACTGTAGCTAATTGAGTTTTGAAATCTCAGACACAATAATAAATAAATTAATCTACTGCTTCGAACACTGTAATATTAACTTCTTTGTCTCTCTCTTTCATTCTACACTTAAAGCGTTCAGGTTACCTAAATGTAGATTTATTTCATATGAAATATTTAAACCTACATGTGAGGAAAACACCGGCATTATTCAATGCAGTTTTGAAGAAAGAATTTGTAAACGAAATGGAAAGAAAAAAGTATGAAATTACTATTACCGGCAGAAGAATGTAACTATTCTAGATACTTACATACACTTATAAAATTGATAGGGAATATTTTTACGTTTTAATTGTCGATTATGCCAAATTTTCTTCAGAAACATTAACAGTGTTATAATAGCGCGCGCATGTATATGTGTGATGGGAGGGAAAGAGAAATCTAGGAATTGCAGATGACCTGGTACTAGAAATGTTGAATGAATTGGAAAAAAATGGGCTTTTTTCTTCACAAATGGAGTTAAAAGAGAATTAAAACTGCTACGAAAAAAATATACCAACAATATATTCAAGACAACCGGTGTGAATTTTGAGGACAGAACAGGAAAGGAGATTCAAAAAAGGATAGCAGCTGCTGGGAAAAAATATCTATTCATTATAAAAAACAATCAGGTGAACAGTAAAAAAAAATTAAAATTATTAGATTGCTGTGTAAAATTTGTCATACCTAAGGATTACCGACTTGAACGTTATAGAAGTCAACACAAACTATAAGAGTTATAAAACCAGTAGAAAAAACCGTACTCAGTATGAAGAGAAAAGACGGAGTTAAATATGAAAAATAAAGCTGGTGCTTTATTTTAATTACTAGAGTAGTAGATGTGGTTGAAGTAATTAAGAAATCGAAGTGGAAATGGGCTGGCCACCAGGCAAGTTCGGAAGATAGGAGGTGGACAAAACACGTTACGTTTTGGAAATCTTTCTGTGGAAAAAGGAAAAGAGCTAAACAGAAGAAGATATAGTAAGAAGATGATTTGAAGGAGGCTGAAGGAATAAATTGGAATAGGTTGGCATCGGACGTCGAATCACGGAATATTGAGGGAAAGACCCACGATCGGTAATGCTGCTGTCAAATGTAAAAATTAAACAAATGACGACGCCTACTAAATGTAAAAATAGTTTTATAAAATACAAAAAAACAAAAAAAATTACAAAAATATATTTGATTACACATAAAAAATTATTTTTTAAAAAAAACTTTTATTTAACTAATATTAATATTAACATTAATAAAAATAGGAAACAAATTAGAAAAACCCTCTAAAAAGTAAAAAAATTAGAATTAAATCAAATTGAGAATTTAAAAAAAAAAAATAATATATTAACAAATATAAAAATGCACTGAAAAGTAAAAAATAAATTATATAAATATCTAATAAATAATTAATAAATAAATGTAATAATTATTAAATTTTAAAATTAAAAGTAATGAAAATATTTAGTTAAATAAAAGCGTGGCGCAGTTTTTATAATTTATTTAAAACAACACAACAGTTTACTTTTACAACAATTAATCTTCATTTTCATTTTCAATAACGACGCGAGGAGGCGGAAACGTCTGCTGAAAACTCTCCAGTTGAGACCGACTAGCTACAAGTAACAATCTGGGAAAATTCACCCACTCGCTTTCTTTGTACGTGTTCTCACATAGTTGAAGTTCATCTTCGAATTCTGCTTGTAATCTAAGGCAAATTGAACACATTCTTTCCGCTAAAAGTTTCATTTTAATTAATTATGAATTTTTAATTAATGAATTCATAATTACGATTACAATTATAATAATGATAATAATTATGAATTTTGTAGATTACCGTCAAAATGTAATAACTTTGTGCAAGATGTCTAAATTTAAATTTTATTTTTAATCTTATTAACCCTTAAAGGTCATCTTGGTGCAAATTTGAACCATCAAAGAATTAAAACTTGAGTTATTTTATTACGGATAAATAAAGTATATACATATACTAAACAACCTCATTAAACGAAAAATATATTTTAAAATACAGCAAATGTCTATAAATACTTATTCGAAAACATTGTTATTAAAGTTTTTTATTACTTTTAATTTAAAAATGTAATAATTATTACATTTATTTATTTTTTATTTATTAGATATTTATATAATTTATTTTTTTACTTTTCAGTGCATTTTTATATTTGTTAATATATTATAAATTTTGTTTAAATTCTCATTTTGATTTAATTCTTATTTTTTACTTTTTAGAGGGTTTTTCTAATTTGTTTCCTTTTTTATTAATGTTAATATTAATATTAGTTGAATAAAAGCTTTTATTCAACTAAAAATAAAAAATATATTTTTATTTGGAAAAATATAGTTAAAAGAAGAGACAGACTTATAGTCCACATACTAACGCATCCTGGAATTGTCGCTTTAATATTGGAAGGACAGGTAGAAGGAAAAAATTGTGTAGGCAGGCCACGTTTGGAATATGTAAAACAAATTGTTAGGGATGTAGGATGTAGAGGGTATACTGAAATGAAACGACTAGCACTAGATAGGGAATCTTGGAGAGCTGCATCAAACCAGTCAAATGACTGAAGACAAAAAAAAGCATTTTTAAAAAATAATTTTTATATGTAATCAAATATATTTTTGTAATTTTTTTGTTTTTTTGTATTTTTTAAGACTAAAAAAAAGTAAAAATATTTATTTTTACACATCGAAGTTACATACGTGTACCAAATTTCAATCATTTTCATACGATGGTTCATGAGAAATTAAAATTTTCAACTAAATGCATGAATTTAGCATAGGGGTAGCGCGTGGGGGCGGTTCATATCAAATTCCGACACCGTAGTGCTGTATTGTCATCGAAGCTACATAAATGTACCAAATTTCATTGATTTTCATACGATAGATCAAAAGTTATAGCAGTTGCAAGATTTGATTATTCCTAAAGCGAGTTAAATAAAAGCTTTTAATAACTTTTGTTATTTTTTTACTTTTATGTACATAAACTTTTATGCAATTTTGTTCATTTATGCGCTCCTAAAATGGAAAATCGAAACCAAATAAAAAATTTATTTATTTACGGAAAAATCAGTCCATAACAATGATGTTAGGAAGAGAGTTTGCCTCATGTAGGATTCTTTCAATTAAAGTCGATAACACTGTGGCTTTCTTAATTTAATGTAGGTGCTAAGCTTGAATTTTAATGTAACTGAATATATTAGAATTTATATATATATATATATTAGTAATGTTATAGAGCAGTTAAAATTGTATGGCTATTGAATGCAACCTTTTTATAGCTAGAAAAAGGCTGCAACCGGCTCAGAGCCCCGAGGTCTCAACATGAGAGACCCCCCTCTTTGTCAGAGATGTTTAATCTCTGACAAAGACCTTAAGTCTCAAACATAACCTGAAACCAAATCTTTAATATAGCTGGAAAATTAAAATGATTTGCTCGATCGGCTAACAATTCCTATAGCGACTTCTGCGACGAGATATTAGTTTTAAAAGCTATTATTACTCGGTGTAATAACAGATTTTTATTTTTTTAAATAATATGTTACTTATATACAAACAAAGAGTAATAATAATTCTGAAATAATCTATTATCAATCATATCATTCTCAGCCAAGGATTGATATAGCTTCGAGCACATGTTACACTTAGCTTTGCAAACATCTAAATCTAGTGAATTACTCTTTACGTAATATTAGACGTTGAAGGGTTATTATATTATACGAAGTGAAAATTATATACAAACAATATTTTTTTCAAGAAACCTCATTTATTTAAATTAAATACAATATTTTAAAGCGTCGTACATTTCGATCCGTATAATAGAGATTAAATTTTTAATTCGTTAAGCTACTGGATCTACTGAAAATCTAAGCCTTAGAATTTTTAATTTATTAAAAAAAATTAAATTCCTTAAATTTTGCTTAAAAGAGGGGATATCTCTTTGACTGGTTGGTTAGAAGTTCATGTTATTTTACTATCTTTCTAATTATAAAATTTGTATCTTTTTCAACCTACATAAGAGCTGTGGCACATTAAATCTCTTCTGATTACGGTGATTCTCGTAAAATACCATTTATTTAAGATTTAACTCATATTTGCAGAGCAATGGAATTCTATAATCGCTTACTGACTAATGAATTCTTAGTTATTCTGAACTCTTCGCTACCGAATCGTTTGCGCTATCATATCAGCTAGAAACACCAACTTTTTTTTTGACGAAGTTATGTTGCGATTTGTGATTAACTGTTGCTAATATGCCTTAAATTGCTTTTTTATGCGATTTCATTACGATCTTTGAAAGTATGTCATAAAAACACAACAATAAATACAAATATACAATTAAATTATTTGCACAAAATATTCACATATTACGTTTTGAATATGATGATACTACTGGGTTAATTCCAAATATAATGGACAGTTCATTAGGATTCAAAGAACATTTATTTGTATATCAAATCAAACTTACAGAACTTCAACGTAATCCCCACTTACGTAAAATGCACGCTCGCCAACGCTCTGGCAGGGGGGATTCCTATCAGAAGACGTTCTTCGTTAAGGTGAAGAATTTCCTGGATCACGGCAGCTAACTCTTTCAAACGGCTAAAACAAATTCTTCGAAGCGGGTTCTTTCAACTTTGGAAAGAGAACAAAGTCCGATGGACTGAAATTAGGGCAGTAAGGTGGATCGCGAAGCAATCGTCAAGCATAACCGACGAAAACATCAACAAAAGAACTCTAAATATGGGGGAACAAATTGTCATGCAACTGCCGATTTTTTCTGAACGTGTTTTCGAACTTTCTGTTTCAAATCCTTCCGAATGAACTTTCTGTAGTAAGTAGCAGTCACACTAACACCGTTAATTACTCTATTCTTAGCAATAACATCCTCTTTAAGTAAACAGAAATCATCATCTTCTTCACTTCTGACTGCATGCGACTACATTTTTTCGGTCTCGAAAAGTGTAACTCTTCCGAACACTACCTTGTGATTTTAATTCAGGATCAAAATTTTATCCACATGTCATCAACAGCAATTATTTGATTCAAGAACTGGTCGCCTTTCGTTTCATGTAAGCAGTTATCGTGCAATTTCGAGACGCGTCACTTTTTGCTGCTCATTTAGTAGATGTGGTATGCCAATATTTTCATTACATAATCGTTCCATTAAATGCGCCGTAATGTAGTTTTTTTGTATTCCGGTTTCATTTTCAATTTCTCTCACTGTAATGCGACGGTCACCATGGCAACAATAACAACGCTATTGTTGTCTACAGCAGTAGATGGTCGGACAGAACGTGGCTCATCTGCTGTATTCCTGCCCCCATTAAACTTTTTATGCCTACGCTAGGAATATATTTTTTTTGCGTTGCGAAATACAGTATTATCACCACACATTTCCCGTAACGATCGATAAATTATTGGCACAGTATCGCCTCATCAAAAGTTTCGATTTTGATGTATACGTTTTGTTCCGTGATCCGAGTTTATTTCTGTCTCGTCTTCAGTCTGCATTGACATCGTTACGCACTTAATAAACCCCGAGCAACTTACATGGTCTGGTTCGTGACATTATAGGCTACGCACTGCCAGTTGCCGCGAGTCGCTCCGTGACTTAATTTTGCACGCATGCTTACAATGTATTATTATTTCTGGGACAAAAAATATTATTTTGGAAAAATTATTTTTGGAAAAAAATAAGATAAAATTATTTTTTTAGAAAAAAAATAAAAGTTTTCTTGGAAATTATATTATCACTCCCCTCAAAATTTGGCCTATGAAAGCAGATCTTCTACATTTATTATTGTGTTATTTCTTTAAATTTTCGATAAGCTGAAAACTGAGTTCTTTATAGAATTTTCCCTTAAAGGTTTATTTTCTTTCTTTTATATTTCTTTTGAAAGGCTCGTGGTTGATCATAGACAAACATTCTGCACCATGCAACGCTTGTGAAGGGATTATTGAATCAAATGTGTATGTTCTTTTAGTATATTATTAGATAGAAAATTAATACATAATATCATTTTAATCACAACCACAAAAATAAAAATTTCATTCTAAAAGTGTTAGTGAGTCTCCTTATCACCCCCGCCAAAGAAAAAACCATTTTTAGTTGAAAAGAGGCCCTAAAAACAATTGTTTGTTCTGAATGTCAACAGAAACAGAATGGTAAAAAAAAAATAGTGAATAATAACTCCCGAAAAACACTTTTACTGTGAAGTCCCTCCTCAAAAAAAAATTGTTTGCCCCGCATCCGAAAAAATTGTATATACAGTCAAACCTCCCTAAATCGAACTACCTTAATTCGAAAAACTTTCGAAATCGAATATTTACTTCGTTCCCTTGAAAAATCCTCTTTAAATCGAATTAAATCACTTCCTTTATTCGAAAATTTCGAGAACTTGAATACACATTATTTCTTTAATGAAAACGTTTTTTTAAATGTTTTCAATAAAGAATTTGCATACTGAGCACGATTTCCAAAGAAGCATAGATAGCAATAAATTCAGTTTAATAGTGTTTAACGGTCGTTACTGTGGACTGTGATTTCATCCGATACTGTATTCCTAATGTTAATCAATTCCGACTTGTTTATTTCCGTCGCTGGCCCCGGAGTGTCAATAGTAAACTACGTGCACGGTGCCACTGTATGATGAGTAATATCATACAGTACCTCAGCACTTATTCCTTACAGCAGGCTATGCATAACATTATGAGTCATTATGAGTTTTAATTTTACGTAGTTAAGATTCAAATTGTCGTTACTTATTGTGTTTTACAATTGCACATACATTTGCACAGTGCACTAGTTTTTCTCGCGGAATTCATTTCATTTTAAAATTTACGATTAGATTACGTACATGTTTGTGTCCGCTCGTTCACTTTTGTTTAAAATTTGATAAGTAGGCCTACTGTACGTAAATTTTTAATAGCCGCGTTTTATAATTAGCGTACAGCGGAAACATAAAGCATTATCTATCGGTGATAAAATAAAGATTAAAAAATGGTAATAAAAAAAGGAAGACATTGGTCATGAATTTGGAATTCCGTCAAGCACTTTATCAGCAATTTAAAAAAATGACAATACGATTCTTTCGCAAGAATATTCCTCGAATGTGGACCCCAAAAGAATAAGAGAGGTAGAATTCGCCGATATTGGCGAAGATTGACTACAAAGAAACTGAATATTATGCTACTCTCAAACCTCTATAAAACACTATCTTTTGCTTAAACTCAGAGAGAAAAAAATTAATCCGTGTTAAACTTAAAAAAGATTACAAATATTCACTGCTGCGGGGCAGTTTCAAAATATAACAAACACAACTAGTTTAGAAAAAAACAAGAAAAAAGCAAGCTAATCGTTAAGAGCAACATTTATTTTGAGTAACATTATTTTGATATTTATTATTTTAATTTTAATGTAAAATTTTATTAATATTATTTTAATTATAATTAAAATAAAATAATAATTATTATTATTATTATTACTTTAATTTTTATGTAAAAAAAATGTAAATTAATAATGTATAGTAATGAAATAGAGATTAGCACAAGAAGGATATCATTTTTTTAAATTTAATGAATCTATTTTGCTTAGTTGCCCAGTTTTAATACAGTTAATTGAAACTAAATTTATTTCAATGTAATCTAAATGTATTATTTCCATTTAACTAACTGGAAAATCCATTATCACAGACAAGCTAATCGTAATTCAGCTGTAATTTTACTGCGTCTACTTTTCATCATGATAATACACAAAAAATATAATTATCTTTATTATTATTTTTGTTAATAATTATTCATTTTCATTATTATATTCATAATTATTAAACAGGTTTTTCAATAACCTTTAGTTACATATTAGTATTCTCTGAACTCTGATAGCAAGCGCCATCTGACGAAATACAGGAGGATGGATAACTGGCAGTTTCATTTTTATTGATTAGAAAAGAGTAAAACATTAAAACTACAATTAAAAGATTGTAGCCTGCGCCATCTGACGAAATGTACGTTTCTTTGCTGTCAAAGAAGAATAAAAATGGCGGTTTCATTTTGTGTGATGAGGAAAGAATAAAAACATGTAAACGTGTCAATTAATCAATATTTAATACTGAAAATAGCTTTTATACGAAGGAAAGTGCAAAACAAATGGGTATTACCGGTTATCGTGTTAATGTATGTTTTTTTTTTAGAGTTACAATCTTTAGTAAGAAACTTAACCATTACTATAAATAACTGAAGTTTGTTTATAAACAATTACCGTTTTCTTGTGTTTCTTTTTCATTCTTGTGTCTGAATTTTTGACGGAGATTCACTCGACTCCCGTAGGTAAATCTTGAAAATATTTACTTTTTACTGATTTTTTGAATGGCTTTTATTTTCTTAGTATCTATTTAAGGTGATGGTTTAATAATCCAAATGGCGATCTAATTTTATATTTTAAAATAAAATTTTAAAAACGCTTTCCGGAGTGTAAATTTATTTCAATAATCATTTAGCACGGCTCTTTCTTTCTATTACTAAACAACTTCAAAGAAAGGAGGTCTTTAGTTCAACGAGTACAATATTTTTGTTAACGTATAAGCCTTAATTTTTCATCAACCAGATCGATATTGCGGTTTCGATTTTTCTTTTATTTTAAAAAGAGAATTTTGTTTCGTCGTTTCGATATTAAGATTTAATCTTATTCCAGAAAATTTTTCCGAACGACTTTTTTAAAACAGTAATTATACTTATCTTTCCAGACGATTTCGAAATATTTTTCATTACTTTTTGGTAATTGATAACAATTGATTGCAATGAGACTCAACTTCACAACATTTTGTTAATTGAAAATATTACCTTGCAAAGATTAAAAATAATTTGTACATAAAACATTTGGTAGCAATCTTTTTATATTGTTTTTCTGTTTCCCTTTTCTTATTTTTATAAAAGAGCAAGTTTATGGGTTTTGCGTTTCTTCCGAAGGATATTTTTAAAGGGCTAGGCTATTTAAAAAAAAGAAGCATTTTTAAGAAATGAAACTGATTTAAAGAAAATAATACTTAAAAATAAAAATAATACTTATCAGTTCTTTGAATCCTGAAACTGTATTGAATAGCAGGGAATGGTTTTTTATTTGAATTATAAGTCAAAATTTAAAGAATTGAAAAAGGATTAATAATCCGGAAGGTCTTAGCACACATTCATAAGTACTCTTTTTACGTAGTCTCTCTGCATTCTCTTCTCATTGTTATCAAAATATAGTAAAAAAAAAAAATAAATAATAAAAGAGGTACGTATTATCCCATTTCTAGGATTTAATGCTACAAGTGCAGTTTTTTTACCTTCTTTCTTGAAACATCTTGTTTTATTTTATTAATAAATAATACCTTCCTGGCCTCCACGGCGCGAGTGTTAGCGTTTCGACCTTTCATCCGGAGGTCCCAGGTTCGAATCCCGGTCAGGCATGGCATTTTCACACGCTACATATTACTCATCACATCCTCTGAAGCAATATCTTTAACGATGGTCCCGGAGGTCAAAAAAAAAACAAAATACCTACGTTTCTCGACTTTGTTTCTAGTGAATGAGATTTTTTTCTTACTGTTAGACGTTTCTTAATGACAATTAATCCACTTTTCAACGTAATCACCAAATTAAGAATTAGCAAATTTTTTGCTTATTCTAACTTTTTCCAGAAGTTAGAAATTTAAATGACGATGAAAATATTCTTCATTTTAACAACTTAGGACATTTTAAAGACGATTTATTTTTTTTATTTTTAAACTTATTTTATTTTAAACTTATTTTTCTTATGTGCCAATCAATTAGCATAAAACAATCAAATAAATTATTTTCTTTCAGGATATAAAATTTTAAATGTTAGAATAAAATGAACAGAGTAGTAAAATTTTAAAAATAAGTAATAATAACTAAAATAAATGAAACTGAGATTTAACGTACAAAATTCAAAAATTCAACATACCATAAAAATTAATTTTTTTTTAATAACTGGTAAATGTTACTTAATTAAGAAAAAAAATTTTCTTTAGTAATTATTGAATCTTCCTTCCATTATTTATTTTGAACTCCGACATTGGGTTATTTTAAAAAAATTTAATTTAGAATATGAGCAGAATAATGAAAGAAAAGAAATGATTTATAAAAAAAGTGAAAAATGAAGTCGATTTAAACATATTTTATTTCAGCACCATATTAACAGAACATTACAACAAAAAAAAAGAAACCGAAATAAAACAATAATAGCAAAGGGAGATTATAGAAATAAATCGTGAATACATAGTAATATGAAAATAAACTTCAAAAAGCATCACATGAAGTGATTAAATGTCTTCAATTCCTTTTTATGTGGGAAATACAGAATGATATTAAAGTATGGGGACAGTTTCATATTTCAAAACTGAGGGATACTAGGAGGTAGAAACAAGTGCATATTTACATAGTTATAAAATTACTACTGTATGTTATATTTGAAATTTTTATTCGCCCACCTTATCCGTCAGATTGAATCAATTTTTTTTTTTTAATACTTGATACATGATTTTACTGTAAAACTTCACGAGTAAAACTAATGATGACAAAATGACAAATGAATGATGCCGCAAACCGTTTCTTTATCGTTTTAAAATGCCTTCGTTTTTGATTTAAAAGCAAAGTTACAAAAACAGAAAAATCACGGTAGTTATAAAACAAGGTAAAACGTGCCGCAGAAACTTTTTTATTATATATTACCTTTAGAATTACATTCAAAACTTTTAAACAATTAATGTTGGAATTAATGGCCCTAACACTAATAATAACAGTCTTCACAATATTAATAATCATTCAAAGTTAACATGGAGCAATTGTTTTCTGCTCTTGCGCCAAGTTTTGCTACTACATAGCGATAACACTGACATAAGATGCAATCTACTTATCGAAAGGACCCATTAAAGCCCGCAAAGTTGCAGCCACAGATGGACGTTGTACATAACGATAAGGAGACATCTGACGAAGCCAAAAACATCAGACTTCGACCAGTCATATGGCGAAGGAAAGTATGGAAAGGGTGCAGAAAAAGTCTGAGCTTGTTGCGATGCAGGTGTAAGTCACAATAGAGAAAGCATCGGATAAAGAGATTGTACAAATTGCAGCTATAAAACCTTTAAAAGCCCAGAGAACACCTACAGAGAGGACGAGTACATAAGCCGCCCCAAATATGTCATTGGAGAGTGCATCAAGTTTGGACTCATTAACAACTATGTTAACCGCTCCTTCTAGGTCACTAACACCTGATGCCGGCCGCAGAACATCACCGGTGTCGGAAAAGGAAGAAGATACCACGTCCGAGGCATCAGATAGCTTGTCATAGAGGTGAACTAATAATTTTCATCACTACTACAACTTAAATGGGTAGGTCGACTGATATTACTTAGTTTAATTATTACAAAAATTTAATTTTAAATGAATTTTTAAAACAAGATTTTTATTGTAATGTCGAGTTTTATGATGCAAAAATATATTTGGAAGTAAGTTTTCTTATTCAGTAATATTTACATATATATTCAACATACCATAATATAGTAATTTTGCAACTATGTAGATCCGCACTTGTTTCTATCTTCTCAGTTTTGAAATATGAAGCCATTTCCATACTTTAATATTACTCTGTATAATGTGGAAGAGAACACTGGAGAAGATTAAACGGACAGACAAAATGAAGAAGTAATTAAAATAATAAGAAATAATTCTATTTCATTAACAAAATAAACAAAAAAATAAATAAAAATCCTCTACAACATGGCCAGCTGGTTGTGTTCTCCTAATTGGAGAACAAAATATCTGGGTCAAATCATGGAAGGAGAAGTACTGATTATATATGTACTACGAGAATTAGTAAAAGAAGCAAATAAGAGAGACCATAAAATAAATAAAAAAGCTTACGAATACAGGATGATTTAAAATGGAATGTAGATTATCAGGAACTTAAGGGTTTAACTAAAAATAGAGGAGTACGGAGACGGACATGAGGCAAAGAACCTGCCTTAGCGCAGATAATTATGTGAGATAACGAAACCAAATTTCAGTTAAGCCGGTAGCAGTTATTTAAAGTTCCGTTACAACATACAGATTTGCTACTTTTCAAGGGAAATATCTAAAGAATGTCTGGATTTAACCTAAAAATTATACTTCCTTTTTTTATTATAAATCCGATAAAAGTATCATATGCCACATTACGTTATCAAAAATTATGGCACTATTGTTTTTATAGAAAATACAAAATCTGATATAATTCGTAAGATGAATCCGAATGGAAATACATTTAATAGCGGCATTCTGTTTGATAATCAAGTTACACGACATATTAAACGCATATACAATCAATAAATTTATTGATTTAAATATACGACTATAAAATTACGAACATCATGTACCTTATAAGGAATTGATGTTATCTAAAAGATGATATTTTCTTTTTTGTCAACAAAATATCGAATCGAATTACCAATGAAAAGATTCGTAAAATAAATTACAATTCCAAGATTTTAACACAAAAAAACAAATGATGAATACAACAAAAATAATAAATAAATTATTAATAAATGGTTGACGTGGTTCTGCAACACCACGTCAACCTCCTCCCAACTATAAGAATCGATAATTTGAAAAAAAGAATGTGTTAACACTGTTTTCGTAACTGTATTGCAGTTAAACGTTAAAAGAAATACTCATAAATTTATTCTTTTGTGAACTTACAGAATGAAAAGTAGAGTAAATGATTTTTAAATACGTTTCCCATTTTTTGGTAAAAAATATAATATATGGTACAGTTTCTTTTACCTTTACAGAGATAATCAAATATTTACCAATTTTGGACTAAGCTAATTGTTTCACGAGACACTTTCAGTTGCAAAAGATTTTTATTTATTCTGTTGCGTAAAAATTGGTTGGATTCAAATATCGAAGTCTTCAAACTACAGCGTGTGCACTTACTTTCCTCATTTATATATGCAAGTATATAATATTATTAGCAAACAATCGCAAGATTGATTAAAAGAAGAAAAATATTGAGTCAATCTTATTTTAGAATACGACATTTTTTCTTCTCGAAAGTGAAAAAAACGTTGACATATACGCTCCTATCAGCTAAAAATACAGACAACATTTTATAAACCGCGAAAACTTTTACAAGCGAGCAAAAAAATTTAAAGACGTTCGAACTTCAATGACCGACGAGCACTGTTCTGAAATCGATTGAAGTTTCAACTCCCGCGCTTGAAATTCACATAGACCCTCTCATCCAAGGAGACCGACGGATTACAGTTGAGATTATAGCATAAAGATTAGAAGTGTCGGTACAGTTCATACATTATCACCGACAAGCTCGAGTACCGTAAAACAAGCGCAAGATGGGTTCGAAGAGTGTCGACAGATTTAAGGTGATTTGACGATTTCCTAGAAAATCACCCAACAATAAACAGGTAAAACTACTGATAGATGCTTATTAACATAATGAAGCAAGAATAATAATGTCGAAAAAACGACCGGGATCTCAACGCAAATGCATTTTTCTGTCTCACTATAACGCCCTGGCTTATACGTAACTCGAGAAAACATCAAAAAAGTTCATTGGGAAGTACTATCTCACTCCCAACACAGGTTAATTACAAAAAAAGAAGAAACATACTCCTATTATAATCTAAGAATACGTTGTTATAAATCATAAACAATATTTATTCCTTCAAAAAAAAAAAACTACTTTCCCAGCTAGATAGCGCTATAGAATAGCTAAAGCTTTAGAAGGGAAACTATTGTAGTCAGTCCAATTTGAGCATATGCGGTTTTCACCAGATCTGATGTTTTGAAACCTAAGGAACACAAAAACAGGACGGAAATTTTCCGGAAGTTAATGTGTGTAGGTAAGCGTGTGTTTTCATTTTTTAGGCACATTTGATAACGATTAAAAAATCGATTAAAACTTTTGCAAAATCTCACCCCAATCTAAAAAATGCTGTTGTAGTCGACTACTATGTTGTGACGTCACAGGGAACGATAGAATTAAATAAATGAATAAAATTTAATTGTAAAAAAGTAAATATGTTTGGCTGGGTCCTGAACTTGATCGCCTATCTGGTTCGACTTGGTACCTGGTTCGGTAAGCCTCGCGGCTACACCGGTCTGCCGACCTTGTACGGTGCAAAATTTGTTCTATGTAAGTTGTGAAATTACATTAGTTTAATTAGTTCCGACCGTCGCCGCTAGTACCGCTTCAACCGCGCGAATTAAATACGGTGTGCGTTCGCGCTTTACTTAGAATCATTGCATTCAATAAACGGAAAAATATTTTATTTAAATAAAATTATAAATATTTTTAATTATTGTGGGAATAAAGAAATATAATTTTGTAGCGTATGAAAAATGCCATGTCTGACCAGGATCTCCGGACGAAAGGCCGAGACGCTACCTATTTGCCACGGAGCTCGACGGATTCACAAAAAAGTTATAAATCTACCTTCATCACGCGTCTTCATCGTTTTATTTCAATTTTAAATAGTTTAAGTCGAATTCGTGATACAACGAAGATTTCAAACTTACACAATTTTTTCCGCAAAAACGCTCGTCAGATCACGAATGAGAGCCTTTTAAAAAAAATCTTTTAAAACTCGTTTAATTGAACTGGTACTCGGCATAGTAATAGAATTTACAGAACATATTACAATGTAAAATTTTTATCGCCGTCGGTTTATATTTTTAAAGCTTTTTAAATTTTATTTTTCTGTAAATCTCTTGATTAGCTTGATTTTACATTTTTATTTTTACGGTGATATAAAATAAAACGTCATTCAAGTGTTGTTTTATAAATTTTACTCAGAGATTGATAATCCAAACGGTAAAATTAAACTTTTTCTATGACGTTTTAAAACGACATATTAAAACGGAAAATTCGCTTATCAAGTTATTTCGCACTTAATACTTTCTTTTTCCTGTTTAGCCTCCGGGAATTACCGTTCAGATATTACTTCAGAGGATGAATGAGTATGAGTGTAAATGAAGTGTACACTCATATCATATCGCACTTAATACTGGAAGTGGAGAATGAAATGTCATTCACAGCATCGTAGTCGGCTTAATATTTAATATAAGTAAAATTATATCACTTTTATTTTGATTAATTTTATCGATATTTAAGGAAAATATCATATAAAGTTTATGAGATTCTACGCAAGGTGTTATCCTTTTAAAGGTAAATTTAAAATAGAAAATTATAGCTATTCTAGTAAACGTTTATTTAGTAATATTTGTATGATAGTAATAAATTTAAATTTACAAGGAAAAGAAAGAAAGAAAAATGAAAATAAAAACGAGAGATAAGTAAGGATAAGTGAACATTTATCATTATAAAGAGATGATGAATTGAATATTACGCCACAATGAAGCGAATTCAGGCCTGTTGTGGCTCAAGGTAAATTCAACATTATTTTTTATATTCGACCACCTTTTAAATTATGAATCTGTTCATTTATATTTATAGTCTCCACAATGGAACATTTATCATTTATCATACGGAGTACGGGACTGCGGACTATCACACCTTCTACCATGAAACCGGCGCGCGCGATCTATTATCAAACATTATATCAAAATAAGAAAAACGAGGATTTTTAGAACAGATATTTTTTGAACGAATATAACGTAACATATACGTATGTTGTAAATTATACGGAGATGATATACATGTTGGATAAATATATATATACACAACAAATATAATTAATGCGATGCGGTTTATGATATTTGTCAACAAATCTAACCCAATATATTTACGTTTATATCTCATGTAATTTGAAATATGCAAATGTCTTTATTATAATATATTGTAATATGTTATCGAGGATTCAAGTTTGTTACAGAACGATAAGAATATGCAATTTATATTCAACTATGTGGCATTTTAAACACAATATTATTTTCAACACCAAATTATAATGTTGATTTTGATAAATAGTTCTTATCTACACGAATAAGCCTAAAATTATTGAATAAAATAGATATTAAGAAATAAAATATATTATTTAAAAGAAATTAAGGTCGGTACAAACCATACTTAGTTTACCATACTTAATCAGTTAAACTACATGACTAGTTAAAAGTAACATTTTTATCCACTTAAAAGTTATAAGTTACTTCATTTCAGCTGCCCAACTTCATTGTTATAAAATACAATTAATACATTTTATTACGTAACACGTTTTATAAAATTTGTTATGTGAATTGTTTTTTACACATTTCGATCGTTGAGGGTCAGCGAAAAGAGTAGGATTTCTACACCACGAAAATAAAATAAAATAAATGAATCTTTTATTCTGATATATATGTAGACAATAAATACATCAAATAAATAATGGATAGATATGCTATTCCGTGGATTAAAAAGAACTGCCAGGGTAGATTAAAGGAAACCATAGCAAAATCTTGATCGGAGAAGCATTAATTATAAAATAAAAAGCAGATGCGATTTAAGTCCATATAATTTATTTTAAATAAAAACATATGAAATAATATTAAGTTAAATATATGAAAATGTTAAACATGAAAGATAATTACCAAATAATACCCAATTCAGAAGGCGATAAAATGAAAATTATTTTACTACATTACACCCGTTACACGATATTCAGAAAATTCATGGTTGTTTTAAACATATTTAATTAGTATTATAAAAATTCATTGACAGAATAATATTTGTTTCAGCAAATAAAAAATGTTTTTATTAAAATTGGGGAAGATCTTTATATGGTTCAGTAATTCATTAAAAATTACAATAAGGTCCTTTTTTAAGCCGAGTATTGCGTTTAGTCACAAGAAACAAGTTTTGTTATTTGATTTGATAGAGGTGGATATTATATTTTTTTAAAGGTAACTGACAATTCTTTTTGCAAAGATTTCACATTCATAAATATAAACTAAGGGGATAAGTTAACATTTTTAATTTTCTAAATAAATCTACATGATTCCTACCTATAAATAGCAAACGATGATTTGATAGTCCATTTTTATATCATGAAAACTCATTTTAACTTTCTGTGTATCAAATTAACAGTAAATTTATTTTAAAATAAAAACAAATAATTTTTTGAATTTAAAATATTGCTTAATTAATCAAATCAGTGCTGTTTAAAATGATTCTTACAATAGAAGACGCATCCATACCTCTGTTTGTAATATCTGTCCATTCTGTTAATTTTTATAGAGTCCATTCTGCAATTGTGAGTTGATGGTTTGATCTCATACTATGGTCACTCACTTTTTGTCTCCTTCCAACCTGGTCACAGACTACTGATCGAGATTGCGTAACGTATCGTAGAGGAACTAAACTATTGATCAGAAAATCTATTGACGTACCTAATAATAATAAAATTTATAAAATAACGATAACTAATTATAATATAGAAATTCCCTATTAATAATAAATTATAAAATTAAACTTGGCGGTTCTACAATTATAAAAATAACTAGCATCCCCGTCGCGGTCAGGGGATATTTAGTCGATCATGACTCGCTTCGTTCGCCCTTCCCGTCTAGCCAGGGGCTCTGCCACTTGGACGGCAAGTCCCCGATGTTTTCATTAAGCTGTGCTTTTGAAAATAATGATAAATAAAAATTTAAAGCCTGTTCAATTTATAAAAAATCTGATGTGGACACCACATGACTTCCTTGTACACCTATTAAACTACATATGCATTTTTTTTTTAAATGAATAGTACATAAAATTTTATTTCACTAATAACTTCTGATATTATTCATATATTTTTTTTATTTATTTTATTGTTATTATTGAATTATTATTTATTGTAATTTTTTTTACAATTAGAGCTTAATAATTATTAATAAATCAATATATTTAGATTAAAATAGAAAGTTAAAAAAAAATAAAGAAAAGAAGTCGGATTCGAACCGATGTGCCTTCCCCTTGTAAGATCCAAATATTTCATTAATCAAAATTTCATTTGGCTATAACTCTAGAACCAATAAAAATAAGTACCACTTATAATAGATCGTTGAAAATCTCTCAATGAGGGCTTATTATTGCAGTTTAAAAAATCCAATATTTTTTTGATTTTGGGCTTTTTTGGACACTTTTGGTCAAGTCGATTGCAATCAAAAGGAAAGATGCACAACTAGAAGTTACAACAGTCCTAAATCCAAAATTTCAAATTCTACAGCTAATCGTATTTGAGTTATGCGAGATATATACCTACGTACAGACGTCACGCCGAAACCAGTCAAACTGGATTCAGGGATGGTCAAAATGAATATTTCCGTTGAAATCTGAAAACCGAAATTTTTTTTGGTCACAATTCTGCCTTTATTTCGTACAAGGAAGTAAAAACATCAGTGTATTGTAATTTTTTTCAGAACAATAGTTTGGTCAGTAAAGGACACAAAACTTTGAGTGATGTTACAATGTGGGTTTCAAAACAGTCGGCACCCATGTTAAAAATGTTAGTTAAATTGGTTGCCCGTATTTCATACGGGTAAAAATGTATTTTGACCGGTTCTTATTGTTATACCCATAAACAGCACGAGGAGATGACCGTATCTCATTTTTCTCTTTTTTTAAAATATTTTAATTACTGTATGTATTTTAGTCAAGTAACCGGTGGCAGGTTCAACCAGTCGCGTCACACTTACAATAACAGTGGCTGTGTTGTTTGAGCCGCCGTGTACACCGTCACAAAAAAAAAATCGAAATTAAAAAAATACAAAATGTTTTTTAGATATTTATCTAAAGAGTATTTACAAACCCCAATCTAGTGAATATCTCGTTTAGTATAGCCGGAAATGGAGAAATTTGCAATCATTGTTCAAATTCTTTTCACCTTTCTTCACTCCTTTCAAGATCGAATTTCAAAAAATGTAGAAACTGTTTTTTACATATTTACATGAAAATTACATAAAGCAAAAATCAAAGTTTAAAAAAAAATGTTAATCCATTTTAAATCTAGATTCGGAATTTTAAAAATCTAGAAGTTAGTTTTCAGATATTACATGAAGATTACACACACCAAAAATCAAGATGAAATTTTCATTTATTCGGTAAATAAAAAATAAAAAAATAGTAAATTAAAAAAAGCAATCTATAAATTTAAAAAATAGTATATTTCATTCTTACTACATTTTAACCCTTAAAATATGAAATTTCAAAAATTTATTTCTTAGTATGCACTTACACCGTAAGAAGAACGTGTATATAAATGTTCATTAATTTATCTTTAGCTGTTTTTGTTGGGCGTTGATGAACC
The DNA here is from genome assembly GCF_047948215.1 of Lycorma delicatula. NCBI lineage: Eukaryota > Metazoa > Arthropoda > Insecta > Hemiptera > Fulgoridae > Lycorma > Lycorma delicatula. The sequence goes on along the minus strand of NC_134456.1, from coordinate 153,198,739 downwards.
AGTCAGTAATCAGACAGGAAATGTTCTTTTATACATATAATTGATTAAACTATCATTACATTTTAACAAATTTTAAGGGGTTTCTCGAAATAGTTATAATTAAAAATATTTTTGTAATTTCATAATCTAGGTATTAACTGTAAATACTGAAATCAGAATTCATGTATTAACTAAATCTCTTATACGTATCATTAATATCTCTGTATATTACCTAAGCTGCATTATTTTAACCAATTCCTTTTTACATCTTCCTTCGGACTTTTTTATCTGCTATCGCCAAAAGAATTTTAAATTATTTTCACTCATTTTGATTTTAAAACTACGTTGCACAAAATGATAACATCAGTTAAAATAAGTCCTGGTTGTTATATGTAACGGTGATCAGTACATTTATTACCGCAGTTTGAGAAATATAACAATGAGTCACATACATACGCACAATAGTACACTTAAATAATCAAAAACCTGATTTACCGAATTTTTTTCTACGTTCCTTTGTAAAATTTTCCATCCAACCATAAAACAATCTAAGATGAGACGTTTTTGAGCATTCTAGAAAATAAATAGTTATACAAAATTCCATTTCTAAATATTAAATGCGTATTTAAACACTAAATTACGAGTACATAGAAGAATCAAATAACGTGGTAAAGAAAAAATGTGAAGCAAAACAAGGTATTATTCAGAAACGAGTTGAGGTAAGGACTTAATCTGACATCGTTTCTTTTCAACTTGTACATAAGTGAAGCAATACAGGAATAGAAGGTGAAATTTGAGACCAGAGAAACTACCCAAGGAAAAGGAAAAATATAAACAAATATAATTCGCTGATGAAATCATCCTTTTAGGAAAAAACAAAAATAAATTATGATTTAGAGTCCAGAAACGCAAAAATTGGTATTTTTTCTCCTACTCCTTTTAAAGGTTTGAATAAAATCAAACGCCATCTAATTACTAAAGCGTTAAATTATGTGAAAAATGTACCTATCCTTTGTATAAAAATTTCAGAAACGGGAGCCGCACAGTCTTTATGTTCATCCCCCGAAACCGATTGTGATCAAAAGTAAACGAGTACAATTTCAAATATATAGATACTATAGTTCAAAATTTATTGAAATTGGTCGTTCCAGTCTGGAGATATCTAGCAAAAAACAGGCTGACATACATACGTAAGTACGTACATCCTTCCGGAATTCTTCAATGCTAAGATTATGTTTAATGATCAGAGAGAGTAATGAAACGTCAAGATCTACGAAAATCTCGGCGTGCAAGCTTTGAACCGATTAACCTACTTTCCCTTTTGTATTATACTGTAAAAATATATCAATTTTTTTGTTTAGCAACATTAATAAAACGCTTACATTATTTAATATGTAATGAATTATTTGTAACGTTTAGTTATTGTAAACATATAAAATTTTAGTATTTATTTTATACCAAATAAGCAACTTAAAACCGGACCGAGGTGGCTCGAACTGGAGTTATTTGTGTTACCTTTAACGTTAGTACTAGTGCACTATTGTTTTGTATGTTCTTTTCGCGTCCATTGTCAGTTTTAAACGATTAATGCTTCAGTACAGTACAATTTTTTCTTTGTGGTTGTGTTTTTCTAAAATTTCTTATTCGAACGAGGAAAGGTTTCTGTAGTGGAAACTTATGTGGGATCTGGATTTTGTGAAGAAATGCGTCAAATATTTGCGGAAAACATTTTGAATACCAGTATTCCAGCGAAAAGTAGTATATAATAATTCGGTTAAGAAATATCATACAATGGGGTCGGTTTCAAACACAAAACGAAATACGCAAAGCCAATATTTATAGAATTTCAAACGCTCCGAAAAAATCTATACATAAGTAATCACAAAAAAGGAGGTAAAAAACACATCTTACAGTAAGACTCTTCACGATGTAAATATAAAACCATATCATGTACCAACTGTTAACGACTTAAGAGAACAGATAAACCAGAACTTCCTCTTATTGCTTCTTAAAAACATTGATGATGGATATTCCATTCCAGACGAGTGACCATTTCATTTCTCTAGATATGTTAATTTTCACAACACCAGCTATCTGATGACTGAAAATCCTTACCGGATGTTTGAGCATCCACGACACGATGAAAAAAAATTCTGTGTATGGTGTGCTGTTTCTGGTAATCGAATAGCGAAGTAAATATTTTTTTATCGGATGTCAAAATACAGAAGTGTACCTTGCAATTTTCGAAATAATTTTAAGCTCGCTTAACAAATCGAAAAAAGAGTACGGCTTCTTCCAAGAAGACACATCAAACAGTTCACCGGCAAGTGTTCATGCGGTTTTTGCAGAAGAACGAACTATCAGCAGAGGGGCGGTGTCCTTTGCGTCCTTCAGATGTCTAGTTAGGATTTTTTCCTTCCATACTATTTGAAGGTTGGTGTTTATGAATCGAATTCCTACGCTATCGATAAACTGAAGGCGAAAATTCAATAAAAATCGACAACTACTTTTTGCTTTAGGTGATTCTTAATGTGATTACTCAAACACAAAAATGCATTGCTGAGCAGAGCGCAAACGTCGAATATATTTTGTAAAAATATATACTTACCAGATTTTTTTAAAATTATGGTATATTTCTTAAAATATGTCGTAACTGTGTTTATTCTGTAGCCGGTTCGGTTTTAAGTTGCTCACAAATAAATATATATATAAATATATATATATATATATATATATATATATATATATATATATATATATATATATATATATATATGGTGTTTATAAAATGGCTGGCTATACTTTTTCGGTTTTTTGTAAAACTAAAGAAAAAATATCTGTAGAAAAAACGACAATTTCTCCTTCGTTCTCCCTCAGTCCGCCATTTTTTTATATAAAAATTTATATCTCAAGTTCGGATTGAAGAATCACATTAATATTTAGTAGACATCTTGGTAATAAAATTAGCAAAATTTTGGGAAGTAAATACCTTCGCAAATTACAAAATGGCGGCCAAGTTTATTTTTAAATCCGTTATATCTCCGTAAATATTAGTTTTTTATCAAAATTTGTATTATTTGCTAAAATATTAACTTTTATTTTGAACAAAATGATATTTTTTTTTTTTTTAAATCGGTTAACAAATAGCCGAGTTATGGCAGAAAATTGATGTAACTATGTGTCTATTTTCATGTCCCCCACTTTAGGTTTAATTCGATAAAATATTAATTGCTTTTATTATCTTGTTAATTCTAGTATTGTAAATTAGTATCAAATTAAGTAATAAAAGTTTCACAATAATAGACCTAATAATCAAAAAATAAACCCTAAAAACGGTTTTAATAAAAATGAAACCTGTCTTAGGTTAATTATTGTAAATTATTGTTAAATTTTACATTAATTATTGTAGAATATTATGCGTACTTAGACAGTTAACAATTGTTAAAAGTTATAAGAGATGTTCAAATTATTCACCATTAGGAACTATACAGTCTTTTTATGAGAGATTGTCTTAACCGTTCAAAAATTCCGGGAGTATTCATAATTTCTTAATCATTTTGGATGCTTTGTTGAAGATCCTTATGTCGAGTTGAATAAATAATAATATGTTTTAAATGACCCCACAGGTAGAAATCAATGGGGGTTTAATTCAGGCGATCGGGCAGGCCAGGTCACTGGCCCTCTGTGGCCTATACAATTTTCATGGAAAGTTTCATGCGGGAATTGATACCAACTGACTGAAATGTGCTGGAGCTCTATCGTGGTGAAACCACTTATTTCCTCTTAATTTTAGAGGTAGGTCTTCCAAAAATGTGGAAGATTTTCGGTTAAATGAGCATAATAATTTTCTCCTTTAAACGATTTGGTAGAATGACAGGCCCAAAAGATAGTCATTAAAAATACCTGCCCATATGTTCAAGGAAAATCTTTGTTGATGGCTGCTTTGAAGGTACCATGAAGATTCTTGTTGCTCCAGGTACACTGGTTGTGATAGTTTTGAACACCATTCCAGTAGAAAGAACCTTCATTTTTATATTGTTAACATGATCAACAGTAATAGTCGCCACGTAAAATTATTCAAAAGTGAAAAATTAATATAATTTTTTTATTATTATTTAATAGTAAACCTAATTGCGAGAAATTACTACCTTATCTGATACTAATTAACAATACTAGAATTAACAAGAAATAAAAACAATTAATATTTACTACTTTCTTACAGTAAAAAAAAAAAAAAAAAAACCATTAAATTCGTCGAAATTTACTCAAAAATACAATGCACTGTATTGATATTATAAATGAATCAAAATAAATTATTAAAATACTAATTTTTCTAACAAAAACAACCCGCTCCCTATTTTTGACATCACCATACTTTCCGCTTTAGTTTAGATATTCTAGCTATTTCGCCGGGAAAGTAAAAATTCAAGTATTAAAATAATTAAAAACTTAAAAAATAAAATAAACATTTACCTTTTTTTTATTCATAACTACATCGATTAGATATTCCCTTCTGAATTATGTAAGTAATAAAAGACTGATTCTTATGAAAGTTTGTGAAGTCTCCAGATGTTCCTATCTTGTTCGAAACCCTCAGGCGTCTGCGTCCCTTGTTCAAGTAATGAGTGTACTTAAAGCCTGTTACATCCCCATATACCACCAGGTCAAGATAAGTAAAAGTTTTCATAATGTAGAGTCAGAGTCTAACTACAGAACGGTGACCAGAGACAGCATCTAGAATGCAATACTTTTAAAATATAACTAGTTCCGCCGGGTCTCGAGCACTTTTTTTTTAGTTCGCGTCACGAACTATTGAGCGGTATGAGTGCGGGCGCTATCATGCAGGAGAATTACGACTTTTCAGCGAGAATCTGGTCGTTTCCTTCTTATTGCGGGTTTCACTTCATTTTTTATGGTAACAGTGGAAAAACTATTTAATAGAATATTGAAACTGAAACTGCATGATGTTCAAGTTGAAGAACAGAGTGCTGTGATGAGATTTTTATTTTCTCGTGTAAAACCGATCAAAATTTACTACCGGATGTTAAAAAGAGTATAGTGTAAAGGGTATTAACCGTGAAACCTTTTATAAGTGGATCGAAAAGTTTAAATCGGGTTAACAAGTGTCACCCATTTTCATCGTAGCAAAAGACAGGTAGAAGACGCTTTGAAATGTCAAATTAATGTTCTTATTTACATTTGACAACTCTATAATTTTTAGGTAAGGCTTTCATAGAACGTATTATAACTTGCGATAACTGTTTGATTCATCATTCTGAACCGGAATCCCGAATGTCAGAGTATGAGATGGAAACATCGAGTTTTCCCGTCAGGAAATAAATCAGAACCTACTATCCGTCAACCAGTAGAATGATACTATCGGTACTTACGGAGTATAAGGCCTAATTTATTACAATTATTTAAAAGAACAACGTGCAATGAACAGCGAGTACTATCGTGACATGCTAGAAAATAAATGGAAATCCGTAATAAGGAGGAAAAGTCGTAATTCTTCTGCAAAAAAATGCCTGCTCCCATACCGGTAAAAAAACTAAGAAAAATCAGATCGAAAGGGGTTGCCTCATCTACCTTACACTTCCGAGCTGGTCCATCAGATTTTTTTGTTTTCTCCTGTCAAAGAGTTTTTAAACTGCACGAGTTCGGCAACAATAAGCGGGTCTAGAACGGCCCAGATGTTGAAGTGAAGAACTTTTACTTCTGGAATAAGAAAGTACACAGTAAGATGGGACAAGCGCCTAGAGGTAGCCGGGGATTATGTTGAAAAGTACTGAAAAGTAGCGTTAGTTTTATCATTGGATAAATAACAATTTTTCTATAGTGATTTTTCTTTTATAATTAAACGTCCATCGTAGTAACATAAATAGTTTATTAAAGCTCACCAACCGATATAGTAAACACACTTCTTCTTTATTGCTTTTAATATTTAAAATTATGTCTGAATTAGATTTTATATAAAAAACATCCCAATAAAGCAAAGATTTCTGTAAAAGTACTAAATCTGGAGGAAAAGATAAAAGCAGTAAGTGTAAAATATTAATTAATTTAAATAATTACAATCTCCTCCTACGAAGCAATTTACTAATCTATTTGAACGAACGTATTTAAAATAACTTTTAGTTAATTTAAAGAAATCGTAGTTTATTTTTCTATAAAATATGATTAATTACACTATTGAAACCTAGAATTTTATTTTGAAAGGTGCCACTTTAATTTTTTATTCTGTAAAGACTGTGTGTATTTTTTTGACACGTTTTGGTATCCGTATGAAATTTCAGTCAAATGAAATAATAAAATACACAACCGGTCTACAACCGATCGAAGATTTAAATCTCTGCGTGGGAGACACTGAATAAAAATAATTTTTAATATTTTCACCTTTCAGTATTTAAAAAATATATATTTACGTATGACTAAAGACTAAAGATGTCGAAATGGATATTTAAGTATAATAAAACGATCTGAAATGAGATAAATACTTTATTTATATAAATTACAAGTTTAACTTATAAGTACATATAGTCGACATTCTGTTATCTAACCGAATAAAATAATAACTGCTCTATTCGATTAACTATTATGTCATGACCGTATGAATACGAATGTAGTTAATTAAGTGACAGAAAGGCAGTTACAATCAATTAAGAGCTTATACGTCCATTAGATTCACTTATAAAAAGTAAGCGGAGTAATATTTTCTTTAATTATAGTTTTAAAGTTAAAAAGACTGTAATCATTTATATAGACACGTAGTAAATTTTAACCGCGTACGTTGTTATCAAGAATCAGATGTAAACGGTCGTAGATCAGGTGTGTCGAGTGCGGTCCGAGAAAGAGGTAAAAAATGAAATAAAGGGAGAAAGATATACGTTATAATGCAAGGGGGAGGAATCTAAAGGATAAGGTCATATCGTCGATAAAACAAACTCAAATTAATCGCGGAGAAACTTTTTTGCGGAGTCGTCGTAGGTGCGGGGTGAAATAATCCGAGAAGGAGGGGGTGGTGTACAACAACTTTACGGTATAGACCGGCGCACCAGAGCCCAGGGGAACTAGAGCGAAATTATCTTATTTATACAACAGACAAGGCTTTACATAACCGTAGTAGTAAAACGTGTCGCAACTCTTTGTATTATGTTAGCCGGTACCGATCTACTGGTACCCGGTACTAGGCTTAAGACTACTACTCTATATGTGCGCGCGCGCGGTTAACGCGGTTCGGTTCGCGTCACCCAGTCACCTTTATGCTCGACCGGTCCGTTTTTCATTTGCCTTCCCTTATAACGTTGGTTGAATACGTACTACTTGTGTGTAATATAACAAACTAACTATTAACTATTAACAACGGTCACAGACTGAACCGATAAATAAATAAATAAACAACCGCACACAATACGTAACTAATCGACCGATTTCAAAATCGTTAAATTTGTACATTATATTTTATACGTTGTTATTAGCTTTAAAATTAGTTTCAGTTATAACTATATTAATGCTTCAGAATTGTTTTTAATATGAAATATGTACAATTTAGTTTATGCGTTAAAATATTGCCTCTAGGCGAAATAGAAGTATTCTACCGAGCTATTCCAGAATCTCCGGTTTATAATTAGAAAACGATCTTAAAATATTAATTATTGCTAAAATAAGGTAAAAAAACTTTTAAACTCTATTTATTTTATAATTTTAATCGATACTTCAAAAACGGGTAATACATTACAAAAAAAATACATAAAAGAAATTTCAAATACCTGAAAAAATACACTTCCTTACTTTAACTTAATACACTGTCTTCCTTTAGAAAAGTTTTATGGACTTATTTTATTAATTCATTTCCGGAGATAGATATCCTTGGAAAAAAATGAATAAAGGTTCGTGTTATCCATGATCAAAATAATTTAGAAAAAATCTGACAACGATGTTGCCCAACATTCCCGCAGTTTCCGTGGAGTTGAAAATTTAATTCTTCTTCCAATTATTAATTTGAAAATTATTATTAATAATAATCTCTCTGTACCTTATTTATTTATGAACTAATGAAAAGTAATTTAAAAAAAGAGAATGTAAATTGATTTTCTTCCTCTAAAAAAAAAGAGTGACTGCGTCTCCTCCGTCTCCTGTACCGCTTTTTTGTACGAATCTGTTAACGCGGTTCCGTCCGCATCATCCAGTTACCTTTATGTTCGACCAGTCCGTTTTTCATTTGCCTTCCCTTATAATTACTACTGTATAGTTCTACAATGTTATACTCTGAAATGTTGACAAATTTAACAACAAAAAAATTTAATTTTAACTATGAACAGTTTATTTTCAAAAAAATGTGTGTGAACTGCACTCGGGTCGAAATAGTAACCACTGGTCTTAAAAAGTTCACCTCAATAATTATCAGCTTGTAGAATTACGGATGGAGAGTTGTATATCTTTTTGCATTACTAATTATAATAGAATATTGGTAAATAATTTTCAAATATTCTCCGATGATGTTTTCAAAAACTATTACCTATATCTAAATAACAGTTGATTAATGAGGAATTATTCGGGTCTCAAAATGATTTTAGATTTTTGTAAAAACTGAATAACACTAAATCCTAACATAGATTAATCACTCAAATTCCATGATAAAAAATTCACCCGATTCATAAATATTAAACAAGCTAAATTTAGATAAAACGTTTTTACATATGTGTTTTACACAAGATTTTCAGAAAATCTGTTTACCCTTGCTACCTTGCGATTCGATACATTAGACCAAAAACTTTACAACATTTTAATACCCTCAGTATCATGCGATTTTTTTCAACTGAGTAAAATAAGCGTGACCTCTCAGCTTTGACCTCATAATTTGAATTGAATCTTCAAATTATAAGGTCTAGCGAACCTTTTCAGGAAGAGGTAGGAATCGCTAGGAACCAAATCAGGCGTATACGGAAGGTATTTGAAGTCATGGAGTTCGGCAGCAACTACACGAGAGGTGTGTGCAGAGCATTATCGTGGTGAATGAAAAATTTAAGAGATTCGCAAAATACCTTAGCCATGACTTTTAATGCAGTCGGAACAATTTTCGCTTTCTTTAGACCACATTCACCTACTCCCAGTCAGTGTTTGGTGCCTGTGTAATGCCGAATCCATTTTCATCTAATGTTATAAAACGTTGAAGAAACTCAGCGGAATCGCGTTTAAAATATCCGAAATAGGTCTACATATCCTCGAGAAACTTTCTACTGTAAATACTTGCATAGATGCAAGTATTTACAGTTCCAAAGTTTTAATCAATCGGATTTAGATATGAGTAATAATTTTCATTTTTTCTAAACAGTTTTCCCTCGTATCTCGAAAACCTGTAGACCAAAAAAATTGAAATTTAGCACAAACCGGGTAAGTAAATTATCCCAGTTCGAACCTGATCTCTGATCTCTTTGAACAAACGGGCTTCACGGTACCAATTTTTTTGTGTGCAGTATAATTTTTTACCTTTGTTGAAAAAACAGTATTAATAAATTTATACTATTTTAAGAACCAAAAAATGAGAACCCTATTTAAAATATAATTTTTTTTAAACCGTTATCTTAAAAACTGAAAATGCAGCTGTTTGTAGATTTAATGCACACGAAATGAAAGTTTTTAAAAAAAGAGGGTCTCATGGGATCGGAATTATGAATTTTAATTTTGAATATTTTGTCTGATACTTTCAGCTTTTTTTCAAGAGGCTGTAATTAACAATTTTATTTTTTATAATTTTACATAACAAATTTTTTTACTTAATATTTTTGATATTTTTCGAAGTAGTATTTTAAATATTGCATAATTAATATTTAAAAACGCTATGGCATATGAAATCAATCAGAGTTGAATGGGAATTTTGTGTGCTCACTCGTTTAAGTACTACCTTGTTATGCAAGCAAATATTATTCCAAACACTTTCGCACAAAATGCATAAGTGTAACTGTAGTTAGTTGTAACGGCGATTTTTTGATTAGTGAAATATTGAAGTGTTCTGTGTGTGAATTTTCGTTTCACTATAACTGATTAAAAATAAAAAAAAGTTAAAAAAAAATCGAAAAATAACGCAAATGGAAATGTGGAAAATGTAAGGTACCGTCATCAAATAAAGAAGTAACTACTATAGCAGTGAAAAATTCAAAGTACAATTATTCAGCTTGATCAAGGACATATTAGTTTAAGGGAGAAAAGTAAATGATGACATAAAACAAATATAACACCAAAAGAACATTTTCATAACAAACATTGACGAGTTTAACGTGACAAGTTACAATAAAGATTTCAAAGTAACTGAAGAGGAAAATTTAGAACTAAAAACCAGAATCTATAAACTTCAATCTAAAGATGTTGAAATTCAACAATATTCTCGAGGTCAAAACTTACAAAATTCACAGCATTCCAATAACTACAAATGAAAATTTGTGAAATATTCTTAATGAAACATCGAAAGTGTTAAATACTCCGTTCAGGGAAACTAAACTAAATGCAGTTTATCGACTTTCCAAATCCGTCGACCAAACAATACCTCTAATAATAGTTCAGTTCAGAACAAAGATAATGAAAGAAGAATGGGTGAAAAATTATAAAAAAATTCTTAAGGGAATCAAATGGAAATAAAAAATCACATGGGCACGGATTCGGGAAAACTTACGTCATTACTCACGGTGGGCCGCTATTTTTCAACGAAAATCTGTCATCTTACAACAAAAAATTATTTAAGGATGGAAATCACTTCGCCGTGACAAACAAATTCAAGTACGCACCGGTTAGAAACGGTAAAATACGTGTAAAGAAGATGGAAAACTCGAAATCAATTCGTCTAGCAAGTTCTTAATTTATTAATATGAAATAAAAATCTGTCACGGGATACCCGGGAAAATTATGCAACCCTTTGCAGTATTTTTTATTATGGGATATGTAAAATATATTTTTTTTGAATATAAAGATATTCACTTATAACTGGTTACAACTGATGTAAACATAGCTGTAAAATAGTAGTCTAAATACGCAATAAAAATATACAACTGACATTGTGTTCTCCAGTTCTAATCAGATTAGGATTAAAACGTGGACATTAAGGAATCTGTAACACATATTATATTTGTTACTATGTACATTTCATCCTTTTATTCGGTTTAACTTAAATATACTTTACAGTTATTAATTACAAATCATAACGTTACATAAAAACATACAGAGCCAAAAAGTTTATTTAGAGGATGACTGCAAACCATTATTGATTATAATCATACGTATAAATCTCTTTTTACTTTTGTAGGGCTCCCACTCAACCCTACACCCTGCCTTCACCTCCCACACAAGTGTGACCGGACCGACAAGCCACCTAGTTGTACCCAAACAATCTCAAGTAGAACAGCAATTATATAGTCGTATTATAAATTAAGAGTGTACATAAAACAAAAGTACGTTCAATTAAACATTCAAAATTTAAATATGTACAATCGTATTTATTACTTTTCAATATTTCACCTTTTTTAACAAAGAAATCAATTGCCAATACGAAATCGTTGGCAGTTTTATCACGTACAGAAATTTGATGTTTCATTATAATAGTAATAATGATTATACCACCAACACCAATAATAAATTTTTAATAAATTAATAAATCTTTTACTCTGATTAGTACATAATAATAAATTCAGGAATATGCTACCCCACGGATTAAAAAAAGGAACTGCCACTACACTTGCATGAAGGGAAATCGTGGAAAATTCACGATTATAGCATTTCACGAAATAAACAATTAATTATAAAATTACATATATATATTAAAGTCCATATTAATTTAATAGATAAACACATTAAATAAGTAAATATGAGACTAGATATAAAAAATAACTGCAAAAACACCTCATAATTCAAAACCACTTAATAAAAATTATTTGACCACTAGTATTTCATCAATACGTGAACCGAAAAGATAAAATTCAGTTTTTTCTTTTTTTGTTTTTTTTTTACTTTCCGTGCTATAGCAGAGCTATATGTTTAGAAGGGAAAGTATCGTAATCGATTAAATTTGGGCATATGCGGTTTTCATCGGATCTTTACATTTTGACACCTAAGGAACCCAAAAAACCGGATGGAATTTTTCGGATGTATGTTTGATGTCACCTTGTTAATCACCTTATACTCCAAAACTACTCGACCGATTTTTTCCAAAGTTGGTCAGATTACTTCTATACATGAAGCATTATGCCATTAAAATTTCAACTTAAAAGGTCAAGGAGGAGAGGCTGTAGAGCAAGATCACCCTCAGTATCTCGAGATTCCGCCTAATTAAGGTCTTATTTTTCTTAGGCGCATTTGTTAACAATTAAAAAGTAATAATATATTTAAGTAAAATGATAAATATTTTTAATTATGTTGTGTGTAAGCCGTGCATCAAAAAAGATTCACCTGACGGGAAAATTCTACAACTGTTTTGTCAGCTTTTTTATTATTATTATTATTATTATTATTATTATTATTATTATTATTGTTGTTGTTGTTGTTGTTATTATTACATAAAAATCATCGATAAAGTAATATTGTTTCTTTAAAAGAAAAAATTTTTAATTGTATTTTAAATAAATCGATTGGAGATCTTTAAATGGTTCGGAAATTTATTAACAATAGCAATGGAAGCAAAGTAACTTCTTTTTTGTAACACCTGATGAGTTGTGATGAATTTCCCAAAAATAGTTAAGATAAATTTATTTTTTAAGAATAGGTGACTAATCTTTTTAGCAAAGATTGAACATTAATAAATATATATAAAAAAATTATCTGATAGCCCATTTTCGTTTCTTGAAAACTCATTTTTACTTTTTGAGGGAGTCCCAAGAGACAATATCATAGAAATATACGTAAGCATAATTTATTGATATTTAATAACGACTAGCTTAATTCTTTTTAGATTGTTTAAAAGCAAAATACTACATAGGATTTAAAAAATAAATTTATATTGGATTTAAAAAAGAATAATGCTATATCGTAAATTAATTAAAATACTGTAATTCGAAATTTTAAATGATTTCTGTTTAAGAGATTACCGATCTAACATGATAAAATCTGATATGCTTTAACAGTTCAACGTCAGTGATGTAGGAACATTTTTACTACAATTTTTTTTTTTGGTAAATTGAGATTTTTAACTTATTCCCTTGTATAAACAAAAAACAACCATGCATATTCATACAAAAAATTAATGTTTTAATGAAACCATATGTATGTATAATGCTTGTTATGTAAATATATTAATTTAACTTAAAAGAAAACATGTTCTGTATTAGGAAAATACATATTCGCCAGTTAAAATAACAATAATAGTAATAATAAAAATGTTAGAAAACTAAATGTCTATAAAATATCCCACTACATGACAAAAAAAAAATTAATAATAAATATGCTAAACATCTTAAAACTGTTATTGTTATTTGTTAAATGTCATAAAGTATAATAACAAAAACTTTATTATTATATAAGTATACAGATAAATAAAAGAATATTTTTACATTCTTTATTTTATAGTCGAGGTGAGATAAAAAGAATCCATTTTTAATTTTTCTATAACATAAAAATAATGTTAATAAATAACAATAACAATAAACGGTCAAGTAGGTGAAAATGTAAAACATTCGGATTCTTTTATGGAATGTTGTTTAATAAATAAATTCTATTTGGCGGGAGTTAGAATGATATCTTACAAAACTAAAAACCACTCGACTCTACGTTATAATTTGCATAAAGTTAAATTGAAGATCACATAAAATATAATTTTACAAGATAAATTTAATAAGAAAAATCAATATAAAATTAAATGATGATAATAATAAATAGGGGGGAAAATAAATACTTTCAACGATAATAATGTTTTACTTTACTTACTTTTTATTCTGAGGTAAAGCAAATTATTATAATAAAAAAAAACGTGCAATAAACGTTGTTTTTCAGTTGATAAAAAACGTATAAGAAAACTGAAGAAATATCGAAACAAATAAAGATCACCGTGGGTTTACAGATAAAATATAAACGCAATAATAATAATAGTAATAATAAGCAGCCTCTAACGATATTCCCTGATACCAAATATAAAAAAAAAATCTTTCAAACATAAACATTTTAATTTAATTTTTTAAATATTTTTAAAAGGTAATATGTACTGTTTTATTTCAATATAAAATCAATAAATACTACTTCACTCGATTATTAAAATTATCATTTATAATAACCGAGTCGACTATAATTCCAATATTTCCTTATCTAAAAAAAAACAAACTTAAACAATTTTACCCCACGAGTTAGTCTAGTGATAAATTCGTCGTCGTAAATCAACTGATTTTGAAGTCGAGAGTTCAAATCCAAATAAAGGTAGTTGCTTTTGTTCGGATTTGGATACTACATCGTGGATATCGGTGTTCTTTAATGGTTGGGTTTCAATTAACCACACGTCTCAGGAAGGGTTGGCCTGGGGCAGTTCCGGACTACACGTTTACCTACATACACATTCACACAGATCTTCATGAGCCGCTAATGAATTTAATTGCTGATAAGACTAAATAAAAATATATATAAAAATATTTTTTACCACTAGTGATTCCTGCTTTAAGGATTGAGAAGTCTTTCTGTAGGACACAGGACGCATCCTCAGATCGCGGAAATTATACCAGATGTTAATGATTATTTTGGGTTGTTGTTTTATAAACATCACGCTAAAGTTACAAACCGCATAACTGTAGGAATAATGATTGTCATAGCCTTAAATTCTATTTGGTGGGAAAACAGGATCACCAGAAATCCGAAGAAAAGACCGTTTCTTCTAGAATTTTGGCTGTTTGAGTGGGATGGATGGATTACAGCTTCCTACGACGATTTTGGAATGGATCCCCATGAGAAAAAAGAAAAGCGGACCCCCTGGACGCGGCTGAAAGGACAAAGTGGAAGAGATAATTAAGGGACGAAATATGACAGTGGAAGATATAAAATATCGACAGAAATGGAAGTTGGATGCAGAGAGACGGTGTCAGCTGTACAAATCCGCTAAAAGTAAAAGATATAAAGTAAGTACTACCAATGCACTCTATATGTTTTACAGAACATAATTTATTAAAAACAAAAATCTGATGTGGACACCACATGACTTCCTTGTACCACTATTAAATTACATATACACACTTCCTAGAAATGAACAGTACATAAATTTTATTTCATTAATAACTTATTGAATTCTAATTTATCGTAAATTTTTTTTATAATCGGAGGTTAATAATTATTAATAAATCAAAAATGAACTTTATTTATACAACTAATATAATTATACAATTGGTATTTGTTAACTGTAAATAATTTTCAATTAATATTAAATAACCAGATGTTTTACCAACTCTACTACATATACATATGTAATAATGCCTATTAAATTACATATTCACATTTTTAAAAGTACATAAAATTTTATTCCACTAATAACAACTGATTTTTTTCATATATTTCTTTTATTGTTATTTTTGAATAATTATTTATTGTAAAACTTTTTTTACAATCACGGGTTAATAATTATTAATAAATCAATAATATATTTAATTAAAAAAATAAATAAATTTAAAAAAAGTTAAAAAAGTAAAAAAGGAGATGAACTCTGATTCGAACCGACGTGCATTCCCCTTATAGATCCAAATATTTCATCAATTAAAATTTAATTTGGCTATAACTCTGGAACCAATGATAACAAACACCACTTATGGTATATCGTTCAAAAGCTCTCAATACGGGCTTATTACTGCAGTTAAGAAAAAGTCCAAAATCCAATTTTTTGGGGATTTTGGGCATTTTTTGAACACTTTTGCTTCAGTCGATTGTAATCAAAAGAGGAGGTGTACAATTAGATGTTACACCGGTCCTAAATCCAAAATTTACACATACTACGGCTAATCCTTTTTGATTATGTGAGATACATACATACATACATACATACATACATACATACATACATACGTACGTACAAACGTTACACTGAGACTAGTCAAATTGGATTCAGGAATGGTCAAAATAGATATTTCTGTTGAAATCTGAAAACCGAAATTTTTCGCGGTCGCAATATTTCCTTTACTTCGTACAAGGAATTAAAAATCATCACTTAAATTTCTTGAATTAAAATAATACGTTAATTCCAAAACTTAAATGTTTAATTCATAGTTTATATAAATCTTACCTTATCCAATCCTGTATTATTGATCACTTTAATAATTTACTTCAAATTTTGCCTTTTTCTGGATATTTACTTTTACTTTTCCTGCTATACAATTACACTGACTGTATAACTAGGCTGCTATAGAATAGCTACGCTGTATGTTGTATAAGGTAATATGCTGTATGTTGTATAAGGTAATATGCTGTTTGTTGTATAAGGTAACGCTGTATGTTGTATAAGGTATCAGGACAAATTTTACAGTCTTTTGCAGATTTTTAGATTCGTGAATTCTCTGTAAGCAAAAGAAAATTTTAGATCGGTAATTACAAGTTCCGGCTCTTAATTCCATAGAAAATTTGTGGTCCCATTTAAAAAATCCGCTGCTTATGCGGAGCCAACAACGATGATTTCTATATACAGGTCATTTATACCGTTATACTTTGGTTACACTTGGTCAAAGGGATGGAAACACAAATCTCATGGCTATCGCATTTCAAAATTTTACAAACGATGTAGTATAATCATTTTTTTACATAATTCTTTAACTGTAGGCTTATACTGTTTAATGATTTAATTTTCCTCCTTAGCCTGTCAGGGTTGCCTAACTTCCCAGGGTTTGCAGTTACGCAAACATCACAACCTTCCTTTTTGCCATTTTTGAACTCAAAGTTATATTCTTATATTAAATATATAACTTTGCTTTAAATTGTCATTATCAGAGAAACAAAGAAGTAAATAAATAGATTTACTAAGAAATAATGGCCAATCGTGGACATTTTCACACTAATAAAAAATATTCTGACGTAATATTAACGTTGAATATGGAAGTAATTAGCACAAATACGCTTATTAAGAAATGATTTCAAATAATCTAACAAATATTTATTATTAAATAATATAGACAGGTTTTTATTTTAATAAATATTTTTTTGAACTTTAATAAGAAAAGAAAAAATTTTATAAAAATAAATTAACGCATACGAGTTTTTAATTTTATTCTATAACTAGATAAAACATGTTAGTCCGCACCCCTTACATAGTATTTGGCCTTGAATATACCTTTTAAATTATAAAACTATCAGAAAAATGTTAATTGGAATGAAGACATAAATTGCCAAAAAGAATTTGTTGATTTAACAATGACATTATCAATTTATTTACCGCAGTAGTAAAAGTAATAATAATAATAATAAAGACAACAGATATCCTATAAGGACAAGTGAAATAAAACACTGCCTATTGACCTTTGCCTATGAATGCGATTGAAAGTTGCTTGACATTACTGCTAAGGTTATTGCAGCACATTAATCCAGTAATATTATTACCAATACAAGAAGTACAGTAGTAATAGTAATATAAAGTAGTGTGTATGAAACGGAGCATGTAAAAGAGAACATAAAGGAACAATCTGATCACCTTTGGCGCCACCTACTACTACAGTACAATATGTAAACTGTAGCGCCTTTAAAA
This sequence comes from Lycorma delicatula, assembly GCF_047948215.1. NCBI lineage: Eukaryota > Metazoa > Arthropoda > Insecta > Hemiptera > Fulgoridae > Lycorma > Lycorma delicatula. Next base: position 153,181,083 of record NC_134456.1, on the reverse strand, counting down.
AAGTTTCAACTCGGTTCGTTTAAGACATGACAGCAGATAATTAATTTACATTACAACTTATAATAATATCATTAATAAAAAATTCTTTATTTATTATCTACATACCTATATATATATATATATATATATATATATATATATATGTAGACCTTTATGTTTAAAACAACATTTACACATGTGACTTTTATGGAAGCATGCGTACTTCTCTCTTACTTAACACTTTACGATCGTTCGTTCACTATCTCAATCTATAATATACAAATAAATGTATATGTAAACAAAAATATATAGGTCCTACTACTACTTACTTGAAGTATAATGCAATTAACGATGTTAAGTTTGATCACCCGTTGGCAACAAACAGCTTTACTCATTTAACATAAGGTATCCGTATTTAATTTCCTAATAGGTTAAACAAATCGATTACTCAGTATTAAAGTAATATAATATGTAATTATATTTTTTAATTTAAGTTATCTCGTTACGAAATATAATACATTGAAAAAATATAAAATATAATATATTGAAAGTTTTATTTTGCATTTATTCCTCCACTGTTTTGTCATAGTGGTGTTTGACTGGTGTGATATTCCTTCATTCTTTATTTTCGTGATAATCTTTAAACCTCAACGTAGTTACTATGTAGTTAATTATTATGTTTCATACGAGTATAATCCAATACTTGTCTTCCTCTAAAATTTTACCTTCAAAATATAAACAACTAATTAACTAAACCTGGATGTATTTTACATAGATGTCCCCAACCTGTGCTCCGAGGAGCCCTAAGAGCTCAGCGTGCACTTTCCAGGGGCTCCGCAGCTGCTCCGGGAATGAAATTATAAAATAAGAAACAAAACGTTAAATCAAAATACAAAGTATGATAAAAAAAACTCTGACTGTTTTTTTTTTATTCCAGTAACCAATTGTAGCGCGGGAGAGAGAAACCGTCCGGGAATGTGACCTTAACTCGAATTGGTTTGCGTATGATTCACTGTTGTGCTGTCACTGCTTTGCAGCCGTAATGGGAAATTTATTAAGACAAACCCCACCTCGTGAATCACAATTTATCCAGAGATACATGAAAAAACACAGGATCGAACAACTGCAGCAGGCTCCATGCGATTTCTGGCTCTTTCCTAAGCTTAAAATATTTTTGAAAATCTAGCACTGTAAATGATGAAATAAAAGATCATAATAAAACCAAATTTTTATTTAATAAACCATTTAATTAACTTAGAGATAATACTACAGTTGGCTGCTCAAGATGACAATCTCCAGTCTCAATGCACATTTCAGGACGATTTATACTCGCAACTACCTTCTCCAACATTCTTGAGTTCTTTCTTCTTTTTCAGGTATTTTATCGATTCACAAATTCGTTTTTTCATTGTCAAATCTTTGAGCATTCACTAACGTGCATCCAACGAAAAATTTTAAATCTATCTTTATAGCATTTTATATGAAAAAACTTGTTCCAAAACTGTATCATTAATAGTTTTTAAGAAAATATTTGCAAAATTAAAATAATTGAAGTGGAAAATCATGCTTTTTTCTAAATTAAAATTGAAGGATCTGGCTGGCCACGAATGTATTCCTTCATAATCAATCCCCTTATTTCAAAATGTTTTATCGGGATAATAGAATCGATAAATCAAGCTGAACAAAACTGATTACAATACATAGATAAATAACAAAGAAGGACGTAGCAATTATTCAGATTTAAAGTATTAAATTAGTGTATTACTCACACTGTATTACAGAAAAAAAGAAATAAATTATGTTAAAAAAATTAATGACTCAAAACTACTTAAGAATTAGCCTAGTAATTCATTGTAATACTACTTTACAATAGCATATCACAAAAAATGATCACATTTTCACGGTTAATCTATAATAATGAATTACGCACCCTATCCTCTTTAGAAGCCAACTTTTAATTTGATGTATCGTATGTCAGATTTCGTGTTCTGCTACTGTCATCAATATTTGGTAGACGGATGCAGCTCGTCGAGGATATTTAACTGCTGCAGTAGCACGTTAGTATTTCTCTAAACTAACAGTACCGCTACAATATAAGGAAATTGTACGACGATTCATGATGGAAATTCGTGGTTCCTAATGAAATTTTATTTCGGTTAGATTACACGGTGCACCAGTAAATTTGTGTAAAAGTCAAATCTGAACCGGTTTTACTAAGAGATAATAGAAGGTTTTTAAAAGCAGCACACCTGGCGTGGATCTAAGAAATGTTTTTGTGTTAACTGACATTACGTGAAATAGGAATCGTGAGTTTCTTGATAGAACGAGTGGTTTCGTCAAGTGTTTAATGTTTTCCTTGAGATGCCGATTTGATTTCTTAAGATAAAACAAAGTACTGCACACAAAATTGGATTACCAACGATATCAGCTTTAAGATACAAGTTATAAAATAAAATAAAACAAACTTAACGTAAATTTCAGTTTATTTTACTCTAGTTTCGCTTGACAATCTGTTTTTAATTTTTATTTGGAGAAACATTTTCACAACTTAGTAAATTGAGGATTTAATACTTGTTTATATAAATATCATCGATAATTATTAAATAGAATTAAATTAAATATTGACGGACTATTAGCAATCGGGTCGAACTGTCATACTGAAAAATCAATGACGTATTCAAAAAAAAAAAAAATAATATTAAACTCAACAACAAAAAAACGATGTAGTCGACAATAATAACAAGTATAATATACAAAGCTTCCTAGGCGAAAATGAGAAGTGAAGTGGTTTCGCATCACCTTTTTTAATGTATGTAAAAAATAGAAGCAAATCGTAAGAACATCGAAATGTAATACAAGTGATATTTAGCCCTGCGACACTACAAGGACTAGCAGTAAATAAACATCATTATTCTCAGAGCAACTAATCTAACCGTTTGGTTAAGTACATCAAATGTTTTATAAGTATCACAACCATAATAAAGATTAGGACAGATTCGTGATATAAAATAGGTTACATGAACGACAGGAACCAATTTCTGTTGTAAAACAATGCGTTACAACCGCTGTTTGAACCGGACGAAGTAAAAAAAAAAAATGATAAAATAATATTAGACCACTGACACACACTGACTGAAGCGTTTATCGAATTGATAATAGAGTCGATACACAATCAGTTCTTCTGCAATACAACGAAATGGTTGACGCGTTTTTCAAGATACATACAGCAGCGAACGTTGTTTTGCCGGTTTTCTAACCCGATAGGTGAAGATGACTTCTGAAGTCGGTTGCCAGTACTTCAAGTGATTCTGGTTTACATTGTTGTAAGTTTGCGCTGTCAGGTACAACGAATTTTATTATTTCTTTCTATTACGTTACATTACTTTCCCGTCTAGCGCCATAGCAGAGCTATAACTTTAGAAAGGAAAGTATTGTAATCGGTCCAATTTGGGCGTATGCGGTTTTCACCGGATCTTGACGTTTTGATACCTAAGGAATCTAAAAACCGGATGGAAATCTTCCGGATGTTCGTATGTATGTGTGTGTGTGTGTGTTCGGTGTCGCACCCTAAACCACCTTATATCTACAGAACTACTCGACCGATTTTGAATAAACTTTGTCAGATTACTTCTGTAAATGGAGAATTTATGCCATTAAATTTTCAAATTAAAAAGTCAAGCGGTGGGTTATAGAGCAAGGTGCCCTCAGTATCTCGAAATTTCGCCTAATTACGATATTATTTTTCTTAGGCCAATTGTTAACATTTAAAAAATATTTCCAAAACAAATTTTTGCAAAATCGCATCCCCACCCCAAAAAATTCTCTAAATAAGTTAGTGGCTAAGTGGTATACTGTATCATTAGTATCCCCTCTCACCACAAGGAGAGCTAGTGCAGCACTGACGTACGGTTGCTCTAACCCCCTGCTATAATGTGACGTCACAGTTGATCGGTAGAATTAAGTGAAGCAATAATATTTAAAGTGAAAAAAAGTATTTAAAGTGGCTGCTAATACCGCCACACTCGTACGATTGAAATTCGGTAAGCGCGCTTTATTTAGAATCACTGAATTAAATAATCAAAAAATATTACATTTAAATAAGTGATAATTGTTTTAAATTAAGCCGTGCATCAGGAAAAAGTCGCGTGACGGGAAAATCCTGCAACTGTGTTTTCAGCTTTTTTTTTATACCTTTATTTAACTTCTTTTTTTTTTTAAATTATATCGAAGCGTATTTTTTATTAATATAATTAAATAACAGTTATTACGAGCAAAATTATTTCCTTATTTTTGAGAATAAATTATAAAAATGACATTTCTTTGGTCTTATCTCAACAATTAGGTTTACCCACAATCGATGAAGTGAGGGCATACTGAAGTTTTTAAGGTGTTATATAAGCAATAAAAATTGTTTCTTATATTTTTCGACCTGAAAAATCGAATAAAACAGGTTCAGGTTAAAAAACATAAGAAACCATCAAGTTTATCCCCTATATACGCCTTAAAAATTTCAAAATAACTCATTTCACCGGAGAAACTGAAATTCAGACGAATTATTCCTAGTCGTAAATTGATAAAAAAGCGTTTTCGGACATAAGCTCGTATGAACGTTTTTCCTTATATTAAGCTCTAGAATCAGTCCCTAAATTATTCCATCTTCTTCCTGAATAACTCTGTGTTCGTTAAATAATTAAAAAGACAAATCAATGCAAAAGATTATTTATTCAGTGATAATGAAACTAACTCTACCAACATAAACCCCGGCTGCATTTAAACGTTTGTCCTATCTTTCTGTAAGTTTCTTTATACCACTAGTAAAGAATTGTTTATGCAGTTGCTCATTGTTAGCTGTGTACTCCAAAACACGGTAGCATCACTTTACCCGCTGACGCGTAGGTTTTGAACTCGTAATTTTTTCCAGGCAGGCAAACTCGGATGTTTCCAATCCATAGTCTGATGTTCGGATCCCGATTTAAAATTATGTAACCACGTTTTATCACAAGTTACTGTGAGATTTTTAAAAAATTACCTTTCGCTAAAAACAGTTTTTTAAGTACCGATATTGCGATTCCGAAGTTGCGATTATTGATTTTGAGTCGACCATCTCCTCCTGTTCAGACTCAGTGCATGTTATTAAAAATTTATTTAAGAAGGACTTTAAAATTTAAAGGTCTTTCTATCAGTTCACACTCGGCTCCTGTTGGCTGCACTCGGCTCCTGTCGGCTGCACTCGGCTCCGTACGGTTCACACAGCTCCTTTCGGATGCACTCGGTTCCTGACGATTCAGCGGCTCCGTACACACTACATAACCCGGCTCCGCACTACATTCAGGCAGTCTTCTTCTAGGCGTCTTCTATTAATCTTCATGGACTCAACGTACAAACTTAAAAAATATAATGATAATATATATTCTTTTACAACATATCATTTATGGAATCATTAAGAGTATAAATATACATTTATACACAATCTTGTATTATTCATTCAAATATTAAAGGATCATATCTAATTGCAAATTGATAAATGTCTTTATTTATTTATTTATTTGAACCAGCGGTAAATACATAAAGAATTACCCTAACCGAGGTACTACGGCGAATATTATCTCGACACCTCCCACCACGAATACGTTTTGCGGTAATTCAGCTTATCACGGGATAATACAATAGACGTTGATGATATTCGCAATAAAAATTTCAATAATTTCTCTAACTTTTATGCGACTCTCCTCTCGAATAACATTCTTACTGTAATATTACAAAGCGTCAGTTGAAACCTCCACCGATCTTTCGCTACGATGAAAATTTATTACATTTGTTCTGCCAGATTTAAACTACTCTAACCGATTATAAAAATTTGCACAATTAATAACAACATTATTATCAAAAAAATGTTTAACATCTACGAATGCATTCGGCCGGTTTCATGCCTTCAGAAAATAAAAATCTTATCACAGCACGCTGTTTCTTTCAAGGTACATATTTCAAGCGGAGCGGAAATTTTGAAATAAAATAAAGAGGTTATATAACAATGAAGATTATTTTTGAACAGTTGATATTTTCTACGCCAGAGATTCCAATATATAACTACTATTTCGAAATTAAATCTAATACCAAGAAGATATAATTTATTAAAATTCAGTTGTAATACTTAAACGAAAATATTTTTACTTTTTAATACAAAAGTACAACAATAAAAACAACAGAAGAATACGTAAATAAAATAATATAAGAAACGATAGTGTTAAAAATGGAAATTAAATGAAGCATTTAACCATGTTAACAGGAGAAAAGAAATTAATAAATTATATGGAGGGAGATAACAAGATAAAAGATTTAAAAGCTTATATTTAAAAAAAATACTGTATAAAAAAGATATAATCTGTAATAATTTCTTTATTTTCGTATATTATTAAAAAAAAAATAGTAAAAAAATAACTTACAGTCTATAAATAATAATAATAATAATAATAATAATACTAGTTAAAAGGCTACGTTGAATGTTAGATGATTTGATAATCAATAAGGAGAACTGATGGTGAAAGTTTATTGAAGGACAAAGACCTGTCTTTGGAAGGAATACAATTGAAATAATTATTCTATTCGGTTGCATTCCTTTATAAAGAAAAAAATATGATAATTTGACTTATAATATATTAGTATTTTTAAGCTGCTGAAACATCTTTAAATATCAAATGTTACGAAAGAGAAAACAGCCTGAATTAAAAATTATACAATTACTCTGTATCAATTTTATTATTATTAAGTGATTCATTAAACAAAAAATGATTAATTTTTAAAGGATATTCAAAAAAAATATGATAAATTATTTTTCTTCTATTTTAAAGAATATTTTTTTTCAAATAGACTGCTAGTTAAAAAAATATATACGCGTTAATTTAAAATTTCAATAGTTATCTAATAAACATAAATTACAGCCAAACTTTGTTGAGATAATCAACAAATGTCACTTCAAGATTGGCTGCCGACCAATAAAAATACAGTTTTTAATACTGAAGAATAATATGTATCAAATTTTTTTCTCTCCACTATATATATATATATATAGAGAGAGAGAGAGAGAGAGAGAGAGAGTGTGTGTGTGTGTGTGTGAGAGGGGGGAGAGAGAGAAAACAATTCGCACGTATTATTTCATAATCTAATATTAATCTAAAAAATTCGTTATTCGGCCAAGATTAGATATGTAAAATAAAATATAATATACTAAGAAAATGTAGATTAATATTATTATTACAGGACATTTATAAATGTCTAAAACTAACTAAATTATCGTTATTTCGTATATCTCGTATTACCTGGAGAGGAATCCTTGATCCTTGATTGCGAAAATCTTTTCATTCATAGCGTGCCCAAAAAATCTTTTTCCGTAATATAACATTGTGTGTCACACAGTAAAGATTAAATTAATTTATTAAAGTGACAGGTTCGTTAGAATTTGATGTTATGTTTACACTTTCAGTAAGTAAGATTTGTGCAGTTAAACTTAAAATGGCATACACAAGCGAGTATTCAATAGAAGAGAATGAAATTATTCCTAGTTTTTGGATGTGAGCGTAAAAAAAAATATGAAAATACATTAAGACAGATTCGTTCATCGTTTTGGTAAAGAATCTTCATTCATACTCACACTTTAAAAGTGGAAAAAATCTTTTCCACCAGGGTCAATTCACGATTTGAAAAGATCTGGACTCTTCCATTCGATTAAATAGCACTGATATTGTTAAAGAATACTGTTAAGTATTCTTTTTAAGACTTTTCCTTTTTTATTCTTTTTCCTTTTCATTTTTAAGTCAACCAGAAAAAGATCTTCAGAGATAAATATTACACAACAGTTCGGGAAATAATGTTGAGTTTAATCCTTTAAGCAGAAACATGCTTAACATGTTAATAAGCTTTCCGAGTGGAAAATGGCTTTAAGGAAAATTTGTTGTAAAGCTCTTTAAATACGTTTTCCCGATGTTCAATCACGAAAACAGGTTTTCTTCGCCGACTAGAGTGGCATTTACCTGATCGTGTATATTTTTGGTGAATAGAACATCCTCACTTTTGATTCCACTTTAAAGAATTCTTTCTCTTCGTTTTCAACGATAAAAAGGTGGGCTGCTGAAATTAAACACTGTCGTACATCCATTCGAGATGATGAACGCTCGGAATGCCCAAAACCCGCTACGACGACCAAACGGTCGTAAAAGTAATGCTGTATTAAATACAGCAAAATAATTGCAGAATTAAGGTACACCAGCATACAACTAGATAATGGATATCCGCTACATTTTAGAGGATGTTTTCGATATGAAATAGCTTTCCGCTCGATGGGTGCTGCATTTAATAACAGTCGACCGAAAATGTTATATTGAACATTTCTCAAGGGGCTTAGAGATATCAACGCGTGATTCCGCTGAGGTACGCTGAGGTAATACGGATTCACCATTACGTGTCAGAAACTTAACAACAGTCGAAACAGTGGTTGGGAGCAGGTGAAAGAATGTGAAAACGATTCCGTATGCAAAGATAAGGCTACGGTTTTTTGGGGTTCTCATGGTTCTCATATTACCATTTAATACTAGATCGATTGAAGCGTCCAGTAATGCGCTATTCGACATCGAGGCCGTTCACAGGAGTGCAGGCTCTTGTGAACATCCACATTCGGCCAAAAAAAAACTGTTCTTTCACCACAATAATACGCCTACACACACGATTTGGGTTGTTGCTTCAAAATTTCACGACCTACGCTTCGAAGTGCTTCCACATAAATCGGATTTAGCTCCCAACAATTATTTCCTCATCGCTAAAGAAATGGCTTGCTGGACTAAATTTCACTTCAAATGATGAGGTCAAAGCTGAGACCACTATTTACTTTTCAGAGTTGGACAGATCGCATTATATTGATTGTATTATAAAGTTGGAAAGTCGTTGGTTTAAATGTATCAAATTGCAAGATGACTAGGCTGAAAAATAAAGTTTTTCTTTGTCAGGCCGAGAGCTTTCCGCACGACCTTGTAACATAGACAGATATTTAACGTAGACATCAACTGAATAAACGCTGACATCAGCTGTTAAACAAAACCGAAGAACATCAGATAGGTGGATGTTAGACCAAGAATCGCTGAATGGATGGCCAATTCCATTCTCCTTACAAGTCTGCAGTATAAACTAATAATTTATAAACTATCTATGTAATAATATTGATACGGAGTTAATATACCTACACAACATTCGAATAAGATGATTTATAATAGGAAACATTGTTATTCTAATAAATAAAAATTAAGAACTATATTTTTACAATAGATATTTCTTTAATAAACGGAATAAAACGACTTCTTTATATCACTTATGAACAACGGTCAAGGATTTTTATTTATAAAAATAAATCCCACCGATAGGGGCGAAAGAAAAATAATGAAGAAAAACCCTGACCTATTGAAAGTATGAGAGCAGACAGACAGAAAGACAGACATATTATGTGAGGGAGGCGCTATAATAATATAGCTCGGTTAACTAACATCGTTAGCTGTTTTATGCTAAACGCGAACAATTAATTAAAAATTCTACGATTCCTTTATATTATGATCGTTATCGAACGCACAGTTTAAAATTAATCTGAATAACAAATTGGCTATAAACGATGTATGTACGAAGTACTGGTACTGTAATCAATTCATAATTTTAATCGTCGCTGACATCGTTAATGATTAATGAACGAATAAATAGTTTACGTTATACAATTTTAAAATGTTAACAACTAATTTAACCCAATTTATAAATGTAAATTTCTTAAATTTATTATGTAAAATTATATACATTATTTGTAAATATTTTTAAAGGGAATTGTAGACGTTAATTGATTATTACTAGTAAAAAATTATTAATAACACTTCTATTATTAGGTATGCGGCTTTGTAGACATGATTATCGGTAAATAATTATTGAATACATGTTAGGTTATACTTACAACTACCATTATAAACAACTAAACATAATTAAAATATTTAAAAAAGCGTTCGATCTTTTCCGTTAATAAGCGGAATTTTCAAGGGTTGTCTCTCGAGAGGTATATGACCCAACAGAACACAAAACTCTCATATCGTGCAACTGCACGATATGAGAGTGGAAATACATTGTGGAATAAATTTATTGTTGGAATAAATTATGGTGTGGAAATACATTGAGTGGAAATACATTGTGTGGAAATGTTAATGTTAATGTTAGCATTTGTTAAATGAGTATTTACAAATTTTATTTTTACTCTAACAATTTTTTATAAATTAATATTATTTTTGCATGGCACATATTCGTACAATATGTATATTTTAAGGTGGGACTTTTAACTAGTTAAATGAAACAGTAAGGTGTTATAACCTTTCTCATTTTTGTGTATGCTAAAATTTTGAACTGTCCAGAACTACCAAAAAATCAAACTGTATCATTGTTAGTGTGTGCAATTGTCGCGTAACCAGAAGATGCACGTTTTCATTGGAGTTCTCAGATGATGCGTTAAAAAAACATTACGCGAACTTTTAACAGTGTTTTAAATTTTTTTTCCTATTAAGGTTTTCTTTTTACATTTATTTTATTTTAATTTTATTAAAGTTTTCTGTTGAAGCGAACCTTCTTAACGCAAGGTTCGGGATAGACAGTAACTGAGAAAAAACGAACGTCACGCGCTAGCTGATAACACAATTCATTTAAGAATCGTGTTCAAAGAATCACATTGTTACTCTTTTGTGAACGGTTTTTGATCACGCGCATATTTAAATATTTCAATCACAGATTGGCTTTAACCGTTGACAAATTTAACAGATTGGATTTTATTGTTACTTCATATTTCTTATAAATAAAAAATTGATTGTTTGTGTATATTGTATATTGTATATACGGAAACTTTGCTTCCGTAGTTTCCGTGTCCACGCACCGACGCACTCGTTTTAATTTTTTGTTTCACTAATATTAATTTATGGGTTTAATTTTAATCATCTTATATTTTTATGCATGTACAAAGAATATTTGTTTTCTACGAAAATACATCATTTTTACACATTTCAAGTTACAAAAACTAAATAACGGTATAAAGTTCATAATATTTTATTTAATAAATGAATAAAAAATAACAAAAGATAATTTTTTTTAAATTTTATTTTGGATCCCCCAAACTATTCCCTAACAAACCGGTTATTATTCATCAAAATTTAAAAAGAGAAAACAGATCGGTGCACAGTATTTATACATGGGATACCTAAAGTAGCATTTGCAAAGCTAGTACTTGTAATATAGTATAGTATTGTAATATAGTTAGTGATTCACAACCTTTTTAGCTTCACAGCCCCCAAAAAATATATAATGAATATTTCGCGGTCCCCCCCAACCTAACCCGATGAAACCTATTTAAAACTATTTAGCTGCGTTGATAGCAATGGGTAGTGAATAAGTGAATATGGAAAGTTAGAGATTCATTGAAAATATTAACCCCTTTCACAACGTGTTACCACTGTGAAAAGGGTTTTTGTCTACGGTTGCGCTAAAAACTAAATATAGGAATAGTTTTTTTATCACTTGAAAACAATTTGCTTTTGTGTGTTTATAACATAGATCCTCGTATGACGTATTTTTAAATGAAAAACAAACGTAGCAATCTCATTAATTTATTTTCTTTGTATGTGTACTTATAAATGTAGGTAATATGTTTATAAAAAATTTTTTTTTTCCTCATAAAATGATTTCATAGTTGTTTACGTGTAACGTTGTAAACTAATTTCGCGACTCCCCTTTCATATTACCCCGGCTCCCAGGTTGAGAACGCTGGTGTAGGGGATAGTGACCCGAAATAGAGAACATTGAAGATACCAAAAAAAAAAAAAAACTAGTAACAGGCTAGTGCTCTGTCCCCATGCTACAGCTCAAATAAACTTAATAAACTTTGATGAATAATAAATATATCTGTTTGTAAGAAGCTTGCATACTCTTTTCCGAATCGTTATGGGAAAAAAGACATGTTCATAACCAGAATAATCCGAGCATCATAATTTAGATCTCATTTTACTTCTAAAAATGAATTTCTGTTCCAAATAACGAACGATTTATAATGGAATAGTGGAAGGAATTAAAAGCTCATTGCTCTTGGATAAGAGAACTTTTAATTCTACCTCGGCTTCATATAACAGACGTTATTAAAATTGAGATGTCAAAGCAATGGTAGGGTTCTTGATCTCACATATATACATCGAAGGAAGTTATACGTATAGATTAAAAATGAGGTTTAACAAAATGCTATTACATTTTTTGGTATTACAGGTAACTAATGTTATAAACTTGAAATTGTTTTTTGTATTCAGTTAATAAACGAGGGATTAATGGGCTGCTGCTCGTCGAAGAATGTTCACGGAATAACGCTGAACTCGGTGGCTCTTAGGTACGCAGGATACTTGAGCTTTGGAGCCGTCAGCATAAGATAGCATTCAGTTCGGATAAAACACAATGATCCTGATGAAGAGCCGTTTGGCTGCGGTGCGGCGGGTTCGTGTTTCAATGTCAGGCCATCGAATTCAATCAGAAGTACCTCGAAGTGCTCCTCGACGAAAACTTTCGTTTTAAGTAGCGCCTTCTTTGGTATACGACTGTGGCTAATCCGGATTGGGGTCTGAATTTTAAGACTATGAGTATACTCTACAAGGGTGTGTGTGAGGCAATTATGTTGTATTCTGCACGTGTTTGGACGGATAGGCTAAAATTTAAAACCTACGGGGACATTTTGTTGAGGGCCCAGCGTCTGTTAAAGCTGACAGGTGGTTACCGTACAATTTCTCTTGAGGCTGTCCTAGTGATTGCTAGAGTAAAGCCTACTGATGTTCTTGCTCTTGAAAGTCAACAACGTTATTTCGCAAAGAAGTTGGGTTAACTAACTTCTGCTAGAATTAGAGAGACTGAGAATGATGGATTTCAATTGCGGCAGACTAGGTGGTACGAGACGACTGATGGGCGTTACACACATGGTCTTTTCCCTGATGTGATGATTCTGTAGGACGCTTCTTGGGTGTCTCCTAACTAACAAGTATATTACTCAGTTTCTTTCGGGCCATGCTGCTTTTAGGGATAGGTTGGCTCGTTTTGATAGGCCTGGCTGATTCGGGTCTGTGTCCGTGGTGTGGCATATTAGATGATGCCTTTCACGTTTTATATGTCAGTCATCGGTATTATGAGATATTGGGCCTATCTTACATGTAAATGTTAACTGGAAAAACCGGATCAAATGGTCAATAGTGGAGAACTTCATGAAATATTTGGTTGTTCAGCAAGTTGCGGAGGGCGTGTTGAATGAGGAATTTGAGTTACCCGGATGATTAGGGACCGCTTGGGCGTTTTCTTTCCGCCAAGATAGGCGCTTCGTAGTTTTGTTTTTGTACTGTTACTTGGTGATCTTCGTTTTATTTTCTTGGTAGAGCTATTACTCAAAATTTAAACATTTCATTTCCACTCAGTTCTGTTCGTTTGAGAAGTTTTTGGTTTTGTTTTATGTTTATTGATAGTATGTTTTTACACTGATGGAAATGTCATTCGTGGAATTTCAACAGTGGCATCCTGACGGAGGCCAAGCTGTTAACTGAGAGATATTATTCAGTCGGTGGGTTCAGAAGATAACCTCCGGTAATGCCCGTCAGGGCTAGGAACGGAAGGGGCGGCATGGCGACCGGAATTTCACATAGCGGGATCTTCCCCTTTGGGGTCAGGATGGTAAACCATTGAAAATTTGTAGATCATCTAAGATATATACATATATGAACGTCAGTGATTTTGCAGTACATAACAAAAACTATAAATAATAATATACTATATATTATATATATATGTGTGTGTGTGTGTGTGTGTGTGTGTGTTTAATATATCTATATACAATAATATGTACTAGTAACATACCCGGCTTTGTGCTCACCTCTAACCCAAATATTAGCATGAATTCATAAAGATTTTCTTGTTAAACTAGATTAAGTTGATATTTATCTGAGTAAGCCCCCTTCAGAATAAGCTCACTTACGGTAGCCAATCATAAAAGTATTATAATAACAAATCTGAATATGCTTTAACGGTCAGAAAATTAAATAAAAGATGACATCAATCAGTTTCTCTTTCTCTCTCTCTTTCTGAATTCTGTAGGTTGGTGTATGAAAATAATTCAATTATTTCATTATATCTTTTATTTAATACACATAAAGATAGGGCACATATAAAACAGTCAGTGGTTTTACTTTTTCTTCAGCAGCCGATATATAGCTGACTTTGGGAGAAACAGAATGCTCTTAAGCCAAAAAAGCCAACTTTCAGTTTCTTACCGGTGCCAACTTACATCTGCAAAAATAACATAAACTTCTGATAATCTCGAATAGAAAAATATTTCACATCATAATTAATATAGATTTAATGAATGAGAATATTTTATTTGAATGTACTCGGTGTACAAAAGAAATAATATAGAAATTTAACTTGTTACAATACCTCTTGAATGAGATGTACAATACTGATTTAAGGTTAGAAAAGGGCAGTTTCAGTTGGGCACATGGCCGTAAATTGATCCCTTGTCTTTCCACTTAAAGCACTACTAACAAATATGGTGACTCCTGAACATAAGAAAGCCTTCTGTGTTTTGCAGTTTGCTTGATGTAAATCTTTCAGTAACAATTCAACGTGTGTTTTGCAGGAGGTTTAATTGTAATCCTCCTTCAACAAAAACATTCGTTGATGGCATAATTAGTGAAACGAACCCATGCCTGTGTAAAGGGAAGAGTAAGGGCCGATTGAGAGGGGACTGAAGAAAATTTTGGACTATCGACTACGCTGTGCGGGCCGACTTCGCAATCGAAATGTTGCGCATGAAGATAATTTTCTTGATCCTATTTTTAGTAATGAGTCAACATTTCATCTTAGAGGAAAAGGTAACCCACATATTGTGCGTATCTGAAGACATAAAAATCCCCATGAACTCTTACAATGCGAGAGGGACTACCCAAATTAAAATTCTGCGGGCCGTTCTTTTTCGCTGAAGCAACTATAACAAGAGTTGCTTATTTGAATATACAGCTTACACGACTCTTTCCTCAAATTCAAGGTGGACCAGAGAAGTTCATTAGGCGACAAGATAGTGCGCCTCCACCCTTACAGAACTGTGTACGGGATCGGTTGAATGACGTTTTTCCCGACCTTTATGATAGGTCTGCATAAACCTGATGACTGAGGTTTTTTGTGGTGACCTCCGTTTATCCGATCTGGCCCCAAGTTTTTCTTTGAGATTTTATAAAAAATGTCGGCATTTGTACCTCCGTTACCTACTGATCTACCGATTTGAGGCAAAAAATTGAAGCAGCTGTCGTTTCCATTACTACGGTTTTTCTGGTTATAGTACAAGACTAATTCCCTATCGGTTCAATGTTTATTAAATAGCTTTTTTAAACTGGTATTTTTTGCGCGACACTGAATCAATTAATCCAGTAGTTTCCAAATTTTTAATTACCTCCTCACCAATTTTGAGAGCCAAAAGGATTAATTGGTATGAAACGTAGGCATCGACAATTTAGGTCGTATTTAATACCTATACCAAAATAAGATCTAGTACTTTTTAACATCCACGGTTGGTGGATGTTTCAGAAGTGATGCCGCCGTAACAGACTGGCTTTAATTGTATCACAAAAATACTTTTACTAGTGTACGATTCTTAATTTAGCTAACGTATACATATTACTAATTTCATTGAAGGTTATCTTTATTTTAAAAGCATTAATTTAATTTTTTTAAAGTTCAACTCTTAAACAAAATGAATTATTTGAAATTTACTTTTATTGTTCAAACATCTGTTATTTAAATAATGATTACAGTTATTTCAAAATATTCAAAACCTTAAAATTGCAACTATGACGAAAAACAAATTTTAGTTTCAAACATAATAACAATTACAATAATAATAATAACAATAATAATGATAATTATAACAACAACAAAGTTAATGATATAAGTGGGTTGAAATAGCTTATATTCTTTGTAATTTATTTAGTATGAATAATATTTTCTACTAATAATATTATTATTATTGTATATTTAGAAAAGGTAAGTATAAAAACAGCTATTTTCACTATTATACTCTATTTGTAGAATGCTAATTCCAAGATTTTACTATTACCGCCTTAAATTACAATGTATTTACGATCGTTCTTTAAAGAAGGTCGGATTTTATCTATTGGCTTCAGGCGCAAGGCAGATGGTGATCATTTAAATGGGCGGGCGTGCGGGTTATTGTGGTTTTCATCGGATGAAAACACGGATAAGGTGTTGACTTTTAAACAATTAGGTCGCGCCTGGTGAGTTACACCCTTCGTTTAGTTATAACATTCAATTGAATCTCGCACCAGTTCTAATTTCCGAGCGAATGTAATTTCAATTAGAATAGAAATGATATCGTACATAATGAAAAAGTTAAATAAAAACCACCGGAAATTATTATCCACAGCGGTCATTTCAATTAATCACAAAAGACGATTCGACTAAAACTTTACGGAAACATTACTGAATATTATTTTTCTTTTCCACCTGCCTTGTTCCTTATTAGATATTACCTTTCAATATATAACATAAGAATGAAAAGAGGTGTGGTTTAAGACCTTAAAGTTTATAATAGCTTCCTCGATTAAATAATTTGACTTTGAATATTAAATTTAAAAATAGTTTTTAATTCATTTTTTATCTCAAGGAAATTTATAAGCTTCTATACATAAGTTCATATAAAAGAATTAATATAACAACTTTTTTTATATTTTAATTCTTTATAAAATAATAATGAAGTGTATATATGTGCGGGGTGTATATATGTGTTGTGTGTGTGTGTGTGTGTGTGTGTGTGTGTGTGTGTGTGTGTGTGTGTGTGTTCGTATATATATATTTTTTTTAATTTAATTATTACCTTGTTTAATAAAAATTAAATCTTGGCCGCATTTTATTTAATACTGATATTTTAATATCGATTAAACTTCTTGCTGATATGAATATATAATCACTTATTTTTAGGTAATTACATAAAAACCACCGTCAGTTCAAAAGTTTATATATATAAATTTATAAAGTTTATTCATTTATATGTAAATATATAATATATATATATATATATATATATATATATATATATATATTTATATAATATTTCACTTTCTTGTGAACACGATAACTGCCGTAATTTTGCGCAAATCACTTTCAAATTGATAAATAAAATATAACGACTCAAAATGTCGATCGAATTCGTTAATGGGCAAAATCGGACCATGGGGGGCTTTTTCGAAAAAACAAAATATCGTTATAACTTTCTTATTAAGTAAAATATCGAATTCGTTTAAAGTTCCTACTATTCTTTGGATAAGGGCCTAAAACTTATCTAAGTAAAGTTTCTTGATATCACCATTGCCCAAGGGGTAGAAAAAATGGAAGTTTCGAACGCAAAAAAATCATACGTCCCTTAATAAACAAAATATCGAATCGGTATAAAGTGGTCGTTAGTTCTCTAAACATTACCCAAAACTTTCGTTTGAAACAATTTTTTATATGACCAACCCTTACGGCAAGGGATGACAAAAATGTTGCTGGAATTATAAGAACGCTAAACATGTTCATACATGTATATATATGTACATATGTGCGTTATAAATGTATGTATAGAGTACATATTATATGTACGCTAAACATGTGAAACTTTTATTTACATGCAACCATTGTCGTATAGAGTATAGTTGAAGTTTTTCTTAACTTTAAGGTGGAAATCTTTTTTACCCCCTACTGAACACCGGTAAACTCTACCTCCGCCTTCCGGCGTGCTGAAAGGGATTCTTTTTATCGGAGAAGATCAGCGATAATATTAATTTAAAATATAAACTTTTGCAACGACATACTCGGCTAAATTTTACAATAAAACATTTATAATCAAAACGCTTTCAGTCGTCTTAGCGTCTCCCACCCATTTGGTCTAGTGGTGAACTCGTTATCGCAAATCAGCTGATTTCGAAGTCGAGGGTTCCAACGTTCAGGTACTAATAAAAGCAGTTATTTTTATACGGATTTTCA
This sequence comes from Lycorma delicatula, assembly GCF_047948215.1. NCBI lineage: Eukaryota > Metazoa > Arthropoda > Insecta > Hemiptera > Fulgoridae > Lycorma > Lycorma delicatula. Next base: position 153,162,996 of record NC_134456.1, on the reverse strand, counting down.
TGCTATATCGTAGATACCGGTGGTTGGGTTTCAATTAACCACGCATCTCAGGAATGGTCGACTTGAGACTGTGCAAGACTACACTTCATTTACATTAATGCATTTCATTCCCTGAACTAATACCTTACGGTGGTTTCGGAGGGTAAACAGGAAAATGAGAGTCGTCTTAGCGACTATGTTTGCTATGACTGGAGCCACTGTTCTCGCACTGGCATAAATTGATGTTATTACTGGTGAATTTTTTTTTTTTACAAGGCAGAGGTGAAATTAGAATGTGGTGAAAGGTGCGTCATTGTTTGTCAGTATATTTTATAATCTTCAGGTGATTACCAATATATTTGGTAATATTCTATAATCAAATCACAAAATATTAATAATTAAATATTCACAAATCACAAATCTGTAATTTATCTGCAAGCATTATAAAAAATGTTGACTCTATGTTATTATAAACGGCTTTTAAGTATCTATTGTACCTTTATCTAATATTAGGTCCCGTCTGACCGATGTATTGAATTGTGCAATCGAATTTATATATTCCAGTGGCATTGTATTTATTCATGATTATGTTTTATGTAAAACGATTTGTTCTGTTTTGTTCCAAACTATTCGTTCCAAATACATATTTTACCCAGCTTTATTATTTATTATTATTATTGTTATTTTCTACTAATTTTTGTTCATGTATGTTAGTGACGTATTTTTTGTAAAACGTGAAGGTGGATTTGGTGACCTGCAATTTTCACTTCCGCAATTAAAGAGGGATATTCATTTCATTACGGATGATGAAGTGAAGTAGTAGTAGGATCGTGGATCAAGGAAAACCGCCAGCATTCTTCACTGACTGAATGGAAAGACTGGTTACCGTTGGAAAACATACGTAGCAGAAAATGGCACTGCATGTAAAAATCAATGTACGTTTTTGTTGCAAATAACATGTACTCGTATGTCATATCTGTTTCATTTGTCTTTCTCCTTTCTAGTTATGAGCAATTGTGTACCACATTTCAGCCCCCTTAATCCGTACCAATTTCCTCACAGAGGCCGGATCACCAGTATTCAGGCTTGCTCCTTCGAAGCCGAGACTCTTTTCAAGATCTATTGTTAATTTTAATTCAGATGAAAATATGTTTCCGAACCGTAGGGGACTTCTGGTTTTAGAACTCTAAAGAGTTTTTCTTGTTGCCCAAGTTTCATAATGTTTTTTTTATTTTTTCAGTTCGGATTAATAGTACGGTAGAAATGCTATATAATTTATTAAATCGTAATAAAAGTTGATTTCTACCATTTTCGGGACAGTGGTCATTCTATATCTTCTTCCCTTTTGGCGAAACATTAGGGCAATAGGCAAAATTCAACATAACTTAATCGCCTGTAATTTATTCAAATTGAAAAATTAATTTCTTTATTTACAAATTTTTCCGTAATTCTTAAACGTTAGAAAAATTTGGGCTACGAGATCAGGTTATTATTTCTCATAGAATATCTATTTTTCAACCTCTAGATATCTGCGAAAATCGCCCACTTTGAAACTAAAATTCGTAAACACTAGCCAAACTTGTTGGTCTACATAGCACACAAGACTATATAAAATTAAGAAACCGTCTTTGATACAGATTTGTGAGTGGATTATTGCGACTCGGTCAGTAATACCGAATGATTTACTGTATTTCGAACGCTCTCAAACGATTATATTTTCTTAAGTGAATACGAAGATAATTACAGTTACTCGGATGACGGATACTCGAGCACTGATGACTAATTAGCGTGATGAATGATTTACTGACCACATGAAAATAATAAATACATTCAATCTTCTATGGTAATTTTTTTAATAAAATGCAAAAAAAAATTAATATATTTTTTTTAATTTTCCAAACCTGGGTGCGCGTGGTAGATACGCGGTAAATATTAGGTAATATAATTTTTTTGTTGGTGCCTTAGTAACGATAGCATGCTGTTAGTATGACTGACATGACTATATACTAGAATACTTGACCAAACCTACTTTTCATCTTTATTTATTTTTTATCGCAGTTATCGATTTCTGTTGATCAACAAATAATTATATTTGTATAATTTGTCACTTTTTATTACCTTGCCGACAGGTTTAACACAAAATATGTCGCTGAAACTTAAATACAGAACTGAATTATCTTCGATAGGAAGATCCCGTATATGTTTTTATTAAATTAATCTCGCTGACAAACGTAATTAATTTTTATTTTGATCCCGATACTTTTTATTTTAATATTTTATGCAAATATTATAATCGTCTGAATGTATCAGTTATTATAAATAACAAAAAGAAGAAGAAAAGACGATTAATGGTATGTAGAAAGATTGTTTCTTATGATTAAATAATGCCGGTTTGAATTTAACAGTCCAGACATAACCGCAACAACTTTTAAATCGAGCCAAAGGCTTCTTTCTCAAAGCGTCCGTTTCTTTTTTAGACACAATTATTTTTCACACAGCACTTGTGATGAACGATATGTTGCTCTACTCCTTCCAAAATTCTTAACAAGACAGTTGTTTACCTTGTAGTTGTGGCTTATATGTGTGTATTTCAAGCTTTCTTTAGATTATATCAGAAAGAAATGTCACACTAAGTTTGTTACCGGAAGCCTCAAGTAATATGACTGCTGTTTCTTATCTACGGACAACCTTACAGTATGTATTATTAGTTATCTCATCTGCTGCTGTAATTTTTATTATTATTTTCTTTTTTTATATACACAGGAACCGGTTCATGATCGTTTCGTAATATAAAACAGTAACTTACCTTTTTTAGAACAGTCATCAGTTTTTTTCTTTTTTTTTTTGGTTCGCGCACTAAATCTGTTTATTAAATAGTTTATTACATTACACTTTACGCTCTTCGACCTTAAGAGAAAAAAAAAAAGGCGTGAAGTTAAAAGAGCAACATTATATTGATTGCCTATAATTATTATTTTTCAACGTAACAAAAACCGACTACTTCCATTATCATATATACTCATACTTCTTAGTTAATTGCATGTTTGGGCGTAAATTATGAATGGTTTCGTTTTTTTTTTTAGATGATTATTCGCATAAATATTAGTTTTATAAAAAAAATAATAAATATATAAATAATATCATAAGTATTAAATGTACAACAGAAAATAACTTGTATGTGCGATGTTTATAAATAATTTTGAACGGCACATTTTTAATGGCATAAAT